>NC_136059.1:730765776-733165776 GCF_964261635.1 Lissotriton helveticus | reverse complement strand
CACGTATGCACTCACTACTCACTACTCTGCACTCACTACTCACTACTCTACTCACTACTCTGCACTCACTACTCACTACTCTACTCACTACTCTACTCACTACTCACTACTCTACTCACTACTCACTACTCTACTCACTACTCTACTCACTACTCTACTCACTACTCTACTCACTACTCTACTCACTACTCACTACTCACTACTCTACTCACTACTCTGCACTCACTACTCACTACTCACTACTCTGCACTCACTACTCACTACTCTACTCACTACTCTACTCACTACTCACTACTCTGCACTCACTACTCACTAATCTGCACTCACTACTCTACTCACTACTCTACTCACTACTCTAATCACTACTCACTACTCTGCACTCACTACTCACTACTCACTACTCTACTCACTACTCTCACTACTCTGCACACTCACTATGCACTCACTACTCACTACTCTGCACTCACTACTCACTACTCTACTCACTACTCTGCACTCACTACTCACTACTCTACTCACTACTCTACTCACTACTCACTACTCTACTCACTACTCACTACTCTACTCACTACTCTACTCACTACTCTACTCACTACTCTACTCACTACTCTACTCACTACTCACTACTCACTACTCTACTCACTACTCTGCACTCACTACTCACTACTCTGCACTCACTACTCACTACTCTACTCACTACTCTACTCACTACTCACTACTCTGCACTCACTACTCACTAATCTGCACTCACTACTCTACTCACTACTCTACTCACTACTCTAATCACTACTCACTACTCTGCACTCACTACTCACTACTCTACTCACTACTCTACACACTACTCTACTCACTACTCTGCACTACTCTACTCACAACTCTACTCACTACTCACTACTCTACTCACTACTCTACTCACTACTCTACTCTACTCACTCCTCACTACTCTACTCACTACTCTACTCACTACTCACTACTCTGCACACTCACTCTGCACTCACTACTCACTACTCTGCACTCACTACTCACTACTCTACTCACTACTCTGCACTCACTACTCACTACTCTACTCACTACTCTACTCACTACTCACTACTCTACTCACTACTCTACTCACTACTCTACTCACTACTATACTCACTACTCACTACTCTACTCACTACTCTGCACTCACTACTCACTACTCACTACTCTGCACTCACTACTCACTACTCTACTCACCACTCTACTCACTACTCACTACTCTGCACTCACTACTCACTAATCTGCACTCACTACTCTACTCACTACTCTACTCACTACTCTGCACTCACTACTCACTACTCTACTCACTACTCTACTCACTACTCTACTCACTACTCTACTCACTACTCACTACTCTGCACACTCACTCTGCACTCACTACTCACTACACTGCACACTCACTCTGCACTCACTACTCACTACTCTGCACTCACTACTCACTACTCTACTCACTACTCTGCACTCACTACTCACTACTCTACTCACTACTCACTACTCACTACTCTACTCACTACTCTACTCACTACTCTACTCACTACTCTACTCACTACTTTACTCACTACTCACTACTCTACTCACTACTCTGCACTCACTACTCACTACTCACTACTCTGCACTCACCACTCACTACTCTACTCACTACTCTACTCACTACTCACTACTCTGCACTCACTACTCACTAATCTGCACTCACTACTCTACTCACTACTCTACTCACTACTCTACTCACTACTCACTACTCTGCACTCACTACTCACTACTCTACTCACTACTCTACTCACTACTCTACTCACTACTCTACTCACTACTCTGCACTACTCTACTCACTACTCTACTCACTACTTACTACTCTATTCACTACTCTACTCACTACTCTACTCACTACTCACTACTCTACTCACTACTCACTACTCTGCACACTCACTCTGCACTCCCTACTCACTACTCTGCACACTCACTCTGCACTCACTACTCACTACTCTGCACTCACTACTCACTACTCTACTCACTACTCTGAACTCACTACTCACTACTCTACTCACTACTCTACTCACTATTCACTACTCTCCTCACTACTCAACTCACTACTCTACTCACTACTCTACTCACTACTCACTACTCTACTCACTACTCTGCACTCACTACTCACTACTCTGCACTCACTACTCACTACTATACTCACTACTCTACTCACTACTCACTACTCTGCACTCACTACTCACTAATCTGCACTCACTACTCTACTCACTACTCTACTCACTACTCTACTCACTACTCACTACTCTGCACTCACTACTCACTACTCTACTCACTACTCTACTCACTACTCTTCTCTGCACTACTCTACTCACTACTCTACTCACTACTCACTACTCTACTCACTACTCTACTCACTACTCTACTCACTACTCTACTCACTACTCTACTCACTACTCTACTCACTACTCACTACTCACTACTCTACTCACTACTCACTACTCTACTCTCTACTCACTACTCACTACTCTGCACTCACTACTCACTACTCTGCTCACTACTCACTACTCTACTCACTACTCACTACTCTTCACTCACTACTCTACTCACTACTCACTACTCTACTCACTACTTTCTACTCACTACTCTACTCACTACTCACTACTCTACTCACTACTCACTACTCTACTCACTACTCTACTCACTACTCACTACTCTACTCACTACTCTGCACTCACTACTCACTACTCACTACTCTGCACTCACTACTCACTACTCTACTCACTACTCTACTCATTACTCATTACTCACTACTCTGCACTCACTACTCACTAATCTGCACTAACTACTCTACTCACTACTCTACTCACTACTCTACTCACTACTCACTACTCTGCACTCACTACTCACTACTCTACTCACTACTCTGCACTCACTACTAACTACTCTGCACTCACTACTCTGCTCACTACTCTACTCACTACTCTACTCACTACTCACTACTCTGCACTCACTACTCACTACTCTACTCACTAATCTGCACTAACTACTCTACTCACTACTCTACTCACTACTCACTACTCTGCACTCACTACTCACTACTCTACTCACTACTCTGCACTCACTACTAACTACTCTGCACTCACTACTCTACTCACTACTCTACTCACTACTCTACTCACTACTCACTACTCTGTACTCACTACTCACTACTCTACTCACTACTCTACTCACTACTCTACTCACTACTCTACTCACTACCCCGCACTACTCTACTCACTACTCTACTCACTACTCACTACTCTACTCACTACTCTACTCACTACTCTACTCACTACTCACTACTCTACTCACTACTCTACTCACTACTCACTACTCTGCACACTCACTCTGCACTCCCTACTCACTACTCTGCACACTCACTCTGCACTCACTACTCACTACTCTGCACTCACTACTCACTACTCTACTCACTACTCTGCACTCACTACTCACTACTCTACTCACTACTCTACTCACTACTCTACTCACTACTCACTACTCACTACTCTACTCACTACTCTGCACTCACTACTCACTACTCACTACTCTGCACTCACTACTCACTACTCTACTCACTACTCACTACTCTGCACTCACTACTCACTAATCTACACTCACTACTCTACTCACTACTCTACTCACTACTCTACTCACTACTCACTACTCTGCACTCACTACTCTACTCACTACTCTACTCACTACTCTACTCTGCACTACTCTACTCACTACTCGACTCACTACTCACTACTCTACTCAATACTCTACTCACTACTCTACTCACTACTCTACTCACTACTCACTACTCTACTCACTACTCACTACTCTACTCTCTACTCACTACTCACTACTCTGCACTCACTACTCAGCTCACTACTCACTACTCTACTCACTACTCACTACTCTTCACTCACTACTCTACTCACTACTCACTACTCTACTCACTACTTTCTACTCACTACTCTACTCACTACTCACTACTCTACTCACTACTCACTACTCTACTCACTACTCTACTCACTACTCACTACTCACTACTCTACTCACTACTCTGCACTCACTACTCACTACTCTGCACTCACTACTCACTACTCTACTCACTACTCTACTCATTACTCACTACTCATTACTCACTACTCACTAATCTGCACTAACTACTCTACTCACTACTCTACTCACTACTCACTACTCTGCACTCACTACTCACTACTCTACTCACTACTCTGCACTCACTACTAACTACTCTGCACTCACTACTCTGCACTCACTACTCACTACTCTGCACTCACTACTCTGCACTCAATACTCACTACTCTGCACACTCACTCTGCACTCACTACTCACTACTCTGCACACTCACTCTGCACTCACTACTCACTACTCTGCACTCACTACTCTGCACACTACTCTACTCACTACTCACTACTCTACTCACTACTCACTACTCTACTCACTACTCTACTCACTACTCACTACTCACTACTCTACTCACTACTCTGCACTCACTACTCACTACTCTGCACTCACTACTCACTACTCTACTCACTACTCTACTCATTACTCACTACTCTGCACTCACTACTCACTAATCTGCACTCACTACTACTCTACTCACTACTCTACTCACTACTCTGCACTCACTACTCACTACTCTGCACTCACTACTCACTACTCTACTCACTACTCTACTCACTACTCACTACTCTGCACTCACTACTCACTAATCTGCACTCACTACTCACTACTCTACTCACTACTCTACTCACTACTCACCACTCACTACTCACTACTCTTCTCACTACTCTACTCACTACTCTACTCACTACTCTGCACTACTCTACTCACTGCTCTACTCACTACTCACTACTCTACTCACTACTCTACTCACTACTCTACTCACTACTCACTACTCTACTCACTACTCACTACTCTGCACACTCACTCTGCACTCACTACTCACTACTCAGTACACTCACTCTGCACTCACTACTCACTACTTTACACACTACTCTGCACTCACTACTCACTACTCTACTCACTACTCTACTCACTACTCTACTCACTACTCTGCACTACTCTACTCACTACTCTACTCACTACTCTACTCACTACTCTACTCACTACTCTACTCACTACTCACTACTCACTACTCTACTCACTACTCACTACTCTGCACACTCACTCTGCACTCACTACTCACTACTCTGCACACTCACTCTGCACTCACTACTCACTACTCTGCACTCACTACTCACTCCTCTACTCACTCCTCTACTCACTACTCTACTCACTACTCTACTCACTACTCACTACTCTACTCACTACTCTGCACTCACTACTCACTTCTCACTACTCTGCACTCACTACTCACTACTCTACTCACTACTCACTACTCTGCACACTCACTCTGCACTCACTACTCACTACTCTGCACACTCACTCTGCACTCACTACTCACTACTCTGCACTCACTACTCACTACTCTACTCACTACTCTACTCACTACTCTACTCACTACTCACTATTCACTACTCTACTCACTACTCTGCACTCACTACTCACTACTCACTACTCTGCACTCACTACTCACTACTCACTACTCATTACTATGCACTCACTACTCACTACTCTGCACTCACTACTCACTAATCTGCACTCACTACTCTACTCACTACTCCCTACTCTACTCACTACTCACTACTCTGCTCACTACTCTGCACTCACTACTCACTACTCTACTCACTACTCACTACTCTGCACTCACTACTCACTACTCTACTCACTACTCTACTCACTACTCACTACTCTACTCACTACTCACTACTCTGCACTCACTACTCTACTCACTACTCACTACTCTACTCACTACTCTACTCACTACTCACTACTCTGCACACTCACTCTGCACTCACTAATCACTACTCTGCACTTACTACTCACTACTCTACTCACTACTCTACTCACTACTCTACTCACTACTCTACTCACTACTCACTACTCTACTCACTACTCTGCACTCACTACTCACTTCTCACTACTCTGCACTCACTACTCACTACTCTGCACACTCACTCTGCACTCACTACTCACTACTCTGCACTCACTACTCACTACTCTACTCACTACTCTACTCACTACTCACTATTCACTACTCTACTCACTACTCTGCACTCACTACTCACTACTCATTACTATGCACTCACTACTCACTACTCTACTCAGTACTCTAGTCACTACTCACTACTCTGCACTCACTACTCACTAATCTGCACTCACTACTCTACTCACTACTCTGCACTCACTACTCACTACTCTACTCACTACTCTACTCACTACTCTACTCACTTCTCTACTCACTACTCTGCACTACTCTACTCACTACTCTACTCACTACTCTACTCACTACTCACTACTCTACTCACTACTCACTACTCTACTCACTACTCACTACTCTGCACACTCACTCTGCACTCACTACTCTGCACACTCACTCTGCACTCACTACTCACTACTCTGCACTCACTACTCACTACTCTACTCACTACTCTGCACTCACTACTCACTACTCTACTCACTACTCACTACTCTGCACTCACTACTCACTACTCACTACTCTACTCACTACTCTACTCACTACTCACTACTCTACTCACTACTCACTACTCTGCACTCACTACTCTACTCACTACTCTACTCACTACTCTACTCACTACTCACTACTCTGCACACTCACTCTGCACTCACTACTCACTACTCTGCACACTCACTCTGCACTCACTACTCACTACTCTGCACTCAGTACTCACTACTCTACTCACTACTCTGCACTCACTACTCACTACTCTACTCACTACTCACTACTCTACTCACTACTCACTACTCTACTCACTACTCTACTCACTACTCTACTCACTACTCTACTCACTACCCACTACTCTACTCACTACTCTGCACTCACTACTCACTACTCTGCACTCACTACTCACTACTCTACTCACTACTCTACTCACTACTCACTACTCTGCACTCACTACTCACTAATCTGCACTCACTACTCACTACTCTACTCACTACTCTACTCACTACTCACCACTCACTACTCACTACTCTACTCACTACTCTACTCACTACTCTACTCACTACTCTGCACTACTCTACTCACTGCTCTACTCACTACTCACTACTCTACTCACTACTCTTCTCACTACTCTACTCACTACTCACTACTCTACTCACTACTCACTACTCTGCACACTCACTCTGCACTCACTACTCACTACTCTGTACACTCACTCTGCACTCACTACTCACTACTTTACACACTACTCTGCACTCACTACTCACTACTCTACTCACTACTCTACTCACTACTCTACTCACTACTCTGCACACTCACTCTGCACTCACTACTCACTACTCTGTACACTCACTCTGCACTCACTACTCACTACTCTACACACTACTCTCCACTCACTACTCACTACTCTACTCACTACTCTACTCACTACTCACTACTCTACTCACTACTCTACTCACTACTCTACTCACTACTCTAATCACTACTCACTACTCACTACTCTACTCACTACTCTGCACTCACTACTCACTACTCTGCACTCACTACTCACTACTCTACTCACTACTCTACTCACTACTCACTACTCTGCACTCACTACTCACTAATCTGCACTCACTACTCTACTCACTACTCTACTCACTACTCACTACTCTGCACTCACTACTCACTACTCTACTCACTACTCTACTCACTACTCTACTCACTACTCTACTCACTACTCTACTCACTACTCACTACTCTACTCACTACTCTGCACTCACTACTCACTACTCACTACTCACTACTCTGCACTCACTACTCACTACTCTACTAACTACTCACTACTCTACTCACTACTCACTACTCTACTCACTACTCACTACTCTGCTCACTACTCTGCACTCACTACTCACTACTCTACTCACTACTCACTACTCTGCACTCACTACTCACTACTCATTACTCTACTCACTACTCTACTCACTACTCACTACTCTACTCACTACTCACTACTCTGCACTCACTACTCTACTCACTACTCTACTCACTACTCTACTCACTACTCACTACTCTGCACACTCACTCTGCACTCACTACTCACTACTCTGCACACTCACTCTGCACTCACTACTCACTACTCTGCACTCACTACTCACTACTCTACTCACTACTCTGCACTCACTACTCACTACTCTACTCACTACTCACTACTCTACTCACTACTCACTACTCTACTCACTACTCTACTCACTACTCTACTCACTACTCTACTCACTACTCTGCACTCACTACTCACTACTCTGCACTCACTACTCACTACTCTACTCACTACTCTACTCACTACTCACTACTCTGCACTCACTACTCACTAATCTGCACTCACTACTCACTACTCTACTCACTACTCTACTCACTACTCACTACCCTCCACTCACTACTCTACTCACTACTCACTACTCTACTCACTACTTTCTACTCACTACTCTACTCACTACTCACTACTCTACTCACTACTCACTACTCTACTCACTACTCACTACTCTGCTCACTACTCTGCACTCACTACTCACTACTCTACTCACTACTCACTACTCTGCACTCACTACTCACTACTCACTACTCTACTCACTACTCTACTCACTACTCACTACTCTACTCACTACTCACTACTCTGCACTCACTACTCTACTCACTACTCTACTCACTACTCTACTCACTACTCACTACTCTGCACACTCACTCTGCACTCACTACTCACTACTCTGCACACTCACTCTGCACTCACTACTCACTACTCTGCACTCACTACTCACTACTCTACTCACTACTCTGCACTCACTACTCACTACTCTACTCACTACTCACTACTCTACTCACTACTCACTACTCTACTCACTACTCTACTCACTACTGTACTCACTACTCTACTCACTACTCACTACTCTACTCACTACTCTGCACTCACTACTCACTACTCTGCACTCACTACTCACTACTCTACTCACTACTCTACTCACTACTCACTACTCTGCACTCACTACTCACTAATCTGCACTCACTACTCACTACTCTACTCACTACTCTACTCACTACTCACCACTCACTACTCACTACTCTTCTCACTACTCTACTCACTACTCTACTCACTACTCTGCACTACTCTACTCACTGCTCTACTCACTACTCACTACTCTACTCACTACTCTACTCACTACTCTACTCACTACTCACTACTCTACTCACTACTCACTACTCTGCACACTCACTCTGCACTCACTACTCACTACTCAGTACACTCACTCTGCACTCACTACTCACTACTTTACACACTACTCTGCACTCACTACTCACTACTCTACTCACTACTCTACTCACTACTCTACTCACTACTCTGCACTACTCTACTCACTACTCTACTCACTACTCTACTCACTACTCTACTCACTACTCTACTCACTACTCACTACTCACTACTCTACTCACTACTCACTACTCTGCACACTCACTCTGCACTCACTACTCACTACTCTGCACACTCACTCTGCACTCACTACTCACTACTCTGCACTCACTACTCACTCCTCTACTCACTCCTCTACTCACTACTCTACTCACTACTCTACTCACTACTCACTACTCTACTCACTACTCTGCACTCACTACTCACTTCTCACTACTCTGCACTCAGTACTCACTACTCTACTCACTACTCACTACTCTGCACACTCACTCTGCACTCACTACTCACTACTCTGCACACTCACTCTGCACTCACTACTCACTACTCTGCACTCACTACTCACTACTCTACTCACTACTCTACTCACTACTCTACTCACTACTCACTATTCACTACTCTACTCACTACTCTGCACTCACTACTCACTACTCACTACTCTGCACTCACTACTCACTACTCACTACTCATTACTATGCACTCACTACTCACTACTCTGCACTCACTACTCACTAATCTGCACTCACTACTCTACTCACTACTCCCTACTCTACTCACTACTCACTACTCTGCTCACTACTCTGCACTCACTACTCACTACTCTACTCACTACTCACTACTCTGCACTCACTACTCACTACTCTACTCACTACTCTACTCACTACTCACTACTCTACTCACTACTCACTACTCTACTCACTACTCTACTCACTACTCACTACTCTGCACACTCACTCTGCACTCACTAATCACTACTCTGCACTCACTACTCACTACTCTACTCACTACTCTACTCACTACTCTACTCACTACTCTACTCACTACTCACTACTCTACTCACTACTCTGCACTCACTACTCACTTCTCACTACTCTGCACTCACTACTCACTACTCTGCACACTCACTCTGCACTCACTACTCACTACTCTGCACTCACTACTCACTACTCTACTCACTACTCTACTCACTACTCACTATTCACTACTCTACTCACTACTCTGCACTCACTACTCACTACTCATTACTATGCACTCACTACTCACTACTCTACTCAGTACTCTAGTCACTACTCACTACTCTGCACTCACTACTCACTAATCTGCACTCACTACTCTACTCACTACTCTGCACTCACTACTCACTACTCTACTCACTACTCTACTCACTACTCTACTCACTTCTCTACTCACTACTCTGCACTACTCTACTCACTACTCTACTCACTACTCTACTCACTACTCACTACTCTACTCACTACTCACTACTCTACTCACTACTCACTACTCTGCACACTCACTCTGCACTCACTACTCTGCACACTCACTCTGCACTCACTACTCACTACTCTGCACTCACTACTCACTACTCTACTCACTACTCTGCACTCACTACTCACTACTCTACTCACTACTCACTACTCTGCACTCACTACTCACTACTCACTACTCTACTCACTACTCTACTCACTACTCACTACTCTACTCACTACTCACTACTCTGCACTCACTACTCTACTCACTACTCTACTCACTACTCTACTCACTACTCACTACTCTGCACACTCACTCTGCACTCACTACTCACTACTCTGCACACTCACTCTGCACTCACTACTCACTACTCTGCACTCAGTACTCACTACTCTACTCACTACTCTGCACTCACTACTCACTACTCTACTCACTACTCACTACTCTACTCACTACTCACTACTCTACTCACTACTCTACTCACTACTCTACTCACTACTCTACTCACTACCCACTACTCTACTCACTACTCTGCACTCACTACTCACTACTCTGCACTCACTACTCACTACTCTACTCACTACTCTACTCACTACTCACTACTCTGCACTCACTACTCACTAATCTGCACTCACTACTCACTACTCTACTCACTACTCTACTCACTACTCACCACTCACTACTCACTACTCTACTCACTACTCTACTCACTACTCTACTCACTACTCTGCACTACTCTACTCACTGCTCTACTCACTACTCACTACTCTACTCACTACTCTTCTCACTACTCTACTCACTACTCACTACTCTACTCACTACTCACTACTCTGCACACTCACTCTGCACTCACTACTCACTACTCTGTACACTCACTCTGCACTCACTACTCACTACTTTACACACTACTCTGCACTCACTACTCACTACTCTACTCACTACTCTACTCACTACTCTACTCACTACTCTGCACACTCACTCTGCACTCACTACTCACTACTCTGTACACTCACTCTGCACTCACTACTCACTACTCTACACACTACTCTCCACTCACTACTCACTACTCTACTCACTACTCTACTCACTACTCACTACTCTACTCACTACTCTACTCACTACTCTACTCACTACTCTAATCACTACTCACTACTCACTACTCTACTCACTACTCTGCACTCACTACTCACTACTCTGCACTCACTACTCACTACTCTACTCACTACTCTACTCACTACTCACTACTCTGCACTCACTACTCACTAATCTGCACTCACTACTCTACTCACTACTCTACTCACTACTCACTACTCTGCACTCACTACTCACTACTCTACTCACTATTCTACTCACTACTCTACTCACTACTCTACTCACTACTCTACTCACTACTCTACTCACTACTCACTACTCTACTCAATACTCTGCACTCACTACTCACTACTCACTACTCACTACTCTGCACTCACTACTCACTACTCTACTAACTACTCACTACTCTACTCACTACTCACTACTCTACTCACTACTCACTACTCTGCTCACTACTCTGCACTCACTACTCACTACTCTACTCACTACTCACTACTCTGCACTCACTACTCACTACTCATTACTCTACTCACTACTCTACTCACTACTCACTACTCTACTCACTACTCACTACTCTGCACTCACTACTCTACTCACTACTCTACTCACTACTCTACTCACTACTCACTACTCTGCACACTCACTCTGCACTCACTACTCACTACTCTGCACACTCACTCTGCACTCACTACTCACTACTCTGCACTCACTACTCACTACTCTACTCACTACTCTGCACTCACTACTCACTACTCTACTCACTACTCACTACTCTACTCACTACTCACTACTCTACTCACTACTCTACTCACTACTCTACTCACTACTCTACTCACTACTCTGCACTCACTACTCACTACTCTGCACTCACTACTCACTACTCTACTCACTACTCTACTCACTACTCACTACTCTGCACTCACTACTCACTAATCTGCACTCACTACTCACTACTCTACTCACTACTCTACTCACTACTCACCACTCACTACTCACTACTCTTCTCACTACTCTACTCACTACTCTACTCACTACTCTGCACTACTCTACTCACTGCTCTACTCACTACTCACTACTCTACTCACTACTCTACTCACTACTCTACTCACTACTCACTACTCTACTCACTACTCACTACTCTGCACACTCACTCTGCACTCACTACTCACTACTCAGTACACTCACTCTGCACTCACTACTCACTACTCTACACACTACTCTGCACTCACTACTCACTACTCTACTCACTACTCTACTCACTACTCTACTCACTACTCTGCACTACTCTACTCACTACTCTACTCACTACTCTACTCACTACTCTACTCACTACTCTACTCACTACTCACTACTCTACTCACTACTCACTACTCTACTCACTACTCACTACTCTGCACACTCACTCTGCACTCACTACTCACTACTCTGCACACTCACTCTGCACTCACTACTCACTACTCTGCACTCACTACTCACTCCTCTACTCACTCCTCTACTCACTACTCTACTCACTACTCTACTCACTACTCACTACTCTACTCACTACTCTGCACTCACTACTCACTTCTCACTACTCTGCACTCACTACTCACTACTCTACTCACTACTCACTACTCTGCACACTCACTCTGCACTCACTACTCACTACTCTGCACACTCACTCTGCACTCACTACTCACTACTCTGCACTCACTACTCACTACTCTACTCACTACTCTACTCACTACTCACTATTCACGACTCTACTCACTACTCTGCACTCACTACTCACTACTCACTACTCTGCACTCACTACTCACTACTCATTACTATGCACTCACTACTCACTACTCTGCACTCACTACTCACTAATCTGCACTCACTACTCTACTCACTACTCCCTACTCTACTCACTACTCACTACTCTGCTCACTACTCTGCACTCACTACTCACTACTCTACTCACTACTCACTACTCTACTCACTACTCACTACTCTACTCACTACTCTACTCACTACTCTACTCACTACTCTACTCACTACTCACTACTCTACTCACTACTCGGCACTCACTACTCACTACTCTGCACTCACTACTCACTACTCTACTCACTACTCTACTCACTACTCACTACTCTGCACTCACTACTCACTAATCTGCACTCACTACTCACTACTCTACTCACTACTCTACTCACTACTCACCACTCACTACTCTTCTCACTACTCTACTCACTACTCTACTCACTACTCTGCACAACTCTACTCACTGCTCTACTCACTACTCACTACTCTACTCACTACTCTACTCACTACTCTACTCACTACTCACTACTCTACTCACTACTCACTACTCTGCACACTCACTCTGCACTCACTACTCACTACTCAGTACACTCACTCTGCACTCACTACTCACTACTCTACACACTACTCTGCACTCACTACTCACTACTCTACTCACTACTCTACTCACTACTCTACTCACTACTCTGCACTACTCTACTCACTACTCTACTCACTACTCACTACTCTACTCACTACTCTACTCACTACTCTACTCACTACTCACTACTCTACTCACTACTCACTACTCTACTCACTACTCACTACTCTGCACACTCACTCTGCACTCACTACTCACTACTCTGCACACTCACTCTGCACTCACTACTCACTACTCTGCACTCACTACTCACTCCTCTACTCACTCCTCTACTCACTACTCTACTCACTACTCTACTCACTACTCACTACTCTACTCACTACTCTGCACTCACTACTCACTTCTCACTACTCTGCACTCACTACTCACTACTCTACTCACTACTCACTACTCTGCACACTCACTCTGCACTCACTACTCACTACTCTGCACACTCACTCTGCACTCACTACTCACTACTCTGCACTCACTACTCACTACTCTACTCACTACTCTACTCACTACTCTACTCACTACTCACTATTCACTACTCTACTCACTACTCTGCACTCACTACTCACTACTCACTACTCTGCACTCACTACTCACTACTCATTACTATGCACTCACTACTCACTACTCTGCACTCACTACTCACTAATCTGCACTCACTACTCTACTCACTACTCCCTACTCTACTCACTACTCACTACTCTGCTCACTACTCTGCACTCACTACTCACTACTCTACTCACTACTCACTACTCTGCACTCACTACTCACTACTCTACTCACTACTCTACTCACTACTCACTACTCTACTCACTACTCACTACTCTGCACTCACTACTCTACTCACTACTCACTACTCTACTCACTACTCTACTCACTACTCACTACTCTGCACACTCACTCTGCACTCACTAATCACTACTCTGCACTCACTACTCACTACTCTACTCACTACTCTACTCACTACTCTACTCACTACTCTACTCACTACTCTACTCACTACTCTACTCACTACTCACTACTCTACTCACTACTCTGCACTCACTACTCACTTCTCACTACTCTGCACTCACTACTCACTACTCTGCACACTCACTCTGCACTCACTACTCACTACTCTGCACTCACTACTCTACTCACTACTCTACTCACTACTCTACTCACTACTCACTATTCACTACTCTACTCACTACTCTGCACTCACTACTCACTACTCATTACTATGCACTCACTACTCACTACTCTACTCACTACTCTACTCACTACTCACTACTCTACTCACTACTCTACTCACTACTCTACTCACTACTCACTACTCTACTCACTACTCACTACTCTACTCACTACTCACTACTCTGCACACTCACTCTGCACTCACTACTCACTACTCTGCACACTCACTCTGCACTCACTACTCACTACTCTGCACTCACTACTCACTCCTCTACTCACTCCTCTACTCACTACTCTACTCACTACTCTACTCACTACTCACTACTCTACTCACTACTCTGCACTCACTACTCACTTCTCACTACTCTGCACTCACTACTCACTACTCTACTCACTACTCACTACTCTGCACACTCACTCTGCACTCACTACTCACTACTCTGCACACTCACTCTGCACTCACTACTCACTACTCTGCACTCACTACTCACTACTCTACTCACTACTCTACTCACTACTCTACTCACTACTCACTATTCACTACTCTACTCACTACTCTGCACTCACTACTCACTACTCACTACTCTGCACTCACTACTCACTACTCATTACTATGCACTCACTACTCACTACTCTGCACTCACTACTCACTAATCTGCACTCACTACTCTACTCACTACTCCCTACTCTACTCACTACTCACTACTCTGCTCACTACTCTGCACTCACTACTCACTACTCTACTCACTACTCACTACTCTACTCACTACTCTACTCACTACTCTACTCACTACTCTACTCACTACTCACTACTCTACTCACTACTCTACTCACTACTCACTACTCTACTCACTACTCACTACTCTGCACACTCACTCTGCACTCACTACTCACTACTCAGTACACTCACTCTGCACTCACTACTCACTACTCTACACACTACTCTGCACTCACTACTCACTACTCTACTCACTACTCTACTCACTACTCTGCACTACTCTACTCACTACTCTACTCACTACTCACTACTCTACTCACTACTCTACTCACTACTCTACTCACTACTCACTACTCTACTAACTACTCACTACTCTACTCACTACTCACTACTCTGCACACTCACTCTGCACTCACTACTCACTACTCTGCACACTCACTCTGCACTCACTACTCACTACTCTGCACTCACTACTCACTCCTCTACTCACTCCTCTACTCACTCCTCTACTCACTACTCTACTCACTACTCACTACTCTACTCACTACTCTGCACTCACTACTCACTTCTCACTACTCTGCACTCACTACTCACTACTCTACTCACTACTCACTACTCTGCACACTCACTCTGCACTCACTACTCACTACTCTGCACACTCACTCTGCACTCACTACTCACTACTCTGCACTCACTACTCACTACTCTACTCACTACTCTACTCACTACTCTACTCACTACTCACTATTCACTACTCTACTCACTACTCTGCACTCACTACTCACTACTCACTACTCTGCACTCACTACTCACTACTCATTACTATGCACTCACTACTCACTACTCTGCACTCACTACTCACTAATCTGCACTCACTACTCTACTCACTACTCCCTACTCTACTCACTACTCACTACTCTGCTCACTACTCTGCACTCACTACTCACTACTCTACTCACTACTCACTACTCTGCACTCACTACTCACTACTCTACTCACTACTCTACTCACTACTCACTACTCTACTCACTACTCACTACTCTGCACTCACTACTCTACTCACTACTCACTACTCTACTCACTACTCTACTCACTACTCACTACTCTGCACACTCACTCTGCACTCACTAATCACTACTCTGCACTCACTACTCACTACTCTACTCACTACTCTACTCACTACTCTACTCACTACTCTACTCACTACTCTACTCACTACTCACTACTCTACTCACTACTCTGCACTCACTACTCACTTCTCACTACTCTGCACTCACTACTCACTACTCTGCACACTCACTCTGCACTCACTACTCACTACTCTGCACTCACTACTCACTACTCTACTCACTACTCTACTCACTACTCTACTCACTACTCACTATTCACTACTCTACTCACTACTCTGCACTCACTACTCACTACTCATTACTATGCACTCACTACTCACTACTCTACTCACTACTCTAGTCACTACTCACTACTCTGCACTCACTACTCACTAATCTGCACTCACTACTCTACTCACTACTCTGCACTCACTACTCACTACTCTACTCACTACTCTACTCACTACTCTACTCACTACTCTACTCACTACTCTGCACTACTCTACTCACTACTCTACTCACTACTCTACTCACTACTCACTACTCTACTCACTACTCACTACTCTACTCACTACTCACTACTCTGCACACTCACTCTGCACTCACTACTCTGCACACTCACTCTGCACTCACTACTCACTACTCTGCACTCACTACTCACTACTCTACTCACTACTCTGCACTCACTACTCACTACTCTACTCACTACTCTACTCACTACTCTATTCACTACTCTACTCACTACTCTACTCACTACTCTACTCACTACTCACTACTCTACTCACTACTCTACTCACTACTCACTACTCTACTCACTACTCTGCACTCACTACTCACTACTCACTACTCTGCACTCACTACTCACTAATCTGCACTCACTACTCACTACTCTACTCACTACTCTACTCACTACTCACCACTCACTACTCACTACTCTACTCACTACTCTACTCACTACTCTACTCACTACTTTGCACTACTCTACTCACTACTCTACTCACTACTCACTACTCTACTCACTACTCTACTCACTACTCTACTCACTACTCACTACTCTACTCACTACTCACTACTCTGCACACTCACTCTGCACTCACTACTCACTACTCTGTACACTCACTCTGCACTCACTACTCACTACTCTACACACTACTCTGCACTCACTACTCACTACTCTACTCACTACTCTACTCACTACTCACTACTCTACTCACTACTCTACTCACTACTCTAACCACTACTCACTACTCACTACTCTACTCACTACTCTGCACTCACTACTCACTACTCTACTCACTACTCACTACTCTACTCACTACTCTACTAACTACTCACTACTCTGCTCACTACTCTGCACTCACTACTCACTACTCTACTCACTACTCACTACTCTGCACTCACTACTCACTACTCACTACTCTACTCACTACTCTACTCACTACTCACAACTCTGCACTCACTACTCTACTCACTACTCACTACTCTACTCACTACTCTACTCACTACTCACTACTCTGCACACTCACTCTGCACTCACTACTCACTACTCTGCTCACTACTCTGCACTCACTACTCACTACTCTACTCACTACTCTACTCACTACTCACTACTCTACTCACTACTCACTACTCTACTCACTACTCTACTCACTACTCTACTCACTACTCACTACTCTACTCACTACTCTGCACTCACTACTCACTACTCTGCACTCACTACTCACTACTCTACTCACTACTCTACTCACTACTCACTACTCTGCACTCACTACTCACTAATCTGCACTCACTACTCACTACTCTACACACTACTCTGCACTCACTACTCACTACTCTACTCACTACTCTACTCACTACTCTACTCACTACTCTGCACTACTCTACTCACTACTCTACTCACTACTCACTACTCTACTCACTACTCTACTCACTACTCTACTCACTACTCACTACTCTACTAACTACTCACTACTCTACTCACTACTCACTACTCTGCACACTCACTCTGCACTCACTACTCACTACTCTGCACACTCACTCTGCACTCACTACTCACTACTCTGCACTCACTACTCACTCCTCTACTCACTCCTCTACTCACTCCTCTACTCACTACTCTACTCACTACTCACTACTCTACTCACTACTCTGCACTCACTACTCACTTCTCACTACTCTGCACTCACTACTCACTACTCTACTCACTACTCACTACTCTGCACACTCACTCTGCACTCACTACTCACTACTCTGCACTCACTACTCACTACTCTACTCACTACTCTACTCACTACTCTACTCACTACTCACTATTCACTACTCTACTCACTACTCTGCACTCACTACTCACTACTCACTACTCTGCACTCACTACTCACTACTCATTACTATGCACTCACTACTCACTACTCTGCACTCACTACTCACTAATCTGCACTCACTACTCTACTCACTACTCCCTACTCTACTCACTACTCACTACTCTGCTCACTACTCTGCACTCACTACTCACTACTCTACTCACTACTCACTACTCTGCACTCACTACTCACTACTCTACTCACTACTCTACTCACTACTCACTACTCTACTCACTACTCACTACTCTGCACTCACTACTCTACTCACTACTCACTACTCTACTCACTACTCTACTCACTACTCACTACTCTGCACACTCACTCTGCACTCACTAATCACTACTCTGCACTCACTACTCACTACTCTACTCACTACTCTATTCACTACTCTACTCACTACTCTACTCACTACTCACTACTCTACTCACTACTCTGCACTCACTACTCACTTCTCACTACTCTGCACTCACTACTCACTACTCTGCACACTCACTCTGCACTCACTACTCTGCACTCACTACTCACTACTCTACTCACTACTCTACTCACTACTCTACTCACTACTCACTATTCACTACTCTACTCACTACTCTGCACTCACTACTCACTACTCATTACTATGCACTCACTACTCACTACTCTACTCACTACTCTAGTCACTACTCACTACTCTGCACTCACTACTCACTAATCTGCACTCACTACTCTACTCACTACTCTGCACTCACTACTCACTACTCTACTCACTACTCTACTCACTACTCTACTCACTACTCTGCACTACTCTACTCACTACTCTACTCACTACTCTACTCACTACTCACTACTCTACTCACTACTCACTACTCTACTCACTACTCACTACTCTGCACACTCACTCTGCACTCACTACTCTGCACACTCACTCTGCACTCACTACTCACTACTCTGCACTCACTACTCACTACTCTACTCACTACTCTGCACTCACTACTCACTACTCTACTCACTACTCTACTCACTACTCTATTCACTACTCTACTCACTACTCTACTCACTACTCTACTCACTACTCACTACTCTACTCACTACTCTACTCACTACTCACTACTCTACTCACTACTCTGCACTCACTACTCACTACTCACTACTCTGCACTCACTACTCACTAATCTGCACTCACTACTCACTACTCTACTCACTACTCTACTCACTACTCACCACTCACTACTCACTACTCTACTCACTACTCTACTCACTACTCTACTCACTACTTTGCACTACTCTACTCACTACTCTACTCACTACTCACTACTCTACTCACTACTCTACTCACTACTCTACTCACTACTCACTACTCTACTCACTACTCACTACTCTGCACACTCACTCTGCACTCACTACTCACTACTCTGTACACTCACTCTGCACTCACTACTCACTACTCTACACACTACTCTGCACTCACTACTCACTACTCTACTCACTACTCTACTCACTACTCACTACTCTACTCACTACTCTACTCACTACTCTAACCACTACTCACTACTCACTACTCTACTCACTACTCTGCACTCACTACTCACTACTCTACTCACTACTCACTACTCTACTCACTACTCTACTAACTACTCACTACTCTGCTCACTACTCTGCACTCACTACTCACTACTCTACTCACTACTCACTACTCTGCACTCACTACTCTGCACTCACTACTCACTACTCACTACTCTACTCACTACTCACTACTCTACTCACTACTCACTACTCTGCACTCACTACTCTACTCACTACTCACTACTCTACTCACTACTCTACTCACTACTCACTACTCTGCACACTCACTCTGCACTCACTACTCACTACTCTGCTCACTACTCTGCACTCACTACTCACTACTCTACTCACTACTCTACTCACTACTCACTACTCTACTCACTACTCACTACTCTACTCACTACTCTACTCACTACTCTACTCACTACTCACTACTCTACTCACTACTCTGCACTCACTACTCACTACTCTGCACTCACTACTCACTACTCTACTCACTACTCTACTCACTACTCACTACTCTGCACTCACTACTCACTAATCTGCACTCACTACTCACTACTCTACTCACT
Source organism: Lissotriton helveticus (assembly GCF_964261635.1). Classification (NCBI taxonomy): domain Eukaryota; kingdom Metazoa; phylum Chordata; class Amphibia; order Caudata; family Salamandridae; genus Lissotriton; species Lissotriton helveticus. Next base: position 733,143,992 of record NC_136059.1, on the reverse strand, counting down.
ACTCTAACTCACTACTCTACTCACTACTCTACTCACTACTCACCACTCACTACTCACTACTCTACTCACTACTCTACTCACTACTCTACTCACTACTCTGCACTACTCTACTCACTACTCTACTCACTACTCACTACTCTACTCACTACTCTACTCACTACTCTACTCACTACTCACTACTCTACTCACTACTCACTACTCTGCACACTCACTCTGCACTCACTACTCACTACTCTGTACACTCACTCTGCACTCACTACTCACTACTCTACACACTACTCTGCACTCACTACTCACTACTCTACTCACTACTCTACTCACTACTCACTACTCTACTCACTACTCTACTCACTACTCTAATCACTACTCACTACTCACTACTCTACTCACTACTCTGCACTCACTACTCACTACTCTGCACTCACTACTCACTACTCTACTCACTACTCTACTCACTACTCACTACTCTGCACTCACTACTCACTAATCTGCACTCACTACTCTACTCACTACTCTACTCACTACTCTACTCACTACTCACTACTCTGCACTCACTACTCACTACTCTACTCACTACTCTACTCACTACTCTACTCACTACTCTACTCACTACTCACTACTCTGCACTCACTACTCACTACTCTACTCACTACTCTAACTCACTACTCTACTCACTACTCTACTCACTACTCACCACTCACTACTCACTACTCTACTCACTACTCTACTCACTACTCTACTCACTACTCTGCACTACTCTACTCACTACTCTACTCACTACTCACTACTCTACTCACTACTCTACTCACTACTCTACTCACTACTCACTACTCTACTCACTACTCACTACTCTGCACACTCACTCTGCACTCACTACTCACTACTCTGTACACTCACTCTGCACTCACTACTCACTACTCTACACACTACTCTGCACTCACTACTCACTACTCTACTCACTACTCTACTCACTACTCACTACTCTACTCACTACTCTACTCACTACTCTAATCACTACTCACTACTCACTACTCTACTCACTACTCTGCACTCACTACTCACTACTCTGCACTCACTACTCACTACTCTACTCACTACTCTACTCACTACTCACTACTCTGCACTCACTACTCACTACTCTACTCACTACTCTACTCACTACTCTACTCACTACTCACTACTCTGCACTCACTACTCTACTCACTACTCACTACTCTACTCACTACTCTACTCACTACTCACTACTCTGCACACTCACTCTGCACTCACCACTCACTACTCTGCACACTCACTCTGCACTCACTACTCACTACTCTGCATTCACTACTCACTACTCTGCTCACTACTCTACTCACTACTCACTACTCTACTCACTACTCACTACTCTACTCACTACTCTACTCACTACTCTACTCACTACTCTGCACTCACTACTCACTACTCTGCACTCACTACTCACTACTCTACTCACTACTCTACTCACTACTCACTACTCTGCACTCACTACTCACTAATCTGCACTCACTACTCACTACTCTACTCACTACTCACCACTCACTACTCACTACTCTACTCACTACTCTACTCACTACTCTACTCACTACTCTGCACTACTCTACTCACTACTCTACTCACTACTCACTACTCTACTCACTACTCTACTCACTACTCACTACTCTACTCACTACTCACTACTCTGCACACTCACTCTGCACTCACTACTCACTACTCTGTACACTCACTCTGCACTCACTACTCACTACTCTACACACTACTCTGCACTCACTACTCACTACTCTACTCACTACTCTACTCACTACTCACTACTCTACTCACTACTCTACTCACTACTCTACTCACTACTTTAATCACTACTCACTACTCACTACTCTACTCACTACTCTGCACTCACTACTCACTACTCTGCACTCACTACTCACTACTCTACTCACTACTCTACTCACTACTCACTACTCTGCACTCACTACTCACTAATCTGCACTCACTACTCTACTCACTACTCTACTCACTACTCACTACTCTGCACTCACTACTCACTACTCTACTCACTACTCTACTCACTACTCTACTCACTACTCTACTCACTACTCTACTCACTACTCACTACTCTACTCACTACTCTGCACTCACTACTCACTACTCACTACTCACTACTCTGCAGTCACTACTCACTACTCTACTAACTACTCACTACTCTACTCACTACTCACTACTCTGCTCACTACTCTGCACTCACTACTCACTACTCTACTCACTACTCACTACTCTGCACTCACTACTCACTACTCACTACTCTACTCACTACTCTACTCACTACTCACTACTCTACTCACTACTCACTACTCTGCACTCACTACTCTACTCACTACTCTACTCACTACTCTACTCACTACTCACTACTCTGCACACTCACTCTGCACTCACTACTCACTACTCTGCACACTCACTCTGCACTCACTACTCACTACTCTGCACTCACTACTCACTACTCTACTCACTACTCTGCACTCACTACTCACTACTCTACTCACTACTCACTACTCTACTCACTACTCACTACTCTACTCACTACTCTACTCACTACTCTACTCACTACTCTACTCACAACGCACTACTCTACTCACTACTCTGCACTCACTACTCACTACTCTGCACTCACTACTCACTACTCTACTCACTACTCACTACTCTGCACTCACTACTCACTAATCTGCACTCACTACTCACTACTCTACTCACTACTCACTACTCTGCTCACTACTCTGCACTCACTACTCACTACTCTACTAACTACTCACTACTCTGCTCACTACTCTGCACTCACTACTCACTACTCTACTCACTACTCACTACTCTGCACTCACTACTCAATACTCACTACTCTACTCACTACTCTACTCACTACTCACTACTCTACTCACTACTCACTACTCTGCACTCACTACTCTACTCACTACTCACTACTCACTACTCTACTCACTACTCTACTCACTACTCACTACTCTGCACACTCACTCTGCACTCACCACTCACTACTCTGCACACTCACTCTGCACTCACTACTCACTACTCTGCACTCACTACTCACTACTCTGCTCACTACTCTGCACTCACTACTCACTACTCTACTCACTACTCTACTCACTACTCACTACTCTACTCACTACTCACTACTCTACTCACTACTCTACTCACCACTCTACTCACTACTCACTACTCTACTCACTACTCTGCACTCACTACTCACTACTCTGCACTCACTACTCACTACTCTACTCACTACTCTACTCACTACTCACCACTCACTACTCACTACTCTACTCACTACTCTACTCACTACTCTACTCACTACTCTGCACTACTCTACTCACTACTCTACTCACTACTCACTACTCTACTCACTACTCTACTCACTACTCTACTCACTACTCACTACTCTACTCACTACTCACTACTCTGCACACTCACTCTGCACTCACTACTCACTACTCTGTACACTCACTCTGCACTCACTACTCACTACTCTACACACTACTCTGCACTCACTACTCACTACTCTACTCACTACTCTACTCACTACTCACTACTCTACTCACTACTCTACTCACTACTCACTACTCACTACTCTACTCACTACTCTGCACTCACTACTCACTACTCTGCACTCACTACTCACTACTCTACTCACTACTCTACTCACTACTCACTACTCTGCACTCACTACTCACTAATCTGCACTCACTACTCACTACTCTACTCACTACTCTACTCACTACTCTACTCACTACTCTACTCACTACTCTACTCACTACTCACTACTCTACTCACTACTCTGCACTCACTACTCACTACTCACTACTCTGCAGTCACTACTCACTACTCTACTAACTACTCACTACTCTACTCACTACTCACTACTCTACTCACTACTCACTACTCTGCTCACTACTCTGCACTCACTACTCACTACTCTACTCACTACTCACTACTCTGCACTCACTACTCACTACTCACTACTCTACTCACTACTCTACTCACTACTCACTACTCTACTCACTACTCACTACTCTGCACTCACTACTCTACTCACTACTCTACTCACTACTCTACTCACTACTCAATACTCTGCACACTCACTCTGCACTCACTACTCACTACTCTGCACACTCACTCTGCACTCACTACTCACTACTCTGCACTCACTACTCACTAGTCTACTCACTACTCTGCCCTCACTACTCACTACTCTACTCACTACTCTACTCACTACTCACTACTCTACTCACTACTCACTACTCTACTCACTACTCTACTCACTACTCTACTCACTACTCTACTCACTACTCACTACTCTACTCACTACTCTGCACTCACTACTCACTACTCACTACTCTGCACTCACTACTCACTACTCTACTCACTACTCTACTCACTACTCACTACTCTGCACTCACTACTCACTAATCTGCACTCACTACTCACTACTCTACTCACTACTCTACTCACTACTCACCACTCACTACTCACTACTCTACTCACTACTCTACTCACTACTCTACTCACTACTCACTACTCTACTCACTACTCACTACTCTGCACACTCACTCTGCACTCACTACTCACTACTCTGTACACTCACTCTGCACTCACTACTCACTACTCTACACACTACTCTGCACTCACTACTCACTACTCTACTCACTACTCTACTCACTACTCTACTCACTACTCTGCACTACTCTACTCACTACTCTACTCACTACTCACTACTCTACTCACTACTCTACTCACTACTCTACTCACTACTCTACTCACTACTCACTACTCTACTCACTACTCACTACTCACTACTCACTACTCTACTCACTACTCACTACTCTGCACACTCACTCTGCACTCACTACTCTGCACACTCACTCTGCACTCACTACTCACTACTCTGCACTCACTACTCACTACTCTACTCACTACTCTACTCACTACTCTACTCACTACTCTACTCACTACTCACTACTCTACTCACTACTCTGCACTCACTACTCACTTCTCACTACTCTGCACTCACTACTCACTACTCTACTCACTACTCTACTCACTACTCACTACTCTGCACACTCACTCTGCACTCACTACTCACTACTCTGCACACTCACTCTGCACTCACTACTCACTACTCTGCACTCACTACTCACTACTCTACTCACTACTCTACTCACTACTCACTATTCACTACTCTACTCACTACTCTGCACTCACTACTCACTACTCACTACTCTGCACTCACTACTCACTACTCATTACTATGCACTCACTACTCACTACTCTGCACTCACTACTCACTAATCTGCACTCACTACTCTACTCACTACTCACTACTCTGCACTCACTACTCACTACTCTACTCACTACTCTACTCACTACTCTACTCACTACTCTACTCACTACTCTGCACTACTCTACTCACTACTCTACTCACTACTCTACTCACTACTCACTACTCTACTCACTACTCACTACTCTACTCACTACTCTGCACACTCACTCTGCACTCACTACTCACTACTCTGCACACTCACTCTGCACTCACTACTCACTACTCTGCACTCACTACTCACTACTCTACTCACTACTCTGCACTCACTACTCACTACTCTACTCACTACTCTACTCACTACTCTACTCACTACTCTACTCACTACTCTACTCAGTACTCACTACTCTACTCACTACTCTACTCACTACTCTACTCACTACTCACTACTCTACTCACTACTCTGCACTCACTACTCACTACTCACTACTCACTACTCTGCACTCACTACTCACTACTCTACTAACTACTCACTACTCTGCTCACTACTCACTACTCTACTCACTACTCCCTACTCTACTCACTACTCACTACTCTGCTCACTACTCTGCACTCACTACTCACTACTCTACTCACTACTCACTACTCTGCACTCACTACTCACTACTCACTACTCTACTCACTACTCTACTCACTACTCACTACTCTACTCACTACTCACTACTCTGCACTCACTACTCTACTCACTACTCACTACTCTACTCACTACTCTACTCACTACTCACTACTCTGCACACTCACTCTGCACTCACTACTCACTACTCTGCACACTCACTCTGCACTCACTACTCACTACTCTGCACTCACTACTCACTACTCTGCTCACTACTCTGCACTCACTACTCACTACTCTACTCACTACTCTACTCACTTCTCACTACTCTACTCACTACTCACTAATCTACTCACTACTCTACTCACTACTCTACTCACTACTCACTACTCTACTCACTACTCTGCACTCACTACTCACTACTCTGCACTCACTACTCACTACTCTACTCACTACTCTACTCACTACTCACTACTCTGCACTCACTACTCACTAATCTGCACTCACTACTCACTACTCTACTCACTACTCTACTCACTACTCACCACTCACTACTCACTACTCTACTCACTACTCTCCTCACTACTCTACTCACTAATCTGCACTACTCTACTCACTACTCTACTCACTACTCACTACTCTACTCACTACTCTACTCCCTACTCTACTCACTACTCACTACTCTACTCACTACTCACTACTCTGCACACTCACTCTGCACTCACTACTCACTACTCTGTACACTCACTCTGCACTGACTACTCACTACTCTACACACTACTCTGCACTCACTACTCACTACTCTACTCACTACCCTACTCACTACTCACTACTCTACTCACTACTCTACTCACTACTCTACTCTACTCACTACTCACTACTCTACTCACTACTCTGCACTCACTACTCACTACTCACTACTCTGCACTCACTACTCACTACTCTACTCACTACTCTACTCACTACTCACTACTCTGCACTCACTACTCACTAATCTGCACTCACTACTCTACTCACTACTCTACTCACTACTCTACTCACTACTCACTACTCTGCACTCACTACTCTACTCACTACTCTACTCACTACTCTACTCACTACTCTACTCACTACTCACTACTCTACTCACTACTCTGCACTCACTACTCACTACTCACTACTCTACAGTCACTACTCACTACTCTACTAACTACTCACTACTCTACTCACTACTCACTACTCTACTCACTACTCACTACTCTGCTCACTACTCTGCACTCACTACTCACTACTCTGTGCTCACTACTCACTACTCACTACTCTACTCACTACTCTACTCACTACTCACTACTCTACTCACTATTCACTACTCTGCACTCACTACTATACTCGTTACTCTACTCACTACTCTACTCACTACTCACTACTCTGCACACTCACTCTGCACTCACTACTCACTACTCTGCACACTCACTCTGCACTCACTACTCACTACTCTGCACTCACTACTCTACTCACTACTCTGCTCTCACTACTCACTACTCTACTCACTACTCTACTCACTACTCACTACTCTACTCACTACTCACTACTCTACTCACTACTCTACTCACTACTCACTACCCTACTCACTACTCTGCACTCACTACTCAGTACTCTGCACTTACTACTCACTACTCTACTCACTACTCTACTCACTACTCACTACTCTGCACTCACTACTCACTAATCTGCACTCACTACTCACTACTCTACTCACTACTCTACTCACTACTCACCACTCACTACTCACTACTCTACTCACTACTCTACTCACTACTCTACTCACTACTCTGCACTACTCTACTCACTACTCTACTCACTACTCACTACTCTACTCACTACTCTACTCACTACTCTACTCACTACTCACTACTCTACTCACTACTCACTACTCTGCACACTCACTCTGCACTCACTACTCACTACTCTGTACACTCACTCTGCACTCACTACTCACTGCTCTACACCCTACTCTGCACTCACTACTCACTACTCTACTCACTACTCTACTCACTACTCACTACTCTGCACTCACTACTCACTACTCTACTCACTACTCTGCACTCACTACTCACTACTCTACTCACTACTCTACTCACTACTCTACTCACTACTCTACTTACTACTCACTACTCACTACTCTACTCACTACTCTGCACTCACTACTCATTTCTCACTACTCTGCACTCACTACTCACTACTCTACTCACTACTCTACTCACTACTCACTACTCTGCACTCACTACTCACTAATCGGCACTCACTACTCTACTCACTACTCTACTCACTACTCTACTCACTACTCACTACTTTGCACTCACTACTCACTACTCTACTCACTACTCTACTCACTACTCTACTCACAACTCTACTCACTACTCACTACTCACTACTCACTACTCTACTCACTACTCACTACTCTACTCTCTACTCACTACTCACTACTCTGCACACTTTACTCACTACTCTGCTCACTACTCACTACTCTACTCACTACTCACTACCCTCCACTCACTACTCTACTCACTACTCACTACTCTACTCACTACTTTCTACTCACTACTCTACTCACTACTCACTACTCTACTCACTACTCACTACTCTACTCACTACTCTACTCACTACTCTACTCACTACTCTGCACTCACTACTCACTACTCTGCACTCACTACTCACTACTCTACTCACTACTCTACTCACTACTCACTACTCTACTCACTACTCTACTCACTACTCACTACTCTACTCACTACTCACTACTCTGCACACTCACTCTGCACTCACTACTCACTACTCTGCACGCTCACTCTGCACTCACTACTCACTACTCTGCACTCACTACTCACTACTCTACTCACTACTCTGCACTCACTACTCTACTCACTACTCTACTCACTACTCACTACTCTACTCACTACTCTACTCACTACTCTACTCACTACTCTACTCACTACTCTACTCACTACTCACTACTCTACTCACTACTCTGCACTCACTACTCACTACTCTGCACTCACTACTCACTACTCTACTCCCTACTCTACTCACTACTCTACTCACTACTCACTACTCTGCACTCACTACTCACTAATCTGCACTCACTACTCACTACTCTACTCACTACTCTACTCACTACTCACCACTCACTACTCACTACTCTACTCACTACTCTACTCACTACTCTGCACTACTCTACTCACTACTCTACTCACTACTCACTTCTCTACTCACTACTCTACTCACTACTCTACTCACTACTCACTACTCTACTCACTACTCACTACTCTGCACACTCACTCTGCACTCACTACTCACTGCTCTGTACACTCACTCTGCACTCACTACTCACTACTCTGCACTCACTACTCACTACTCTACACACTACTCTGCACTCACTACTCACTACTCTACTCACTACTCACTACTCTACTCACTACTCTACTCACTGCTCTACTCACTACTCTACTCACTACTCACTACTCACTACTCTACTCACTACTCTGCACTCACTACTCACTACTCACTACTCTGCACTCACTACTCTACTCACTACTCTACTCACTACTCACTACTCTGCACTCACTACTCACTAATCTGCACTCACTACTCTACTCACTACTCACTACTCTGCACTCACTACTCACTAATCTGCACTCACTACTCTACTCCCTACTCTACTCACTACTCTACTCACTACTCTGCACTCACTACTCTACTCACTACTCTGCACTACTCTACTCACTACTCTACTCACTACTCTACTCACTACTCTACTCACTACTCTACTCACTACTCACTACTCACTACTCTAGTCACTACTCACTACTCTACTCTCTACTCACTACTCACTACTCTGCACTCACTACTCACTACTCTGCTCACTACTCACTACTCTACTCACTATTCACTACTCTCCACTCACTACTCTACTCACTACTCACTACTCTACTCACTACTTTCTACTCACTACTCTACTCACTACTCACTACTCTACTCACTACTCACTACTCACTACTCTACTCACTACTCTACTCACTACTCACTACTCTACTCACTACTCTGCACTCACTACTCACTACTCACTACTCTGCACTCACTACTCACTACTCTACTCACTACTCTAATCATTACTCTACTCTGCACTCACTACTCACTAATCTGCACTCACTACTCTACTCACTACTCTACTCACTACTCTACTCACTACTCACTACTCTGCACTCACTACACACTACTCTACTCACTACTCTGCACTCACTACTCTGCACTCACTACTCTACTCACTACTCTGCTCACTACTCACTACTCTACTCACTATTCACTACTCTCCACTCACTACTCTACTCACTACTCTACTCACTACTTTCTACTCACTACTCTACTCACTACTCACTACTCTACTCACTACTCACTACTCACTACTCTACTCACTACTCACTACTCTACTCACTACTCTGCACTCACTACTCACTACTCACTACTCTGCACTCACTACTCACTACTCTAATCATTACTCACTACTCTGCACTCACTACTCACTAATCTGCACTCACTACTCTACTCACTACTCTACTCACTACTCTACTCACTACTCTACTCACTACTCACTACTCTGCACTCACTACTCACTACTCTACTCACTACTCTGCACTCACTACTCTGCACTCACTACTCTGCACTCACTACTCACTACTCTGCACTCACTACTATGCACTCACTACTCACTACTCTGCACACTCACTCTGCACTCACTACTCACTACTCTGCACACTCACTCTGCACTCACTACTCACTACTCTACTCACTACTCTGCACTCACTACTCACTACTCTACTCACTACTCTACTCACTACTCACTACTCTACTCACTACTCACTACTCTACTCACTACTCACTACTCACTACTCTACTCACTACTCACTACTCTACTCACTACTCTGCACTCACTACTCACTACTCACTACTCTGCACTCACTACTCTACTCACTACTCTACTCACTACTCTGCACTCACTACTCACTAATCTGCACTCACTACTCTACTCACTACTCTACTCACTACTCTACTCACTACTCACTACTCTGCACTCACTACTCACTACTCTACTCACTACTCTGCACTCACTACTCACTACTCTGCACTCACTACTCCCTACTCTGCACTCACTACTCTGCACTCACTACTCTGCACTCACTACTCTGCACACTCACTCTGCACTCACTACTCACTACTCTGCACACTCACTCTACACTCACTACTCACTACTCTGCACTCACTACTACTACTCTGCACTCACTACTCACTACTCTACTCACTACTCTACTCACTACTCACTACTCACTACTCTACTCACTACTCTGCACTCACTACTCACTACTCACTACTCTGCACTCACTACCCACTACTCACTACTCTGCACTCACTACTCACTACTCTACTCACTACTCTACTCACTACTCACTACTCTGCACTCACTACTCACTAATCTGCACTCACTACTCTACTCACTACTCACTACTCTGCACTCACTACTCACTACTCTACTCACTACTCTACTCACTACTCTACTCACTACTCTGCACTACTCTACTCACTACTCTACTCACTACTCACTACTCTACTCACTACTCACTACTCTGCACACTCACTCTGCACTCACTACTCACTACTCTGCACACTCACTCTGCACTCACTACTCACTACTCTACTCACAACTCTGCACTCTCTACTCAGTACTCTACTCACTACTCTACTCACTACTCACTACTCTACTCACGACTCTACTCACTACTCACTACTCTACTCACTACTCTACTCACTACTCTACTCACTACTCACTACTCTACTCACTACTCTGCACTCACTACTCACTACTCACCACTCTGCACTCACTACTCACTACTCTACTCACTACTCTACTCACTACTCACTACTCTACTCACTACTCACTACTCTACTCACTACTCACTACTCTGCACTCACTACTCACTACTCTACTCACTACTCTACTCACTACTCACTACTCTACTCTGCACTCACTACTCACTACTCTACTCACTACTCTACTCACTACTCACTACTCTACTCACTACTCACTACTCTACTCACTACTCACTACTCTGCACTCACTACTCACTACTCTACTCACTACTCTACTCACTACTCACTACTCTACTCACTACTCACTACCCTGCAGTCACTGCTCTACTCACTACTCACTACTCTACTCACTACTCACTACTCTACTCACTACTCTACACACTCACTCTGCACTCACTACTCACTACTCTGCACACTCACTATGCACTCACTACTCACTACTCTGCACTCACTACTCTACTCACTACTCTGCACTCACTACTCACTACTCTACTCACTAGTCACTACTCTACTCACTACTCACTACTCTACTCACTACTCTACTCACTACTCTACTCACTACTCTACTCACTACTCTACTCACTACTCACTACTCACTACTCTACTCACTACTCTGCACTCACTACTCACTACTCACTACTCTGCACTCACTACTCACTACTCTACTCACTACTCTACTCACTACTCACTACTCTGCACTCACTACTCACTAATCTGCACTCACTACTCTACTCACTACTCTACTCACTACTCTAATCACTACTCACTACTCTGCACTCACTACTCACTACTCTACTCACTACTCTACACACTACTCTACTCACTACTCTGCACTACTCTACTCACTACTCTACTCTACTCACTACTCACTACTCTACTCACTACTCTACTCACTACTCACTACTCTACTCACTACTCACTACTCTACACTCACTACTCTACTCACTACTCTACTCACTACTCTACTCACTACTCAATACTCTGCACACTCACTCTGCACTCACTACTCACTACTCTGCACACTCACTCTGCACTCACTACTCACTACTCTGCACTCACTACTCACTACTCTACTCACTACTCTGCACTCACTACTCACTACTCTACTCACTACTCTACTCACTACTCACTACTCTACTCACTACTCACTACTCTACTCACTACTCTACTCACTACTCTACTCACTACTCTACTCACTACTCACTACTCTACTCACTACTCTGCACTCACTACTCACTACTCACTACTCTGCACTCACTACTCACTACTCTACTAAATACTCACTACTCTGCTCACTACTCACTACTCTACTCACTACTCCCTACTCTACTCACTACTCACTACTCTGCTCACTACTCTGCACTCACTACTCACTACTCTACTCACTACTCACTACTCTGCACTCACTACTCACTACTCACTACTCACTACTCTACTCACTACTCTACTCACTACTCACTACTCTACTCACTACTCACTACTCTGCACTCACTACTCTACTCACTACTCACTACTCTACTCACTACTCTACTCACTACTCACTACTCTGCACACTCACTCTGCACTCACTACTCACTACTCTGCACACTCACTCTGCACTCACTACTCACTACTCTGCACTCACTACTCACTACTCTGCTCACTACTCTGCACTCACTACTCACTACTCTACTCACTACTCTACTCACTACTCACTACTCTACTCACTACTCACTAATCTACTCACTACTCTACTCACTACTCTACTCACCACTCTACTCACTACTCACTACTCTACTCACTACTCTGCACTCACTACTCACTACTCTGCACTCACTACTCACTACTCTACTCACTACTCTACTCACTACTCACTACTCTGCACTCACTACTCACTAATCTGCACTCACTACTCACTACTCTACTCACTACTCTACTCACTACTCACCACTCACTACTCACTACTCTACTCACTACTCTCCTCACTACTCTACTCACTACTCTGCACTACTCTACTCACTACTCTACTCACTACTCTACTCACTACTCTACTCCCTACTCTACTCACTACTCACTACTCTACTCACTACTCACTACTCTGCACACCCACTCTGCACTCACTACTCTGTACACTCACTCTGCACTCACTACTCACTACTCTACACACTACTCTGCACTCACTACTCACTACTCTACTCACTACTCTACTCACTACTCACTACTCTACTCACTACTCTACTCACTACTCTACTCACTACTCACTACTCTACTCACTACTCTGCACTCACTACTCACTACTCACTACTCTGCACTCACTACTCACTACTCTACTCACTACTCTACTCACTACTCACTACTCTGCACTCACTACTCACTAATCTGCACTCACTACTCTACTCACTACTCTACTCACTACTCTACTCACTACTCACTACTCTGCACTCACTACTCTACTCACTACTCTACTCACTACTCTACTCACTACTCTACTCACTACTCACTACTCTGCACTCACTACTCACTACTCTACTCACTACTCTGCACTCACTACTCTGCACTCACTACTCTGCACTCACTACTCACTACTCTGCACTCACTACTATGCACTCACTACTCACTACTCTGCACACTCACTCTGCACTCACTACTCACTACTCTGCACACTCACTCTGCACTCACTACTCACTACTCTACTCACTACTCTGCACTCACTACTCACTACTCTACTCACTACTCTACTCACTACTCACTACTCTACTCACTACTCACTACTCTACTCACTACTCACTATTCACTACTCTACTCACTACTCACTACTCTACTCACTACTCTGCACTCACTACTCACTACTCACTACTCTGCACTCACTACTCTACTCACTACTCTACTCACTACTCTGCACTCACTACTCACTAATCTGCACTCACTACTCTACTCACTACTCTACTCACTACTCTACTCACTACTCACTACTCTGCACTCACTACTCACTACTCTACTCACTACTCTGCACTCACTACTCACTACTCTGCACTCACTACTCCCTACTCTGCACTCACTACTCTGCACTCACTACTCTGCACTCACTACTCTGCACACTCACTCTGCACTCACTACTCACTACTCTGCACACTCACTCTACACTCACTACTCACTACTCTGCACTCACTACTCACTACTCTGCACTCACTACTCACTACTCTACTCACTACTCTACTCACTACTCACTACTCACTACTCTACTCACTACTCTGCACTCACTACTCACTACTCACTACTCTGCACTCACTACCCACTACTCACTACTCTGCACTCACTACTCACTACTCTACTCACTACTCTACTCACTACTCACTACTCTGCACTCACTACTCACTAATCTGCACTCACTACTCTACTCACTACTCACTACTCTGCACTCACTACTCACTACTCTACTCACTACTCTACTCACTACTCTACTCACTACTCTGCACTACTCTACTCACTACTCTACTCACTACTCACTACTCTACTCACTACTCACTACTCTGCACACTCACTCTGCACTCACTACTCACTACTCTGCACACTCACTCTGCACTCACTACTCACTACTCTACTCACAACTCTGCACTCTCTACTCAGTACTCTACTCACTACTCTACTCACTACTCACTACTCTACTCACTACTCTACTCACTACTCACTACTCTACTCACTACTCTACTCACTACTCTACTCACTACTCACTACTCTACTCACTACTCTGCACTCACTACTCACTACTCACCACTCTGCACTCACTACTCACTACTCTACTCACTACTCTACTCACTACTCACTACTCTACTCACTACTCACTACTCTACTCACTACTCACTACTCTGCACTCACTACTCACTACTCTACTCACTACTCTACTCACTACTCACTACTCTACTCTGCACTCACTACTCACTACTCTACTCACTACTCTACTCACTACTCACTACTCTACTCACTACTCACTACTCTACTCACTACTCACTACTCTGCACTCACTACTCACTACTCTACTCACTACTCTACTCACTACTCACTACTCTACTCACTACTCACTACCCTGCAGTCACTGCTCTACTCACTACTCACTACTCTACTCACTATTTACTACTCTACTCACTACTCTACACACTCACTCTGCACTCACTACTCACTACTCTGCACACTCACTATGCACTCACTACTCACTACTCTGCACTCACTACTCTACTCACTACTCTGCACTCACTACTCACTACTCTACTCACTAGTCACTACTCTACTCACTACTCACTACTCTACTCACTACTCTACTCACTACTCTACTCACTACTCTACTCACTACTCTACTCACTACTCACTACTCACTACTCTACTCACTACTCTGCACTCACTACTCACTACTCACTACTCTGCACTAACTACTCACTACTCTACTCACTACTCTACTCACTACTCTGCACTCACTACTCACTAATCTGCACTCACTACTCTACTCGCTACTCTACTCACTACTCTAATCACTACTCACTACTCTGCACTCACTACTCACTACTCTACTCACTACTCTACACACTACTCTACTCACTACTCTGCACTACTCTACTCACTACTCTACTCTACTCACTACTCACTACTCTACTCACTACTCTACTCACTACTCACTACTCTACTCACTACTCACTACTCTACACTCACTACTCTACTCACTACTCTACTCACTACTCTACTCACTACTCAATACTCTGCACACTCACTCTGCACTCACTACTCACTACTCTGCACACTCACTCTGCACTCACTACTCACTACTCTGCACTCACTACTCACTACTCTACTCACTATTCTGCACTCACTACTCACTACTCTACTCACTACTCTACTCACTACTCACTACTCTACTCACTACTCACTACTCTACTCACTACTCTACTCACTACTCTACTCACTACTCTACTCACTACTCACTACTCAACTCACTACTCTGCACTCACTACTCACTACTCACTACTCTGCACTCACTACTCACTACTCTACTAAATACTCACTACTCTGCTCACTACTCACTACTCTACTCACTACTCCCTACTCTACTCACTACTCACTACTCTGCTCACTACTCTGCACTCACTACTCACTACTCTACTCACTACTCACTACTCTGCACTCACTACTCACTACTCACTACTCTACTCACTACTCTACTCACTACTCACTACTCTACTCACTACTCACTACTCTGCACTCACTACTCTACTCACTACTCACTACTCTACTCACTACTCTACTCACTACTCACTACTCTGCACACTCACTCTGCACTCACTACTCACTACTCTGCACACTCACTCTGCACTCACTACTCACTACTCTGCACTCACTACTCACTACTCTGCTCACTACTCTGCACTCACTACTCACTACTCTACTCACTACTCTACTCACTACTCACTACTCTACTCACTACTCACTAATCTACTCACTACTCTACTCACTACTCTACTCACCACTCTACTCACTACTCACTACTCTACTCACTACTCTGCACTCACTACTCACTACTCTGCACTCACTACTCACTACTCTACTCACTACTCTACTCACTACTCACTACTCTGCACTCACTACTCACTAATCTGCACTCACTACTCACTACTCTACTCACTACTCTACTCACTACTCACCACTCACTACTCACTACTCTACTCACTACTCTCCTCACTACTCTACTCACTACTCTGCACTACTCTACTCACTACTCTACTCACTACTCACTACTCTACTCACTACTCTACTCCCTACTCTACTCACTACTCACTACTCTACTCACTACTCACTACTCTGCACACTCACTCTGCACTCACTACTCTGTACACTCACTCTGCACTCACTACTCACTACTCTACACACTACTCTGCACTCACTACTCACTACTCTACTCACTACTCTACTCACTACTCACTACTCTACTCACTACTCTACTCACTACTCTACTCACTACTCACTACTCTACTCACTACTCTGCACTCACTACTCACTACTCACTACTCTGCACTCACTACTCACTACTCTACTCACTACTCTACTCACTACTCACTACTCTGCACTCACTACTCACTAATCTGCACTCACTACTCTACTCACTACTCTACTCACTACTCTACTCACTACTCACTACTCTGCACTCACTACTCTACTCACTACTCTACTCACTACTCTACTCACTACTCTACTCACTACTCTACTCACTACTCACTACTCTACTCACTACTCTGCACTCACTACTCACTACTCACTACTCTGCACTCACTACTCACTACTCTACTAACTACTCACTACTCTACTCACTACTCACTACTCTACTCACTACTCACTACTCTGCTCACTACTCTGCACTCACTACTCACTACTCTACTCACTACTCACTACTCTGCGCTCACTACTCACTACTCACTACTCTACTCACTACTCTACTCACTACTCACTACTCTGCACTCACTACTCACTAATCTGCACTCACTACTCTACTCACTACTCACTACTCTGCACACTCACTCTGCACTCACTACTCACTACTCTACTCACTACTCTGCACTCACTACTCACTACTCTACTCACTACTCTACTCACTACTCACTACTCTACTCACTACTCACTACTCTACTCACTACTCACTACTCTACTCACTACTCACTACTCTACTCACTACTCTGCACTCACTACTCACTACTCACTACTCTGCACTCACTACTCTACTCACTACTCTACTCACTACTCTGCACTCACTACTCACTAATCTGCACTCACTACTCTACTCACTACTCTACTCACTACTCTACTCACTACTCACTACTCTGCACTCACTACTCACTACTCTACTCACTACTCTGCACTCACTACTCACTACTCTGCACTCACTACTCCCTACTCTGCACTCACTACTCTGCACTCACTACTCTGCACTCACTACTCTGCACACTCACTCTGCACTCACTACTCACTACTCTGCACACTCACTCTACACTCACTACTCACTACTCTGCACTCACTACTCACTACTCTGCACTCACTACTCACTACTCTACTCACTACTCTACTCACTACTCACTACTCACTACTCTACTCACTACTCTGCACTCACTACTCACTACTCACTACTCTGCACTCACTACCCACTACTCACTACTCTGCACTCACTACTCACTACTCTACTCACTACTCTACTCACTACTCACTACTCTGCACTCACTACTCACTAATCTGCACTCTCTACTCTACTCACTACTCACTACTCTGCACTCACTACTCACTACTCTACTCACTACTCTAGTCACTACTCTACTCACTACTCTGCACTACTCTACTCACTACTCTACTCACTACTCACTACTCTACTCACTACTCACTACTCTGCACACTCACTCTGCACTCACTACTCACTACTCTGCATACTCACTCTGCACTCACTACTCACTACTCTACTCACAACTCTGCACTCTCTACTCAGTACTCTACTCACTACTCTACTCACTACTCACTACTCTACTCACTACTCTACTCACTACTCACTACTCTACTCACTACTCTACTCACTACTCTACTCACTACTCACTACTCTACTCACTACTCTGCACTCACTACTCACTACTCACCACTCTGCACTCACTACTCACTACTCTACTCACTACTCTACTCACTACTCACTACTCTACTCACTACTCACTACTCTGCACACTCACTCTGCACTCACTACTCACTACTCTGCACACTCACTCTGCACTCACTACTCACTACTCTGCACTCACTACTCACTACTCTGCTCACTACTCTGCACTCACTACTCACTACTCTACTCACTACTCTACTCACTACTCACTACTCTACTCACTACTCACTAATCTACTCACTACTCTACTCACTACTCTACTCACCACTCTACTCACTACTCACTACTCTACTCACTACTCTGCACTCACTACTCACTACTCTGCACTCACTACTCACTACTCTACTCACTACTCTACTCACTACTCACTACTCTGCACTCACTACTCACTAATCTGCACTCACTACTCACTACTCTACTCACTACTCTACTCACTACTCACCACTCACTACTCACTACTCTACTCACTACTCTCCTCACTACTCTACTCACTACTCTGCACTACTCTACTCACTACTCTACTCACTACTCACTACTCTACTCACTACTCTACTCCCTACTCTACTCACTACTCACTACTCTACTCACTACTCACTACTCTGCACACTCACTCTGCACTCACTACTCTGTACACTCACTCTGCACTCACTACTCACTACTCTACACACTACTCTGCACTCACTACTCACTACTCTACTCACTACTCTACTCACTACTCACTACTCTACTCACTACTCTACTCACTACTCTACTCACTACTCACTACTCTACTCACTACTCTGCACTCACTACTCACTACTCACTACTCTGCACTCACTACTCACTACTCTACTCACTACTCTACTCACTACTCACTACTCTGCACTCACTACTCACTAATCTGCACTCACTACTCTACTCACTACTCTACTCACTACTCTACTCACTACTCACTACTCTGCACTCACTACTCTACTCACTACTCTACTCACTACTCTACTCACTACTCTACTCACTACTCTACTCACTACTCACTACTCTACTCACTACTCTGCACTCACTACTCACTACTCACTACTCTGCAGTCACTACTCACTACTCTACTAACTACTCACTAGTCTACTCACTACTCACTACTCTACTCACTACTCACTACTCTGCTCACTACTCTGCACTCACTACTCACTACTCTACTCACTACTCACTACTCTGCGCTCACTACTCACTACTCACTACTCTACTCACTACTCTACTCACTACTCACTACTCTGCACTCACTACTCACTAATCTGCACTCACTACTCTACTCACTACTCACTACTCTGCACACTCACTCTGCACTCACTACTCACTACTCTACTCACTACTCTGCACTCACTACTCACTACTCTACTCACTACTCTACTCACTACTCACTACTCTACTCACTACTCACTACTCTACTCACTACTCACTACTCACTACTCTACTCACTACTCACTACTCTACTCACTACTCTGCACTCACTACTCACTACTCACTACTCTGCACTCACTACTCTACTCACTACTCTACTCACTACTCTGCACTCACTACTCACTAATCTGCACTCACTACTCTACTCACTACTCTACTCACTACTCTACTCACTACTCACTACTCTGCACTCACTACTCACTACTCTACTCACTACTCTGCACTCACTACTCACTACTCTGCACTCACTACTCCCTACTCTGCACTCACTACTCTGCACTCACTACTCTGCACTCACTACTCTGCACACTCACTCTGCACTCACTACTCACTACTCTGCACACTCACTCTACACTCACTACTCACTACTCTGCACTCACTACTCACTACTCTGCACTCACTACTCACTACTCTACTCACTACTCTACTCACTACTCACTACTCACTACTCTACTCACTACTCTGCACTCACTACTCACTACTCACTACTCTGCACTCACTACCCACTACTCACTACTCTGCACTCACTACTCACTACTCTACTCACTACTCTACTCACTACTCACTACTCTGCACTCACTACTCACTAATCTGCACTCTCTACTCTACTCACTACTCACTACTCTGCACTCACTACTCACTACTCTACTCACTACTCTAGTCACTACTCTACTCACTACTCTGCACTACTCTACTCACTACTCTACTCACTACTCACTACTCTACTCACTACTCACTACTCTGCACACTCACTCTGCACTCACTACTCACTACTCTGCACACTCACTCTGCACTCACTACTCACTACTCTACTCACAACTCTGCACTCTCTACTCAGTACTCTACTCACTACTCTACTCACTACTCACTACTCTACTCACTACTCTACTCACTACTCACTACTCTACTCACTACTCTACTCACTACTCTACTCACTACTCACTACTCTACTCACTACTCTGCACTCACTACTCACAACTCACCACTCTGCACTCACTACTCACTACTCTACTCACTACTCTACTCACTACTCACTACTCTACTCACTACTCACTACTCTGCACACTCACTCTGCACTCACTACTCACTACTCTGCACACTCACTCTGCACTCACTACTCACTACTCTGCACTCACTACTCACTACTCTGCTCACTACTCTGCACTCACTACTCACTACTCTACTCACTACTCTACTCACTACTCACTACTCTACTCACTACTCACTAATCTACTCACTACTCTACTCACTACTCTACTCACCACTCTACTCACTACTCACTACTCTACTCACTACTCTGCACTCACTACTCACTACTCTGCACTCACTACTCACTACTCTACTCACTACTCTACTCACTACTCACTACTCTGCACTCACTACTCACTAATCTGCACTCACTACTCACTACTCTACTCACTACTCTACTCACTACTCACCACTCACTACTCTACTCACTACTCTCCTCACTACTCTACTCACTACTCTGCACTACTCTACTCACTACTCTATTCACTACTCACTACTCTACTCACTACTCTACTCCCTACTCTACTCACTACTCACTACTCTACTCACTACTCACTACTCTGCACACTCACTCTGCACTCACTACTCTGTACACTCACTCTGCACTCACTACTCACTACTCTACACACTACTCTGCACTCACTACTCACTACTCTACTCACTACTCTACTCACTACTCACTACTCTACTCACTACTCTACTCATTACTCTACTCACTACTCACTACTCTACTCACTACTCTGCACTCACTACTCACTACTCACTACTCTGCACTCACTACTCACTACTCTACTCACTACTCTACTCACTACTCACTACTCTGCACTCACTACTCACTAATCTGCACTCACTACTCTACTCACTACTCTACTCACTACTCTACTCACTACTCACTACTCTGCACTCACTACTCTACTCACTACTCTACTCACTACTCTACTCACTACTCTACTCACTACTCTACTCACTACTCACTACTCTACTCACTACTCTGCACTCACTACTCACTACTCACTACTCTGCAGTCACTACTCACTACTCTACTAACTACTCACTACTCTACTCACTACTCACTACTCTACTCACTACTCACTACTCTGCTCACTACTCTGCACTCACTACTCACTACTCTACTCACTACTCACTACTCTGCGCTCACTACTCACTACTCACTACTCTACTCACTACTCTACTCACTACTCACTACTCTGCACTCACTACTCACTAATCTGCACTCACTACTCTACTCACTACTCACTACTCTGCACACTCACTCTGCACTCACTACTCACTACTCTACTCACTACTCTGCACTCACTACTCACTACTCTACTCACTACTCTACTCACTACTCACTACTCTACTCACTACTCACTACTCTACTCACTACTCACTACTCACTACTCTACTCACTACTCACTACTCTACTCACTACTCTGCACTCACTACTCACTACTCACTACTCTGCACTCACTACTCTACTCACTACTCTACTCACTACTCTGCACTCACTACTCACTAATCTGCACTCACTACTCTACTCACTACTCTACTCACTACTCTACTCACTACTCACTACTCTGCACTCACTACTCACTACTCTACTCACTACTCTGCACTCACTACTCACTACTCTGCACTCACTACTCCCTACTCTGCACTCACTACTCTGCACTCACTACTCTGCACTCACTACTCTGCACACTCACTCTGCACTCACTACTCACTACTCTGCACACTCACTCTACACTCACTACTCACTACTCTGCACTCACTACTCACTACTCTGCACTCACTACTCACTACTCTACTCACTACTCTACTCACTACTCACTACTCACTACTCTACTCACTACTCTGCACTCACTACTCACTACTCACTACTCTGCACTCACTACCCACTACTCACTACTCTGCACTCACTACTCACTACTCTACTCACTACTCTACTCACTACTCACTACTCTGCACTCACTACTCACTAATCTGCACTCTCTACTCTACTCACTACTCACTACTCTGCACTCACTACTCACTACTCTACTCACTACTCTACTCACTACTCTACTCACTACTCTGCACTACTCTACTCACTACTCTACTCACTACTCACTACTCTACTCACTACTCACTACTCTGCACACTCACTCTGCACTCACTACTCACTACTCTGCACACTCACTCTGCACTCACTACTCACTACTCTACTCACAACTCTGCACTCTCTACTCAGTACTCTACTCACTACTCTACTCACTACTCACTACTCTACTCACTACTCTACTCACTACTCACTACTCTACTCACTACTCTACTCACTACTCTACTCACTACTCACTACTCTACTCACTACTCTGCACTCACTACTCACTACTCACCACTCTGCACTCACTACTCACTACTCTACTCACTACTCTACTCACTACTCACTACTCTACTCACTACTCACTACTCTACTCACTACTCACTACTCTACTCACTACTCACTACTCTGCACTCACTACTCACTACTCTACTCACTACTCTACTCACTACTCACTACTCTACTCTGCACTCACTACTCACTACTCTACTCACTACTCTACTCACTACTCACTACTCTACTCACTACTCACTACTCTACTCACTACTCACTACTCTGCACTCACTACTCACTACTCTACTCACTACTCTACTCACTACTCACTACTCTACTCACTACTCACTACCCTGCAGTCACTGCTCTACTCACTACTCACTACTCTACTCACTACTCACTACTCTACTCACTACTCTACACACTCACTCTGCACTCACTACTCACTACTCTGCACACTCACTATGCACTCACTACTCACTACTCTGCACTCACTACTCTACTCACTACTCTGCACTCACTACTCACTACTCTACTCACTACTCTACTCACTAGTCACTACTCTACTCACTACTCACTACTCTACTCACTACTCTACTCACTACTCTACTCACTACTCTACTCACTACTCACTACTCACTACTCTACTCACTACTCTGCACTCACTACTCACTACTCACTACTCTGCACTCACTACTCACTACTCTACTCACTACTCTACTCACTACTCACTACTCTGCACTCACTACTCACTAATCTGCACTCACTACTCTACTCACTACTCTACTCACTACTCTAATCACTACTCAATACTCTGCACTCACTACTCACTACTCTACTCACTACTCTACACACTACTCTACTCACTACTCTGCACTACTCTACTCACTACTCTACTCTACTCACTACTCACTACTCTACTCACTACTCTACTCACTACTCACTACTCTACTCACTACTCACTACTCTACACTCACTACTCTACTCACTACTCTACTCACTACTCTACTCACTACTCAATACTCTGCACACTCACTCTGCACTCACTACTCACTACTCTGCACACTCACTCTGCACTCACTACTCACTACTCTGCACTCACTACTCACTACTCTACTCACTACTCTGCACTCACTACTCACTACTCTACTCACTACTCTACTCACTACTCACTACTCTACTCACTACTCACTACTCTACTCACTACTCTACTCACTACTCTACTCACTACTCTACTCACTAATCACTACTCTACTCACTACTCTGCACTCACTACTCACTACTCACTACTCACTACTCTGCACTCACTACTCACTACTCTACTAAATACTCACTACTCTGCTCACTACTCACTACTCTACTCACCACTCCCTACTCTACTCACTACTCACTACTCTGCTCACTACTCTGCACTCACTACTCACTACTCTACTCACTACTCACTACTCTGCACTCACTACTCACTACTCACTACTCTACTCACTACTCTACTCACTACTCACTACTCTACTCACTACTCACTACTCTGCACTCACTACTCTACTCACTACTCACTACTCTACTCACTACTCTACTCACTACTCACTACTCTGCACACTCACTCTGCACTCACTACTCACTACTCTGCACACTCACTCTGCACTCACTACTCACTACTCTGCACTCACTACTCACTACTCTACTCACTACTCTACTCACTACTCACTACTCTACTCACTACTCACTAATCTACTCACTACTCTACTCACTACTCTACTCACTACTCTACTCACTACTCACTACTCTACTCACTACTCTGCACTCACTACTCACTACTCTGCACTCACTACTCTGCACTCACTACTCACTACTCTACTCACTACTCTACTCACTACTCACTACTCTGCACTCACTACTCACTAATCTGCACTCACTACTCACTACTCTACTCACTACTCTACTCACTACTCACCACTCACTACTCACTACTCTACTCACTACTCTCCTCACTACTCTACTCACTACTCTGCACTACTCTACTCACTACTCTACTCACTACTCACTACTCTACTCACTACTCTACTCCCTACTCTACTCACTACTCACTACTCTACTCACTACTCACTACTCTGCACACTCACTCTGCACTCACTACTCTGTACACTCACTCTGCACTCACTACTCACTACTCTACACACTACTCTGCACTCACTACTCACTACTCTACTCACTACTCTACTCACTACTCACTACTCTACTCACTACTCTACTCACTACTCTACTCACTACTCTACTCACTACTCACTACTCTACTCACTACGCTGCACTCACTACTCACTACTCACTACTCTGCACTCACTACTCACTACTCTACTCACTACTCTACTCACTACTCACTACTCTGCACTCACTACTCACTAATCTGCACTCACTACTCTACTCACTACTCTACTCACTACTCTACTCACTACTCACTACTCTGCACTCACTACTCTACTCACTACTCTACTCACTACTCTACTCACTACTCTACTCACTACTCTACTCACTACTCACTACTCTACTCACTACTCTGCACTCACTACTCACTACTCACTACTCTGCAGTCACTACTCACTACTCTACTAACTACTCACTACTCTACTCACTACTCACTACTCTACTCACTACTCACTACTCTGCTCACTACTCTGCACTCACTACTCACTACTCTACTCACTACTCACTACTCTGCGCTCACTACTCACTACTCACTACTCTACTCACTACTCTACTCACTACTCTACTCACTATTCACTACCCTGCACTCACTACTCTACTCGTTATTCTACTCACTACTCTACTCACTACTCTGCACACTCACTCTGCACTCACTACTCACTACTCTGCACACTCACTCTGCACTCACTACTCACTACTCTGCACTCACTACTCTACTCACTACTCTGCACTCACTACTCACTACTCTACTCACTACTCTACTCACTACTCACTACTCTACTCACTACTCACTACTCTACTCACTACTCTACTCACTACTCACTACCCTACTCACTACTCTGCACTCACTGCTCAGTACTCTGCACTTACTACTCACTACTCTACTCACTACTCTACTCACTACTCACTACTCTGCACTCACTACTCACTAATCTGCACTACTCTACTCACTACTCTACTCACTACTCACCACTCACTACTCACTACTCTACTCACTACTCTACTCACTACTCTACTCACTACTCTGCACTACTCTATTCACTACTCTACTCACTACTCACTACTCTACTCACTACTCTACTCACTACTCACTACTCTACTCACTACTCACTACTCTGCACACTCACTCTGCACTCACTACTCACTACTCTGTACACTCACTCTGCACTCACTACTCACTGCTCTACACACTACTCTGCACTCACTACTCACTACTCTACTCACTACTCTACTCACTACTCACTACTCTGCACTCACTACTCACTACTCTACTCACTACTCTGCACTCACTACTCACTACTCTACTCACTACTCTACTCACTACTCTACTCACTACTCTACTTACTACTCACTACTCACTACTCTACTCACTACTCTGCACTCACTACTCACTACTCACTACTCTGCACTCACTACTCACTACTCTACTCACTACTCTACTCACTACTCACTACTCTGCACTCACTACTCACTAATCGGCACTCACTACTCTACTCACTACTCTACTCACTACTCTACTCACTACTCACTACTCTGCACTCACTACTCACTACTCTACTCACTACTCTACTCACTACTCTACTCACAACTCTACTCACTACTCACTACTCACTACTCACTACTCTACTCACTACTCACTACTCTACTCTCTACTCACTACTCACTACTCTGCACTCACTACTCACTACTCTGCTCACTACTCACTACTCTACTCACTACTCACTACCCTCCACTCACTACTCTACTCACTACTCACTACTCTACTCACTACTTTCTACTCACTACTCTACTCACTACTCACTACTCTACTCACTACTCACCACTCTACTCACTACTCTACTCACTACTCACTACTCTACTCACTACTCTGCACTCACTACTCACTACTCTGCACTCACTACTCACTACTCTACTCACTACTCTACTCACTACTCACTACTCTACTCACTACTCTACTCACTACTCACTACTCACTACTCTGCACACTCACTCTGCACTCACTACTCACTACTCTGCACGCTCACTCTGCACTCACTACTCACTACTCTGCACTCACTACTCACTACTCTACTCACTACTCTGCACTCACTACTCTACTCACTACTCTACTCACTACTCACTACTCTATTCACTACTCTACTCACTACTCTACTCACTACTCTACTCACTACTCTACTCACTACTCTACTCACTACTCACTACTCTACTCACTACTCACCACTCACTACTCACTACTCTACTCACTACTCTACTCACTACTCTACTCACTACTCTGCACTACTCTACTCACTACTCTACTCACTACTCACTACTCTACTCACTACTCTACTCACTACTCTACTCACTACTCACTACTCACTACTCTACTCACTACTCACTACTCTGCACACTCACTCTGCACTCACTACTCACTACTCTGTACACTCACTCTGCACTCACTACTCACTACTCTGCACTCACTACTCACTACTCTACACACTACTCTGCACTCACTACTCACTACTCTACTCACTACTCACTACTCTACTCACTACTCTACTCACTGCTCTACTCACTACTCTACTCACTACTCACTACTCACTACTCTACTCACTACTCTGCACTCACTACTCACTACTCACTACTCTGCACTCACTACTCACTACTCTACTCACTACTCTACTCACTACTCACTACTCTGCACTCACTACTCACTAATCTGCACTCACTACTCTACTCACTACTCACTACTCTGCACTCACTACTCACTAATCTGCACTCACTACTCTACTCACTACTCTACTCACTACTCTACTCACTACTCTACTCACTACTCTGCACTACTCTACTCACTACTCTACTCACTACTCTACTCACTACTCTACTCACTACTCTACTCACTACTCACTACTCACTACTCTAGTCACTACTCACTACTCTACTCTCTACTCACTACTCACTACTCTGCACTCACTACTCACTACTCTGCTCACTACTCACTACTCTACTCACTATTCACTACTCTCCACTCACTACTCTACTCACTACTCACTACTCTACTCACTACTTTCTACTCACTACTCTACTCACTACTCTACTCACTACTCTACTCACTACTCTACTCACTACTCACTACTCACTACTCTAGTCACTACTCACTACTCTACTCTCTACTCACTACTCACTACTCTGCACTCACTACTCACTACTCTGCTCACTACTCACTACTCTACTCACTATTCACTACTCTCCACTCACTACTCTACTCACTACTCACTACTCTACTCACTACTTTCTACTCACTACTCTACTCACTACTCACTACTCTACTCACTACTCACTACTCACTACTCTACTCACTACTCTACTCACTACTCACTACTCTACTCACTACTCTGCACTCACTACTCACTACTCACTACTCTGCACTCACTACTCACTACTCTACTCACTACTCTAATCATTACTCACTACTCTGCACTCACTACTCACTAATCTGCACTCACTACTCTACTCACTACTCTACTCACTACTCTACTCACTACTCTACTCACTACTCACTACTCTGCACTCACTACTCACTACTCTACTCACTACTCTGCACTCACTACTCTGCACTCACTACTCTGCACTCACTACTCACTACTCTGCACTCACTACTATGCACTCACTACTCACTACTCTGCACACTCACTCTGCACTCACTACTCACTACTCTGCACACTCACTCTGCACTCACTACTCTGCACTCACTACTCACTACTCTACTCACTACTCTGCACTCACTACTCACTACTCTACTCACTACTCTACTCACTACTCACTACTCTACTCACTACTCACTACTCTACTCACTACTCACTACTCACTACTCTACTCACTACTCACTACTCTACTCACTACTCTGCACTCACTACTCACTACTCACTACTCTGCACTCACTACTCTACTCACTACTCTACTCACTACTCTGCACTCACTACTCACTAATCTGCACTCACTACTCTACTCACTACTCTACTCACTACTCTACTCACTACTCACTACTCTGCACTCACTACTCTACTCACTACTCTGCACTCACTACTCACTACTCTGCACTCACTACTCCCTACTCTGCACTCACTACTCTGCACTCACTACTCTGCACTCACTACTCTGCACACTCACTCTGCACTCACTACTCACTACTCTGCACACTCACTCTACACTCACTACTCACTACTCTGCACTCACTACTCACTACTCTGCACTCACTACTCACTACTCTACTCACTACTCTACTCACTACTCACTACTCACTACTCTACTCACTACTCTGCACTCACTACTCACTACTCACTACTCTGCACTCACTACCCACTACTCACTACTCTGCACTCACTACTCACTACTCTACTCACTACTCTACTCACTACTCACTACTCTGCACTCACTACTCACTAATCTGCACTCACTACTCTAC
Source organism: Lissotriton helveticus (assembly GCF_964261635.1). Classification (NCBI taxonomy): domain Eukaryota; kingdom Metazoa; phylum Chordata; class Amphibia; order Caudata; family Salamandridae; genus Lissotriton; species Lissotriton helveticus. The sequence continues at coordinate 733,113,036 of NC_136059.1, read as the reverse complement.
TCACTACTCACTACTCTGCACTCACTACTCACTACTCTACTCACTACTCTACTCACTACTCTACTCACTACTCTGCACTACTCTACTCACTACTCTACTCACTACTCACTACTCTACTCACTACTCACTACTCTGCACACTCACTCTGCACTCACTACTCACTACTCTGCACACTCACTCTGCACTCACTACTCACTACTCTACTCACAACTCTGCACTCTCTACTCAGTACTCTACTCACTACTCTACTCACTACTCACTACTCTACTCACTACTCTACTCACTACTCACTACTCTACTCACTACACTACTCACTACTCTACTCACTACTCACTACTCTACTCACTACTCTGCACTCACTACTCACTACTCACCACTCTGCACTCACTACTCACTACTCTACTCACTACTCTACTCACTACTCACTACTCTACTCACTACTCACTACTCTACTCACTACTCACTACTCTGCACTCACTACTCACTACTCTACTCACTACTCACTACTCTACTCTGCACTCACTACTCACTACTCTACTCACTACTCTACTCACTACTCACTACTCTACTCACTACTCACTACTCTACTCACTACTCACTACTCTGCACTCACTACTCACTACTCTACTCACTACTCTACTCACTACTCACTACTCTACTCACTACTCACTACCCTGCAGTCACTGCTCTACTCACTACTCACTACTCTACTCACTACTCACTACTCTACTCACTACTCTACACACTCACTCTGCACTCACTACTCACTACTCTGCACACTCACTATGCACTCACTACTCACTACTCTGCACTCACTACTCTACTCACTACTCTGCACTCACTACTCACTACTCTACTCACTACTCTACTCACTAGTCACTACTCTACTCACTACTCACTACTCTACTCACTACTCTACTCACTACTCTACTCACTACTCTACTCACTACTCTACTCACTACTCACTACTCACTACTCTACTCACTACTCTGCACTCACTACTCACTACTCACTACTCTGCACTCACTACTCACTACTCTACTCACTACTCTACTCACTACTCACTACTCTGCACTCACTACTCACTAATCTGCACTCACTACTCTACTCACTACTCTACTCACTACTCTAATCACTACTCACTACTCTGCACTCACTACTCACTACTCTACTCACTACTCTACACACTACTCTACTCACTACTCTGCACTACTCTACTCACTACTCTACTCTACTCACTACTCACTACTCTACTCACTACTCTACTCACTACTCACTACTCTACTCACTACTCACTACTCTACACTCACTACTCTACTCACTACTCTACTCACTACTCTACTCACTACTCAATACTCTGCACACTCACTCTGCACTCACTACTCACTACTCTGCACACTCACTCTGCACTCACTACTCACTACTCTGCACTCACTACTCACTACTCTACTCACTACTCTGCACTCACTACTCACTACTCTACTCACTACTCTACTCACTACTCACTACTCTACTCACTACTCACTACTCTACTCACTACTCTACTCACTACTCTACTCACTACTCTACACACTACTCACTACTCTACTCACTACTCTGCACTCACTACTCACTACTCACTACTCACTACTCTGCACTCACTACTCACTACTCTACTAACTACTCACTACTCTGCTCACTACTCACTACTCTACTCACTACTCCCTACTCTACTCACTACTCACTACTCTGCTCACTACTCTGCACTCACTACTCACTACTCTACTCACTACTCACTACTCTGCACTCACTACTCACTACTCACTACTCTACTCACTACTCTACTCACTACTCACTACTCTACTCACTACTCACTACTCTGCACTCACTACTCTCCTCACTACTCACTACTCTACTCACTACTCTACTCACTACTCACTACTCTGCACACTCACTCTGCACTCACTACTCACTACTCTGCACTTACTACTCACTACTCTGCTCACTACTCTGCACTCACTACTCACTACTCTACTCACTACTCTACTCACTACTCACTACTCTACTCACTACTCACTAATCTACTCACTACTCTACTCACTACTCTACTCACTACTCACTACTCTACTCACTACTCTGCACTCACTACTCACTACTCTGCACTCACTACTCACTACTCTACTCACTACTCACTACTCTGCACTCACTACTCACTAATCTGCACTCACTACTCACTACTCTACTCACTACACTACTCACTACTCCACTCACTACTCACTACTCTACTCACTACTCTACTCACTACTCTACTCACTACTCTGCACTACTCTAGTCACTACTCTACTCACTACTCACTACTCTACTCACTACTCACTACTCTGCACACTCACTCTGCACTCACTACTCACTACTCTGCACACTCACTCTGCACTCACTACTCACTACTCTACTCACAACTCTGCACTCTCTACTCAGTACTCTACTCACTACTCTACTCACTACTCACTACTCTACTCACTACTCTACTCACTACTCACTACTCTACTCACTACTCTACTCACTACTCTAATCACTACTCACTACTCTACTCACTACTCTGCACTCACTACTCACTACTCACCACTCTGCACTCACTACTCACTACTCTACTCACTACTCTACTCACTACTCACTACTCTACTCACTACTCACTACTCTACTCACTACTCACTACTCTGCACTCACTACTCACTACTCTACTCACTACTCTACTCACTACTCACTACTCTACTCTGCACTCACTACTCACTACTCTACTCACTACTCTACTCACTACTCACTACTCTACTCACTACTCACTACTCTACTCACTACTCACTACTCTGCACTCACTACTCACTACTCTACTCACTACTCTACTCACTACTCACTACTCTACTCACTACTCACTACCCTGCAGTCACTGCTCTACTCACTACTCACTACTCTACTCACTACTCACTACTCTACTCACTACTCTACACACTCACTCTGCACTCACTACTCACTACTCTGCACACTCACTATGCACTCACTACTCACTACTCTGCACTCACTACTCTACTCACTACTCTGCACTCACTACTCACTACTCTACTCACTACTCTACTCACTAGTCACTACTCTACTCACTACTCACTACTCTACTCACTACTCTACTCACTACTCTACTCACTACTCTACTCACTACTCTACTCACTACTCACTACTCACTACTCTACTCACTATTCTGCACTCACTACTCACTACTCACTACTCTGCACTCACTACTCACTACTCTACTCACTACTCTACTCACTACTCACTAATCTGCACTCACTACTCTACTCACTACTCTACTCACTACTCTACTCACTACTCTAATCACTACTCACTACTCTGCACTCACTACTCACTACTCTACTCACTACTCTACACACTACTCTACTCACTACTCTGCACTACTCTACTCACTACTCTACTCTACTCACTACTCACTACTCTACTCACTACTCTACTCACTACTCACTACTCTACTCACTACTCACTACTCTACACTCACTACTCTACTCACTACTCTACTCACTACTCTACTCACTACTCAATACTCTGCACACTCACTCTGCACTCACTACTCACTACTCTGCACACTCACTCTGCACTCACTACTCACTACTCTGCACTCACTACTCACTACTCTACTCACTACTCTGCACTCATTACTCACTACTCTACTCACTACTCTACTCACTACTCACTACTCTACTCACTACTCACTACTCTACTCACTACTCTACTCACTACTCTACTCACTACTCTACTCACTACTCACTACTCTACTCACTACTCTGCACTCACTACTCACTACTCACTACTCACTACTCTGCACTCACTACTCACTACTCTACTAACTACTCACTACTCTGCTCACTACTCACTACTCTACTCACTACTCCCTACTCTACTCACTACTCACTACTCTGCTCACTACTCTGCACTCACTACTCACTACTCTACTCACTACTCACTACTCTGCACTCACTACTCACTACTCTACTCACTACTCTACTCACTACTCACTACTCTACTCACTACTCACTACTCTGCACTCACTACTCTACTCACTACTCACTACTCTACTCACTACTCACTACTCTGCACACTCACTCTGCACTCACTACTCACTACTCTGCACACTCACTCTGCACTCACTACTCACTACTCTGCACTCACTACTCACTACTCTGCTCACTACTCTGCACTCACTACTCACTACTCTACTCACTACTCTACTCACTACTCACTACTCTACTCACTACTCACTAATCTACTCACTACTCTACTCACTACTCTACTCACTACTCACTACTCTACTCACTACTCTGCACTCACTACTCACTACTCTGCACTCACTACTCACTACTCTACTCACTACTCTACTCACTACTCACTACTCTGCACTCACTACTCACTAATCTGCACTCACTACTCACTACTCTACTCACTACTCTACTCACTACTCACCACTCACTACTCACTACTCTACTCACTACTCTCCTCACTACCCTACTCACTACTCTGCACTACTCTACTCACTACTCTACTCACTACTCACTACTCTACTCACTACTCTACTCCCTACTCTACTCACTACTCACTACTCTACTCACTACTCACTACTCTGCACACTCACTCTGCACTCACTACTCTGTACACTCACACTGCACTCACTACTCACTACTCTACACACTACTCTGCACTCACTACTCACTACTCTACTCACTACTCTACTCACTACTCACTACTCTACTCACTACTCTACTCACTACTCTACTCACTACTCTACTCACTACTCTACTCACTACTCTACTCACTACTCTGCACTCACTACTCACTACTCACTACTCTGCACTCACTACTCACTACTCTACTCACTACTCTACTCACTACTCACTACTCTGCACTCACTACTCTACTCACTACTCTACTCACTACTCTACTCACTACTCTACTCACTACTCTACTCACTACTCACTACTCTACTCACTACTCTGCACTCACTACTCACTACTCACTACTCTGCAGTCACTACTCACTACTCTACTAACTACTCACTACTCTACTCACTACTCACTACTCTACTCACTACTCACTACTCTGCTCACTACTCTGCACTCACTACTCACTACTCTACTCACTACTCACTACTCTGCGCTCACTACTCACTACTCACTACTCTACTCACTACTCTACTCACTACTCACTACTCTACTCACTATTCACTACCCTGCACTCACTACTCTACTCGTTACTCTACTCACTACTCTACTCACTACTCTGCACACTCACTCTGCACTCACTACTCACTACTCTGCACACTCACTCTGCACTCACTACTCACTACTCTGCACTCACTACTCTACTCACTACTCTGCACTCACTACTCACTACTCTACTCACTACTCTACTCACTACTCACTACTCTACTCACTACTCACTACTCTACTCACTACTCTACTCACTACTCACTACCCTACTCACTACTCTGCACTCACTGCTCAGTACTCTGCACTTACTACTCACTACTCTACTCACTACTCTACTCACTACTCACTACTCTGCACTCACTACTCACTAATCTGCACTACTCTACTCACTACTCTACTCACTACTCACCACTCACTACTCACTACTCTACTCACTACTCTACTCACTACTCTACTCACTACTCTGCACTACTCTACTCACTACTCTACTCACTACTCACTACTCTACTCACTACTCTACTCACTACTCTACTCACTACTCACTACTCTACTCACTACTCACTACTCTGCACACTCACTCTGCACTCACTACTCACTACTCTGTACACTCACTCTGCACTCACTACTCACTGCTCTACATACTACTCTGCACTCACTACTCACTACTCTACTCACTACTCTACTCACTACTCACTACTCTGCACTCACTACTCACTACTCTACTCACTACTCTGCACTCACTACTCACTACTCTACTCACTACTCTACTCACTACTCTACTCACTACTCTACTCACTACTCTACTTACTACTCTGCACTCACTACTCACTACTCACTACTCTGCACTCACTACTCACTACTCTACTCACTACTCTACTCACTACTCACTACTCTGCACTCACTACTCACTAATCGGCACTCACTACTCTACTCACTACTCTACTCACTACTCTACTCACTACTCACTACTCTGCACTCACTACTCACTACTCTACTCACTACTCTACTCACTACTCTACTCACAACTCTACTCACTACTCACTACTCACTACTCACTACTCTACTCACTACTCACTACTCTACTCTCTACTCACTACTCACTACTCTGCACTCACTACTCACTACTCTGCTCACTACTCACTACTCTACTCACTACTCACTACCCTCCACTCACTACTCTACTCACTACTCACTACTCTACTCACTACTTTCTACTCACTACTCTACTCACTACTCACTACTCTACTCACTACTCACTACTCTACTCACTACTCTACTCACTACTCACTACTCTACTCACTACTCTGCACTCACTACTCACTACTCTGCACTCACTACTCACTACTCTACTCACTACTCTACTCACTACTCACTACTCTACTCACTACTCTACTCACTACTCACTACTCTACTCACTACTCACTACTCTGCACACTCACTCTGCACTCACTACTCACTACTCTGCACGCTCACTCTGCACTCACTACTCACTACTCTGCACTCACTACTCACTACTCTACTCACTACTCTGCACTCACTACTCTACTCACTACTCTACTCACTACTCACTACTCTACTCACTACTCTACTCACTACTCTACTCACTACTCTACTCACTACTCTACTCACTACTCACTACTCTACTCACTACTCTGCACTCACTACTCACTACTCTGCACTCACTACTCACTACTCTACTCCCTACTCTACTCACTACTCTACTCACTACTCACTACTCTGCACTCACTACTCACTAATCTGCACTTACTACTCACTACTCTACTCACTACTCTACTCACTACTCACCACTCACTACTCACTACTCTACTCACTACTCTACTCACTACTCTGCACTACTCTACTCACTACTCTACTCACTACTCACTACTCTGCACACTCACTCTGCACTCACTACTCACTACTCTGTACACTCACTCTGCACTCACTACTCACTACTCTGCACTCACTACTCACTACTCTACACACTACTCTGCACTCACTACTCACTACTCTACTCACTACTCACTACTCTACTCACTACTCTACTCACTACTCTACTCACTACTCACTACTCACTACTCTACTCACTACTCTGCACTCACTACTCACTACTCTGCACTCACTACTCACTACTCTACTCACTACTCTACTCACTACTCTGCACTCACTACTCACTAATCTGCACTCACTACTCTACTCACTACTCACTACTCTGCACTCACTACTCACTAATCTGCACTCACTACTTTACTCACTACTCTACTCACTACTCTGCACTCACTACTCACTACTCTACTCACTACTCTACTCACTACTCTACTCACTACTCTGCACTACTCTACTCACTACTCTACTCACTACTCTACTCACTACTCTACTCACTACTCACTACTCACTACTCACTACTCTAGTCACTACTCACTACTCTACTCTCTACTCACTACTCACTACTCTGCACTCACTACTCACTACTCTGCTCACTACTCACTACTCTACTCACTATTCACTACTCTCCACTCACTACTCTACTCACTACTCACTACTCTACTCACTACTTTCTACTCACTACTCTACTCACTACTCACTACTCTACTCACTACTCACTACTCACTACTCTACTCACTACTCTACTCACTACTCACTACTCTACTCACTACTCTGCACTCACTACTCACTACTCACTACTCTGCACTCACTACTCACTACTCTAGTCACTACTCTAATCATTACTCACTACTCTGCACTCACTACTCACTAATCTGCACTCACTACTCTACTCACTACTCTACTCACTACTCTACTCACTACTCACTACTCTGCACTCACTACTCACTACTCTACTCACTACTCTACTCACTACTCACTACTCTACTCACTACTCACCACTCACTACTCACTACTCTACTCACTACTCTACTCACTACTCTACTCACTACTCTGCACTACTCTACTCACTACTCTACTCACTACTCACTACTCTACTCACTACTCTACTCACTACTCACTACTCTACTCACTACTCACTACTCTGCACACTCACTCTGCACTCACTACTCACTACTCTGAACACTCACTCTGCACTCACTACTCACTACTCTGCACTCACTACTCACTACTCTACACACTACTCTGCACTCACTACTCACTACTCTACTCACTACTCACTACTCTACTCACTACTCTACTCACTGCTCTACTCACTACTCTACTCACTACTCACTACTCACTACTCTACTCACTACTCTGCACTCACTACTCACTACTCACTACTCTGCACTCACTACTCACTACTCTACTCACTACTCTACTCACTACTCACTACTCTGCACTCACTACTCACTAATCTGCACTCACTACTCTACTCACTACTCACTACTCTGCACTCACTACTCACTAATCTGCACTCACTACTCTACTCACTACTCTACTCACTACTCTACTCACTACTCTACTCACTACTCTGCACTACTCTACTCACTACTCTACTCACTACTCTACTCACTACTCTACTCACTACTCTACTCACTACTCACTACTCACTACTCTAGTCACTACTCACTACTCTACTCTCTACTCACTACTCACTACTCTGCACTCACTACTCACTACTCTGCTCACTACTCACTACTCTACTCACTATTCACTACTCTCCACTCACTACTCTACTCACTACTCACTACTCTACTCACTACTTTCTACTCACTACTCTACTCACTACTCACTACTCTACTCACTACTCACTACTCACTACTCTACTCACTACTCTACTCACTACTCACTACTCTACTCACTACTCTGCACTCACTACTCACTACTCACCACTCTGCACTCACTACTCACTACTCTACTCACTACTCTAATCATTACTCTACTCTGCACTCACTACTCACTAATCTGCACTCACTACTCTACTCACTACTCTACTCACTACTCTACTCACTACTCACTACTCTGCACTCACTACGCACTACTCTACTCACTACTCTGCACTCACTACTCTGCACTCACTACTCTACTCACTACTCTGCTCACTACTCACTACTCTACTCACTATTCACTACTCTCCACTCACTACTCTACTCACTACTCACTACTCTACTCACTACTTTCTACTCACTACTCTACTCACTACTCACTACTCTACTCACTACTCACTACTCACTACTCTACTCACTACTCTACTCACTACTCACTACTCTACTCACTACTCTGCACTCACTACTCACTACTCACTACTCTGCACTCACTACTCACTACTCTACTCACTACTCTAATCATTACTCACTACTCTGCACTCACTACTCACTAATCTGCACTCACTACTCTACTCACTACTCTACTCACTACTCTACTCACTACTCTACTCACTACTCACTACTCTGCACTCACTACTCACTACTCTACTCACTACTCTGCACTCACTACTCTGCACTCACTACTCTGCACTCACTACTCACTACTCTGCACTCACTACTATGCACTCACTACTCACTACTCTGCACACTCACTCTGCACTCACTACTCACTACTCTGCACACTCACTCTGCACTCACTACTCTGCACTCACTACTCACTACTCTACTCACTACTCTGCACTCACTACTCACTACTCTACTCACTACTCTACTCACTACTCACTACTCTACTCACTACTCACTACTCTACTCACTACTCACTACTCACTACTCTACTCACTACTCACTACTCTACTCACTACTCTGCACTCACTACTCACTACTCACTACTCTGCACTCACTACTCTACTCACTACTCTACTCACTACTCTGCACTCACTACTCACTAATCTGCACTCACTACTCTACTCACTACTCTACTCACTACTCTACTCACTACTCACTACTCTGCACTCACTACTCACTACTCTACTCACTACTCTGCACTCACTACTCACTACTCTGCACTCACTACTCCCTACTCTGCACTCACTACTCTGCACTCACTACTCTGCACTCACTACTCTGCACACTCACTCTGCACTCACTACTCACTACTCTGCACACTCACTCTACACTCACTACTCACTACTCTGCACTCACTACTCTGCACTCACTACTCACTACTCTACTCACTACTCTACTCACTACTCACTACTCACTACTCTACTCACTACTCTGCACTCACTACTCACTACTCACTACTCTGCACTCACTACCCACTACTCACTACTCTGCACTCACTACTCACTACTCTACTCACTACTCTACTCACTACTCACTACTCTGCACTCACTACTCACTAATCTGCACTCACTACTCTACTCACTACTCACTACTCTGCACTCACTACTCACTACTCTACTCACTACTCTACTCACTACTCTACTCACTACTCTGCACTACTCTACTCACTACTCTACTCACTACTCACTACTCTACTCACTACTCACTACTCTGCACACTCACTCTAGACTCACTACTCACTACTCTGCACACTCACTCTGCACTCACTACTCACTACTCTACTCACAACTCTGCACTCTCTACTCAGTACTCTACTCACTACTCTACTCACTACTCACTACTCTACTCACTACTCTACTCACTACTCACTACTCTACTCACTACACTACTCACTACTCTACTCACTACTCACTACTCTACTCACTACTCTGCACTCACTACTCACTACTCACCACTCTGCACTCACTACTCACTACTCTACTCACTACTCTACTCACTACTCACTACTCTACTCACTACTCACTACTCTACTCACTACTCACTACTCTGCACTCACTACTCACTACTCTACTCACTACTCACTACTCTACTCTGCACTCACTACTCACTACTCTACTCACTACTCTACTCACTACTCACTACTCTACTCACTACTCACTACTCTACTCACTACTCACTACTCTGCACTCACTACTCACTACTCTACTCACTACTCTACTCACTACTCACTACTCTACTCACTACTCACTACCCTGCAGTCACTGCTCTACTCACTACTCACTACTCTACTCACTACTCACTACTCTACTCACTACTCTACACACTCACTCTGCACTCACTACTCACTACTCTGCACACTCACTATGCACTCACTACTCACTACTCTGCACTCACTACTCTACTCACTACTCTGCACTCACTACTCACTACTCTACTCACTACTCTACTCACTAGTCACTACTCTACTCACTACTCACTACTCTACTCACTACTCTGCTCACTACTCTACTCACTACTCTACTCACTACTCTACTCACTACTCACTACTCACTACTCTACTCACTACTCTGCACTCACTACTCACTACTCACTACTCTGCACTCACTACTCACTACTCTACTCACTACTCTACTCACTACTCACTACTCTGCACTCACTACTCACTAATCTGCACTCACTACTCTACTCACTACTCTACTCACTACTCTAATCACTACTCACTACTCTGCACTCACTACTCACTACTCTACTCACTACTCTACACACTACTCTACTCACTACTCTGCACTACTCTACTCACTACTCTACTCTACTCACTACTCACTACTCTACTCACTACTCTACTCACTACTCACTACTCTACTCACTACTCACTACTCTACACTCACTACTCTACTCACTACTCTACTCACTACTCTACTCACTACTCAATACTCTGCACACTCACTCTGCACTCACTACTCACTACTCTGCACACTCACTCTGCACTCACTACTCACTACTCTGCACTCACTACTCACTACTCTACTCACTACTCTGCACTCACTACTTACTACTCTACTCACTACTCTACTCACTACTCACTACTCTACTCACTACTCACTACTCTACTCACTACTCTACTCACTACTCTACTCACTACTCTACTCACTACTCTACTCACTACTCACTACTCTACTCTGCTCTCACTACTCACTACTCTACTCACTACTCTACTCACTACTCACTACTCTACTCACTACTCACTACTCTACTCACTACTCACTACTCTGCACTCACTACTCACTACTCTACTCACTACTCTACTCACTACTCACTACTCTACTCACTACTCACTACCCTGCAGTCACTGCTCTACTCACTACTCACTACTCTACTCACTACTCACTACTCTACTCACTACTCTACACACTCACTCTGCACTCACTACTCACTACTCTGCACACTCACTATGCACTCACTACTCACTACTCTGCACTCACTACTCTACTCACTACTCTGCACTCACTACTCACTACTCTACTCACTACTCTACTCACTAGTCACTACTCTACTCACTACTCACTACTCTACTCACTACTCTACTCACTACTCTACTCACTACTCTACTCACTACTCTACTCACTACTCACTACTCACTACTCTACTCACTATTCTGCACTCACTACTCACTACTCACTACTCTGCACTCACTACTCACTACTCTACTCACTACTCTACTCACTACTCACTACTCTGCACTCACTACTCACTAATCTGCACTCACTACTCTACTCACTACTCTACTCACTACTCTAATCACTACTCACTACTCTGCACTCACTACTCACTACTCTACTCACTACTCTACACACTACTCTACTCACTACTCTGCACTACTCTACTCACTACTCTACTCTACTCACTACTCACTACTCTACTCACTACTCTACTCACTACTCACTACTCTACTCACTACTCACTACTCTACACTCACTACTCTACTCACTACTCTACTCACTACTCTACTCACTACTCAATACTCTGCACACTCACTCTGCACTCACTACTCACTACTCTGCACACTCACTCTGCACTCACTACTCACTACTCTGCACTCACTACTCACTACTCTACTCACTACTCTGCACTCATTACTCACTACTCTACTCACTACTCTACTCACTACTCACTACTCTACTCACTACTCACTACTCTACTCACTACTCTACTCACTACTCTACTCACTACTCACTACTCTACTCACTACTCTGCACTCACTACTCACTACTCACTACTCACTACTCTGCACTCACTACTCACTACTCTACTAACTACTCACTACTCTGCTCACTACTCACTACTCTACTCACTACTCCCTACTCTACTCACTACTCACTACTCTGCTCACTACTCTGCACTCACTACTCACTACTCTACTCACTACTCACTACTCTGCACTCACTACTCACTACTCTACTCACTACTCTACTCACTACTCACTACTCTACTCACTACTCACTACTCTGCACTCACTACTCTACTCACTACTCACTACTCTACTCACTACTCACTACTCTGCACACTCACTCTGCACTCACTACTCACTACTCTGCACACTCACTCTGCACTCACTACTCACTACTCTGCACTCACTACTCACTACTCTGCTCACTACTCTGCACTCACTACTCACTACTCTACTCACTACTCTACTCACTACTCACTACTCTACTCACTACTCACTAATCTACTCACTACTCTACTCACTACTCTACTCACTACTCACTACTCTACTCACTACTCTGCACTCACTACTCACTACTCTGCACTCACTACTCACTACTCTACTCACTACTCTACTCACTACTCACTACTCTGCACTCACTACTCACTAATCTGCACTCACTACTCACTACTCTACTCACTACTCTACTCACTACTCACCACTCACTACTCACTACTCTACTCACTACTCTCCTCACTACCCTACTCACTACTCTGCACTACTCTACTCACTACTCTACTCACTACTCACTACTCTACTCACTACTCTACTCCCTACTCTACTCACTACTCACTACTCTACTCACTACTCACTACTCTGCACACTCACTCTGCACTCACTACTCTGTACACTCACTCTGCACTCACTACTCACTACTCTACACACTACTCTGCACTCACTACTCACTACTCTACTCACTACTCTACTCACTACTCACTACTCTACTCACTACTCTACTCACTACTCTACTCACTACTCTACTCACTACTCTACTCACTACTCTGCACTCACTACTCACTACTCACTACTCTGCACTCACTACTCACTACTCTACTCACTACTCTACTCACTACTCACTACTCTGCACTCACTACTCTACTCACTACTCTACTCACTACTCTACTCACTACTCTACTCACTACTCTACTCACTACTCACGACTCTACTCACTACTCTGCACTCACTACTCACTACTCACTACTCTGCAGTCACTACTCACTACTCTACTAACTACTCACTACTCTACTCACTACTCACTACTCTACTCACTACTCACTACTCTGCTCACTACTCTGCACTCACTACTCACTACTCTACTCACTACTCACTACTCTGCGCTCACTACTCACTACTCACTACTCTACTCACTACTCTACTCACTACTCACTACTCTACTCACTATTCACTACCCTGCACTCACTACTCTACTCGTTACTCTACTCACTACTCTACTCACTACTCTGCACACTCACTCTGCACTCACTACTCACTACTCTGCACACTCACTCTGCACTCACTACTCACTACTCTGCACTCACTACTCTACTCACTACTCTGCACTCACTACTCACTACTCTACTCACTACTCTACTCACTACTCTACTCACTACTCACTACTCTACTCACTACTCTACTCACTACTCACTACCCTACTCACTACTCTGCACTCACTGCTCAGTACTCTGCACTTACTACTCACTACTCTACTCACTACTCTACTCACTACTCACTACTCTGCACTCACTACTCACTAATCTGCACTACTCTACTCACTACTCTACTCACTACTCACCACTCACTACTCACTACTCTACTCACTACTCTACTCACTACTCTACTCACTACTCTGCACTACTCTACTCACTACTCTACTCACTACTCACTACTCTACTCACTACTCTACTCACTACTCTACTCACTACTCACTACTCTACTCACTACTCACTACTCTGCACACTCACTCTGCACTCACTACTCACTACTCTGTACACTCACTCTGCACTCACTACTCACTGCTCTACATACTACTCTGCACTCACTACTCACTACTCTACTCACTACTCTACTCACTACTCACTACTCTGCACTCACTACTCACTACTCTACTCACTACTCTGCACTCACTACTCACTACTCTACTCACTACTCTACTCACTACTCTACTCACTACTCTACTCACTACTCTACTTACTACTCTGCACTCACTACTCACTACTCACTACTCTGCACTCACTACTCACTACTCTACTCACTACTCTACTCACTACTCACTACTCTGCACTCACTACTCACTAATCGGCACTCACTACTCTACTCACTACTCTACTCACTACTCTACTCACTACTCACTACTCTGCACTCACTACTCACTACTCTACTCACTACTCTACTCACTACTCTACTCACAACTCTACTCACTACTCACTACTCACTACTCACTACTCTACTCACTACTCACTACTCTACTCTCTACTCACTACTCACTACTCTGCACTCACTACTCACTACTCTGCTCACTACTCACTACTCTACTCACTACTCACTACCCTCCACTCACTACTCTACTCACTACTCACTACTCTACTCACTACTTTCTACTCACTACTCTACTCACTACTCACTACTCTACTCACTACTCACTACTCTACTCACTACTCTACTCACTACTCACTACTCTACTCACTACTCTGCACTCACTACTCACTACTCTGCACTCACTACTCACTACTCTACTCACTACTCTACTCACTACTCACTACTCTACTCACTACTCTACTCACTACTCACTACTCTACTCACTACTCACTACTCTGCACACTCACTCTGCACTCACTACTCACTACTCTGCACGCTCACTCTGCACTCACTACTCACTACTCTGCACTCACTACTCACTACTCTACTCACTACTCTGCACTCACTACTCTACTCACTACTCTACTCACTACTCACTACTCTACTCACTACTCTACTCACTACTCTACTCACTACTCTACTCACTACTCTACTCACTACTCACACTCTACTCACTACTCTGCACTCACTACTCACTACTCTGCACTCACTACTCACTACTCTACTCCCTACTCTACTCACTACTCTACTCACTACTCACTACTCTGCACTCACTACTCACTAATCTGCACTTACTACTCACTACTCTACTCACTACTCTACTCACTACTCACCACTCACTACTCACTACTCTACTCACTACTCTACTCACTACTCTGCACTACTCTACTCACTACTCTACTCACTACTCACTACTCTGCACACTCACTCTGCACTCACTACTCACTACTCTGTACACTCACTCTGCACTCACTACTCACTACTCTGCACTCACTACTCACTACTCTACACACTACTCTGCACTCACTACTCACTACTCTACTCACTACTCACTACTCTACTCACTACTCTACTCACTACTCTACTCACTACTCACTACTCACTACTCTACTCACTACTCTGCACTCACTACTCACTACTCTGCCCTCACTACTCACTACTCTACTCACTACTTTACTCACTACTCACTACTCTGCACTCACTACTCACTAATCTGCACTCACTACTCTACTCACTACTCACTACTCTGCACTCACTACTCACTAATCTGCACTCACTACTCTACTCACTACTCTACTCACTACTCTACTCACTACTCTGCACTCACTACTCACTACTCTACTCACTACTCTACTCACTACTCTGCACTACTCTACTCACTACTCTACTCACTACTCTACTCACTACTCTACTCACTACTCACTACTCACTACTCACTACTCTACTCACTACTCACTACTCTACTCTCTACTCACTACTCACTAATCTGCACTCACTACTCACTACTCTGCTCACTACTCACTACTCTACTCACTATTCACTTCTCTCCACTCACTACTCTACTCACTACTCACTACTCTACTCACTACTTTCTACTCACTACTCTACTCACTACTCACTACTCTACTCACTACTCACTACTCACTACTCTACTCACTACTCTACTCACTACTCACTACTCTACTCACTACTCTGCACTCACTACTCACTACTCACTACTCTGCACTCACTACTCACTACTCTAGTCACTACTCTAATCATTACTCACTACTCTGCACTCACTACTCACTAATCTGCACTCACTACTCTACTCACTACTCTACTCACTACTCTACTCACTACTCACTACTCTGCACTCACTACTCACTACTCTACTCACTACTCTGCACTCACTACTCTGCACTCACTACTCTACTCACTACTCTGCTCACTACTCACTACTCTACTCACTATTCACTACTCTCCACTCACTACTCTACTCACTACTCACTACTCTACTCACTACTTTCTACTCACTACTCTACTCACTACTCACTACTCTACTCACTACTTACTACTCACTACTCTACTCACTACTCTACTCACTACTCACCACTCACTACTCACTACTCTACTCACTACTCTACTCACTACTCTGCACTACTCTACTCACTACTCTACTCACTACTCACTACTCTACTCACTACTCTACTCACTACTCTACTCACTACTCACTACTCTACTCCCTACTCACTACTCTGCACACTCACTCTGCACTCACTACTCACTACTCTGTACACTCACTCTGCACTCACTACTCACTACTCTGCACTCACTACTCACTACTCTACACACTACTCTGCACTCACTACTCACTACTCTACTCACTACTCACTACTCTACTCACTACTCTACTCACTACTCTACTCACTACTCACTACTCACTACTCTACTCACTACTCTGCACTCACTACTCACTACTCTGCACTCACTACTCACTACTCTACTCACTACTCTACTCACTACTCACTACTCTGCACTCACTACTCACTAATCTGCACTCACTACTCTACTCACTACTCACTACTCTGCACTCACTACTCACTAATCTGCACTCACTACTCTACTCACTACTCTACTCACTACTCACTACTCTGCACTCACTACTCACTACTCTACTCACTACTCTGCACTCACTACTCTGCACTCACTACTCTACTCACTACTCTGCTCACTACTCACTACTCTACTCACTATTCACTACTCTCCACTCACTACTCTACTCACTACTCACTACTCTACTCACTACTTTCTACTCACTACTCTACTCACTACTCACTACTCTACTCACTACTTACTACTCACTACTCTACTCACTACTCTACTCACTACTCACCACTCACTACTCACTACTCTACTCACTACTCTACTCACTACTCTGCACTACTCTACTCACTACTCTACTCACTACTCACTACTCTACTCACTACTCTACTCACTACTCTACTCACTACTCACTACTCTACTCACTACTCACTACTCTGCACACTCACTCTGCACTCACTACTCACTACTCTGTACACTCACTCTGCACTCACTACTCACTACTCTGCACTCACTACTCACTACTCTACACACTACTCTGCACTCACTACTCACTACTCTACTCACTACTCACTACTCTACTCACTACTCTACTCACTACTCTACTCACTACTCACTACTCACTACTCTACTCACTACTCTGCACTCACTACTCACTACTCTGCACTCACTACTCACTACTCTACTCACTACTCTACTCACTACTCACTACTCTGCACTCACTACTCACTAATCTGCACTCACTACTCTACTCACTACTCACTACTCTGCACTCACTACTCACTAATCTGCACTCACTACTCTACTCACTACTCTACTCACTACTCTACTCACTACTCTGCACTCACTACTCACTACTCTACTCACTACTCTACTCACTACTCTACTCACTACTCTGCACTACTCTACTCACTACTCTACTCACTACTCTACTCACTACTCTACTCACTACTCTACTCACTACTCACTACTCACTACTCACTACTCTAGTCACTACTCACTACTCTACTCTCTACTCACTACTCACTACTCTGCACTCACTACTCACTACTCTGCTCACTACTCACTACTCTACTCACTATTCACTACTCTCCACTCACTACTCTACTCACTACTCACTACTCTACTCACTACTTTCTACTCACTACTCTACTCACTACTCACTACTCTACTCACTACTCACTACTCACTACTCTACTCACTACTCTACTCACTACTCACTACTCTACTCACTACTCTGCACTCACTACTCACTACTCACTACTCTGCACTCACTACTCACTACTCTAGTCACTACTCTAATCATTACTCACTACTCTGCACTCACTACTCACTAATCTGCACTCACTACTCTACTCACTACTCTACTCACTACTCTACTCACTACTCACTACTCTGCACTCACTACTCACTACTCTACTCACTACTCTGCACTCACTACTCTGCACTCACTACTCTACTCACTACTCTGCTCACTACTCACTACTCTACTCACTATTCACTACTCTCCACTCACTACTCTACTCACTACTCACTACTCTACTCACTACTTTCTACTCACTACTCACTACTCTGCACTCACTACTCACTACTCTGCACTCACTACTCACTACTCTACTCACTACTCTAATCATTACTCACTACTCTGCACTCACTACTCACTAATCTGCACTCACTACTCTACTCACTACTCTACTCACTACTCTACTCACTACTCTACTCACTACTCACTACTCTGCACTCACTACTCACTACTCTACTCACTACTCTGCACTCACTACTCTGCACTCACTACTCTGCACTCACTACTCACTACTCTGCACTCTCTACTATGCACTCACTACTCACTACTCTGCACACTCACTCTGCACTCACTACTCACTACTCTGCACACTCACTCTGCACTCACTACTCACTACTCTGCACTCACTACTCACTACTCTACTCACTACTCTGCACTCACTACTCACTACTCTACTCACTACTCTACTCACTACTCACTACTCTACTCACTACTCACTACTCTACTCACTACTCACTACTCACTACTCTACTCACTACTCACTACTCACTACTCTACTCACTACTCTGCACTCACTACTCACTACTCTGCACTCACTACTCTACTCACTACTCTACTCACTACTCTGCACTCACTACTCACTAATCTGCACTCACTACTCTACTCACTACTCTACTCACTACTCTACTCACTACTCACTACTCTGCACTCACTACTCACTACTCTACTCACTACTCTGCACTCACTACTCACTACTCTGCACTCACTACTCCCTACTCTGCACTCACTACTCTGCACTCACTACTCTGCACTCACTACTCTGCACACTCACTCTGCACTCACTACTCACTACTCTGCACACTCACTCTACACTCACTACTCACTACTCTGCACTCACTACTCACTACTCTGCACTCACTACTCACTACTCTACTCACTACTCTACTCACTACTCTACTCACTACTCTGCACTACTCTACTCACTACTCTACTCACTACTCTACTCACTACTCACTACTCTACTCACTACTCACTACTCTACTCACTACTCACTACTCTGCACACTCACTCTGCACTCACTACTCACTACTCTGCACACTCACTCTGCACTCACTACTCACTACTCTACTCACAACTCTGCACTCTCTACTCACTACTCTACTCACTACTCTACTCACTACTCACTACTCTACTCACTACTCTACTCACTACTCACTACTCTACTCACTACTCTACTCACTACTCACTACTCTACTCACTACTCATTACCCTGCACTCACTGCTCTACTCACTACTCACTACTCTACTCACTACTCACTACTCTACTCACTACTCTACACACTCACTCTGCACTCACTACTCACTACTCTGCACACTCACTATGCACTCACTACTCTGCACTCACTACTCTACTCACTACTCTGCACTCACTACTCACTACTCTACTCACTACTCTACTCACTAGTCACTACTCTACTCACTACTCACTACTCTACTCACTACTCTACTCACTACTCTACTCACTACTCTACTCACTACTCACTACTCACTACTCTAGTCACTGCTCACTACTCTACTCTCTACTCACTACTCACTACTCTGCACTCACTACTCACTACTCTGCTCACTACTCACTACTCTACTCACTATTCACTACTCTCCACTCACTACTCTACTCACTACTCACTACTCTACTCACTACTTTCTACTCACTACTCTACTCACTACTCACTACTCTACTCACTACTCACTACTCACTACTCTACTCACTACTCTACTCACTACTCTACTCACTACTCTGCACTCACTACTCACTACTCTGCACTCACTACTCACTACTCTACTCACTACTCTAATCATTACTCACTACTCTGCACTCACTACTCACTAATCTGCACTCACTACTCTACTCACTACTCTACTCACTACTCACTACTCTGCACTCACTACTCACTACTCTGCACTCACTACTCTGCACTCACTACTCTACTCACTACTCTGCTCACTACTCACTACTCTACTCACTATTCACTACTCTCCACTCACTACTCTACTCACTACTCACTACTCTACTCACTACTTTCTACTCACTACTCTACTCACTACTCACTACTCTACTCACTACTCACTACTCACTACTCTACTCACTACTCTACTCACTACTCACTACTCTACTCACTACTCTGCACTCACTACTCACTACTCACTACTCTGCACTCACTACTCACTACTCTACTCACTACTCTAATCATTACTCACTACTCTGCACTCACTACTCACTAATCTGCACTCACTACTCTACTCACTACTCTACTCACTACTCTACTCACTACTCTACTCACTACTCACTACTCTGCACTCACTACTCACTACTCTACTCACTACTCTGCACTCACTACTCTGCACTCACTACTCTGCACTCACTACTCACTACTCTGCACTCTCTACTATGCACTCACTACTCACTACTCTGCACACTCACTCTGCACTCACTACTCACTACTCTGCACACTCACTCTGCACTCACTACTCACTACTCTGCACTCACTACTCACTACTCTACTCACTACTCTGCACTCACTACTCACTACTCTACTCACTACTCTACTCACTACTCGCTACTCTACTCACTACTCACTACTCTACTCACTACTCACTACTCACTACTCTACTCACTACTCACTACTCACTACTCTACTCACTACTCTGCACTCACTACTCACTACTCACTACTCTGCACTCACTACTCTACTCACTACTCTACTCACTACTCTGCACTCACTACTCACTAATCTGCACTCACTACTCTACTCACTACTCTACTCACTACTCTACTCACTACTCACTACTCTGCACTCACTACTCACTACTCTACTCACTACTCTGCACTCACTACTCACTACTCTGCACTCACTACTCCCTACTCTGCACTCACTACTCTGCACTCACTACTCTGCACTCACTACTCTGCACACTCACTCTGCACTCACTACTCACTACTCTGCACTCACTACTCACTACTCTGCACTCACTACTCACTACTCTACTCACTACTCTACTCACTACTCTACTCACTACTCTGCACTACTCTACTCACTACTCTACTCACTACTCTACTCACTACTCACTACTCTACTCACTACTCACTACTCTACTCACTACTCTGCACACTCACTCTGCACTCTTTACTCACTACTCTGCACACTCACTCTGCACTCACTACTCACTACTCTACTCACAACTCTGCACTCTCTACTCACTACTCTACTCACTACTCTACTCACTACTCACTACTCTACTCACTACTCTACTCACTACTCACTACTCTACTCACTACTCTACTCACTACTCTACTCACTACTCACTACTCTACTCACTACTCATTACCCTGCACTCACTGCTCTACTCACTACTCACTACTCTACTCACTACTCACTACTCTACTCACTACTCTACACACTCACTCTGCACTCACTACTCACTACTCTGCACACTCACTATGCACTCACTACTCACTACTCTGCACTCACTACTCTACTCACTACTCTGCACTCACTACTCACTACTCTACGCACTACTCTACTCACTAGTCACTACTCTACTCACTACTCACTACTCTACTCACTACTCTACTCACTACTCTACTCACTACTCTACTCACTACTCTACTCACTACTCACTACTCACTACTCTACTCACTACTCTGCACTCACTACTCACTACTCACTACTCTGCACTCACTACTCACTACTCTACTCACTACTCTACTCACTACTCACTACTCTGCACTCACTACTCACTAATCTGCACTCACTACTCTACTCACTACTCTACTCACTACTCTAATCACTACTCACTACTCTGCACTCACTACTCACTACTCTACTCACTACTCTACACACTACTCTACTCACTACTCTGCACTACTCTACTCACAACTCTACTCACAACTCTACTCACTACTCACTACTCTACTCACTACTCTACTCACTACTCTACTCTACTCACTCCTCACTACTCTACTCACTACTCTACTCACTACTCACTACTCTGCACACTCACTCTGCACTCACTACTCACTACTCTGCACACTCACTCTGCACTCACTACTCACTACTCTGCACTCACTACTCACTACTCTACTCACTACTCTGCACTCACTACTCACTACTCTACTCACTACTCTACTCACTACTCACTACTCTATTCACTACTCTACTCACTACTCTACTCACTACTCTACTCACTACTCACTACTCACTACTCACTACTCTACTCACTACTCTGCACTCACTACTCACTACTCACTACTCACTACTCTGCACTCACTACTCACTACTCTACTCACCACTCTACTCACTACTCACTACTCTGCACTCACTACTCACTAATCTGCACTCACTACTCTACTCACTACTCTACTCACTACTCTCTACTCTGCACTCACTACTTACTACTCTCCTCACTACTCTACTCACTACTCTACTCACTACTCTACTCACTACTCACTACTCTGCACACTCACTCTGCACTCACTACTCACTACTCTGCACACTCACTCTGCACTCACTACTCACTACTCTGCACTCACTACTCACTACTCTACTCACTACTCTGCACTCACTACTCACTACTCTACTCACTACTCACTACTCACTACTCTACTCACTACTCACTACTCACTACTCTACTCACTACTCTACTCACTACTCTACTCACTACTCTACTCACTACTTTACTCACTACTCACTACTCACTACTCTACTCACTACTCTGCACTCACTACTCACTACTCACTACTCTGCACTCACCACTCACTACTCTACTCACTACTCTACTCACTACTCACTACTCTGCACTCACTACTCACTAATCTGCACTCACTACTCTACTCACTACTCTACTCACTACTCACCACTCTGCACTCACTACTCACTACTCTACTCACTACTCTACTCACTACTCTACTCACTACTCTACTCACTACTCTACTAACTACTCTGCACTACTCTACTCACTACTCTACTCACTACTTACTACTCTACTCACTACTCTACTCACTACTCTACTCACTACTCACTACTCTACTCACTACTCACTACTCTACTCACTACTCACTACTCTGCACACTCACTCTGCACTCCCTACTCACTACTCTGCACACTCACTCTGAACTCACTACTCACTACTCTGCACTCACTACTCACTACTCTACTCACTACTCTGAACTCACTACTCACTACTCTACTCACTACTCTACTCACTACTCACTACTCTACTCAATACTCAACTCACTACTCTACTCACTACTCTACTCACTACTCACTACTCACTACTCTACTCACTACTCTGCACTCACTACTCACTACTCTGCACTCACTACTCACTACTCTGCACTCACTACTCTACTCACTACTCACTACTCTGCACTCACTACTCACTAATCTGCACTCACTACTCTACTCACTACTCTACTCACAACTCTACTCACTACTCACTACTCTGCACTCACTACTCACTACTCTACTCACTACTCTACTCACTACTCTACTCACTACTCTACTCACTACTCTACTCACTACTCACTACTCTACTCACTACTCTACTCACTACTCTACTCACTACTCTACTCACTACTCACTACTCACTACTCACTACTCACTACTCACTACTCTAGTCACTACTCACTACTCTACTCTCTACTCACTACTCACTACTCTGCACTCACTACTCACTACTCTGCTCACTACTCACTACTCTACTCACTACTCACTACTCTCTACTCACTACTCTACTCACTACTCTACTCACTACTTTCTACTCACTACTCTACTCACTACTCTACTCACTACTCTACTCACTACTCACTACTCACTACTCACTACTCACTACTCTAGTCACTACTCACTACTCTACTCTCTACTCACTACTCACTACTCTGCACTCACTACTCACTACTCTGCTCACTACTCACTACTCTGCTCACTACTCACTACTCTACTCACTACTCACTTCTCACTACTCACTACTCTACTCACTACTCTACTCACTACTCTACTCACTACTCTACTCACTACTCACTACTCTACTCACTACTCTGCACTCACTACTCACTACTCTACTCACTACTCTACTCACTACTCACTACTCTGCACTCACTACTCACTAATCTGCACACACTACTCTACTCACTACTCTACTCACTACTCTAATCACTACTCACTACTCTGCACTCACTACTCACTACTCACTACTCTACTCACTACTCTCACTACTCTGCACACTCACTATGCACTCACTACTCACTACTCTGCACTCACTACTCACTACTCTACTCACTACTCTGCACTCACTACTCACTACTCTACTCACTACTCTACTCACTACTCACTACTCTATTCACTACTCTACTCACTACTCTACTCACTACTCTACTCACTACTCACTACTCACTACTCACTACTCTACTCACTACTCTGCACTCACTACTCACTACTCACTACTCACTACTCTGCACTCACTACTCACTACTCTACTCACCACTCTACTCACTACTCACTACTCTGCACTCACTACTCACTAATCTGCACTCACTACTCTACTCACTACTCTACTCACTACTCTCTACTCTGCACTCACTACTCACTACTCTACTCACTACTCTACTCACTACTCTACTCACTACTCTACTCACTACTCACTACTCTGCACACTCACTCTGCACTCACTACTCACTACTCTGCACACTCACTCTGCACTCACTACTCACTACTCTGCACTCACTACTCACTACTCTACTCACTACTCTGCACTCACTACTCACTACTCTACTCACTACTCACTACTCACTACTCTACTCACTACTCACTACTCACTACTCTACTCACTACTCTACTCACTACTCTACTCACTACTCACTACTCACTACTCTACTCACTACTCTGCACTCACTACTCACTACTCACTACTCTGCACTCACCACTCACTACTCTACTCACTACTCTACTCACTACTCACTACTCTGCACTCACTACTCACTAATCTGCACTCACTACTCTACTCACTACTCACCACTCTGCACTCACTACTCACTACTCTACTCACTACTCTACTCACTACTCTACTCACTACTCTACTCACTACTCTACTAACTACTCTGCACTACTCTACTCACTACTCTACTCACTACTTACTACTCTACTCACTACTCTACTCACTACTCTACTCACTACTCACTACTCTACTCACTACTCACTACTCTACTCACTACTCACTACTCTGCACACTCACTCTGCACTCCCTACTCACTACTCTGCACACTCACTCTGAACTCACTACTCACTACTCTGCACTCACTACTCACTACTCTACTCACTACTCTGAACTCACTACTCACTACTCTACTCACTACTCTACTCACTACTCACTACTCTACTCAATACTCAACTCACTACTCTACTCACTACTCTACTCACTACTCACTACTCACTACTCTACTCACTACTCTGCACTCACTACTCACTACTCTGCACTCACTACTCACTACTCTGCACTCACTACTCTACTCACTACTCACTACTCTGCACTCACTACTCACTAATCTGCACTCACTACTCTACTCACTACTCTACTCACAACTCTACTCACTACTCACTACTCTGCACTCACTACTCACTACTCTACTCACTACTCTACTCACTACTCTACTCACTACTCTACTCACTACTCTACTCACTACTCACTACTCTACTCACTACTCTACTCACTACTCTACTCACTACTCTACTCACTACTCACTACTCACTACTCACTACTCACTACTCACTACTCTAGTCACTACTCACTACTCTACTCTCTACTCACTACTCACTACTCTGCACTCACTACTCACTACTCTGCTCACTACTCACTACTCTACTCACTACTCACTACTCTCTACTCACTACTCTACTCACTACTCTACTCACTACTTTCTACTCACTACTCTACTCACTACTCTACTCACTACTCTACTCACTACTCACTACTCACTACTCACTACTCTAGTCACTACTCACTACTCTACTCTCTACTCACTACTCTGCACTCACTACTCACTACTCTGCTCACTACTCACTACTCTGCTCACTACTCACTACTCTACTCACTACTCACTTCTCACTACTCACTACTCTACTCACTACTCTACTCACTACTCTACTCACTACTCTACTCACTACTCACTACTCTACTCACTACTCTGCACTCACTACTCACTACTCTACTCACTACTCTACTCACTACTCACTACTCTGCACTCACTACTCACTAATCTGCACACACTACTCTACTCACTACTCTACTCACTACTCTAATCACTACTCACTACTCTGCACTCACTACTCACTACTCACTACTCTACTCACTACTCTCACTACTCTGCACACTCACGTATGCACTCACTACTCACTACTCTGCACTCACTACTCACTACTCTACTCACTACTCTGCACTCACTACTCACTACTCTACTCACTACTCTACTCACTACTCACTACTCTACTCACTACTCACTACTCTACTCACTACTCTACTCACTACTCTACTCACTACTCTACTCACTACTCTACTCACTACTCACTACTCACTACTCTACTCACTACTCTGCACTCACTACTCACTACTCACTACTCTGCACTCACTACTCACTACTCTACTCACTACTCTACTCACTACTCACTACTCTGCACTCACTACTCACTAATCTGCACTCACTACTCTACTCACTACTCTACTCACTACTCTAATCACTACTCACTACTCTGCACTCACTACTCACTACTCACTACTCTACTCACTACTCTCACTACTCTGCACACTCACTATGCACTCACTACTCACTACTCTGCACTCACTACTCACTACTCTACTCACTACTCTGCACTCACTACTCACTACTCTACTCACTACTCTACTCACTACTCACTACTCTACTCACTACTCACTACTCTACTCACTACTCTACTCACTACTCTACTCACTACTCTACTCACTACTCTACTCACTACTCACTACTCACTACTCTACTCACTACTCTGCACTCACTACTCACTACTCTGCACTCACTACTCACTACTCTACTCACTACTCTACTCACTACTCACTACTCTGCACTCACTACTCACTAATCTGCACTCACTACTCTACTCACTACTCTACTCATTACTCTAATCACTACTCACTACTCTGCACTCACTACTCACTACTCTACTCACTACTCTACACACTACTCTACTCACTACTCTGCACTACTCTACTCACAACTCTACTCACTACTCACTACTCTACTCACTACTCTACTCACTACTCTACTCTACTCACTCCTCACTACTCTACTCACTACTCTACTCACTACTCACTACTCTGCACACTCACTCTGCACTCACTACTCACTACTCTGCACTCACTACTCACTACTCTACTCACTACTCTACTCACTACTCTACTCACTACTCTACTCACTACTCACTACTCTGCACACTCACTCTGCACTCACTACTCACTACTCTGCACACTCACTCTGCACTCACTACTCACTACTCTGCACTCACTACTCACTACTCTACTCACTACTCTGCACTCACTACTCACTACTCTACTCACTACTCACTACTCACTACTCTACTCACTACTCACTACTCACTACTCTACTCACTACTCTACTCACTACTCTACTCACTACTCACTACTCACTACTCTACTCACTACTCTGCACTCACTACTCACTACTCACTACTCTGCACTCACCACTCACTACTCTACTCACTACTCTACTCACTACTCACTACTCTGCACTCACTACTCACTAATCTGCACTCACTACTCTACTCACTACTCACCACTCTGCACTCACTACTCACTACTCTACTCACTACTCTACTCACTACTCTACTCACTACTCTACTCACTACTCTACTAACTACTCTGCACTACTCTACTCACTACTCTACTCACTACTTACTACTCTACTCACTACTCTACTCACTACTCTACTCACTACTCACTACTCTACTCACTACTCACTACTCTACTCACTACTCACTACTCTGCACACTCACTCTGCACTCCCTACTCACTACTCTGCACACTCACTCTGAACTCACTACTCACTACTCTGCACTCACTACTCACTACTCTACTCACTACTCTGAACTCACTACTCACTACTCTACTCACTACTCTACTCACTACTCACTACTCTACTCAATACTCAACTCACTACTCTACTCACTACTCTACTCACTACTCACTACTCACTACTCTACTCACTACTCTGCACTCACTACTCACTACTCTGCACTCACTACTCACTACTCTGCACTCACTACTCTACTCACTACTCACTACTCTGCACTCACTACTCACTAATCTGCACTCACTACTCTACTCACTACTCTACTCACAACTCTACTCACTACTCACTACTCTGCACTCACTACTCACTACTCTACTCACTACTCTACTCACTACTCTACTCACTACTCTACTCACTACTCTACTCACTACTCACTACTCTACTCACTACTCTACTCACTACTCTACTCACTACTCTACTCACTACTCACTACTCACTACTCACTACTCACTACTCACTACTCTAGTCACTACTCACTACTCTACTCTCTACTCACTACTCACTACTCTGCACTCACTACTCACTACTCTGCTCACTACTCACTACTCTACTCACTACTCACTACTCTCTACTCACTACTCTACTCACTACTCTACTCACTACTTTCTACTCACTACTCTACTCACTACTCTACTCACTACTCTACTCACTACTCACTACTCACTACTCACTACTCTAGTCACTACTCACTACTCTACTCTCTACTCACTACTCTGCACTCACTACTCACTACTCTGCTCACTACTCACTACTCTGCTCACTACTCACTACTCTACTCACTACTCACTTCTCACTACTCACTACTCTACTCACTACTCTACTCACTACTCTACTCACTACTCTACTCACTACTCACTACTCTACTCACTACTCTGCACTCACTACTCACTACTCTACTCACTACTCTACTCACTACTCACTACTCTGCACTCACTACTCACTAATCTGCACACACTACTCTACTCACTACTCTACTCACTACTCTAATCACTACTCACTACTCTGCACTCACTACTCACTACTCACTACTCTACTCACTACTCTCACTACTCTGCACACTCACGTATGCACTCACTACTCACTACTCTGCACTCACTACTCACTACTCTACTCACTACTCTGCACTCACTACTCACTACTCTACTCACTACTCTACTCACTACTCACTACTCTACTCACTACTCACTACTCTACTCACTACTCTACTCACTACTCTACTCACTACTCTACTCACTACTCTACTCACTACTCACTACTCACTACTCTACTCACTACTCTGCACTCACTACTCACTACTCACTACTCTGCACTCACTACTCACTACTCTACTCACTACTCTACTCACTACTCACTACTCTGCACTCACTACTCACTAATCTGCACTCACTACTCTACTCACTACTCTACTCACTACTCTAATCACTACTCACTACTCTGCACTCACTACTCACTACTCACTACTCTACTCACTACTCTCACTACTCTGCACACTCACTATGCACTCACTACTCACTACTCTGCACTCACTACTCACTACTCTACTCACTACTCTGCACTCACTACTCACTACTCTACTCACTACTCTACTCACTACTCACTACTCTACTCACTACTCACTACTTTACCCACTACTCTACTCACTACTCTACTCACTACTCTACTCACTACTCTACTCACTACTCACTACTCACTACTCTACTCACTACTCTGCACTCACTACTCACTACTCTGCACTCACTACTCACTACTCTACTCACTACTCTACTCACTACTCACTACTCTGCACTCACTACTCACTAATCTGCACTCACTACTCTACTCACTACTCTACTCACTACTCTAATCACTACTCACTACTCTGCACTCACTACTCACTACTCTACTCACTACTCTACACACTACTCTACTCACTACTCTGCACTACTCTACTCACAACTCTACTCACTACTCACTACTCTACTCACTACTCTACTCACTACTCTACTCTACTCACTCCTCACTACTCTACTCACTACTCTACTCACTACTCACTACTCTGCACACTCACTCTGCACTCACTACTCACTACTCTGCACTCACTACTCACTACTCTACTCACTACTCTGCACTCACTACTCACTACTCTACTCACTACTCTACTCACTACTCACTACTCTACTCACTACTCTACTCACTACTCTACTCACTACTATACTCACTACTCACTACTCTACTCACTACTCTGCACTCACTACTCACTACTCACTACTCTGCACTCACTACTCACTACTCTACTCACCACTCTACTCACTACTCACTACTCTGCACTCACTACTCACTAATCTGCACTCACTACTCTACTCACTACTCTACTCACTACTCTGCACTCACTACTCACTACTCTACTCACTACTCTACTCACTACTCTACTCACTACTCTACTCACTACTCACTACTCTGCACACTCACTCTGCACTCACTACTCACTACACTGCACACTCACTCTGCACTCACTACTCACTACTCTGCACTCACTACTCACTACTCTACTCACTACTCTGCACTCACTACTCACTACTCTACTCACTACTCACTACTCACTACTCTACTCACTACTCTACTCACTACTCTACTCACTACTCTACTCACTACTTTACTCACTACTCACTACTCTACTCACTACTCTGCACTCACTACTCACTACTCACTACTCTGCACTCACCACTCACTACTCTACTCACTACTCTACTCACTACTCACTACTCTGCACTCACTACTCACTAATCTGCACTCACTACTCTACTCACTACTCTACTCACTACTCTACTCACTACTCACTACTCTGCACTCACTACTCACTACTCTACTCACTACTCTACTCACTACTCTACTCACTACTCTACTCACTACTCTGCACTACTCTACTCACTACTCTACTCACTACTTACTACTCTATTCACTACTCTACTCACTACTCTACTCACTACTCACTACTCTACTCACTACTCACTACTCTGCACACTCACTCTGCACTCCCTACTCACTACTCTGCACACTCACTCTGCACTCACTACTCACTACTCTGCACTCACTACTCACTACTCTACTCACTACTCTGAACTCACTACTCACTACTCTACTCACTACTCTACTCACTATTCACTACTCTCCTCACTACTCAACTCACTACTCTACTCACTACTCTACTCACTACTCACTACTCTACTCACTACTCTGCACTCACTACTCACTACTCTGCACTCACTACTCACTACTATACTCACTACTCTACTCACTACTCACTACTCTGCACTCACTACTCACTAATCTGCACTCACTACTCTACTCACTACTCTACTCACTACTCTACTCACTACTCACTACTCTGCACTCACTACTCACTACTCTACTCACTACTCTACTCACTACTCTTCTCTGCACTACTCTACTCACTACTCTACTCACTACTCACTACTCTACTCACTACTCTACTCACTACTCTACTCACTACTCTACTCACTACTCTACTCACTACTCTACTCACTACTCACTACTCACTACTCTACTCACTACTCACTACTCTACTCTCTACTCACTACTCAATACTCTGCACTCACTACTCACTACTCTGCTCACTACTCACTACTCTACTCACTACTCACTACTCTTCACTCACTACTCTACTCACTACTCACTACTCTACTCACTACTTTCTACTCACTACTCTACTCACTACTCACTACTCTACTCACTACTCACTACTCTACTCACTACTCTACTCACTACTCACTACTCTACTCACTACTCTGCACTCACTACTCACTACTCACTACTCTGCACTCACTACTCACTACTCTACTCACTACTCTACTCATTACTCATTACTCACTACTCTGCACTCACTACTCACTAATCTGCACTAACTACTCTACTCACTACTCTACTCACTACTCTACTCACTACTCACTACTCTGCACTCACTACTCACTACTCTACTCACTACTCTGCACTCACTACTAACTACTCTGCACTCACTACTCTGCTCACTACTCTACTCACTACTCTACTCACTACTCACTACTCTGCACTCACTACTCACTACTCTACTCACTAATCTGCACTAACTACTCTACTCACTACTCTACTCACTACTCACTACTCTGCACTCACTACTCACTACTCTACTCACTACTCTGCACTCACTACTAACTACTCTGCACTCACTACTCTACTCACTACTCTACTCACTACTCTACTCACTACTCACTACTCTGTACTCACTACTCACTACTCTACTCACTACTCTACTCACTACTCTACTCACTACTCTACTCACTACCCCGCACTACTCTACTCACTACTCTACTCACTACTCACTACTCTACTCACTACTCTACTCACTACTCTACTCACTACTCACTACTCTACTCACTACTCTACTCACTACTCACTACTCTGCACACTCACTCTGCACTCCCTACTCACTACTCTGCACACTCACTCTGCACTCACTACTCACTACTCTGCACTCACTACTCACTACTCTACTCACTACTCTGCACTCACTACTCACTACTCTACTCACTACTCTACTCACTACTCTACTCACTACTCACTACTCACTACTCTACTCACTACTCTGCACTCACTACTCACTACTCACTACTCTGCACTCACTACTCACTACTCTACTCACTACTCACTACTCTGCACTCACTACTCACTAATCTACACTCACTACTCTACTCACTACTCTACTCACTACTCTACTCACTACTCACTACTCTGCACTCACTACTCTACTCACTACTCTACTCACTACTCTACTCTGCACTACTCTACTCACTACTCGACTCACTACTCACTACTCTACTCAATACTCTACTCACTACTCTACTCACTACTCTACTCACTACTCACTACTCTACTCACTACTCACTACTCTACTCTCTACTCACTACTCACTACTCTGCACTCACTACTCACTACTCTGCTCACTACTCACTACTCTACTCACTACTCACTACTCTTCACTCACTACTCTACTCACTACTCACTACTCTACTCACTACTTTCTACTCACTACTCTACTCACTACTCACTACTCTACTCACTACTCACTACTCTACTCACTACTCTACTCACTACTCACTACTCACTACTCTACTCACTACTCTGCACTCACTACTCACTACTCTGCACTCACTACTCACTACTCTACTCACTACTCTACTCATTACTCACTACTCATTACTCACTACTCACTAATCTGCACTAACTACTCTACTCACTACTCTACTCACTACTCACTACTCTGCACTCACTACTCACTACTCTACTCACTACTCTGCACTCACTACTAACTACTCTGCACTCACTACTCTGCACTCACTACTCACTACTCTGCACTCACTACTCTGCACTCAATACTCACTACTCTGCACACTCACTCTGCACTCACTACTCACTACTCTGCACACTCACTCTGCACTCACTACTCACTACTCTGCACTCACTACTCTGCACACTACTCTACTCACTACTCACTACTCTACTCACTACTCACTACTCTACTCACTACTCTACTCACTACTCACTACTCACTACTCTACTCACTACTCTGCACTCACTACTCACTACTCTGCACTCACTACTCACTACTCTACTCACTACTCTACTCATTACTCACTACTCTGCACTCACTACTCACTAATCTGCACTCACTACTACTCTACTCACTACTCTACTCACTACTCTGCACTCACTACTCACTACTCTGCACTCACTACTCACTACTCTACTCACTACTCTACTCACTACTCACTACTCTGCACTCACTACTCACTAATCTGCACTCACTACTCACTACTCTACTCACTACTCTACTCACTACTCACCACTCACTACTCACTACTCTTCTCACTACTCTACTCACTACTCTACTCACTACTCTGCACTACTCTACTCACTGCTCTACTCACTACTCACTACTCTACTCACTACTCTACTCACTACTCTACTCACTACTCACTACTCTACTCACTACTCACTACTCTGCACACTCACTCTGCACTCACTACTCACTACTCAGTACACTCACTCTGCACTCACTACTCACTACTTTACACACTACTCTGCACTCACTACTCACTACTCTACTCACTACTCTACTCACTACTCTACTCACTACTCTGCACTACTCTACTCACTACTCTACTCACTACTCTACTCACTACTCTACTCACTACTCTACTCACTACTCACTACTCACTACTCTACTCACTACTCACTACTCTGCACACTCACTCTGCACTCACTACTCACTACTCTGCACACTCACTCTGCACTCACTACTCACTACTCTGCACTCACTACTCACTCCTCTACTCACTCCTCTACTCACTACTCTACTCACTACTCTACTCACTACTCACTACTCTACTCACTACTCTGCACTCACTACTCACTTCTCACTACTCTGCACTCACTACTCACTACTCTACTCACTACTCACTACTCTGCACACTCACTCTGCACTCACTACTCACTACTCTGCACACTCACTCTGCACTCACTACTCACTACTCTGCACTCACTACTCACTACTCTACTCACTACTCTACTCACTACTCTACTCACTACTCACTATTCACTACTCTACTCACTACTCTGCACTCACTACTCACTACTCACTACTCTGCACTCACTACTCACTACTCACTACTCATTACTATGCACTCACTACTCACTACTCTGCACTCACTACTCACTAATCTGCACTCACTACTCTACTCACTACTCCCTACTCTACTCACTACTCACTACTCTGCTCACTACTCTGCACTCACTACTCACTACTCTACTCACTACTCACTACTCTGCACTCACTACTCACTACTCTACTCACTACTCTACTCACTACTCACTACTCTACTCACTACTCACTACTCTGCACTCACTACTCTACTCACTACTCACTACTCTACTCACTACTCTACTCACTACTCACTACTCTGCACACTCACTCTGCACTCACTAATCACTACTCTGCACTTACTACTCACTACTCTACTCACTACTCTACTCACTACTCTACTCACTACTCTACTCACTACTCACTACTCTACTCACTACTCTGCACTCACTACTCACTTCTCACTACTCTGCACTCACTACTCACTACTCTGCACACTCACTCTGCACTCACTACTCACTACTCTGCACTCACTACTCACTACTCTACTCACTACTCTACTCACTACTCACTATTCACTACTCTACTCACTACTCTGCACTCACTACTCACTACTCATTACTATGCACTCACTACTCACTACTCTACTCAGTACTCTAGTCACTACTCACTACTCTGCACTCACTACTCACTAATCTGCACTCACTACTCTACTCACTACTCTGCACTCACTACTCACTACTCTACTCACTACTCTACTCACTACTCTACTCACTTCTCTACTCACTACTCTGCACTACTCTACTCACTACTCTACTCACTACTCTACTCACTACTCACTACTCTACTCACTACTCACTACTCTACTCACTACTCA
Source organism: Lissotriton helveticus (assembly GCF_964261635.1). Lineage (NCBI taxonomy): Eukaryota > Metazoa > Chordata > Amphibia > Caudata > Salamandridae > Lissotriton > Lissotriton helveticus. Next base: position 733,075,641 of record NC_136059.1, on the reverse strand, counting down.
CTACTCTGCACACTCACTCTGCACTCACTACTCTGCACACTCACTCTGCACTCACTACTCACTACTCTGCACTCACTACTCACTACTCTACTCACTACTCTGCACTCACTACTCACTACTCTACTCACTACTCACTACTCTGCACTCACTACTCACTACTCACTACTCTACTCACTACTCTACTCACTACTCACTACTCTACTCACTACTCACTACTCTGCACTCACTACTCTACTCACTACTCTACTCACTACTCTACTCACTACTCACTACTCTGCACACTCACTCTGCACTCACTACTCACTACTCTGCACACTCACTCTGCACTCACTACTCACTACTCTGCACTCAGTACTCACTACTCTACTCACTACTCTGCACTCACTACTCACTACTCTACTCACTACTCACTACTCTACTCACTACTCACTACTCTACTCACTACTCTACTCACTACTCTACTCACTACTCTACTCACTACCCACTACTCTACTCACTACTCTGCACTCACTACTCACTACTCTGCACTCACTACTCACTACTCTACTCACTACTCTACTCACTACTCACTACTCTGCACTCACTACTCACTAATCTGCACTCACTACTCACTACTCTACTCACTACTCTACTCACTACTCACCACTCACTACTCACTACTCTACTCACTACTCTACTCACTACTCTACTCACTACTCTGCACTACTCTACTCACTGCTCTACTCACTACTCACTACTCTACTCACTACTCTTCTCACTACTCTACTCACTACTCACTACTCTACTCACTACTCACTACTCTGCACACTCACTCTGCACTCACTACTCACTACTCTGTACACTCACTCTGCACTCACTACTCACTACTTTACACACTACTCTGCACTCACTACTCACTACTCTACTCACTACTCTACTCACTACTCTACTCACTACTCTGCACACTCACTCTGCACTCACTACTCACTACTCTGTACACTCACTCTGCACTCACTACTCACTACTCTACACACTACTCTCCACTCACTACTCACTACTCTACTCACTACTCTACTCACTACTCACTACTCTACTCACTACTCTACTCACTACTCTACTCACTACTCTAATCACTACTCACTACTCACTACTCTACTCACTACTCTGCACTCACTACTCACTACTCTGCACTCACTACTCACTACTCTACTCACTACTCTACTCACTACTCACTACTCTGCACTCACTACTCACTAATCTGCACTCACTACTCTACTCACTACTCTACTCACTACTCACTACTCTGCACTCACTACTCACTACTCTACTCACTACTCTACTCACTACTCTACTCACTACTCTACTCACTACTCTACTCACTACTCACTACTCTACTCACTACTCTGCACTCACTACTCACTACTCACTACTCACTACTCTGCACTCACTACTCACTACTCTACTAACTACTCACTACTCTACTCACTACTCACTACTCTACTCACTACTCACTACTCTGCTCACTACTCTGCACTCACTACTCACTACTCTACTCACTACTCACTACTCTGCACTCACTACTCACTACTCATTACTCTACTCACTACTCTACTCACTACTCACTACTCTACTCACTACTCACTACTCTGCACTCACTACTCTACTCACTACTCTACTCACTACTCTACTCACTACTCACTACTCTGCACACTCACTCTGCACTCACTACTCACTACTCTGCACACTCACTCTGCACTCACTACTCACTACTCTGCACTCACTACTCACTACTCTACTCACTACTCTGCACTCACTACTCACTACTCTACTCACTACTCACTACTCTACTCACTACTCACTACTCTACTCACTACTCTACTCACTACTCTACTCACTACTCTACTCACTACTCTGCACTCACTACTCACTACTCTGCACTCACTACTCACTACTCTACTCACTACTCTACTCACTACTCACTACTCTGCACTCACTACTCACTAATCTGCACTCACTACTCACTACTCTACTCACTACTCTACTCACTACTCACTACCCTCCACTCACTACTCTACTCACTACTCACTACTCTACTCACTACTTTCTACTCACTACTCTACTCACTACTCACTACTCTACTCACTACTCACTACTCTACTCACTACTCACTACTCTGCTCACTACTCTGCACTCACTACTCACTACTCTACTCACTACTCACTACTCTGCACTCACTACTCACTACTCACTACTCTACTCACTACTCTACTCACTACTCACTACTCTACTCACTACTCACTACTCTGCACTCACTACTCTACTCACTACTCTACTCACTACTCTACTCACTACTCACTACTCTGCACACTCACTCTGCACTCACTACTCACTACTCTGCACACTCACTCTGCACTCACTACTCACTACTCTGCACTCACTACTCACTACTCTACTCACTACTCTGCACTCACTACTCACTACTCTACTCACTACTCACTACTCTACTCACTACTCACTACTCTACTCACTACTCTACTCACTACTCTACTCACTACTCTACTCACTACTCACTACTCTACTCACTACTCTGCACTCACTACTCACTACTCTGCACTCACTACTCACTACTCTACTCACTACTCTACTCACTACTCACTACTCTGCACTCACTACTCACTAATCTGCACTCACTACTCACTACTCTACTCACTACTCTACTCACTACTCACCACTCACTACTCACTACTCTTCTCACTACTCTACTCACTACTCTACTCACTACTCTGCACTACTCTACTCACTGCTCTACTCACTACTCACTACTCTACTCACTACTCTACTCACTACTCTACTCACTACTCACTACTCTACTCACTACTCACTACTCTGCACACTCACTCTGCACTCACTACTCACTACTCAGTACACTCACTCTGCACTCACTACTCACTACTTTACACACTACTCTGCACTCACTACTCACTACTCTACTCACTACTCTACTCACTACTCTACTCACTACTCTGCACTACTCTACTCACTACTCTACTCACTACTCTACTCACTACTCTACTCACTACTCTACTCACTACTCACTACTCACTACTCTACTCACTACTCACTACTCTGCACACTCACTCTGCACTCACTACTCACTACTCTGCACACTCACTCTGCACTCACTACTCACTACTCTGCACTCACTACTCACTCCTCTACTCACTCCTCTACTCACTACTCTACTCACTACTCTACTCACTACTCACTACTCTACTCACTACTCTGCACTCACTACTCACTTCTCACTACTCTGCACTCACTACTCACTACTCTACTCACTACTCACTACTCTGCACACTCACTCTGCACTCACTACTCACTACTCTGCACACTCACTCTGCACTCACTACTCACTACTCTGCACTCACTACTCACTACTCTACTCACTACTCTACTCACTACTCTACTCACTACTCACTATTCACTACTCTACTCACTACTCTGCACTCACTACTCACTACTCACTACTCTGCACTCACTACTCACTACTCACTACTCATTACTATGCACTCACTACTCACTACTCTGCACTCACTACTCACTAATCTGCACTCACTACTCTACTCACTACTCCCTACTCTACTCACTACTCACTACTCTGCTCACTACTCTGCACTCACTACTCACTACTCTACTCACTACTCACTACTCTGCACTCACTACTCACTACTCTACTCACTACTCTACTCACTACTCACTACTCTACTCACTACTCACTACTCTACTCACTACTCTACTCACTACTCACTACTCTGCACACTCACTCTGCACTCACTAATCACTACTCTGCACTCACTACTCACTACTCTACTCACTACTCTACTCACTACTCTACTCACTACTCTACTCACTACTCACTACTCTACTCACTACTCTGCACTCACTACTCACTTCTCACTACTCTGCACTCACTACTCACTACTCTGCACACTCACTCTGCACTCACTACTCACTACTCTGCACTCACTACTCACTACTCTACTCACTACTCTACTCACTACTCACTATTCACTACTCTACTCACTACTCTGCACTCACTACTCACTACTCATTACTATGCACTCACTACTCACTACTCTACTCAGTACTCTAGTCACTACTCACTACTCTGCACTCACTACTCACTAATCTGCACTCACTACTCTACTCACTACTCTGCACTCACTACTCACTACTCTACTCACTACTCTACTCACTACTCTACTCACTTCTCTACTCACTACTCTGCACTACTCTACTCACTACTCTACTCACTACTCTACTCACTACTCACTACTCTACTCACTACTCACTACTCTACTCACTACTCACTACTCTGCACACTCACTCTGCACTCACTACTCTGCACACTCACTCTGCACTCACTACTCACTACTCTGCACTCACTACTCACTACTCTACTCACTACTCTGCACTCACTACTCACTACTCTACTCACTACTCACTACTCTGCACTCACTACTCACTACTCACTACTCTACTCACTACTCTACTCACTACTCACTACTCTACTCACTACTCACTACTCTGCACTCACTACTCTACTCACTACTCTACTCACTACTCTACTCACTACTCACTACTCTGCACACTCACTCTGCACTCACTACTCACTACTCTGCACACTCACTCTGCACTCACTACTCACTACTCTGCACTCAGTACTCACTACTCTACTCACTACTCTGCACTCACTACTCACTACTCTACTCACTACTCACTACTCTACTCACTACTCACTACTCTACTCACTACTCTACTCACTACTCTACTCACTACTCTACTCACTACCCACTACTCTACTCACTACTCTGCACTCACTACTCACTACTCTGCACTCACTACTCACTACTCTACTCACTACTCTACTCACTACTCACTACTCTGCACTCACTACTCACTAATCTGCACTCACTACTCACTACTCTACTCACTACTCTACTCACTACTCACCACTCACTACTCACTACTCTACTCACTACTCTACTCACTACTCTACTCACTACTCTGCACTACTCTACTCACTGCTCTACTCACTACTCACTACTCTACTCACTACTCTTCTCACTACTCTACTCACTACTCACTACTCTACTCACTACTCACTACTCTGCACACTCACTCTGCACTCACTACTCACTACTCTGTACACTCACTCTGCACTCACTACTCACTACTTTACACACTACTCTGCACTCACTACTCACTACTCTACTCACTACTCTACTCACTACTCTACTCACTACTCTGCACACTCACTCTGCACTCACTACTCACTACTCTGTACACTCACTCTGCACTCACTACTCACTACTCTACACACTACTCTCCACTCACTACTCACTACTCTACTCACTACTCTACTCACTACTCACTACTCTACTCACTACTCTACTCACTACTCTACTCACTACTCTAATCACTACTCACTACTCACTACTCTACTCACTACTCTGCACTCACTACTCACTACTCTGCACTCACTACTCACTACTCTACTCACTACTCTACTCACTACTCACTACTCTGCACTCACTACTCACTAATCTGCACTCACTACTCTACTCACTACTCTACTCACTACTCACTACTCTGCACTCACTACTCACTACTCTACTCACTATTCTACTCACTACTCTACTCACTACTCTACTCACTACTCTACTCACTACTCTACTCACTACTCACTACTCTACTCACTACTCTGCACTCACTACTCACTACTCACTACTCACTACTCTGCACTCACTACTCACTACTCTACTAACTACTCACTACTCTACTCACTACTCACTACTCTACTCACTACTCACTACTCTGCTCACTACTCTGCACTCACTACTCACTACTCTACTCACTACTCACTACTCTGCACTCACTACTCACTACTCATTACTCTACTCACTACTCTACTCACTACTCACTACTCTACTCACTACTCACTACTCTGCACTCACTACTCTACTCACTACTCTACTCACTACTCTACTCACTACTCACTACTCTGCACACTCACTCTGCACTCACTACTCACTACTCTGCACACTCACTCTGCACTCACTACTCACTACTCTGCACTCACTACTCACTACTCTACTCACTACTCTGCACTCACTACTCACTACTCTACTCACTACTCACTACTCTACTCACTACTCACTACTCTACTCACTACTCTACTCACTACTCTACTCACTACTCTACTCACTACTCTGCACTCACTACTCACTACTCTGCACTCACTACTCACTACTCTACTCACTACTCTACTCACTACTCACTACTCTGCACTCACTACTCACTAATCTGCACTCACTACTCACTACTCTACTCACTACTCTACTCACTACTCACCACTCACTACTCACTACTCTTCTCACTACTCTACTCACTACTCTACTCACTACTCTGCACTACTCTACTCACTGCTCTACTCACTACTCACTACTCTACTCACTACTCTACTCACTACTCTACTCACTACTCACTACTCTACTCACTACTCACTACTCTGCACACTCACTCTGCACTCACTACTCACTACTCAGTACACTCACTCTGCACTCACTACTCACTACTCTACACACTACTCTGCACTCACTACTCACTACTCTACTCACTACTCTACTCACTACTCTACTCACTACTCTGCACTACTCTACTCACTACTCTACTCACTACTCTACTCACTACTCTACTCACTACTCTACTCACTACTCACTACTCTACTCACTACTCACTACTCTACTCACTACTCACTACTCTGCACACTCACTCTGCACTCACTACTCACTACTCTGCACACTCACTCTGCACTCACTACTCACTACTCTGCACTCACTACTCACTCCTCTACTCACTCCTCTACTCACTACTCTACTCACTACTCTACTCACTACTCACTACTCTACTCACTACTCTGCACTCACTACTCACTTCTCACTACTCTGCACTCACTACTCACTACTCTACTCACTACTCACTACTCTGCACACTCACTCTGCACTCACTACTCACTACTCTGCACACTCACTCTGCACTCACTACTCACTACTCTGCACTCACTACTCACTACTCTACTCACTACTCTACTCACTACTCACTATTCACGACTCTACTCACTACTCTGCACTCACTACTCACTACTCACTACTCTGCACTCACTACTCACTACTCATTACTATGCACTCACTACTCACTACTCTGCACTCACTACTCACTAATCTGCACTCACTACTCTACTCACTACTCCCTACTCTACTCACTACTCACTACTCTGCTCACTACTCTGCACTCACTACTCACTACTCTACTCACTACTCACTACTCTACTCACTACTCACTACTCTACTCACTACTCTACTCACTACTCTACTCACTACTCTACTCACTACTCACTACTCTACTCACTACTCGGCACTCACTACTCACTACTCTGCACTCACTACTCACTACTCTACTCACTACTCTACTCACTACTCACTACTCTGCACTCACTACTCACTAATCTGCACTCACTACTCACTACTCTACTCACTACTCTACTCACTACTCACCACTCACTACTCTTCTCACTACTCTACTCACTACTCTACTCACTACTCTGCACAACTCTACTCACTGCTCTACTCACTACTCACTACTCTACTCACTACTCTACTCACTACTCTACTCACTACTCACTACTCTACTCACTACTCACTACTCTGCACACTCACTCTGCACTCACTACTCACTACTCAGTACACTCACTCTGCACTCACTACTCACTACTCTACACACTACTCTGCACTCACTACTCACTACTCTACTCACTACTCTACTCACTACTCTACTCACTACTCTGCACTACTCTACTCACTACTCTACTCACTACTCACTACTCTACTCACTACTCTACTCACTACTCTACTCACTACTCACTACTCTACTCACTACTCACTACTCTACTCACTACTCACTACTCTGCACACTCACTCTGCACTCACTACTCACTACTCTGCACACTCACTCTGCACTCACTACTCACTACTCTGCACTCACTACTCACTCCTCTACTCACTCCTCTACTCACTACTCTACTCACTACTCTACTCACTACTCACTACTCTACTCACTACTCTGCACTCACTACTCACTTCTCACTACTCTGCACTCACTACTCACTACTCTACTCACTACTCACTACTCTGCACACTCACTCTGCACTCACTACTCACTACTCTGCACACTCACTCTGCACTCACTACTCACTACTCTGCACTCACTACTCACTACTCTACTCACTACTCTACTCACTACTCTACTCACTACTCACTATTCACTACTCTACTCACTACTCTGCACTCACTACTCACTACTCACTACTCTGCACTCACTACTCACTACTCATTACTATGCACTCACTACTCACTACTCTGCACTCACTACTCACTAATCTGCACTCACTACTCTACTCACTACTCCCTACTCTACTCACTACTCACTACTCTGCTCACTACTCTGCACTCACTACTCACTACTCTACTCACTACTCACTACTCTGCACTCACTACTCACTACTCTACTCACTACTCTACTCACTACTCACTACTCTACTCACTACTCACTACTCTGCACTCACTACTCTACTCACTACTCACTACTCTACTCACTACTCTACTCACTACTCACTACTCTGCACACTCACTCTGCACTCACTAATCACTACTCTGCACTCACTACTCACTACTCTACTCACTACTCTACTCACTACTCTACTCACTACTCTACTCACTACTCTACTCACTACTCTACTCACTACTCACTACTCTACTCACTACTCTGCACTCACTACTCACTTCTCACTACTCTGCACTCACTACTCACTACTCTGCACACTCACTCTGCACTCACTACTCACTACTCTGCACTCACTACTCTACTCACTACTCTACTCACTACTCTACTCACTACTCACTATTCACTACTCTACTCACTACTCTGCACTCACTACTCACTATTCATTACTATGCACTCACTACTCACTACTCTACTCACTACTCTACTCACTACTCACTACTCTACTCACTACTCTACTCACTACTCTACTCACTACTCACTACTCTACTCACTACTCACTACTCTACTCACTACTCACTACTCTGCACACTCACTCTGCACTCACTACTCACTACTCTGCACACTCACTCTGCACTCACTACTCACTACTCTGCACTCACTACTCACTCCTCTACTCACTCCTCTACTCACTACTCTACTCACTACTCTACTCACTACTCACTACTCTACTCACTACTCTGCACTCACTACTCACTTCTCACTACTCTGCACTCACTACTCACTACTCTACTCACTACTCACTACTCTGCACACTCACTCTGCACTCACTACTCACTACTCTGCACACTCACTCTGCACTCACTACTCACTACTCTGCACTCACTACTCACTACTCTACTCACTACTCTACTCACTACTCTACTCACTACTCACTATTCACTACTCTACTCACTACTCTGCACTCACTACTCACTACTCACTACTCTGCACTCACTACTCACTACTCATTACTATGCACTCACTACTCACTACTCTGCACTCACTACTCACTAATCTGCACTCACTACTCTACTCACTACTCCCTACTCTACTCACTACTCACTACTCTGCTCACTACTCTGCACTCACTACTCACTACTCTACTCACTACTCACTACTCTACTCACTACTCTACTCACTACTCTACTCACTACTCTACTCACTACTCACTACTCTACTCACTACTCTACTCACTACTCACTACTCTACTCACTACTCACTACTCTGCACACTCACTCTGCACTCACTACTCACTACTCAGTACACTCACTCTGCACTCACTACTCACTACTCTACACACTACTCTGCACTCACTACTCACTACTCTACTCACTACTCTACTCACTACTCTGCACTACTCTACTCACTACTCTACTCACTACTCACTACTCTACTCACTACTCTACTCACTACTCTACTCACTACTCACTACTCTACTAACTACTCACTACTCTACTCACTACTCACTACTCTGCACACTCACTCTGCACTCACTACTCACTACTCTGCACACTCACTCTGCACTCACTACTCACTACTCTGCACTCACTACTCACTCCTCTACTCACTCCTCTACTCACTCCTCTACTCACTACTCTACTCACTACTCACTACTCTACTCACTACTCTGCACTCACTACTCACTTCTCACTACTCTGCACTCACTACTCACTACTCTACTCACTACTCACTACTCTGCACACTCACTCTGCACTCACTACTCACTACTCTGCACACTCACTCTGCACTCACTACTCACTACTCTGCACTCACTACTCACTACTCTACTCACTACTCTACTCACTACTCTACTCACTACTCACTATTCACTACTCTACTCACTACTCTGCACTCACTACTCACTACTCACTACTCTGCACTCACTACTCACTACTCATTACTATGCACTCACTACTCACTACTCTGCACTCACTACTCACTAATCTGCACTCACTACTCTACTCACTACTCCCTACTCTACTCACTACTCACTACTCTGCTCACTACTCTGCACTCACTACTCACTACTCTACTCACTACTCACTACTCTGCACTCACTACTCACTACTCTACTCACTACTCTACTCACTACTCACTACTCTACTCACTACTCACTACTCTGCACTCACTACTCTACTCACTACTCACTACTCTACTCACTACTCTACTCACTACTCACTACTCTGCACACTCACTCTGCACTCACTAATCACTACTCTGCACTCACTACTCACTACTCTACTCACTACTCTACTCACTACTCTACTCACTACTCTACTCACTACTCTACTCACTACTCACTACTCTACTCACTACTCTGCACTCACTACTCACTTCTCACTACTCTGCACTCACTACTCACTACTCTGCACACTCACTCTGCACTCACTACTCACTACTCTGCACTCACTACTCACTACTCTACTCACTACTCTACTCACTACTCTACTCACTACTCACTATTCACTACTCTACTCACTACTCTGCACTCACTACTCACTACTCATTACTATGCACTCACTACTCACTACTCTACTCACTACTCTAGTCACTACTCACTACTCTGCACTCACTACTCACTAATCTGCACTCACTACTCTACTCACTACTCTGCACTCACTACTCACTACTCTACTCACTACTCTACTCACTACTCTACTCACTACTCTACTCACTACTCTGCACTACTCTACTCACTACTCTACTCACTACTCTACTCACTACTCACTACTCTACTCACTACTCACTACTCTACTCACTACTCACTACTCTGCACACTCACTCTGCACTCACTACTCTGCACACTCACTCTGCACTCACTACTCACTACTCTGCACTCACTACTCACTACTCTACTCACTACTCTGCACTCACTACTCACTACTCTACTCACTACTCTACTCACTACTCTATTCACTACTCTACTCACTACTCTACTCACTACTCTACTCACTACTCACTACTCTACTCACTACTCTACTCACTACTCACTACTCTACTCACTACTCTGCACTCACTACTCACTACTCACTACTCTGCACTCACTACTCACTAATCTGCACTCACTACTCACTACTCTACTCACTACTCTACTCACTACTCACCACTCACTACTCACTACTCTACTCACTACTCTACTCACTACTCTACTCACTACTTTGCACTACTCTACTCACTACTCTACTCACTACTCACTACTCTACTCACTACTCTACTCACTACTCTACTCACTACTCACTACTCTACTCACTACTCACTACTCTGCACACTCACTCTGCACTCACTACTCACTACTCTGTACACTCACTCTGCACTCACTACTCACTACTCTACACACTACTCTGCACTCACTACTCACTACTCTACTCACTACTCTACTCACTACTCACTACTCTACTCACTACTCTACTCACTACTCTAACCACTACTCACTACTCACTACTCTACTCACTACTCTGCACTCACTACTCACTACTCTACTCACTACTCACTACTCTACTCACTACTCTACTAACTACTCACTACTCTGCTCACTACTCTGCACTCACTACTCACTACTCTACTCACTACTCACTACTCTGCACTCACTACTCACTACTCACTACTCTACTCACTACTCTACTCACTACTCACAACTCTGCACTCACTACTCTACTCACTACTCACTACTCTACTCACTACTCTACTCACTACTCACTACTCTGCACACTCACTCTGCACTCACTACTCACTACTCTGCTCACTACTCTGCACTCACTACTCACTACTCTACTCACTACTCTACTCACTACTCACTACTCTACTCACTACTCACTACTCTACTCACTACTCTACTCACTACTCTACTCACTACTCACTACTCTACTCACTACTCTGCACTCACTACTCACTACTCTGCACTCACTACTCACTACTCTACTCACTACTCTACTCACTACTCACTACTCTGCACTCACTACTCACTAATCTGCACTCACTACTCACTACTCTACACACTACTCTGCACTCACTACTCACTACTCTACTCACTACTCTACTCACTACTCTACTCACTACTCTGCACTACTCTACTCACTACTCTACTCACTACTCACTACTCTACTCACTACTCTACTCACTACTCTACTCACTACTCACTACTCTACTAACTACTCACTACTCTACTCACTACTCACTACTCTGCACACTCACTCTGCACTCACTACTCACTACTCTGCACACTCACTCTGCACTCACTACTCACTACTCTGCACTCACTACTCACTCCTCTACTCACTCCTCTACTCACTCCTCTACTCACTACTCTACTCACTACTCACTACTCTACTCACTACTCTGCACTCACTACTCACTTCTCACTACTCTGCACTCACTACTCACTACTCTACTCACTACTCACTACTCTGCACACTCACTCTGCACTCACTACTCACTACTCTGCACTCACTACTCACTACTCTACTCACTACTCTACTCACTACTCTACTCACTACTCACTATTCACTACTCTACTCACTACTCTGCACTCACTACTCACTACTCACTACTCTGCACTCACTACTCACTACTCATTACTATGCACTCACTACTCACTACTCTGCACTCACTACTCACTAATCTGCACTCACTACTCTACTCACTACTCCCTACTCTACTCACTACTCACTACTCTGCTCACTACTCTGCACTCACTACTCACTACTCTACTCACTACTCACTACTCTGCACTCACTACTCACTACTCTACTCACTACTCTACTCACTACTCACTACTCTACTCACTACTCACTACTCTGCACTCACTACTCTACTCACTACTCACTACTCTACTCACTACTCTACTCACTACTCACTACTCTGCACACTCACTCTGCACTCACTAATCACTACTCTGCACTCACTACTCACTACTCTACTCACTACTCTATTCACTACTCTACTCACTACTCTACTCACTACTCACTACTCTACTCACTACTCTGCACTCACTACTCACTTCTCACTACTCTGCACTCACTACTCACTACTCTGCACACTCACTCTGCACTCACTACTCTGCACTCACTACTCACTACTCTACTCACTACTCTACTCACTACTCTACTCACTACTCACTATTCACTACTCTACTCACTACTCTGCACTCACTACTCACTACTCATTACTATGCACTCACTACTCACTACTCTACTCACTACTCTAGTCACTACTCACTACTCTGCACTCACTACTCACTAATCTGCACTCACTACTCTACTCACTACTCTGCACTCACTACTCACTACTCTACTCACTACTCTACTCACTACTCTACTCACTACTCTGCACTACTCTACTCACTACTCTACTCACTACTCTACTCACTACTCACTACTCTACTCACTACTCACTACTCTACTCACTACTCACTACTCTGCACACTCACTCTGCACTCACTACTCTGCACACTCACTCTGCACTCACTACTCACTACTCTGCACTCACTACTCACTACTCTACTCACTACTCTGCACTCACTACTCACTACTCTACTCACTACTCTACTCACTACTCTATTCACTACTCTACTCACTACTCTACTCACTACTCTACTCACTACTCACTACTCTACTCACTACTCTACTCACTACTCACTACTCTACTCACTACTCTGCACTCACTACTCACTACTCACTACTCTGCACTCACTACTCACTAATCTGCACTCACTACTCACTACTCTACTCACTACTCTACTCACTACTCACCACTCACTACTCACTACTCTACTCACTACTCTACTCACTACTCTACTCACTACTTTGCACTACTCTACTCACTACTCTACTCACTACTCACTACTCTACTCACTACTCTACTCACTACTCTACTCACTACTCACTACTCTACTCACTACTCACTACTCTGCACACTCACTCTGCACTCACTACTCACTACTCTGTACACTCACTCTGCACTCACTACTCACTACTCTACACACTACTCTGCACTCACTACTCACTACTCTACTCACTACTCTACTCACTACTCACTACTCTACTCACTACTCTACTCACTACTCTAACCACTACTCACTACTCACTACTCTACTCACTACTCTGCACTCACTACTCACTACTCTACTCACTACTCACTACTCTACTCACTACTCTACTAACTACTCACTACTCTGCTCACTACTCTGCACTCACTACTCACTACTCTACTCACTACTCACTACTCTGCACTCACTACTCTGCACTCACTACTCACTACTCACTACTCTACTCACTACTCACTACTCTACTCACTACTCACTACTCTGCACTCACTACTCTACTCACTACTCACTACTCTACTCACTACTCTACTCACTACTCACTACTCTGCACACTCACTCTGCACTCACTACTCACTACTCTGCTCACTACTCTGCACTCACTACTCACTACTCTACTCACTACTCTACTCACTACTCACTACTCTACTCACTACTCACTACTCTACTCACTACTCTACTCACTACTCTACTCACTACTCACTACTCTACTCACTACTCTGCACTCACTACTCACTACTCTGCACTCACTACTCACTACTCTACTCACTACTCTACTCACTACTCACTACTCTGCACTCACTACTCACTAATCTGCACTCACTACTCACTACTCTACTCACTACTCTAACTCACTACTCTACTCACTACTCTACTCACTACTCACCACTCACTACTCACTACTCTACTCACTACTCTACTCACTACTCTACTCACTACTCTGCACTACTCTACTCACTACTCTACTCACTACTCACTACTCTACTCACTACTCTACTCACTACTCTACTCACTACTCACTACTCTACTCACTACTCACTACTCTGCACACTCACTCTGCACTCACTACTCACTACTCTGTACACTCACTCTGCACTCACTACTCACTACTCTACACACTACTCTGCACTCACTACTCACTACTCTACTCACTACTCTACTCACTACTCACTACTCTACTCACTACTCTACTCACTACTCTAATCACTACTCACTACTCACTACTCTACTCACTACTCTGCACTCACTACTCACTACTCTGCACTCACTACTCACTACTCTACTCACTACTCTACTCACTACTCACTACTCTGCACTCACTACTCACTAATCTGCACTCACTACTCTACTCACTACTCTACTCACTACTCTACTCACTACTCACTACTCTGCACTCACTACTCACTACTCTACTCACTACTCTACTCACTACTCTACTCACTACTCTACTCACTACTCTACTCACTACTCTGCACTCACTACTCACTACTCACTACTCTGCAGTCACTACTCACTACTCTACTAACTACTCACTACTCTACTCACTACTCACTACTCTACTCACTACTCTGCTCACTACTCTGCACTCACTACTCACTACTCTACTCACTACTCACTACTCTGCACTCACTACTCACTACTCACTACTCTACTCACTACTCTACTCACTACTCACTACTCTACTCACTACTCACTACTCTGCACTCACTACTCTACTCACTACTCTACTCACTACTCTACTCACTACTCAATACTCTGCACACTCACTCTGCACTCACTACTCACTACTCTGCACACTCACTCTGTACTCACTACTCACTACTCTGCACTCACTACTCACTACTCTACTCACTACTCTGCACTCACTACTCACTACTCTACTCACTACTCTACTCACTACTCACTACTCTACTCACTACTCACTACTCTGCTCACTACTCTACTCACTACTCTACTCACTACTCTACTCACTACTCACTACTCTACTCACTACTCTGCACTCACTACTCACTACTCTGCACTCACTACTCACTACTCTACTCACTACTCTACTCACTACTCACTACTCTGCACTCACTACTCACTAATCTGCACTCACTACTCACTACTCTACTCACTACTCTACTCACTACTCACCACTCACTACTCACTACTCTACTCTACTCACTGCTCTACTCACTACTCACTACTCTACTCACTACTCACTACTCTGCACACTCACTACTCACTACTCTGTACACTCACTCTGCACTCACTACTCACTACTCTACACACTACTCTGCACTCACTACTCACTACTCTACTCACTACTCTACTCACTACTCTACTCACTACTCTGCACTACTCTACTCACTACTCTACTCACCACTCACTACTCACTACTCTACTCACTACTCTACTCACTACTCTACTCACTACTCACTACTCTACTCACTACTCACTACTCTGCACACTCACTCTGCACTCACTACTCACTACTCTGTACACTCACTCTGCACTCACTACTCACTACTCTGTACACTCACTCTGCACTCACTACTCACTACTCTACTCACTACTCTACTCACTACTCTACTCACTACTCTGCACTACTCTACTCACTACTCTACTCACTACTCACTACTCTACTCACTACTCTACTCACTACTCTACTCACTACTCACTACTCTACTCACTACTCACTACTCACTACTCTACTCACTACTCACTACTCTGCACACTCACTCTGCACTCACTACTCTGCACACTCACTCTGCACTCACTACTCACTACTCTGCACTCACTACTCACTACTCTACTCACTACTCTACTCACTACTCTACTCACTACTCTACTCACTACTCACTACTCTACTCACTACTCTGCACTCACTACTCACTTCTCACTACGCTGCACTCACTACTCACTACTCTGCACACTCACTCTGCACTCACTACTCACTACTCTGCACACTCACTCTGCACTCACTACTCACTACTCTGCACTCACTACTCACTACTCTACTCACTACTCTACTCACTACTCTACTCACTACTCACTATTCACTACTCTACTCACTACTCTGCACTCAATACTCACTACTCACTACTCTGCACTCACTACTCACTACTCATTACTATGCACTCACTACTCACTACTCTGCACTCACTACTCACTAATCTGCACTCACTACTCTACTCACTACTCACTACTCTGCACTCACTACTCACTACTCTACTCACTACTCTACTCACTACTCTACTCACTACTCACTACTCTGCACTCACTACTCTACTCACTACTCACTACTCTACTCACTACTCTACTCACTACTCACTACTCTGCACACTCACTCTGCACTCACCACTCACTACTCTGCACACTCACTCTGCACTCACTACTCACTACTCTGCATTCACTACTCACTACTCTGCTCACTACTCTACTCACTACTCACTACTCTACTCACTACTCACTACTCTACTCACTACTCTACTCACTACTCTACTCACTACTCTGCACTCACTACTCACTACTCTGCACTCACTACTCACTACTCTACTCACTACTCTACTCACTACTCACTACTCTGCACTCACTACTCACTAATCTGCACTCACTACTCACTACTCTACTCACTACTCACCACTCACTACTCACTACTCTACTCACTACTCTACTCACTACTCTACTCACTACTCTGCACTACTCTACTCACTACTCTACTCACTACTCACTACTCTACTCACTACTCTACTCACTACTCACTACTCTACTCACTACTCACTACTCTGCACACTCACTCTGCACTCACTACTCACTACTCTGTACACTCACTCTGCACTCACTACTCACTACTCTACACACTACTCTGCACTCACTACTCACTACTCTACTCACTACTCTACTCACTACTCACTACTCTACTCACTACTCTACTCACTACTCTACTCACTACTTTAATCACTACTCACTACTCACTACTCTACTCACTACTCTGCACTCACTACTCACTACTCTGCACTCACTACTCACTACTCTACTCACTACTCTACTCACTACTCACTACTCTGCACTCACTACTCACTAATCTGCACTCACTACTCTACTCACTACTCTACTCACTACTCACTACTCTGCACTCACTACTCACTACTCTACTCACTACTCTACTCACTACTCTACTCACTACTCTACTCACTACTCTACTCACTACTCACTACTCTACTCACTACTCTGCACTCACTACTCACTACTCACTACTCACTACTCTGCAGTCACTACTCACTACTCTACTAACTACTCACTACTCTACTCACTACTCTACTCACTACTCACTACTCTGCTCACTACTCTGCACTCACTACTCACTACTCTACTCACTACTCACTACTCTGCACTCACTACTCACTACTCACTACTCTACTCACTACTCTACTCACTACTCACTACTCTACTCACTACTCACTACTCTGCACTCACTACTCTACTCACTACTCTACTCACTACTCTACTCACTACTCACTACTCTGCACACTCACTCTGCACTCACTACTCACTACTCTGCACACTCACTCTGCACTCACTACTCACTACTCTGCACTCACTACTCACTACTCTACTCACTACTCTGCACTCACTACTCACTACTCTACTCACTACTCACTACTCTACTCACTACTCACTACTCTACTCACTACTCTACTCACTACTCTACTCACTACTCTACTCACAACGCACTACTCTACTCACTACTCTGCACTCACTACTCACTACTCTGCACTCACTACTCACTACTCTACTCACTACTCACTACTCTGCACTCACTACTCACTAATCTGCACTCACTACTCACTACTCTACTCACTACTCACTACTCTGCTCACTACTCTGCACTCACTACTCACTACTCTACTAACTACTCACTACTCTGCTCACTACTCTGCACTCACTACTCACTACTCTACTCACTACTCACTACTCTGCACTCACTACTCAATACTCACTACTCTACTCACTACTCTACTCACTACTCACTACTCTACTCACTACTCACTACTCTGCACTCACTACTCTACTCACTACTCACTACTCACTACTCTACTCACTACTCTACTCACTACTCACTACTCTGCACACTCACTCTGCACTCACCACTCACTACTCTGCACACTCACTCTGCACTCACTACTCACTACTCTGCACTCACTACTCACTACTCTGCTCACTACTCTGCACTCACTACTCACTACTCTACTCACTACTCTACTCACTACTCACTACTCTACTCACTACTCACTACTCTACTCACTACTCTACTCACCACTCTACTCACTACTCACTACTCTACTCACTACTCTGCACTCACTACTCACTACTCTGCACTCACTACTCACTACTCTACTCACTACTCTACTCACTACTCACCACTCACTACTCACTACTCTACTCACTACTCTACTCACTACTCTACTCACTACTCTGCACTACTCTACTCACTACTCTACTCACTACTCACTACTCTACTCACTACTCTACTCACTACTCTACTCACTACTCACTACTCTACTCACTACTCACTACTCTGCACACTCACTCTGCACTCACTACTCACTACTCTGTACACTCACTCTGCACTCACTACTCACTACTCTACACACTACTCTGCACTCACTACTCACTACTCTACTCACTACTCTACTCACTACTCACTACTCTACTCACTACTCTACTCACTACTCACTACTCACTACTCTACTCACTACTCTGCACTCACTACTCACTACTCTGCACTCACTACTCACTACTCTACTCACTACTCTACTCACTACTCACTACTCTGCACTCACTACTCACTAATCTGCACTCACTACTCACTACTCTACTCACTACTCTACTCACTACTCTACTCACTACTCTACTCACTACTCTACTCACTACTCACTACTCTACTCACTACTCTGCACTCACTACTCACTACTCACTACTCTGCAGTCACTACTCACTACTCTACTAACTACTCACTACTCTACTCACTACTCACTACTCTACTCACTACTCACTACTCTGCTCACTACTCTGCACTCACTACTCACTACTCTACTCACTACTCACTACTCTGCACTCACTACTCACTACTCACTACTCTACTCACTACTCTACTCACTACTCACTACTCTACTCACTACTCACTACTCTGCACTCACTACTCTACTCACTACTCTACTCACTACTCTACTCACTACTCAATACTCTGCACACTCACTCTGCACTCACTACTCACTACTCTGCACACTCACTCTGCACTCACTACTCACTACTCTGCACTCACTACTCACTAGTCTACTCACTACTCTGCCCTCACTACTCACTACTCTACTCACTACTCTACTCACTACTCACTACTCTACTCACTACTCACTACTCTACTCACTACTCTACTCACTACTCTACTCACTACTCTACTCACTACTCACTACTCTACTCACTACTCTGCACTCACTACTCACTACTCACTACTCTGCACTCACTACTCACTACTCTACTCACTACTCTACTCACTACTCACTACTCTGCACTCACTACTCACTAATCTGCACTCACTACTCACTACTCTACTCACTACTCTACTCACTACTCACCACTCACTACTCACTACTCTACTCACTACTCTACTCACTACTCTACTCACTACTCACTACTCTACTCACTACTCACTACTCTGCACACTCACTCTGCACTCACTACTCACTACTCTGTACACTCACTCTGCACTCACTACTCACTACTCTACACACTACTCTGCACTCACTACTCACTACTCTACTCACTACTCTACTCACTACTCTACTCACTACTCTGCACTACTCTACTCACTACTCTACTCACTACTCACTACTCTACTCACTACTCTACTCACTACTCTACTCACTACTCTACTCACTACTCACTACTCTACTCACTACTCACTACTCACTACTCACTACTCTACTCACTACTCACTACTCTGCACACTCACTCTGCACTCACTACTCTGCACACTCACTCTGCACTCACTACTCACTACTCTGCACTCACTACTCACTACTCTACTCACTACTCTACTCACTACTCTACTCACTACTCTACTCACTACTCACTACTCTACTCACTACTCTGCACTCACTACTCACTTCTCACTACTCTGCACTCACTACTCACTACTCTACTCACTACTCTACTCACTACTCACTACTCTGCACACTCACTCTGCACTCACTACTCACTACTCTGCACACTCACTCTGCACTCACTACTCACTACTCTGCACTCACTACTCACTACTCTACTCACTACTCTACTCACTACTCACTATTCACTACTCTACTCACTACTCTGCACTCACTACTCACTACTCACTACTCTGCACTCACTACTCACTACTCATTACTATGCACTCACTACTCACTACTCTGCACTCACTACTCACTAATCTGCACTCACTACTCTACTCACTACTCACTACTCTGCACTCACTACTCACTACTCTACTCACTACTCTACTCACTACTCTACTCACTACTCTACTCACTACTCTGCACTACTCTACTCACTACTCTACTCACTACTCTACTCACTACTCACTACTCTACTCACTACTCACTACTCTACTCACTACTCTGCACACTCACTCTGCACTCACTACTCACTACTCTGCACACTCACTCTGCACTCACTACTCACTACTCTGCACTCACTACTCACTACTCTACTCACTACTCTGCACTCACTACTCACTACTCTACTCACTACTCTACTCACTACTCTACTCACTACTCTACTCACTACTCTACTCAGTACTCACTACTCTACTCACTACTCTACTCACTACTCTACTCACTACTCACTACTCTACTCACTACTCTGCACTCACTACTCACTACTCACTACTCACTACTCTGCACTCACTACTCACTACTCTACTAACTACTCACTACTCTGCTCACTACTCACTACTCTACTCACTACTCCCTACTCTACTCACTACTCACTACTCTGCTCACTACTCTGCACTCACTACTCACTACTCTACTCACTACTCACTACTCTGCACTCACTACTCACTACTCACTACTCTACTCACTACTCTACTCACTACTCACTACTCTACTCACTACTCACTACTCTGCACTCACTACTCTACTC
Source organism: Lissotriton helveticus (assembly GCF_964261635.1). NCBI lineage: Eukaryota > Metazoa > Chordata > Amphibia > Caudata > Salamandridae > Lissotriton > Lissotriton helveticus. Next base: position 733,053,020 of record NC_136059.1, on the reverse strand, counting down.
ACTACTCACTACTCTACTCACTACTCTACTCACTACTCACTACTCTGCACACTCACTCTGCACTCACTACTCACTACTCTGCACACTCACTCTGCACTCACTACTCACTACTCTGCACTCACTACTCACTACTCTGCTCACTACTCTGCACTCACTACTCACTACTCTACTCACTACTCTACTCACTTCTCACTACTCTACTCACTACTCACTAATCTACTCACTACTCTACTCACTACTCTACTCACTACTCACTACTCTACTCACTACTCTGCACTCACTACTCACTACTCTGCACTCACTACTCACTACTCTACTCACTACTCTACTCACTACTCACTACTCTGCACTCACTACTCACTAATCTGCACTCACTACTCACTACTCTACTCACTACTCTACTCACTACTCACCACTCACTACTCACTACTCTACTCACTACTCTCCTCACTACTCTACTCACTAATCTGCACTACTCTACTCACTACTCTACTCACTACTCACTACTCTACTCACTACTCTACTCCCTACTCTACTCACTACTCACTACTCTACTCACTACTCACTACTCTGCACACTCACTCTGCACTCACTACTCACTACTCTGTACACTCACTCTGCACTGACTACTCACTACTCTACACACTACTCTGCACTCACTACTCACTACTCTACTCACTACCCTACTCACTACTCACTACTCTACTCACTACTCTACTCACTACTCTACTCTACTCACTACTCACTACTCTACTCACTACTCTGCACTCACTACTCACTACTCACTACTCTGCACTCACTACTCACTACTCTACTCACTACTCTACTCACTACTCACTACTCTGCACTCACTACTCACTAATCTGCACTCTCTACTCTACTCACTACTCTACTCACTACTCTACTCACTACTCACTACTCTGCACTCACTACTCTACTCACTACTCTACTCACTACTCTACTCACTACTCTACTCACTACTCACTACTCTACTCACTACTCTGCACTCACTACTCACTACTCACTACTCTACAGTCACTACTCACTACTCTACTAACTACTCACTACTCTACTCACTACTCACTACTCTACTCACTACTCACTACTCTGCTCACTACTCTGCACTCACTACTCACTACTCTGTGCTCACTACTCACTACTCACTACTCTACTCACTACTCTACTCACTACTCACTACTCTACTCACTATTCACTACTCTGCACTCACTACTATACTCGTTACTCTACTCACTACTCTACTCACTACTCACTACTCTGCACACTCACTCTGCACTCACTACTCACTACTCTGCACACTCACTCTGCACTCACTACTCACTACTCTGCACTCACTACTCTACTCACTACTCTGCTCTCACTACTCACTACTCTACTCACTACTCTACTCACTACTCACTACTCTACTCACTACTCACTACTCTACTCACTACTCTACTCACTACTCACTACCCTACTCACTACTCTGCACTCACTACTCAGTACTCTGCACTTACTACTCACTACTCTACTCACTACTCTACTCACTACTCACTACTCTGCACTCACTACTCACTAATCTGCACTCACTACTCACTACTCTACTCACTACTCTACTCACTACTCACCACTCACTACTCACTACTCTACTCACTACTCTACTCACTACTCTACTCACTACTCTGCACTACTCTACTCACTACTCTACTCACTACTCACTACTCTACTCACTACTCTACTCACTACTCTACTCACTACTCACTACTCTACTCACTACTCACTACTCTGCACACTCACTCTGCACTCACTACTCACTACTCTGTACACTCACTCTGCACTCACTACTCACTGCTCTACACACTACTCTGCACTCACTACTCACTACTCTACTCACTACTCTACTCACTACTCACTACTCTGCACTCACTACTCACTACTCTACTCACTACTCTGCACTCACTACTCACTACTCTACTCACTACTCTACTCACTACTCTACTCACTACTCTACTTACTACTCACTACTCACTACTCTACTCACTACTCTGCACTCACTACTCATTTCTCACTACTCTGCACTCACTACTCACTACTCTACTCACTACTCTACTCACTACTCACTACTCTGCACTCACTACTCACTAATCGGCACTCACTACTCTACTCACTACTCTACTCACTACTCTACTCACTACTCACTACTCTGCACTCACTACTCACTACTCTACTCACTACTCTACTCACTACTCTACTCACAACTCTACTCACTACTCACTACTCACTACTCACTACTCTACTCACTACTCACTACTCTACTCTCTACTCACTACTCACTACTCTGCACACTTTACTCACTACTCTGCTCACTACTCACTACTCTACTCACTACTCACTACCCTCCACTCACTACTCTACTCACTACTCACTACTCTACTCACTACTTTCTACTCACTACTCTACTCACTACTCACTACTCTACTCACTACTCACTACTCTACTCACTACTCTACTCACTACTCTACTCACTACTCTGCACTCACTACTCACTACTCTGCACTCACTACTCACTACTCTACTCACTACTCTACTCACTACTCACTACTCTACTCACTACTCTACTCACTACTCACTACTCTACTCACTACTCACTACTCTGCACACTCACTCTGCACTCACTACTCACTACTCTGCACGCTCACTCTGCACTCACTACTCACTACTCTGCACTCACTACTCACTACTCTACTCACTACTCTGCACTCACTACTCTACTCACTACTCTACTCACTACTCACTACTCTACTCACTACTCTACTCACTACTCTACTCACTACTCTACTCACTACTCTACTCACTACTCACTACTCTACTCACTACTCTGCACTCACTACTCACTACTCTGCACTCACTACTCACTACTCTACTCCCTACTCTACTCACTACTCTACTCACTACTCACTACTCTGCACTCACTACTCACTAATCTGCACTCACTACTCACTACTCTACTCACTACTCTACTCACTACTCACCACTCACTACTCACTACTCTACTCACTACTCTACTCACTACTCTGCACTACTCTACTCACTACTCTACTCACTACTCACTTCTCTACTCACTACTCTACTCACTACTCTACTCACTACTCACTACTCTACTCACTACTCACTACTCTGCACACTCACTCTGCACTCACTACTCACTGCTCTGTACACTCACTCTGCACTCACTACTCACTACTCTGCACTCACTACTCACTACTCTACACACTACTCTGCACTCACTACTCACTACTCTACTCACTACTCACTACTCTACTCACTACTCTACTCACTGCTCTACTCACTACTCTACTCACTACTCACTACTCACTACTCTACTCACTACTCTGCACTCACTACTCACTACTCACTACTCTGCACTCACTACTCTACTCACTACTCTACTCACTACTCACTACTCTGCACTCACTACTCACTAATCTGCACTCACTACTCTACTCACTACTCACTACTCTGCACTCACTACTCACTAATCTGCACTCACTACTCTACTCCCTACTCTACTCACTACTCTACTCACTACTCTGCACTCACTACTCTACTCACTACTCTGCACTACTCTACTCACTACTCTACTCACTACTCTACTCACTACTCTACTCACTACTCTACTCACTACTCACTACTCACTACTCTAGTCACTACTCACTACTCTACTCTCTACTCACTACTCACTACTCTGCACTCACTACTCACTACTCTGCTCACTACTCACTACTCTACTCACTATTCACTACTCTCCACTCACTACTCTACTCACTACTCACTACTCTACTCACTACTTTCTACTCACTACTCTACTCACTACTCACTACTCTACTCACTACTCACTACTCACTACTCTACTCACTACTCTACTCACTACTCACTACTCTACTCACTACTCTGCACTCACTACTCACTACTCACTACTCTGCACTCACTACTCACTACTCTACTCACTACTCTAATCATTACTCTACTCTGCACTCACTACTCACTAATCTGCACTCACTACTCTACTCACTACTCTACTCACTACTCTACTCACTACTCACTACTCTGCACTCACTACACACTACTCTACTCACTACTCTGCACTCACTACTCTGCACTCACTACTCTACTCACTACTCTGCTCACTACTCACTACTCTACTCACTATTCACTACTCTCCACTCACTACTCTACTCACTACTCTACTCACTACTTTCTACTCACTACTCTACTCACTACTCACTACTCTACTCACTACTCACTACTCACTACTCTACTCACTACTCACTACTCTACTCACTACTCTGCACTCACTACTCACTACTCACTACTCTGCACTCACTACTCACTACTCTAATCATTACTCACTACTCTGCACTCACTACTCACTAATCTGCACTCACTACTCTACTCACTACTCTACTCACTACTCTACTCACTACTCTACTCACTACTCACTACTCTGCACTCACTACTCACTACTCTACTCACTACTCTGCACTCACTACTCTGCACTCACTACTCTGCACTCACTACTCACTACTCTGCACTCACTACTATGCACTCACTACTCACTACTCTGCACACTCACTCTGCACTCACTACTCACTACTCTGCACACTCACTCTGCACTCACTACTCACTACTCTACTCACTACTCTGCACTCACTACTCACTACTCTACTCACTACTCTACTCACTACTCACTACTCTACTCACTACTCACTACTCTACTCACTACTCACTACTCACTACTCTACTCACTACTCACTACTCTACTCACTACTCTGCACTCACTACTCACTACTCACTACTCTGCACTCACTACTCTACTCACTACTCTACTCACTACTCTGCACTCACTACTCACTAATCTGCACTCACTACTCTACTCACTACTCTACTCACTACTCTACTCACTACTCACTACTCTGCACTCACTACTCACTACTCTACTCACTACTCTGCACTCACTACTCACTACTCTGCACTCACTACTCCCTACTCTGCACTCACTACTCTGCACTCACTACTCTGCACTCACTACTCTGCACACTCACTCTGCACTCACTACTCACTACTCTGCACACTCACTCTACACTCACTACTCACTACTCTGCACTCACTACTACTACTCTGCACTCACTACTCACTACTCTACTCACTACTCTACTCACTACTCACTACTCACTACTCTACTCACTACTCTGCACTCACTACTCACTACTCACTACTCTGCACTCACTACCCACTACTCACTACTCTGCACTCACTACTCACTACTCTACTCACTACTCTACTCACTACTCACTACTCTGCACTCACTACTCACTAATCTGCACTCACTACTCTACTCACTACTCACTACTCTGCACTCACTACTCACTACTCTACTCACTACTCTACTCACTACTCTACTCACTACTCTGCACTACTCTACTCACTACTCTACTCACTACTCACTACTCTACTCACTACTCACTACTCTGCACACTCACTCTGCACTCACTACTCACTACTCTGCACACTCACTCTGCACTCACTACTCACTACTCTACTCACAACTCTGCACTCTCTACTCAGTACTCTACTCACTACTCTACTCACTACTCACTACTCTACTCACGACTCTACTCACTACTCACTACTCTACTCACTACTCTACTCACTACTCTACTCACTACTCACTACTCTACTCACTACTCTGCACTCACTACTCACTACTCACCACTCTGCACTCACTACTCACTACTCTACTCACTACTCTACTCACTACTCACTACTCTACTCACTACTCACTACTCTACTCACTACTCACTACTCTGCACTCACTACTCACTACTCTACTCACTACTCTACTCACTACTCACTACTCTACTCTGCACTCACTACTCACTACTCTACTCACTACTCTACTCACTACTCACTACTCTACTCACTACTCACTACTCTACTCACTACTCACTACTCTGCACTCACTACTCACTACTCTACTCACTACTCTACTCACTACTCACTACTCTACTCACTACTCACTACCCTGCAGTCACTGCTCTACTCACTACTCACTACTCTACTCACTACTCACTACTCTACTCACTACTCTACACACTCACTCTGCACTCACTACTCACTACTCTGCACACTCACTATGCACTCACTACTCACTACTCTGCACTCACTACTCTACTCACTACTCTGCACTCACTACTCACTACTCTACTCACTAGTCACTACTCTACTCACTACTCACTACTCTACTCACTACTCTACTCACTACTCTACTCACTACTCTACTCACTACTCTACTCACTACTCACTACTCACTACTCTACTCACTACTCTGCACTCACTACTCACTACTCACTACTCTGCACTCACTACTCACTACTCTACTCACTACTCTACTCACTACTCACTACTCTGCACTCACTACTCACTAATCTGCACTCACTACTCTACTCACTACTCTACTCACTACTCTAATCACTACTCACTACTCTGCACTCACTACTCACTACTCTACTCACTACTCTACACACTACTCTACTCACTACTCTGCACTACTCTACTCACTACTCTACTCTACTCACTACTCACTACTCTACTCACTACTCTACTCACTACTCACTACTCTACTCACTACTCACTACTCTACACTCACTACTCTACTCACTACTCTACTCACTACTCTACTCACTACTCAATACTCTGCACACTCACTCTGCACTCACTACTCACTACTCTGCACACTCACTCTGCACTCACTACTCACTACTCTGCACTCACTACTCACTACTCTACTCACTACTCTGCACTCACTACTCACTACTCTACTCACTACTCTACTCACTACTCACTACTCTACTCACTACTCACTACTCTACTCACTACTCTACTCACTACTCTACTCACTACTCTACTCACTACTCACTACTCTACTCACTACTCTGCACTCACTACTCACTACTCACTACTCTGCACTCACTACTCACTACTCTACTAAATACTCACTACTCTGCTCACTACTCACTACTCTACTCACTACTCCCTACTCTACTCACTACTCACTACTCTGCTCACTACTCTGCACTCACTACTCACTACTCTACTCACTACTCACTACTCTGCACTCACTACTCACTACTCACTACTCACTACTCTACTCACTACTCTACTCACTACTCACTACTCTACTCACTACTCACTACTCTGCACTCACTACTCTACTCACTACTCACTACTCTACTCACTACTCTACTCACTACTCACTACTCTGCACACTCACTCTGCACTCACTACTCACTACTCTGCACACTCACTCTGCACTCACTACTCACTACTCTGCACTCACTACTCACTACTCTGCTCACTACTCTGCACTCACTACTCACTACTCTACTCACTACTCTACTCACTACTCACTACTCTACTCACTACTCACTAATCTACTCACTACTCTACTCACTACTCTACTCACCACTCTACTCACTACTCACTACTCTACTCACTACTCTGCACTCACTACTCACTACTCTGCACTCACTACTCACTACTCTACTCACTACTCTACTCACTACTCACTACTCTGCACTCACTACTCACTAATCTGCACTCACTACTCACTACTCTACTCACTACTCTACTCACTACTCACCACTCACTACTCACTACTCTACTCACTACTCTCCTCACTACTCTACTCACTACTCTGCACTACTCTACTCACTACTCTACTCACTACTCTACTCACTACTCTACTCCCTACTCTACTCACTACTCACTACTCTACTCACTACTCACTACTCTGCACACCCACTCTGCACTCACTACTCTGTACACTCACTCTGCACTCACTACTCACTACTCTACACACTACTCTGCACTCACTACTCACTACTCTACTCACTACTCTACTCACTACTCACTACTCTACTCACTACTCTACTCACTACTCTACTCACTACTCACTACTCTACTCACTACTCTGCACTCACTACTCACTACTCACTACTCTGCACTCACTACTCACTACTCTACTCACTACTCTACTCACTACTCACTACTCTGCACTCACTACTCACTAATCTGCACTCACTACTCTACTCACTACTCTACTCACTACTCTACTCACTACTCACTACTCTGCACTCACTACTCTACTCACTACTCTACTCACTACTCTACTCACTACTCTACTCACTACTCACTACTCTGCACTCACTACTCACTACTCTACTCACTACTCTGCACTCACTACTCTGCACTCACTACTCTGCACTCACTACTCACTACTCTGCACTCACTACTATGCACTCACTACTCACTACTCTGCACACTCACTCTGCACTCACTACTCACTACTCTGCACACTCACTCTGCACTCACTACTCACTACTCTACTCACTACTCTGCACTCACTACTCACTACTCTACTCACTACTCTACTCACTACTCACTACTCTACTCACTACTCACTACTCTACTCACTACTCACTATTCACTACTCTACTCACTACTCACTACTCTACTCACTACTCTGCACTCACTACTCACTACTCACTACTCTGCACTCACTACTCTACTCACTACTCTACTCACTACTCTGCACTCACTACTCACTAATCTGCACTCACTACTCTACTCACTACTCTACTCACTACTCTACTCACTACTCACTACTCTGCACTCACTACTCACTACTCTACTCACTACTCTGCACTCACTACTCACTACTCTGCACTCACTACTCCCTACTCTGCACTCACTACTCTGCACTCACTACTCTGCACTCACTACTCTGCACACTCACTCTGCACTCACTACTCACTACTCTGCACACTCACTCTACACTCACTACTCACTACTCTGCACTCACTACTCACTACTCTGCACTCACTACTCACTACTCTACTCACTACTCTACTCACTACTCACTACTCACTACTCTACTCACTACTCTGCACTCACTACTCACTACTCACTACTCTGCACTCACTACCCACTACTCACTACTCTGCACTCACTACTCACTACTCTACTCACTACTCTACTCACTACTCACTACTCTGCACTCACTACTCACTAATCTGCACTCACTACTCTACTCACTACTCACTACTCTGCACTCACTACTCACTACTCTACTCACTACTCTACTCACTACTCTACTCACTACTCTGCACTACTCTACTCACTACTCTACTCACTACTCACTACTCTACTCACTACTCACTACTCTGCACACTCACTCTGCACTCACTACTCACTACTCTGCACACTCACTCTGCACTCACTACTCACTACTCTACTCACAACTCTGCACTCTCTACTCAGTACTCTACTCACTACTCTACTCACTACTCACTACTCTACTCACTACTCTACTCACTACTCACTACTCTACTCACTACTCTACTCACTACTCTACTCACTACTCACTACTCTACTCACTACTCTGCACTCACTACTCACTACTCACCACTCTGCACTCACTACTCACTACTCTACTCACTACTCTACTCACTACTCACTACTCTACTCACTACTCACTACTCTACTCACTACTCACTACTCTGCACGCACTACTCACTACTCTACTCACTACTCTACTCACTACTCACTACTCTACTCTGCACTCACTACTCACTACTCTACTCACTACTCTACTCACTACTCACTACTCTACTCACTACTCACTACTCTACTCACTACTCACTACTCTGCACTCACTACTCACTACTCTACTCACTACTCTACTCACTACTCACTACTCTACTCACTACTCACTACCCTGCAGTCACTGCTCTACTCACTACTCACTACTCTACTCACTACTCACTACTCTACTCACTACTCTACACACTCACTCTGCACTCACTACTCACTACTCTGCACACTCACTATGCACTCACTACTCACTACTCTGCACTCACTACTCTACTCACTACTCTGCACTCACTACTCACTACTCTACTCACTAGTCACTACTCTACTCACTACTCACTACTCTACTCACTACTCTACTCACTACTCTACTCACTACTCTACTCACTACTCTACTCACTACTCACTACTCACTACTCTACTCACTACTCTGCACTCACTACTCACTACTCACTACTCTGCACTCACTACTCACTACTCTACTCACTACTCTACTCACTACTCTGCACTCACTACTCACTAATCTGCACTCACTACTCTACTCGCTACTCTACTCACTACTCTAATCACTACTCACTACTCTGCACTCACTACTCACTACTCTACTCACTACTCTACACACTACTCTACTCACTACTCTGCACTACTCTACTCACTACTCTACTCTACTCACTACTCACTACTCTACTCACTACTCTACTCACTACTCACTACTCTACTCACTACTCACTACTCTACACTCACTACTCTACTCACTACTCTACTCACTACTCTACTCACTACTCAATACTCTGCACACTCACTCTGCACTCACTACGCACTACTCTGCACACTCACTCTGCACTCACTACTCACTACTCTGCACTCACTACTCACTACTCTACTCACTATTCTGCACTCACTACTCACTACTCTACTCACTACTCTACTCACTACTCACTACTCTACTCACTACTCACTACTCTACTCACTACTCTACTCACTACTCTACTCACTACTCTACTCACTACTCACTACTCAACTCACTACTCTGCACTCACTACTCACTACTCACTACTCTGCACTCACTACTCACTACTCTACTAAATACTCACTACTCTGCTCACTACTCACTACTCTACTCACTACTCCCTACTCTACTCACTACTCACTACTCTGCTCACTACTCTGCACTCACTACTCACTACTCTACTCACTACTCACTACTCTGCACTCACTACTCACTACTCACTACTCTACTCACTACTCTACTCACTACTCACTACTCTACTCACTACTCACTACTCTGCACTCACTACTCTACTCACTACTCACTACTCTACTCACTACTCTACTCACTACTCACTACTCTGCACACTCACTCTGCACTCACTACTCACTACTCTGCACACTCACTCTGCACTCACTACTCACTACTCTGCACTCACTACTCACTACTCTGCTCACTACTCTGCACTCACTACTCACTACTCTACTCACTACTCTACTCACTACTCACTACTCTACTCACTACTCACTAATCTACTCACTACTCTACTCACTACTCTACTCACCACTCTACTCACTACTCACTACTCTACTCACTACTCTGCACTCACTACTCACTACTCTGCACTCACTACTCACTACTCTACTCACTACTCTACTCACTACTCACTACTCTGCACTCACTACTCACTAATCTGCACTCACTACTCACTACTCTACTCACTACTCTACTCACTACTCACCACTCACTACTCACTACTCTACTCACTACTCTCCTCACTACTCTACTCACTACTCTGCACTACTCTACTCACTACTCTACTCACTACTCACTACTCTACTCACTACTCTACTCCCTACTCTACTCACTACTCACTACTCTACTCACTACTCACTACTCTGCACACTCACTCTGCACTCACTACTCTGTACACTCACTCTGCACTCACTACTCACTACTCTACACACTACTCTGCACTCACTACTCACTACTCTACTCACTACTCTACTCACTACTCACTACTCTACTCACTACTCTACTCACTACTCTACTCACTACTCACTACTCTACTCACTACTCTGCACTCACTACTCACTACTCACTACTCTGCACTCACTACTCACTACTCTACTCACTACTCTACTCACTACTCACTACTCTGCACTCACTACTCACTAATCTGCACTCACTACTCTACTCACTACTCTACTCACTACTCTACTCACTACTCACTACTCTGCACTCACTACTCTACTCACTACTCTACTCACTACTCTACTCACTACTCTACTCACTACTCTACTCACTACTCACTACTCTACTCACTACTCTGCACTCACTACTCACTACTCACTACTCTGCACTCACTACTCACTACTCTACTAACTACTCACTACTCTACTCACTACTCACTACTCTACTCACTACTCACTACTCTGCTCACTACTCTGCACTCACTACTCACTACTCTACTCACTACTCACTACTCTGCGCTCACTACTCACTACTCACTACTCTACTCACTACTCTACTCACTACTCACTACTCTGCACTCACTACTCACTAATCTGCACTCACTACTCTACTCACTACTCACTACTCTGCACACTCACTCTGCACTCACTACTCACTACTCTACTCACTACTCTGCACTCACTACTCACTACTCTACTCACTACTCTACTCACTACTCACTACTCTACTCACTACTCACTACTCTACTCACTACTCACTACTCTACTCACTACTCACTACTCTACTCACTACTCTGCACTCACTACTCACTACTCACTACTCTGCACTCACTACTCTACTCACTACTCTACTCACTACTCTGCACTCACTACTCACTAATCTGCACTCACTACTCTACTCACTACTCTACTCACTACTCTACTCACTACTCACTACTCTGCACTCACTACTCACTACTCTACTCACTACTCTGCACTCACTACTCACTACTCTGCACTCACTACTCCCTACTCTGCACTCACTACTCTGCACTCACTACTCTGCACTCACTACTCTGCACACTCACTCTGCACTCACTACTCACTACTCTGCACACTCACTCTACACTCACTACTCACTACTCTGCACTCACTACTCACTACTCTGCACTCACTACTCACTACTCTACTCACTACTCTACTCACTACTCACTACTCACTACTCTACTCACTACTCTGCACTCACTACTCACTACTCACTACTCTGCACTCACTACCCACTACTCACTACTCTGCACTCACTACTCACTACTCTACTCACTACTCTACTCACTACTCACTACTCTGCACTCACTACTCACTAATCTGCACTCTCTACTCTACTCACTACTCACTACTCTGCACTCACTACTCACTACTCTACTCACTACTCTAGTCACTACTCTACTCACTACTCTGCACTACTCTACTCACTACTCTACTCACTACTCACTACTCTACTCACTACTCACTACTCTGCACACTCACTCTGCACTCACTACTCACTACTCTGCATACTCACTCTGCACTCACTACTCACTACTCTACTCACAACTCTGCACTCTCTACTCAGTACTCTACTCACTACTCTACTCACTACTCACTACTCTACTCACTACTCTACTCACTACTCACTACTCTACTCACTACTCTACTCACTACTCTACTCACTACTCACTACTCTACTCACTACTCTGCACTCACTACTCACTACTCACCACTCTGCACTCACTACTCACTACTCTACTCACTACTCTACTCACTACTCACTACTCTACTCACTACTCACTACTCTGCACACTCACTCTGCACTCACTACTCACTACTCTGCACACTCACTCTGCACTCACTACTCACTACTCTGCACTCACTACTCACTACTCTGCTCACTACTCTGCACTCACTACTCACTACTCTACTCACTACTCTACTCACTACTCACTACTCTACTCACTACTCACTAATCTACTCACTACTCTACTCACTACTCTACTCACCACTCTACTCACTACTCACTACTCTACTCACTACTCTGCACTCACTACTCACTACTCTGCACTCACTACTCACTACTCTACTCACTACTCTACTCACTACTCACTACTCTGCACTCACTACTCACTAATCTGCACTCACTACTCACTACTCTACTCACTACTCTACTCACTACTCACCACTCACTACTCACTACTCTACTCACTACTCTCCTCACTACTCTACTCACTACTCTGCACTACTCTACTCACTACTCTACTCACTACTCACTACTCTACTCACTACTCTACTCCCTACTCTACTCACTACTCACTACTCTACTCACTACTCACTACTCTGCACACTCACTCTGCACTCACTACTCTGTACACTCACTCTGCACTCACTACTCACTACTCTACACACTACTCTGCACTCACTACTCACTACTCTACTCACTACTCTACTCACTACTCACTACTCTACTCACTACTCTACTCACTACTCTACTCACTACTCACTACTCTACTCACTACTCTGCACTCACTACTCACTACTCACTACTCTGCACTCACTACTCACTACTCTACTCACTACTCTACTCACTACTCACTACTCTGCACTCACTACTCACTAATCTGCACTCACTACTCTACTCACTACTCTACTCACTACTCTACTCACTACTCACTACTCTGCACTCACTACTCTACTCACTACTCTACTCACTACTCTACTCACTACTCTACTCACTACTCTACTCACTACTCACTACTCTACTCACTACTCTGCACTCACTACTCACTACTCACTACTCTGCAGTCACTACTCACTACTCTACTAACTACTCACTAGTCTACTCACTACTCACTACTCTACTCACTACTCACTACTCTGCTCACTACTCTGCACTCACTACTCACTACTCTACTCACTACTCACTACTCTGCGCTCACTACTCACTACTCACTACTCTACTCACTACTCTACTCACTACTCACTACTCTGCACTCACTACTCACTAATCTGCACTCACTACTCTACTCACTACTCACTACTCTGCACACTCACTCTGCACTCACTACTCACTACTCTACTCACTACTCTGCACTCACTACTCACTACTCTACTCACTACTCTACTCACTACTCACTACTCTACTCACTACTCACTACTCTACTCACTACTCACTACTCACTACTCTACTCACTACTCACTACTCTACTCACTACTCTGCACTCACTACTCACTACTCACTACTCTGCACTCACTACTCTACTCACTACTCTACTCACTACTCTGCACTCACTACTCACTAATCTGCACTCACTACTCTACTCACTACTCTACTCACTACTCTACTCACTACTCACTACTCTGCACTCACTACTCACTACTCTACTCACTACTCTGCACTCACTACTCACTACTCTGCACTCACTACTCCCTACTCTGCACTCACTACTCTGCACTCACTACTCTGCACTCACTACTCTGCACACTCACTCTGCACTCACTACTCACTACTCTGCACACTCACTCTACACTCACTACTCACTACTCTGCACTCACTACTCACTACTCTGCACTCACTACTCACTACTCTACTCACTACTCTACTCACTACTCACTACTCACTACTCTACTCACTACTCTGCACTCACTACTCACTACTCACTACTCTGCACTCACTACCCACTACTCACTACTCTGCACTCACTACTCACTACTCTACTCACTACTCTACTCACTACTCACTACTCTGCACTCACTACTCACTAATCTGCACTCTCTACTCTACTCACTACTCACTACTCTGCACTCACTACTCACTACTCTACTCACTACTCTAGTCACTACTCTACTCACTACTCTGCACTACTCTACTCACTACTCTACTCACTACTCACTACTCTACTCACTACTCACTACTCTGCACACTCACTCTGCACTCACTACTCACTACTCTGCACACTCACTCTGCACTCACTACTCACTACTCTACTCACAACTCTGCACTCTCTACTCAGTACTCTACTCACTACTCTACTCACTACTCACTACTCTACTCACTACTCTACTCACTACTCACTACTCTACTCACTACTCTACTCACTACTCTACTCACTACTCACTACTCTACTCACTACTCTGCACTCACTACTCACAACTCACCACTCTGCACTCACTACTCACTACTCTACTCACTACTCTACTCACTACTCACTACTCTACTCACTACTCACTACTCTGCACACTCACTCTGCACTCACTACTCACTACTCTGCACACTCACTCTGCACTCACTACTCACTACTCTGCACTCACTACTCACTACTCTGCTCACTACTCTGCACTCACTACTCACTACTCTACTCACTACTCTACTCACTACTCACTACTCTACTCACTACTCACTAATCTACTCACTACTCTACTCACTACTCTACTCACCACTCTACTCACTACTCACTACTCTACTCACTACTCTGCACTCACTACTCACTACTCTGCACTCACTACTCACTACTCTACTCACTACTCTACTCACTACTCACTACTCTGCACTCACTACTCACTAATCTGCACTCACTACTCACTACTCTACTCACTACTCTACTCACTACTCACCACTCACTACTCTACTCACTACTCTCCTCACTACTCTACTCACTACTCTGCACTACTCTACTCACTACTCTATTCACTACTCACTACTCTACTCACTACTCTACTCCCTACTCTACTCACTACTCACTACTCTACTCACTACTCACTACTCTGCACACTCACTCTGCACTCACTACTCTGTACACTCACTCTGCACTCACTACTCACTACTCTACACACTACTCTGCACTCACTACTCACTACTCTACTCACTACTCTACTCACTACTCACTACTCTACTCACTACTCTACTCATTACTCTACTCACTACTCACTACTCTACTCACTACTCTGCACTCACTACTCACTACTCACTACTCTGCACTCACTACTCACTACTCTACTCACTACTCTACTCACTACTCACTACTCTGCACTCACTACTCACTAATCTGCACTCACTACTCTACTCACTACTCTACTCACTACTCTACTCACTACTCACTACTCTGCACTCACTACTCTACTCACTACTCTACTCACTACTCTACTCACTACTCTACTCACTACTCTACTCACTACTCACTACTCTACTCACTACTCTGCACTCACTACTCACTACTCACTACTCTGCAGTCACTACTCACTACTCTACTAACTACTCACTACTCTACTCACTACTCACTACTCTACTCACTACTCACTACTCTGCTCACTACTCTGCACTCACTACTCACTACTCTACTCACTACTCACTACTCTGCGCTCACTACTCACTACTCACTACTCTACTCACTACTCTACTCACTACTCACTACTCTGCACTCACTACTCACTAATCTGCACTCACTACTCTACTCACTACTCACTACTCTGCACACTCACTCTGCACTCACTACTCACTACTCTACTCACTACTCTGCACTCACTACTCACTACTCTACTCACTACTCTACTCACTACTCACTACTCTACTCACTACTCACTACTCTACTCACTACTCACTACTCACTACTCTACTCACTACTCACTACTCTACTCACTACTCTGCACTCACTACTCACTACTCACTACTCTGCACTCACTACTCTACTCACTACTCTACTCACTACTCTGCACTCACTACTCACTAATCTGCACTCACTACTCTACTCACTACTCTACTCACTACTCTACTCACTACTCACTACTCTGCACTCACTACTCACTACTCTACTCACTACTCTGCACTCACTACTCACTACTCTGCACTCACTACTCCCTACTCTGCACTCACTACTCTGCACTCACTACTCTGCACTCACTACTCTGCACACTCACTCTGCACTCACTACTCACTACTCTGCACACTCACTCTACACTCACTACTCACTACTCTGCACTCACTACTCACTACTCTGCACTCACTACTCACTACTCTACTCACTACTCTACTCACTACTCACTACTCACTACTCTACTCACTACTCTGCACTCACTACTCACTACTCACTACTCTGCACTCACTACCCACTACTCACTACTCTGCACTCACTACTCACTACTCTACTCACTACTCTACTCACTACTCACTACTCTGCACTCACTACTCACTAATCTGCACTCTCTACTCTACTCACTACTCACTACTCTGCACTCACTACTCACTACTCTACTCACTACTCTACTCACTACTCTACTCACTACTCTGCACTACTCTACTCACTACTCTACTCACTACTCACTACTCTACTCACTACTCACTACTCTGCACACTCACTCTGCACTCACTACTCACTACTCTGCACACTCACTCTGCACTCACTACTCACTACTCTACTCACAACTCTGCACTCTCTACTCAGTACTCTACTCACTACTCTACTCACTACTCACTACTCTACTCACTACTCTACTCACTACTCACTACTCTACTCACTACTCTACTCACTACTCTACTCACTACTCACTACTCTACTCACTACTCTGCACTCACTACTCACTACTCACCACTCTGCACTCACTACTCACTACTCTACTCACTACTCTACTCACTACTCACTACTCTACTCACTACTCACTACTCTACTCACTACTCACTACTCTACTCACTACTCACTACTCTGCACTCACTACTCACTACTCTACTCACTACTCTACTCACTACTCACTACTCTACTCTGCACTCACTACTCACTACTCTACTCACTACTCTACTCACTACTCACTACTCTACTCACTACTCACTACTCTACTCACTACTCACTACTCTGCACTCACTACTCACTACTCTACTCACTACTCTACTCACTACTCACTACTCTACTCACTACTCACTACCCTGCAGTCACTGCTCTACTCACTACTCACTACTCTACTCACTACTCACTACTCTACTCACTACTCTACACACTCACTCTGCACTCACTACTCACTACTCTGCACACTCACTATGCACTCACTACTCACTACTCTGCACTCACTACTCTACTCACTACTCTGCACTCACTACTCACTACTCTACTCACTACTCTACTCACTAGTCACTACTCTACTCACTACTCACTACTCTACTCACTACTCTACTCACTACTCTACTCACTACTCTACTCACTACTCACTACTCACTACTCTACTCACTACTCTGCACTCACTACTCACTACTCACTACTCTGCACTCACTACTCACTACTCTACTCACTACTCTACTCACTACTCACTACTCTGCACTCACTACTCACTAATCTGCACTCACTACTCTACTCACTACTCTACTCACTACTCTAATCACTACTCAATACTCTGCACTCACTACTCACTACTCTACTCACTACTCTACACACTACTCTACTCACTACTCTGCACTACTCTACTCACTACTCTACTCTACTCACTACTCACTACTCTACTCACTACTCTACTCACTACTCACTACTCTACTCACTACTCACTACTCTACACTCACTACTCTACTCACTACTCTACTCACTACTCTACTCACTACTCAATACTCTGCACACTCACTCTGCACTCACTACTCACTACTCTGCACACTCACTCTGCACTCACTACTCACTACTCTGCACTCACTACTCACTACTCTACTCACTACTCTGCACTCACTACTCACTACTCTACTCACTACTCTACTCACTACTCACTACTCTACTCACTACTCACTACTCTACTCACTACTCTACTCACTACTCTACTCACTACTCTACTCACTAATCACTACTCTACTCACTACTCTGCACTCACTACTCACTACTCACTACTCACTACTCTGCACTCACTACTCACTACTCTACTAAATACTCACTACTCTGCTCACTACTCACTACTCTACTCACCACTCCCTACTCTACTCACTACTCACTACTCTGCTCACTACTCTGCACTCACTACTCACTACTCTACTCACTACTCACTACTCTGCACTCACTACTCACTACTCACTACTCTACTCACTACTCTACTCACTACTCACTACTCTACTCACTACTCACTACTCTGCACTCACTACTCTACTCACTACTCACTACTCTACTCACTACTCTACTCACTACTCACTACTCTGCACACTCACTCTGCACTCACTACTCACTACTCTGCACACTCACTCTGCACTCACTACTCACTACTCTGCACTCACTACTCACTACTCTACTCACTACTCTACTCACTACTCACTACTCTACTCACTACTCACTAATCTACTCACTACTCTACTCACTACTCTACTCACTACTCTACTCACTACTCACTACTCTACTCACTACTCTGCACTCACTACTCACTACTCTGCACTCACTACTCTGCACTCACTACTCACTACTCTACTCACTACTCTACTCACTACTCACTACTCTGCACTCACTACTCACTAATCTGCACTCACTACTCACTACTCTACTCACTACTCTACTCACTACTCACCACTCACTACTCACTACTCTACTCACTACTCTCCTCACTACTCTACTCACTACTCTGCACTACTCTACTCACTACTCTACTCACTACTCACTACTCTACTCACTACTCTACTCCCTACTCTACTCACTACTCACTACTCTACTCACTACTCACTACTCTGCACACTCACTCTGCACTCACTACTCTGTACACTCACTCTGCACTCACTACTCACTACTCTACACACTACTCTGCACTCACTACTCACTACTCTACTCACTACTCTACTCACTACTCACTACTCTACTCACTACTCTACTCACTACTCTACTCACTACTCTACTCACTACTCACTACTCTACTCACTACGCTGCACTCACTACTCACTACTCACTACTCTGCACTCACTACTCACTACTCTACTCACTACTCTACTCACTACTCACTACTCTGCACTCACTACTCACTAATCTGCACTCACTACTCTACTCACTACTCTACTCACTACTCTACTCACTACTCACTACTCTGCACTCACTACTCTACTCACTACTCTACTCACTACTCTACTCACTACTCTACTCACTACTCTACTCACTACTCACTACTCTACTCACTACTCTGCACTCACTACTCACTACTCACTACTCTGCAGTCACTACTCACTACTCTACTAACTACTCACTACTCTACTCACTACTCACTACTCTACTCACTACTCACTACTCTGCTCACTACTCTGCACTCACTACTCACTACTCTACTCACTACTCACTACTCTGCGCTCACTACTCACTACTCACTACTCTACTCACTACTCTACTCACTACTCTACTCACTATTCACTACCCTGCACTCACTACTCTACTCGTTATTCTACTCACTACTCTACTCACTACTCTGCACACTCACTCTGCACTCACTACTCACTACTCTGCACACTCACTCTGCACTCACTACTCACTACTCTGCACTCACTACTCTACTCACTACTCTGCACTCACTACTCACTACTCTACTCACTACTCTACTCACTACTCACTACTCTACTCACTACTCACTACTCTACTCACTACTCTACTCACTACTCACTACCCTACTCACTACTCTGCACTCACTGCTCAGTACTCTGCACTTACTACTCACTACTCTACTCACTACTCTACTCACTACTCACTACTCTGCACTCACTACTCACTAATCTGCACTACTCTACTCACTACTCTACTCACTACTCACCACTCACTACTCACTACTCTACTCACTACTCTACTCACTACTCTACTCACTACTCTGCACTACTCTATTCACTACTCTACTCACTACTCACTACTCTACTCACTACTCTACTCACTACTCACTACTCTACTCACTACTCACTACTCTGCACACTCACTCTGCACTCACTACTCACTACTCTGTACACTCACTCTGCACTCACTACTCACTGCTCTACACACTACTCTGCACTCACTACTCACTACTCTACTCACTACTCTACTCACTACTCACTACTCTGCACTCACTACTCACTACTCTACTCACTACTCTGCACTCACTACTCACTACTCTACTCACTACTCTACTCACTACTCTACTCACTACTCTACTCACTACTCTACTTACTACTCACTACTCACTACTCTACTCACTACTCTGCACTCACTACTCACTACTCACTACTCTGCACTCACTACTCACTACTCTACTCACTACTCTACTCACTACTCACTACTCTGCACTCACTACTCACTAATCGGCACTCACTACTCTACTCACTACTCTACTCACTACTCTACTCACTACTCACTACTCTGCACTCACTACTCACTACTCTACTCACTACTCTACTCACTACTCTACTCACAACTCTACTCACTACTCACTACTCACTACTCACTACTCTACTCACTACTCACTACTCTACTCTCTACTCACTACTCACTACTCTGCACTCACTACTCACTACTCTGCTCACTACTCACTACTCTACTCACTACTCACTACCCTCCACTCACTACTCTACTCACTACTCACTACTCTACTCACTACTTTCTACTCACTACTCTACTCACTACTCACTACTCTACTCACTACTCACCACTCTACTCACTACTCTACTCACTACTCACTACTCTACTCACTACTCTGCACTCACTACTCACTACTCTGCACTCACTACTCACTACTCTACTCACTACTCTACTCACTACTCACTACTCTACTCACTACTCTACTCACTACTCACTACTCACTACTCTGCACACTCACTCTGCACTCACTACTCACTACTCTGCACGCTCACTCTGCACTCACTACTCACTACTCTGCACTCACTACTCACTACTCTACTCACTACTCTGCACTCACTACTCTACTCACTACTCTACTCACTACTCACTACTCTACTCACTACTCTACTCACTACTCTACTCACTACTCTACTCACTACTCTACTCACTACTCTACTCACTACTCACTACTCTACTCACTACTCACCACTCACTACTCACTACTCTACTCACTACTCTACTCACTACTCTACTCACTACTCTGCACTACTCTACTCACTACTCTACTCACTACTCACTACTCTACTCACTACTCTACTCACTACTCTACTCACTACTCACTACTCACTACTCTACTCACTACTCACTACTCTGCACACTCACTCTGCACTCACTACTCACTACTCTGTACACTCACTCTGCACTCACTACTCACTACTCTGCACTCACTACTCACTACTCTACACACTACTCTGCACTCACTACTCACTACTCTACTCACTACTCACTACTCTACTCACTACTCTACTCACTGCTCTACTCACTACTCTACTCACTACTCACTACTCACTACTCTACTCACTACTCTGCACTCACTACTCACTACTCACTACTCTGCACTCACTACTCACTACTCTACTCACTACTCTACTCACTACTCACTACTCTGCACTCACTACTCACTAATCTGCACTCACTACTCTACTCACTACTCACTACTCTGCACTCACTACTCACTAATCTGCACTCACTACTCTACTCACTACTCTACTCACTACTCTACTCACTACTCTACTCACTACTCTGCACTACTCTACTCACTACTCTACTCACTACTCTACTCACTACTCTACTCACTACTCTACTCACTACTCACTACTCACTACTCTAGTCACTACTCACTACTCTACTCTCTACTCACTACTCACTACTCTGCACTCACTACTCACTACTCTGCTCACTACTCACTACTCTACTCACTATTCACTACTCTCCACTCACTACTCTACTCACTACTCACTACTCTACTCACTACTTTCTACTCACTACTCTACTCACTACTCTACTCACTACTCTACTCACTACTCTACTCACTACTCACTACTCACTACTCTAGTCACTACTCACTACTCTACTCTCTACTCACTACTCACTACTCTGCACTCACTACTCACTACTCTGCTCACTACTCACTACTCTACTCACTATTCACTACTCTCCACTCACTACTCTACTCACTACTCACTACTCTACTCACTACTTTCTACTCACTACTCTACTCACTACTCACTACTCTACTCACTACTCACTACTCACTACTCTACTCACTACTCTACTCACTACTCACTACTCTACTCACTACTCTGCACTCACTACTCACTACTCACTACTCTGCACTCACTACTCACTACTCTACTCACTACTCTAATCATTACTCACTACTCTGCACTCACTACTCACTAATCTGCACTCACTACTCTACTCACTACTCTACTCACTACTCTACTCACTACTCTACTCACTACTCACTACTCTGCACTCACTACTCACTACTCTACTCACTACTCTGCACTCACTACTCTGCACTCACTACTCTGCACTCACTACTCACTACTCTGCACTCACTACTATGCACTCACTACTCACTACTCTGCACACTCACTCTGCACTCACTACTCACTACTCTGCACACTCACTCTGCACTCACTACTCTGCACTCACTACTCACTACTCTACTCACTACTCTGCACTCACTACTCACTACTCTACTCACTACTCTACTCACTACTCACTACTCTACTCACTACTCACTACTCTACTCACTACTCACTACTCACTACTCTACTCACTACTCACTACTCTACTCACTACTCTGCACTCACTACTCACTACTCACTACTCTGCACTCACTACTCTACTCACTACTCTACTCACTACTCTGCACTCACTACTCACTAATCTGCACTCACTACTCTACTCACTACTCTACTCACTACTCTACTCACTACTCACTACTCTGCACTCACTACTCTACTCACTACTCTGCACTCACTACTCACTACTCTGCACTCACTACTCCCTACTCTGCACTCACTACTCTGCACTCACTACTCTGCACTCACTACTCTGCACACTCACTCTGCACTCACTACTCACTACTCTGCACACTCACTCTACACTCACTACTCACTACTCTGCACTCACTACTCACTACTCTGCACTCACTACTCACTACTCTACTCACTACTCTACTCACTACTCACTACTCACTACTCTACTCACTACTCTGCACTCACTACTCACTACTCACTACTCTGCACTCACTACCCACTACTCACTACTCTGCACTCACTACTCACTACTCTACTCACTACTCTACTCACTACTCACTACTCTGCACTCACTACTCACTAATCTGCACTCACTACTCTACTCACTACTCACTACTCTGCACTCACTACTCACTACTCTACTCACTACTCTACTCACTACTCTACTCACTACTCTGCACTACTCTACTCACTACTCTACTCACTACTCACTACTCTACTCACTACTCACTACTCTGCACACTCACTCTGCACTCACTACTCACTACTCTGCACACTCACTCTGCACTCACTACTCACTACTCTACTCACAACTCTGCACTCTCTACTCAGTACTCTACTCACTACTCTACTCACTACTCACTACTCTACTCACTACTCTACTCACTACTCACTACTCTACTCACTACACTACTCACTACTCTACTCACTACTCACTACTCTACTCACTACTCTGCACTCACTACTCACTACTCACCACTCTGCACTCACTACTCACTACTCTACTCACTACTCTACTCACTACTCACTACTCTACTCACTACTCACTACTCTACTCACTACTCACTACTCTGCACTCACTACTCACTACTCTACTCACTACTCACTACTCTACTCTGCACTCACTACTCACTACTCTACTCACTACTCTACTCACTACTCACTACTCTACTCACTACTCACTACTCTACTCACTACTCACTACTCTGCACTCACTACTCACTACTCTACTCACTACTCTACTCACTACTCACTACTCTACTCACTACTCACTACCCTGCAGTCACTGCTCTACTCACTACTCACTACTCTACTCACTACTCACTACTCTACTCACTACTCTACACACTCACTCTGCACTCACTACTCACTACTCTGCACACTCACTATGCACTCACTACTCACTACTCTGCACTCACTACTCTACTCACTACTCTGCACTCACTACTCACTACTCTACTCACTACTCTACTCACTAGTCACTACTCTACTCACTACTCACTACTCTACTCACTACTCTACTCACTACTCTACTCACTACTCTACTCACTACTCTACTCACTACTCACTACTCACTACTCTACTCACTACTCTGCACTCACTACTCACTACTCACTACTCTGCACTCACTACTCACTACTCTACTCACTACTCTACTCACTACTCACTACTCTGCACTCACTACTCACTAATCTGCACTCACTACTCTACTCACTACTCTACTCACTACTCTAATCACTACTCACTACTCTGCACTCACTACTCACTACTCTACTCACTACTCTACACACTACTCTACTCACTACTCTGCACTACTCTACTCACTACTCTACTCTACTCACTACTCACTACTCTACTCACTACTCTACTCACTACTCACTACTCTACTCACTACTCACTACTCTACACTCACTACTCTACTCACTACTCTACTCACTACTCTACTCACTACTCAATACTCTGCACACTCACTCTGCACTCACTACTCACTACTCTGCACACTCACTCTGCACTCACTACTCACTACTCTGCACTCACTACTCACTACTCTACTCACTACTCTGCACTCACTACTCACTACTCTACTCACTACTCTACTCACTACTCACTACTCTACTCACTACTCACTACTCTACTCACTACTCTACTCACTACTCTACTCACTACTCTACTCACTACTCACTACTCTACTCACTACTCTGCACTCACTACTCACTACTCACTACTCACTACTCTGCACTCACTACTCACTACTCTACTAACTACTCACTACTCTGCTCACTACTCACTACTCTACTCACTACTCCCTACTCTACTCACTACTCACTACTCTGCTCACTACTCTGCACTCACTACTCACTACTCTACTCACTACTCACTACTCTGCACTCACTACTCACTACTCACTACTCTACTCACTACTCTACTCACTACTCACTACTCTACTCACTACTCACTACTCTGCACTCACTACTCTCCTCACTACTCACTACTCTACTCACTACTCTACTCACTACTCACTACTCTGCACACTCACTCTGCACTCACTACTCACTACTCTGCACTTACTACTCACTACTCTGCTCACTACTCTGCACTCACTACTCACTACTCTACTCACTACTCTACTCACTACTCACTACTCTACTCACTACTCACTAATCTACTCACTACTCTACTCACTACTCTACTCACTACTCACTACTCTACTCACTACTCTGCACTCACTACTCACTACTCTGCACTCACTACTCACTACTCTACTCACTACTCACTACTCTGCACTCACTACTCACTAATCTGCACTCACTACTCACTACTCTACTCACTACACTACTCACTACTCCACTCACTACTCACTACTCTACTCACTACTCTACTCACTACTCTGCACTACTCTACTCACTACTCTACTCACTACTCACTACTCTACTCACTACTCACTACTCTGCACACTCACTCTGCACTCACTACTCACTACTCTGCACACTCACTCTGCACTCACTACTCACTACTCTACTCACAACTCTGCACTCTCTACTCAGTACTCTACTCACTACTCTACTCACTACTCACTACTCTACTCACTACTCTACTCACTACTCACTACTCTACTCACTACTCTACTCACTACTCTAATCACTACTCACTACTCTACTCACTACTCTGCACTCACTACTCACTACTCACCACTCTGCACTCACTACTCACTACTCTACTCACTACTCTACTCACTACTCACTACTCTACTCACTACTCACTACTCTACTCACTACTCACTACTCTGCACTCACTACTCACTACTCTACTCACTACTCTACTCACTACTCACTACTCTACTCTGCACTCACTACTCACTACTCTACTCACTACTCTACTCACTACTCACTACTCTACTCACTACTCACTACTCTACTCACTACTCACTACTCTGCACTCACTACTCACTACTCTACTCACTACTCTACTCACTACTCACTACTCTACTCACTACTCACTACCCTGCAGTCACTGCTCTACTCACTACTCACTACTCTACTCACTACTCACTACTCTACTCACTACTCTACACACTCACTCTGCACTCACTACTCACTACTCTGCACACTCACTATGCACTCACTACTCACTACTCTGCACTCACTACTCTACTCACTACTCTGCACTCACTACTCACTACTCTACTCACTACTCTACTCACTAGTCACTACTCTACTCACTACTCACTACTCTACTCACTACTCTACTCACTACTCTACTCACTACTCTACTCACTACTCTACTCACTACTCACTACTCACTACTCTACTCACTATTCTGCACTCACTACTCACTACTCACTACTCTGCACTCACTACTCACTACTCTACTCACTACTCTACTCACTACTCACTAATCTGCACTCACTACTCTACTCACTACTCTACTCACTACTCTACTCACTACTCTAATCACTACTCACTACTCTGCACTCACTACTCACTACTCTACTCACTACTCTACACACTACTCTACTCACTACTCTGCACTACTCTACTCACTACTCTACTCTACTCACTACTCACTACTCTACTCACTACTCTACTCACTACTCACTACTCTACTCACTACTCACTACTCTACACTCACTACTCTACTCACTACTCTACTCACTACTCTACTCACTACTCAATACTCTGCACACTCACTCTGCACTCACTACTCACTACTCTGCACACTCACTCTGCACTCACTACTCACTACTCTGCACTCACTACTCACTACTCTACTCACTACTCTGCACTCATTACTCACTACTCTACTCACTACTCTACTCACTACTCACTACTCTACTCACTACTCACTACTCTACTCACTACTCTACTCACTACTCTACTCACTACTCTACTCACTACTCACTACTCTACTCACTACTCTGCACTCACTACTCACTACTCACTACTCACTACTCTGCACTCACTACTCACTACTCTACTAACTACTCACTACTCTGCTCACTACTCACTACTCTACTCACTACTCCCTACTCTACTCACTACTCACTACTCTGCTCACTACTCTGCACTCACTACTCACTACTCTACTCACTACTCACTACTCTGCACTCACTACTCACTACTCTACTCACTACTCTACTCACTACTCACTACTCTACTCACTACTCACTACTCTGCACTCACTACTCTACTCACTACTCACTACTCTACTCACTACTCACTACTCTGCACACTCACTCTGCACTCACTACTCACTACTCTGCACACTCACTCTGCACTCACTACTCACTACTCTGCACTCACTACTCACTACTCTGCTCACTACTCTGCACTCACTACTCACTACTCTACTCACTACTCTACTCACTACTCACTACTCTACTCACTACTCACTAATCTACTCACTACTCTACTCACTACTCTACTCACTACTCACTACTCTACTCACTACTCTGCACTCACTACTCACTACTCTGCACTCACTACTCACTATTCTACTCACTACTCTACTCACTACTCACTACTCTGCACTCACTACTCACTAATCTGCACTCACTACTCACTACTCTACTCACTACTCTACTCACTACTCACCACTCACTACTCACTACTCTACTCACTACTCTCCTCACTACCCTACTCACTACTCTGCACTACTCTACTCACTACTCTACTCACTACTCACTACTCTACTCACTACTCTACTCCCTACTCTACTCACTACTCACTACTCTACTCACTACTCACTACTCTGCACACTCACTCTGCACTCACTACTCTGTACACTCACTCTGCACTCACTACTCACTACTCTACACACTACTCTGCACTCACTACTCACTACTCTACTCACTACTCTACTCACTACTCACTACTCTACTCACTACTCTACTCACTACTCTACTCACTACTCTACTCACTACTCTACTCACTACTCTACTCACTACTCTGCACTCACTACTCACTACTCACTACTCTGCACTCACTACTCACTACTCTACTCACTACTCTACTCACTACTCACTACTCTGCACTCACTACTCTACTCACTACTCTACTCACTACTCTACTCACTACTCTACTCACTACTCTACTCACTACTCACTACTCTACTCACTACTCTGCACTCACTACTCACTACTCACTACTCTGCAGTCACTACTCACTACTCTACTAACTACTCACTACTCTACTCACTACTCACTACTCTACTCACTACTCACTACTCTGCTCACTACTCTGCACTCACTACTCACTACTCTACTCACTACTCACTACTCTGCGCTCACTACTCACTACTCACTACTCTACTCACTACTCTACTCACTACTCACTACTCTACTCACTATTCACTACCCTGCACTCACTACTCTACTCGTTACTCTACTCACTACTCTACTCACTACTCTACACACTCACTCTGCACTCACTACTCACTACTCTGCACACTCACTCTGCACTCACTACTCACTACTCTGCACTCACTACTCTACTCACTACTCTGCACTCACTACTCACTACTCTACTCACTACTCTACTCACTACTCACTACTCTACTCACTACTCACTACTCTACTCACTACTCTACTCACTACTCACTACCCTACTCACTACTCTGCACTCACTGCTCAGTACTCTGCACTTACTACTCACTACTCTACTCACTACTCTACTCACTACTCACTACTCTGCACTCACTACTCACTAATCTGCACTACTCTACTCACTACTCTACTCACTACTCACCACTCACTACTCACTACTCTACTCACTACTCTACTCACTACTCTACTCACTACTCTGCACTACTCTACTCACTACTCTACTCACTACTCACTACTCTACTCACTACTCTACTCACTACTCTACTCACTACTCACTACTCTACTCACTACTCACTACTCTGCACACTCACTCTGCACTCACTACTCACTACTCTGTACACTCACTCTGCACTCACTACTCACTGCTCTACATACTACTCTGCACTCACTACTCACTACTCTACTCACTACTCTACTCACTACTCACTACTCTGCACTCACTACTCACTACTCTACTCACTACTCTGCACTCACTACTCACTACTCTACTCACTACTCTACTCACTACTCTACTCACTACTCTACTCACTACTCTACTTACTACTCTGCACTCACTACTCACTACTCACTACTCTGCACTCACTACTCACTACTCTACTCACTACTCTACTCACTACTCACTACTCTGCACTCACTACTCACTAATCGGCACTCACTACTCTACTCACTACTCTACTCACTACTCTACTCACTACTCACTACTCTGCACTCACTACTCACTACTCTACTCACTACTCTACTCACTACTCTACTCACAACTCTACTCACTACTCACTACTCACTACTCACTACTCTACTCACTACTCACTACTCTACTCTCTACTCACTACTCACTACTCTGCACTCACTACTCACTACTCTGCTCACTACTCACTACTCTACTCACTACTCACTACCCTCCACTCACTACTCTACTCACTACTCACTACTCTACTCACTACTTTCTACTCACTACTCTACTCACTACTCACTACTCTACTCACTACTCACTACTCTACTCACTACTCTACTCACTACTCACTACTCTACTCACTACTCTGCACTCACTACTCACTACTCTGCACTCACTACTCACTACTCTACTCACTACTCTACTCACTACTCACTACTCTACTCACTACTCTACTCACTACTCACTACTCTACTCACTACTCACTACTCTGCACACTCACTCTGCACTCACTACTCACTACTCTGCACGCTCACTCTGCACTCACTACTCACTACTCTGCACTCACTACTCACTACTCTACTCACTACTCTGCACTCACTACTCTACTCACTACTCTACTCACTACTCACTACTCTACTCACTACTCTACTCACTACTCTACTCACTACTCTACTCACTACTCTACTCACTACTCACTACTCTACTCACTACTCTGCACTCACTACTCACTACTCTGCACTCACTACTCACTACTCTACTCCCTACTCTACTCACTACTCTACTCACTACTCACTACTCTGCACTCACTACTCACTAATCTGCACTTACTACTCACTACTCTACTCACTACTCTACTCACTACTCACCACTCACTACTCACTACTCTACTCACTACTCTACTCACTACTCTGCACTACTCTACTCACTACTCTACTCACTACTCACTACTCTGCACACTCACTCTGCACTCACTACTCACTACTCTGTACACTCACTCTGCACTCACTACTCACTACTCTGCACTCACTACTCACTACTCTACACACTACTCTGCACTCACTACTCACTACTCTACTCACTACTCACTACTCTACTCACTACTCTACTCACTACTCTACTCACTACTCACTACTCACTACTCTACTCACTACTCTGCACTCACTACTCACTACTCTGCACTCACTACTCACTACTCTACTCACTACTCTACTCACTACTCTGCACTCACTACTCACTAATCTGCACTCACTACTCTACTCACTACTCACTACTCTGCACTCACTACTCACTAATCTGCACTCACTACTTTACTCACTACTCTACTCACTACTCTGCACTCACTACTCACTACTCTACTCACTACTCTACTCACTACTCTACTCACTACTCTGCACTACTCTACTCACTACTCTACTCACTACTCTACTCACTACTCTACTCACTACTCACTACTCACTACTCACTACTCTAGTCACTACTCACTACTCTACTCTCTACTCACTACTCACTACTCTGCACTCACTACTCACTACTCTGCTCACTACTCACTACTCTACTCACTATTCACTACTCTCCACTCACTACTCTACTCACTACTCACTACTCTACTCACTACTTTCTACTCACTACTCTACTCACTACTCACTACTCTACTCACTACTCACTACTCACTACTCTACTCACTACTCTACTCACTACTCACTACTCTACTCACTACTCTGCACTCACTACTCACTACTCACTACTCTGCACTCACTACTCACTACTCTAGTCACTACTCTAATCATTACTCACTACTCTGCACTCACTACTCACTAATCTGCACTCACTACTCTACTCACTACTCTACTCACTACTCTACTCACTACTCACTACTCTGCACTCACTACTCACTACTCTACTCACTACTCTACTCACTACTCACTACTCTACTCACTACTCACCACTCACTACTCACTACTCTACTCACTACTCTACTCACTACTCTACTCACTACTCTGCACTACTCTACTCACTACTCTACTCACTACTCACTACTCTACTCACTACTCTACTCACTACTCACTACTCTACTCACTACTCACTACTCTGCACACTCACTCTGCACTCACTACTCACTACTCTGAACACTCACTCTGCACTCACTACTCACTACTCTGCACTCACTACTCACTACTCTACACACTACTCTGCACTCACTACTCACTACTCTACTCACTACTCACTACTCTACTCACTACTCTACTCACTGCTCTACTCACTACTCTACTCACTACTCACTACTCACTACTCTACTCACTACTCTGCACTCACTACTCACTACTCACTACTCTGCACTCACTACTCACTACTCTACTCACTACTCTACTCACTACTCACTACTCTGCACTCACTACTCACTAATCTGCACTCACTACTCTACTCACTACTCACTACTCTGCACTCACTACTCACTAATCTGCACTCACTACTCTACTCACTACTCTACTCACTACTCTACTCACTACTCTACTCACTACTCTGCACTACTCTACTCACTACTCTACTCACTACTCTACTCACTACTCTACTCACTACTCTACTCACTACTCACTACTCACTACTCTAGTCACTACTCACTACTCTACTCTCTACTCACTACTCACTACTCTGCACTCACTACTCACTACTCTGCTCACTACTCACTACTCTACTCACTATTCACTACTCTCCACTCACTACTCTACTCACTACTCACTACTCTACTCACTACTTTCTACTCACTACTCTACTCACTACTCACTACTCTACTCACTACTCACTACTCACTACTCTACTCACTACTCTACTCACTACTCACTACTCT
Source organism: Lissotriton helveticus (assembly GCF_964261635.1). Classification (NCBI taxonomy): domain Eukaryota; kingdom Metazoa; phylum Chordata; class Amphibia; order Caudata; family Salamandridae; genus Lissotriton; species Lissotriton helveticus. The sequence continues at coordinate 733,019,113 of NC_136059.1, read as the reverse complement.
ACTCACTACTCTGCACTCACTACTCACTACTCACCACTCTGCACTCACTACTCACTACTCTACTCACTACTCTAATCATTACTCTACTCTGCACTCACTACTCACTAATCTGCACTCACTACTCTACTCACTACTCTACTCACTACTCTACTCACTACTCACTACTCTGCACTCACTACGCACTACTCTACTCACTACTCTGCACTCACTACTCTGCACTCACTACTCTACTCACTACTCTGCTCACTACTCACTACTCTACTCACTATTCACTACTCTCCACTCACTACTCTACTCACTACTCACTACTCTACTCACTACTTTCTACTCACTACTCTACTCACTACTCACTACTCTACTCACTACTCACTACTCACTACTCTACTCACTACTCTACTCACTACTCACTACTCTACTCACTACTCTGCACTCACTACTCACTACTCACTACTCTGCACTCACTACTCACTACTCTACTCACTACTCTAATCATTACTCACTACTCTGCACTCACTACTCACTAATCTGCACTCACTACTCTACTCACTACTCTACTCACTACTCTACTCACTACTCTACTCACTACTCACTACTCTGCACTCACTACTCACTACTCTACTCACTACTCTGCACTCACTACTCTGCACTCACTACTCTGCACTCACTACTCACTACTCTGCACTCACTACTATGCACTCACTACTCACTACTCTGCACACTCACTCTGCACTCACTACTCACTACTCTGCACACTCACTCTGCACTCACTACTCTGCACTCACTACTCACTACTCTACTCACTACTCTGCACTCACTACTCACTACTCTACTCACTACTCTACTCACTACTCACTACTCTACTCACTACTCACTACTCTACTCACTACTCACTACTCACTACTCTACTCACTACTCACTACTCTACTCACTACTCTGCACTCACTACTCACTACTCACTACTCTGCACTCACTACTCTACTCACTACTCTACTCACTACTCTGCACTCACTACTCACTAATCTGCACTCACTACTCTACTCACTACTCTACTCACTACTCTACTCACTACTCACTACTCTGCACTCACTACTCACTACTCTACTCACTACTCTGCACTCACTACTCACTACTCTGCACTCACTACTCCCTACTCTGCACTCACTACTCTGCACTCACTACTCTGCACTCACTACTCTGCACACTCACTCTGCACTCACTACTCACTACTCTGCACACTCACTCTACACTCACTACTCACTACTCTGCACTCACTACTCTGCACTCACTACTCACTACTCTACTCACTACTCTACTCACTACTCACTACTCACTACTCTACTCACTACTCTGCACTCACTACTCACTACTCACTACTCTGCACTCACTACCCACTACTCACTACTCTGCACTCACTACTCACTACTCTACTCACTACTCTACTCACTACTCACTACTCTGCACTCACTACTCACTAATCTGCACTCACTACTCTACTCACTACTCACTACTCTGCACTCACTACTCACTACTCTACTCACTACTCTACTCACTACTCTACTCACTACTCTGCACTACTCTACTCACTACTCTACTCACTACTCACTACTCTACTCACTACTCACTACTCTGCACACTCACTCTAGACTCACTACTCACTACTCTGCACACTCACTCTGCACTCACTACTCACTACTCTACTCACAACTCTGCACTCTCTACTCAGTACTCTACTCACTACTCTACTCACTACTCACTACTCTACTCACTACTCTACTCACTACTCACTACTCTACTCACTACACTACTCACTACTCTACTCACTACTCACTACTCTACTCACTACTCTGCACTCACTACTCACTACTCACCACTCTGCACTCACTACTCACTACTCTACTCACTACTCTACTCACTACTCACTACTCTACTCACTACTCACTACTCTACTCACTACTCACTACTCTGCACTCACTACTCACTACTCTACTCACTACTCACTACTCTACTCTGCACTCACTACTCACTACTCTACTCACTACTCTACTCACTACTCACTACTCTACTCACTACTCACTACTCTACTCACTACTCACTACTCTGCACTCACTACTCACTACTCTACTCACTACTCTACTCACTACTCACTACTCTACTCACTACTCACTACCCTGCAGTCACTGCTCTACTCACTACTCACTACTCTACTCACTACTCACTACTCTACTCACTACTCTACACACTCACTCTGCACTCACTACTCACTACTCTGCACACTCACTATGCACTCACTACTCACTACTCTGCACTCACTACTCTACTCACTACTCTGCACTCACTACTCACTACTCTACTCACTACTCTACTCACTAGTCACTACTCTACTCACTACTCACTACTCTACTCACTACTCTGCTCACTACTCTACTCACTACTCTACTCACTACTCTACTCACTACTCACTACTCACTACTCTACTCACTACTCTGCACTCACTACTCACTACTCACTACTCTGCACTCACTACTCACTACTCTACTCACTACTCTACTCACTACTCACTACTCTGCACTCACTACTCACTAATCTGCACTCACTACTCTACTCACTACTCTACTCACTACTCTAATCACTACTCACTACTCTGCACTCACTACTCACTACTCTACTCACTACTCTACACACTACTCTACTCACTACTCTGCACTACTCTACTCACTACTCTACTCTACTCACTACTCACTACTCTACTCACTACTCTACTCACTACTCACTACTCTACTCACTACTCACTACTCTACACTCACTACTCTACTCACTACTCTACTCACTACTCTACTCACTACTCAATACTCTGCACACTCACTCTGCACTCACTACTCACTACTCTGCACACTCACTCTGCACTCACTACTCACTACTCTGCACTCACTACTCACTACTCTACTCACTACTCTGCACTCACTACTTACTACTCTACTCACTACTCTACTCACTACTCACTACTCTACTCACTACTCACTACTCTACTCACTACTCTACTCACTACTCTACTCACTACTCTACTCACTACTCTACTCACTACTCACTACTCTACTCTGCTCTCACTACTCACTACTCTACTCACTACTCTACTCACTACTCACTACTCTACTCACTACTCACTACTCTACTCACTACTCACTACTCTGCACTCACTACTCACTACTCTACTCACTACTCTACTCACTACTCACTACTCTACTCACTACTCACTACCCTGCAGTCACTGCTCTACTCACTACTCACTACTCTACTCACTACTCACTACTCTACTCACTACTCTACACACTCACTCTGCACTCACTACTCACTACTCTGCACACTCACTATGCACTCACTACTCACTACTCTGCACTCACTACTCTACTCACTACTCTGCACTCACTACTCACTACTCTACTCACTACTCTACTCACTAGTCACTACTCTACTCACTACTCACTACTCTACTCACTACTCTACTCACTACTCTACTCACTACTCTACTCACTACTCTACTCACTACTCACTACTCACTACTCTACTCACTATTCTGCACTCACTACTCACTACTCACTACTCTGCACTCACTACTCACTACTCTACTCACTACTCTACTCACTACTCACTACTCTGCACTCACTACTCACTAATCTGCACTCACTACTCTACTCACTACTCTACTCACTACTCTAATCACTACTCACTACTCTGCACTCACTACTCACTACTCTACTCACTACTCTACACACTACTCTACTCACTACTCTGCACTACTCTACTCACTACTCTACTCTACTCACTACTCACTACTCTACTCACTACTCTACTCACTACTCACTACTCTACTCACTACTCACTACTCTACACTCACTACTCTACTCACTACTCTACTCACTACTCTACTCACTACTCAATACTCTGCACACTCACTCTGCACTCACTACTCACTACTCTGCACACTCACTCTGCACTCACTACTCACTACTCTGCACTCACTACTCACTACTCTACTCACTACTCTGCACTCATTACTCACTACTCTACTCACTACTCTACTCACTACTCACTACTCTACTCACTACTCACTACTCTACTCACTACTCTACTCACTACTCTACTCACTACTCTACTCACTACTCACTACTCTAGTCACTACTCTGCACTCACTACTCACTACTCACTACTCACTACTCTGCACTCACTACTCACTACTCTACTAACTACTCACTACTCTGCTCACTACTCACTACTCTACTCACTACTCCCTACTCTACTCACTACTCACTACTCTGCTCACTACTCTGCACTCACTACTCACTACTCTACTCACTACTCACTACTCTGCACTCACTACTCACTACTCTACTCACTACTCTACTCACTACTCACTACTCTACTCACTACTCACTACTCTGCACTCACTACTCTACTCACTACTCACTACTCTACTCACTACTCACTACTCTGCACACTCACTCTGCACTCACTACTCACTACTCTGCACACTCACTCTGCACTCACTACTCACTACTCTGCACTCACTACTCACTACTCTGCTCACTACTCTGCACTCACTACTCACTACTCTACTCACTACTCTACTCACTACTCACTACTCTACTCACTACTCACTAATCTACTCACTACTCTACTCACTACTCTACTCACTACTCACTACTCTACTCACTACTCTGCACTCACTACTCACTACTCTGCACTCACTACTCACTACTCTACTCACTACTCTACTCACTACTCACTACTCTGCACTCACTACTCACTAATCTGCACTCACTACTCACTACTCTACTCACTACTCTACTCACTACTCACCACTCACTACTCACTACTCTACTCACTACTCTCCTCACTACCCTACTCACTACTCTGCACTACTCTACTCACTACTCTACTCACTACTCACTACTCTACTCACTACTCTACTCCCTACTCTACTCACTACTCACTACTCTACTCACTACTCACTACTCTGCACACTCACTCTGCACTCACTACTCTGTACACTCACTCTGCACTCACTACTCACTACTCTACACACTACTCTGCACTCACTACTCACTACTCTACTCACTACTCTACTCACTACTCACTACTCTACTCACTACTCTACTCACTACTCTACTCACTACTCTACTCACTACTCTACTCACTACTCTGCACTCACTACTCACTACTCACTACTCTGCACTCACTACTCACTACTCTACTCACTACTCTACTCACTACTCACTACTCTGCACTCACTACTCTACTCACTACTCTACTCACTACTCTACTCACTACTCTACTCACTACTCTACTCACTACTCACTACTCTACTCACTACTCTGCACTCACTACTCACTACTCACTACTCTGCAGTCACTACTCACTACTCTACTAACTACTCACTACTCTACTCACTACTCACTACTCTACTCACTACTCACTACTCTGCTCACTACTCTGCACTCACTACTCACTACTCTACTCACTACTCACTACTCTGCGCTCACTACTCACTACTCACTACTCTACTCACTACTCTACTCACTACTCACTACTCTACTCACTATTCACTACCCTGCACTCACTACTCTACTCGTTACTCTACTCACTACTCTACTCACTACTCTGCACACTCACTCTGCACTCACTACTCACTACTCTGCACACTCACTCTGCACTCACTACTCACTACTCTGCACTCACTACTCTACTCACTACTCTGCACTCACTACTCACTACTCTACTCACTACTCTACTCACTACTCTACTCACTACTCACTACTCTACTCACTACTCTACTCACTACTCACTACCCTACTCACTACTCTGCACTCACTGCTCAGTACTCTGCACTTACTACTCACTACTCTACTCACTACTCTACTCACTACTCACTACTCTGCACTCACTACTCACTAATCTGCACTACTCTACTCACTACTCTACTCACTACTCACCACTCACTACTCACTACTCTACTCACTACTCTACTCACTACTCTACTCACTACTCTGCACTACTCTACTCACTACTCTACTCACTACTCACTACTCTACTCACTACTCTACTCACTACTCTACTCACTACTCACTACTCTACTCACTACTCACTACTCTGCACACTCACTCTGCACTCACTACTCACTACTCTGTACACTCACTCTGCACTCACTACTCACTGCTCTACATACTACTCTGCACTCACTACTCACTACTCTACTCACTACTCTACTCACTACTCACTACTCTGCACTCACTACTCACTACTCTACTCACTACTCTGCACTCACTACTCACTACTCTACTCACTACTCTACTCACTACTCTACTCACTACTCTACTCACTACTCTACTTACTACTCTGCACTCACTACTCACTACTCACTACTCTGCACTCACTACTCACTACTCTACTCACTACTCTACTCACTACTCACTACTCTGCACTCACTACTCACTAATCGGCACTCACTACTCTACTCACTACTCTACTCACTACTCTACTCACTACTCACTACTCTGCACTCACTACTCACTACTCTACTCACTACTCTACTCACTACTCTACTCACAACTCTACTCACTACTCACTACTCACTACTCACTACTCTACTCACTACTCACTACTCTACTCTCTACTCACTACTCACTACTCTGCACTCACTACTCACTACTCTGCTCACTACTCACTACTCTACTCACTACTCACTACCCTCCACTCACTACTCTACTCACTACTCACTACTCTACTCACTACTTTCTACTCACTACTCTACTCACTACTCACTACTCTACTCACTACTCACTACTCTACTCACTACTCTACTCACTACTCACTACTCTACTCACTACTCTGCACTCACTACTCACTACTCTGCACTCACTACTCACTACTCTACTCACTACTCTACTCACTACTCACTACTCTACTCACTACTCTACTCACTACTCACTACTCTACTCACTACTCACTACTCTGCACACTCACTCTGCACTCACTACTCACTACTCTGCACGCTCACTCTGCACTCACTACTCACTACTCTGCACTCACTACTCACTACTCTACTCACTACTCTGCACTCACTACTCTACTCACTACTCTACTCACTACTCACTACTCTACTCACTACTCTACTCACTACTCTACTCACTACTCTACTCACTACTCTACTCACTACTCACACTCTACTCACTACTCTGCACTCACTACTCACTACTCTGCACTCACTACTCACTACTCTACTCCCTACTCTACTCACTACTCTACTCACTACTCACTACTCTGCACTCACTACTCACTAATCTGCACTTACTACTCACTACTCTACTCACTACTCTACTCACTACTCACCACTCACTACTCACTACTCTACTCACTACTCTACTCACTACTCTGCACTACTCTACTCACTACTCTACTCACTACTCACTACTCTGCACACTCACTCTGCACTCACTACTCACTACTCTGTACACTCACTCTGCACTCACTACTCACTACTCTGCACTCACTACTCACTACTCTACACACTACTCTGCACTCACTACTCACTACTCTACTCACTACTCACTACTCTACTCACTACTCTACTCACTACTCTACTCACTACTCACTACTCACTACTCTACTCACTACTCTGCACTCACTACTCACTACTCTGCCCTCACTACTCACTACTCTACTCACTACTTTACTCACTACTCACTACTCTGCACTCACTACTCACTAATCTGCACTCACTACTCTACTCACTACTCACTACTCTGCACTCACTACTCACTAATCTGCACTCACTACTCTACTCACTACTCTACTCACTACTCTACTCACTACTCTGCACTCACTACTCACTACTCTACTCACTACTCTACTCACTACTCTGCACTACTCTACTCACTACTCTACTCACTACTCTACTCACTACTCTACTCACTACTCACTACTCACTACTCACTACTCTAGTCACTACTCACTACTCTACTCTCTACTCACTACTCACTAATCTGCACTCACTACTCACTACTCTGCTCACTACTCACTACTCTACTCACTATTCACTTCTCTCCACTCACTACTCTACTCACTACTCACTACTCTACTCACTACTTTCTACTCACTACTCTACTCACTACTCACTACTCTACTCACTACTCACTACTCACTACTCTACTCACTACTCTACTCACTACTCACTACTCTACTCACTACTCTGCACTCACTACTCACTACTCACTACTCTGCACTCACTACTCACTACTCTAGTCACTACTCTAATCATTACTCACTACTCTGCACTCACTACTCACTAATCTGCACTCACTACTCTACTCACTACTCTACTCACTACTCTACTCACTACTCACTACTCTGCACTCACTACTCACTACTCTACTCACTACTCTGCACTCACTACTCTGCACTCACTACTCTACTCACTACTCTGCTCACTACTCACTACTCTACTCACTATTCACTACTCTCCACTCACTACTCTACTCACTACTCACTACTCTACTCACTACTTTCTACTCACTACTCTACTCACTACTCACTACTCTACTCACTACTTACTACTCACTACTCTACTCACTACTCTACTCACTACTCACCACTCACTACTCACTACTCTACTCACTACTCTACTCACTACTCTGCACTACTCTACTCACTACTCTACTCACTACTCACTACTCTACTCACTACTCTACTCACTACTCTACTCACTACTCACTACTCTACTCCCTACTCACTACTCTGCACACTCACTCTGCACTCACTACTCACTACTCTGTACACTCACTCTGCACTCACTACTCACTACTCTGCACTCACTACTCACTACTCTACACACTACTCTGCACTCACTACTCACTACTCTACTCACTACTCACTACTCTACTCACTACTCTACTCACTACTCTACTCACTACTCACTACTCACTACTCTACTCACTACTCTGCACTCACTACTCACTACTCTGCACTCACTACTCACTACTCTACTCACTACTCTACTCACTACTCACTACTCTGCACTCACTACTCACTAATCTGCACTCACTACTCTACTCACTACTCACTACTCTGCACTCACTACTCACTAATCTGCACTCACTACTCTACTCACTACTCTACTCACTACTCACTACTCTGCACTCACTACTCACTACTCTACTCACTACTCTGCACTCACTACTCTGCACTCACTACTCTACTCACTACTCTGCTCACTACTCACTACTCTACTCACTATTCACTACTCTCCACTCACTACTCTACTCACTACTCACTACTCTACTCACTACTTTCTACTCACTACTCTACTCACTACTCACTACTCTACTCACTACTTACTACTCACTACTCTACTCACTACTCTACTCACTACTCACCACTCACTACTCACTACTCTACTCACTACTCTACTCACTACTCTGCACTACTCTACTCACTACTCTACTCACTACTCACTACTCTACTCACTACTCTACTCACTACTCTACTCACTACTCACTACTCTACTCACTACTCACTACTCTGCACACTCACTCTGCACTCACTACTCACTACTCTGTACACTCACTCTGCACTCACTACTCACTACTCTGCACTCACTACTCACTACTCTACACACTACTCTGCACTCACTACTCACTACTCTACTCACTACTCACTACTCTACTCACTACTCTACTCACTACTCTACTCACTACTCACTACTCACTACTCTACTCACTACTCTGCACTCACTACTCACTACTCTGCACTCACTACTCACTACTCTACTCACTACTCTACTCACTACTCACTACTCTGCACTCACTACTCACTAATCTGCACTCACTACTCTACTCACTACTCACTACTCTGCACTCACTACTCACTAATCTGCACTCACTACTCTACTCACTACTCTACTCACTACTCTACTCACTACTCTGCACTCACTACTCACTACTCTACTCACTACTCTACTCACTACTCTACTCACTACTCTGCACTACTCTACTCACTACTCTACTCACTACTCTACTCACTACTCTACTCACTACTCTACTCACTACTCACTACTCACTACTCACTACTCTAGTCACTACTCACTACTCTACTCTCTACTCACTACTCACTACTCTGCACTCACTACTCACTACTCTGCTCACTACTCACTACTCTACTCACTATTCACTACTCTCCACTCACTACTCTACTCACTACTCACTACTCTACTCACTACTTTCTACTCACTACTCTACTCACTACTCACTACTCTACTCACTACTCACTACTCACTACTCTACTCACTACTCTACTCACTACTCACTACTCTACTCACTACTCTGCACTCACTACTCACTACTCACTACTCTGCACTCACTACTCACTACTCTAGTCACTACTCTAATCATTACTCACTACTCTGCACTCACTACTCACTAATCTGCACTCACTACTCTACTCACTACTCTACTCACTACTCTACTCACTACTCACTACTCTGCACTCACTACTCACTACTCTACTCACTACTCTGCACTCACTACTCTGCACTCACTACTCTACTCACTACTCTGCTCACTACTCACTACTCTACTCACTATTCACTACTCTCCACTCACTACTCTACTCACTACTCACTACTCTACTCACTACTTTCTACTCACTACTCACTACTCTGCACTCACTACTCACTACTCTGCACTCACTACTCACTACTCTACTCACTACTCTAATCATTACTCACTACTCTGCACTCACTACTCACTAATCTGCACTCACTACTCTACTCACTACTCTACTCACTACTCTACTCACTACTCTACTCACTACTCACTACTCTGCACTCACTACTCACTACTCTACTCACTACTCTGCACTCACTACTCTGCACTCACTACTCTGCACTCACTACTCACTACTCTGCACTCTCTACTATGCACTCACTACTCACTACTCTGCACACTCACTCTGCACTCACTACTCACTACTCTGCACACTCACTCTGCACTCACTACTCACTACTCTGCACTCACTACTCACTACTCTACTCACTACTCTGCACTCACTACTCACTACTCTACTCACTACTCTACTCACTACTCACTACTCTACTCACTACTCACTACTCTACTCACTACTCACTACTCACTACTCTACTCACTACTCACTACTCACTACTCTACTCACTACTCTGCACTCACTACTCACTACTCACTACTCTGCACTCACTACTCTACTCACTACTCTACTCACTACTCTGCACTCACTACTCACTAATCTGCACTCACTACTCTACTCACTACTCTACTCACTACTCTACTCACTACTCACTACTCTGCACTCACTACTCACTACTCTACTCACTACTCTGCACTCACTACTCACTACTCTGCACTCACTACTCCCTACTCTGCACTCACTACTCTGCACTCACTACTCTGCACTCACTACTCTGCACACTCACTCTGCACTCACTACTCACTACTCTGCACACTCACTCTACACTCACTACTCACTACTCTGCACTCACTACTCACTACTCTGCACTCACTACTCACTACTCTACTCACTACTCTACTCACTACTCTACTCACTACTCTGCACTACTCTACTCACTACTCTACTCACTACTCTACTCACTACTCACTACTCTACTCACTACTCACTACTCTACTCACTACTCACTACTCTGCACACTCACTCTGCACTCACTACTCACTACTCTGCACACTCACTCTGCACTCACTACTCACTACTCTACTCACAACTCTGCACTCTCTACTCACTACTCTACTCACTACTCTACTCACTACTCACTACTCTACTCACTACTCTACTCACTACTCACTACTCTACTCACTACTCTACTCACTACTCACTACTCTACTCACTACTCATTACCCTGCACTCACTGCTCTACTCACTACTCACTACTCTACTCACTACTCACTACTCTACTCACTACTCTACACACTCACTCTGCACTCACTACTCACTACTCTGCACACTCACTATGCACTCACTACTCTGCACTCACTACTCTACTCACTACTCTGCACTCACTACTCACTACTCTACTCACTACTCTACTCACTAGTCACTACTCTACTCACTACTCACTACTCTACTCACTACTCTACTCACTACTCTACTCACTACTCTACTCACTACTCACTACTCACTACTCTAGTCACTGCTCACTACTCTACTCTCTACTCACTACTCACTACTCTGCACTCACTACTCACTACTCTGCTCACTACTCACTACTCTACTCACTATTCACTACTCTCCACTCACTACTCTACTCACTACTCACTACTCTACTCACTACTTTCTACTCACTACTCTACTCACTACTCACTACTCTACTCACTACTCACTACTCTACTCACTACTCTACTCACTACTCTACTCACTACTCTGCACTCACTACTCACTACTCTGCACTCACTACTCACTACTCTACTCACTACTCTAATCATTACTCACTACTCTGCACTCACTACTCACTAATCTGCACTCACTACTCTACTCACTACTCTACTCACTACTCACTACTCTGCACTCACTACTCACTACTCTGCACTCACTACTCTGCACTCACTACTCTACTCACTACTCTGCTCACTACTCACTACTCTACTCACTATTCACTACTCTCCACTCACTACTCTACTCACTACTCACTACTCTACTCACTACTTTCTACTCACTACTCTACTCACTACTCACTACTCTACTCACTACTCACTACTCACTACTCTACTCACTACTCTACTCACTACTCACTACTCTACTCACTACTCTGCACTCACTACTCACTACTCACTACTCTGCACTCACTACTCACTACTCTACTCACTACTCTAATCATTACTCACTACTCTGCACTCACTACTCACTAATCTGCACTCACTACTCTACTCACTACTCTACTCACTACTCTACTCACTACTCTACTCACTACTCACTACTCTGCACTCACTACTCACTACTCTACTCACTACTCTGCACTCACTACTCTGCACTCACTACTCTGCACTCACTACTCACTACTCTGCACTCTCTACTATGCACTCACTACTCACTACTCTGCACACTCACTCTGCACTCACTACTCACTACTCTGCACACTCACTCTGCACTCACTACTCACTACTCTGCACTCACTACTCACTACTCTACTCACTACTCTGCACTCACTACTCACTACTCTACTCACTACTCTACTCACTACTCGCTACTCTACTCACTACTCACTACTCTACTCACTACTCACTACTCACTACTCTACTCACTACTCACTACTCACTACTCTACTCACTACTCTGCACTCACTACTCACTACTCACTACTCTGCACTCACTACTCTACTCACTACTCTACTCACTACTCTGCACTCACTACTCACTAATCTGCACTCACTACTCTACTCACTACTCTACTCACTACTCTACTCACTACTCACTACTCTGCACTCACTACTCACTACTCTACTCACTACTCTGCACTCACTACTCACTACTCTGCACTCACTACTCCCTACTCTGCACTCACTACTCTGCACTCACTACTCTGCACTCACTACTCTGCACACTCACTCTGCACTCACTACTCACTACTCTGCACTCACTACTCACTACTCTGCACTCACTACTCACTACTCTACTCACTACTCTACTCACTACTCTACTCACTACTCTGCACTACTCTACTCACTACTCTACTCACTACTCTACTCACTACTCACTACTCTACTCACTACTCACTACTCTACTCACTACTCTGCACACTCACTCTGCACTCTTTACTCACTACTCTGCACACTCACTCTGCACTCACTACTCACTACTCTACTCACAACTCTGCACTCTCTACTCACTACTCTACTCACTACTCTACTCACTACTCACTACTCTACTCACTACTCTACTCACTACTCACTACTCTACTCACTACTCTACTCACTACTCTACTCACTACTCACTACTCTACTCACTACTCATTACCCTGCACTCACTGCTCTACTCACTACTCACTACTCTACTCACTACTCACTACTCTACTCACTACTCTACACACTCACTCTGCACTCACTACTCACTACTCTGCACACTCACTATGCACTCACTACTCACTACTCTGCACTCACTACTCTACTCACTACTCTGCACTCACTACTCACTACTCTACGCACTACTCTACTCACTAGTCACTACTCTACTCACTACTCACTACTCTACTCACTACTCTACTCACTACTCTACTCACTACTCTACTCACTACTCTACTCACTACTCACTACTCACTACTCTACTCACTACTCTGCACTCACTACTCACTACTCACTACTCTGCACTCACTACTCACTACTCTACTCACTACTCTACTCACTACTCACTACTCTGCACTCACTACTCACTAATCTGCACTCACTACTCTACTCACTACTCTACTCACTACTCTAATCACTACTCACTACTCTGCACTCACTACTCACTACTCTACTCACTACTCTACACACTACTCTACTCACTACTCTGCACTACTCTACTCACAACTCTACTCACAACTCTACTCACTACTCACTACTCTACTCACTACTCTACTCACTACTCTACTCTACTCACTCCTCACTACTCTACTCACTACTCTACTCACTACTCACTACTCTGCACACTCACTCTGCACTCACTACTCACTACTCTGCACACTCACTCTGCACTCACTACTCACTACTCTGCACTCACTACTCACTACTCTACTCACTACTCTGCACTCACTACTCACTACTCTACTCACTACTCTACTCACTACTCACTACTCTATTCACTACTCTACTCACTACTCTACTCACTACTCTACTCACTACTCACTACTCACTACTCACTACTCTACTCACTACTCTGCACTCACTACTCACTACTCACTACTCACTACTCTGCACTCACTACTCACTACTCTACTCACCACTCTACTCACTACTCACTACTCTGCACTCACTACTCACTAATCTGCACTCACTACTCTACTCACTACTCTACTCACTACTCTCTACTCTGCACTCACTACTCACTACTCTCCTCACTACTCTACTCACTACTCTACTCACTACTCTACTCACTACTCACTACTCTGCACACTCACTCTGCACTCACTACTCACTACTCTGCACACTCACTCTGCACTCACTACTCACTACTCTGCACTCACTACTCACTACTCTACTCACTACTCTGCACTCACTACTCACTACTCTACTCACTACTCACTACTCACTACTCTACTCACTACTCACTACTCACTACTCTACTCACTACTCTACTCACTACTCTACTCACTACTCTACTCACTACTTTACTCACTACTCACTACTCACTACTCTACTCACTACTCTGCACTCACTACTCACTACTCACTACTCTGCACTCACCACTCACTACTCTACTCACTACTCTACTCACTACTCACTACTCTGCACTCACTACTCACTAATCTGCACTCACTACTCTACTCACTACTCTACTCACTACTCACCACTCTGCACTCACTACTCACTACTCTACTCACTACTCTACTCACTACTCTACTCACTACTCTACTCACTACTCTACTAACTACTCTGCACTACTCTACTCACTACTCTACTCACTACTTACTACTCTACTCACTACTCTACTCACTACTCTACTCACTACTCACTACTCTACTCACTACTCACTACTCTACTCACTACTCACTACTCTGCACACTCACTCTGCACTCCCTACTCACTACTCTGCACACTCACTCTGAACTCACTACTCACTACTCTGCACTCACTACTCACTACTCTACTCACTACTCTGAACTCACTACTCACTACTCTACTCACTACTCTACTCACTACTCACTACTCTACTCAATACTCAACTCACTACTCTACTCACTACTCTACTCACTACTCACTACTCACTACTCTACTCACTACTCTGCACTCACTACTCACTACTCTGCACTCACTACTCACTACTCTGCACTCACTACTCTACTCACTACTCACTACTCTGCACTCACTACTCACTAATCTGCACTCACTACTCTACTCACTACTCTACTCACAACTCTACTCACTACTCACTACTCTGCACTCACTACTCACTACTCTACTCACTACTCTACTCACTACTCTACTCACTACTCTACTCACTACTCTACTCACTACTCACTACTCTACTCACTACTCTACTCACTACTCTACTCACTACTCTACTCACTACTCACTACTCACTACTCACTACTCACTACTCACTACTCTAGTCACTACTCACTACTCTACTCTCTACTCACTACTCACTACTCTGCACTCACTACTCACTACTCTGCTCACTACTCACTACTCTACTCACTACTCACTACTCTCTACTCACTACTCTACTCACTACTCTACTCACTACTTTCTACTCACTACTCTACTCACTACTCTACTCACTACTCTACTCACTACTCACTACTCACTACTCACTACTCACTACTCTAGTCACTACTCACTACTCTACTCTCTACTCACTACTCACTACTCTGCACTCACTACTCACTACTCTGCTCACTACTCACTACTCTGCTCACTACTCACTACTCTACTCACTACTCACTTCTCACTACTCACTACTCTACTCACTACTCTACTCACTACTCTACTCACTACTCTACTCACTACTCACTACTCTACTCACTACTCTGCACTCACTACTCACTACTCTACTCACTACTCTACTCACTACTCACTACTCTGCACTCACTACTCACTAATCTGCACACACTACTCTACTCACTACTCTACTCACTACTCTAATCACTACTCACTACTCTGCACTCACTACTCACTACTCACTACTCTACTCACTACTCTCACTACTCTGCACACTCACTATGCACTCACTACTCACTACTCTGCACTCACTACTCACTACTCTACTCACTACTCTGCACTCACTACTCACTACTCTACTCACTACTCTACTCACTACTCACTACTCTATTCACTACTCTACTCACTACTCTACTCACTACTCTACTCACTACTCACTACTCACTACTCTACTCACTACTCTGCACTCACTACTCACTACTCACTACTCACTACTCTGCACTCACTACTCACTACTCTACTCACCACTCTACTCACTACTCACTACTCTGCACTCACTACTCACTAATCTGCACTCACTACTCTACTCACTACTCTACTCACTACTCTCTACTCTGCACTCACTACTCACTACTCTACTCACTACTCTACTCACTACTCTACTCACTACTCTACTCACTACTCACTACTCTGCACACTCACTCTGCACTCACTACTCACTACTCTGCACACTCACTCTGCACTCACTACTCACTACTCTGCACTCACTACTCACTACTCTACTCACTACTCTGCACTCACTACTCACTACTCTACTCACTACTCACTACTCACTACTCTACTCACTACTCACTACTCACTACTCTACTCACTACTCTACTCACTACTCTACTCACTACTCACTACTCTACTCACTACTCTGCACTCACTACTCACT
This sequence comes from Lissotriton helveticus, assembly GCF_964261635.1. Taxonomy (NCBI): domain Eukaryota; kingdom Metazoa; phylum Chordata; class Amphibia; order Caudata; family Salamandridae; genus Lissotriton; species Lissotriton helveticus. The sequence continues at coordinate 733,001,513 of NC_136059.1, read as the reverse complement.
ACTCACTACTCTGCACTCACCACTCACTACTCTACTCACTACTCTACTCACTACTCACTACTCTGCACTCACTACTCACTAATCTGCACTCACTACTCTACTCACTACTCACCACTCTGCACTCACTACTCACTACTCTACTCACTACTCTACTCACTACTCTACTCACTACTCTACTCACTACTCTACTAACTACTCTGCACTACTCTACTCACTACTCTACTCACTACTTACTACTCTACTCACTACTCTACTCACTACTCTACTCACTACTCACTACTCTACTCACTACTCACTACTCTACTCACTACTCACTACTCTGCACACTCACTCTGCACTCCCTACTCACTACTCTGCACACTCACTCTGAACTCACTACTCACTACTCTGCACTCACTACTCACTACTCTACTCACTACTCTGAACTCACTACTCACTACTCTACTCACTACTCTACTCACTACTCACTACTCTACTCAATACTCAACTCACTACTCTACTCACTACTCTACTCACTACTCACTACTCACTACTCTACTCACTACTCTGCACTCACTACTCACTACTCTGCACTCACTACTCACTACTCTGCACTCACTACTCTACTCACTACTCACTACTCTGCACTCACTACTCACTAATCTGCACTCACTACTCTACTCACTACTCTACTCACAACTCTACTCACTACTCACTACTCTGCACTCACTACTCACTACTCTACTCACTACTCTACTCACTACTCTACTCACTACTCTACTCACTACTCTACTCACTACTCACTACTCTACTCACTACTCTACTCACTACTCTACTCACTACTCTACTCACTACTCACTACTCACTACTCACTACTCACTACTCTAGTCACTACTCACTACTCTACTCTCTACTCACTACTCACTACTCTGCACTCACTACTCACTACTCTGCTCACTACTCACTACTCTACTCACTACTCACTACTCTCTACTCACTACTCTACTCACTACTCTACTCACTACTTTCTACTCACTACTCTACTCACTACTCTACTCACTACTCTACTCACTACTCACTACTCACTACTCACTACTCACTACTCTAGTCACTACTCACTACTCTACTCTCTACTCACTACTCTGCACTCACTACTCACTACTCTGCTCACTACTCACTACTCTGCTCACTACTCACTACTCTACTCACTACTCACTTCTCACTACTCACTACTCTACTCACTACTCTACTCACTACTCTACTCACTACTCTACTCACTACTCACTACTCTACTCACTACTCTGCACTCACTACTCACTACTCTACTCACTACTCTACTCACTACTCACTACTCTGCACTCACTACTCACTAATCTGCACACACTACTCTACTCACTACTCTACTCACTACTCTAATCACTACTCACTACTCTGCACTCACTACTCACTACTCACTACTCTACTCACTACTCTCACTACTCTGCACACTCACGTATGCACTCACTACTCACTACTCTGCACTCACTACTCACTACTCTACTCACTACTCTGCACTCACTACTCACTACTCTACTCACTACTCTACTCACTACTCTACTCACTACTCACTACTCTACTCACTACTCTACTCACTACTCTACTCACTACTCTACTCACTACTCTACTCACTACTCACTACTCACTACTCTACTCACTACTCTGCACTCACTACTCACTACTCACTACTCTGCACTCACTACTCACTACTCTACTCACTACTCTACTCACTACTCACTACTCTGCACTCACTAATCACTAATCTGCACTCACTACTCTACTCACTACTCTACTCACTACTCTAATCACTACTCACTACTCTGCACTCACTACTCACTACTCACTACTCTACTCACTACTCTCACTACTCTGCACACTCACTATGCACTCACTACTCACTACTCTGCACTCACTACTCACTACTCTATTCACTACTCTGCACTCACTACTCACTACTCTACTCACTACTCTACTCACTACTCACTACTCTACTCACTACTCACTACTCTACTCACTACTCTACTCACTACTCTACTCACTACTCTACTCACTACTCTACTCACTACTCACTACTCACTACTCTACTCACTACTCTGCACTCACTACTCACTACTCTGCACTCACTACTCACTACTCTACTCACTACTCTACTCACTACTCACTACTCTGCACTCACTACTCACTAATCTGCACTCACTACTCTACTCACTACTCTACTCACTACTCTAATCACTACTCACTACTCTGCACTCACTACTCACTACTCTACTCACTACTCTACACACTACTCTACTCACTACTCTGCACTACTCTACTCACAACTCTACTCACTACTCACTACTCTACTCACTACTCTACTCACTACTCTACTCTACTCACTCCTCACTACTCTACTCACTACTCTACTCACTACTCACTACTCTGCACACTCACTCTGCACTCACTACTCACTACTCTGCACTCACTACTCACTACTCTACTCACTACTCTGCACTCACTACTCACTACTCTACTCACTACTCTACTCACTACTCACTACTCTACTCACTACTCTACTCACTACTCTACTCACTACTATACTCACTACTCACTACTCTACTCACTACTCTGCACTCACTACTCACTACTCACTACTCTGCACTCACTACTCACTACTCTACTCACCACTCTACTCACTACTCACTACTCTGCACTCACTACTCACTAATCTGCACTCACTACTCTACTCACTACTCTACTCACTACTCTGCACTCACTACTCACTACTCTACTCACTACTCTACTCACTACTCTACTCACTACTCTACTCACTACTCACTACTCTGCACACTCACTCTGCACTCACTACTCACTACACTGCACACTCACTCTGCACTCACTACTCACTACTCTGCACTTACTACTCACTACTCTACTCACTACTCTGCACTCACTACTCACTACTCTACTCACTACTCACTACTCACTACTCTACTCACTACTCTACTCACTACTCTACTCACTACTCTACTCACTACTTTACTCACTACTCACTACTCTACTCACTACTCTGCACTCACTACTCACTACTCACTACTCTGCACTCACCACTCACTACTCTACTCACTACTCTACTCACTACTCACTACTCTGCACTCACTACTCACTAATCTGCACTCACTACTCTACTCACTACTCTACTCACTACTCTACTCACTACTCACTACTCTGCACTCACTACTCACTACTCTACTCACTACTCTACTCACTACTCTACTCACTACTCTACTCACTACTCTGCACTACTCTACTCACTACTCTACTCACTACTTACTACTCTATTCACTACTCTACTCACTACTCTACTCACTACTCACTACTCTACTCACTACTCACTACTCTGCACACTCACTCTGCACTCCCTACTCACTACTCTGCACACTCACTCTGCACTCACTACTCACTACTCTGCACTCACTACTCACTACTCTACTCACTACTCTGAACTCACTACTCACTACTCTACTCACTACTCTACTCACTATTCACTACTCTCCTCACTACTCAACTCACTACTCTACTCACTACTCTACTCACTACTCACTACTCTACTCACTACTCTGCACTCACTACTCACTACTCTGCACTCACTACTCACTACTATACTCACTACTCTACTCACTACTCACTACTCTGCACTCACTACTCACTAATCTGCACTCACTACTCTACTCACTACTCTACTCACTACTCTACTCACTACTCACTACTCTGCACTCACTACTCACTACTCTACTCACTACTCTACTCACTACTCTTCTCTGCACTACTCTACTCACTACTCTACTCACTACTCACTACTCTACTCACTACTCTACTCACTACTCTACTCACTACTCTACTCACTACTCTACTCACTACTCTACTCACTACTCACTACTCACTACTCTACTCACTACTCACTACTCTACTCTCTACTCACTACTCACTACTCTGCACTCACTACTCACTACTCTGCTCACTACTCACTACTCTACTCACTACTCACTACTCTTCACTCACTACTCTACTCACTACTCACTACTCTACTCACTACTTTCTACTCACTACTCTACTCACTACTCACTACTCTACTCACTACTCACTACTCTACTCACTACTCTACTCACTACTCACTACTCTACTCACTACTCTGCACTCACTACTCACTACTCACTACTCTGCACTCACTACTCACTACTCTACTCACTACTCTACTCATTACTCATTACTCACTACTCTGCACTCACTACTCACTAATCTGCACTAACTACTCTACTCACTACTCTACTCACTACTCTACTCACTACTCACTACTCTGCACTCACTACTCACTACTCTACTCACTACTCTGCACTCACTACTAACTACTCTGCACTCACTACTCTGCTCACTACTCTACTCACTACTCTACTCACTACTCACTACTCTGCACTCACTACTCACTACTCTACTCACTAATCTGCACTAACTACTCTACTCACTACTCTACTCACTACTCACTACTCTGCACTCACTACTCACTACTCTACTCACTACTCTGCACTCACTACTAACTACTCTGCACTCACTACTCTACTCACTACTCTACTCACTACTCTACTCACTACTCACTACTCTGTACTCACTACTCACTACTCTACTCACTACTCTACTCACTACTCTACTCACTACTCTACTCACTACTCTGCACTACTCTACTCACTACTCTACTCACTACTCACTACTCTACTCACTACTCTACTCACTACTCTACTCACTACTCACTACTCTACTCACTACTCTACTCACTACTCACTACTCTGCACACTCACTCTGCACTCCCTACTCACTACTCTGCACACTCACTCTGCACTCACTACTCACTACTCTGCACTCACTACTCACTACTCTACTCACTACTCTGCACTCACTACTCACTACTCTACTCACTACTCTACTCACTACTCTACTCACTACTCACTACTCACTACTCTACTCACTACTCTGCACTCACTACTCACTACTCTACTCACTACTCACTACTCTGCACTCACTACTCACTAATCTACACTCACTACTCTACTCACTACTCTACTCACTACTCTACTCACTACTCACTACTCTGCACTCACTACTCTACTCACTACTCTACTCACTACTCTACTCTGCACTACTCTACTCACTACTCGACTCACTACTCACTACTCTACTCAATACTCTACTCACTACTCTACTCACTACTCTACTCACTACTCACTACTCTACTCACTACTCACTACTCTACTCTCTACTCACTACTCACTACTCTGCACTCACTACTCACTACTCTGCTCACTACTCACTACTCTACTCACTACTCACTACTCTTCACTCACTACTCTACTCACTACTCACTACTCTACTCACTACTTTCTACTCACTACTCTACTCACTACTCACTACTCTACTCACTACTCACTACTCTACTCACTACTCTACTCACTACTCACTACTCACTACTCTACTCACTACTCTGCACTCACTACTCACTACTCTGCACTCACTACTCACTACTCTACTCACTACTCTACTCATTACTCACTACTCATTACTCACTACTCACTAATCTGCACTAACTACTCTACTCACTACTCTACTCACTACTCACTACTCTGCACTCACTACTCACTACTCTACTCACTACTCTGCACTCACTACTAACTACTCTGCACTCACTACTTTGCACTCACTACTCACTACTCTGCACTCACTACTCTGCACTCAATACTCACTACTCTGCACACTCACTCTGCACTCACTACTCACTACTCTGCACACTCACTCTGCACTCACTACTCACTACTCTGCACTCACTACTCTGCACACTACTCTACTCACTACTCACTACTCTACTCACTACTCACTACTCTACTCACTACTCTACTCACTACTCACTACTCACTACTCTACTCACTACTCTGCACTCACTACTCACTACTCTGCACTCACTACTCACTACTCTACTCACTACTCTACTCATTACTCACTACTCTGCACTCACTACTCACTAATCTGCACTCACTACTACTCTACTCACTACTCTACTCACTACTCTGCACTCACTACTCACTACTCTACTCACTACTCTGCACTCACTACTCACTACTCTGCACACTCACTCTGCACTCACTACTCACTACTCTGCACACTCACTCTGCACTCACTACTCACTACTCTGCACTCACTACTCCTTACTCTACTCACTACTCTACTCACTACTCTACTCACTACTCTACTAACTACTCACTACTCACTACTCTACTCACTACTCTGCACTCACTACTCACTACTCTGCACTCACTACTCACTACTCTGCACTCACTACTCACTACTCTACTCACTACTCACTAATCTGCACTCACTACTCTACTCACTACTCACTACTCTGCACTCACTACTCTACTCACCACTCTACTCACTACTCTACTCACTACTCTACTCACTACTCTACTCACTACTCTGCACTACTCTACTCACTACTCTACTCACTACTCTACTCACTACTCACTGCTCTACTCACTACTCACTACTCTACTCACTACTCACTACTCTGCACACTCACTCTGCACTCACTACTCACTACTCTGCACACTCACTCTGCACTCACTACTCACTACTCTGAACTCACTACTCACTACTCTACTCACTACTCTGCACTCACTACTCACTACTATACTCACTACTCTACTCACTACTCTACTCACTACTCACTACTCTACTCACTACTCTACTTACTACTCTACTCACTACTCACTACTCTACTCACTACTCTACTCACTACTCACTACTCACTACTCTACTCACTACTTTGCACTCACTACTCACTACTCACTACTCACTACTCTCCACTCACTACTCACTACTCACTACTCTACTCACTACTCACTACTCTACTCACTACTCACTACTCTACTCACTACTCTGCACTCACTACTCATGACTCTTCTCACTACTCACTACTCTGCACTCACTACTCACTACTCTACTCACTACTCTACTCACTACTCACTACTCCACTCACTACTCACTACTCTGCACTCACTACTCTACTCACTACTCACTACTCTACTCACTACTCACTACTCTACTCACTACTCACTACTCTGCACACTCACTCTGCACTCACTACTCACTACTCTGCACACTCACTCTGCACTCACTACTCACTACTCTGCACTCACTAATCACTACTCTACTCACTACTCTGCACTCACTACTCACTACTCTACTCACTACTTCACGCACTACTCACTACTCTACTCACTACTCACTACTCTACTCACTACTCTACTCACTACTCTACTCACTACTCACTACTCACTACTCACTACTCTACTCACTACTCTGCACTCACTACTCACTACTCACTACTCTGCACTCACTACTCACTACTCTACTCACTACTCTACTCACTACTCACTACTCTGCACTCACTACTCAATAATCTGCACTCACTACTCTACTCACTACTCTACTCACTACTCTACTCACTACTCACTACTCTGCACTCACTACTCACTACTCTACTCACTACTCTACTCACTACTCTACTCACTACTCTACTCACTACTCTACACTACTCTACTCACTACTCTACTCACTACTCACTACTCTACTCACTACTCTACTCACTACTCTACTCACTACTCACTACTCTACTCACTACTCTACTCACTACTCACTACTCTGCACACTCACTCTGCACTCACTACTCACTACTCTGCACACTCACTCTGCACTCACTACTCACTACTCTGCACTCACTACTCACTACTCTACTCACTACTCTGCACTCACTACTCTACTCACTACTCACTACTCTACTCACTACTCTACTCACTACTCACTACTCACTACTCACTACTCTACTAACTACTCTGCACTCACTACTCACTACTCTGCACTCACTACTCACTACTCTACTCACTACTCTGCACTCACTACTCACTACTTTACTCACTACTCTACTCACTACTCTACTCACTACTCACTACTCTACTCACTACTCTACTTACTACTCTACTCACTACTCACTACTCTACTCACTACTCTACTCACTACTCACTACTCACTACTCTACTCACTACTTTGCACTCACTACTCACTACTCACTACTCACTACTCTCCACTCACTACTCACTACTCACTACTCTACTCACTACTCACTACTCTACTCACTACTCTACTCACTACTCTGCACTCACTACTCATTACTTTTCTCACTACTCACTACTCTGCACTTACTACTCACTACTCTACTCACTACTCTACTCACTACTCACTACTCCACTCACTACTCACTACTCTGCACTCACTACTCTACTCACTACTCACTACTCTACTCACTACTCACTACTCTACTCACTACTCACTACTCTGCACACTCACTCTGCACTCACTACTCACTACTCTGCACACTCACTCTGCACTCACTACTCACTACTCTGCACTCACTACTCACTACTCTACTCAATACTCTGCACTCACTACTCACTACTCTACTCACTACTTTACTCACTACTCACTACTCTACTCACTACTCACTACTCTACTCACTACTCTACTCACTACTCACTACTCACTACTCTACTCACTACTCTGCACTCACTACTCACTACTCACTACTCTGCACTCACTACTCACTACTCTACTCACTACTCTACTCACTACTCACTACTCTGCACTCACTACTCAATACTCTCCACTCACTACTCTACTCACTACTCTACTCACTACTCTACTCACTACTCACTACTCTGCACTCACTACTCACTACTCTACTCACTACTCTACTCACTACTCTACTCACTACTCTGCACTACTCTACTCACTACTCTACTCACTACTCACTACTCTACTCACTACTCTACTCACTACTTTACTCACTACTCACTACTCTACTCACTACTCTACTCACTACTCACTACTCTGCACACTCACTCTGCACTCACTACTCACTACTCTGCACACTCACTCTGCACTCACTACTCACTACTCTGCACTCACTACTCACTACTCTTCTCACTACTCTGCACTCACTACTCTACTCACTACTCACTACTCTACTCACTACTCTACTCACTACTCACTACTCACTACTCACTACTCTACTAACTACTCTGCACTCACTACTCACTACTCTGCACTCACTACTCACTACTCTACTCACTACTCTACTCACTACTCTACTCACTACTCACTACTCTACTCACTACTCACTACTCTGGTGGTGTTAGTACTGGTAGTACTGATGGTGGTAGTACTGGTAGTAGTGGTGGTGGTTGTGGTACTGCTAGTACTGGCAGTGGTAGTACTGGTAGTGGTAGTACTGGTGGTGGTGGTACTGGTAGTACTGGTGGTGGTGGTAGTACTGGTGGCTGTAGTAGTGGTAGTACTGGTGGCTGTAGTAGTGGTAGTACTGGTGGTGGTAGTACTGGTAGTATTGATGGTGGTAGTACTGGTATTACTGGTGGTAGTGGTGGTACTGGTAGTGGTAGTACTGGTGGTGGTGGTAGTGGTAGTACTGGTGGCTGTAGTAGTGGTAGTACTGGTGGCTGTAGTAGTGGTAGTACTGGTGGTGGTAGAAATGGTAGTACTGATGGTGGTAGTACTGGAAGTACTGGTGGTGGTGGTGGTACTGGTAGTGGTAGTAGTGGTAGTACTGGAGGTGGTGGTACTGGTAGTGGTAGTACTGGTGGTGGTAGTACTGGTGGTGGTAGTACTGGTAGTGGTGGTACTGGTAGTGGTAGTACTGGTGGTGGTGGTACTGGTAGTGGTAGTACTGGTGGTGGTACCGGTAGTGGTAGTGCTAGTGGTACTTCTGCCCGTAGTACTGGTAGTGGTAGTACTGGTGGTGGTAGTACTGGTGGTGGTAGTACTGGTGGTGGTAGTACTGGTAGTGGTGGTACTGGTAGTGGTAGTACTGGTGGTGGTGGTACTGGTAGTGGTAGTACTGGTGGTGGTACCGGTAGTGGTAGTGCTAGTGGTACTGCTGCCCGTAGTACTGGTAGTGGTAGTACTGGTGGTGGTGGTACTGGTGGTGGTAGTACTGGTGGTGGTAGTGGTACTGGTATTGGTAGTACTGGTAGTGGTAGTACTGGTGGTTGTGGTACTGTTAGTACTGGTGGTGGTGGTAGTTGTAGTACTGGTGGCTGTAGTACTGGTAGTACTGGTGGTGTTGGTGGTACTGGTAGTGGTAGTACTGGTGGTGGTGGTGGTACTGGTGCTGGTGGTGGTACTGGTAGTACTGGTGGTGGTAGTACTGGTGGTGGTGGTACTGGTGGTGGTGGTAGTGGTAATGGTAATGGTAGTACTGGTAGTGGTAGTACTGGTAGTGGTAGTACTGGTGGTGGTGGTACTGGTAGTACTGGTGGTGGTGTTAGTGGTAGTACTGGTGGTCGTGGTACTGTTAGTACTGGTGGTGGTGGTAGTGGTAGTACTGGTGGCTGTAGTACTGGTAGTACTGCTGGTGGTGGTGCATGTATCAATGAGTCTAATTTTTCCTAATGAAATAGCCATTGGCATTACGTGAGACACACAAGACATTTGTGAATTCCCATTGTAACCGCGGGAAGGCTCTGTTTTCCATGATTATTGCGTATTCACGTTTTTTCCACAAACTTTACAATAATGATGACTGCATGTTAACTCTGCGAGTCAGGCTCGACAGCACGTGTCACGAAGGTCACTTTTAACCCTCATCATTTATTCAACCAGTAGTCTGCATGTCAGCACTTATTAAAATTCGGAAAACAAAGCTTACAGAACCAGAATCTAAATGTTTTATAATAAAACGCCTTTAAACCCCGTTTTTTAAACCACAGACAAAAATAGCGCAGCGTGCGAGGAAAAGAAGGAAATGGCGCCCTTGGGAAATGAGAGTATTCAGGAAACACAAGAACTACAGTGTGGACGAGCATGTATGAGTCATCTTCTGTGAGCCTCGCCTGCTGCCTCTCCTCTCGTCATTTTACATTGAACGCGCTCACCGCTCAGACCATCTGGATTGCATTACACGGGCACTCTGACAGCTCTTAATTAAGATTAATAGTCTGCCGTGCGCGTAACCGCACAGAATATGCCAACATGGCCGCCTAACATTACATATGCCCTATGGCATCAAGACTACTACAAAAACAGCACCGCGACGACCAATCACCATTCAGATAATAAAAAAAAAGCTTGCGCACTAAGGAATGTTTCTTTCCCGAGCCCTAAAGAAACTTTTTTTTTTCTTTAACAATAGGAGCTCGGAGCTCCGCCCCACTTCGTGGTGACGTAGGCCGAGCCCTAAAAATGGAGGATGTTTTCCATTTCTATTACCGGTCATCAGAAATAATATTGACCCAAATTGAACTGTCTCTACACAATGCTTAACCATCCTCAATATTAAGGCATGCATTTTTCAGTAGAGAAAAATATTTAGCCCCCATGAATATTTCAAGGGACCCGCAGATCTAGCCATTGTGGTGCCCATATATACGACCACACATCTGCAGTACAACTGTATGATGGAATACTGCAGACTTTCTATGATTCCACTGGTGTTGGGATCTGTACGGTCATCCAGTGCTACAGTACAGACCTATGAATAATCACAGGAGTAGCGAAGTCATCCTGATTACAATGTATGTAGCAAAGGAGTAGTCCTGAATTTAGATTAATGGCACAAATGAATTACGAGTCAATGTAAGCAAGTAAAGATGTGAAATGGGGCATGTGACTCTATACAGTATATACATGAACACAGTTTCACAGGTTGAATTATTGTTCAGTTTGAAAGAGTGGCCTCAAAAACACGCCATTCTTCTGCTGTATTCAGTCCTTCACCTCCTCTTTCTGGGACCATTGCTTTATCAACGACCTGCCATTTTATTTAATCCGCTGTGTGATTCTTTTCCACGTAATGAGATGCCAAAGGGGCACTTTGCACCGAACATCCTATTCTGCTTCTGTGTTGGCCAATGTGTGCTTTGATGGGTTGTGACATTTGTCCAATGTATGGTAGATTACACGGGCACCACATACAATACACAACATTTGTAGTGTTACAATTTGAAAAAAAGTTTAGGACTTATCTTACATTGGCATGCTCAAAGGTATCTGTCTGTATCTGACGTAAACGTTCATGCAACACAATTGCCACATTTAAAATTACCTTTAATCTCAGGTAGGCACCAAATTGATTTAAGTGTTTGTATCTTTTGTTTAGTGTTGGATTGTGTGGATTTATGTACTAGGTGGTCTTTTACATTTTTGCTCCATGTTTTAGCAAACATGGGAGTCTCTATTGTAGGATTGATGTTTTTGATCAAATTCAATTTTTTTGGAATCAAATTACGAATCTTATTCGTGTGAATACCAAATGTAGTCACACAAATGAGTCTGTCCACGGGAGTTTTTTCTTTGATAGTAAGTAAATCCTCTCTTGGGCAAAACCAAGCCAGTTTGAGGGAGTTTCTGACTACTTTGTTAGGATAGTCTTGAGCTAATAGTTTAGCTCTCAATATCTGGGCTTCTTTCACGTAGTCCTACTTATGGGAGCAATTTCTGCAAAGACGCAGAAATTGGCCAAAGGGCAAACCATCTCTAAGGGCACGCCTATGGTGACTCTTGTAGGCAAGAAGAGTGTTTCTCTCAGTGGGCATCCTATGGAAGCTGGTGTATAATGAGCCATCTTCATGTTTGATGGCTAAATCAAGAAATGCTATTTCTGTCTTGTGAATTGTGGATGTGAATGTCAAATGTTTCTGTATGTTAGTAAGGTATATCACAAAGTCATGGAAGTCATTTTCTGCTCCTGACCATATTAGAAGAATATCATCAATATACCATTTCTAGCATCTTATGTTGGAGTGGTAGCCATTTAATGTGGACAGGGCGTACGTCTGTTCAATGTGGTCCATGTAGATATTCGCTAGATTTTGTCGGAAAACAGCCCCCATTGAAGTGCCCGATCGTTGCTGATAGTAACTGCCTTCAGATATGAAACAATTATACTGTAAGGCAATCTTTAGTAGGGAGATGATGAAGCTGGTAGGCACCTTCACTGGCTTTGATCTTGTCTCTAGTAGTTTCTCAAGTATTAAAATACTTTCCTCTTGTGGTATATTCATCTATAATGAAGTAATGTCTAAAGTAGCAAGCCAATCTGTCCCAATATTTTAAGGCATGTTATTGATTAACTTGATCTTGAACATACTGTCCCTGACATACGTTTCCTGTATCGGGACAAAATCTCTGATAAAAAATCAATATACCTGCCAATTTGTTTAAGAGCAGATCCACATCTGGACAAGATCGGGTGCCCTGGTGGATTCGTAGTGCACTTGTGAATCTTAGGCAAAGTATATAAGACAGGGGTACAGGGATTTTCCATGCTTAGGAACTCAAATTCCTTTTTGTTGATAAAGCCTTGTCCCTTACCCTCTATGGTAACCTTAATGATCTCTTTCTTGATATCTGGTAGGGGATTGGACCGCAGTTTCTTGTAATGCCTCACCTCACTCATTTGTTTCTGGATTTCTACATCATTGTTGTTGCGATCTTGAATCACAATCCCACCTCCCTTGTCTGCTGGTTTCGGAATTATTGCCTTATCATTTTTAAGGTCCTGTAATGCTCTCCTCTCCATGCAACATTTGCATGACTTAAGATTGTCTAAGCCACTTAGTATCATCTTTTCAAAAGTAAGCAGTTCAGGAGGCATCATAAAGTTTGAAGGATAAAAAGTCAAGGGAGGTTTAAGGCCCATGACTGAGTCTTGTGATGTAAGTATCCTGTCTTTAAAAAACAGTTTAAGATGTATCTTGTGGAAAAATTGAAGTAACTCTTGGTTGAAAAAGTGTGTTTTTTCAGTGATCACAAATGATAAACCCTTACTTAGTAGTGAGATCTCTGCAGATGATAATGTGAATTGAGATAAACTGAAGATCGGTATTACTTCTGTACTCTCTGCGTGGGTGTCTAGAATGGTTGTGGGCCCCATTAGTAGTGTTTCCTCCGGGTCTGGCATTCTCCCGGGTACTGATATTATGTTTTTCTTCTGCCTCGAGGAACTCTCCATAAAAAAGTCTGACCTGGATGGGTGTCTATGTGGCTGGGTCCTGGTTGTACGTCCGAATCGTCGGACCCCCCTGAGGATTCTGAGAAAGTGATAGGCTGATTCCTCTTAAATATTCCCCAAGTATTCTGTGTGGCTACTGTGGTGTAGTAGTCTTCTCTCAAATATGGATAAGCTTTCTCTTTGGTAAAGGTTTTTTAGATCTTCAGTCACCTTATCTGCCTTTTTCTTCAATTTATGTGAGTTAAAGTCGTCAATGATTGTATTCAATTTGTCTAAGGGTACCTAGCCCTCTGCCACTCTCTACCCTCCTAGCAGTTCTTTTTCTAGTTCCTCTATTTCTTTTAGTTCTGCGTTAGCGTGTTCTAATGCAGTCTCTACTCCAAGCACCATCCAGTGGCACGAGCAGGTTGTGGAGATGGGACTGAATCCACCTTTAAATTTATGATCTTCTCTGAAAATTCCAGGCACATTCCTAACTTTTAAGCCTTGTGGAATGATTCCTGCCTTCAAGTACTCGGTTAACATGCAAGCATGAAGCTCTGTTCTAACATGTTTTTTCTTAGTTTGTTCAAGTTTCTCCAACAATATTTGTCTTTGGCTCAATGGTTTGTTAGGTTGTACAGAAAAAAGTGATGGCCTACTGATAATTTTCATCAGTACATAGTGGAGCTTCTCTCTCGGACATCTTACCCCAAGAAAGCAAAGTATAAAACCCTATATACGAATAGGGTACTTGGAAAAGTCTTTAGACAAAATTAGTCCCTTGTGGTGCAGCCACCGCTCTAAGAGTTGTGTAAAGGAAACAAGGGGCACCCTACTCACATAGAACCAGGGTACATAATCTATAACCAGAAACAACAGTAACTGTGGAAAAATGTAATCAGTACACAATATTGTTAAGCACAATGGCAATAAACAGGGGTAAAGGGGCTGTCCAAACGAGAAGTAAAGACATATGCAACGTTCTACTTGTAAGTTCAAAATGTTTATACATAAATCATCACAGTTATATTCAACATAAGTGCATGGTGTCCCCAAAGGAACATGGAACCTATAAAACAGTGCAAGACATTTTGTGACATAGAGACATGGTTTCTATAACGACAAAGTCGACCGTCAAATTAGCACATAATGCAGCCTTCTAATCTGTTATAGAGACTGCTGAATGGTTCGCTTTAAGTATTGTCAACGGCGTTTCGACCCCGTTCACAGTAGCGCATCTCTTCAAGACCTAGCAATGCAGGGACATCTGTAGGATGATGATAAAATGGAATAAATCAGGGTGGGGCCAACCACAGCCAAAGGACTGTAAGTATATGCTAATGAGCAATAAGGCAAGCACCTGAAAGCAGAACATGCTGTCCAAGTGACAGTAGTGCACCACAAGGAAGTGAAAGTATGGGAAGGGTACTCACGTGGGACCCAGCCGGGAACTAACATAAAGAGAGAAAGAGGGGGCAATGACACCTCATATTACACTACTGCGTGAGAGTGGCAAAGATGGTAAAAATGATGGTAAAGGGAGATTTACCCCAGTGAGGGGAAGGGCAGTCTAGATATGTGCGTACAATGACCAGCATCCGTGTTCATGAAACCACGGCAATCCGTGTGGTGGATAAGCAATCAGGAGTAACTACAACAGTGAATGTGGATCAGGAGTATTTCTGTAAAATAAGGAAATACCAATGTAGCCAAGAATGTCTTGTCAACAAACAAGGGCAGAAATAGGTCTTAACAGTGTTAATGCATTTTAGATGTGATTACGGAGATGTTAGAAAGGGAGATTGTGGCGTAATACTCGAGCTGCCGACCTTGGATCTCAGAAAGCAGGTACAAGCATCGGTTCGGTTTAACATCCTGTGATCCAAATATGTGTATAACTCTAAAGAAGTTCTTGAATGAAGAAACTGGAAAAGAAACATAGGTAACGAGTCTCTTGGAAGTTACATCAAAAGCAATGAAAGATGGTATTGCTGGGAAGTTAAGTTTTGATTATTTGTAAGGTTACAATGTGCTTTGTAGGGTGGGGGTAGGCCCGAAGCCTGTCTTTATGCTAAAGGTAAGCCAGTGTAAACTACTTACCACTAACGATTTGGCTCAGCTAGCAGGGATATATGTGGGTAGGTGGTGCAGAGAAAACAGATCACAGCAGCTTCCGTCCCGTCTATCAATGGGTCCAGTACCTCCTCAGGGAGCAGCATACTACTGGTTCCTTCCTGCCATCTGGTCCTTTTAGAGAGATGACAGGCTCTTTGGGAAATACCATTATCTTATTGGCTGGTACTTTACGAAGTTGGACTTCATCAATGAAGATGAAGGAGAAGAGACAACGACGTGAAGAGGTAAGGGGAATTAAACAATTAAAAAAAAGATTGAGGGTTAAGGACAGGGGTAAATAGTTGAGGGTTTGGGGTCTGGGGACCGGTAAGGCTACAGGGGAGGGGTATAACCTTTCCCAAGAGTATGCCCTTACCATGCATAAATTAACAATGAAAATCGTTGTTAATCTATGCCTGGTAAAGGAATATTAGTGGGAATGGTTATGCGTAAAAAAAGCATTCCGTTGTAACGCATGCATGGTAAAGGCATGCGTTGCAACGTAATGCGTTGAAACAACATACAACCGTCAAAAGGAGCCCTGCTAAGATGCCAGAGCAGCCAAAGTGGGTCCTGCGTGTGAAGTGTGAAGACGTCCGGTGCTTGTTCGGGGGGCTGGTCAGGGGAGGGAGCCGTTATTCAGTTGTAGGATGATGGTTGATCAGGCGCCACATGCTCCATGTGGGCTCAAGGTTTGGGCATTGTCAGTGCCTTAGTGTCACAACCATTTTATTCCCTTTAGCTCCCCCACTCGCTGCACTCAGAGGCCTGGTGAATCGTGGACCGTTTTAAGTTTCCCTGCTTCCCAGGGCGCTTTTCCTTTGGGTGTGCCTGACCATGGGACCCATGGTTAAGTACTATCACACTACCGTAGATTGGGGGTCGATAGGGAAAGTTTATAGACCCCTAGATATACATTCCCTAGTACATATTCAACAACAACAAGTATATCTAAAGTCTACAAATGTGTCAGTAAGCATCATTAGTATGTCTCTCAAAGTGAACCACTAGTGAATCATCAATATTTGTTAAATCAGAGAAGGGGGAGACATCCCTTAAGGATAAGAACCCTCACTCACCCGAAGGTGACATGCTTCATCATTTGGGTCCTCCTTACCAAATGCTGAAAGCCTAGTCAACATTGGGAGCTACTACTTCAAGAGAAAATTTAAGGAAGGAGCTCAGAGATGTTTTAAGTAGTAAGGAATAGGATGGTAAGCCCAAAAGTGAGCTGGGGTATATTGAGGTGTGCAGCGCTGTGTGAAATGCAAGTGGTGACGTTAAAACTATCTAGGTAAAATCACAAAAACATGCTTTAATGGTGTGTTATACCTGACAGGGTTAAAAAGAGAACAGCACAGTGGTATAGATTTAAAACCACTGTCACTAGGTGGTCGACATGTTTCAGCCTCTAGATCACTACCCGTGTATCGACGGCTTTCTTCAGGACCAGATAAACTCTGTGATAATGCTGCTGCACTATTAAGTGAAAATTATATTTGAAGTGAAAATAAAGATAGATTATACAAAACCGGTATTCCTGCTTGTCTTTATCAGTCAGGTCATACCCAGGTATCTATAAATGAAGAAACACATGTGGTAGAACAGGAGAGAGACACATAAACCATGTATACTATGCTAAGATCACATTCACTACACTTGTAAACTCAAGTGTTAAGCCATTTATGACTAATATCACAGACTTACCCTCACATGTAGGATAGTCCTGCCTCACCTCTACCTGGCAGACTGCTCTGGAAGGAGGCCCCGCACTGCGGGAAAAATTGAGTGTATAAGTATCTACAAAAGTACATTAAACACAAAAAACACCCACCTTTAGGTGTTCAACAAATATAAGTGTCTTACTAAGTACACCTATAACAGTACATACATCACTGAAAGTAGAGGTCTGGGATAGCCTGCCCCCAAACTGACAGAGTGTTGGACCATTGATTAACAGATGCAAACAAGTATTCAGCATAACCATAAGTTTAACAACATCAGACTTATTGGTTACTGGACTAAATAAGTAAAAACGGAATCTCAAGAGAGTAAAAGAGCAGAATCTCAAGAGAGCAAAAGAGCAAAACGTTTAGGTAACAACTCTAATATAGAAACAAGGAGAATGTTTCTTGCATTCTTACCTCTCCGTCGGTACCTCGACACCCAAGAGAGCTAGTCCCGGGAGGAACCGACTAGTAGGCAAGCTGGTCTTTAAGTGCTGTCAGCTTAATTGATTGCAGCTGAAAACACGGGGTCCTTGCGGATCCCAGTAGGCTATTCGCCGCCTGCCCCCTCGTTGCGCATGTGTAAAGAGAAGTAGACTAGTCCAACGCGCATGCGCGGACAGACTGCCTACGTCAAAGGCACTAGTTACCATGCGCATGCGCAAGTGCTCTTCCTTTTCGTGCCATCGCGCATGCGTTAAAGTTAAGCGTTCGGTCCCACGAAGTCCCGCATGCTTTAACTAAGGATATGGCAGCGGAATAAACTGGACCGTTCCAGATTGAGTTCCTCGTTGCCCATTGTAAAGAGTAATCACTATCGTTTTTATGGAAAATACTGGGCCACACTCCATCATAAGTTAGGATGATGTGTGCTACTTGACAAACGTTATTGTAAATCAAGTGGAGATGGTAGCAAAAAGATTAAACTAAGGTTAGACCCTTTCGGGGTCACGCCACTGAGGTACTTAGAGGCTATCCATAGTATTATAATTAGTAGGTAAGCCTGCTGTTGCCTCAGGGTCGCTCATTTGTTCTGCTCTTGTGGGACACAAAAGTAGGGGTTTCTGCCTGAATACATTTACTGTGCACCATGAAGGTATCTATTCCAATTGAGTATGGCAACATTTAAAGAGATGCCCAAGGAATTTCATCATTGAGTCCTAGGCTATCTGTGCCAAGCTTATAAATCCATTGTTGCTCTTTGCGGAACAGGAATTTAGTGGGGTCTGTTAGGTGTGGTGGAATCCACGGTTTGTCTAAAACGACCCATCGTAAAACAGGGTCAGTGTGTCCTTTATCTATAAAATGGTTGGTGAGTTTTGTTGAACGTTTGCCACATCTTATGGTGAGAAACTCTGGAAATCGACGTAGGCACTCCCTACCCTTGGAAAGTTAACAAACATACCAATTGCAACAGTGAGCGACTTATATATCTGATATGGTGCCCTTGCCCACTTCGATATATAGGAATGACCACTAGAAAAATTAAGACTCGCATACAGGAACATAAAAGCACCATAAGATGTGGCAAACGTTCAACAAAACTCACCAACCATTTTATAGATAAAGGACACACTGACCCTGACTTACGATGGGTCGTTTTAGACAAACCGTGGATTCCACCACACCTAACAGACCCCACTAAATTCCTGTTCCGCAAAGAGCAACAATGGATTTATAAGCTTGGCACAGATAGCCTAGGACTCAATGATGAAATTCCTTGGGCATCTCTTTAAATGTTGCCATACTCAATTGGAATAGATACCTTCATGGTGCACAGTAAATGTATTCAGGCATAAACCCCTACTTTTGTGTCCCACAAGAGCAGAACAAATGAGCGACCCTGAGGCAACAGCAGGCTTACCTACTAATTATAATACTATGGATAGCCTCTAAGTACCTCAGTGGCGTGACCCCGAAAGGGTCTAACCTTAGTTTAATCTTTTTGCTACCATCTCCACTTGATTTACAATAACGTTTGTCAAGTAGCACACATCATCCTAACTTATGATGGAGTGTGGCCCAGTATTTTCCATAAAAATGATAGCGATAACTCTTTACAATGGGCAACGAGGAACTCAATCTGGAACGGTCCAGTTTATTCCGCTGCCATATCCTTAGTTAAAGCATGCGGGACTTCGTGGGACCGAACGCTTAACTTTAACGCATGTGCGATGGCACGAAAAGGAAGAGCACTTGCGCATGCGCATGGTAACTAGTGCCTTTGACGTAGGCAGTCTGTCCGCGCATGCGCGTTGGACTAGTCTACTTCTCTTTACACATGCGCAACGAGGGGGCAGGCGGCGAATAGCCTACTGGGATCCGCAAGGACCCCGCGTTTTCAGCTGCAATCAATTAAGCTGACAGCACTTAAAGACCAGCTTGCCTACTAGTCGGTACCTCCCGGGACTAGCTCTCTTGGGTGTCGAGGTACCGACGGAGAGGTAAGAATGCAAGAAACATTCTCCTTGTTTCTATATTAGAGTTGTTACCTAAACGTTTTGCTCTTTTTCTCTCTTGAGATTCTGCTCTTTTACTCTCTTGAGATTTCCTTTTTACTTATTTAGTCCAGTAACCAATAAGTCTGATGTTGTTAAACTTATGGTTATGCTGAATACTTGTTTGCATCTGTTAATCAATGGTCCAACACTCTGTCAGTTTGGGGGCAGGCTATCCCAGACCTCCACTTTCAGTGATGTATGTACTGTTATAGGTGTACTTAGTAAGACACTTATATTTGTTGAACACCTAAAGGTGGGTGTTTTTTGTGTTTAATGTACTTTTGTAGATACTTATACACTCAATTTTTCCCGCAGTGCGGGGCCTACTTCCAGAGCAGTCTGCCAGGTAGAGGTGAGGCAGGACTATCCTACATGTGAGGGTAAGTCTGTGATAATAGTCATAAATGGCTTAACACTTGTGTTTACAAGTGTAGTGAATGTGATCTTAGCATAGTATACATGGTTTATGTGTCTCTCTCCTGTTCTACCACATGTGTTTCTTCATTTATAGATACCTGGGTATGACCTGACTGATAAAGACAAGCAGGAATACCGGTTTTGTATCATCTATCTTTATTTTCACTTCAAATATAATTTTCACTTAATAGTGCAGCAGCATTATCACAGAGTTTATCTGGTCCTGAAGAAAGCCGTCGATACACGGGTAGTGATCTAGAGGCTGAAACATGTCGACCACCTAGTGACAGTGGTTTTAAATCTATACCACTGTGCTGTTCTCTTTTTAACCCTGTCAGGTATAACACACCATTAAAGCATGTTTTTGTGATTTTACCTAGATAGTTTTAACGTCACCACTTGCATTTCACACAGCGCTGCACACCTCACTATATCCCAGCTCACTTTTGGGCTTACCATCCTATTCCTTACTACTTAAAACATATCTGAGCTCCTTCCTTAAATTTTCTCTTGAAGTAGTAGCTCCCAATGTTGACTTGGCTTTCAGCATTTGGTAAGGAGGACCCAAATGACGAAGCATGTCACCTTCGGGTGAGTGAGGGTTCTTATCCTTAAGGGATGTCTCCCCCTTCTCTGATTTAACAAATATTGATGATTCACTAGTGGTTCACTTTGAGAGACATACTAATGATGCTTACTGACACATTTGTAGACTTTAGATATACTTGACCCATGGTTAAGTGCCTCGAAGATGAGTGTTGGGGGTCTTGTTGACTCATGATCCTACCTCCCAGCCATGGTTTGCTAGGCAGGATGGCAGTTGGTTTAGTGCTGGTTACCACATTGGGCCGCGGGAGTCAGCCAAGGACGTTTGTTTGTGGGGCATCTCTTTGGGGAGGCTACGGTTAGGTAATGATGCGCAGCAGTTGTCTGTGTTGGCCTGGAGGGCGAATCGGGGGGATGTGTTTGGTGCTGAGCGCTCACAGTTCGAGGTCGAGGCAGACAGCATCATGTGTCTTGCGAGTTTGATGCCCAGGTGCAGTTTGGACACAGGGTTGGCAATCACACCAAGGCATTTACCAGCAGGACCTAGGCGCCCTTCCAGGAAAGCTGCACCAGGGACCTATTGCATGGTATATTAGCCCTCCGGTTTAGGGTCGCTAAGGTTGATCGCTGCCAGTTCCTGACAGCTCCGATCTAATTACGACGGGTTTGCAGCTGAACGAACGCATTAATTTAGGGGCATCTCTAACGTTACGTTCAGATAGCAATGCACAGCTGTCAGGGTGGAAAGGGGAATTTTGGTCAATACACAGCTACCTGTAATACTTGTAGGCTTGACTTTAGCTCCTCTGATTGGCCACTTCCTTGTTCGGGTTAATGACAGCAACTCATTAATTGAGTTGCACCTGCCAATTTCAGCGCTGTGATAACTAAGCACAGTTCGAAGCACTAGGTAAAACACGTTTATTGCATTTGAAAACTTGCGTTACAGCTACTGCTGCTCGTTCACATCTTCCCCACCACACATATGAAGTATCTACTGCTGAGGGGATTACTGGCTTTCCCCAGAGGGCACCAAGCAAGAATTCTCTGCGTTGTTATAATGGATGAACAACATTACAGTTTATTAATACAAATACAAGATACCCTTCAGGTGACTGTGCCCTCAAACACGTTAAGATTAGCACAGCCACCTGCAATACTTGTAGGCTTGTCACTAGCTCCCCTGATTGGCCACCTTTCATCACTACGTTTAAGGACAGCAACTGCCTTTCACAGCGCTGAGATGATTGAGCAGGGTCTAAGGCTCTAGGTAAAACACGTTTTGTTGAAATTCGGAAACTAGAGTTTAAACGGAATCAGCGGCAAACACTCCTTTCCCCTACCACACATATAGAAGTGGTAAGGGCATTACTGACATCTTTAACAATCCCTCAGCAAATGTCTGAATATTATGATGGATTGATGACATTATAGTTTAACAATCCTAATACAAGAGAGTTTTATGCAGCGATATCTGATCACAGGCATGCCTAAGTGCCCTTATGTCAAATAAAGGTACAAATACAAGTCAGACAATTGCCTAGGAGCACACAATTTGGTTAAGCAGGGAAGCCATGACTAACTAATGATGGTTTTACATTGCATAAGATGTACTTAATCGAACAAGCAGGCCTGCAGGAAGTCTATAAAAGGGCTCGAGGCCGCCCAATCAGTAGCAACAATTTAAACACAGTCAAACAAATCAAGGTACTTACAGGCGGATGCACAAAGGGCAAACATTCTCTGAGACTGGATTGACACATTACCCGCCCTACTGTCTTTGCAGCTAGGTGGGTTGCGTATGCTTGTCATCCTATAAGTATGCTATGATTCCAAAGTAAAGACATCTTTATGCTTACCAGCGAATACTGGGCCGTGGCCTGGGCAGTGAGCGGTAAATACAGGGCCCAGCCAACCTCCTAATCAGAAGGGCCATTAGCCCAGAGGGTACTAGAGGAACACATCTTGGAACTGTGGTTAAAGGAGAGAACAGTAGTTCCCAACTTCAGGGGAGGCGTAGAATTTTCCAAGACAAGGGTACATTAAGCCAAGTACATTCCCATCAAATAAAATAAGAAGGGCTTGGTAAATTAGTGCATGGCCTCATTAGTTCAAACATAACAGGACTCCCATAGAGATGGGGCACGCCTGCCAGAGGTTGGTAGGGAATTGGTCCAGCTGGATGGACTGGTATCTGCAGGTTGCAGGAGTTTATTGAGCCTGCCATGGTGGAGGGGCCCCGGATATGAAGGTGGCCACATCTAGGGCTTGGCAGGGCGATCTGGAGGAAGAATGGTACATAGGGTTACCCTCTTCAGGAGCACAATAGGGGTGCAGAAGCCAAACAACCCCAGGAGTCTTTATGGCAGGACTCTAGAGGAAAGCAATGGTGCCCCACTAGTTCTTCGGGCGGTTGTAAGCCTGAGCAACCAGGGGCTTGCCTAGATGCTCTCCGCCCCTAAAAAGGCATGAGTAAAGAGATGGACTGGTAGTCCACTGTAATTATGGGGGATAACCCCCACAAACTGGTAGCATCGGTTGGGTTGGCCATGGTGCAGTTGGCTCATCAGGCGGGAAGGGCAGCTTAGGTAAGTCACCGCAGCCTGCCCTGGGATCACCCGTAAGTTAACTCATCACGGTGGCATAATTCTTGTATGAAATAAACCTGCAGCAAAATGTTTTCCCACAAACAAGTCTCATGTGGTTATTTATTGCTGTGCATGCTATGTTTCCATGTTGGGTTGAGTTGCCATGATTGGCACTAACTCAGTTGCCCAAAATTACAGGACGGAAGTAGGTTATTACCTGTGCCCCACAAAAGCATCTGAACATTATAGGGTGACCTGTTCGATGCGGGTTCCTGTGTGTTCTTGGAAGGCACATCGCCGATTCGCCATCCCTCTCCCTCTAAACAAGGCATGGGATACAGAGGAGGGCTGAGGCGAGCTTTGCTCTTGTTTGGCAGATGTCCAGTTACTGTCCACATTTATTTATTTATTTGAAGTTTGTTATAGCGCAAGCATGACCCAAGTGGGTATCTGAGCGCTTTACATACGGTTGAGGAAGACATAGGAAAAACAGCTAGGGGGGAAAAATCAATGTAACAGTGGGACGATATACAACAGGAGCAGGATGACATTAAGGTGGACATAGGAAGTAGGCTGGGTGAGAACGAAGACTAGAGCAATATACATCAAGAGGAAACAAGACAATATGTCAGGCGACAATGGGTCGCAACACATGATATGTATTCAGTAGGCTAGAGGCAAGAAGAGAAAAGAATCTAGCTTAACGCCTTGTTCATTAGTAGAGCTTTGACTTCCCTTTTGAAGGCCAGCGTAGAGGGAATCAGACTTGTTTCCACTAGCAGGGAGTTCAAGATTCTCGGGGCGATGCCAGAGAATGTACGCTTGTAGGTTTTAAGCTTATTACATTTCTTTGGCTTGAGCAGCAGAGTGCCGGAGCTCCTTGTGGACCTGGTGCCACCAGATAGTTCCAGCTTGTTTGTCAGGTAGAGTGGGGTGTTGAAGTGTAGTACTCTATTGGTCATACAAGCGATCCTTAGTTGGATCCTTGCCTCAAAAGGAAGCAAATTGACCGATTTCAGGTCCGCGAAATGTGGTTAGTCTTCCTAGAACCCGCGATGAGTCTAATAGCAGCATTTAGAGATGCTCTAATGGGGGCTAAACTGAGTTTCGGCTGTTCGCATAGAGTAGCACTGCTGTATTCTTGTCTAGAGATGACAAGTGCCCGCATCACCGATTTAAAGTCATCTTGGGGAAGGTAAGGTTTGAGTTTTCTTAAGATGCAAAATTGAAAGTTCCCTCATTTGGTCGCTGATCTGATATGATCTTGCATGTTTAGGTTTTTGTCTAGCAAAAATTCCCAGTTACAGCAGGTTCTTGGTTTGGAATGGAGAAAGTGTCACATAATTTACATTTTTGCCAGATCTATACCATGCAAAGGAAAGAGTTAATTGCCTGGTTAACAGATCATTCTGTGGAGAGTACTTTGGGTGAGGGATCCTAATGTTTTGAAGCCATTAAACATCAATGTTAAATTTGGAGGTGGTGCCTTATCAGTGGCAGGTATTACCACTCCTGTTATGACAGAGTGCCATGGGGTCCACTGCAGAATGGGATGATGGGGTTGCCTGTTTTATCTGCTTCAGTTGTAAACAATATATTCTTCCATATAGCTTGGTCACAGCAATGAGAGCGGTCAGGAATGCCCTCTTAGGTGTACCCAGGGCAGTTATCCATCTGGAGAGTATGAGGGCATGGATATTACTATATATGTCTGCCAGAAAGGGGGATTTGTTCAGGCATGACTTTTTACAAATGAAGAGTTTTGTGTTTCTTTGAATGTTGCACATTGTTGCTCCAAATATGGTGATGCTATCCCACATTTACTAGACCACTTATGCCTGCAATATTGTCTTCTGCTTGTAATCAAATGTAATGTATGCATTAGTACATTGTAAATTGTACAGGTGTATGTTGAAAATGTGCCTGAAAAATAGCTTTGGCGTTCAGCACCTAGGTATTTTGCATACATACAAATCTTTTGCAATAGATTTATAGTTGTAATACACCGAACAGATCTTTTGCTCTAAAGCTTGTCGCATGTTAGTGGTTGGTGAATGAGGTCAGCAGAAGAGATCGCTGGATGTAATTATTTTATTTTTACATTGCATCCTACAGTGAAATCAAAATCTAACTTCACTTCCCGAGTACCCGCGGTAGGGAGTTTTCCTCAAGGAAGCTTTGGACTCATCGAATTATCTAGAAAGCAGTAATTTATGGGCAAGTCTTTAGAGTTTACCCAAGTGCTGTCTTCTGGAATCTCATCAAATGGCAAATATGGTTTAATCTTGGACAGGATTGCTGGGACAGAAAAGTTAATCATATGGTAACGCATGAATACCCTGAGTGCCCCAGACCCAATGATGTCTCTGGATTCCTGGTGCTGATTTTTGTTGTCATGGCCAAAAACAGAACATGCGTGTGGGCCATGACACAGGCCTGTATCACAGATTGCAGTCTTGTTGGACTGGGGCAGGAGGGAGTCACCCAAAGTGCTACCTTCATGGTGGTGAAAGGCTACTAAAACAACCAACAAAGGGAGAGCAGGGGTCTAAGGGAACATTTAGAGACCAAGCCTGGATATATTCCCCAATAATTACTCACAAAACTACCAAAATATCCATGGGTCTAATGAGTCTAAACAGACCCTTAAGCAAAAATAGACCTAAATAACTGTGATCCTATTCTCAGAGGAATATCCTTAGAACAGGAAAATCCTTAAAAAAGGACGGATTCTCATCACTCACCGAAGTGACATGCTTCATCATCTGGGATCTCCTCCTAGTTACACACAAGTGCAACCAAGGGCTACAACCCTCTCACTGAGAGAGGGGAGCTCGCGGATGTTTTCAAAACAGTGTGATGTATATGGAGTGCTCTGTAGAATCCAACAGATATGAGAACATATTATTTGTGAGAGTGATGGGCACAGTGTATGAAAGTGAAGAGTGAAGATAAAATTGGGTTGCAAGAGAAAAAGATTTAATAGGTATCTCTTGTTGTCCAAATTAAAACAGTGCAAAAGCAGTTTTTACAAAATAACTGCAAGGGTGCAATAACAGGGTCTACATGTTTCAGCCACATGGATTATAATAATCTTAGGTCTTCCTCAGGACCCCAATAAAGTATTGCTACCGTGTAGTGGAAATAATGATGAAAAAACAAACAGGGTTTGAACAAATACAACCATGTAACCTGATATAAGGGTATTCAGATCCTCCGTAGTTTACAGGATGCTGGTGGCACCCGTATCTTACGAGGAATGGACCTCACCTCACCTGGCTACAGCTCAGGAATTTATGCCCCACTCTGTCCGTCGATACTCCAGGCTACTTCTGAGCCGTATACGAAGGAGATCCCTGATGATGAAGAATGTCACTTCGATGAGTAATAGGAATCCGTCCTTTTCTAAGGATTTTCCTGTTCTAAGGATTTTCCTCTGAGAAAAGGATCACAGTTATTTAGGTCTATATTTGCTTAAGGGTCAGTTTAGACTCATTAGACCTGTGGATATTTTGGTAGTTTGGTGAAAGGCTATTACCTTTGCCAGTAATTAAGCAGCATGAGTGCGGTGGCAGCAGTATACAATTTAGTGATCAGTAGAAGTGAACAGGCCCTTTTTTCCTGTGGCACTGGTGTAAGGTGCACTCATTTTTAGTTCCGCTACTGTGTGCTTAACTCACCCTTGGCCTGTTATATTCCATAAAGGTACCATAATATAGGCCCGGTAACTTCATTACCCTTCACCTATATTCTTCCCTAAATTACACTTGTAACGGTTTTACAGGGACTGATATTTTACCTAAATACGACACTGCATTCAGAACGCAGGTTTTCCCTAGTTCGAAATCTCATACATTATGCATGAGGATTCTTGGAAGCACAGCATGACTACCATCTCCTCTATAATATCTATGTACAAAGTTCATGCCCGACGTCACCCTTAGGCCGACACAGTAATACAGCGCGGTAGTACCCCTGGGGAGACATATGGGTATATATACATCACATCTTGCTAAGACAGATAGAGGAGACTGAGACTTTCAGGCCGACACACTGACCAGAGATGCTGAGGTTCCTGCATGCAGAGACTCCAGCTCGCAGTGGTCTAACATCCCTTGCGGGGTGTCCAACTCGAGACCAAGAAGAGGTCCCACAGTCTCTCACTTCAGGTAATGGGGTTGACTAAATCCGAGAGGGATTCTTGGCTTAACACCTATACACATGCTACGTACATGTAGGTACATCTAGTTAGGGAGGCATCGTAGGAGTACGCATCTTTTTATCATGTGTTTTATATACTCATATGTATTCATGATTATTGTAAGATGGTGGAGCAATACCATCCGTTTACCTTTATAGTACTGATAATAATTTACATCTTATAGTGTCGCACGGTTGTTGCAGCTCATCTATTCTTCACCAGAATAACAACTGTTTAATAAATACTTATTGAAAACGCCCAGCCTGTTTATTCTGAGTATATCTCTGAAAGAAACTAAGTAAGCACGAGTGACTGAGGGAAAAGTAGTATATTGTTTCCACGGTCCTTAGGGATCAGGGTTGTCATGTTCGATGGTTGCCAAGAACTATTCTCTCCTTGGTAAGAGATTATAGTGGCACTGTGAGCTAGTTGGTACAAAAGGCCAACATACCTGGTGAGGTTGTTCAGAATCAGTCTGTCACCAATCCTACAGTGTATGCTGTCCAAATGCGTAGATCCTGTATAATTATTATAGGAACTACATGACAGGCCTATATAAAATTAAGTTTGTAGCGCTGTGCAATTCCATTTTGGTAGACCCAGGGCTGATTGGAGGTAGATGAATCCCCTCAGATTTGCAAATTGCTACATTCCTGTGAGCTAGGTGGTACACACAGTGGGGAGAACCAGGCTACTCAAGCTTACTTCAAAGGATGCTCTTTGATTCAGAGAGAGGTCACTGGAAAGGGGCCTGGGTCCATATCAGGATGGGGATGGGGCTGAAAAGAGAATCATAAAGTGTAGGTCTGGGGCACTGGGGTAACCATTTGATAGACATAATACTGTGGCTGACATTGTGGTGTGAAACCTCTAATCACTCCAATGGCCTGTGTTGAGGCACTATCAGATTTGGAGTTGCTCTTGCTGTCGCAGATTAATTTCTGGAGGAAGGGTGGGTCAGAGGAGAGGATACTTCAAAAGAAAACCACCAACAATAATTTTAAAGACTCAGACCCTAAATCACATTACGTGTCTGGAAATAAACAGAAAGAAGGGGAGCTCGAAGTCCCCAAATTTGTTAACTGTCAGGCAGCCAGATGAGCTGTGCTAGGAGGTGAAGCTCTGCAAGACTTCTGCCTGTGATCAGGACTGGAGTCTAAGGCCTGCCACTCTACCAGATGGGTGAGAGGAAATCACCTAGGCACACCGAAGACCACCTGCCCTTGGAGCCTGGAATACCAGTGCCTGCTTGCTTGCCAAGACCAGGGAGCCCTGTAAGGAAGAGGCGAGGACTGGTGGGAGTGAGGTCCAGTTAGGGGATCCTGGCGAGGGGGTCGCGGTAGCAAGGTGTGAGGAGATGACTGCTACTCCGATTGCCCATGTCAGGTTAAAGTCTGTGACAGTATGCCGAAGGGGGCCGCCATGAAGTTTGCAATACCGATCGAGTTGTCGCTCGTGGGCTCTGAGTAAGTCTGAAACCCTGTTTGCCAGAAGGGGACCACTATGAAGTATGCCATGCCGATCGGGCCATTACCCATCAGAAAGTGGTTTTTACAAGAAATATCTCAAATTGATAGTCCTACTTGCTTTTTGTTTTAATTGTATGGTTTACATTTTTTCAGATAGATTGGCCGGTTTGGCTATTTTAAAATGGTGTGTAACGAATTCGGACATATGATTTCAGTAAATAGGATAGAAATATTTTATGAAGTGTTTGATAAATACTTACAATTTAACCATTCACCGGGAACGACTAGTCCCTCTGACAAGGGAAACAATGCCTTGGCTATGACCTCTTCCCTGTATTAGATCATGGTTAGGCGTGCATGTGATGGCTCTAGCTAGTGAACATGAAATGAAGGTAAAATTAGTAATTCTAGGTCACACATGATTTATAAAGGAGGAAGGAAAATCATTAGTCTCAAATGCTGACTGGCC
Organism: Lissotriton helveticus; assembly: GCF_964261635.1. Taxonomy (NCBI): domain Eukaryota; kingdom Metazoa; phylum Chordata; class Amphibia; order Caudata; family Salamandridae; genus Lissotriton; species Lissotriton helveticus. The sequence continues at coordinate 732,971,379 of NC_136059.1, read as the reverse complement.
ATGAATGATGCTGCTTGGCTGACTTAAGTTTTCTAAATGTAGTAGTTATCGTTACCATCACATTTTCTTGTTTTATCAGATGTGTCATTTTCTAAAAACGATTAATAATTGGCATAGCTCAGGAGAATGCAGGTCCATGGTATGCAAGTCGTCTGACAACTTTGCATGTTTTAAAAAAAACTTTGGTAGGGTTCCCAAATGTGAAGCTTTTAACTCATTTCCGTCCCACCGTCCCCAGTGTCTTTTACATGGTAAGTAATAGGACAGTTGTCAGCCGTCAGGCACAATTCCTTCCTGCAGGATCTTCTGGGAACAGAATTTGATGTGCAAAGCCAAGAAATTTCATCTACCTTCGTCAAGGGCACATTTTACCAACATTGCCCAACTTCGTGGACAAAGGAAGAACCTTCTCTCATTCCTGATTAAATGCTCAGAGGAGAGCCTTCAATGGAAGAAATGTGCACTGGTGACTGGAAAAAGCGTCAGCATCGATTATAAATAGCCCCAGCGTGGGAGTCAATTCAACAAGATGAGGGGGAAATGGTATAGATGAGGCTCCTATGGAGCAAAACACTACATTGCCTGTCAGACAAGGTATCCCTGTCCTTGGAAACTGCAAAACCGTGCCAGAGCTGGATCCGAATTGTTCACCACTGTGTTGTCTAGTCGTATCTCACAGAAAAGCAAATAGGCTTACTTCTTTAAAGTGAACGCTATTAAGGACATATTTTGCCTTCCTGTAAATTATCAAAAATCCACAGTTTATATTTCTTAATGAGAAAAGACAGTACTTTTCTTGAAGCAATAGATACAAATAAGTTTTTATATAGAACTTCCAAACTATGATAATTGCAAACAGTACTCTGTTAGAACCTCCCTATCTCTATATATAGAGTACAGAAAATAAAGTATTAAATAGTATTGATGAATTGCTTTAAATCCCAGAACAATGGGCTGCAGAGGCAAGGTCATGTCCTACAGCAAATGAGAGATGATTGTCTTTCAATAACGAGGAACGAATGAACGGACTTGGCATGAATGATTGTTGCCATGAACACAATTATTATGTTATATTATTTTATGTTGATTTGTATAGCGCAGTAATCACATGAAAGGGTTTCCAGGCGCTTGGGCAGGTGTCTAGTGCCAGTGGTGCATATTTGAAGTGCCAGACCTTCAGGTTCTCAAACATAAGAAGTGTGGAGGAGGTTCTAATGTGTTGAGGGAGGTCAGTCTAAGTCCTAGATGCGATGGAGGAGGATGGATGACATTACAACGCATGCTTTTACATCGCATGCCTTTACAACGCGGTATTTACAACGAATACCTTTACAACGCATAATGCTTTTGGGCGCTGGATAGTGAATAGTTTAATTTACTATTCCAACTCCAGTCCCCGCGGATAGTAGGGAAGGTGTTGGATAGTACATTAAACCTATTCCCTATCCTAGAGCGCCCCCCAGCGCAATGCGTTGTAATGGTTTGCGTTGTAAAAGTTGCGTCGTAAAGGCACTGCGTTGTAAAGGTTGTTTACCGATGGAGGACAATGGGCGACCTCCAGTTTTGTCTTTGCAGATGCAGGGAGTGTGTGCGAGTGAGGATGAGGCAGAGCATATGTGTCTGGAGGGTTAGTGAAATTGTATGTGGCTGTTCAGGTATTCTGGCCCTGTGTTGTGTAGGGCTTTGTATGAGTGCATGAGAAGTTTGAATTGACTGTGCTTGTGAATGGGGAGCCAGCTAATTTTCCTGAGGTACGGTGTGATGTGAGTGTGTTGAAGGACCGGGCCTTATGGGCCTGGCGGCGCAGGGCACGCCTTAATCTCCAGGTTCACCTGCCTTGTCGGACAGAGACAGACACGAGACACTCTTTTGGGCGTAGAAAATCAGGTTTATCAGCTGCAGCTAAGCACAGTTGTCCCAGAAGTACAGAGTAGGTTCTCAGGAGACTGCCACTTCAATTCCGTGGCGCACAATCTTTTATAACACACATATTTACGACATGTATTCTCAACACATACAAAGCTAACCAATAGGAGAAGTTGGAAAACAAGCTATCGAATGTCCCAAATACGCCCTCCTTTCAGACTCTGTGTGTTACCCCTCCCCACAAGTTAATCAATGCTAGTGCCATAATCTAATTCGCAGGTGGCAGGACTTATTTGTGTGCCTCAAAGGATAGTTGTGTAACAAGAGAATACAAGGAGAGAATAGCGAAGGCCAGTCAAGTAAGATAAAGTGAGGAAAGAATAGGAAAGCCAAATAGTCAGTCGAGACAGGGATCAATCAGCCCAGACATGGATTAGTAGACTCGGCCAGACCCTGACATCTGTTTCATAAACAAGGGCAGGGGGTTATTTTTTAACAGAAGAGACACACAGCAGCTGGAAAAGGCAAAAACACTCCGTTCGCCGTGTCGCCTGAGTGAAGGCAACACAAAATGGCGGCAGGAGACAAAATGGCAGCCGTATACGAAACAAAGTCAATATTACAGAACCTCAGTCCCTCCTTTTGCCATTACCCAGGCAAAACACGAAAGACTCAAGTTAATCTGAATCAATGTCAATGGCCATGAGATCAGCGAGTTGTTGCTGCACCATCATCTTAATGTGCTCTGTTCTCTGTGATACAGGTCGTGGGACGCACAAGGAGGTACAAAGACCACAGATGACGGGACCACATTGTACACACGGACAACAAGAAAAAATGATGGCCAAAACCATTCCAAGGAAGGTTAACACCTTCCATCCCCATGTAGACAGCAGTCCCCAAAACCATCCCATCACCGACCAATCTCCTGCATCCTGATGAATTGACTCGGAAATAACTTGCAGTTTAGAGATGGCTTGGTATACTGTAGGGGCATTATCAGGAATATAAATGCAGCAACTAGACCCGATCAATTTACAGACTCCTCCGCGGTCTGCTAAAATAATGTCTATAACCATCCGGTTCTGCAAAGTCATAAGGCGGTCCGCCTGAAGTTCAGCTGTTAAATTACTCAAGGCTCCAGAAGTCACATTTATGGTAGCCTCAACAACACGGACTAGTTGTCTAATATTTCTGCTATTGACCATTGGGCCCCAGAAAGGAAGGAGTCCTTTGAAAAAGTCCCCTCCCTCTTGTCCTGCGGTGTGTCCTTAGTATCAATAACCCCTCTGCCATATCTATTTCTATGATAGCCTCAGGGAGCAGTATATGTTGGAGGGAGAAGAAAAGCCACATAACATGTTCCTGAAAAGTTGTTGGGGAGCCACGTATAGGCTTTGTCATGGCAGACAAAATATGTGCCTTGAGATGGTACTAGTGGGGAAGAAATCTGTGATGAATAAATGTATGTACGGGAACAAACACTCTTTTCCTGTTGGTATTTAATATTTCTACCGTTTATCTGTAAACATAAATTTCCTCGATGAGGTATGGTCCAAATTGGTGGTGATATTCCCTGTTGTTTAGCCTTATCTGTGAGACTAGTAACATAACGAGTCACATTCAAGCCATCATATGCTCGTTTCTCATCGACGGGAATCTTACCACTTTCGGAAACTCTAGCCATAGCCACTCTTCCCTTTATCACAGAACTATGACTAAAATCTGCTCTACCAGCATATGGACCAGCAAGAGGATGTCGAAGTTGATTCTGGTAAGCATTGGAAAACATAGCCAGATAGGCCCAGGCTGAACCTTCATAAGAGAATGGAAGGACTAGATATGGCATCCCTTTCTCTGTGTTATGGGGCATGAGTCCACAAACCCAACAGTCAGTTGTATTGACTGCTAGTTGATGCTGATGCAACAGCTGAATAAATGAATTGTTAAAATATTCTGTTCTCCTAACTTGTTCGTGTTCTGGGAGTGTATGGAACTGATGCGGAAAGACAATAGTGGGAGTAGACAAAGAAACAGAAGTAGGAACAGGTGCTTGCTGCATAGTATGAACAACCCAACCCACACAAGTCAATAAAATACATGTACATATTAAAATGCACAAAATTATGCCACATGGGCTAGACAACAATTTTTTACATTTACTGTTAATATTTTGATTTTCATCATTCTTTCCAAATTCGGTATCCATTCTCTAAAGCGTTTCTCACGGTAATCTTCCTAGATCACTTAGTTGTGGTTATTAGCCGTCCTATGACACTGCAACTCCTGCAGACCTATGCCACTACTCAGGTCACAGCCTACGACTCCTACCGTGACCCTGCAACTTGATGGATAGTAAAAAGAATATCTCTTAAAAAATACAATCAAAAAAAGGTTCAAGTGTTTCTTTTCAATCTTGGTCTCAGATTGTACCGAGCCTTATCAGGTACTGTTTGTTCTCGAAACAAAGTCTCTGGGTCTGTTGTGTTCAACCGCAAATGTGGAGGTACAGCTTCTTGCAGTACGTTGTCATCTTCTTTCTCAGATTTTGTCCGATCCAGACGTGCACTACTGAAAGGTACAAATTGAGGGACCCTTTCGCATTCACTATAGCCTATACCCTCACGAACACACTGATCAAAAGGCAAACGCAAAGGTACCCTTTTACAGTGCACGCCATGGATCCAGTTCTTCTTTCCGACGACTTTCACTGCTGTACGTGTCACAAGGATGACCTGTCGAGGCGACCCCAAACGAGGTTCCAGATTCTTCTTCCGTTGAAAATTCTTCAGACAGACCCAGTCTCCGGGTTGGATGGAGTGGCCTGGGTCTGTGGAAGCCTCTGGTAAAGCGTTTTGTACCTGCTGATGAAGAATACGCAATTTAGTGGTGAGGTCATGCAAGTAGCCAATCAACATAGGATGCGGAATATCAGAGTACTTTTTAGGTCGTGGGACTCCCCAGACATTAGCTGGGCGCCCAAAAACAACCTCTTATGGGCTGAGTCCCAAGCGAGAATGTACAGTTGTTCTCGTAGATAGGAGTGCCAAAGGTAAAGCATCGGGCCAAGAAAGACCAGTGCTGGCCTGAATCTTTGCCAGTTTGAGCTTGAGAGTGCCATTATAGCATTCTACCAAACCAGAGGGTGGTTTACCAGACTGAGGGTGGTTTGCCGCATGGAATTTCTGCCTAATACCAAGACCTGCACACACCTTCTGCATAATTTGGCCTACAAATTCACTTCCGTTGTCACTCCAGACAACTCGCGGCAAACCAAACCTCGGGAAGAATTCCTTCAAAAGGACTTTGGCAATAGACAAAGCAGTATTATCCTTTAGGGGTTAGGCCTCTATCCATCTGGAAAAGGCACACACCACCACCAGAACATACTTTAAATTATTGGAACGTTCCATATGAATGCAATCAATTTGCAATACCTCAAAAGGATACGTAGGGGGAGCGAAATGACCTGCCGGAGCTGAAGTTCCCTTTCCTGGATTATGCATCAAGCAAATGATACAGTGTTTCACCACATTCTCTGCACATTTAGGGATTCCTTCATTCTGCCATACTGGAGCCAGAAGTTTGCATATCCCTTTCGCACTGATGTGAACTGGACCATGCGCCATAGTAACCACTGGCAATACATAAGCGTCTGGTAACAGCCAACGTTGGTGTTCTGACAATTCCGTCCAACACCCTGTCGCGTCCAACATTCCCGTAATTTCTCTCCACTTACTCAATTCCTTTTCTGTAGCCTCTCCTTGAATCATTCTTACACTTTCCATTGTGTCCTCACACATTCCTGCTTCTCCAACCCATCTTGCAGGGCCTGCAACATACATACGACTTGTAGCATCTCTCGCTGTTTCTTTCGCTACCTCGTCTGCAAAAGCATTACCGCGACCCACATCATCAGTAATCTTTTTATGTGCACTACACTTCACAATTGCTACCTGGGTAGGCAAGGTAAGTGATTCCAAAAGGTCATTCACGAACTGACCATGCTGTATTTTAGTCCCGTGTGAAGTAAAGAATCCTCTTTCCTTCCAAAGACGGCCGTAACTGTGGGCCACCCCAAATGCATATTGGATATCGGTAAACACATTCACTCTTTTTCCCTCAGCCAATACGCAAGCTCTGGTCAAAGCTATCAATTCAGCTGCTTGGGCTGAATTCTGCCTGATACGTGCTGTCTCAACAACTGTATACAAAGTAGTAACAGCATAGGCTGCAGTCGTTTCACCATTAGGGAGCTTAAAACAAGACCCATCCACCCATAAGATCCCATCCGGGTCCACGAGTGGTGTATCTTTTAAGTCTATTCTGCCTTTCGTTTCCTCCTCTGTACGGAGAAAACAATCATGCTGTACTTGAGCATCTTTCTCGTCTGTAATGGGCAGCAGTGTTGCTGGATTCAAAGTATTACATCGCTTAATGTGTATATGACTAGCCAAAAGCGTCAGCTCATACCCAGACAAACGAGCACTCGTGAGATGTTGTGTTTTTGTTCTGTTCAAAAGAGTATCCACTGCATGTGGTACCATAACCACAAGGGTGTTATCCAGTACCAATCCAGCGGATTGACGAATGGAGATCGCTGCTGCTGCTGTAGCTTTAAGACAACTAGGTAATGCCTTGGCTACTGGATCCAATGTAGCCGAAAAATAGGCACATGGCCGCTGTTTGTCTCCAAATTGTTGTGTTAAGACTGACAACGCACAACCTTCTCTTTCATGAACATATAGTGTAAAAGGCTTACTATAATCCGGAGTACCTAGCACAGGAGCAGAACACAAGGCAGTACGTAAGTCAGAAAAACTCTTCTGACATTCATCAGTCCAGGGAAGAGGTTGGGGCGTGTCTTTCAAAGTAAGTGCCAACAGAGGTTTAGCCAACAAAGAAAAATTTGGAATCCACTGCCTACAATAGGAGGTAATGCCCAAAAAGGCACGCACCTCCCTTTGTGTGGATGGTACAGACATTTGTGCAATTGTTTTAATACGTTCTGGGGTCAATCGCCTTCCCTCCTTCGACAAGAGATGACCTAAATAGGTAGCCTCCTGGCGACAATATTGTAGTTTAGAGGAGGACACTTTGTGATGTAGGTCAGACAAATAGCGTAACAACAAAACAGTCACATCCGTACAAATATCCTCTGAATCAGCAACGATCAACAAATCATCCACGTACTGAATAAGAGTGGCACCTGGGGGCAAAGTGAAAGCATCAAGTTGAGATTTCAAAGCCTTACTATAAATGGAGGGACTCTCACAATAGCCTTGAGTTGCACGCTTAAATCTAAAGCTTCGGCCCCCAAGAGAGAAGCCAAAAAGATCTCTACTCTCTTCAGCAATAGGAATACTGAAGAAAGCGTTCTTGAGATCAATGACCGAAAACCAGGCAGCCGAAGCAGGTATCATTGTGAGCAAAGCAGTGATATCCGGGACAACAGGAAACTGGGGTATAACAATCTTGTTAACCTCCCGAAGATCGATCACAAATCGATATACAGGGGGCTGAGAAGAATTAGAACATTTAAGAACAGGCAAAACAGGACTATTGCAAACATTTCCTCTCGTTTCTTCAACCACACCCTTCTGAACCAAATCAAAAATGATAGCCAACAGAGCTCTTTCACCATCGCTGGAAATTTTATACTGAGAAATGCGTGGTACCTTAACATTAGGCTTGACAGTAACCACGTAAGGTGGAATTTGGAGCAAACCAACATTATTCGGACCTGTGGCCCAAAGGGTAGCAGGAAGGGAATGCAATTCGGGTGGAAGATTGTCCTTAGACAAATACATAGGAGAAACCAAGTTCTTACCTAAAGTAAGATGTACACCAGAAGGAAAACAATACAATGTTGCATAAAGCCTTTTCAATAAGTCCAAACCCAGCAAATTCTCCCCGCAACCAGTCGTTAAAATGAGAGGGGCCTCTAAATCATAAGGACCAATTGACAGAGGCAAAGGGCAAGAAACCGGGTTATGAACTGGGGCGCCAGGGAATCCCACAGAAACGTTTGTTAAGCCAGACAAAGGTGCCCCAGGGCGTTTAGAGTGAATGATAGAACTTCTCATTGCACCAGTATCCATAAGAAATGGCTCTGAAACACCCAATGCAACAACTTCAACATAAGGCCCATTCTGATCCACTGGAACTGATATGACTCCCTTACTTTGTCCATGGCTGTCCTAGCTAGTATGAAAATCCTAATTCTCACCTTCAACACAATAGTCGTCATTGTAATATTGTGCAGACTGAGTATTCTGTTGGTCAAAATAATTTGTGGAAGACTGAGGAGGAAGGAAACGCTGTGTTTGTGACAACGCACCCTGCCCTCTACCCCTGGGTGCTGACTGGAAACCACCACGGCCTCGTGGCCCTGGCAGTCCACCATTACGCTGCAATAAAACCGGACAGCTATTCTTAAAATGACCTTCCTCTTTACAATAGGCACATTGATTAGGACCGAGTAAAGGTCGCGGGACAAAGTGTTCAGGTTTCTGTAATAACCTCTGGAACTGGGGAGGCTGTTGAAATTGGTGCTGAGCAGAACGAGGGGGATAAGCCTGTTGTAAAAGAACCTTCGTTTCTAATTCCTTAGTCTTTTTCTCGAGTTTATCCTTTTCCTCCTTATCCCTATTCTCGTAATACTGAGCAGTGGCTAATATTTGGGCAGACGAAGAAACAGCCCACAAACTCTTGGAGTCTTTTAATTTATGTGACAATTCTGGAAGTAAATTAAATACGAACTTGTCCACAAATAACCGCTGTCCACCTTCAGTACTCATGTCTTGACCACTATGGTCGATGAATGTTTCTTCGAAACGGGTAAAGAAATCGGAGACACTCTCATCTCTCTTCTGTTTACACGCAGCTAATTTATCCCAGTTAACACGTAAGGCAGGCATCATCGTTTTCATTAAAGTAATGATCCTACCGGGCAATTCTGTAATCAAAGCATCGGGTTTAGCACCACCTACTTGTGCTGCATCTGCAGCAGTGATAGCAGCCCACGCACCACCTAAAGCTTGATCATGGTCCTCCTTATGAATCCGAGCCCATAATGCTTGTGGGACTACATTTCCCATCAACAGATCAATATCGGCCAAATTCATGACGCATGCATCAACAGTCTGGGACAGCTCTTTATAATACCTAGCAGGGTATTACGAGGGTCCGGTAAAGACTGATAAAGCGCCAAAACTTCAGATCGTTTCCAGGGGACATGCACCCATATTCGCTGGAAATGAGCAGGGATAGGCGGATTAGCACCTGCCTGTGGAACTGCATCTCTCCATATTGGAGGAACTTCTCTCATAGGATAATGTTTCACTTTTTGTCTTACTGCAGGATCAGGTTCAAAAGAAACCTGGGAAGAAAATAAAGACCTAAAGGTGACAAGTGTTCTTACGGCGTTCTCAACCTCAGAAACCACAATGAGTCCCTTATCAAACGTAGCCTGTACATCTAACAGACCCTGGGGAGCAAGACCCAATTCCATATCTTCCCAACCTTTAACAAGAGTGTCACACATGACATTAAAAGCATATCTCTGTCTAGGCTCATCCCACTGGGAAAAGGTGCTCATAATATCGGGCACACTATACTGTGGACCACTTGTGATCCATTTGCGGGCAAGATTATCCAACACAATTCGCTCGTCAGTACCTGGAAGTTGACTATGGGATTGTCTTCGAGAAAGAGCAGGAGTCAAGTTGAAGGATCCAAAGAGGGGGGAGAAAAGGCCAAAGACAGTATCGACCAATCGTCTTTGAGCTGTAGGGGAATCTAACAGTAGGACGGGAGACAAGGCATTAGGCAGAGCCGGAGGAGGGCTAGTAGTTATAAAAGGAACCGAGGATAAAGGAGATCGGGGTGTAGGAGTCCCAGGAACGTGAGTCGGTGGCAAAGGAAACGGGGGTGGCAATACTGGAAGAGGTAATTGTGAAAGAGCCGGGATCTGAGCCAAACCGACAGGTGGCTGAACAAGTGGCAATAGTGGGGGTGCATTAGCACCTTGCACATAGGGTGGAGGCAATCTCAACAAATGGGACATTAAGGGATCTTCGTCAAGATCCTTGCTCTGTGGGAAAGTAGGCAACACAGGGTAACATTTATCGATTGCCATACAATGCTGTCTGTCAGAGACTTCAATCGATCAATCAATTTCATTGTTCTTAAACTGCTGGGCAGCTTGTATAATCGTCATATCTTTCTTTTTCATATCTCTTTTTGCCTGCTTAATTTCTCTCTGTTTGGCTTCCTTACGCCAGAGGCGGAAAGAGTCAAACATTGCCGGCCGGGCTTTTCTTTTTAACAAAATTGCTTCTAGATTATCTAGTATGTCAGACTCAAAACTACCATTTTGTGGCCACTGCAGAACACCATCTTGGTTTATGTATCGAATCCATGCATCGTTAAAGACAATGGGACCAACACCATGTTTCGAATAGAGCTCATAAGTGGGAGTTCCAACCGGAGGAATTGGACAGGAATCCTTCAGCCGGGAATCTCTATTACAACCGAAACAACAGAACTTCCTAAACTTACTAAAACCAGGCATTTTTTAAAATCACTGGTCTATTTGCAAACTTCAAGGGGATTTAAAGCAAACTATACAGCACAAACGTACTTACTCCTTGGCTTCGGCTATTGCAATAGTCGAATAATAAACCCAAACAAAAACAAAAACAAAGAAGTGGGCGCTACCCACGAATACTTAACTAGTTGTTTTTCTCACGCCAACAGAGGTCCATCTAACGTCTCACAATACCAATCGTCACCAAAGGGGCCAAGGCAGGGCGGAAGTCAGGGCAGCAGTCGTCAGCAGCCGTCGAGAAGGAGTAGCCGCGCTTCAAAAGACCTCCGGTCCACTTCGACATACAGGGGTCGCTTGACGTGGTTCGCGAATCCTCCAGAATTTTCCTGCGGGGCTCCTCACGACACATGGGCTGAACCGCTACCACTGATCCTGCCCTACGTTGGGCGCCAGTTGAAGAACCGGGCCTTATGGGCCTGGCGGCGCAGGGCACGCCTTAATCTCCAGGTTCACCTGCCTTGTCGGACAGAGACACGAGACACTCTGTTGGGCGTAGAAAATCAGGTTTATTAGCTGCAGCTAAGCTCAGTTGTCCCAGAAGTACAGAGTACGTTCTCAGGAGACTGCCACTTCAATTCCGTGGCGCACAATCTTTTATAACACACATATTTACGACATGTATTCTCAACACATACAAAGCTAACCAATAGGAGAAGTTGGAAAACAAGCTATCGAATGTCCCAAATACGCCCTCCTTTCAGACTCTGTGTGTTACCCCTCCGCACAAGTTAATCAATGCTAGTGCCATAATCTAATTCGCAGGTGGCAGGACGTATTTGTGTGCCTCAAAGGATAGTTGTGTAACAAGAGAATACAAGGAGAGAATAGCGAAGGCCAGTCGAGTAAGATAAAGTGAGGAAAGAATAGGAAAGCCAAATAGTCAGTCGAGACAGGGATCAATCAGCCCAGACATGGATTAGTAGACTCGGCCAGACCCTGACATCGGTTTCGTAAACAAGGGCAGGGGGTTATTTTTTAACAGAAGAGACACACAGCAGCTGAAAAAGGCAAAAACACTCCGTTCGCCGTGTCGCCTGAGTGAAGGCAACACAAAATGGTGGCAGGAGACAAAATGGCGGCCGAATACGAAACAAAGTCAAAATTACAGAACCTCAGAGTGTGGGCGGTCGAGTATGAGTCCTGCAGTGCTGTTATGGATAGTCTGGAGTCTGTATAGGACTTGTTTGGAGATTCTGGTATAGAGAGTGTGGACATAGTCCAGCCTGCTGGTGATGAGTGCTTGCTTGATGGCCCGTCTCGTATTCTGAGGGAATAATTTGAAGATCTTTTGCAGAATACATCCGATGTAGATGCAGGACCTGCACACTATGTTGACCTGAGCTGCCATTGTAAGCTTGTCATTTAGGATGATCCCTAGGTTTTTTTGTGTGGTCTGTGGGTGTTGGTACTAGCTCTGGTGGGCACCAGGTGGAGTCTCATGAGGAGGTCTTGTTACATTAGATGCTGTATGTACCGGTTTGCAATAGAAAATTGAGATTGGACCCTTGTTTGCAAATCTCGTTGAGTCTTTTGATAGGAGTGTTGTGGAAGACAGTGTTGAAGGCTGCAGAGAGGTTGAGCAGGGTGAGGGCTGCTGTATCTCCTCGGTCCAGGGTGTTTTGAATGTCATTGGTGGTCATGATAAGTGCTGCTTTGGTGCTGTGTTTCTTTCTGATCCTGATTGAGTGTTGTCTAAAAGATGATTTTTGAGGTTGGTTGTGAGTTCCTTGTTGATGACCTTCCCAATCACTTTTGATCGATAGGGGAGCAGGGATATGGGTCTGACGTTGCGCAGTTGATTCGGGTCTCCTCTGGGCTTCTTGAGGAGATCGTTGATTTCTGCAAATTTTCTCTTCATCCTTGAAAGTGGCGAACGTAATGAAGATGTTGATGCTGTGGGTCAGGGTGGTGCTAATTGGTGGTTATTCATTGACACAAGTTTATAGCTTGTTCCCCCTTTGTGACATAATCATGGGGTTATTTACAGATAAAAGAAATTCTCACTGAATCATCTTTGCAGTATTTCTTTGTATTTGCTTCAGGTAGATCAGATGGAGTGGTTTTATGGAAAATGCAACAGACGTCTACAGTCTGAGTAACCAAGACTGGGGCCCCACGTTTAACTTGAAAGCACATTATATTACTCTTCAGAGTAGAGAATGACCCCACTATTCTTAGTCTGCTTTTGCATAGCAAACCTTTTGTTTTCATTGTGGCTGTGTACTTGGAATGTTTACATTAGTCACCTTATTACAATTAACTTGGTTCTCATGGGGTAGTATCTGCCCCTGCATGGGTGGGGGGGGGGGCTGCCTCACTGAGAGAGGGTAAGTAAGGAGGAGGATGAAGGCAGGGTGAAAGGATTACTTAGCTTGTTTCAGTAAAAGAGAGGTGCAGTGTTATAAGGCCTTGCTGCACTTCCACAGACAACCACCTTCTGAATTGACTGGATGTCTGTATGGTTTTGTCCATCCTCAAAGCTGTACTGGGCTCTGAGAACGCCATGCACCAATCCAGAATGAACTTGATCGAAGAAACAAGATGTCTCAAAAAAGGAAAAAGGATTTGTCCAAAATGTGATGAAACTATCTGTTTTATTAGTCAGATTTGTATGTTGGTGGGAGAAATGACCATCCTTTCATCAAGAGTTTATTGTAAAAGAGGAAGACAGACTGTTACTAAATTTGTCAATTGTAAGAAATTGAGTTATTGGTTGAGGGAATTTAGGCTCCACTCAAGCAACAACCCCAATCCTTGTTAGGGTGAACGACAAAAAGTCACTAAATTAACCTGTGCTTAATCTTCTCGTAGATTGGCACAAATCAGTCGAAGTTAACTTAAAGGTAATGTGTAAAGTATATATGTAGCACACAAACAGTTATTAAGCGAAAACACAGGACAAAAAAATATCCTAAGCCAATTTAGAACAACAGAGTACATTTTAATGAATTAAAATTATGCCAGAATGACAAACATCCAATCAGTAGAACGGAAGAAATGCAGTTGTAAAGTTTTAAATAAATATGGTGCCTAAAAGCACAAAGCACTGCTCGTGGTCATCCGGTCATGCTAAACCGGGGGAAATTCACAAGTTCAGGCCGACTGTGATGGAGCAGGGGTTGGATACAGGAACCAAGTTAGTCCTGCTGAGAAGTTACCTGCAAAATCTGGCGTGAAGAGTTCTCTCCATGGTGGAAAAAGCCATTAGGAGGAGGCGGAGCATTGCGGACTGTCATCGCTGTAGTGTGAAGAGCAGATTGGGCATCATGGATGGTCGTTGCTGTTGTGCGATGAGCTGGTCAAGCATTGTGGAAGGTCATTGCTGTATCTTCGCATTGATGGATGCAGCTTGCCTTTCGTTGCTTTAGAACGAAGTGTAGGTCTCACGTTGCTGGTCGTCACTGGTGGCCGCTGTCAACCTGAAGACTAGGTTTCACTAGAGCCTCGCTTTGGTGATCGTCATGGGCAGCATGAAGAGGTCCATTTGTGATCACAAGGAGTTCAAACATCAGGATTTTTACATTTTCTTCTGTGGAGGAGTTCTCACTGATGTCAGCCAAGTGTCCAGGACCTGAGGCCTACCTTTTGGAGATCTGGAATCCCTCCAGCAGTGGCCATCAGAAAGGCACAGACAGACCCAGTTGAAGGGCCAGTTAGGTCTAGTTGTAGCAGGTCAGCTGGGCTGTTGCAAGGAGGACTCTTAAGTTTTTTGTGCCCCTTTTGCTCACACAGGAGGTCAACCAACTGAATCTTGGAGTCACTGTTTGTAGCCTGGGATGAAGAGAGGCAGGTCCAATCTTCCATCTCAGCTAGTGTTAAGATCAATAACTCCATAGAAACGATGATGAGTTAGGAGAATGTTTATTCCAATATTATAGAATAACTCCACCCGATGCGCGATGCCTCTGCTCACGGTCAGATCCCAACGAAGTGTCTGTCTTCCGTTAGGAAGGTTGACTGAGTGTCGGCATCGCGCAAGGATGTAACATTGATAAATAACACATTCAAATCATAATACTATATTGCGCGTGTCGTTCGCGTGGATACAACGCGGACGACACGCGCCACTTAAAGTGACCACTACATCACCTTCCCCCTTATAATAATGAAAACAAGTGAATGGATGAAATAAGAATAGGTTAACATTAAATCAGTATCTTACAAAGTCATTGAACCTCATAGGTTCTTTGATAACTCTCCCGCGTGAAGATGTTGCCTGTGAAGAAAAAACATCCCTAGAACGTGAAATAGGAGGTAAAACTATGCTGGTGCTTGGTTGTTGACCCCGGTCTGATTGTAACGGATCAGGTTGACTTAGATCATTTACACGATTATTAGTGTTTGTTGGGTCATCCAACCAATGGCACCACTCAGAACAATCCATAGTCTCCTTCTTGAATTTTTTTATTATGTCAGCTTGTTGAGGTGAAACCTTCACCAATTGACGTTTGTTCCACCAACCCTTATTGTCCACAAAGGCTGCGCCTCTGCTGACCCTGATTACTTTCAAAGGACGGAGGAACTTTGATTCTCCTTTCTTCCCTTTCTTTGGGTTCTTAATTAAAACCCAGTCGCCAGTATAAATATCCACAGATGGAATGGAAAGATTATGACCAAATTTTTCTTTCATCATCCTTTGTTTCTCAACAACCTTTTTCCGAACATCATCTACATCAACACACTTCCTCCCAGATATTTTTTCAAGCCATGAAGGAAACAATTTGGAGTGAGTCCCTCTATTCCTTAGTAAAACAAATGGAGACACTCCTGTGGTGCAATGAGGGGAAGTATTGTAATGCCAAACTTTGTTTTTAACAAACTGAATAGCATTTGTTCCACAAGCCAGCGCTGTTTGAATTCCTTCTTTGATCACTTTATTTCCCCTTTCTACTAATCCATTAGAAGACGGGGAATACAATGCGACTTTAAGTTGTTTAATATCTAATTCACTGAGGAAATTTCTCATCTTTTCTGATACAAAATGTGTCCCATTATCACTGACTAGAACTTTGGGTGTCCCTTCAATATTAAAAATTCTCTTCAAAAATGAGATGGTCGAATCAGAATCAGGGGCCTCAACGAAGTCATGATACATCCACTTGGAGTAATAATCCACCAAAAGGATGACATATTTACAATCTTGTTCCAGCAGTGAATAAGGACCTGAAAAATCAATACCAACTTTCTCCCAAGCGGTATGTGGAAACTCTGTAGGGGACAATGGAACCTTTGTCGTATGCCAATGTTTATCAGACACTAAACATTCTGGACATGAATCTATTAAATTCCTAACTTGTGAATCCAAAGAAGGCCACCAATAATGTTCTTTAATCCTCATGATTGTCTTAGTGGATCCTAAATGGCCTCTGTGTGCTTCACTAATGATCAAAGGTCTAAGATTAAAGGGAGGTATAAATTTATCTCCTCGTTTAGCGATGCAATTTTCTACTGAAATTTCATCAGCCATCTGTGAAAACCTCCTCAATTCCCCTTCCAGGTTCCTAGATTCAGGCCAGTTGTGTGTTGCATAATGTATGACTTTTAAAAGCACGGGATCACTGTCACTTGCCTCTTTCCAGCCATCCTCAGACAACATTGGGGACAAACTTTCCACGGCGTCCACTAGAGTAACACACTCAATATCATCCTGACAGGCATCCTCCTCATCATCCTTAACCATGGACAATCTGGAAAGGCAGTCTGCCCTAAAGTTTCTCCCTCCACTAATGTGCTTAACTTCGAAATTAAATTCTTGTAACTTACTGACCAGTCTCAATAGTCTAGCCGACATACTGGAAGAATTAACTTTCTCGAAGATGAAAACCAGGGGTTTGTGATCTGTGATAAGTGCAAATTTCCTGCCCCAGATGTACGTTCTAAACTTATGAACGGCCCATACGCAAGCTAACGTCTCTCTCTCTATTGTGCTGTATCTTGTCTCGAATGGTTTTAATGCACGTGATGCAAAAGCCACTGTTTGTTCACTCGTGCCCACTCTCTGTGTCAACACTGCGCCTAATCCAGTCATACTTGCATCTACCGTTATAGATGAAAAACAATCATCCCTAAATGCATGGAGGGCTTTGGCGGACACGATTAACTTTTTTACATCTATGAAAACTCTGTCCAGCTCTGAGTTCCAAACAAAACTACTCCCTTTTTTCAGTAATTTACGTAAAGGTTCTACTAGATTTGAATAAGCAGGGACAAATCTGGCATAATATTCGGCTAGGCCGAGAAAAGATTTGAGTGAATCCTTGTCAGACGGAGGTTTAGCGTCTTCAATAGCCCTTATCACGGAAAACTTTGGTTTGATTCCCTCTTTGGAAATTGTATGACCCAAATAATCTAACTCATTGACTGCAAATTTACATTTATCTCCACGTACAGTCATTTTTTTAGCCATTAAAATAGTGAGGACACGTTTCAGAATGACATTATGTTCTTCAAATGTTTTGGCATATATCAATATGTCGTCTAGATAGGCTTGTACCCCTGTTATCCCCCGAAAGAGAGTGTCCATAAGCTTCTGAAACACGCTTCCAGCGGAAGCTAGGCCAAAAGGTAGGCGCAGAAACTTAAAAGCGCCGAAAGGTGTGATGAAAGTGGTTAATTCTTGTGAATCCTTTGACAGAGCAACTTGGTGATAGGCCGATTTCAGATCTATCAAAGAAAACCACTTTGCACCACCCAAGTTGGCCAGAAGCTCGTGGATCTTTGGTAGAGGGTGGCAATCCACAATTATATTTTTATTTAATCCGCGCAAATCCGCACAGAGCCTAATCTCGCCAGACTTTTTACGAGCTACGACAATAGGGGCGACCCATTGAGAGGAATCAACAGGTTGAATTATTCCTTCCTCACATAGACTTTTCAAAGATTTCTCTAACTCAGCGCGAACACTAAGAGGAACTGACCTGACTCTATGAGCTACTGGTTGTGCTCCTGGAATCAACCTTATTTTATGTTCAAATCCCTCTACACTTCCCACTGTATTATTGAACACGGGTTTAAATTCTTCCATCAATTGTTTTGTATCTAAAGGTTGTTCTATTGACATACATTCAGTTTTCTTTTTCATTGGTAAATCACCCACTTTAACTGGATTTTCATCTCCTGGAACCAAATATAACCCCATGCGAGCTAGGTCCATCCAGCCTACAATATTTTTGCCTTTCTCTGCAACATAAATTTTGGTAATTGTCTCTCTCCCTAAGCATTGTACTAATCCTTCAAAGTATCCAATCATATTAATATTCTTTTCCCCAAATGCTTTCGGGTTTACGTCCGATTCTAGTAATTCAACTTTCCTTTTCCATAAGTCAAAGAAAGTAGAATCCCTGAGAATGGTATATGGGGACCCGGAGTCTGCCATGACCTGTAGGGGTATGCTATCAATTATAGCCGAGCACAGGGGACCTTTGATGTCGTTCACTTTACCTTCATCATCTAGAGTCACAACTATATTACTAAATGAATTTGTACATTCGTCTAACAATTCAGGTTCAACATAGTTGACAGAAATTGATTTCTTAGCATTCCTGCAAACACCCTGAAAGTGGCCTATTTTCTTGCAAATGACGCAACGTTTACCCATAGCTGGACATCCTTGGAAGTTACCTAAATGATTTTTGGATCCGCATCTGTAGCAGGAAGAAGAAGACTGTCTCTTCTGTACAAATCTTGTATTTTTGTTTTTAAAACTTACAGCGCAAACAGTATTATCAGAATTAGATTCACAAGGATTCACTAAATTAACACTACATTTTGATGATTCATCTATGACTTTGTTTGTGATTGCTGATCGTTCAATGCTTAAAGAAAGTTCAATAACCTCACTTAGGGTTGGGTTCTTACAACCTAAAATTCTTTCTTTAATCTTCCTAGAAGCACAACTAAATACGAATTGGTCTCTGATGTAGTTGTCACACAAAGGACCAAATTCACATGTAGTTGCTAACACTCTTAATGTAGATATGTATTCCTCTACTTTTTCTCATTCCTTATGTTTCCTAGCATAAAATTTATGTCTTTCTAACATAATATTCGGTTCTTCAGAGAATTGTTTCTTTAGACGGTTAACAGCTTCTAAATAGACATTCCAGTTACGGTCACCACTTTGACCAGCGGGAGGTGGGATTGGAGGAATACTCTTGAAAATGCGCTGAGCTGCTTGACCCAGGCAACCAAAAAGTAACGCGAACTTTCGTTCGGCGGAGAATCCCACAGCGTCTATAGCTACAAGGTGATTCTCAAATAGGGAAAACCATTCTTGCCAAATTATTTCTGGAGTGCCAGGTTTGTTCAGAAAATGAGGTGGTTGTGTAATGTGTTGTAATTGTAAATTAGACATTCTTATAATTAGTTAGAAACAATAACTCTCAATTTGATTGGTTACAATTTTAAAATGATCTTGATATGTATGTCCAACAATTCCAATAAAACTTAACCTGAATGACAATTCTCTCCTGTTTTTTTTTTTTATACCCTAGGAAGTGAATGTGCCCGAAATGACACGTAGACCAACTGGTGTAAAGTCAAATAGAACCCTTCTTTGTGAATACTTAAGCGTGCGCGTCGCTGAAGCAACGCGCTGGTAATTGCAGGCGGTTAAACAGTGAGTGTTCAAGATGTTGTTAAAAGTTAATCTTTAAGCGTGCACATCGCTGAAGCCGTGTGTTGGGCAAGCTGTGTGCTGTTCAATGCTTCCTTGAATTCAAAATGTGTTTAAAGAGTTGAATAACAAGCGTGCGCATCGCTGAAAAGGTGCGCTGTTTAGTATAGAAGTAAGTAAATATGGGGAAATCTTTTAAAACGAGCGCCTCGATGAGTTAATGTATTTTAAAGCGAGCGCATCGCTGTAGAAACGCCGTTGAAAGAAATGTCTTACCAATTCACTCTTCTCCGATACTTCTTACCGCCCAGATTTTCCTCGATCGTATCCGATGTGGTGACTGGTTTTGATTCACCGTCCGGAAGGTGGAAATTTGCTGAGGAGAAGTGTCTCGGTGATTCGCTGGACGCGGTGGCAAATAGGAGGCAGTCTTTTTTAAACACGTGGTTGAAATGAACCAATCCTGGTTTTTGCTTTGAAGAAAAGCTCACGGCCAATCATGAAAAAGCTTACACCATGTGTTTATTCCTTACAGCTGCGCATGAAACAGAAAATTCTCGGTGGTCGGGTATGTTTGTACGATTATTTCTTTCTGATCGATCAAACTCCAAGAAAATTTTTGCGTGGGTTGTTGGGTGGAGTGAATCCCAAATCGTCGCCAAATGTTAAGATCAATAACTCCATAGAAACGATGATGAGTTAGGAGAATGTTTATTCCAATATTATAGAATAACTCCACCCGATGACCACTACAGCTAGCAAGGCAGTCCTTCAAGCAGCATGGCAGTCCTCTGGCAACAGTCCAAACCTTCTTCTGTAATGTCCATAGGTCCACATGTGTTCTAATGGGGAGCTTTGAGGGTTTAATATGTATACCTGTTGCCAGTCATTGTGTGAGGGGGACTCCCTGCCCTAGCCCACATCCGGTTCAAGAAAGTTGTTCCCCTTCCCTTGTCACAGCTCCAAGCTGTCTGAGAGTGATAAAAGGCAAGACTGGCCTGGTTTCAGGATCCTTTGTATGAGTAGGAGGTGAAGGACTTTGAAGTATAATTGGGGCTAGCTATAGGCCCTAACCAGTCAGCATGCCAGGATGGCTCATCCTGTCCACATCGGAGCCCCCTTTGTGTTACTGTCTGGAAGCAATACAGAAGCCCCCACAGGAGAGCCATTCACAGCCATGTGACTCAGGATACTGGCAGAAGTCAAAGATGGCTGGGACAAGCAAAATGGCTACTTTCTAAAATTGTCATTTTCAGAAGGGTGACCCAAAATCCAAATTTGCCATCAAAGAGGATTTCAATTGCAATTTATATGAGTGTAAAAATCAGATCACTCTCTCT
This sequence comes from Lissotriton helveticus, assembly GCF_964261635.1. Taxonomy (NCBI): domain Eukaryota; kingdom Metazoa; phylum Chordata; class Amphibia; order Caudata; family Salamandridae; genus Lissotriton; species Lissotriton helveticus. The sequence goes on along the minus strand of NC_136059.1, from coordinate 732,950,948 downwards.
GCTCCCAACCTAAAGTTAGCACTTATTAAATATAAAATTGTAACACAGTGTTAGTCAATAAGATAGGTAGACCTTAAAAAGCCAAAAATGTCTTTAGGAGATTTTTATTGCCAGGACATGTAAAACGTAAATACACATGTTTCACTTTTTAAATACAATGCACCCGGCCCTATGAGCCTTTAGGCCAAACATAGGGGTGACGTCTTAAAAAGAAAAAGCTTAGACCTGGCAAAAAGGTTAGTTTTTCACAGGTCAGAATCGCAGTTCAAAACTGCGCTACAAGCTGCAGTGGCAGACCTGAGACATATTTTTAAAGCGCTACTCTAGTGGGTGGCACAAGGGGTGCTGCAGGTTCTCTTGTAGCATTTAATTTACAGGCCCTGGATAGTGACAGTACCATCTACTAGGGACTCACAAGTAAATTAAACATGCCAATTGGGTGGAGTCCAATTTTATAACATTTGAAGAGTACAAGCACTTTAGCACTAGAAAGCAATGGTATTTCAATTTCAATTCAAAAGTAAATTTTATTTAGACCGTAGATCTGTAAACCACATAAAACGTAATTTTTTTTTTAATAGTACAATTTCTTAAAAATCATCTCATTCTATTATAAATAACAATTTTCATAGCAGCATCATAATTTGTTAAAAACGCGTCCAACCGAGAATAGTAAACTCAATCGGTATCAGATATTTGATCCGCATATACTAAAATCCTATTTTTAAAACATTAAAAGAGAATAAAACTTCAAATCTCAAATCTTTTTTACTCAGTCTATTCCTTGGTTCCCTCTTCCAAAAACCGCATTTTGACTGCCTGAACAAACTTTGCCACAGCTATTGTAATAATGAAATTCATGTCCATAAGGAGCTCAATTGCTTGCACACGATACCTAATCCCATATTTTAAGAAAATCGGTCATAAAAATATTTTTCCCTGGGGTATCAATTTTTGACAGTCCATTAAAATATGTACACAATTGCATTTCATACCAATCCTGCATGTGCATCTACCATCTGGATACATCAAAGTGTGCTCACTTGCACCTGGACATTCCATGAGGTCATGTCTATCTCCCGTCTAATTGCCTTTATCATTGATGAGCTAGGCAATGACTTCAATGCCTTTAAACATTGCCCTTTCTTGCTGTCCCAGGTACCTTTCCCCCCTAAGAATATGATTTCCGCTCCGTACTACAGTTGTGGGGGTCTCATTGCATTGTAGGCTTTCAGCAATGGTCTGTGGGACATAGAGCCATAGCTGCGATTAAACTTTTTCAACCCACAAATTGAGGCTAAGGCTTTGACTTTCTGGGCTTCCAGGCATGTGGTCCATTTTAGAGATTTGTTAAACCATATTCTGGGATACTTATACTCGTTAACTATCTCTAATTTCGTTTGTCCCAGAAACCAATTGAACTTTTGCTTTCTCTTCCCAAAACACAGGATTTTTGTTTTGTCCATGTTCACTGTGAGACATTTGGATACGCAGTAAATACTGAACGCATTCAACTTCCTTTGCAGACCCAACTCTGTCTGATCCAGGATCACCAGATCGTCTGCGTACAGAAGGCAAGACAAATACACAGAGCCCTAAAGCCAACAAAACAAATTCAGCAAACAGGAGGGGTAAAGGCAAAAGGTTCAGGGGAATACCACGCCAAGGAAGGCCGGTCTAGCATCAGTGCTACCTTTGCAGGAATTTAAGTTTTTGGGAGGAAAGACAAGCAAAACTATTAGCAGGCTGCTATTGCTTCTCTTGCCCTGGAAAACAGAATAATTATCTTACATACAATAACCTTTCCTTTTTATGGCAGGTATTGTGCAATCATTTGAGTTTAGATACATGCCACTACATCATAGGTAACACCCTCATTGATTTTCTTATAGCTTATATACTCATGTTATGGATAGGCTCAACACTTAGGAGACATTCAATTGAGCGAAGTAATGTATCGAAATATTACAGAGTTTAAAGGATGTTAAATGCATAGAACTATGTGTGAAATGATGTGGACTGGTGGTAAACAAAAGTAACAAATGTTTCTATCTTTCTAAAAAATTTCCTGTTGTTATTGACAGCATGGGAGGTGGAGGCGAGTAATGACAGCATGGCCAACAGCATAGGAACAATGGGCATTCGGATGGGATTTTTAGGATCCAATTGGCCAAGTTATTTGCATGTTTAGATTTGGTGCAAAACCACCTTTCTGATTTCCTGGAAACTCTTTGCCCTCATAACAGGACTTTCAATCCTCAGGGTGCAGAGTGGGCAGCGAGTAGGCTGTTCTTCAAATATTAAAAGTAGAGCATGTCTCAAAATATTAAGTCATTGTCCTTGATACATACAAAACTAGTATAGGCCATAAATAGAATGGCAAAGGCACGCCTCGGTGCAGCACATCACTTGTAATAAGTAGGTGCTGTATCATTAGTTACTAACCTACATAGCATTGTGGAAATGCTGACACTGCAGTTCAGTGGCGTCTGTACAGAAATTGTTGATTGGTAACTCTCTTAGTGCATCCAAATTAGGAGGAGCCTGATTTTCAGGAATCATCTACAAAAACAGCATTGAATGGATTTAATTCTGAAAGAGGTTTACACATATTACCCAGAGCTCCACTGATATTCTGATCATAATTGCTTGAATTCTGTTAGTCCGTTACAACTTAATTTGTCATGAAGGGCAAAATGTCCATATTTTGCACACAGCGCAGGAACCAAAGTTGCTTGAACGGGAGAGAATAGAAAAGGGCCATACGTACTGGTGCACTTTAGGCTATTTTGCGCCATTCACACAACTTTTTGTTTTGAAGACTTATATAGCGCAAACTCGACCTGAAGGTATTGGAGCGCTTTACATGAGCACCAAGAACAAATACATTTTTTTGGGTAGTCACGGTGAGATTAAATGATTTGCCCAGAACACAAGATGTGGAGTCGACCCAAGGCTCAAACCTTGGTTTTCCAGCTCGAAGGTCAGCAGTCTACCCGTGAGACCACATCCTCTCCCCTTGCACAACAATATCAGTGTGAGTGTGCCATTTGATATGACAAAACTTGTTTGTGTGTTTGGCACTACACACATAGAGGGGGACTACTGCAATCTCCCACCAGGAGTATGGCAGGCAGCTATTATTGGTCCTTGTACAGTGGCCCGGCAGGAGCTAATGGGCCTAGCGATGTAGAGACAATTAATACACTCAGACACAGTATATTCATCTGGGTCTGAGTGAGAGTGAGAGAGTGAGAGAGCCTCTAGCAACCTCCACCCATTTATTTATACTCTCTGGCCACACCTGGTCAGAGAGTGATACAATGTGTGCAGGCCCTTCCGGGCCAAGGGTATCCGGTGGATGCACGGCGGCATCTAGACCGCTACATCTCATCCCAAGTCAGCTTTCAAAATAAATGAAAGAGTCAACACATAAAGTCTGTGAGCATTTGACTTGGTCTCGGATTAGGTCTTAGTTTGTACCTCGGGTGGCGGCCTCCTCAACTCGCCTGAGGGCCGTCAGGTGAGGAGGCATTGGTGGTCTTGGAAGTTCCAGCCTCTGCGGCCATGGGTGGAGGTGGGCTCAGCACGGTTTGATCTTCATCCAGACCTGGCAACAGGCCCACCGCTGCAGCTTCTCCACTGTCTGCATGGCCAAGAGGTGCCTTGTCAGTGCTAGTTTCTTGCACTCACTAAAACCAGGAGATGTTTTGGGTGATAATCTCATCACTTCTTTGAGCCATGAGGGCAGTCCCGTTGGTCTTCAGCATGGTCCACACCCCGGGCTCATATGCCATGCGGAACTTCCCTCCGCTGCGGCGGTTCCTTATGAGGACTGTGTATCTTGGCCCGATGGCCCTGTGTAGCAAATAATGTTCTTAAACCCAGTATATAAAGCAGGTATGATTTATTGTAGATGAATCCAAGTAAAGTTAACAATAAAATGATCTATAAATGTAATATTGAAAACCCCACCAGGAGCAGTTCTTCTCTCGCTCAGCCTGTCTCTATCAACTGCCTCTACTCAGAGCAGTCAGGTACCAAACATTCTAAGGTGTCATCAAACATTCTACAAGATGCAGTGGCTAAGCAATGGGGAAATCCAAGCAGGGGATATGCAAAGCATAAGCAAGATGTAACACCCTGGTCTTTGCTCTTCTCTTCTTGCTGGCTGGTTGGTTGCTGTCCTTCGCCTGTGCCGGTTTCAGCTTTGATCTCGTCCAGGGTGAGGGCTCGCGGACAGGCCCATTGAGACACCATGTCTACGTACTCCTTTGTCTTGAGCTCTTGATCGCCTCCATCTCCAGCCGCTTCTGGAGAGTGTCATACGGTTCTGCGGCCCAGCCGTCGGCTGCGGGGATAATGTCCCGCCGGGGCCCGGCTGGCATCAGGGACCAGGGTGACCTCTGTGTCGTGCAGTGTGCAGTACTGCGTTATTCCCGTAGGGACCTGTGCAGCGCCACCTCAGGGTTAGTCTGCTCAAAGACTGCAATCCGCAGGATTTTGTTGAGAGTCCGCATGAAGCGTTCAGCTTCTCTGTTGGCTTGTGGCCACTGGGGAGTGATTCGCCAACATGTTTTTGAATTCTGCTCCCTGAAAAGGGGGCCCATTGTTGGTCTTGACTTCATGAGGTATTCCAAATAGTGAGAACGTCTTCTCCAAGACTGGTTGCAGGAGGGCAAAGGTTGTGGATGCAATAACCTCGGCTATGGGGTATTTTGTGTAGCTGTCGATGAGTACAGCAGTTGCCCTGCTGTCTGGAAAACTCCCGAAGTCCAAACTTATCCTCGATCACGGGGCTGTTGCTGGGTCTTCCTTTATAACTGGAGCTGGGTGTTATTCGCTGCTTGTGAGCTGGCACAGTCTTCAGTTTCTTACTAGGGTGTCCACTGCAGCTTCGAGCCCAGGAAACCACACTTTTAACCTCATGCAAGACTTCTTCTGCACTGTCCCTTGGTGCCCTTCATGGGCTAGGGATGTGGCTCGGTCTTACAGACTCGTGGGGATGACTATTTGAGAGCCTCTTATTATCACTCCATCTGCTGCGGCGCTTAGCTCATCTCGCACCTTCCAGATCTTTCCTAGCCGGTCCTTGTCGGCTTCATTCAATCCATTCGCCCCGTGCAGAAAATCTTCCCAGGATCCTCTTCGAGTGCATTTCAGCACCTTCACGATTACGGCGTCTGTGCCGGTTTCAGATTTGATCTCGTCCAGGGTGAGGGCTCGCGGACAGGCCCATTAAGACACCATGTCTACGTACTCCCCTGTCTTGAGCTCTTGATCGCCTCCATCTCCAGACGCTTCTGGAGAGTGTCATGACAAGACGTCTGCAGGATTCTTCACCCTGGGTCAGTATACCAGCTCCATTTGATAATGCTGCAGTTGTATCGCCCAGCGTTCGGTCCTTGTTGTAGTCATTGGGCGCCCCAGTGTTAGGTAAGGGCACAAATAACTTGTAGATCTCATCACCCGCTAAATGTAATAGTAGGGACCTCTTCACTGCGCCATCTGTCTCTCGCGTCGCTGTATAATAGTTTTCCAACCTGCTGATCCAGAGTGTCCATTTGGGAGATAATGTGGCCGGGTCTATGAGCTTGCTGAATGGGGGCAACGCACTGATCTGGGAGTTCTGCGACGCTGGTTGTACTGCTGGGCCCAGCTTGTTGGGCAGGTGTTGCGGCGCTGCCTGGTCTGTCATGTCCTCACATGCACCGTGCGCCTGGTACTGTATCCGCTGTGCTGTGGCACTGTCATGACAGTGCTTGGAGTTGCTGTGCAGATGCTCTTCCTCACGCTCAGCTGTGTGGTTCTCTTACGAGCTGCACACTGGACGTTCTTGCTGCTGGCCACCTGACAGGCACTATGAGGTCACTGTGCTCTTGGATTATCTACAGAGAACGATGGCCTGATTCACATGTATGCCGTCACGGTGCCACTGCACTGGCTGTGTTGTTGGAGCCCAGCAGGGGGCAACTCGAGCAGGAGTGCGACTCAGTGCGCGCAGCAGTCGGCTCTGATTGGGCCTTCTCTGGAGGCATTCGGCCTATCTAGGCCTTGCAGCAGACGTGTGGGGTCCAGGTGGGGGCAGTCAATACTCCGTACCTTTTCTCTGCCTTTTCCAGCATTGCGGCAGAAGTGTGGGGTCCAGACAGGGCGGGCAACACTCCGGACTTCGTGGGACTGCCGAGACATGGGTCCCAGGCAGGCAATCCTGACTTCCCTGGATACCCCTGCTGTCCCCGCTGCGGCAGCAGCGCTGCACCGACTCTTGAGGCTTGATGCTGTGGCCTAGATGGGTGCGGCACACTGTCCTTGCGCGTATCTGTGACAACACCATTCTTCACCCCGTGGGGCGGCGGGTGCTGAACTGGTAGGGGGGGTCTATACGCTGCGTGGACGATGTACGCCCACCCTCATTGCCAGTGTAGAGTGGGTCAACAGGAGCTAATGGAGCTAGCGCTGGAAAACAATTAATACGCTCAGATACAGTATATTCATGTGGGTGAACTCCATCCATTTATTTATACTCTCTGGCCACGACTGGCCAGAGAGTGATACTATGTATGCAGGCCCTTCCGGGCCAAGGGTCTCTGGTGGATGCACTTGCAGCATCTAGGCTGCCACATCCCTGGCAGCCCTCTTAAGGGCAGTGTCACTCCCGCTGTGCACGACTTGTGCCGGCGGGGGGGAGGGTCTACAAGTGACAACGCCTCAGGCTTGAGTAATCCCTGCATATTTGCAGAAGACTACTGTTGAATTGTGTGGCAGTGAATTGTGTGGTGTTGTATGTCACACTAAACATCCAGGTATGCCACAAGTCAGTCTGTCTCTTAGTCTGATGCATAGTTTCTGTTGGTGCAGCAGGTGAAGTGACACCAGGGCCCACTATTCCCTGAATACTATAGCGTGAGCAGTTTTCAGTGACACTGGATGGGTTTACAATTCATTGCACTCATTCTCTACAGCTGATACCTTTCTCAGAGCCGTAAGATCTCAGAGTGGAAGCCCTCCTGCCACAGACCTCCTCAGATTGAGAACATACAAAAAAAAAACAGATGTTCGCTTAATGGAAAAGATAAGGTTTTGTTTCACCTTCCTTACACTTTTTACTTTAGATTGGAAACTGACCCACTGCAGTATAACAGGCGGGCAGCTTTACGACTTACATACGACATACAGTGCTTCAAGCATAGACATCCACACCTCCAGTACATGCAAAGCAAAATCAATCAGGCCACGCAGTTAACTCAAGGATATATGGGAAATTGCTATTGGCACACCAGTCACAGGGCAGCAATGAACGGAGTTCTCCTTCAATAACAGGCACCATCTTAAATGTTATACATTTTTACCGAGTTTATTACACTCCAGAAGGCTTAGCTAAGAGAAGTCAAAGCGATGACTGAGTGCCGGCCCTGTAGCACACCTAAAGCAGCTTTTTACCACCTGGGGTAGAGAAATACTGAGCTGATATATTTCAATCACTATCTCTTAGGATGGAGACTGCACCATGCCCAAACCCGTAGTTGGCACCACTAGCCTGTGTGCGGGGCATACCACTGGCAACACACAAACAGCACTTGCTCTTCGGTGCACGATTACACGATGTCATGAGCTGGAGTAGATCCAAGAGTGATTCAAAGGTCTTGCATGGTGCAATGCCATGACTGACAATTAAACTGCTTATCTTCCACAAGCCGCCGGGGCAAAGGACATTTGGGGTCCATTGAGGTCATATCTGAATGCCTGCAACTTTGTGCAGCAAAGCTGGGATGAAGTGGGCAGCTCAGGAAATGAGCTGTAATACTAATGGCCTTCTATCAGTCTCAAACGTGAACAAATACTAACAATGCTCTGATTTGTTGCACTCTTTACCAGAGGATTCCACACAATAGTCCCAAGAAGAGGCCATAAAAGCTTTATTCGGCTGCTTTTTGAACGGACATAAAAACCTGTAAAATGTCATATTAAATTTACACAATATTAAAAACGAAGTACACATCTCAGGTTTTACAAAATGAAGGAAATGCCCACAAGCCCATCAAAGGAAGTTGCCTAGTAATTATAGCTCATCAGTTACAATGCGTTTCCTCTGTTGTTAATCTCCACGCTATGTGCTCATTTTCCAATAGCTGAAGCGAAATGTAGCCTGGACGACATTGCCTCAGCCCTAGGCATCTTAAAATTGGAATCAACCACACTTTCCTTAGCTCATGATAACATATACAGAGCAGGACCAGATGAATAGTAGTTTGTTCAGAACTTTTGTCATACTGGCAAGGTGATAATGGAAGGGACCAGTCATTCAGTTTTGATAGTGACACTAGTCAGTGGACATTGCACAGTCTAAATCTAATTAGGAGCAACCTATCAAAACCACTAGGAACATAGGATAAATAAGGCTCCATCCCTGAAGTAGTACGTAGTAGCTGATGTTGTCTCACGCTTATTTTTACATTTTCCCTGCCATTCTAATAGAATTCAGTAGTTGGAGGCCTTCTTACTTTAACATCTTTCTAGGAATCATCAGCATAGACCTTGGGTCTGGAAAATATTCCGGGTGACCCAGATCGTTCATAAAGTCATGTACAAATGTAATCCAGGGAATCTTTAAAGCCCCTTCCAGCCTTAAACTGTCTTGCAAGATCTCTTTGCTTAGCTTAGTTTGGTCTTTACACCAGATCCTGTGCCATGTAGTATTGGCTCTAATTTGATACGGTCAGCAATATAAGGGAGGCCCAGCTTCTTATGGCAAACATAAGTGGAGGTGCTGGGTGGTACCGATAGAATATACCTCAAAAACGAATTTTCTACAATTATCGCCATGGTGATACACTTCGCCTTATATATTTGTAGGAGCTCCATGGGTGGTTTCCTACCTAGATTTTTTGTGACAGTCGCAAGAGCTGTGGTTGACCTAGTAAAGGCTAATTTCTTTGCAAAAATAGTTTGAGCCCATGAGTCCTGCTGATTAAATAAAGTTCCTAAATTAGAAAACATTTTAGTTGAGGCTAACTTCACATTAGTCAATTTCTTTGCCTAATATTCACACTTTTAACACTGTACTTTCTTTTGCAATGCTTACATAATATCTGCCTTACTCTTTATGCTCCTGAGTGTAAACAGAGCACCCCCCTAAACAGGATAAGCAAAAAATGAAAAATGGCACGTACCCTGCCAACTGGAAACATGACCTCAAATTGCTTCTCCAGCTGTTAAAACTGAGCTCTGCACTTCGGTATAACATGCATCATGCATGTCAAATGCCCCATCCCCGCACATATACACACTCTTGCCACTTCCCTATTTGAAACTTAGCCAAATGAAGCATATTCTGACCAGTAACTCAAGGGCTTATGTGATGGCACTGATAATGGGACAGAGCCTACAATCTAAGAGTAAGTAGGTTACCACAGAGTTAACTTTATCATAGCCCTACCCTAGTCTGAATTTATATGTAGATTACACGGCAAATGAAAATGAGAACGAAAGATAGCACTGGGCAGCCAAGATGTATCTTGCATCAGGCCAGGAAGAAGTGCCGAGAGTGTATATAGTGCTGGCAGAATGCTTATGCAGGCAGTCCATGTTGGTGCCATCATGTGTCTCCAACAGGTAAATATCTGTTCTTGATTTTGAAGTCCTGCTGCATTGGCGGAACAGAGCAGTGAGATTCATGGGTATGAGAGATGAGGCATAATGACCGAAGCTGCTGACTTTGTAACTGGGGAACCTGGCTCGAGTCCCGGCCTCAGTTCAACATCCTGTGATTCTAGGCTAATCACTTAATCTTTATGTGCCTTTAAAATGTGAAATGTTGGGGCGGCGTGGCCAGGCGCCGACTAAGATGGCCGCTTAGCCCAGAGCTCCTCGGAGCCTACACCCTCCTTATCTTCTAAAATCCAGCAGGATCCGTAACTTCCACACTCCACCTGCGTCGCTGCCTCGGGGAGGTGTAGCGACACGCGAAGAGCCCACTCCGGTCTCTCTACCTGCATCGGGCGCTGTTCTACGGACCCGCTGCTTGGCGCCGAGCGCCGCCTCTCCGTGCTGGTGCCCTGTGTGCTGCCCGGGCGCTACCAGAGGCCCCGGCTTGAGGCCTGGTCTGGGCGTGACGTCATTGAGGCCTGTGCGGTGAATACTAGGCTCCGCTGCGATGAGGAGGTGCGGGTGAGAGGAGGACATACTGCGGGCCCCGGAGAACTGCTGAGCATACCGGTGAGGAGGCTGGCCGATACGCAGCTCGAGACGCGCACGGGGGAGGGTGAGGCCTAAGCAGGACCTCCAGAACCAGCGGAGACAGCGGCCGTGGGGTGAGTGAGTGGCGGGAGCCTTCCCCTAGCCGTGGGCTCCGGGCCCTCCTGGAGAGGGGCAAGCTGACGGGCTATGGTGCCGTATTGAACCAGCAAGGACAGAGAGCCATCACTAATCAGGAGTGGCTGGCGACTGGGGTCGTGGACTGATGGGCAAGCTGGGAGTCCTACCGGGGACAGAGGCTCATCGTGGGTGCCTCTCCTCCCTGAGCTGAGCAATCTACAGTTGGCGCTGGTGCCGGCGACATTGGGGGAAGACCACCAGGGCACAGCGCAGAGGCTCTTTTGAGGGAAATCGTCTTCTTGGCCCTGAAGTGGAATAAAGGGGCTGCTGCGAGCTTTCTACAGCGCCGCGAAGAAATAGACTTGCCGCCCGGGTGGTGAGTCGGACTACAGGAGTGCTTGCAGGGCAATTCCCTCGATAACGGCGGCTTGACACGGCCATCATGAGGCCTAAACAAGGCACAGCCTCGCAGTCCAACAAGCTCGACAAATACACAGTGCAGATGGGGACACAACAGACGGAGGGTGCTACCGGAGACCCTGCTGTACAAACAGAACCGTCGCTTGACTCTATCATGACGGCCATTCAGACACTTGGCGCGAACCTAGATACGAAGATTGACAAGGTTTCAATTGAGGTTAATTTGCTCCGGGCGGACCTTAGCAAAACCTCCGAAAGGGCCAAAACCAACGAAGCTGATATCCGGGAGCTCCAGTCTTCGGCCAAGTCCCTTGAGCAACGCATAAATGACCTGGTGCACCAACATCGACAGATGTCCATACGACTGGAGGACCAGGAAGGGAGGGCCCGAAGGAGCAACATCCGCGTGGTGGGGGTCCAGGAGGAACTGGAAGGGCCCAGCGTGGATCTTTTTTTGGAAGGTTTGATCCTTAATCACCTGAAACTTAAGCGGCTGTCGAAACTCTTCACTTTTGAAAAGGCCCACCGTGCACCTATCCCCAAACCCAAGCCCGGGGCTCCGCCCAGGACTATGATTGCAAAAATCCTGAATTACAGGGACAGAGACGCTATACTCCAGGCGGCAAGGCAGACTGGGGATCTGCAATATGAAAATGCCACGATATGGTTTTTCCCGGACTTTACTCTGCAAGTACAAAAGGAGAGGCGCTCCTTCTCGGGGGTCAAGGCTGCGTTGTGGGAGAGAGGAGTTAAGTACATGATGTTCTTTCCGGCCAAGCTCAAGATCATAACTGGTGGCAAGTCCTTGTTCTTCACCTCACCAGCGGATGTACAAGACTGGGTTAATCGGGAGTCCTTGAGGGCCCGTGATCAAGCGAGTGGCGGGAACTGGAGGGATACTCTGGCAGCATCACCAACTTCGACGATCGAGAGACCGGAAATGGATGCACAGAGTCAACGCTGCTGGAGGTCGAGGTCTGTGAGTCCTCGCTTCGGAACCCCTCGAGAGGCGGCTGAACACTGATGGCGACAGGACTGCTGCTGCGTACCACTACTGTAACGTACTGTGTGTTGTGTGCCGGGGCGGGCGGGGCGCGTCTCTCTTGCTGATCCTTCTGTCGGGGGGGTTGAACGCTACTCCATGCCATATTGTAGGGGAACCTTGACTAAGCTGGCAGCTGTGGCGCCGGTCCCCTCCTCTCCTTGGCGCTAGGGGGATCCATGCGGGCCCTTGCAGGCGGTGATGCTGGCTGCCCGCGCTGATGACTTGGCACTGAGCGGCTAGAACTGAATCCTAGTGGAATGTGGGGGGAACTTTGTGATATGATGACATTTTATTATGCTGTGTAATGTGTTGGAAAGGGGCGGGGGGGGCGGAGGCCTGAGTTGGAACCGGCCCGCGCACCTTTCAGGGAAGGTACTGTTAGGAGAAGGGTAGGGAGAGCTCTCTGCTAGTTTCTTCTCCTTTAGGGTGGGTCGAAAGGAGCCCTGCTAATTGTGGATGTGGGTAGTTCTGAGCCTACGGAGCAGGGAAGCAGGGAAGGGGGTCTGGAGGGGGGAGGGATGGGGGGGTTTGGGGGGGCTGGTGTTGGGGAAGGGAGTTGGGGGGTGGGGTTGGGAATTGCTTGATGTGGTCACAGCGGATTGATGTAAATATTGGACCTCATTGTACCGGGAGCTTCAGGGCTTTTACTGCGGTTCAAATTGTGTATTGCTATGAGGTGGGATAAAAGACTCAGTTGGAATGTCAACGGGCTGGGGGATAAACTCAAGCGAACCATAGTGCTGCAATTTATTAAACGACACCTGCCTGACGTGGTGCTCCTGCAGGAGACCCACCTACTGGGTAATACTTGTCATGCACTTAATAGGTGGGGGTACTCTCTTGTGATTCATGCTGGCTTTACTTCAGGGTCCCGCGGGGTGGGAATCTTGATACGTCGTAGCTTTCCCATACAGATACTGACCCACTTGGTCGCTATGCTGCTCTCTCAGGTAAATGGGAGGGTCGCAGGCTAAACCTGGTAACTAGCTACATCCCACCTGGGCTCCAAACCCAATCTTTTCAGGACTTAGGTAAGTTGCTCCTTTCCCTTCCGGAGGGGCAACTCTTTATGGGGGGGTATTTTAACGCTGTGGTCTCAGGACATTGTGACAGACATCCACCAAGGGACATACCATCCGGTCACACGTGGTTAGCAGACTTCGTAGAGACATTTGGCTTTACTGATTTATGGCGTTTCAAACACCTTAACGACAACCAGTACACCTTCTTTTCAGGCCCTCATTGCTCATTCTCCCGAATAGACTACATATTAACACCTCTACAGCATGGCACCACCGTCCAAGAAGCCATACACTTAACACGGGGCATTTCGGACCACTCCCCACTGATGGTACATCTCACTATCGGAGATAAACGGGAAGAAAGTATAGCGCCGATTAATTCCTGGTATCTCCATAATGCAGACACACGGAAAGCACTGACACTTGCGATTGACCGATATTTTGAGGGCAATGATGATACGGTAGACTCCTCGGTGGTGTTATGGGAGGCTTTTAAAACTGTATCTAGAGGGGAGGCCCTTTCGGCGATTGCGGGCCGTCGTAAGGAGAGGGAGGCACAAATGGCCAAATTGGAGGGAGATCTACAGGAGTTAGAGGCTGCAGCTCTTGCCGAGGGTGGTCCAGAGGTTACCCACCAGATGCAACTCAAAAGGGCTGAATATAAGGCAGTGGCCACTGATGCCGGCAAAAACGTACTCAGAGATAGAGAGGGCAGAATCTACGGCCAGGATGATAAGGTGGGCAAGCTCATAGCTTGGGTGGACAAAAAAGCAACAGTCACAGAAGGTAGTGGCGGAGCTCAGGACTGAGTCAGGAGCGGTTATTACAGAACCCCGTGAGGTTGTCAAGGAGTTTGAGCGGCACTACCGGAGGGTCTATAGTAGAGGGTCTGAACGGCCTGAAGAGGACTCGGTGGACTTTGATGAAAGCGGTAGAAGGGAATATTGCCGCAAGACCAGCGTTTAGCTACTATAGTGGCCATCCCTAAGGACGGCAAACCTAAAGACTCGTGCACCTCTTATAGGCCTATCTCTTTGCTGGACGCGGAGCCCAAGATCCTTGCTAAGGTTCAGGCCAATAGGCTCAAGCCGGTCCTGCTTTATGGCTTTATGCCCCATCGCAATACGGTACTCAATCTCCGTCATTTACACGGAGTGCTGGGGCGCTGCCACACTATGCGGGAGGATTCAGTTGTGGTGTCGCTCGACGCTGCCATGGCATTTGATACTCTTTAATGGCCATATATGATGGCGGTCCTTCGGAAATTAGGCTTCGGCCCCGAATTCATTGGGTGGGTACGTCTCCTCTACTCAGAGGCCCTGGCCCAGGTTACTGTCAAGAATAAAATCTCCGAGGTCTTCGCTTTGGAGAGAGGGACACGACAGGGGTGTCCCCTATCACCCTTGCTTTTTGCCCTATCTCTGGAGCCCCTGGCTGCCTGGATCAGACAAGACCTTTCCTTAAAGGGACTCTGCTGGGCTGACGGTTGGGAAGACAGGATATCGCTTTACGCGGATGACATCCTTCTTTACCCCACGGGACCTCGTAAATCACTTATGGTAGCCATGGACATTTTCAACAGTTTCGGGAGATACTCGGGGTACAGTATTAACTGGGGCAAATCAGTACTGTATGTCCTTAGCGGAGAAACACCGGCGGTCCCCCGTAACTGCCCGATCAGTACAGCCTTGGATGGGTTTAAATACCTGGGAATTTTTGTCTCCAAAGACAAGGCCACTAGGTATGAGAAGAATCTCCTGCCACCTCTGCAACGGTTCAAGAGGGACTCTGCCTCCTGGTGGAAGCTCCCGTTGTCCCTACTAGGTAGGGCATCACTCTTTAAAATGACGGCGTTACCAAGATTCTTATATGCCCTGCAGAATTGCCCAGACCTGGCATCTCTTGAAACCACGCTGAAAGAGCTACTGTGGGCCAGGGCGCCTCGTATTTCCCTTCAAAAACTTACCTTGGGCTGGTTTGATGGAGGCATAGCGCTCCCTGACGTTCGAAAGTACTATTGGGCTGCGCATCTTTCGGCCATTAATCAGGGCATGCACTGCGATGGCAACGACCCGGGGTATGGAATGGACTGGTGGCTCCTACCAGGGGGTAATTTTGAGGCGGCGCTGTACTCCAAACCTGGCAGGTACCCGCTTACCGGGCCCACCAAGCACTTAGTGCAACTGTGGCACATAGTGCAACGGAAACTGGGCTGGGCTGACACTCTAACTATGGCTACTCCGTTATGGGCTTCAGAAAGACTGGGCACCCTAGGCCGCTCTAAAGGGTTCCGCAATTGGGACTTGATCGGGATCTCCCAAATAAAAGACTTATGGGGTCCAGAAGGTGTTGTGTCCTTTGCCTCACTCCAACATACATATGAGCTCGCTCAAACAGAACACTACTGATACATGCAGGTCAGGCACTCCCTCCAAGCTAACATCCCCCCCGGGAACCCCCCCCCAGCCTCATCACCCCTGGATGACAGACTACTAGATGGTCGCCTTCCCAAACACGCCATTTCCCTCACATATAAAAAAAATATCAATAACTCCCCAGACTTATTACACTTCCTTAAAGTGAAATGGGAGTCCGATGGGTTGGAAATAGACGAGGAGGAGTGGAGAAGTGCGCTAGCGTCCCCGAAGGAACTAGCCATATCGGCCAGACTTCGCTTGATTCAGCTTAAGATCCTCCATCTAGTTTACATTTCAGGGACCAGATTGCAATTGATGGGCCGCAGTGCGGATGGGCTCTGCAAGAGGGGATGTGGAAAGGTGGGGACATTCTTCCACATTATATGGGAGTGCTCATTGCTCCAGAGTTATTGGCAACGGATATATCGCTGCATGCAAGAGGTGTGGGAGGTGGAGCTACAAGTTGAGGCTTAGAGGTGTCTACTGAATATTTGGGAACCCACTGACCTGTCGTCCCGAGGGAGGACTTGGGCCACACTGGGCTTCGCAATCGCAAAGCGGAATATAGCTAGATTGTGGGGGGGGCAGCAGGGCGCCCGACACTTGGTTCCTGGAAATCAGACATGGACTGGTGCATGCTACAGGAGAAGACAGTCTATGTAGCCAGGGGATGCCCACAGAAATGGGCCGCTATCTGGTCCAAATGGAACGAATACAGGGGCCACATTTGCGAACCCCCCCCAGACTTCCCAGGTTGACGAACCACTCGCATTGCTGAATGTATAATGATGAACTGTAATGAGTAATATCGAAGGTGCAATTGTTGCTTTGATTTTTCCTAAGGTACTACTGTATGTCTTTAAATGTCTGACTGTGACGACCGCCACAGTTTACTGCAAAGTTAATAAAAAAGATTTTTAAAAATAAAATGTGAAATGTTATCTGCTGCTCGTGTAAAGCGCTATATAATTCTTCATTAAACGTTTTTAAAAATATGGATTCGCAGAAATACAGAGAGATGGTGATGGACAATTATGGGTCTGTCCATACTTTTGGCAATCATATGCTTTGGGCAGCCAATAAAGTTACTGTAAACAACGATGAGTGAACTGAGGACACACAGTGCCTTACCACAGGGTTTGGGCAGGGCAGGCGTCACTGGCAGCAATGTTTGCTCATTTTTGGTGTCTTTCAGCTGTCCCACTGTCGCTTGTGAAGGTGGACAGACATCAGTGAATATTACACTGAATACAGTCGATCTCACCCTCTACCCGGATTCACTGTGGGCTCCCTGGGAGTGCTGGCTCACATCAAAGGTGGCGGCTGGGTTGTGTGTGCTGCAGACAGTGCACATGCTGTAGTAGAGACTGCATGCACGAAAGCACTGCAAGGGTGACTTTGAATTCATTGATGGGAAGTAAATTGCTTGCAATCTTGGTAAGAGAGGCAGCAGAAGGGCACCATGCTCATAAAAGAAAAGCGTGCGCCACCATGCTGAAAGAAGAAGCATGGCGGCTAAGCACCTTTCTTTTATCAACACACATCCCCTTCACAGTTGCCAAGCAACGGCGATTGAAAGGAGCTGAGGCTCAGTGAAACAAACAGGGACACAGGGGCAGGATGGGGAGGGCATGAAGCAACATGCGAGGAGGTGGCAGCTACAGCGCTAAGGGTCAAACAGAAAAAACGCTGAGCCAGGGAAATGTTGTTTAAAGTTTGAAAAGAAGTTCCTGAACAGAAAGTTACATAGAAAAAGTGGAAGCCAACAAGTGCTGGGGCGATACTCTAGGGGAGTGAACAACTTGCAAAAAGGTGGGACCGGGAAGCCAAATTACCCACTGAAAAGCAAAATATTTTACAAAACAAATGATTAGACAAATCAAAACTGATGGGAGGAGTCAAAGCCCACAAAGTACATACAGCAGATCATCCTGACAGTGCAAGCGCTGTTCAGGCTCCACCTAAAAATGTATTCTTGACAGTGCAGCGGTGGCCAATTATGTGAGAATCGCCAGGAGAAGAGACTTGGCTCTGCCCACATTTTGGTAGGCAGGTGTACGTTTTGATTGGGAAAATGTTGAGAGCTTTCACAAAAAAGGGCTTGCCAGCCACACAGCTGTGGTCATTTTGTTTATTTATCTAGCTGCTTAAACTGGAACTTTCAGGGGCACCAAAATGCCATTCTAATGCTACTCAAGTGTCATAGACAACTAGATACATTATGATGTTTTCTTTGTATTTTAATCAGTATTGTCTTAGTTTTGTTCATATTAGCCGCACAACGTGTTCTGCTTCACGAAAGAGCTCTTCCCCAATCCCGAATTCCGGAATTGCTGGGAAGTGGTCAGCTGTGGCGCTTTAGGATCTGCGAGATGCAAAACAGTTGCAATGTGTTTTTTATTTTGTATTTATTTAATTCCATAAGCATTCTCGGAAAGCTAGATTTTCACGTTTTCAGTTTTGCTGTACTGCCTCCTTTTGTTTTCTTTAGGATTAAAATGTCAGGGGAGATATAAACAACAGTTTTAAATTGCTACAGGAGCAGCCACAAGTGCCATTTACTCCTTCAAATATTGGTGTTGTTCTTGAGCCAACAGCGCTCTCTCAGAGGCTCTGTTCCTATTGTTTACTTTGGAGTGATATCGAATTCTCTGGTCTAGTTTCACCACTCAGGACTGAGATTCTACTGCTGTGATGTTAATATAGAATGCACGACACACTATTTAAACTATCTCTTTGCAATTATGCAAAGTAAAGCATGCTGCATGATTTCAATATGATCATATGTAACTATAATAAAAAGGTCATAGAATGAGATGAGTGGCCTTGTAGAGACAGTTTCTATGCAGTTTTTATTTTGGTATTTGGAAAACGTGTATTGTTTTTGAAGCAGGTGGCGAGAGCAGTAGCAATGTCCCTGCAAGAATGCACATATGACGATGACACTATTTTTTCCATCTGAAAGGTGGGGGACTTTTCCCTCAGTTGTACTTGGCATGTGTACGTTTTCCTCCCCGGGATCATGGTGCCAGTATGGCAGCCTGTTTGTCAACAGCAAGTTTTGCCATTCATTTGTCCGAATCACTTGGCATTGGGACAGGTTAGGCAATTATAAGCGCCAGCAAAGTACATTTTGCATATTGGGATTCATTGTGAAACCTAGGTAGTATATTTTACAAACTATACTTTTTTGTAGATGTCTCGGGAGGCTTTCCCTCACTAATTTGGTGCAATTCATATGGGGACGTTGGACAGTATGAAGCAGTGTTCTAGTATTAGGAAGATGGCAGCAGAAAGAAGCCGGCAGAATGTCTCAGAGAGGTAAATGCTTACTCCTAAAATCATGCAATGTGCCAGAGGATATAAGCTTCAATCATGGCAAGGCAGGTGCAGCCTTTTCACCTTTCTGGATGTGAGTAGAACCATAACTGGTTATGAATAACTTGCTATTTACAAAGCTTAGAAATGTTAAAGTGCAGTACAAATCACTTTAAACAGCATAAATTATCAGTAATCATCATTTATTCTCAGATGACACCATACTTGTGAGTGGTCTGCTGGTGACTCATATTATCTTTGTGCGTTTATTCTCTGTAATTATCCTCAGTAGATTTGTTAGTCTTGTCTGGCGTTATGTTATTAGGAAACAGGCGATGACTTTCTAAGGGCCCAATTCACAAAGGTAGTTAGACCAAAAGTCTAAGTTTAGACTTGAAGTCTAAGTTTAGACCTGAAGTCTACCTTTACACCTGAAGTCTAAGTTTAGACCTGAAGTCTAAGGGCTTGATTCACAAAAGTCAACGTACACTTTTATGTAAGTTTACGATCGTATGCTATTCACAAAGGGATTTACAAATAGTATTTTCATGAGTGCAGAGTCTCTGCACATAAAAAATATAGTTTTTTTTAAGTGTGGCGATTCTGCATTCATAAAGATACTACTCGTTAATCCCTTTGTGAATAGCATACAATTAAAAGCATACACAAAAGTGTAAGTTTACCTTTGTAAATCAGCCCCCAGTTTAGACCAAAAGTCTAACTTAGAAGGCTACGTTACTGCTAATAACTTTACTATTAGAAAACTTAAAGTTACTGGTACTAAAGTTACTACTACTAAAGCTACTAGTAGTAAAGTTACTATTAGTAAAATTACTAGCAGTAGAGTTACTAGTAGTAACTTATGTTTGTGAATATTGAAAAGTATTAAATTTAGACTTTTGGTCTAAGTTAGACTTTTGGTCTAAACTTAGACTTCAGTTCTAAACTTAGATTTCAGGTGTAAAGTTGACTTCAGGTGTAAAGTTGACGTCAGGTGTAAAGTTAGACTTCAGGTGTAAAATTAGACTTTAGGTCTAAACTTAGACATCAAGTCGAAAGTCAAACTTTCGGTCTAACTTTACCTTTGTGAATCGGGCCCTCAGTGTTCACCGGTCCTTCATGTCTGTCAGGGCACGCAGGTGATGAGTGAGCAAATGTGTAGGTTGATGCTTTCTTTTCCTTTTGCTCTCCCTTGCCTATTTTCTTAGGGTCATTTGCTGAAGCTGATAAAATCAGATGTTTTCTCAGTCAAGTATAAGGGTATTCTGACCACATTTTTGACCCACTGACAGGTACTGTGAGAAACTCTCACTGCCATCATCCTGAACTCCAGAGCTCTCAACTGTGGACTGTTATAAACCCCCTAAGGTTCAGTTCAAAGTATGCACCATACAAGGTTAATAGCCTTTACGAAGAAAAATCAAAAAACACAACATAACATTCCATGGGAATGGAAGAAAAGCATATCAGATATGAACAGAACTGCTGACAGATTACCATTAAGGGTCTTAAAATTAATTGTTCAGAAATCTGTCCGTTTTTGCTAGTAGAGCTAAAAACATGAATGTGGGGCCCCCGTTTCAATGTGCGTTTTTAATTACTACATGGTCTGAAACGGGCGGGCACGACTAACTTAAAGCACTGGCTGCATACCATGAGTGCCTGAGATAACAACACTTGAATCACTGCAAAACCCTTTCCTTCATTCTTGGAGGTCAGCATAGAGCAGAAATACTTTAGAACTGAATCAGCTTCCACAACTAGGACACAAATCACAGGGTGCCAAGGAGCGCTCGCTACACGCATTTGCTTTTGCAACATGACATACATAAGTGTATTTTCCAGACTTTTCTTAAGTAGGCCTCAATTTAGCCCAGGAGCAATCTTATTTAAAATGGATGTGTTCCTGTCTCTCGCCTGCATATTTCACTGATCATTATTAGTGTAGCACACAGTCAAGCCGTGTCATGTTTCTTTATTTCCATTGCTGTTGCTTTTGTTGTTCTCGAATCAATCTTCCTAGCTTGGTCACAAACTGTGTCTTATGTCAAGGTCCTTACGCTAGTCCATTGTGCACTGTTTCATAATAATTTGCTGTTGTTCATGTGTATAGTTTGTTCTACCACCTCCAGATTGCATTAGCACAAAGTGGGAGAATCTATATTCATCTAATGGGATAGTGCTTAGATGCTAAGGCAGTATGACTTTTTATAAAACTGTGCTCTGATTTGCTGAAGTATTGATACTTTTGCTCACACCATGATGAATCTGCACTTTCTATTCTGTTCCACGAAAATATTTCCTATATCAACCCTTGATTTTAGGGGTGAGCCAGAAGACTTTCTGATTCTTTTTTTTTTAGTTCAATGAGTTTTTATTGTTTTTTTTAACAACATAAAAACATAAAACATAAAACATATAGTCATCGCGCCATTTCAGTACAGGGGATTGCAGTGCATCGTGGCAGGTGGTACATTTGTACATTATTTATACTTGGCTGCCCCCTTTCCCCTTTTCCGTAAACATAAACAAATAACATGTAAACATCTTGCCATATTGTTACAGGGGTTTGCAGTGCATCGTGGCTGTAAATGAGGAGGTACATTTATACAGTATTCCTACCTTACTGCCCCACTATCCACTGTCCTCCTTGTGAGAAGAGAGTGCTGTGATAAGGGAAGACGAGGAAGGGATAGGGGATAGTGTGGTGAAATAGAGCAGAGGCAAACAAGAGCTTGCGTTCTAAGTGCCAGGGTTCTCATCCCTCTATGCATGAGGATCAGTACCCTCTGTTAGGAATGGTAGTCCTTATTCATGGCGGCTCATACTGGTGTAGCAGTTTGTCTAGTGACTGCCACATCTCCCTGTTGGGTTGTCTCCATGGTGAGTTTCGCAAGGCAATGTTGTCTGCTCCCCGGAGGAAAGTCACCCAGTTGAGCCACCCCTTGAAAGTTGCTTTAGATGTGTCCTTCCATTTCGTGAGTCCAATTTTGACTGCCGCTGTTAGTAGGAGATCCAGCAGGTCTCTGTCTTGCTGTGAGTGTAGGTCTGTTGTCATGAAAGCAGTGGCAATGGTGGCAAAGTCAGCTTTTAGTGTGCATCCCAGGGTTTTGTTAATGAAGGTGAATATTTTTTTCCCAGATTTTTTTAACATTGGGGCAGTGGTAGATGAGGTATGCCAGGTCTCCCATAGCCTTGTCGCAATTCCAGCAGAGGTCATTCTCCCTCAGCCCCAGGGATGCCAGACAGTCCGGGGTCCAGTATGTTTGTGTAGGAGCCAGAATTTTGTCTGCGCTAAGGTTGGCGTTTTGTGTGGGGGAGGCCCGGAGGTGGTGGCATTATTTCTTGCTGAGAGAAGTGCCGAGCTGCTCTTCCCAGTAACTGATCAGTTTCTCGTTGAGTTTGGAGGTGCAAGGGCATAGTAGTCTATACAAGTGTGATACCTGGTGACCTATTCTATTTTCATTTGTCAAGTACTGTATGATTGATGGTTTGTGCTTTGCAAGTTTTGCTTTGGTCAGGGCTGTTTTGATTTTAAGAAAGTTGTACAGTTCTATTTCTGGAAGAATATGTTTTGATTTAAGACTACTGAAGGAGGAAGTGCTTCCGCCTTCAACCTGCAGTGCCGGGTATGAGATGCCTAGACTTTTCCATGTATCTATTGAGAGAGGTTTTCCCCTGTATTTTATCTTTGTGTTTGCCCAGAGTGACTCCCACGTTGAGTTTCTCACGCTGTGTTCCATTTTTTTGGTCTACTTTAAGCAGGGCATTCCTGGTGTTTCTGAGTATCGGGTTTGCCACTTGTGAGTGTTTCTTGGCTGTAAGGAGCATTATTGGCTCCAGGTTGTCTAGTATGGCTCTCTCTATGCTGAGCCAGACTGGCGTATACTCCTGGGTAGGTATGACCCAGTAGGCTCCCTGTTTCAGAAGAAAGGCAGTGTGGAATGTTTTGAAGTCTGCTATATTAAGGCCCCCCAGATTCTTATTTAGCCTTAGTATTTTGAGGCATAGTCTTGCTCTTTTCCCCCGTCAAAGGAAATTATTTATAATTTTGTCCAATTTGCGGTGGAACTCTTCCCATAGTATGAGTGGGAGCATACTCGACAGGTAGTTAACCATAGGGGTGATCATCATTTTTATCGTCTCTAGACTACCCCACCATGTGAGGAATTTTGGAGACCAGTCCTCCAGCAATGTCTTTGTCTTTTGTAGGAGCAGCCTTTCATTATGGTTGAGTGTTGATTTGAGGTCTTTGCCGAAATGTATGCCCAGGTATTTAATGTAGCCAGTTTGCCAGGCTAGTCCTGAGTTACCCAATATATCTTTAGTGGTGTGGATGTTTAGTGGCTTACATTCTGACTTGTCCTTGTTCAGCTTTGTAGCCTGCGTGACTTGAGTACTTCCCTATGGTCTCAATGAGGGCTGCAATGGAGGAGTCGGGGCTTTCTGTGACTATGAGGATGTCGTCCGCATATGGGGCAAGTTTAACTGTGACCCCATTGATGTTGATCCCCTTCATCTCCTCATTGTACCTAATATCCCTGATCAGTGGTTCTAGGGCCAGTAGAAACAGTGAAGGGGACAGGGGGCAGCCCTGCCTTGTTCCTTGCTGTAAACAAAGTGTTCCGAGACCGCTCCATTGACTACTATTCGGGCAATGGTGTTTTCGTATAGGGCCATTACTTTCCACGTGTAAGCTTCCCCCAGGTTGTATTTTCGCATACATTGCTCAAGGAAGTGCCATGATACCCTGTCAAAAGCTTTCTCGCCGTCTAGTGTGATCGTCACTGCCGGTACTTGGAGGCCCTTTGTAGTATGTGGCATAGGAGTCTGGTGTTATCATGTGACATGCGCGTCTTGAGGAATCCTAATTGTGCATTTCTTATCAGATGTGGGAGTACCGTGCTCAGCCTTGAGGCTAGGATCTTGGCATAGATCTTGCAGTCTACATTTATTAATGAGATGGGCCTGTAATTTTGAGGCCACGGTGTGTCTCTGCCTTCCTTCGGTATTACAGTTATATTTGCTTCTGCCATGGAATGTGAGACTGCCCCTGCTCTTTTTTTAAGGTAGGAAGCAGATCTGTGAGGAACGACTTGTAGAAAGAGGCCGTGTACCCATCTGGTCCCGGTGCCTTCTTGTCTTTTATGGACTTCACCGCCCTCTCAATTTCTGTTGGGCTAATTTGCGTGCCGAGTGACTGATCTTGTTCGTTCATTATTTTTGGTAGGTTTAGCCTGTCCAGGTAGGCTGTGCAGCCCATCTGGTCTAGTGTT
Source organism: Lissotriton helveticus (assembly GCF_964261635.1). Lineage (NCBI taxonomy): Eukaryota > Metazoa > Chordata > Amphibia > Caudata > Salamandridae > Lissotriton > Lissotriton helveticus. The sequence goes on along the minus strand of NC_136059.1, from coordinate 732,927,133 downwards.
GGGTCGTTCTTGTATAGGCCTACGCAAAACTCGGTAAACATTCTTAGTATCTCTATGTGACTTGTGTGTGCGATGTTGTATGAGTTGGACAGTGTTGAGATGGTGTGCTGTCTTTGCTTTTGTTTAAGATAAGAGGCTAGGATCTTTCCTGCTTTGTTAGCCTCACATAGGTTAATTGCCTTATGCATGTTCACCCAAAGACCGTCCCTCACACTCAGGATTTTGTTGTACTCTTATTTTTTCTTTGTGAGCTCTGACAGTGCACTGCTATTCCCTGTGTCGGATACATGGGACATCTCTAGGTTGATTATGTCTTCTTCTAGTTGGGTCAGATGGAGGTTGTCATCCTTCTTCATTTTGGCCTTGATTCCTATTAATGTCCCCCTGACAGTTGTTTTGAGAGCTTCCCACATGATCATGGAGTCCATGTCTGGTGTATCATTGTGGCTGATGTAGTCTTTTATGGCTCCAGCTATTTTGTTTGTATTAGCCTTGTCTGACAAGACGTCACTGTTGAGTCTCCATCAGCGTGGGAGATCCTCGCTGTCACAGCCATTCCGCTGCAGGCTGATACATGAATGATCTGAGATAGTTCTGGTCGCAATTTCTGTGTGCTCTATTAAGTGTGTGTGTGAGCCTGTGATTAGTAAGTAATCAATCCTGCTGTACGAGTTGTGTGGGTTGGAGTGGAAGGTATAGTCCCTTGTGGTTGGGTGTTGTAGTCTCCAAGGGTTCTTTAGGTTGAATCTGGCGCATAAGTTCTTTAGTGTGTTGTAATCGTTGGGAGGGAGTGCGTGGCTCTGATATTGTCTGTCGAGTGTGCGGTCTAGCACTAAATTGAAGTCACCTGCCATGACTGTTAGGCCTAGCCTTCTCGTAACCCCTTCCCAGAATTCTGTGTCCTCTACATTCGGCCATAAATGTTCAGTACATGTATGGATTCCTCACCTTTTTTCAGTTTCGTTGTTAGAATCCTCCCCGTGTCGTCGGACTGTTGGCTCTCTAGCGTTAGTTTTGAGTTCTTGTTTAGCATAGTGATTATGCCCCGCTTTTTCCCCACTGCGGGTGAACAGGCCACCTGGCCAATTCCCCTTGCTTTGAGTCGTTCGGTATCTTCCAAGGCTAGCTTGGTTTCCTGTAGCAGGAAGACGTCTCCTTTGGTCTTTGCTAGGTAATCTAGAATCGTTTTCCTCTTCACCGGGTGGTTCAGGCCTTTAACGTTTAGGGAGACTATCTTTAGGTTAGATGCCAAGGAGGACGTGTTGTTATGGGCCATATGCTACAGTAGTTGTTCGCTGATCACCCTTTTTTGCGCTCTCGTCCCCATTTTCTTTTTGTATAGCACGACTAGGTGGTGGGTGGTCACTATACCCTCCTTTGTAGGGCCCCCTCTGTTCTCCCGCAACTCCCTGATACTTGCCTTTCCTTGTGTGCTGAAATGTAGCTCTAAAGATTAAGAAAAGGTGAACAGTGGAAAGAATTAAGGTTTAAAAAAAAGACTAACCGCACCAACAAAACAAACAAAACAAACAAAACCGACAAAACAGATGACCCCTCCCTCCCCTCCCTCACCCCCTCCCTGATCTCAAACATCGTGTTCCGGGCATGCAACGGCAAGATCCTCTGTCCACCACCCTGCGAGTCTCTCTGCCCCGTGATCCGATGTTATCTCTCCTGCTCTCCTCCCCCTCTTTTTAGGTGAACCAAAGTCAAGAAGGATATACTGTCGGTCTAGTCTCTTTCTGCTTCATCTGTTGCCCTGTTCCTCTTATTTTTTTTTTTTTCAGAACAAAATTTTTATTGTGCTGTTGAAGAGTTACATAAGACATACAGCGTCCCGATCCCGGAGAGGCTGTGAGCATGAAAGTAATAATCACATAGCAAACAATTCAAACAGTCATTTAAATGTAAAAGATGACCCTAAGTCCCCCCTCCCATCACCCCCCCATTTCTCCCACCCGGAACCCCCCTTTGCCCACCCCCTGCACAGCGTCGAAACAGTCCATAAGTAGAAACATAGCAAGGTATATGAAGTGTGTAACCCTCCTCACACGGGCTCAGTGTCCAAACGTCTTTCATCCGGTTCATCATGTGCCGGTGGCTCCAGCCATAACCCCCTGTACTCTGCCCACCTCTTCCAAATTTTGTAATGTTTCCGGGGGCAACCCCTGGCCTCAAAGATCGGGTGTTCCAGACCCATATAAAAGTCAAGTCCCCTCTTCCACACACCCAACAGGGGGGCTCTGGGGTCTTTCCAGGCACGGGCCACGTCCCTCGTGGCCACCACGAGACCCAACAACAACAAGTGGCGTTTATAGACATTACCTCCCACCTGTTCTAGGACATGAAGGAGGCCTAATTGTGGCGTACGGGGGAGGTCCCAGCCCAGCACCTCCAACAAGCAGTTCCACACTCCCGTCCAGAACTTCCGTAGATCATCACACGCCCAAACTGTATGCAGCAACGTGCCCGTCTCTCTGCCACACCTCAAACAATCAGGGGACGCAATCAAGCCTGCTTTCCATAGCCGTTCCCTGGTATAGTAGGCCCTGTGTAGGTATTTGAACTGAATAAAGCGCAGTCGTACCGCAATGGCCACCCCTCTGGGAGCCTCAAGTGCCTCTCTCCAGTCTTCCTCCTCAAATGCACCCAGGTCGTGTTCCCACTTGGCCCGCAGCGTGTCTAGGGAGCAATGTGTAACCAGTGTTTGATAGATAGATCATATCTTTTTGCTCTCCAATTCCCCCATGAATACCTTCGCCTCCAGGGGCTAAACTCGGGCAGCGAGTCGAGGCCCTCCAGGGCAGGGGCGATAGCGTGGCGGAGCTACAGATATTTAAAAAATTGGGTCCGGGGCATGTCATATTCCTCACATAGCTCCTGGAACGACTTAAGGGTCGTGCCCTTGACCACATGACCCACGGCCGAGATGCCGATCGCCTCCCAGCCACGGAAACCCTGCAGGGACTGCAACTCCGGCAACTGCCCATTCTGCCACAACGGGGTCTCCCTCGTCAGCCTATTCCACCATCCCATTCTACGGAGAGCGCCGTGCCATATTTGGAATATGGTTTGAGTGAGCTCTGGAAGCCCCTTCTTCTTAACAGCCGAATATAGTATAGTGTGTAGCATGTCGGGGTCCATCAGGAATCGCTCCAGGGCGTAGGCAGGGTCGCCTCGATCCCCATACCACCATTCATTCAGTATTAACAGGTGGGAAGCCTGATAATAAGACAGGATATCTGACGTTGCCAGGCCGCCACAGTACGTGGACAGAAAGCACGTGCGGAGCGCCACTCTCGCACTCCCCCAGCCCAAAGGAAATTACTAAGTGCCGAGTTCACCAGCCTGAACCACCGCGGTGATATAGGGTATGGGGGGTTTTGTAGTTGATATATGAGGCGCGGGAGGGCCACCATCTTAAAAATGGCCGAGCGGCCATATACGTTCAGGGGCATGCGGGACCTCGTAGTCATATCTGAGCGGATACGCTCCCATACAGGCACTACATTGCGCGCTCAGGAGACTCCACGTACGTCTGTCAGAAATATCCCCAAGTACTTAAGTCCGCCTATCGCTTCCTGTAGCGCCCCGGCCCAGGACCCTAAGTCCCGACGCTCCCCTAGCACCCACAGTATTGACTTGCGCAGGTTCAGGTCAAGGCCCGACACCTCTCCGAAAATGCGCATAATGTCAAGGACCCGCGGTCCAGATCTATTCAAGTCCCTAAGGAAAAAGAGGACATCATCTGCATATAGTGCAATTCTGTCGGAGGGTCCCGCAGTCCACTCAATGCCCCGCATCTGTGCATCTATTCGGACCCACGCCGCCAGTGGTTCCATGGCCAGGGCGAATACATATGGTGAGAGGGGGCATCCCTGTCTGGTGCCTCTACCTATAGGAAAGGAAGCAGACACTGCCCCAGCCACTCTCACTGACGCCGTGAGGTCCGTGTACAGTAGTTGTAAATAGGATAAGAAACGGGGCCCCAGGTTTAATCGGGATAGAAGCGCACGGAGGTAGACCCAACTTACTGAGTCGAAGGCCCTGTCTATGTCGGCCAGTAGAAGGGCCCCAGGAATCCCTGCCGCTCGGGCCGCCTCTATCGCCACCTGCGCACGCCGAATATTGTGCCTTGTTGCCCTGTGGGGCATAAACCCGACCTGGTCTGGATGTAAGAGATCTGTGATGTACGGGAGAAGGCGATTGGCTAGCGCCTTTGCCAAGATTTTAGCTTCAGTATTCAGTAATGGGATCGGCCTATATGACTCGGGTTGGTCCGGAGGTCTTCCTGGTTTGCAGAAGACCACAATCTCGGCGTGCCGCCAGTCCCTCGGAAGTCGGCCACATTCTCTGGCTGCTTCTAACGCTCTGCCATAGTATGTACCCAATTGGAGGTGAAAGTTCCTAAAGAATTCACAAGGGAATCCGTTGGGCCCGGGGGCTTTACCTGTATTCAGTTCCCCGAGGGCCGTACCCAGTTCCTCCGCTGACAAGGGAAGATCAAGTTTAGCCCGCTCCTCGTCCGAAATCGATCGTGGCGGAAGATCAGCCAGAAACGTATCCACGTCACATGGCGAGAGGAGCTCCCGAGGGGCATATTGAGCCTCATAATATCGTGCAAATGTGGCCGCTAGGTCTGTCGGGGCCGTCATGGGCTCTCCTTACTCGTCTCTAAGACATGGTAGGGACTGCGCGTGGAAAGTGCTCTGACAGAGTCTATATAGCATCGAGCTGGACTTATCGCCCCATTGGTAGATCCTACTCTGAGTCGCTAGCCACAACTGTCGAGCCTCGTCTAGCTGCAAGGAGGCATATGACTGTTGCATCAGCAGAAGACGTCTCACCTCTTCCTCACCCCCGCCAGCACTGCATCTATTTTCCTGATCCCTAACATGGTCTGCCGCTTGAATCAGGTCTTCCCTACGCTTCCTGCGGGCGGCCGCGCACCAAGCAACATCTACCGCGCGAAGTGTGGGCTTCAGAGCCTCCCTGAGGGTCGTGGCATCATCGTCGGGGTGATCGTTATCACTCCAGTAGTGAGCAATAGCCTTCCTCATGTGGGACTGATAGGGTTCTTGCTGTAAGTGCCATGTGGAAAGGCGCCACCTGAACGGCTGCCTTCTCCTGTCCAGAAGGAGGTCTAGCACAACCGGGGAGTGATCCGACAGGCCTCGTGGTAGTATCTCTGTGGCATCCACCCTCCCGACCCAGGCATGGGGAACAAATAGGTAAACGATTCTAGAAAAGGACTTGTGCACCGGTGAGACGTATGTGTATTCGCGGTGTTGGGTATGTTGGTGCCGCCATGCGTCTACCCATCCCATTCCTCTCGTCATGCCATTCAGTTTAGTAGGTGTGTCCGATGGCACCTCACCCCCCAGCCTGTGCCGGTCCATCCGTGCATTCATCACATCATTCCAGTCCCCGCCAATGACTGCCATAACATTGGGGATCTAAGCCCATACTCCAAACAACTTTTCTATAAGGGCACCTCGCAGCGGGGCGGAGCGTAAACACTCCCAAAGACAATCTGCTCCGTTCCTATCTTGCCCTGGATGAACACATATCTGCCCTGTGTATCAACCCACTGAGTTTCATGAGTGTAGGACAGCCTGCGATGCACTAGGATAGCTGCCCCCCGGGAACCTCTCACAAACCCCGTATGAAACACTTGCTGATAGCCATATCTCTGTAGGCTAAGGGTCTTGGAACCCATGAGGTGGGTCTCCTGCAATAGCAACACGTCAGCCCTGTCCCTTTTTCCTTGTCGCAGGACTGCCCCTCTTTTGATCCTATCTAGCATCCCCCGCACATTCCAGGTCATAACACGCATCGATGCCCTTTGCAGGCCCGATTCGGAAGCCTCAACCGCCATCCATGGATAGGAAATCAGACAGTCTGTGCGTTAGAGGCCACACACACTCATCTTGCATTAATAGGACCCAAAAAAACACTGTGCTGTAAAACGCAATCCCCCTCCCTACACCCCCTTGTAGCACCCACCCAACTGCCCCTTTGTCCCTCACCCCTCCCACAACACTCCCACCCCTCCCGCACCCTCCACGCTGCCCACAACTTCCCTACCGCCCCCCCCCCTATACCTCAGTAACATTGAAGTACCTGTCGCAGTATAGACAGTCACCAGCCCCCAACGGGAGGCCAATGACCGACTATGCCAATGGATCCCAACCAACTGTCCTCCCAGTCCCAACTAACCCTTAACCCAACTAACTACTCTACTTTTCGGGGTGACGTCCGCCTTCTCACGGGCATCCCCCAACCTGCGTCCTGCCCCCACGCTGTGGGCTTGAGTCATACAGCTTGACGGTAAGCCACAAGGCCGAGTGGCGTGCCTGGCAGGGTCTGGAGTCATTCGTATCCGTCTAGGGATACACACATAGAAGATCAGCGCATGTCTTCATGGCCCCGGAGCCTCATCTGCAATGTTGCCCCCCGACGCCCCATCCTTAGGTGGTCGGTTCCTCTGCGAGCGTGCCCTCCAATTACTTCTGCTTCGTGACCTCCTAGGGGTCCTCGGGGGTCCCGTCGCCGAGGAGGAGTCAGAGTCTCTGCCCGGGGGGGGGGGGGGGGGGGTATGCACCTTGACCCACACCGTCTCATCTGTCCATTCAAAGACCTCCTCCGGGGTGTTGAAGAACTGTGTCTTAGACTGGAACACCACCCGCAGGCGGGCCGGATAGAGCAGGGCATACTGGATTTTAAGTTCTCTCAAATGTGCCTTCGCAGCAGTAAAGGACTGGCGCTGTTGCTGTACCAGTTTAGTGTAATCTGGGAAGATCAGTATTTTGTGATTGTCATACATTACGGGTTCCTTATCCCTCGCCTGTCTCAGAATAGTGTCGCGGTCATGATAGTTGAGGAGTTTGGCAATGACCGGACGGGGGCGAGCTCCAACCGGCGGCTTCGGAAGAAGTGCACGATGTGCCCGTTCAATTATGAAGCATCTTGATAGAGAGTCCGGGGGGAGCCACCCCTCCAGCCACTGTGTTAGGAATGCCTCCATGTTGCCCTTCTCACAGTCCTCCGGTAAACCCACGAATCGCAGGTTGTTTCTCCGGGCCCGTCCTTCAGCGTCCTCGGCCCGGCGTGCCAGGCCCTTCTGTATTCCCTCCATAGCGGCCACTTTTCTCTTTAGGATCCCTACATCGTCCTCCACCTCCGTGATTCTGGCTTCAGTTTCCGTTATGCGGGCCACCGCATTGCGTAGATCTTGACGGAGCAGTGTGACGTCGGCCCCAACTGCCCCAATTTTTGCGTCCAGTGTGTCTCTTGACTGCGTTATAGCCGCCAATAGGGCCGCATTGTCCGGGTTCGTCCCCGGTCCCGGCTGGCTTCCGGACGCCCCGGCCCCACCACTCGGCCCTGTAAATTTATCTATGGGGCCTTGTTTTGTAGTGCCTCCGCTATTGCCGCCCCGCGTCATCTTGAATGAGGGTCCGTGACACAATGGCACTACAACTGCCGATAGGCGCCCGTACTCCTCCGGTTCGGGACCTCTGGAAGGATCTGTCGCGCTCCGGCCGGGCACCGGGGGAACGCAGAAGAGAGTCTCAGGATAGCGGCGTGGCCATGCAGCGTGCAGTACCCCCTCAGGTCACCAACCACAACGGCGAGTCCCCAGTGCGCACAACTGGCCGGAGGTTCCGATTAATGTGTGTCTCGAGGAGGGCCCCCACAACGAGGTCGCCAAGGCCCACTCACTCCCCTGGGACCCTGGCTTAGCTGCACTCCGGTCTCCGTTGAACACTGCAGCACAATTCAGGTCTGGGCGCCGGGAATATCACACTCTAGCTCCAATGGGCTCGCCTTCAGGTGCTCCCTTCAATGATCAGGCACGTAGTGGCCGGTGGTGGAGGGGGGGGGTTCTGCAAGTGGAATGGCGCCTCCAGGAGAGGGGGGCGTTGTCCTGTGCCCCTTAGGTCCCCCAGGGCTCCGGGCTCCCGCGGTCGGATCCGGCCGCCAAGTGGGTGCACCTCGTCGTCGATGGTATCCCCCCCCTCAATGCCGTCTGGCTCCCATCAGCCGCTTACCCCTCAGACTCCGGTGGTCTAGCTCCGGGCTAGCTCCAGGATCCCTCCACAGCCCCCGGTTTCTCACTCAGTCGCTGGTAGCCGGTCCAGAATCAGCAGTCGACCCAAGCACCGCCGCACTTCCGGCAGGACCGCACGAAACTCGGGGTCCCGGCTCCGGCACGCGGCGCAGGCCTCACTGCGTCAGGGCCCGCTCTGCTGAAGTGCACGTCCTGCGTGCTCTCAATTCTGCTGCCGGAGTAATCCCTCCACCACTGATGACGGGGTATTTAGTCGGGGAGCCCGCGCCTCAGGAAGTCCCAGCCCCAGGCCTGGTGTCCGTTTGTGGTGGGTCAGTGGGTTTACTGAATGTGATCATAAATGCTTAACTAACTATCGCCCTGAGAATTAGCCTTGTATGCTCGCGCCACGCAACCTAGAGTGGGAGCAGGGGTTATTCTTACGGAGTAGTTCCCTCACCCTGACTAGAGGAGAAGGTCCCTGCTTGTCACAAGTGCATACCTGTGCCAACCAGAGACCTCCGATTCTAACATGTGTGATGTGACTGGAGCGGTTTACATATTATCGGCCTTGGTCCCGCTCTGTTTGTGGATTTGAAGGCCGTCACTCTGTACGCCTTATCCAGCTCAAAGGGGATGTCAAATTTGATGTTTCTTGATTTTGGGGTTTAGGTCTTGAAACAGGGCCATGCAGGAGCCTGTTTTGTCCTCCTCACCTTCCGGGACACCAAGAATCCTTATGTTCCCCTTCCTGTTCCGATCGTCTAGTTCTGCCGTCTGCCTTAGGAGTGTTGCCATTGTCTTAGTTAGCGCTATGCTTGCTTTCTTTGTCTGTTTGTCTCCATCTTCTATGTCGCTAACCCTCTGCTCAACCTCCGACAACCTGTTGTTAGCTTCATGTATGTCTGCTCTTACGGCGCCCTGTTCCAGTTGAATTGCGTCCGTAGTTGGTTTTGTTGACTTGGACAGGTCATGGACCTCCGCCAGTTTTTTCAGTATCGTGTCCAGCTATTGATGTCTGGTTTGTGTTTGATTTGCGAGTCTATTAGCGAGTCCGCTCTGTTCTTCTTTGATTGTTGTGTAATTTTTCCTTCACTCCCGGCCCTCTGTTTCTCTATTGGTTTTGCTGCTCATTTGGACCTTGGTATTATTTTGATTTTGAACTTATTTTGTTTGCTCTATTTGTTGAGATGCTTCTTGGTAATGACTTTATGAGGACTCTGAATCGCACTCCTTTTGAGGTTTGTAATACATATTTAAATGTATTCTGCTTATCTTGACCCAGTCTCGTTTTTTAGTGGTCCCATTAGTAAATTACTTTAATTTTGATGTGTTCGGAGGACTCATGAATCTGAGGCTTAACACTGTCCGTGACTCATCAACCCATGGGCGTTCTGTTAGGGTAAGTACGTACTTGTGGTGTAAAATATTTGGGGTTCCCTTCACCAACACGTCAGAGCATTGATCAAAGCAGAGCAAGAACAGAGATTTGCTGTGCTCTCCAGTTGTCTGTGCACAGATGTTTACTTTGCAAAATTAAAATGAAAAAGAGTGAGAGTGAGTACTTACGATTTAGGCAAAGTAGCCTAGTAGCACTTGACAACTACCAGGTCACCTGAAGCAAAAAGGGAAGAGAACACATCAAAGACAATATCCTATTCCGCACCCTCAACCCTTCAATGAAGGCCTGCAACAGTAATCTCCCATACCTTCACGGTAGAGTACCACTTAGCCAGCCTCCAACACTACCACACCCAAACGAATCCAACATCCCTGCCCATACAATTCCCAGCCCTCATCCCATCCTTAGTCCCATTCCCCACTTATTTGCCTTAGATATAAATAGTCCGGTATACTGGAATTATGCAGCCGGGGAGGGCCAAATTATGTGGCAGGGTTGAGCAGATTATGTGGCCAAAAGGCAAATTATCCTGCTTTTGCGGCATATTTTGTGATAATATTACTTCATTATTTTGTCATTTTTAAACTTGTTGAATCTGTCTGGGCATTGGTTGCACCTCATTAGTACAGTAAAACACACAAGTATACCAATAAGCAACAGAAAGGTGACGAACCAACCTTTGTAAAGGGTTTTACACTGCGTTTTGCTGCCTTTTTAGTAACTTTTGAACCGTTTGAGCAAGGAACAAAACCTTTTTTGTTAAACTCTGCAGATTATGCAGCAGAAGATGGATTATGTGGGAAATGCAGCAACTCTATAGTAATGCGAAAATCACCGCGTCCATAATCACATAATTCCGTTGGCGTTGGCCCTGCCTATGAGTCAGCCCCAGTTTTCTAGTCTCACCCTTAGGCAGCAGGTTACTTACAGGCTTGATTTTTGTAGGCAACATGTGCTAAGATATCATTCTGAAGCTAGGAAAGTTGTAAATCTTTTACCCCCTTCACTACAACAACGCTTTGCAATTCGTCCCGTTTCACGAGTAAAGGCTTCCCTTTGCCCACTACAAACACATTTAAGCCACTGCTCTGTTTTCGAGTCTCGGTAACAGCAGCAGCTCTGTCTTTCCATCTTTGAGCAAAGAAAGTTGACGGGGAAATACTCTAGCCCTGTACTATTCATCCTGCACAGAATGTTTGTGCCACTGTTTCACTACGTCCGCCGGGCGATCTTTGCTAGGCTTAGTATGATTAACATATGCGACATGCACTTATTGTACCCTGTGCATCTCCTAAAGCTAAACAGCTATCAGAATTCAAACCTCAGCATGTTACAGAGCCAGTTCTTATCGCATTTAGAGAAGATGTTCTTGCTATGTTAGCAATGGAGACCTTTCGCTGTGATACTTCTGAACCAATAAGACATGTTTGAGAAGCGGGACTATGAGTTAATACTCGACTGGCTTAGGATGGTGACCAGCCTTTACGGGATAAAAATAGAGTGTCAGGCTTACATCATCTGCAGGAAGCGTTGAGTGGGTGGTTCGACAAGGGTCACTTCTGTTACTACTACTATTTAATATGTACATCAAACTCCATCATTGGCACCAGAGGCCTAGAATATTATTCATAAGAAAGTCAAGTTGTGCATTAAAAATACCGAAATGTGACCTGCCGAGCTTAAAACAAGGTTCCAAAGAAGTGGTACTGTGGGTGAATAGCAGTGGTCGCAAGTTCAGTTATGCAAACACTGAGGTGATACTTACAAGCTCAAGCCAAATGTTAAATGAAATGAAATGAAATGAAAAAGAAACTTATAAAGCGCTCTGTGGCCAAGCGGCTTCCTGGCGCTGAGGAACACATCGGTATCTACCTAACATGTGCGGGAAGGGTTTAGTCCGGGAAAGCCTGAAGAAAGAAAAAAGTTTTGAGGGCTTTCCGGAAATGAGAAAAAATGGGAATGGAGCGGATAGAGAGAGGAAGAGAGTTCCAGATCTGCGGAGCACGCACAGAGAAGCGGGTGCCCCCTGTGCGGGACTTACGGTAGCGGGGAACGTGGAGGAGAGAAAGGGAGGAGGAACGGAGGGTGCGGGGAGGGGCGTGAGAGGAGATCAAAGAGTTGATAAAGAAAGGAGCAGACCGAGCCTGCGCCCGAAAGGCCAGGCAGGCAAGTTTAAACAGAGGCCTAAACTGGACAGGGAGCCAGTGTAGGGTTTTAAGGGCGGGAGTAATGTGGGAGAACTTCGGAAGACAGAGGACAAGACGGGCCGCCTGGTTTTGGATGGCCTGGAGGCGACGGGTCTCGTAGGCAGGAATGCCTACATACAGGCCATTGCCGTAATCCAGGCGAGATGTAATAAGGGCAGTGATGATGACTTTGAGGGCATCAACAGAAAAAAAACGGGAAATCTTACGAATGAGGCGGAGGGAAAGAAAGCAAGAGGATACAACAGAGCTAATGTGAGCATGCATCGAAAGATCATTGCTGACCTTGATGCCCAAGGTGCGAACAGAGGGAACCGGGGAAGGTGGAGGACCAAAAGAAAGGGGCCAATGGACTGGGGACCAAGGGTTAGAAGGACCACCAGTGAGGACAAGCTCTGTCTTGTCAGGGTTGAGCTTCAAATGATTGAAGCTCATCCACTGAGAGATAAAGACAAGAGTCGACCTGAATTTAGGAAGAGAATGAGTGGGGGAAGATAGATCAAAGACGAGCTGGAGGTCGTCAGCGTAGTTATACACCGAGACCCCCAGCTCAAGGAGCGATAAAATGAGGGGGCGGATATAGAGGTTGAAGAGAAGAGGGGAAAGAGAAGAACCTTGGGGTACCCCACAGGTGACCGGAAGAGGAGTAGCAGAGAAGGGGGAGAGGTGGACTGCCTGTGATCGTCCCTGCAAAAAGGACGCGATCCAAGAGAGGGCAACGCCCTGGATGCCCGCTGCGCTGACACGGTCGAGAAGAATAGCATGATCGACCGTGTCAAACGCAGCGGACAGATCCAAAAGGACCAAGGCCTGAGGAAGGTTGCCATCGGCCTTGGCCTTCAGTTCGTCAAGGACCGCAAGGACCACTCCCTCAGTGGAGTGGCCCGGTCGAAAGCCAGCCTGGTGGGAGGCCAAGATGTTATTCTCCTCGATATAGGATGAGAGACAGGATGTTACATGTCTCTCAAGAATCTTCCCTAGATAGGGGAGGAGGGAGATCGGCCTAAAATTCGATGGAAGGGAGGGATCCAGGCCAGCTTTCTTCAGGATGGGAAGCACAATGGCAGCCTTAAAGAAAGAGGGGACGGAACCCAGAGCCAGACAAGAGTTAAGGAAAGTTAGGGGGGGGGTAGGACAACTAGTGAATAAAGTTCTAAGGATGCGAGCGGGTGCACAGTCCACCGGAGAGCCGGACTTGACCTTAGCAAGGAGGCCGAGAAAAAGCTCAGAAGAAATGGGTGTGAAATAATCAAAAACAGGGGCAGAGAGAGGGAAGTGATCCGGTTGATCGGGGTGAGGCACAATCGGAATGTTGGCCTTAATGGTGGATATTTTGTTGATGAAATAAGTGTTCAACTAGTGGCAGAGGGATTGCGAAGGAGCAGGGGAAAGACCCGCACGGTCAGAAGTGGCAAGGCTACGGACCAGAGAAAAGATCTCGCGAGTTTTATTAGCTGAGAGGGCAACACGGTCGGAGAAGTATTTGGATTTGGCCGCTAGGATGGCTGATTTATACTTGTTGAGAAGAGCCCTATATTTCAGGCGGAGAGTGGGGCAATAGGTGCGGCGCCAGCGACGTTCCGACCGTCTAAGCTCAAGCTTCAGGGATCTGAGGTCATTGGAGAACCACTTGTGGGCGTCGTGAAGACGGGCCGATCTAATCTTTTTAAGGGGAGCGGCCTGATCACAAGCCGAGGAAAGCCAAGCGTGAATGGCATCCGCCTGGCTTTCCACGGAAAGGTCGGTCAGGGCGGGTGCCGATAAAGATAGGGAGGAGGAGAGATCATTGAGATCAGCCTTGTTCCAGCACCGAGCCCAGATGTTCTTGGGCAGGGTAGCTTTCTCGGGCTGAACTAAGGGGATGGAGAAGGAGATCAAACAATGATCGGACCAGCCGCAGGGGGAGATAGAAGACACCAGGGGATTGCAACGAAGAGACCAGATCTGGTCAAGGATATGACCATGGGTGTGGGTAGGGGTCAAAACGTGGGACGAGAAGTTGAGACAGCGGAGAGTAGTGGAAAAATCTTTTGAGAGGGGGTCCTCCTGCGGATCGCCCGGCCAAAAATTAAAATCCCCCAGCAGAATTAGCGAAGAATTATCTACAGCCAGGGTGGCCAAGAGGTCCTGCAGAGAGGACACAAAAGAAGACATGTACTGGGGGGGACGATACAGAAGAATCACAGTGAGGGGAACCGGGAGGTTAAGAGAGCGGGCCACCAGGAAATCTACATTAGTGATGCCAGGATGCGAAAGGAGCTGAAATTGCAGGGATCGGCGGACTATCATCGCCACGCCACCCCCAGATCTTCCATCTGGGCGGTCGGCGCGGAGGGCGTAGTGAGTTGCAGGAAGAATCGCGAGAAGGTCGGGAAGGGAATGGGAAGTAAACCAAGTCTCGGTGAGGAAAAGAAAATCCGGGGGGTCAGTGTCCAGTAGGTTGAAAAGAGCGGTTTGATTTTTTACAGCCGAGCGGGTATTCAAAAGAATAGCAGAGGCGTCAAGGGGAGCAGGGGAAACACGCGGAAGGGAGGGCGGAGAGAAGATTGGGGAAGACGAAGGCAAGACGACACCGGGAAGAGGGGGGGCATAGATGCCATGCGAGGATAAGTGTAGGGCTGCAGATGGGGAAAGAGGGATAGAAGCAAAGAGAGATGAGAGTTGGGCCGAAGAGTACGCCAGACGAGGGGCAGAGTCTGTGGCCCCTGGTCCCGGTCGGTCGCGGACGGGCGCAGACGGGCTTGCCTTAGGCGCGCCTTCGGCGCGCAAACGGCGCGCCCGCTGCGCCCGTCCGCTGCGCGAACGGTAAAAGCACATGTTAAATGGGAGGCAAGGAGGCGAAATCAGAGGGGCGTGGCCAAGTAGTGGGCGTGGCCGGGAGGGCGCCCGCTGAAGGCGGGAATCGAGTGGAAGAGATCCCGCTGCAGCGTCCAACTCGGCTGCGCGGAAGGGAGAGAACAAGGGCAAGGTCCCTAAACAGGTGAGGAGAGGGCGAGTTTAAAAAGCGCACTCAAGCGCTGTGAAATCAAACAAGAGTAAGGGCAGAAAATAAAAATACAACTAAAAGCTCCCGCGGATGGCAGGGAGTGCTCCTGATGTAGGTCAGCTAGTTATCAGCTGCTATATAGCGTCCTAGGGGGCGTGGCCAAGTAGTGGGCGTGGCCGGGAGGGCGCCCGCTGAAGGCGGGAATCGAGTGGAAGAGATCCCGCTGCAGCGTCCAACTCGGCTGCGCGGAAGGGAGAGAACGAGGGCAAGGTCCCTAAACAGGTGAGGAGAGGGCGAGTTTAAAAAGCGCACTCAAGCGCTATGTTACTGAAAAGCTGAACTCTTTCTCAGCCTCCTGAGCTATTTGGGCTTGATAATATGCCGTAGAGAATTCCAATAGAAGCCCATTTTCACACCAGAACATAGGCTTCTATGGGAATTCACAAAGGCATATTATCAAGCCCCTTATCGCTGCTTTAGTGGCAGTTTCCTGCCGCTAAAGCGGCGATAATCTGAACTTCGTTTCTTGATAATATGCCCCCAGATCCCTACACTGGTTACTAGTGAAAAAGTGTATCATCTTGTATGCATAATTTCAAGTGTATCAAAGGAACATGTCAGAAAATTGTGGAATATTTGCCCATCTAAGCTATTTAGTGAAGCTATTTAGGCCACTACATGTTCCCAGAAACAGCTCCAATGGAAGTGAGACAGGAGATTTACTTTTATTTGTCTGCCTATCTGTAACTCTCTGACCGAATACCTTAAAGACAAAATACTCTACTGACATTCCGAAAGATCTAAAGTCATTCCTATCATATGATTTTGCTGTCTAGATGGCTAATACTTGTATACATACAGAATTGTCCTTGTATTTTGTATTTATATAGCGGTTACTACCCCAGACAAGGCACTTTTTTTTATTTTCTTTATGCATCGGTTGTGTTACGTTTGCACTCTTCAGTTCTTGTGTGTTTAGTAGTTTAGAGTAGGAACAGAGTAATGGGAATGGATTTGAAAGAGGAAGTAGTAAGTTGTTTTTATAAATAGTGGTTGTGTGTACCTGTTAGTTGGGTGACATGGTTAAAAAAAGAGGGGACATTTTGAGAAGGATGCTTAGGGGTTCATAGTAGTAAGAAGGGTTTTGGATGACTCAGAGAGAGGAGGGATGCGGCAAAGATTGAAAGGAGGATGTTCTTTAATATAAAAAAATGAAATTAACTTATAGATGCACATGGGCACATGACACTTAATAAGGTTGTATTGGATTGTGTTGGAAACTGGGCTTCTTTACAGATGCCCCCCCCCACACTTTTTGCCCCATTTTAGACTGCTAGATGCAGATTTTTTACTCTGATTGTGCACTGGGACCTGCTAACCAGGCCCCAGTGCCTGTGCTCTTTCCCCTAAGAGTGATGTGAATTGGTACACCCGATTGGAAAGGTACTTTGTCCCCCTATAAGTCTCTAGCATATAGTACCAGTGGTACCCAGGGCAAGGCTGATAAATGGGTCACCAGGGCTGCAGCACTGTATTGTGCCACTCTTTGTGATCCAAGTAAAAATGTGTCCGCAGGTCTGACAGTGCAGCCCTGCATGAGCAGCCTGTCTGCTCGAGAGTGAATCTGCACACACCATGTGCTGCATAGCCACACCAATGACTTAATATGAATAAGTCACACTTAAGGTTGTCCTACGAATCCCAGGAGGTAGAGTGCATTATGTTAAAAGTATGGATATATTTGCTGTTACATATATATCCCTAGAGTAACCCTGTAAAGCAAGATTTTACTGTAAGTAACCGGCGGTCCATAGAGTAACATGGGCTGGCTACTGAGAAAACTGGAGATAGCTAGCTTCTTTATGGAACAAGCAAATTGTGTCATATTTGGTGTGACACAGTGTGCTTTTTCACCCCAATACAATTCTTGTGTCGAGGGTGAGCTGGCATGCACAGAGGTGCTACCTCAGGATACAGTGACCCAGTTCCTTGGCGAGATTTCCCAAGCTGTTTGCCACCAAGTCAAGAGTCAGCCCTCCTGGTGGATGTGCTAGCACTTCTCCAGGACAGAGACAAAAGCCTGGGCAGGAAGAAGATCCACCTCCTCCCTCCCAGGATGGCTAGTCATCAAGGTGGTGAGCCTCAAATGCATTACCACCCTTGATGTGTCTTTCCTTGACCTCCATTCGAGGACAAAGCCCTTTCTGCTCTGTCCAGCCCAGCAGGTGGGAAAATGAATTATTCAGGAGGTGTACATCTCCAAAAGGTTAGCCACACCCCTTTAGGGTGGGCTAGGAGGTCTGTGCAACCAAAGAAGGGTTCTGCCGTGTCGAAAGACCCTGATTTTCAAAATTCTGGATAGAAACGTGATGTGCACCCACAGCATGTTGTCACCTCAGGGGCAGGTTAGCCACAAGGACCAGTAGTCCATTGGCAGCTGTCCCTTACCCCCTTAAAGCCCCTAAACTAGGATTTAAGGGTGCTCCCCTAACACCAGACCCTCAGTTCTGACTTTGAATCCGAAAAGAGGCACAAAAAATATACTGTCGCTAACAGCAAGACTTTGGACTCTGTAATAAAGACTTAAGGGCCCTGTAGAGACCATATACTGGAGCAGTGTATTCAACATGGGTCCGTGGTAAAAGCTCACTGCTCCCAGCAAGAGGGACTCCATTGGATGCCAGAAACCGAAGCAGACTCCCCTGGACAGGTAGATGATTCCGCTGCAAGCTGCCAGAAAATCAACGTGCTGAGTGACACGAATTGTGATCTGCTGGGCCTGTTGAGAGTGAGCCCAAAGAAAAGTAGTGTCCTGCAAGCCTGAAGTAGTATCTAAGCTTTCACCAAGTTTCAAGCTGCTACTTCACTGCTATCGACCTCCAGCTGCCAAAGTAACCTTGAAAAGTTTTGCTGCAACCAAGGGTTGGTGATCGCCAGTCGGGTGATTGACCCCTTGAATGACACCTCACAGCGACAGTGACCGACGTCGACCTCGCTGCTTTGTTCCTGCATCCTGAAGTTGGTGTCGCCGAGTGTGTGGTAAAGCATCTTTGGCGTGTCCTGCCCCGGTGAATGACAGATGCCAGTTACCTCTACATCCAGAGCCACCGAGCAAGGTAGAAGAAATCCAGCTGTTGAACCCAGATCCTAGGACCCCAAAGTGCTCTACACTCCGTGGGTTGAGTGGAACTCCATTTCCAAATGTGGCTTTGTCAGGTGCTGAAAGTTTGATAGCTCCCATGGATCCCGTTCAATACCAAGGACAATCCGCTAACCTCTGCAACCGGACTCCCTGGGCAAGGTATGGAGTAATGACCGTTGGAACTCGATCTAGTGACCCATATGACCTTATCCACAAGAGGGTTCATTTGAACTCACCCTGTAAGTGACCGAGTGTCATCTGTATTTTCCCTCATTGACTTCAATGGGACCAGTTAAATAACTTATACTGCCTCTCTTTTTGAACGCTTTAAAATCCACAACTCAGGTGATATGTATGATACGAAATTCATTTTGGTGTCAACATTTAAATAAAAGTGCAGTCTATTTTAATAAATTGGTGTCACTGGTTCTTTCGTGCCATGTCACTTATTGTCAATGCTGGTAGTGTGAAATGCTTAAACCATGTTCCTCTGACTAAGCCTGACTGCTCTGCTCCACACCACCAGGACCGAGCTAAGGCTGATAAGGGTGAATCCGAGGTCCACATCTGTGTATTGTGGTAGTATTACACGATAAGACCTCCCAGCCATTTCGCATAATGCTTCCACCTTGCAACAGCTGGAGAAACTCCTCACTATATAAATACCCATATGTGCATTGAAGCAGTACTATTTACCTGGTCTGATGTGCAGATTTATCTTGAGGGGAAGTATGTAAATATTTCATGACAATTGATAAAGTTTTAGTAACAGGTATAAACATTTCTATATATGCACCTACATGTATACAGAAGCAGAAATTATGACATTTTCTGATGTACACATGTTTCTTGTGGTGTAATATACATTTATATTTTCTCCTTATATGAATGTATCTGTTTATAACAGGAGACATAGTTCAATGTACAATCACACGTGTATAGCAACAACTTCTTCTTTAGCATAATAACATAGTACTGCATTCTGCAGCACACATAGAAAGAGGGAAACACAATCAATTATTGTTTTTGTGCAGGAAGGTGTCACTTCCTACACAAAAACAATCATCCCTCAACGCAGCCACCTTTGCACCATGGGATGCATCATATCATGGTAAACATGACACATCCCTGTGCTTTTAAAATGACGTCGCTCGGCGCAGCAAAATGGCTTGCAGCGCCTCACTGTGTTATTTTGTTGTAAATGAGGCCCATAGTATTATGTTGTGTTATTTACTTAGAGGGGTAGTCCCAACAAAGGCATACAAATGTGCATGAAATAAACACACAGACTAGTCGCTCCTGAGGTATGAATAACATTATATTTTTCCTCCTAATTTCAACCAGGAAAACTGAAATAAGTAAAAAAAAAAGCATTGGCAAAGGAGGGAGGAACCAAGCAATAGGGATGAGGGTGGGAGGGGGACAGGAAAAGTAACGATGGAGAAAGCAATATCAGGGCAATAAGCAGAGAGGGGGAGATGGAGTGCAAACACAATCCCTCTTATAGAGTACAACAAAGATTTTTTTTAAAGTACTACCAGAAGTATGCAGCCAGTGGAAGGATGCTGGCCACAGGAAGCTGTACTTGGTCCATGCACCACAGAACAAACAAGCACTTGAAGAGAAAGTGAAACTGGGAGGCGCTAACCTTTGAGAAGCATGGATATGAGAGTGACGTTGAAGCCAACCAATGGCAATTAACAAATGAAAGCTTAGCGCTTTTACGTGTGTTCTGTTTTGTTTTTAGGAACAATGAAATCACAGGGGACAGCACATATGCTGTCTCAGGTGAGAACTAAAAAGTAAGAAACAGGAGGAGAAGAAGAACAGAAGAGATCGTGGTTAAAAACAGAAAAGAGAATAAGGATCTGAGGTTCTGTGATTCTCGAACCGGACTCCATTTTGTTTGAGTTGTTCGTGGCGCCATTTTGTGTTGCCCTCACGTAGGCCTATGGAGGTAACTGAACGAACAAAGTTACATGGGCTTCGTTGTTCATGTACGTATTAACTAGGCCTTTTCTGACTTGTGAGTGAACTGCAGGACGCTGACCCCGTCACCTGAAACTGACCGTTTGCGAAACCAATTTTCCTGGCTGATCGTTGTCTGAGATTGCCAATTAATGTTCAGGATATCGTTAACTTTAGTGCTCTTGTACATATCTTATCCTCTTCAACATCTGAACTGTTTCCTTTTCTTATGTCTTTTCATTACATGGGTAGTGTTTTCAATTATGGGTTTGTCCGGCTTGTGGAAATTGAGTTTGGGACATTCCTAATAATTAACTTGTGGGTTGGAACAATGTAAATCGAGCTTTTATGATGTGATAATGTGTGGGAAAATGTATTTCATTCGTCAGTATTTGTCGCAGTGGGTGTGCATTTGTAATGAGCAAAATGTAGATAAAAAGAGATGTCTTGCTCTACCAAAATTGAGCAGTTTCCTGAGTTGTACACCGTGTTGTATTTCTGGGATTACTGTTACTAGCTGCAGCTAATAAATTTGATCTCTGACGCCATCCAGAAGTATTCTGTGTCTCTGTATACCAAGACAGGAGAACCTGAAGACTTTGGGCGTGCCCCTTGCGCCACTGGGTTCTAAAAACCCGGTTCTTCAGTTGGCGCTCAACGCAGGGCGACTTCAGCGGTACCGGTCCAAGCCCGAGGATCGTTAGGAGCCACGTGAGAAAATTCTGGAGGAAGGCCAACCACTTCATCGACCCCTGTATGTCGACGTGGACCGATGGTTTTTGCTGCGAGGCTTTCCGCTTTCCGACGGCTATGAAGGACTGTTGTCCTTACTGTCGCCCTGTCTTGGACCCTTGATTGATCCTTTGTAAAGCGAGACGATAGACGGTCTTCTGGTGGCGTGACAGATACTTTGGTTAAGTATAAGTGGGTCGCTCCCACGACCTTTGTTTTGGTTCTTGGTTTTGATTCGGTTATTGCAATAGTCGAAGCCGAGGGGCTCGTATATTTACAAGTGTATCGATAGTTGATAACCCCTTGAAGTTTGAAGCTAGACTAGTGAGCTATAAGATGCCTGGTCTTAGCAAATTTGGGAAATGGTTTAGTTGTGGTTGCAACAGGGATTCCCGATTGGAGGATTCGTGTCCGATACCTCCGGTTGGAACTCCAACTTATGAGCTCTATTCAGAACACGGAGTGGGTCCTATTACTAATAATGAAGTGTGGGTTCGCTATACGAAGAAAGATGGTGTTTTACGATGGCCCCAACATGGTAGTTTCGAATTAAATATTTTAGATAATTTGGAAGTTGCGCTATTTAAGAAGAAAGCCCGGCCGGCGATGTTTGACTCTTTCTGCCTTTGGCGTAAGGAAGCCAAACAGTGAGAAATTAAGCAAGCAAAGAGAGATAGGAAAGATAAGAATATGTCAGTACTACAAGCTGCTAGGCAGTTTAAAGTAGATGAAGAAGAGCGTGTGAGTGAAGTCTCAGATAGACAACGTTGCATGGCCATTGATAAGTGTTATCCGGCCTTGCCGCCTTCCCTTTCAAAAGTGAATGAAGACCTTGAAAAAGATCCTTTGATGTCTCATTTACTGAGATTACCACCCCCTTATGTACAGGGTGCTACTGCACCTCCATTACCCCCGGTTGTTGCACCCCTTGTTGTTCAGCCTCCTGCTGTTGTTCAGCCACCCGTTGCTTCACAGATGGTTCTCCCTCCTACGGCGCAGTCCCTCTCTGTGGCCGCCAGCTTTGTCACCAACTTTGCCGCAAACTCCTTCGCCTTCCACTCCTGTATCTCCGACTTCTGTTACTTTCGTACCTACGCCTCTTTTGCCTTAAAACACTCTTTCTCCTGTCCATATGTCTGCTTCTTCTCCTTCTTCTCGAAAACGAATGACTGAGACTGTTGCTAATCTTTTGTCTCCACTCTTTGGGTCGTTGAATATGACCCCTGTTTTGGAACGTAGGCAGAGTCGTAGTCAGTTTCCTAGTCCCGAAGAGCGGGCAGTGTTGGATCTTTTGGCTCGTAGATGGATTTCAAATGCTTCCAGGTATAATTTACAAGCGGTTATGGATATTTTCTTACAGTGGGAGCCGCCTAAGCAAAGGTATGTTTTTGATGTAATGTGTACGTTTCTTCGTCAGGAATGGGAAAATAATGAGTTGGGTCCGATTCCGCAGGAAGTGCTTGATGTTCAGTCAGAATTTGCTAAAGGGACGATAGTGGAGTCTGATGTTGAGGAAGCCGTAGAGACGATACTTGTTTTTAGGTCTAGATTACCGCCTCAGACATTGTACGAACCTGATTCCTCTGTTAGGAGGAAAGTGAAGCAGTATCCTGTGAGAGAGGTTCCCCCTGTATGGAGTGAGGCAGTTGTTGCTAATGTTAATCAGGGTATTCAAGCTGAACCAGCACATTTTCAGCGAGTATGGGTACATGTTCCTTGGAAAAGAGCAGAGGTCTTGGCTCTTAAACAGACCTTACCTGACCCCCGTAAAAATCCTGCTGGTTATTACAAGGAGTTGTCTCAGACAGTTGATGCGTGTATTATGAATTTAGCTGACATAGATATGTTGATGGGTAATGTAGTTCCTCAACCTTTGTGGGCGAAGATTCGTCATGAGAATCATGTGCAAGAATTAGGAGATAAGTGGGCTAATATTGTTGCTGCAGATGGTCGGCAGGTAGGAGGTGCCAAACCTGAACCCTTAGTTGCAGAATTACCTGGTAGGATTATTAATTTGATGAAAACTATGATGCCTCCTTTGCGAGTGAATTGGGACAAGTTAGCAGCATGCAAACAAAAGAAAGACGAGAGTGTGTCTGATTTCTTCACTAGGTTTGAGGAAACGTTTATCGATCATAGTGGTCAGGACAGGAGCACTGAAGGTGATCAAAGGTTGTTCGTGGACATATTTGTCTTTAATTTGCTTCCCAAACTTTCTAATAAGTTAAAGGACTCTGAGAGTTCATGGGCTGCTTCTTCGTCAGCCCAGGTATTGGCTACTGCACAATATTATGAGAATAGGGATAAAGATGAGAAGGATAAAGTAGAGAAGAAGACTAGAAACTTAAAGACGAAAGTTCTTTTGCAGCAAGTTTTTCCGCCTTGTTCGAATCAGCCTCAGTTTCAGCAACCCCCACAGTTTCAGAGATTATTACAGAAGCCCGAGTATTTGGCTCCGCGATTGCCGCTAGGACCTAATCAGTGTGCTTATTGCAGAGAAGAAGGTCACTTCAAGCATAGTTGTCTGATTCTGTTACAGCGTGCGAATGGTGTATCTGGTCAGAGAGGTCGTGGTGGTTTCCAACAAGCTCCTAGGGGTAGGGGACGTGGTGTGTTTCCCCAGAATGAGCGTTCCTTTCCCCCTCAGAATTCTACGAATTGTTTTGACGGACAGAATGTTCCGACTGTTCAGTCTGCACAGTACTGTGTTGATGATTATTATGTCGAGAGTGAGAGTGCTGGTTATAATGATAGTTAGGACAGCCATGGGCAAAGAGAGGGAGTAGTGTCAGTTCCAGTAGACCAGAGTGGACCTCATGTTGAAGTGATTACATTAGGTGTGACAGAAGCTTTTCTTTTGGATACTGGTGCGACAAAGAGTTCTATCATGCACTCTAAACTTCCTGGCGCACCTTTGTCTGGCTTGACCAATGTTTCAGTAGGATTTTCTGGCGCCCCAGTTCGTAATCCCGTTTCTAGTCCTTTGCCCCTTTCTATTGGTCCTTGTGAATTGGAAGCTCCTCTTATTCTAACGACTGGTTGTGGTTAGAATCTGTTGGGTCTGGACTTGCTGAAAAGACTGCATGCGACATTACATTGCTCTCCTTCGGGAGTACATCTTACGATGGGTAAGAAAGTGATTTCCCCGATGTATTTGTCTAAAGATTGTCTTCCACTGGAATTGCGTTCTCTTCCTGATACACTTTGGGCTACAGGTCCCAATGATGTTGGTCTCTTGCAGATTCCACCCTATGTTGTTACCCTTAAGTCGAATGCTAGGCTACCTCGCATTCCGCAATATAACATCTCTAGTGATGACGAGAGAGCTCTTTTGGCGATTATTTATGATTTGGTTGAGAAGGGTGTAGTTGAAGAAACGAGAGGTAATGTGTGTAACAGTCCTGTTCTGCCTGCCCTTAAGCGTACTGATGCTTCTCAGCCACCTGTGTACCGGTTTGTGGTCGATCTTCGAGAAGTGAATAAGATTGTGGTGCCACAAATTCCTGTTGTCCCGGATATGACTGCTTTGTTGACTCTGATTCCTGCTTCAGCTGCTTGGTTTTCAGTTATCGATCTGAAGAATGCTTTCTTTAGCATTCCGATCGCTGAGGAAAGCAGAGATATTTTCGGCTTCTCTTTAGGAGGCCGCAGCTTCCGGTTTAAGAGAGCTCCTCAAGGTTATTGTGAAAGTCCCTCCATCTATAGTCAGGCGTTGAAAACTCAGCTGGATAGTTTTGTGTTGCCTTCTGGTGCTACTCTTATCCAGTATGTTGATGATCTGCTGGTTGCTGCTGATGACGAAGCGATTTGTAAAGAAGCTACTCTTTCCTTGTTACGACATTTGTCTGACCTTCATCATAAAGTGTCACCTTCAAAGTTACAGTATTGCCGACAAGAAGTAACCTATTTAGGTCATCTCTTATCAAAGGAGGGAAGACGATTGACCCCAGAATGAATTCAAGCGATTGCCCAAATGACTGTACCATCCACACAGAGAGAAGTGCGTGCCTTCTTAGGTATCACCTTGTATTGTAGACAGTGGATGCCGAATTTTTCCTTGCTAGCAAAACCTCTGTTGGCATTGACTCTTAAAGATACTCTGTATCCTCTCCCTTGGTCTGACGAATGTCAGAAAGGTTTTTCAGAATTACGTGATGCATTGTGTTCTGCTCCGGTGTTGGGTACCCCGGACTACAGTAAACCTTTCACATTGTATGTACACGAGAGAGAAGGTTGTGCATTGTCAGTGTTGACACAACAATTTGGAGACAAGCAACGCCCATGTGCGTATTTTTCAGTGAAGTTAGATCCAGTAGCTAGAGCGTTGCCGAGTTGCCTGAGAGCTACAGCGGCAGCGGCTGTTTCTATTCGACAGTCTGCTGGTTTGGTATTGGACAATACATTGATTGTGATGGTCCCACATGCAGTGGATACTCTACTGAATAGGACGAAGACTCAGCACCTTACTAGTGCACGTCTGTCAGGATATGAGTTGACGCTTTTGGCTAGCCATGTGCATATTAAAAGGTGCAATGTGTTGAATCCAGCTACGTTGTTACCGATTTCTGTAGAGACAGATGTTCAGGAACAGCTTGATTGTGTTCTCCAGACAGAGGAGGAAACAAAGGCTAGAGTTGATTTAAAAGATACTCCTCTTTCGAATGTTGATGGTACCCTATGGGTAGATGGTTCATGTTTTAAGCTTTCGAATGGAGAGACGACTGCAGCATATGCCGTCACAACTTTACATACAGTTGTTGAAACAGCACGTATAGCACAGAATTCAGCGCAAGCAGCAGAGTTAATAGCATTGACTAGAGCGTGTGTTTTGTCAGAAGGAAAGCGAGTGAATGTTTATACTGATAGCCAGTATGCGTTTGGTGTGGCCCATAGTTTCGGCCGTTTGTGGAGAGAGAGAGGGTTTCTTACTTCTCATGGTACGAAAATTCAGCATGGACAATTGGTGAATGAACTTTTTGAATCACTTACTCTACCAAAGCAGATTGCAATTGTGAAGTGTAGTGCGCATAAGAAGGTTGTGGATGATGTGGGTCGAGGGAATGCGTTTGCAGATGAAGTTGCGAAAGAAACGGCGAAAGACATGACGAGTTGAATGTATGTTGCGGGCCCTGCTAATTGGGTTATGGCAGGTGGAATGTGTGAAGATACAATAGAAAGTGTGAAGTTGATTCAGGCTGAAGCTACTGAGAAAGAAGTGAGTGTGTGGAGAGAAAGTACGGGTATGTTGGATTCGACAGGTTGTTGGGTTGAGTTGTCGGAGCACCAGCGATGGTTGTTACCTGATGCGTATGTGCTCTCAGTGGTTACTATGGCTCATGGAATGGCTCACATTAGTTCGAAAGGGATATGCAAGTTGTTGGCTCCAGTATGGCAGAATGCTGGAATTCCTAAATGTGCTGAGAATGTGGTGAAGCATTGTATGATTTGTCTGATGTATAATCCTGGAATGGGAACTCCAAATCCAGCTGGTCATTTTGCTCCCCCAACGTATCCGTTTGAAGTGATACAGCTAGATTATATTCACATGGGGAGATGCAACAATTTGAAGTATGTCCTTGTGGTCGTCTGTGCCTTTTCCAGACGGATAGAGGCTTACCCCCTAAAGGATAATACTGCCTTGTCTACAGCCAAGGTTTTGCTCAAAGAGTACTTCCCTAGGTATGGTTTGCCGAGAATTGTATGGAGCGACAATGGGAGTGAATTAGTGGGCCAGATCATGAAGAAAGTGTGTGCAGGTTTGGGTATTAATCAGAAATTTCATGCTGCGAATCACCCCCAGTCCGCTGGACTTGTTGAATGCTATAATGGCACTCTGAAGTTGAAGCTAGCTAAGATACAAGCAAGCTCTTGTCTTACATGGCCAGATGCCTTGCCATTGGCCCTTTTGTCAACGAGGACGACAGTACATTCTCGTGTGGGACTTAGCCCATATGAAATTGTGTTTGGTCGTCCGGCCAATGTTTGGGGTGTCCCAAGGCCTAAAAAGTATAGCGATATCGAGCACCCTATGTTGGTGGATTACTTACATGACTTGACTGCTAAATTACATGTTCTCCACCTACAGGTCTATGACAGTTTACCGACAGCAACTGCGGATCCAGGCCACACAATTCAACTTGGAGAATACATTCCTATGAAGAATTTCCAACGAACTAAGAACTTGGAGCCAAGGTGGACTGGACCGCATTTAGTCTTGCTAGTGACTCGGACTGCAATTAGGGTAGATGGTAAAAAGAATTGGGTGCATGCCACCCATCGTAAGAAGGTTCCGTTGCCCTTACCATATGACAAGTGGGTAAGGGGAGGTATAGCTGATTCTAAATGTGAAAGAATTCCTAGATTCGTACCTTTCAGTGATGCACATTTGGAATGGACTCAGTCAGAACGTGCGGACGATGATATTCTGCAAGCTGCTGTGCCTCCACACCTAAGACTTGATACAACGGATCCGGAAACACTCTTTCAAGAGCAAACTGTGCCTGGTAAAGAGCGCTACAACTTAAGACCGAGAAAGGACACATAAATGGACAAATAAAACTTGAATTTTTTTGTTGTGAGTTACACCCTTTTCAGACAAGAGACTATTTTTCTTTTTCGAGTCAATATCCGGACTCAGCTGCAGGGTCGCGGTACAGCCTTAAGGGGTGAGCTGCGAATTGACGAAAGGTCTGTGGTTCATGGTCGTTAGTACGATATTGATGCACACTTAAGGGTAGAAGGTAATAGCCGTGAGCAGCACGTTAGAGGATCGAGTCTTTTGGATCTGAGAAAGGTGTTGAGAGAATTGATGCTAAAATAAAAATGTGTTAAATAGAAACTAAAGCTAGACAGGTTACATTTTTAGTTTTTTGTCACACCTAGTCAAAGAATTCTAGGTGGTTCAACTGTTTTATTTTAGTCTTTTTTTCTTTTTTGAATAAACTTTATACAATAGTTTTCATATGTCAACAAAGAAACAGTAATCAAACAATAATAAACATATAAAGACAATAAAACATGAATGTATACACAAAACTAATACTGTGCTTTATACTATACACCAAATACACATTTATGCAATGCCTCCGATTATTTCATTACTAAGGCACCAGTCCTTCAAATTAAATACACAAAGACAGGCGGACAATAAAGTTCATTAACAATGCCTGCCTGTCTAACTAAGCCAGGGACTAGATTACTGCCAGGGGTCACACTACTAGGGGTAGAGATGTAAAAAATTGTTTTGTAACCCTAGAGGCACCCTTCTTATCTTTCCCCAGCTAGGGGTCAATGCGTTTCGAACCGCAGTGCAGTTTAGCGGTTCTCCTCAGGACACGGACTGGAGGTGGCCATAACTGTGTGTTGCAATCACAGACCACTGTTGTGCAGAGTTGCCAACGGAATTTAAGGATTTCTTCTAAGCTTGTAGAAGTGAAGAAATGCGGGGGAGAGAGGGGCGGGGGGCGCCGGCTGCTCTTGGGCACCGGTGCCGCTCTTCAAACTCGTGCGTCTCAGTGAAGTTAATTCTTTGTTTAATGCAGCTGCTCGATCTGTCCTGAGTCAGCAAAACGCACGAGTTTGAAGAGTGGCACCAGTGCCGAAGAGCGGCCGGCGCCCCCCGCCCCTCTCTCCCCCGAATTTCTTCACTTCTACAAGCTTCGAAGAAATCCTTAAATTCCGTTGGCAACTCCAGTCCGTGTCCTGACGAGAACCCCTAAACTGCACGGCGGTTCGAAACGCGTTGACCCCTAGCTGGGGAAAGATAAGAAGGGTGCCTCTAGGGTTATAAAACAATTTTTTACATCTCTACCCCTAGTAGTGTTACCCCTGGCAGTAATCTAGTCCCTGGCTTAGTTAGACAGGCAGGCATTGTTAATGAACTTTATTGTCCGCCTGTCTTTGTGTATTTAATTTGAAGGACTGGTGCCTTAGTAATGAAATAATCGGAGGCATTGCATAAATGTGTATTTGGTGTATAGTGTAAAGCACAGTATTAGTTTTGTGTATACATTCATGTTTTATTGTCTTTATATGTTTATTATTGTTTGATGACTGTTTCTTTGTTGACATATGAAAACTATTGTATAAATTTTATTCAAAAAAGATAAAAGATTAAATTAAAACAGTCGAACCACCTAGAATTCTTTGACTAGGTGTGACAAAAAACAAAAAATGTAACCTGTCTAGCTTTTGTTTCTGTTATATATATTGGAGTGGTCCAGGCTAGTCAGTGACAGGACCCAAACCTTTCTGTTTCCCTATAAAATGAAAATGTGTACATTGGTCCGTAGCAAATGTTTTTTGATATTGTGTTTCTTGATGCTTTTGAATATTATATTGACTTGTGTGGGTTGGATTGTCTATATTGCACAACAGACGCTTGTACCTATGTCCCAACCTACTCTTTCTTTTCCTACTGTTCTTTCGTATGAGTTTCACACTTTGCCTGAACATGAGCAGACACGAAGATCCGAATTTGTTAACAATTCCTTTATACAGTTGTTGCATCAGCATCAGCTAGTAGTAAATACCACGAATTGCTGGGTATGTGGTCTTATGCCGCATACGATAGATAAGGGAATGCCATATTTGTTTTTGCCTTTTTCGCCTAATGGGTCAGTATGGGCACTCCAAGCAATGTTTATTTATGCGAATGAAGCATCTCCTTTATGTTCCGTCAAAGATAATGCGAGTAATAATGCCTTGATACAGGGAATAGTAGATATGATCAGAGATATCGATGCGTATAATGCTATCCCTAAGGATGAAGTACGAGCACATACTGGTTGGAACAAGACTGGATATAGCATTAGTCTGACAGAGAGGGAGAGACGAAAAAGGTCTCCGCCTATTTGGATTGTACCCCACCGAGGTCACCTTTGTCTGCAAGGTAATGGTCAGAATCCGAGAGCTCAGCTTGGTAAGAGTGTGTGTTCACACCTATGTCTATGCATCCCAGAGTTCTCCACCGTTTGTGCCAGCTAAAGGCACGTATTTTGTTTGTCACGATAGAGCCTATACATGGTTGCCACCTGATTTTTCAGGTACATGTTATGTGGCGTTTTTGCTTCCCCCTACATACACTGCTGTTTTCAATTATCATAAGACAAGATATGGTAGAGGTGTCATTGATGCGAAAGATACTGTCGCACAAGAAGCTGGAGATTCTTCAAGGGTTTCGTGCCCTTTTGGGGTCCTATGGCCAATAGTAGGAATATTCGACAGCTTACGAGAGTGGTTGAGGCCACTATAAATGAAACTGCAGGTGCTCTTAGCAATATTACAGCTGAGCTTTAGGCGGATCGTCTTATGATGTTACAAAACCGTATGGTTTTAGATATTATATTAGCAGATAGAGGTGGGGTATGTAAATTGATCGGGTCTAGTTGCTGTGTTTTCATACCAGATAATGCCCCGACAGTGTACCAAGCCATCATGAAGTTATATAAGTCCGCTGAGTCTATACATGTAGACAAAGGGAACTGGTCATTGACTGGATGGATTTGGGGACTGTTGTCTAGATGGGGATGGAAGATTCTGATGTTCCTTGGTATGGCTTTAGCTATCCTTTTCTCGTGTTGTCTGTGCATCCAGTGTGGTCCCGCCATTTGTAGTCTTTGTGCTATGATCTGTGTGAGAAGACCTGTCCCGCGAGAAGTGAAGGATAATAAGATGATGCTACAGCAACACCTTGATAACCTGATGAGAATAGATATAGACCTGGATTCAGATTGACATGAGTTTAGGTTATTGCCTACGTAATGGCAAAAGGAGGGGCTGAGGTTCTGTGATTCTCGAACCGGACTCCATTTTGTTTGAGTTGTTCGTGACGCCATTTTGTGTTGCCCTCACGTAGGCCTATGGAGGTAACCGAACGAACAAAGTTACATGGGCTTCGTTGTTCATGTACGTATTAACTAGGCCTTTTCTGACTTGTGAGTGAACTGCAGGACGCTGACCCCGTCACCTGAAACTGACCTTTTGCGAAGCCAATTTCCCTGGCTGATCGTTGTCTGAGATTGCCAATCAATGTTCAGGATATCGTTAACTTTAGTGCTCGTGTACATATCCTATCCTATTCAGCATCTTAACTGTTTCCTTTTCTTATGTCTTTTCATTACATGGGTAGTGCTTTCAATTATGGGTTTGTCCGGCTTGTGGAAATTGAATTTGGGACATTCCTAATAATTAACTTGTGGGTTGGTACAATATAAATCGAGCTTTTATGATGTGATAATGTGTGGGAAAATGTATTTTATTCGTCAGTATTTGTCGCAGTGGGTGTGCATTTGTAATGAGCAAAATGTAGATAAAAAGCGATGTCTTGCTCTATGAAAATTGAGCAGTTTCCTGAGTTGTACACCGTGTTGTATTGCTGGGATTACTGTTACTAGCTGCAGCTAATAAATTTGATCTCTGACGCCATCCAGAAGTATTCCGTGTCTCTGTATACCAAGACAGGAGAACCCGTAGACTTTGGGCGTCCCCCTGGCGCCGCTGGGTTCTAAAAACCCGGTTCTTCAGATCTATGTTTACCTTTGAGAAAAAATGGTAAGGATAGAAGCCAGAAAGCCCACTGTACAACTCTGTGTGGACTCATTATGTAGGCCAGCATCGGGGGCTCCCTGCAGCTCAAAGAAACACTGTACATCTTGTTTGAAAGCACCAGAAGGCACACCTGTGGTTCCTTGTGTTCGTCGGGCTGGTCAAGATCAGGAGATACACCTAAAGTGGCACTATACAGCCGACTGTATAGCTCCTGGTGCGCTCCTCGTGTTAGGCAGAACTATGAGACACACTGTGCAGTCTTCCGTGCTACTACAGAAGTAGCTCAGGCATCAGTCTGGATTCCTGCCTTTTGTGTTTTTTTAATAACAATACCCAGCCAGTTCTTTTTTAACGAACAGAAATGTAATACACAAATATACGCATAGCTACCAAATTTTATTTCTCATACAAATGCGGGACAAATCTCATATCTATCTGTACCCAGTAAATACTCCAAATGTATCACTTAATGTACATGCTCAAATCGATCGCCAACAACTATGACCTTCCATTAGACGGAGTGCAACCCTGCTGCAAATCTTCTTTTTGCCATTTCCCTCCCGTCACCCATAACCTTCCTAGCTATGGAACTGATCTTCAGACTGTAACAGTTAATCCCCATCCTGGAACCAATACCAACCCTGGTGTAATGACCTTGTACCAATAAACCTTATTCTAACTTCCACCCTTGATAAAATATCCAGCTGGCCTATCATACCAGTGGCAACAATTTTACAAAGATACAGTCAAACTTACACAGGATTTTTACCAATCCTATGGTAGACTCACAATCAGATAACACTGTTCACCCAAAAGATCCTTAAGGGAGACTGGCCAGGCATTGATTCCTATCCCTCCATTGTGGCATCGTACATGTGAGCTCCTGACAGAAGCCCAGCATTGGATGCAGAAGTATCCTGAGGAAGATTGCTGGACCCTGAAAGGAGCTAAAACTAGTGCATTTAATCCTCCCACCGATAGGTCATGCAAATATAACTTTCGGTGTTGTAATATTGCGTGTACTTTAAGAGACAGGAAAAATACATTCGCAAAAGATCTTTCAAGATGTAATTGGAAGGCTACCATCGAAACAACATAAGCACAAAAGAGGGTTCCGTTGGATTGCTTCAAGTGAACAATTTGCAAGTTTTGAGAACACCACTGTCAATAACTGTGAGAAAGTTAAAAGTTATGTAACAACTACCATGAGTAAAAATCGAATATTGACTGACATTCTACTGCCAATAATAGCAAAGGGCTGCAACAATTCAGAAGGTGATGTTGAAGTGCTCAGGTGTCCCACACTGAAAAAAGGTGCTATCTCATTAAAATAATATCAAATTAAAATGAAAAGATAAAGGCAAAAGCCTCTATTTGTTATCTAAAAATCCAAATTACAAAAATGCAGGGAAATTAATGGCTAGTGAAGTTTAGATTTGTAAACACATCTAGTCAATAAAATATTTGTTGAGAAATCCAGTAGCATGGAATGTGACGTTTCAACCCCTAAGGCAAGCAATTATGTATATAGGGTCATCATCAGGACTGAGGAGACATCAGAACTGAAGAGTCAAAATTACTGGCAGGTGTAGCACCCTTTAGCATGTGATTGATAGAAATTCCCCACCTTTGGTTAGCTATGCAATAATAGCACTTCCATGCACTGCTTAACTTCCCCAGTAATGATTAGCTATGCAATACATAGCCCTGGCAATACACTGCATACACCGTCACCCAATACAAATGATATCATTAATGACTGCGTTAGACATTAGACATTGAAGCAGCAGGTGGTTGTCACGTGTGCCATCGGTTTAGTAATAGTTGAAATACAGTCTTATTTCAATATATAAAGTACATGGTATTATCTACTTTTTGGCAAGGGCATTGCAACCTTACAAGTGCACTTACTGTAGACACGAATTGCTATTATATGTGGTGGCACTACATCAAGTTTGGGTATCCTTTTGGATTCAGCAGTAATGTAGCTTTACACCTTATTTATGTCTGTAAAAATAACTAGTGAGTGTGAGTGAAACTGAAGCAGACCATCTTCTCTTTATGCTCTGTCTTAACAGTACAGCTGTCAGCAGACAATTATGTGAGCATCACTACAAAGGGGCTTTGGCTCTGCCCACACCTAGGGAGCCAGGGGTACATGTTTTGAGTGGGCAGAAGTTCTATGCTTCCATAAAAGTGCTCACCCTCCATGCAGCTGTGATAATTTTATTTATCCAGCTGCCTAAGATTGAACTTTCAGGGGCACACAACACATTGGAATGCTAGTAATGCTATTTTCTTGTAATGCTTCATATTACCACACCTAATTATTTTAAAGCCAGACCTTTTGGAATTGCCACTACTTGTTATAATTTCTGAAAGACAAGTATCCGCCCAAAATGGATTCAGAGTCTTACTTACACCTGCTCTTACTGTTTGTATGGATATCATTTACTAAAACTCTGTAATCGCAGTCTCTGGTGTCCACGTAATGTATAGCTGGACATCTGTTCAGTGCGACTCCAGTCTTTTCTCCATGTTTTGTTGAGGAACAAAGATTATGCATTTGTGAGGTCCCTGCCAGGATTTCTAGGATTAGCAGAGGTCTGAAAACAAGCAGTTCCTGTTCCACATTCACACACTTGTGAAAGTTGCTGACAATGAAAAACTGGTTCTCAGAAGTTATGGCATGCTGTAACATGGTGATTAACCCATTAAGTCAACGCACTAGTGATTCCAAATACAACAGAATTCACTCCCTGGTTTCAGTGGCAACTCGCACAGGTAACACTGTGGGCGGTGAGGCAGGGTGGGGGTGTGGCCGGGTGGGGGGTAGGGGGGATAGTGGAGTTTGACATACCACGGGAAAGTGGAGAGTAAAAATAAAACCACTTAGCTTGCACTTGTCGCATCGCCAAGACAATGTGCCTTTTAAATGGCTGACAGTAA
The DNA here is from genome assembly GCF_964261635.1 of Lissotriton helveticus. Classification (NCBI taxonomy): domain Eukaryota; kingdom Metazoa; phylum Chordata; class Amphibia; order Caudata; family Salamandridae; genus Lissotriton; species Lissotriton helveticus. Next base: position 732,893,149 of record NC_136059.1, on the reverse strand, counting down.
GTTTTCAACTGAATTAGTTACTTGAGTGATTTTGATTTAGTGGCTGACTTAAAAGATACTTTCCTTCATTTAGGAACAAGAGGTTTCAGCAGCCGAGGCCCGTTCAAGCAAGAGGGGGGATTTCGACTGAAGATGACAAGGAAACATGAAATAAATAATTAATTTTCCCTCTTTGTCGTCTGTAGAAATCCTTCCCACCCAGCCCCCACAACCGACCGCTCTTACCTGCATGGGCCGCAGCTGGGTTTCAGATGTGTGTGGACAAGGAATGGAGCACTTCAAACATCCATCCATTAAACATGCGATCAACACAGACTGCTGAGCTGTAGGGAAAAAGGGGGAGGGGAAGGAATCCAGACAGGTGAGTGTATATAAAAGGCCGGTTGGACTGGGGAAATTAGTATCAAACATGGTGTCAGGAAAACCTCATTCCCTTATAGCACATCCCTGCAGAACTCAACACTTCATTAGACCAGTACACAAAGCTATCACTCAAGACATCAAGTACTTCTGCCGCTACTGTACTTTGTATTGCGTGTTGTACATTACCCTGAAGTACCACTATGTATGCAGTGCCTTTATATATATGAATGGGCTGCGCAGTGCCATGGTGGAGGGCTCAACACTGGACGTGGAGAAGCGTGGCTCAGTGGTTAGAGGCGGCAGACCCAGAAGCTGAGATCGACCGTGGACCAGGGTTCGATTTCCCCACCTCGGCGGGTCTCGGGCTAAAAAAAAAAAAAAAAAATTCCACGATCTCGACAATTCTCGCTCTGGTGCCTACTCAACTCACGGGGTCACACTCTGTGACTCTGGGCAATAGCTTGCTTAATCTCCACTACGGCCCCTCGCGGCGGGATGCCTGGCTTTCACCTTGTGGACACCCTGCCGGGGTTTCTCACAGGGGAATACCAGGACGGGTTCCCTAAGCAAGCGCCGGGACGCTCACGGGCAGCTGTGCGCTTTACAAGTCCAGCACATTTACATTTACATTTACATTTACATAACACTGCACTACAGCACACTACAGGCACACTAAGGTGCTTCTCATGTCCCTGCAATGCTTCCCAGAAATATCCAGCAGCATAGCTGTAAAGGTAGCAGTGTGCACGCAGACACATGCACTCTTCTAGAGGGTATCTGAAGTTCAGGAGAGTGACTGCAGGAAAGTTAAACAAATACGGCTTAAAGTAAAGCTGACGTACTGTGCATTATGTCAAAATAAAAAATAAAAAAGACAAATAACTATTGCGTTTTGTGTGAGGGGTCGGGGCTGCTACATTATACCAGAGCTGCCGATATCTGGGGATGTGAGGAGCATTTCGTAAGCACAGTCACTAGTTTTCTCACAATACTACACAAGTAGATGTAGACCAGAGCACAACATCAAGTCGTGCTTTCCCTGTCTTGGAACAACCAGAAGGCAGGCCAGGGCGTGTTCTATGCAGCTGATAGGGCCAAGGATAAACTCAGAACTTGCTTAAACATAAAGCACATTTTGTCCCGCTTTGTGTAATGCCAGCCAATTGCAAGGCATGCACCAGAGAGGCACATCCTTGCTTTAAAGTTTGATTGGACATAGATAGATCCACTCATCATCGGCCCACAGCTTCATATATGTCGCTTACAGCCTTGATTATCTGCCGAGTAGTCGGGTAAGAGTGAAACCCATTAGTTGAGCATGGCTGGTTTGAGTGTACGTCTGCAGTGCAGCCTTTGCAGGAGCGGCCTGTGGTCTGAAAGAAGATCTTCATGCTTCATAGTTAAATGTACAACCAACTGTCATTACTGACTGTAAAAACAAGGCCTGGTTCTTAACATTGATCATTAGGGCAAGTCCATGCCAGTGTCCCTGTAACATCATATTTTATTAGTTATATGTACAACTAATTATGCTTAACATACAAAAAAAACCTTTGCGCAAAAATTAAAGGAGTGAGGAGCAAATATGTTTCAGATTCTGTGAGATGGGCTGATGTCACATTGTGGCAAGACTTTATAGAGGAAGTACTGAAATTTTGGGGGCGAGATAACGGGCAGCAATTTATGTAATTTGGCGTGGTTGCCCTGTGCCCCTCTTCTAGCATGCACATTCTTTTCTTTCCCTGTTTCTTTCCACTGTGTGTCGATCATGTGAAAAGGTTTTTCACACATGTCACGAGATATAGAGTATCGGGCATGTCAGGAGTTTGAAATTCTGGCATAACTAATTTGTTCAATGTTTGGTGTTTAGAGTAGTCATTTTCTGCTTACCCATAGTGATGAGGAACAGTCTAGCAAGTTGGCCAATGGCGACGAAAGACTTTGCTTCAAGAGCAGTGCCGGTCCTGAGGCTCTCATCTGTGGCCCAGCTTTTTACTGTCCATGATCCCTCAGACCACATGTTGTTTGCACTAATAAACCGTCTGGTGCACTGCTGTTATAATTTTGTCTGTAGAAGGAAAAAAGAACTACGGACGAGGAAGCAGAGAAGGGGCATGCAGCGACGAGAGGGTGGTGGTGGGAGGGACGGGCAAGCCACGAACTGGAATGCGGAAAACAACGCTAATGAAAATAAAAGTACCTTTACAAGTGGAAGAGTGTTGGAAATGGGATTCCTGGTTGGCAGTGGTATGAACCCAGGTCAGACAGGAACCCCCTCTTTAATCATGGTAAGCTAGAAACATACTAAAAGATAATCCGTGCTCACCCTCTGGTAGCTTGGCACAGAGCAGTCAGGAGTATCTAAGGAGGCTATGTGTAAAATATTTGTGCATCACACAAAGTAAGACAATGAACACACCACAAAAAGACTCCACACAGGTTTATAAAAATAGATTTTTATATTCTAAACAAAACAAGACGAAAACAACCAAAGTCCAATGTATAGAAGTTGAGATATTGAATTGTAGAGGAACAAATGCATTAAAGAGCTTAGAATCAAGTTGCACTAAAAAGGCTACTTTAGGTCGCGCTGGACCGGAGCAAAGTCAAAGTTCGGGCTGACTGCCATGTAGTGCCAGCCGGCTTCAGAACCCGTGTAGGTTCCGGCGAGTAAAGTACTTTCCCTAGTTGCATACAGCAAGATACATTGATGTGAAGTCCCGCAGGTGCACAAAGCGCTGATCTTCTCCACAGAGTGAAGGTGATGTGTCAGTTCCGAAGGCGAGTGCCAGAGTCGACAGGCATCGAGAGATGCGCTGGATTCTGTCAATCAGTTGAGGGGATGCGTCAATCTCACCAAGCTGCAGCGGCGGTGATACACTTTCAGATGTTGCAAATTGCTGGTTCCGAGGCGATGCAATGATTTTGCTACCGCATCTTGGTCGATGAACTGGTTTTTCTACGCACAGATAGGAGTTGCATCAAAATCCGTGTTGCAAGTATCTGAGCCACTTCCAGTGAGCCAGGCACAAGTCCTGGGTATATGGTATACCAATTTACCAGGAGCAGGGGTAGAGACTTTGATATCCCTGAGTCTCAGGCACCAGGAGGCAAGCCAACAGGCACTTGGAGATCACTTGGAGTGAAGGCAGAGTCCAGCTCTCCTTCAGCAGAGTTAGAGAGCAGCAGGCAGCAGTGGAACAAACAGAAAAGCATGCCTTCCACTTCAGCAGTTCAGTTGAGTCCTTTAAGCAGCACAGCAGTTCTTCTGGCAGAGCTTCAGTTACAAGTCCAGTAGTGGCTGATTTTAGGGGTCCAGAGACCCAGTACTTATACCCAAAAGTGCATTTGGTGTAGGGGGTGACATCCCAGCAGCTCTCTTAAGTGCACAAGGATCCCTTTCAACCCAGTCCGGTCTGCCAGGCTATCTGCGGGGGATAAATCAGTGCTTTGTGTGTGGATAGGACACTACCTATTGAAGTGTAGGTGCCAGCCCCTCCCAATCCTTCCAGCTCAGGAAAACCCATCAGAATGCAGATGAGTGCTCAGAATGCAAATGAGCATCACCTTCCTGTGTTTCTGGCTGTCTGGAAGGAATACACAAAGTGTAGCTATTACCCAACCCAGACGTGTATTGGACACAGGCTGTAAGGCACTAAGGTCCAGATGTACAACCGTTTCGCAACTCTCAAAACGGTCCCAAAATGATTTGGGCATGAAAAATGGGCTTTACGTGATATACGGCAGGAAATCGCAAATAACTAATTTGCGATGTGACCGATGACCAACTCACAAAATATGAGGGCAGAATGTGTGTCCCCCAAATAGTGAGTTGCAATTTGCAAGTCGCTATCTTTCATGTACAAATAAATCGCAATTTGCGAGTACGCGCCAAATGGCCTGTTTGCACATGCAATTTACCATGAATCCTAAACAGGTGTAACAGGGCTCAACCTATAAAAACAGGCCCAGAAAGCATCGGAAATATTTCAACAGTGGGTGCCCTGTTCATGTTAATGAGGAGGGTGCAGATTGTGGCTGCTCAGCAGAGGAGGCAGAGACAAGAGCGGATTTTCAGAGTCAGGCTAACCTTGTTTGAGAAAACAGAGGAAGAGATATATGAGCAGTTCAGGCTGAGTAGCAATGTGATTCTAGAGCTAATAGCCACCTAGTAGCCACAACTAGAAAGCAGAACCCAGCGCAGCAATGCTATCCCCACCCCTGTCCGTGTGTTGTGCTCCCTCCAACTATAGGCCAGTGGTAGAAACCAAGATGTCATTGCAGTGGCTAGAGGGGTTTCTCAGGGTCCGCTTTTGCATTTCTTTCATAACTTCTTAGACACCATGCTCCACCACATACACTAACACATCTACCTGCCCTGGAATGATGTGGAACAATAAAATACAAAATACAAAAATGCAATTCTACCAGATAGCAAGATTTCCACAGGTCATCGAATGCATATGTGCCCAGATGTCCCCCATTTCACCTAGAATATATATTCCAGAATTGAAAAAACACACATTCCCTTAACATTCAAGTAGTCTTTAATGTATACAACATCATCACGGACATTGTGGACAAATATCCAGGGAGCACCCATGACCCCTACATCTATAAGCCCAGTGACATATACCAGCGACTAGAAAGAGGGGATTTTGCTGAAGGATACATACGAGGTACTGGAATGTCATGTCCACAGTAAAATGCATTGGCACAATCATTACTCTCTACATGTTGTCTCACACTTATGTGTCTTACCAGGTGACAGTGTGTTTGCCCTGCAGCCATGGATCCTCACACCACACGTGTTTCCCAACAACCCACATGAAAGGTGTTACATCATGGCGCATGGCGCAACAGATCTGTCATTGAGCGCACATTTGGCCTGCTCAAATCACGATTCCAGTGCCTTCACAAGAGTAGCAGAGCCTTGCAGTATGCGCCTGAGACTGTGCGAAAAATTGTGGCAACCTTTGCCATACTGCACAACATTGCCTGCAGGAGTGGCTTACCAATAGAGGTGTCTGGATCAGACTCAGAGGATGATAACCCTGGCCCACATGCCCAACAGCAAATCGAGGGCAGCACAGTAGCAGAGGGAAGGAGGTGCATGGACCACATAGCCAGAAAATATTTTGCAAGGTACAATCTATCCATTGGCACACCACCCTTAACAACTGACAATATGAAATGTAGATGTCACTAATAATGTTTCCCTTTATTTTCACGGCACACAAAAACCTTGGTGGACAAACTGTCCATCCTTATCAGCATAACAGAACAAAATGACACGTTGAGTGGTTACTCCACCACCAACAAAATAATAATTGCAGCAACTGTATGGTACATTGCTAGTCAAAAGTTATTTCTTCCCTCTACGTCTGGGAGGGGGGAATCTGGCAGGTGGAATGACAGCTGGTAGCTTCTGCTCTTATGCTGCATTTGTTTACCTGCGGCAGAGACACTACTGCAGCTAGACACCTCACTGTCTGCTGCTTCTCCTGCTCCTCCAATGGCAAATGTGGCAGCCTGTATCGCTCAACTGCTGCTGTTATTTTTTGCAGCCCTCGTTCAAATGTCATCACTGTAGTGGCCTATCTCAATCTGCAGGACCAGGGTGAGCTTTGTGTGTTGGTTGATTTCCTGTGACAGCCTCCTGATGGCCCTGATCATTGCCTCCATCCTATGTGCCCAGCCTCGCTCCGTGCACATTTGTTGCACTCTCTCCTCTGACAGCTCGGTACACAGGTGCCCAAGAGCCCCTGTAAGGGTATCACATTTCTCCTCAAGGTGTGCCTGGTTATCAGCCAACTGTTGGGTGATGCTATCAAAGTCCTGGCTCAGCTTATTTGTTTTTGCTGCAGGCGTAACCTTCAGCATGGCCTGTTCAAGATCACCAAATAAGGCCCCATTGCCTGATCCAGCCTGGGAGAGAGTGCTTGGTTTCTGTGTTGGGCGCAGCAGCTGGAACCTGGTGACAGAACTGCGTCAGATTGTGGCTGGCTGGTGGGATGCTGGGGCATGAATCACTGTAGCCTGTGGTAAATTGCATGCTGCACTGGCCTGGACATGTGAACAACTTGGCTGACTCATTGTAACCCCATCCAGCACTTCCTCCTCCTGGCCCTGTTCCTGGTCTTTGCCTGCATCATCAGACGTTTACTCTCCTCCCAGCGGTGTATCTATGTGGCAAAAATGGAGATGAATACAATTAATGTGTGAGCCACTATCTCAGTGGTGGTACTATGTTGTTCAGCTTATTTCAGACCTTAACTGCACTGTTTATTTCACTGACTAATTTTCCCATAATGCACCAGCTATGAATTTGTGCTCATGTAAATGGAGCATCTAGGTGTATCTGGCTGAGGGTGTGTGGCATGCATGTGGAAAACAGGGTTATGGCTTAAATGCTGATATGGTACACATTTCACACTTACCAAGGGGTGGTGGGGGTTGAAATGTGTTGAGCGTCCCAAAGCCAACCACTGTCTCTCTCTCCATCTACTCCCCACCAATGCTTCCACAGTTGAAGATTCAGTGACATTGGATGGACCTCCTCCTGATCCCTGGATGTCACGCAGCCATTTTGCCACCCAGTCCTTGGCCGGAGAGCACAGGTCGTACCTTTTCTTTATTTCATCAATGGACCTGTTAGCTACACCCAGTGCATTGATGGCCAGCTGGATCTCTCTCCACATTTTTTGTTTCTTAGACTCAGGGACAGTCTGAGATGCCCTCTCAAAAGCATTCTTCAATGAGGATATCCAGTTCCCTCTGCCAATTTGAGCTTGCGCCGATGCTCCCTTGCTGCCTTCTCAATATTCTTCCTGACCATTTTGTTTGCAGGTTTGGAGCCTGCCTGCAGTGTAGGTCTGTGCTGCTGCACCTTACCATGTGCTCTGACTGCTGATCAGGATCCTCCAGGGACACCACTTTCTGTTTTGTGGTCCTTCTGGTGTCCAGAAAGTGTTTCTGCTGTTTCTTAAACCACGGTTACTATTAGCGAACACAAAATGTTTTTCTCCTGCTGCGGTCGCTATTTGGGAGTGCCAATCACATTTTCCTGCTGTGGTCGCTATTATAGACCACTTACTGACTCGCAATTAGCTTCCTCGCTAATTGCGATGCAAGTTATTTGCGACTCACAGTTTGGAGCCTAGTTTTCACCATACATTTGAATTAGCGACTCACAATTTGAGAGTCGCAATTGTGCGCAAATTGAAAGTCGTTAATTCTAGCGGGTGTACATCTGGCCCAAAAAGCAGTAAGTGCTGAGAAAAGTCCACTTTCTAAAAGTGGCATTTCTAAAACAGTAATGTTAAATCCAGCTTTACCAGTAAGGAGGATTAATTATTACCATTCCAAAGATAAGAAACAATGAAAAAGCTCCTACTTTCTGATCAGGTATTACAGCTTAAAAGTGTATTAAGAAATTCCCAATGCTGGCCTATAAAAGGGGTAGGCCTCACTAGTGAACAAGCATTGGAAATGCAATAGGTCTCGCATTAGAAAAGTTGGAGTTATTGGTCTTGTAAATGACATATTTTATTTATTTGTTGGTTTTTAAAATTGCTAAATTGATGGCTTTGTCATTTACAATGCCAATAGTTATAACTTTCGCGAATGTGACACCTATAGCATTTGGAATGCAACATGTTTTGTATTTACGTGACTTAGATGGCAGCTCTGGTTGTTAGGCCACATCTCTAGAGAGCAGGAGAGTGCAGCAGGGGAGAGAAGCACAGCAATGCAATAGGTCTCGCATTAGGAAAGTTTGAGCTATTGGTAATGTAAAGGACACATTTTTTATTTATGTGCTTGTTTTGAAAATAGCGAAATTAATAGCTTTGTTATTTACAATGCCAATAGTTTTATCTTTCGCAAATGTGACACCTATTGTAACACAATATGTGTTGTGAGGGTGAGGGGTTGAGGGTGAGGGGTTGAGGGTGAGGGGTTGAGGGTGAGTAGTTGAGGGTGAGTGAGGGTGAGTGAGGTTGAGGGTGAGTGAGGGTGAGGGGTTGAGGGTGAGTGAGGGTGAGTGAGGGTGAGGGGTTGAGGGTGAGTGAGGGTGAGGGGTTGAGGGTGAGGGTGAGGGTGAGGGGTTGAGGGTGAGTGAGGGTGAGTGAGGGTGAGGGTGAGTGAGTGAGGGTGAGGGGTTGAGGGTGAGTGAGGGTGAGGGTGAGTGAGGGTGAGGGTGAGTGAGGGTGAGGGTGAGTGAGGGTGAGGGTGAGTGAGGGTGAGGGTGAGTGAGGGGTTGAGGGTGAGGGTGAGTGAGGGTGAATGAGGGTGAGTGAGGGTGAGGGTGAGGGGTTGAGGGTGGGTGAGGGGTTGAGGGTGGGTGAGGGTGAGGGGTTGAGGGTGGGTGAGGGGTTGAGGGTGGGTGAGGGTGAGGGGTTGAGGGTGGGTGAGGGTGAGTGAGGGTGAGTGAGTGTGAGGGTGAGGGGGTGAGGGTGAGGGGTTGAGGGTGAGTGAGGGGGTGAGGGTGAGGGGGTGAGTGAGGGGTTGGGGGTGAGTGAGGGGTTGAGGGTGAGGGGGTGAGGGTGAGGGGTTGAGGGTGTGAGGGTGAGGGGTTGAGGGTGAGGGGTTGAGGGTGAGGGGGTGAGGGTGAGTGAGGGGTTGAGGGTGAGGGGTTGAGGGTGAGGGGGTGAGAGGGTGAGGGGTTGAGAGGGTGAGGGGTTGAGGGTGAGGGGTTGAGGGTGAGGGGTTGAGGGTGCGGGGTTGAGGGTGAGGGGGTGAGGGTGAGGGGGTGAGGGGTTGAGGGTGCGGGGTTGAGGGTGAGGGGGTGAGGGGTTGAGGGTGAGGGGTTGAGGGTGAGGGGTTGAGGGTGAGGAGGTGAGGGTGAGTGAGGGGTTGAGGGTGAGGGGTTGAGGGTGAGGGGTTGAGGGTGAGGGGTTGAGGGTGAGGGGTTGAGGGTGGGTGAGGGTGAGTGAGGGTGAGGGTGAGAGGGTGAGGGGTTGAGGGTGAGTGAGGGTGAGTGAGGGTGAGTGAGGGTGAGGGGTTGAGGGTGCGGGGTTGAGGGTGAGGGGGTGAGGGGTTGAGGGTGAGGGGTTGAGGGTGAGGGGTTGAGGGTGAGGGGTTGAGGGTGAGGAGGTGAGGGTGAGTGAGGGGTTGAGGGTGAGGGGTTGAGGGTGAGGGGTTGAGGGTGAGGGGTTGAGGGTGAGGGGTTGAGGGTGGGTGAGGGTGAGTGAGGGTGAGGGTGAGAGGGTGAGGGGTTGAGGGTGAGTGAGGGTGAGTGAGGGTGAGTGAGGGTGAGGGGTTGAGGGTGAGTGAGGGTGAGGGGTTGAGGGTGGGTGAGGGTGAGTGAGGGTGAGGGGTTGAGGGTGGGTGAGGGTGAGGGGTTGAGGGTGGGTGAGGGTGAGGGGTTGAGGGTGGGTGAGGGTGAGGGGTTGAGGGTGGGTGAGGGTGAGGGATTGAGGGTGAGTGAGGGTGAGGGGTTGAGGGTGAGTGTGAGGGTGAGTGAGTGTGAGGGTGAGGGGGTGAGGGTGAGGGGGTGAGGGTGAGTGAGGGGGTGAGGGTGAGGGGTTGAGGGTGAGGGGTTGAGGGTGAGTGAGGGGTTGAGGGTGAGGGGTTGAGGGTGAGGGGTTGAGGGTGTGAGGGTGAGGGGTTGAGGGTGAGGGGTTGAGGGTGAGTGAGGGTGAGGGTGAGTGAGGGTGAGGGGTTGAGGGTGAGAGGGTGAGTGAGGGTGAGTGAGGGTGAGGGTGAGTGAGGGTGAGGGGTTGAGGGTGGTTGAGGGTGAGGGGTTGAGGGTGGGTGAGGGTGAGGGGTTGAGGGTGAGTGTGAGGGTGAGGGGTTGAGGGTGGGTGAGGGGTTGAGGGTGAGGGGTTGAGGGTGGGTGAGGGTGAGGGGTTGAGGGTGGGTGAGGGTGAGGGGTTGAGGGTGAGTGAGGGTGTGTGAGGGTGAGGGGTTGAGGGTGAGTGTGAGGGTGAGGGGTTGAGGGTGAGTGAGTGTGAGGGTGTGAGGGTGAGGGGTTGAGGGTGAGGGTGAGGGTGAGTGAGGGGGTGAGGGTGAGGGGTTGAGGGTGAGGGGGTGAGGGGTTGAGGGTGAGGGGGTGAGGGTGAGGGGTTGAGGGTGAGGGGGTGAGGGTGAGTGAGGGGTTGAGGGTGAGGGTGAGGGGGTGAGGGTGAGGGGTTGAGGGTGAGGGGGTGAGGGTGAGTGAGGGGTTGAGGGTGAGGGGGTGAGGGGGTGAGGGGTTGAGGGTGAGGGGTTGAGGGTGAGGGTGAGGGTGAGGGGTTGAGGGTGAGGGGGTGAGGGTGAGGGGGTGAGGGGTTGAGGGTGAGGGGTTGAGGGTGAGGGATTGAGGGTGAGGGGTTGAGGGTGAGGGGTTGGGGGTGAGGGGTTGGGGGTGAGGGTGAGTGAGGGGTTGAGGGTGAGGGGTTGAGGGTGAGGGGTTGAGGGTGAGTGAGGGTGAGTGAGGGTGAGGGGTTGAGGGTGAGTGAGGGTGAGTGAGGGTGAGGGGTTGAGGGTGAGTGAGGGTGAGTGAGGGTGAGGGTGAGGGTGAGGGTGAGTGAGGGTGAGGGTGAGTGAGGGTGAGGGTGAGGGTGAGTGAGGGTGAGGGTGAGTGAGGGTGAGGGTGAGTGAGGGGTTGAGGGTGAGTGAGGGTGAGGGTGAGTGAGGGTGAGGGTGAGGGGTTGAGGGTGAGGGGTTGAGGGTGAGGGGTTGGGGGTGAGGGGTTGAGGGTGCGGGGTTGAGGGTGAGGGGGTGAGGGGTTGAGGGTGCGGGGTTGAGGGTGAGGGGGTGAGGGGTTGAGGGTGAGGGGTTGAGGGTGCGGGGTTGAGGGTGTGAGGGGTTGAGGGTGCGGGGTTGAGGGTGAGGGGGTGAGGGGTTGAGGGTGAGGGGTTGAGGGTGAGGGGTTGAGGGTGAGGGGTTGAGGGTGCGCGGTTGAGGGTGAGGGGTTGAGGGTGCGGGGTTGAGGGTGAGGGGGTGAGGGGTTGAGGGTGAGGGGTTGAGGGTGAGGGGGTGAGGGGTTGAGGGTGAGGGGTTGAGGGTGAGGGGTTGAGGGTGAGGGGTTGAGGGTGAGGGTGAGGGGGTGAGGGGGTGAGGGGTTGAGGGTGCGGGGTTGAGGGTGAGGGGGTGAGGGGTTGAGGGTGAGGGGTTGAGGGTGAGGGGTTGAGGGTGAGGGTGAGGGTGAGGGGTTGAGGGTGAGGGGGTGAGGGTGAGGGGGTGAGGGGTTGAGGGTGAGGGGTTGAGGGTGAGGGATTGAGGGTGAGGGGTTGAGGGTGAGGGGTTGGGGGTGAGGGGTTGGGGGTGAGGGTGAGTGAGGGGTTGAGGGTGAGGGGTTGAGGGTGAGTGAGGGTGAGTGAGGGTGAGGGGTTGAGGGTGAGTGAGGGTGAGTGAGGGTGAGGGGTTGAGGGTGAGTGAGGGTGAGTGAGGGTGAGGGTGAGGGTGAGGGTGAGTGAGGGTGAGGGTGAGTGAGGGTGAGGGTGAGGGTGAGTGAGGGTGAGGGTGAGTGAGGGTGAGGGTGAGTGAGGGGTTGAGGGTGAGTGAGGGTGAGGGTGAGTGAGGGTAAGGGTGAGGGGTTGAGGGTGAGGGGTTGGGGGTGAGGGGTTGAGGGTGCGGGGTTGAGGGTGAGGGGGTGAGGGGTTGAGGGTGCGGGGTTGAGGGTGAGGGGGTGAGGGGTTGAGGGTGAGGGGTTGAGGGTGCGGGGTTGAGGGTGTGAGGGGTTGAGGGTGCGGGGTTGAGGGTGAGGGGGTGAGGGGTTGAGGGTGAGGGGTTGAGGGTGAGGGGTTGAGGGTGAGGGGTTGAGGGTGCGGGGTTGAGGGTGAGGGGTTGAGGGTGCGGGGTTGAGGGTGAGGGGGTGAGGGGTTGAGGGTGAGGGGTTGAGGGTGAGGGGGTGAGGGGTTGAGGGTGAGGGGTTGAGGGTGAGGGGTTGAGGGTGAGGGGTTGAGGGTGAGGGTGAGGGGGTGAGGGGGTGAGGGGTTGAGGGTGCGGGGTTGAGGGTGAGGGGGTGAGGGGTTGAGGGTGAGGGGTTGAGGGTGAGGGGTTGAGGGTGAGGGTGAGGGTGAGGGGTTGAGGGTGAGGGGTTGAGGGTGAGTGAGGGTGAGGGGTTGAGGGTGAGTGTGAGGGTGAGGGGTTGAGGGTGAGTGAGTGTGAGGGTGAGCGAGTGTGAGGGTGAGGGTGAGGGGGTGAGGGTGAGGGGGGCACAAGTCCTAACAAGGAAGCAAAGCAAACAGCCGGAGAAGAGAGAAAACGGCAGGAATCGAAGTAAAGAGGAGGATGCAAGGAGAGGTACAGAGGGAGTTAGCATAAAAGGAGACATGGCCGGCGGCCGTGAAACTGAAAGTACGGCCGGCCGGCCGTGAATAATTAGGGGATGAGCGCACGCTGAGAAGCTGCCTTTGATGTGGTAATGCGAGGCAGGCAGGCAGGCGGCTGGTGGCATTGTGCACGCGCTTTTTAGGGCTTGCGCTTGCGCAATGACCTAAAAAGCACATGCACTTCAAGAAATCGCCAGTGGAATCGTGCTTGGGTAAACGCTGTTTAAGCCCCTATAGAGCTTCGCCAGCTATGCGCATGCGCACAGCAGGCGAGCCCTAAAAAATGGGCTGTTTGTCACTACCAGGATATGTAAAACATAAAAGTACATATCCTACTTTTTACTTACATGGCACCCTGCTCTTATGGTTACTTATGGCATGGCACCCTGCTCTTATGGTTACTTATGGTCTACTTTAGGGGTGACCGGTAAGGAATAAAAGGACAGTTTAAGGCATGACAAGTAGTTTTAAATGCCAAGCCAAAGTGGCAGTACGCTGCACACACAGGTACTGCATGGGCAGGCCTGAGACAGGTTTGAAAGGCTACTTCTGTGGGTGGCACCATCAGTGCTGCAGCCTACTAGTAGCATTTGAAGTTCAGGCCCTCGGTATATGGCATACCACTTTACAAATGACTTATCAGTACAATCTTATGCCAATCAGGCATACACCAATGTCATTATCTTTTAGTGAAGAAGCACATGCACTTTAGCACTGGATAGCAGTGGTAAAGCACTCAGAGTCCTAAGTCAAGCAAAACGAATCAGCAAAAATGGGAGGCAAAAGGCAAAAAGTCTGGGGAAAGACCACCCTAAGGATGACAGGTCTGACAAGGGGGACAACGAACGAGTGCAAAGGGGGAAGCTGCGAGGGTTGAGCTAGGAAGAGGCTGCAAGACCACAGGGATGAGCGAGATGGCATGCAAATGCACGTGTATTGAGTGTTCATTGGTACATAAAAAAAGGTACCTGCAGAGTGAGTAGACAGTGAAAGGACACAGGCCAGTGGCCAGAAGCTGCACATGGTCGATGCTCCACATGATGGCATGAATGGCAGAGCCGAGCAAGAAGTGAAAGCAGACGACGTGCTGGCCAGTGAGAAGCAAGCGAATTAGAGGAACGTTGGCTTGGCATCAACCAATGGCAAGTTCAGGTAATTAAGGGGGCAGGTTCTAAGTCTCTTTTAAGATTTTCCTTTACATTTCTAAAGACTTCACAAGCTCAGCACAAGCACAGTGCAGGTGAAACCTAAAAAGTTAGGTTTTAGGAAAGTGATTATATATTGTGTTTTTTTAATCAAGTAGCATTTCCTGTGTTAAATGAATATTTAATAAATTAAAACGTTGGTAATCATTAAACTGAAAGCTGTGCATACAGTAAATCTAGGTTTGTGATCCCTGTGCGATCCCCTGTTTTAATGGGGGTCAAACTTTAACCACAATTTTGTAATCATGCCTTATGTGGTGAAGCTGAGTTAGTGTGATAGTTATCACACAACTAGTATTTCTGTTCTCTACGTAAACTTCTGTTTGCAAATTAGACTTTAACTTGTAACAGTAATTTCGCTTTTAACTTGTAATCAGGGCCTTTCATGTAATAGCCAAAGCATGCACATGTTCGATAATTAGTCGTTTTTTGTATGTTTTTGTACAAGTACTGGAAGCTGTACGGTAAAGTACAACACAATCCCTTATCATACATCTTTACAACTGCTGGGCGTAGTACTCTGTCATTATTTAGAGTTTGGTGAACAAGGTATTTTGCCTGTCATGTCCCAAGTACATCATATCGTGTGCACTTGTAATACAGAGAACAGGATATATGTCACATTTTGACGGAGTGTAATATTCACAAACCTTTACAAGCAGTGATTGTTTCTGTGTGTTGTCACTGTTTTGGGGTGGTGGAACCCACAGTACTACATTAGATACATTGATGAGGTCTCCATTTGTAGGATGTATAGCCTTACCCGGCCCTAAACTGTACTACTGGTCATCTAACCTCCTGCTTGTGAATGGCTGGGCCCTCATTACACTACAGGTAGCCTCACTTCGGACAGTCAGGAGGGCCACGACATCTGAGGGATATCAAAGGGAACCTTATGGTGGATGCACAGTGGGTTGGAGAACCCTGACAGCCACTGTAATTAAGATTTGTAGGAAGGTCAACTGAGCATTAGAGTGGGAAGTAAAGGGGGGCGTGGCTTGGACGGCGGTGCGAATGGCCGCCTAACCTCGAGCTCCGCAAGTCAGGAGAGCGACTACTTCGGTTCCCAGCTGACTCACCGTCCGTTTCAGCAGGAGAAACGACGGATCCGATGCCTCATGCCTCGCAGAGCCCTCCGGTGCCCTGACCGCCGACCTTGATCAACCTCACAAGGACTTTTGCTGCTTTTTGGAGCGCCCACGCGCCGACATCGGTACCTTTCAAAATGGCGGCGCCCCGTCGCATCGGCGATGCCTGACCACCACTTCGGGCTCCATTACCCGACCACAACAGCTCGAATCCTAGTACACCGTGGATGCTAACACCAACGATGGAATCCCTCACATGCCGGTAAGAGGCGATCACATCAGCGCAATCCTAGCATTTTAATGCTGTTTCCTGCCCGTCTTGCCTGACCCTAAGATGGCGGCCATCCTCAGAAAACGAGCCGATTTTGCTTTCAGCCTTAAAAGCCACTAAACATCTATTTGGGGAAGCGGTTCTCCTCTGTTATCAAGGAGAAGACCTTCTGCCTGCCTTTGATGAGGCTTCCATCGATCTTTGAGGTCCACGAATTTTAAACATACTGGTAGTGTCTCATACAAATCCCTATTTCCATCTGCAACACTGCAACACAGAGCCAGCCAGTTTACCAGCCACCCAGTTTGCCTGCAACACTGTCAAGCTGACAAACCCTAGACCAGGGACAACTCACCTACAATCACAGAGCCAACCGGCTTGCCAGCACTAAGGAAATCACCTGCTTATCCGTGCCCACCTGCCTTCCTGGTTCTGAACAGGATCTCCTTGTGGGTCATTGCGGATCTACCTGCGATATCATCGGTCTAACAAACCCCCTGGTATTAACCATCAATACTGGCCACGCAACTGCAACCTGTTCCTACCTCTCTGATTAAGCCCGGCGACGACTCCCAGACGGGGTAACTGAAGGTTCTTCTCAGTCCTCACTTTCATCGTTGACCCAAGACAGGTGTTCCTGACAAGCTAACTGATAATCACATCTCTTCTTCTCAAACCTCACGTCCAAAATGGCGGGCAGAGATGAAAAGACAAATTCTAAGAAGGTGAAACCTGGGCCGCATATTTCTGACTCCCCTATTAAGAGCAAACCAGACATGGCGGACACGATGGAAATGATTTTGAAAAAATTAGGAGACCTCACTGTTATCTCCAAATCCACTAAGGCGAATACTGATGCTATGCAGCTTGAGCTAACGGCCATCAGAGCTGATATACATGACCTAAAATCCGGGCTGAACACAGCGGAACAGCGCATCAGCGACGTGGAGGACCTCGCACGTCAATCAGCTACTAGAATACAGCGCCTTGAAGACACCACTAACACCCTCAGACGCCAACATGCTGAGTTGGAAGACCGCAACAGGCGAGGGAACATTAGAATTTTTGGCATACCCGAAAACGCAGAAAAAGATGCAGACTCTTGCGTGACTTTCCTGGAAGCATGGATCCCCATGATCACCGGCATTGCTTTCCCGCATGGTCTGGAGCTAGATCGTGCGCATAGAATCCCCACATTCACTACTAACCGCGAGAAGGGCCCCAGACCAATGATATGCAAACCACTCAGATATCAGCACGTCGATCTGATCCTACAATACGCAAGGAAGCAGCACTCCATCATTTGGGAAGGTCAGAGGATCATCTTTACACAGGACTACTCCAAGGACACAGTGGAGATTCGCAAGGGGTTCCTGGAAATCCGCGCCAAGCTTAGATCCAAGAGCATACCCTACTCCTTTGCAGGTCCAGCCAAGTTCAAAATCACAATAAACGGCCGCGCAAAATTCTTCACGGACCCGAAAGATCTGGAAAACTACCTGCAAAATGGCCCACCTCAGGAAATGGACCAATCGAATGGCCCTTCCAACAAAAGGAAGACCACGTGACTATCATGACAAAGTAGAGGTCTATCGGATCTCTATCCTTTCCAGGTCGCACTATTGTGTACTTGTGTACTTATGTACTTGTGTACTTGTACTTGTAGTTTTGTAATAGCTTTGTAATAGTTGCCTTCTCTAGTTGTTTGCTAGCCCGCCCACTCGATAAGTGACGTTTTATTATCTCCTTTGGTTTGCAACAGGGTTGGTGGTTACTGCATAATGTCGAGCAGGTTCTACTCTCACACTTAGACTCTATTGCACGACGCAAATAGTCGCTACTAGTTTTGTCATTATTGCTGTTATATGCTTCTGTGCACATATATTGCCCTTACTACAGGGAGTTCAATCCACTTTAACGATTCAAGTTTTCTTGACGCAACATTTAGCTGGTTCTAACCTTCTTACTGCTTTCGTCTGCACGTTGCAGACAGTCACTCCTGGTTTAATACAGCATATTATTGCGCACAAACACTATCATTACGCACGTATTATTGCTGCAGTAAATATTACCCGCTGCCACACAGTCTGGACATCTAAATCCTCTTACGTTTTGACATTGGAACTAATGAATATCTTTTGCTAATGTTTAATAACTCCTGTTTTGCCTAGCTAGGTACTGTCGTCGTACTCCCTACGTACGTATTGGGGGGGGAGGGGGGGAGGGGGGATTGGGAGGGCTTGCATGGGGATTGGGAAAAAGAGAGAGTTTTCAGCAGATAATGATTGTTGGTACTTTATTGCATTGTATATCTTTTTGTGTTATTTTCTGTCCCTTTTTCTGTCTGTTTCATCCCGCTACAACACAAGGACGCTAGTTATATCCATAGCCATTTCACTAGCTCTGTCCACTTGTTATTGTATTAGCACACAGGCTCCCACGGGGATGTTTGTCTCATTGTTCTGCCCACCACCAGATCACCACTTAGCGATAACCTTGCCCACTAATGTCTAACACTAAATCAATAGCGGATGATCTCAACATAGTTTCGTTAAATGTTAAGGGTCTTAACCACCCTGTAAAAAGGAGGAAAGTGTTCGACTACATCGCCAAAACTAAGGGGGATATTATCCTCCTACAGGAAACTAAACTATCGGAAGAGGACACACGTTTCTTAAACGTCCATTGGTCTTCCCATATACTGTCATCCCCTGCACCGCACAAGAAAGGAGGTCTAATTACCCTGATATCAAAGAAGTCAAACATAACACTAGTTTCATACACTCATGACACGGAGGGAAGGGTTCTGGTGGCCCATCTACGCAGGGAAGAGGACCCAATACACGTAGTGAACATTTACGGCCCTAACTCAGACGACCCCGGGTTTTGGGACTCCGTTTCCCGCTCGATGGAGCATATCCCTCAGGACGACCTTCTCATTGTGGGAGGCGATTTTAATCTTCCTCTAGACCCCTTACTAGACAGGCAGTCCAAATGCGCTTTTCACCCATCACGCTCACATGAAGCACTCCTGCGGCTATGCGAAAGGTACTGCCTTAAAGACTCATGGCGTCTACAAAACCCTGATGGGAGAGACTTCACCTTTTACTCCACTCCCCACAACTCCTACTCGCGTATTGACTTTATCCTAATATCCTCCACATTTGCACACCTAATCGAGGAAACCGACATCGCCCCTAAACTGATCTCCGATCATGCATGTATCCACACCAAACTTGCAGGCTCCCGCTCAATCAGACCGCCCAGAAGATGGCGTTTCAACGATGAAACGCTAACCAACCCTGACGACAAACTACAGATTACTAAAGCCATTGAAGAGTACTTACTCTTAAATAATGTCCCTGACACAGACCCAAACATCCTCTGGGATGCGCTCAAAGCCACGATCCGTGGAGTTATTATTAATATAAGAACCAGAGCCAACAAAGCGATAAACAAAGAACTGGAGCAATTGGAGCAGGAGATCAGATCACTAGAATCCTTACACAAAACCAATCCTCAAGACTCCAATCCCCTTGACCAACTCATAAAAAAGAAATACGAGTATAATTCCATTGTGAGCAAGAGAGCAGGCGTGTGGATCAACCGCTTCAAAGCCTTGAAGCTGTGTGAGGGAAACAGAGCCGGGAAGCTGTTGGCCTCCTACCTTAAACACAAGCAGAAACTAACAACCATATCCTCTATAAGAGATCCCGCTAATAATACGCACACCAACCAGTCCAAGATTCTTGATACCTTTAAGCAATTTTACGAAGAATTATACAGGAATGATAAGCCCCTGGACCCACAGACATGTATAGAGTACCTAAAGGCCCTAGACCTCCCCAGACTCTCAGAGATAGACGAATTAAATCTAGGGTCCCCCATCAGCATCACAGAAATCTCGACGGCCATAAAAACACTCAAAAGCAACAAAGCCCCGGGCCCTGATGGCTTCTCTGCCTCTTTCTACAAAGCCTTTGACAGCCAACTCTCCCCGACACTCCAAACCGTGTTCAACTCCACCGCCACCAGTGGGAGTATCTCTCCCTCGATGAGTGAAGCCACATTAATTGTTATACCCAAGGAAGGGAAAGATCCCCTCCAGACAAAAAATTACCGCCCCATTTCACTCATAAATATTGACTGCAAGATCTATGCCAAGATCTTAGCAACTAGACTAAACGCCGTACTGCCCAAATTGATAAGTCCGTCACAAGTAGGATTTTTGAAACACAGGATGTCGAATGACAACACCAGACTCCTATGCCACATACTTGAAAAAGCGAAAAACTGCAAAATGCCGATGGTTGCAATAACCCTAGATGCTGAGAAAGCATTCGACAAAGTCTCATGGCCATTTCTTCAACATTGTATGGGCGCATTCAATCTGGGTAACTCTTTCATTAAAATGGTGATGGCCCTATACTCCGCCCCCTCCGCCCGTATATCTATTAATGGAACACTCTCTGACCCGTTCCGCCTATTCCAAGGAACTAGACAGGGTTGCCCACTTTCACCGGCTCTATTTCTGCTGGCTCTTGAGCCACTACTCACCGACATCAAGAAAAATGAGGACATCGCAGGTGTCACATTCGGAAACACTCAGATAAAACTAGCGGCATATGCCGACGACATCTTAATAGCCACAGAACACCCAACCCTATCAATTAAGGGACTTATGTCCTCCATCAGTAAGTACTCGGCTTTGTCCGGCTATAAGTTAAACAAGGACAAATCCGAAGTTAAACCCCTTAATGTACATACTACCAAAGAGGTCCTTGGAAATTCAGGTCTAGCCTGGCAACCGGATGTCATTAAGTACCTAGGAATAGAATTCACCGACAACATACTAAGTACACTCAAGCACAATGAATCGACCACACTAGCGAAAATTAAAAGAATCTTGGATGGTTGGTCGCCGCGATTCATTACATGGTGGGGTCGGATAGAGACGATAAAAATGATGATCTCCCCATTGGTCAATTACCTGAGCTCGATGCTTCCCCTAACGCTCTCTAACGATTTCCACTCAAAACTGGATAAGGTAATTACCTCCTTCCTCTGGCAAGGAAAAAAAGCCAGGATCAGCATGAAAAAGCTACGACTAGATAAATCCTTGGGTGGCGTCAATCTGGCCGACTTTAGACTATACCAGACCGCCTTCCTGGCCAGGCAAGGTGCGATCTGGCTCACACCACAGCCTGATTACACACCTGTGTGGTTACACATCGAAAAATCCCTAGTGGAAGGCCTTGACCCCTCCTCCCTCCTCACCATCAAAGTGCGTCCCGATATCGACTCTAATATCATATTTAAAAACACTAAGAACTCCCTCCTCCATATAAGTAAATCTCTACCCCATCAATTTCGCAATTCAAAGTGGGAATCTCTATGGCGGAATAACGCTATAACATACAAAGGTAAACCGCTGTATAATCCTTCTTGGATCAGGAAGGGTATACACTTCCCTCACCACCTCTACGAGGGCCAAACACCACTCACATTCAAGGAATTACAGGATAGATTTCAACTCGAGAACATGGACTTCTACTATTTTTTACAAGTTAAGGTGGCCCTAACCAAAGCAAACTTGGGCAACACATCCCCCTCACTTCCTGGCCTTTTATCCACCCTTAATAGACTTGGCCACCAGGTATCCAGAATGTACAAAATGATCAAACCACAGACATCTAACCTGGTCTCTGCATTACAATCCTATTGGGAAACATTTTCCTCCACTCCCACATCTGATAACGAGTGGGCCAGAATTTGGGAATCGACCACAAGACACAAAATTAGCCCAACTCTATCCCAAACTAAATTCTGGCTCTTACACAAAGCCTTTTGGACCCCCAGGAGACTTTTTCTGCACAACATCAAAGACAATGACTCCTGCTGGAATTGTTCGGAAGCGGGAGGAGACCTTGAACATCTAATATTTAAATGCCCCCGGGTTGCCACATACTGGGACAGGATATTTGACTTTGTTAACAAAGCCCTGCACGTTTCTCTCCCGAGAGAATTTGCTACTCTAGTTATGGGTTCTTCCAAAGCTGTCACTTTAAATGAAAATGACAAAGCCCTACTTGATCTTTTACTGACGGCGGCGGTTAAAGTCATAACGTCCAACTGGAAAAATACAGCCAAAGCCTCCTTCCCCCATTGGCTCAACTGGGTTTCTAACCTCAGGGGTGCCGATACCATTGCACTTGCCTCTCACCCATGGCGCCCACAACACAGGAAATTATGGGTCTCACTTGACGCTCATTTTGATCTCTTCAAACCTCCGTGAGACACCTAAAACTTTGTTGTGGCAAACAACTTCTCAATATGTCATTTGATGGTTGTGATTCACCCTGCTGTGCTATATGACCGATCTATCTGCCGGCTGACATATCCCTTCGTGTTGTACGGACTTGATGCTTAATTGTCATTTTCTTTATTTACCTGTTTACTTTTTTTTTTCCCCCGCATGTTATGTTTACTCCATATTATGTTACTTCACCGCTTCTCGATTTATTATGTACTTGTACCATGGACTTTATCTGCTATTTTTTGTTCTGTTCATATCACTACCAAACTCTCTCAATAAAAATTTTGTGAAATAAAAAAAAAAGAGTGGGAAGTAAACTTACTCTGGAATTGCCCCTGTGGGACTCGGCTATACTTTCGGATCTAACTAGGTTGGAAAGCTTTCAAAAGTGGGAATTCTTAGTCTTATTTAAGATAGGGGACATATCAGATTTGGAATACAAGGTCCTGGCGGCACCGCTACACATACACGCCGTATCCCAAATGTATAGTGCGGTGCAAAACAATAGCCAGTGACCCCTACAGGCTCTTAAACATAAAGGGGAGGCAATGTTGGTAACGCAAGCGAACAGAGGAGGTTGCCAGTAGTTATCCCGGAGAGGTTGAGATAAGAGCAGGTTTTCGCTTGAAACACCTGAAAATACAGCACCTGCTTACCGGACTAGAACGAGACTGTTTAAAATTGGGACTGTAGACCAGGACAATACATCTCAGGAACGATAGGGATGTGTCTTTACCTATCCCCACAGTTGTTGATTTTGGGGATATGGAATGAACAAATGCTTTAAAAACACCTAATACTGTTCTGTGATATTGCACTGGGGCTGGCCAAGAGAGACTTTGTGTAACATTCTCTGGTATCTCTCTTCTATCTCTTCTTTCTTCTATGTCTATTCTACTCTTTCAATTCTTCTATTCTAGAACTCTATTTGATTCATTCTTCTCTACTCTTCCTCTGAGACGCGCTGCTCTGCTGTGGGTCCGATTATTGGAATACGAAAAGACTTTAAATAAAGTCTCATCCTTATTGAAGACATTCCTGTGTCTGTCCTCTCATTCCTCGGTACATATTTTGGTACCAGGAGTGGGGCGAAGCAGATAACTCATTCTGCCAACTCACTTTCTTCTGTCAACCGAGGATTCCTGCCAGCCAACGTCGGAAGCTTGACATTTAAATAAGAAAAAAAAAACGCGTTCAATTTCACTTTTCTCTACGCGTTAATCAGCTTCCTGCTAGTGTTAAGAATGACACTCCATTATCTTGAAGATATAACTTTATCATCTGTCAAATACGACACACCAGTAAGAAAGAGCGCTCCAGTCACCAGCTCACAATCAATGGCAGTTAAACTGTCAACACAACTGTCAGATGGCTATCTGACGTAACGCATGCAAATGCAAGGAGCCGCGCGGCAGGGACGGGGGCATACAACATGTAACTGTAAGTCAAACAAGACTTCTTAGTACTCTATGGGTCAGTTCACAAGGCGACATGTCGACACTGGCAACTGGTTTCTTCCCCGTTGACAATATCTGTGTATAGTCAAACTCCGGACCTTTAGTTGTGCTTAGTTCCAGAATAACTGATGGTGTTGCTGTCAACAAGGTCTATATACCGTACTGGTCCACACTAAGGGGTCTATTAGGATTGCGGTTTTTCCACATCCTCCGGGCCGGCGGAAGCCACCGCCGGCCCAGAGGATGCGGAAAACCGCTGCGGACCCACCAGAGACCCACCGCCACATTAGGATGGCTGGTGGGTCCTGTTTTCTGTCCGCAGCTATTCCGCCGCGGTTGGCTTACAACCGCGGTGGAAAAGCTCTAATATGGTGGCGGTGTCTCTCAGACACCGTCCACCATATTAGGAAATGTTTGAAAAGATGCTTTTCCGCTGCGGATTTTCCGCCGTGGAAAAGCATGTGGAACTTCACTGCGGGGCCCGTTGCGGGCCCCCTAGGTGAAGGGGGCGTGGGGGGTGCACATGGGGGGTACCTATGGTACCCCCCTGCATTTGTATGCAGAGATCGGCACGCACCGCGCGGTGCCTGCCGCTTTCTGCATACAAAAGCAATGTATGCATTTTTTACATTGCGGTGGGTGCAGCTTGAAGCTGCACCCGCCGCAATGTTAAGGATAGAGGATGTGACCGCCACCCTGGCGGTCACATCCTAATCTTCACGGGGGAACGCAGCTGCCCATGCGGACGTTCCCCCCTACTCTATGGTGGCGGACGGACTCAGGTCCGTCCGCCATCATAATCGGCCCCCAAGTCCTGTCCATCCTCCAACGTGGACGAATGAATTTCACAGGAGGATTCGGCAGAGTCCTCTGATCCGCTGAACTCGTGCTCTCCGACAAACTCTATATGCAACCAGTCAGCTCCAGAGTTCACTTCAGGGTGTGGACATTGTAGGTGTTTGTGTGTCTCCTTTTCCTCATTCTCTGACTCCTCATAGTATAACCCGCCAAAGTAATCCTTTTTGTTATTGTGCTCTTGTCTTCCCTTACTCATACCATCTTCTCCATGCAGGTCAGTGACACCCGCCTGAAGACCCTTTTCCTTGGGATGGTAAACAGTCAAAATATCGACTACAAAATATCAAATGGACATAATATCGAGTTTTAAATATAGATTGGACAAAATATCGACTGGACAGAATATAGACATCAAAAATATTGTTTTTAAGGTAAGTAATGTAATATCGAATGTTAAAAATATAGACAGTTAAAATATCGAAGTATATAATATAGGTTATTAAAATTATTGAATTTTTAACAGTTCTGATTTTTTATAGTGTTTTCTATGTTATTATATGTGTGAAAAGTGTGTATTTATGTTATAATTTATTTTAATTAATGAAATTTGTTTTTTTAAATTTTGCGTAATTTCATTCTGTAGCGGGTTGTGGGTTTATAGGGGAATAGGGTGGGAAGTAATTTAATTATAATTAATTAAATATGTTAATTTATTTATTGGTATTCATTTTTAATTAATTGTTCATTAATTTATATTTGGTAATTAATTAAATTTTAATTGGCAATTAATTTTAATCAATTGATTAATTGTTAATTATTTTAATTTTACTAATTTATTTTCTGTAGCGGGTTGTGGGTGTATAGGGGAATAGGGTGGGAAGTAATTTAATTATAATTAATTAATTATGTAAATTTATTTATTGGTATTCATTTGAATTAATTGTTAATTAATTTATATTTGGTAATTAATTACATTTTAATTGGCAATTAATTTTATTTAATTGATTAATTGCTAATTATGTTAATTTTGTTAATTTTACTAATTTATTTTCTGTAGAGGGTTGTGGGCTTATAGGGGAATAGGGTGGGAAGTTATTTATTTATAATTAATTAAATAAATCAATTTATTTAATTATATTTAATTTGAATTAATTGTTAATTAATTTTTTAATTGTTAAATTATTAATTGTTAATTTGTAATTAATTTGTATTATTGGGTAAATAATTGTAATAATAAATTTTAATTTGTAATTTTAATTGATTAATTATTATTTTATATTAAATTGGTAATTACTTGTAATTATTTTTTTATAGATATTAATTTATATTTATTGAAATAATATATGAAGTATTTAATTTCCCTCCTATTGCACTCTCTGGAGTTGGAATAGTAAATTTTACCACTATTTTATCCAACGCTTTCCCTACCGTTGCACTCACTGGAGTGGGAATAGTAATTTTAACCCCTACGCTATCCAACGCTTTACCTACTGTTGCACTCTTTGGAGTTGGAATAGTAATTTTTACCCCTGCGCTATCCAACGCTTTCCCTACTGTTGCACCCACTGGAGTGGGAATAGTAATTTTTACTCCTACACTATCCAAGGCTTTCCGTACTGTTGCACTCACTGGAGTGGGAATAGTAATTTTAACCCCTACGCTATCCAACGCTTTCCCTACTGTTGCACTCTTTGGAGTGGGAATAGTAATTTTAACCCCTACGCTATCCAACGCTTTCCCTACTGTTGCACCCACTGGAGTGGGAATAGTAATTTTTACCCCTACGCTATCCAACGCTTTCCCTACTGTTGCACTCACTGGAGTGTGAATAGTAATTTTTACCCCTACGCTATCCAATGCTTTCTCTACTGTTGCACTCTTTGGAGTGGGAATAGTAATTTTAACCCCTACGCTATCCAACGCTTTCCCTACTGTTGCACTCACTGGAGTGGGAAGAGTAATTTTAACCCCTACGCTATCCAACGCTTTCCCTACTGTTGCAATATTTGGAGTGGGAATAGTAATTTTTACCCCTACGCTATCCAACGCTTCCCCTACTGTTGCACTCTTTGGAGTTGGAATAGTAATTTTTACCTCTACGCTATCCAACGCTTTCCCTACTGTTGCACTCACTGGAGTGGGAATAGTAAATTTTAACCCTACGCTATCCAACGCTTTCCCTACTGTTGCACTCTCTGGAGTGGGAATAGTATTTTTTACACTTCTGCTATCGTACGGTAATAATATTGGATAATATTTAATTATATTATGTTACTATATATATATATGTTTTAACAAATATGATTGTAATTTTATTTTATAACTTTCATTAATTATTTAATTATTATAAGTTAATTTAAGTATTTTTAAGTATATTTTAGTAATTAATTTTAACTATTACTTTAATTTAACACTGTTTTTAATAAAGTCGATATTTTAATAAACTATATTTTTGTAAACGATATTTTGGACTCGATATTTTTGTACTTACCTGTTTGTAGATACAAACTCGATATTCTGTCTGTCGATATTTTTGCATAGATATTTTTGCAAGTCGATATTCTGTCCGTCAATTTGATGTCAGTGATCCCCTTGGGATCTTTCCTGGACCAGACCACTGGTAATTTTCTTCCCGACAAGATCCACTCCATTCTTATGAGCTTCGTCTAAGATCTGTCCTTCGTCCAATTTGGACGAGTGAATTCCGCAGGAGGATACAGCTGAGTCTTCTGTTCTACTGAACTCGTATTCCCTCCTTGACTCCATAAGCATCCTGTTATCTCCTAAATCAACTTTGGGGTGTGGACATTGTAGGTGTTTGTGTGTCTCCTCACCCACATTTTCTTGCTCCTCACTATGTAACTAGTCATAGTGATCCTCTTTTTTGTTGCACTTTAGTTCATCCAGACTCAGACCATCTTCCCCTTCCTTGTCAATGTCACCAGGATTTTTCTCCTTTACTTTTGGCTTTGCCTCAACTAGTTCATTATTATGCCACACTTCCTCATATTTGATGCGGGCAGAATTACAAACGTCCTCCTCTGTCCCTATGGGTTGTGTTACTCTACATTGTCCTTTTCTTTTAAACATTCTCTTTTCCACACTTTCTCCTTCACTTATTTTAATTTCGAATTCATCTCTTGTATGTTTTCCATCATCTTTTTCCATGTGTGTACCTTGTTGGGGTTTTTTTTTATCCATTTCTGTTTCACTTATCCATTCAGTTCTCCTCGCAGCTCTTTTCCATCCTACATTGTCCTTAGAAAGTGGTGTTCTCCCACTTAACAACTCTAAATGTGTATTTTGTGTAATTTCGTTTACAGCCAACCCATTCACTGTTTCTGTGCTGTTGGGATTCAGTGTTATTCTTAATTTCCCCAGCTCTATCCACCCCAGTACGGAGGGTCCGTTTTCTGAAATGTATACCATACTCTTGGTACTTTTCTCCTTGAAACCCAATTCCATCTCTTTGCATCCAATTATTTTATTGTTTTCACCTGTGTATGTTTCCAGGGATATGTCGGCTTCCTTTAAATCGTTTCCTAGTATTTCTACTAATTTACTCTTCCATATACTCTTGTTGACCATTGTGCAATGTGACCCTGAATCAACAATTATATCTATGTCAACACCTCCTATGGTGATGACACACTCAGGATTTTTTTTACCTTCATCCACATTCTCTTTGGTATCTCTATCGCTCCTGTCGAATTTGTACCTGTGTACATTGACACACACCTCTGGCTTATAATGAGCTTCTAGGTCTACCATAGCATCCTCAAATACATTCCTGTCTGCTCCATCATGGACTTTCATTGCAATGTTATTGTACACTCTCAGACCACCTGCCCCCAAACTGTTTAACAACATTTTTACCATTTCCTCTGGTTTTAATGGTTCATTCTTCTTCTCAAATATGGATATATAATTACTAAAATATTCCTTCCACTGTTCCCATTTTATTTTTGGTTCACCATCCTCTTTCAGAAATGGCTCAGGTGGCTGTAAATTATACCTGTTGCTGTAAGCCATATAAACTGCTGTTAATTGAGCTTTAAAATACACTTTTCCCTTGTTATATACTGTAAAGGATACTGTTTACGTACTCTTCCTTTTGGTTTCGCTGTTAAAAGATGTTCATTGGCGGTGCACGCAATTGGTGATGCGTGTTAGTCCCGTTGTTCCTTATTCTCAATATTGCGCCAGCGCGATGACGTCATACGCGCTGAAACACAGATCGCATTCTCCTCACGTAGCTCCTTTAGTTTATTTCCTCACAAGATTGTTCCTTTGAAGTGAGTGTTCAGCCTTTTCACTTAACTTGAGTATATTTTTACTTACAGTTTCCTTCTATCGAATGTTTTTAATTTTAATATTTTTTTATTTTCCTTTGATATAGTTCTTGTTCCGCTCAATGTCTCTGCCAGTAGTTTAGTTTTATTTTACTTTTTTGCCTTCCGTGCTATGCCCCATAAGATTCCGGCTCCTGAATTATTTTGATTTGTTACATGCGTTTCATTCGTCACTGTCCCCAGTTTAAAGTTGCTTTGTTTCACTTTTACAAACAAGTTTGACATTCATTAATAGTTTACAGATATTCCTCACATTTTATTCTCCTTGTAACTTCTGTTCACTTGTTACTCATTTATTTATTCCTTTTTATTCTTTATGAATACTTCTGGTGCATAGGTTTTTAACGTCCTTTCAATATTAACACACGCGTTATTTGCCTCACAACGCGGTGACTACTTCACTCAAAATGGCCTCTAGGCGGCAGTACGTTATCACGTTTGCTCTTGGATTTACGCTGTAGTTATGAGGAGAATCTCACTTCACACGCTTAATGCGCAGCTTAAATCAATTTAAAAACGCGGTTTTAGAGAATTAACCATTGCTCTTAGCTCCGCTCACTTCTCCTCCTCCCAGCATCCAAGGCTCACCTCATAGATCTTGCGCAGATTCAGTGATCCTTAACTTCGGGTCTTCCTTATCTTTAAAATTTAATTTCCTCACGATATCCAATTAATAATAATATTAAATATTATTTATATTATAATAAATAAATATATATAAAAAAATAATAATAATAATAATAATAAAAAAAATAATAATAATAATATCCAAATAACCAAAAATATTCAAAGTGTATTCACCTGTCACACTTCTTCCGCTTAGCATCAAGGGCTCATTTTGTCAACTTCACTCAGATGTTACAGGATTTAAACTTCAGGTTTTCATTTATATCTTTGTGCTTCTCAAATAACCCAAGGTTCAATCTGTACTTGCCGAGTTAGCGGAGACTGCGCTGTTTACTCAACTCAGTTTAACTTCGTGTATGTCAATACACATTTCACGATGCCGTTATGTGATGAAGCGAGATTAAGAAATAATTTTTATTTCAACTCGTGAAGTCACACTTCCATAATTTAATTAATTATGCTAACAATTTGTGCTGTGTGAGTATTAATACAACCTAGTTTAAAGTTGCATACACAAAAGACACGCGGGAAACTAACATGTGTGCTCATAAATGTGCATTATGTTGCATTCTCATGTATGTGGAAAATAATAAATTAATCTTGTCTCTTGTTGTGTCATGACTAATAGCAGCTGTTTTTAAATAATGGCATGTGCTTATTTTGCTTCCCTGTCTATGTGGTGTCACTCTATTCTCTATAGGTGCATAAAGAAACCTGCTGGATTAGATGAAGAATGGTAGATATAAAATGCTGCTTTATTTGTGCTTCTGCTAGGTAATTTAGATTAATGGGTTAATCATTAGCAATGATGGGTGACAACAGAACAAACTGTATTTCTTTCATTAATTACTCTTTTGTGTTTGTTTATATATTAGTTTTACAAATGAAGCTTAGAGATGGCTGCAGGAAAATAGTACACTTTTAAAAAGTGGCGCAAGAGAGGTGGCGCAGAAAAATGACGCTTTCTGAAAAGAGGCCTAATGATGAAAATGGCTCAAGAGAAAATAATTCTGAAAGGATGGAAAAAGCCTCTGAGCTTTTACTTTGAAAGGTTTTGGAATGAACTGCTAAAAGATGATTCTGTGGAGAAATCTGCTAACGTGCCACGGGAGCTTAGAACGGACAAGCTCAAGGTTGAAAGGAAGAGACGTGACAAAAATTGCATTGCTTGAAATTCCTTCGATACAAATTGTAGCAGCCTGAGGAAATGCTGCCAAGACTTCTACATGAACAATGAACTGGTGAATTTGCCCGGGCATGTGAGAAGGAGGTGTCACAGTTTACTGTGGCACGAGGTGGCTCAGCCAATGGAGAACTAGAATTTGTCTGCTGGAGTGTGAAAAATAGTTAGCTCAGCTTATTTTAGGGTATAAGAATGGGTTCAGAGAACAGATATTTGGCTTATGCTCGAGAACTCTGAAGGACGTGATATGCTGATGGACTATACACGTGAGGAAAGGAGTTTTTATTAATTGCTTTATTTCTAGGTGATGAGTGTAGAGGCAGAGAGATAGTTAGGATTTTGGAAATGCTTAATTTTACTTAATTCTGCTAATGAATAATAATTCTTGATTTATGCTCATTTTATTAATTCTGAATAAATCTCTCTTTATGACATTTTCTAATACTTGTTTAATAAAATTCCAAAACCTGAGTTTTTCTATATATGTTTAATAAACTTTCTAAATGACAAGCTGGTCTTGTTTATTGTAGGTAGTTTAAAACAACATATTTAGATCTTATCGCCTCATGATTCAGTCGCTCTATTGTTGATATGGGCCTAGTGTTGTAGTGTAAGTTTGGTGGTAGTAGATAGTGTCATTTGTGCAAAATTTTGGTGAGAGCGCTGGATCATATGCTGCTTTCCTCTTCACTGTTAAATATTTCCTCAGGTTGTGGGTTCTCCGGTGTGCCGTCCTCGTCGCCAAATTTGTTAAGAATGACACTCCATTATCTTGAAGATATAACTTTATCATCTGTCAAATACGACACACCGGTAAGAAAGAGCGCTCCGGTCACCAGCTCACAATCAATGGCAGTTAAACTGTCAACACAACTGTCAGATGGATATCCGACGTAACGCATGCAAATGCGAGGAGTCACGTGGCAGGGACGGGGGCATGCAGGGGACAATCGCAACCGGGGACAGTGCCAACGTAACAGCTAGCTGCTTGATACTTTGTTTCGGACCCACAGCATTCACAGAGACCAGCTGGCGGTTTGTCAACAGCGCAGGTCTGTTACAATATTTATTTATTATTCCTGCAGTGCTGATGACTTTAACGCTTTTGAAATTTTAAACGCTTACATAAAGAACTTGATGTCAGCTTCATTAATGAGGTTTTCTACTGGCACAGAAAGTCCTCCAACGTTTATTTTACTCAGCGCGAGCCTCTTTTGCCTGCAAGCATTATTTAAAGGCTTTCATTAACGTTTCTTCAGCTCGTGGAATAGCTTTGTTGACTCTGTCACTTAGCAACTGGATATTGCATCATTTCTTGGAGGCAATCAATTTGATAAACTTCCAGATTTAGAACTGCACTGTATTCCATTGGAACATCATTACAGCATTCCTGTATAATTCTATTTTGGAATTTATAAAGCAGCAAGTTTGGAATCTTGATGTATGACTCTGGAACTTTACTCTGTCATAATTAAAGCAGCAAGTTTAAAGGAAAGGTTAAGATTTTGGTGACATCATAATTCTTCATATTCTAAACATTATTTGTTTCATTCCAAACTTCTATTTTACACTCAGCATTCTTTACATTGTTTAACCATTGCATTTCTTTCCAGCTATCTCCCACTTGTATCTTATGACATCATAATATTGCCATTCTAATTCACTCAACATGTTTTCTTCAGAAAGTGCTTTACATCCTCTGCCCTTCCTACAGAAACCGGGCAAACCTGAAATTGGAAGCAATGGATCAATATTTTTGAGAACTATCTGGTTGCCATCGATGGTGTTGACTTTTCTGCTCAAAGGAAAAATGCTCTACTTTACAATCATTTGGGTATTGCAGCGCAGACATTTTTTAACAATTTACCACCTTTTCCAAAACCTTCTGGCGACACCACATGGAACGCATACATTGAATCTATAGCTAAACTTAAAAAACAATTTTCGGATGAACCAAATGTCATGCTGGAAAGACACAGCTTCTTCAAGAGAAAACAAGGAAGTGATGAATCTGTCGAAGAATATTTTGCCGCTCTTTGAGTTCTTGCTTCAACTTGCGAATTCGACAATTATGCAGACACTGCTATTAGAGATCAGTTCGTCTTTAATTGCTTTTCAAAAAAGATGCAAGAACGGTTATTGAGTGTCGTAATCCATCTCTTTCAGAGGTTGTTGATATTGGTAAAAGTATCGAGCGCTCAATAATT
Source organism: Lissotriton helveticus (assembly GCF_964261635.1). NCBI lineage: Eukaryota > Metazoa > Chordata > Amphibia > Caudata > Salamandridae > Lissotriton > Lissotriton helveticus. The sequence goes on along the minus strand of NC_136059.1, from coordinate 732,861,022 downwards.
TCTTCACAAGCTTTAGCTGGACATGAAGGTCATTCGCCTATTTCACATATTTCAGAAAATGCTGAGTTTTCTATTTCTGCTATTAAGGTTAAAAAGGATAAAGATGTTAAACGTACCTTTTGTTTTAGGTGTGGTTCAAAAAATCACATTGCCAATTTTCCTTCATGTCCTGCCTTAGATAAAAGATGTGGGAAGTGCAAAGGTCAGGTCATTTTCAGGAATTTTGCAAATCCCGTCGTTTTTTTCAATATGCGAATCAAAATGTTAGAGTACATAATGTTGAATTAGAGTATCCTTCGCAATCTTCTATCAACTCAATTTCTGCTTCTGTTCCTGAGTGCTCCAATGTGTTTTCAAATATGCTGTTAACTATTGATGAACCATCTGATTGTGAAAAACCTGTGTGTCAAGCTCTTATCAATGACAAACCTTTACAGGTTTTAGCTTATTCTGGTGCTCCTGTTACAGTATTGGCTGACACCACCTTTTTCAGTGTTTGGGGTCACTCTATATCTTTGCAAGCTCCTGATGTTTCGCCAAAAGCATTTGGAGACAAAGATATTGACCTTCTTGGTTTCCTCATTGGTTCGCCTAAAATCCTTGGAAGATCTACTGAAACCAAGATTTATATTGCACTGAAAGGCAGAGATTTGGTTGGTTGGAGAGACTTAGCCAAATTGGGGTTTTATTTGAAACCTGGTCACAAGAACCCGATTGTTCTAGGAGATCTCCCTATTTTGTCTATTGATAGTGATCCTTCTCCTATTGGTTTATTCAAAAAAGAGTTGTCTTCTGTTTTTAATGACAAAATTGGTACTATAACAGGTTTTGAACATGTTATTAAGCTAAAACCTAATGCTACACCAGTAACTCATGAAGTCAGACCTGTTCCGATTAGCGTCAGGAATGATTTAAAAAAACAATTGGAGAGACTCACTCTGATTCCTCTCAGTGGGCATCTCCCATTGTTCTTGCTAAAAAAAACAATGGAGATCTTCGTCTTTGTGTGGACCTCAGGTCTCTCAATCGCAATATAGTTGTTGATTATCACCCTCTCCCGCATATTCAACAAATGCTTGCCAACATTGGTCATGCTAAATATTTTTATAGTATTGATCTCCGTTCGGCATATCACCAGATATTACTTACTAACGAGTTTCAAGAACTTACAACGTTTGTTACTCCTTTCGGAGCTTACAAATTTTTGAGGCTGCCATTTGGTTTGGCCTCGGCAGCCTCGGTTTTTCAAAAGGTCATGGACGTCCTTTTTAAGGACATGGAAAATGTCCAGGCATATCAAGATGATATTCTTGTGTTCACAGAGACCAAGGAGGAACATTTGTGTATTTTGCATAAAGTTTTTTCCATTTTGAAATGAAGAGAGGTTACAGTGCAACCAGAAAAATGTAAATTTTTGGTACAACAAATTGACTATCTAGGTCATACCATCACCCCTGAAGGTATTAAACCCAAATTTTGCAATATTGAGGCCATTCTTAAAGCTCCTCCTCCTTCTGGTAAAGATACTCTTAGATCTTTTTTGGGTCTTTGCGAGTACTATGCTCGTTTTGTCAATGAGTACTCTATCTATGTTCAACCTTTAAGAAATTTGCTCAAGAAGGGTACTAGTTTTATTTGGTCAGATGATGCTAATACTGCCTTCCAAAATATCAAACAATTGGTGGTCAATGCTTCTGCACTCAGCCCATTTGTTCATGGTCATCATTGCACAGTTACTGTTGATGCCAGTTTAAATGGACTTGGTGCAGTTTTTGGACAACATAATTTGGGTAAGGATCGCACTATTTCTTTTGCATCGAGATCTTTGACTCAAGCTGAGTCAAAATACTCGACAATTGAAAGAGAGGCCTTAGCCTTCGTTTGGGCCGTCTCCAAATTTAAAACTTATCTTTGGGGTCATTCGTTTACTCTGTACACTGACCATAAACCTCTGGTTTATCTTTTGCAAGAAGATGGTCTAGGTAAAGCTTCAGCTCGTCTTGTACGTATTCTATCCAAGTTGCAGGAATACAACTTTACCATTAAATATATTCAAGGCCTCTCTCGGCTTCCTTTACCTACTACAACTGATGATGTCATAGATGAATTTGATTGTGTAGTGGCTTCCATTGATATATCTTCCTCATCTTGGTGCCATTTCTGAAACAGATTGGCTTGAAGCTACTTCCATTGATCATGATTTGAACAGAATTTCAAATTTTATTGTTAAAGGTTGGCCTCCCATTCGTAATATTTCACACAATCTTAAACCATTTGCTCAAGTCTCCTCAGAATTGTCTTTGGAAAATGGGATCTGTACGAGGAATGGTTGCATTATTCCTCCTGTTTCTCTTAGGAGTAAACTTATTTCAATTGCTCATTCAGGACATTTAGGAGTCACTGCTACCTGTAAGAAACTCAGAGAGAATTATTGGTGGCCTTCTTTAAATTCTCAGGTTTCGAGTTTTGTTGATGTGTGTCCTCAATGTGTCGTATCGGACACACATTGGAGGACAACACAAAACCCATTACGTCCAGTCTCTTTACCCGAAGGTCCATGGGTAAAAGTTGCCCTAGATTTTGCTGGACCTTTTAACTTATTACCTACCTCGTCAAGCTTTTTGTTAGTTTTGATTGACTATTTGCCAATAGCTCCATTAACAAACTGGCTGAAGACTTGGCTTAACCACGAAATCTCCCTGAACCACACTATACTTATAGATTGCCTTCTGCTGGATAACGTCACCAAGATTCCCTGGCTCACCTATGTTAAATCCACCTTTGAAAAAATAGGGCGTCCTGAGCTTTTTCTTACACCAGAGACAATAACAAGAAAGGACGTATTGCAGACAAAAAACCTTATGATGAACTTGTTCTCCCTGGAGAGAGAGGAGGCAGAAACCAGGAAACCAACTGTTAGAGCGAACTATGCCTTAGTTAGCTCTCCTGGACCTGAACTCTATCTCACTATAGTGAACCGCCCCTATTATCGGCATCTTTTAACCAGATTTCGTTTTAATTTGATTCATTTTTCGTTAGATCGCTTTTATAACTGGTGCACCTCAGATAAGGCCAGCCCTTGTAGATGTGATGACTTCTCGACGCAGGACACTTTACATTTCCTTATGTTCTGCGATCACTATAGTGATATTAGGAAGAAGTTCTTGCTGCCTATCCTGGGGGAGGCTGGGTTTACACAGGTTAGGCCAACCCTTCAGTATCTTCAATTATTAAACACCCATCGTAAAATATTTTCTGTCGCAAGCTTTTTAGTAGCCGCTGTACGAATTAGGAATAGGAGTATTAGTACGTCACCCACCTTAGCTAACCTGGTTTAGTAGGATTTTTACTCTATTTTTGTCCATATTACGTTATCAATGAAGATATGGAAGATAATAGTTTACTGTAGTTTTTATTCTGTTTTTATGAAATATTTATGCATCAATATTTTTAAAGAAAACTATTATTGTCTATGATGTATGCTGTGTAAATAATCTGTTGTATAATTGTATCTTGTCTTTTTATGATATTAATTTATCGAATAAAAGTATTTTGACTGACTGTTTCTCAAAATGGATTTATTTTTCTTTTGTTGAATCGACCAATTTTGTTTTACAATTTCTTAAAAATGTTTTTTCTGCTGAAGGTCCTCCAAGAGAGCTTGTTACGGATAATGGTACTCATTTTGTATCTAATGCAATGCAAGATTTCTTGAAGTGTATGTTAATTAAACACATTCAGGTTGCTTTACACAGTCCTGCTGCCAATGGACTTGTTGAGAGAGCGAACCGTTTTCTCAAAGATGGGGTCCAGACTGCTTTATCCTCTGGATTAGATGTAAATCATTTTCTTAAAAATAAGGTGAATGCATATCACAATTCTCCGCATTCAACAACTAATTTCACACCTTTTGAGTTGTTAAGAGGTAGAAAATGTCGTACGCTGCTTCTTCCATCTTGGTTGGAGCGACATTCTTCTAACTCTTCCTCAAGTGGTGTAACCAGTGATAACAAGTCTGTTTTACAACAATCTGTTGCTTTAGCACAAAACAAGCAAAAGTATCATTTTGATATTCGCAAACATGCTAAATCAACGGATTTTGTTGCTGGCTCGTATGTCCTCATCAAGAAACCTTTTCTTGTCAAGAAGGGAGAATCTTCTTTTTCCTTTCCTTATAAAATTACAAAAGTTGGTTTAAGATCTTGTTTACTTCATGATGGGGGATGGTGGAGCACGAATAAACTTGTTCCTATTTCTGATGAGCAAGTTGCGATTTATAAAAAAAAAACTACTATTACTCATAATTTGGATGATTATATTTTGTTTGAAGGTTCTACTTTTTCCTCAAATGTAACATTGTCCAATTTACATAGTAATGTTGTTGCTTCCACATCTTCTACTTCAAGAGGAAATGTGGTCTCTATTCCAACTACTGAAAATATTGTTGTTGCTTCTGATATGATTTCTGCTTCAACTTCCTCTTTACCTTCAGAAAGGATTTGTAAATTACCTGTTCGATTTAAAGATTTTGTTTTATCTTAATATTTTATTTCTTCAAATGTTGCATTCTTTTTTTTTTTTTTTATATTTTATTAGTTTTTCTTCCCCCCCCCACATTTTATTTATAACAGGGCACATTAATTACAATCCATTTACAGTAAAGAATTAAGCATAGTATTACAGACAGTGAACAAAATCATATAATAAGCAAACTATTCCCCCCCCCCCCCTGAGGGCCTAGGCCTACTTTCCATCGGATGAAGGGTTCCCAAATCTGCATTCCCATTTTCTTACCATTCTTCCCCCTTCTGGCATATATAGCTGTTTCTAATTTTTGTATAGACATTACTTTGCCTAACCATTGATGATATGTTGGAGGGTTAGGGTCTAGCCAAGCCGATGCCACAATCAACCTCAAGATCGCCATTGCAACAAATAAAAAATATTTACAAGTCGGTTGCTCACCAATACTAATCCCCAACAACATAACAGCTGGTGTTAATTCTATATTCGAGGTCATAGCAATCTGAAAAAAATTAGTAATGTCTTGTTTCAGTTTATCCAATTGGGGACAACTTACAAAAATATGTAAGAGATCTGCATCTGCATTCCCACATCTAAAGCAGGTATTTCCAGTCGTACCACCCCACTGGGCAATCTTAGCAGGCGTGTAATACAAATGATATAATATCTTATAATGCTGGGCTTGAAGAGACGATGAACATAACGCTATCCTGCCCATTTCTATTGATTCAGTGAAAATGCCCCTGCCCGCATCCATATCCAAATTTAAATCCAAGGACCATTTATCTCCCCATTTCTCTAAATCGTCCTTCTTTATTTTCGTCATCTCTAAATAAAATCTTTTAATCGTGCAATCAATACCTTTTTCCATAAGATCCATTATTGCATTTCTTTCGAAACCCGATGCGCCCCCTTGCTTATTTACAAGACAGCTTCTAATTTGAAGGTATTTGAAAAAGTGTCTAGTATCCAAATTAAACCTCTTTTGCAGTTCGGCGAATTGTACTATGCCATAGGGACCCATCATATCTCCAACTTTTCTTATCCCCCGCCTATCCCATTCTTGGAATACATTATCCGAAAAAACCTCACTAGAGAGCGACGGATTATTTTTTAATCTAGTATAAAAGCTATACTTCCCAATTCCCACCTTTTTTGAAATTCCTTTCCAAATATTATGTGCAGCGATTACAGTCTTAAAACGTGTTCTTTTAAAATAACTACCCTCAGAAAATCTCAGAAAAGCATTCTCAGCATTCATACCAAGTGCCAAACCATAAATAACAAGTGATCCAAAATCATGCCAGGCCTCCTTTTCTGCTCCTCCAACCAAACCCACCATATATTGTAATGCCGCTGCCCAATAATAGAGTTTTAAATCGGGCAGAGACCAGCCCCCTCTTTCCCGCGGGAGCGACATATACCTGAGAGCCCTCCGCGTCTTACCTCTAGCCCAAACAAAGCGGTTAATCATTTGCTCGCAAATTTTGAACCACTTGCCATCGAAGAATAGTGGAATTGCTCTAAAGATATATAGAAATTTAGGCAGAACCATCATTTTGATAATATTCACACGTCCTACTAATGATAAATGCAGATTTTCGTAACGGTCTAAATCTTTCTTAACTTTACCTATAATTGGAGCTATGTTTTTTTCCACCAATTTATCTAGATCTGCTGTGATATTAATTCCTAGATAGACCCCTTCATGTACAACACGATTATCATTACAAATAGCCATTGAGTTCTTGATAATCTGGGTCTTTAAGGTATTCAGGGCATAACCAGATACCTGTCCATGTTGCATTCTTGTACATTATTTATTTGATGTTTCATGTAATGTATCATTTATCATTTCTCCGAAAAGGGGAAGCTGTGTAACATTCTCTGGTATCTCTCTTCTATCTCTTCTTTCTTCTATTTCTATTCTACTCTTTCAATTCTTCTATTCTAGAACTCTGTTTGATTATTCTTCTCTACTCTTCCTCTGAGACGTGCTGCTCTGCTGTGGGTCCGATTATTGGAATACCTAAAGACTTTAAATAAAGTCTCATCCTTATTGAAGACATTCCTGTGTCCGTCCTCTCATTCCTCGGTACACATTGTCCAGCTGTGGTGCAGTAAGGCAACTCACCAGGTGGGTCAATGGGCTTAGAACATGTGCAAGAGAGCAGAGGAAACAATATATCGGGCATGAGACTGTCCTCAGAAATTTCCAGATCTGGGGTCGATGAAAGGAGTTGAGAGAAACGATCTGGGTATGGCTTGGAACGTAGAGAATAGACTGACCCCAAATAAACAGAAACTGGACCCTCAGAGGACACTGTGTGGAAATTGATCTTACTTAAAGTGTTGCTGATTTCATCCACACTGGACTCTATTACGTCCTTGCTTATCTCTCGGACCACTATGATACCATGGAATGTACCCAGTGAATGCCACGATGGTTTGTTTCTTACCTTCATAGGTGATTTGAATAAAAATAATTATGGTGTGTGTGTTATGTGAACATTTCCTGAACTTCCAAATGATCTACTCCTGTCAATAGCAATGGAAGGCTACAAGGACCCTCCCAGTACCATACTTTAGACTATAGGGGGAATAAAACATCAGAAAGAATGCACAATATAAGGAAACACATGTGAAAAGGGTGCGCTGAACACAAATGGGGACATTTCTCAATGGGGACGTATTTCACATTTAAAAATGCGTGGGAGTATATAAATCACTTACCACATAAACACTTCTCTTATTTTACAGTAGTTTTTTCTAAAAATAAATATGGACAAAGAATTAATAAACAAAATGCATGTTTAGTTTAGTCCTGGCACCTGTACCACAGGTTGTGCAAAAGACTCCACCTCGTCTCTGCTTTTATTTTGTCAATAATATAGAATGTTAGGACGCACTCCAGTTCTTTACTAGAACGCTGCAGTTAGCATACAGTAGAACACTGGGGGATCAACTGAGAAACAGCTGTTGTGGCAAGTATATTTTTCACTCAGCATGTCAGACTTTGTGAATTGGATTAGGAAGCACTATTAAATTGAGAGGAAATGTGCCGGAATTTTAGGTGTTTGACACTTTCCATAATTTTCCTGAAAATGTATGAGATAAGACTAGTTCCACCCATACTTTATAGCTTAATTTCTGCGAGGGTCTTTATACTTTTTACGTGATGAACCGATCTTAATTTTCACATTTTTCAAATCAGAAAAGGACCAGCAAAAATATTTTTAGAACACCTATAGACCATTAGCACCTTGTTTACACTTTGCTTCTTTGGTGTAACCCTCGAATATAGTCAGCGACTTGTATTCAGCGGAATAGAAACTGGACACGCAAAAGGATTTTGACTTGATTCTGACTTGCACTTCCTACCGGCACCTTGTGGCCTGTTTTGCAAGACAATTTACTCCTTTAAGTTCAGTTTACTCAGTAGTACCATTTATAACTTGCGTAAAGCCCCACTTTTGCCATTATCAATGTTTTTATACTCATAAAGACGTTGTATCACACATACATTTTAATGTGAGTACAGTTCGAATAAGAGAAACGCTGTAGGCAGGGATTCCCTGTATGGTTGTTTGTGGGTATTTACAAACATTTTTCCACCTATTTCCATCCACAGTGCTTTGGTCTGTCTGTACTGCTACAATTCCTAGAAACAGGGTTGTCCCTCAAAAACAATTACCCAGGCAATCCATTGGAAGTTTCACAGAGTTTTAACATACCTATTAGGTTGTTCAAATTAGCTTAAGAGTGATTTGTGGATTGATTCAACTAAGCTCAGCCACTGGTAATCACTTTAAGTAAATGTATTGGTTGATTACTAAAAATCATTACAATATACTCTAATAAAAAAGTTATAAAAATCAATAAAATATATAGTGATAAAACAGTTACCACACTCATCAAATGACTTCAGTTATAAGCAGGTCTAAATTGAAAATTTGTGCTACCATTGGATGCATATTGTTAGACTTGGCCCTTTTTGCAGGTTCATCCCTGAACTTTTTGCCTTCCACCTAGCCTTTTTTCTGCCCTGGTGTTGGTGGTTTTAGGACTCTGGGCACTTTAGCACTGCTGTCCAGTGTAAAGTGCATGTGCTCTCTGTGGTAAACATGGAAAGATTGGCCTACACCTATTTGGCATATTTAATTTACCTGTCAGTCCCTTGTAAAGTGGTATCTCAGATACCCAGGGCCAGTAAAGTAAATTCTACTGGTGGGCTTGCAGCGCTGATTGTGCCACCCACCAAAGTAGCCTTTCAAACCTATCTCAGCCCTCTGCTATTGCAGGGCCTGTGTGCGCAGTGCTACTGCCGCTGTCACGTGACACCTAAAGTTTGTGCCACGTCTGTGACCCCCTTTTTACTGCATGTCAGTCACCCCTAAGGTAGGCCCTAGCTAGCCCTATGGGCAGGGTACATTGTAGGTAAAAGGTAGGACATGCACCTTAAGTGTGTGACATGTCCTGGTAGTGACAAACAGCCATTTTGGTTTCAGACTGCTGTGAGCCTGCCCTCACATAGGAATGCATTGGGGATTCAGTGGTAATTCCTGTAATGAGAGGACCAGCGTGGTCAAGTTTGGTATGTTTGCAATAGTAATAATAAATGCTACGCTGTGCACAGATCTATTATCACTATTTTGGAAATGCCATTTTTAGAAGTTGGCATTTCTGTGTGCTATGTGCCTGCCTGCCTGATGTATATTACATGTTTGGCTCTGGTGTGAGTCAGCGCTAGGCTGAATAGGAGATCTGCATTTGGAGTAGTGGGAGGAGTAGTCACCTGACCCTCAACAGGTCTGTACCTGAATAGGTGAATGGTGGCTCCACCCCCCTGTGGGGTGTCTGATGACAGAGCCCAACCTGACAAAGGTGAAGAGGAGCCCTGTAAACAAAGTGCTTCAATATCCCCCAAAAACAGTTGAGGCGATTTCCACAAGCCCTGTGCCAGGCCAGAACAAAGAAGAAATGTTGCATTTATTCTGGGGCTGTGACATCATGAAATGTGCTTCCTTGTGACTTGGAGGGGGGGCTTGCGGCTGCTGGGCCCCAGGAGGAACCGTCACGAGGGACTGCCTTCCTCCTGATGGCAAGAAGCCAAAGTGGCGCCAAGTGAGTGCCGATGGAGCCCCGTGAACGGGGCTCTCAGGGCACAGTTAGTGCCAGTGCTGGCTGATCTGATTTCCTCCCAGCTGTCCCGAGGGGGCATTCTTGTTCCGTAGTACCCGGAGTGGGGCCTCAAAGGCACTGTTAGTGCCAGTACTTGTGCATCTTTCCCAGCTGCACTGCGAGAGCGCAGGCAGCTGCAACAAGGGGGTAATTTCTTATTGATAAAGAGTAAAGGGTGAGTTGCAACCCCCACATTCCCAGCGTATTGTGCGCAGTGAGTTTGCTGCTGTGGCAGCCAGAGGGTCACTTGGAAGGCTCTAGCATTACGCCCTGACATTTTGGACAAAGGGCATGTGAGCCCCAGTGGAAGGCTAGTTGGCCTTGGGTCAGATTGGTGATTTTGGAAAAGTGCCAGGCTCTACAAAACTGTATAATGTGTTTATGTCTAATATGATGGTTGCCAAATGTGATTTATGCCCATGGTATTTATGCATAATGTGTTTGCGCTAATGTGATGCTTACAGAGTGAGCTAATGAGGCTGGGGCCTAATGTATTTTATGCCTACTGTGATGCAGAGGTAATGCGTTTTTGTTGCTAGATATAATGCTTAGGTCATTATTATACGAGTAATAACTGGCTGTGTTTTATTCCTACTACTTGTGCTTGTGATGGTTCTGACAGTGACCCGGCTGGTCCTGTCATGTATATAATCCCCTGTGAATGTTGCCTAGTGCCAGGTTGCACAGTGTATATGTGTGATTATGATTCTAATGTGTTCTGGATAAATCAAAGGCTATTTTTATATTTAACTTTGTGTGGAGTTTCTTTTGTGGTGTGCCTAGTGTACTACTGCTGCGTGTGTGTGTTGCGCAAACACTTTACACATTGCTTCTGGGATAAGCCTGACTGCTCGTACCAAGCTACCAAGGGGGTGAGCAGGGGTTATCTTCAGCATGTAACTCCCTTGCCCTAACTAGAGTGCTGGCTTCTGTCTGCCGTTGGCGCATGCCTTAGCCAACCAGAAATCCCATTGCTGTTCCTAAAACCAGCAATACTACCTTTAGACAATCTTAAACAATCAAAAACAGCAATGCATACCTGCAGCCGAGTTAATTCAATGGCGTAGTATAACCTGTTATTTCAAAAGTTATAACAGATTAACAATGCTTATGAAGACAATGTAGGCTAATGATTATTAAATTAAATAATCATTAGACAGATACCAGCCTGGATACCATTTTTTGCAGGTGCTAAAATACATTTGAATTTGTCCATATAATCCTGCCATTGAGACTAAAACTAACATTCTAAGACCTTTTCAAGATTCCTCTACTTATTAGCATTAGGAAGCCTAGGTCGTCTACAACACATTAGCTTGTCTCACAAGGTTTCAAAGGCATAGATAAAAGGTGCACTTTTGGCTCTGAAGTGGTTGAGATGACCTGTAGATGACACTCTATCATCAAAAATGATGGCAAGATATTTATAGGACCTGAGACTCTCTATAGGCTTCCCACTGACAAGCCACACACATGATTTCACCTTCCAATGACCTATTGTGATGATTTTGTTTTTTTTAATATTCAACGCCAAGCCTTTGTAGTAATACCTATTATTGTAGTTCTTGTGCATGTTCTGTATTGTTCCTATGTAAGCATGCTTTTCAATAACGGGCATTATTCTATCTTTTTTAAAGGCCATTGGTCATCAGGAGTTTATGTTCTTTTGAGGTTCCATGTTCTTGGAGATGTTCCAGTGTCAGTTGCACTATCGCTCTCCAGGTGTGTGGATGCGCCCAAAAAGTTCAATTTCCTTACATTTTGTGGAGTTCCTACTTACTTTAGCCATTAGCCAATACCTATTAATCGAAGGACCCTATTATCCGCTGTCAGCCAATTGGTGTATTGATAAGTAATATGATGTCATCAGCATATTGTATGTACTTTATGCTATGACCTCCAAAGGAGGAAGCATGGGCATTCACATTTTCTGAATGTTTATGAAGATCGGCCATTAAAAGTTAAAATAAACACGGGGCAAGAAGGTGTTAAGTCTTGCTTCAAGCTGCAGAAGATGTTAAGTTTTCGAATCAGACTGGTGCCATCTCCCAGCTTCACCTGAACCCATGTCTTGGTATATAATAGGATTATTAAATCAAGAACGGCACAGGGTATACACCAAGCAGTGTTTTTTGTCCATAACCGCTCCCGTGGAGTCAAAGATGGCCTTCAAATCCACAAAACAAATATATATAAATTCCACTTTTTATATATCGCTCTTTCAGCAATTAACGTGAAAGTCAGCAGATTAGTGGTTATTCATTGACCTTTCGTAAAGCCTGTTTGTTAAATGGGATTCTGTTTTGCGATGCTGCTTGCTCTTCAAGCTCTTTGAGTAGGCAGGATGCAAATACCTTTGCTTCAACATCTGTTAAGGCATTAAGCAGCTAAGTCCCCTGATTGTCTATTGGTCCGCTCTTGTGGATAGTCTGTAATTTACTCCCTTGCAAAGGTTCTGGAATTTACCTCGTTATTGATATCTCATTGAATAAGAGAGTTAGATTCTCAGACCAGAGCCTTGGGTTAGCTTTAAAGATTGCATTAGTGAGGCAGTTTGGGCCTGACATTTCATTAGTGAGGCAGTATGGGCCTGATATTTCATTAGTGAGGCAGTTTGGGCCTGACATTTTATTAGTGAGGCAGGTTGGGCCTGACATTTCATTAGATCTGATCCTTTTAAGCAGATTAAAAACCTGATCCTCATTTGTTAGCTCCATTAGCTGGGTTGATCCTGAAGATAAGCTCAAACACCAAACATTTGTTTTATTATTGCTTCATTTCCTGTGAATAAACATGGGCAACGTGAGACACTCAATGTTGCTTCAAGGAACACATGAAACCAGATTGTTATGCTACTGTGGTATTTAATAAGTAGAAAATCCATCATGTTTCAAAAATAAGATTTATTCCTCGAGAATCAAAGAGCACGTCTGGCAAAGTCAGCTGGTGGAACAGACTGTCCAGCTACATTCCAGACCAACAAAAATATAGAACATAGAACAATAAACATATTCAAATGATTACACTAAATTAAAGAGATACACTTACCCAATATACTACACATCTTCCCCTTTATGGAAAGAAAAAAAATAGAAAAGAAAAAAAACTATTAACAGATAAATTCCCTAGACCATTCAGGTTTTTTATCACATCTGCCAAAAGAAGATTTCACAAAAGAATAAGGTCTGGCAGTGTTTGACATTTCATTAGCACTATTTCCATTACAAGGAACAACATCACAAGACGAATTAGAACCATCTTCTTCTGCATTTTCATAGCACCAAAAATAACTACGAGGACTGGACATTGGATGTACATCCTGAGTAGTGGGCATAGGCATATTATTGGAATGAGCTAAAGCTAACCGACTCATGTGCCATTTTTCACCATTTTCTAAAGTCACAGAATTATGATGACTTTTTGCAATATTGTTTGGTATACTAAACTTGCTATGACCCTTAGGTACTTTCTCAGCACTTTTAATACAAACCCATTGACCAACTCTTAAATTTACAGATTTGGAACCATGTTTCGTATCATAATAAACTTTGTTCTTGATTTGTGAACAAGCTAAATTAGTTCTAACATCATTTAAATCACAAAAAGACATTTAATTGCATATCATCCAACCTGGATTAGTCTTGGAAAACGATATCCTACACCTCATGAGAGAAAAAGGACATTTTCCCAAAGAAGAATGAGGTGTTACTCTATAAGTCCCCAACATTTTTTTTTGTTCACTTTCAAGTTCAAGTTCAGGCATTTATATAGCGCACTACTCACCCAGAGGGTCTCAAGGCGCTAGAGGGAGGGGAGCATTATTTGTCGAATAGCCAGGTTTTCAGTTCTTTTCTGAAGGAGAAGTGGTTCTGAGTAAGGCGAAGGTGGGTGGGGAGTGAGTTCCAGGTCTTGGCAGCCAGGAAGGAGAAGGATCTGCCACCCATGGTGGATCTTCGGATGCGTGGGACTGTGGCGAGGGCTTGATTGGATGATCTTAGTTGGCGGGTGGGTTTGTAGAAGGACAGTCGAGTGTTGAGGCATTCGGGTCCTAAATTATAGAGGGCCTTGTGTGCGTGGGTAAGAAGGCGGAAAGTAATTCTTTTGTTGACGGGAAGCCAGTGGAGGTCTTTTAGGTGACCGGTGATGTGTTCATGGCGCGGGATGTCTAATATGAGTCTCGCTGATGCGTTTTGGATGCGCTGGAGTTTTTTCTGTAGTTTTGTTGTAATTCCGGCGTAGAGTGTGTTGCCATAGTCCAGGCGACTCGTGACCAGTGCATGGGTGACAGTCTTTCTTGTCTCGAGGGGGATCCAGCGGAAGATCTTTTTGAGAATGCAAAGGACGTTGAAGCAGGAGGACGAGACGCGTTGACTTGTCTGGACATTGAGAGAGAGGAGTCTAGAATGACGCCAAGGTTACGTGCATGGTCTGTGGGTGTGGGAGCTGTGCCCAGAGCGGAAGGCCACCAAGAGTCGTCCCAAGCTGAAGGGGAGGATCCTAGGATGAGCACCTCCGTTTTGTCTGAGTTAAGTTTTAGGCGGCTCTGTTTCATCCATTCGGCTACTTCTTTCATGCCTTCGTGAAGATTGGTTTTGGCTGTGTTGGGGTCTTTGGTGAGGGAAAGGATTAGCTGTGTGTCGTCGGCGTAAGAGATGATGTTGAGGTTGTGTTGACGCGCGATAGAAGCGAGAGGGCTCATATAGACGTTGAAGAGGGTGGGACTGAGTGAGGATCCTTGAGGTACGCCGCAGATGACTTCGGTGGCCTCTGAGTAGAGTGGGGGGAGTCGGACTCTCTGAGTTCTTCCAGCTAGGAACGAGATGATCCAGTCCAAGGCTTTTCCTTGTATACCGATGTTGTTGAGGCGTTGTATAAGGGTGCTGTGGCAGACTGTGTCGAAAGCGGCGGAGAGGTCGAGTAGGATGAGGGCCACTGTTTCTCCGTTGTCCAGGAGTGCTCGGATGTCGTCTGTCGCTGCAATGAGGGCGGTTTCGGTGCTGTGTTTGGCTCGAAATCCGGATTGAGATGGATCAAGGGAGTTGTTGGATTCAAGGAAGGTGGCGAGCTGGCTGTTAACGGCTTTCTCGATGACTTTGGCCGGGAAAGGGAGGAGGGATATGGGTCGGTAGTTTTTCAGTTCTGAGGGGTCTGCTGTGGGTTTTTTCAGAAGGGCGCTGAGTTCGGCGTGTTTCCAGATTTCTGGGAAGGTGGCAGAGTTGAAAGAGCAGTTGATGACATCGCGGAGTTGGGGGGCGATGATGGAGTCAGCTTTGTTGAAGATGTGGTGGGGACAGGGGTCAGAAGGCGAGCCAGAGTGGATTGAGTTCATGAGGCGAATGGTGTCTTGGGTGGTGATTGGGTTCCAGGCGCTGAGGTTGTTAGTTGGAGGAGTAGGATCAGAAAGGGGTGGGGCGGGTTGATCATTGGGAGTATTCTTGAAGCTGTTGTGGATGTCGGCGATTTTGTTGTAGAAGAAGGCGGACAGCGCATCGCTGAAGTTTTGGGTGGGAGTGATGTCGTTGGATGCTGTGGCGGGGTTAGTGAATTCTTTGACGATATTGAAGAGTTCCTTGCTGTTGTGAGAATTGTTGTCGAGACGGTCCTTGAATGCTGGTTTCTTGGCAGATCGAATCAGTTGGTGGTGTTTGCGGGTGGCTGTCTTGAGGGAGGCCATGTTGTCTGAGGTTGGGTTTGTTCTCCAATTCTTCTCAATGGTGCGGCAAAGCTTCTTGGATTTTTTAAGTTCATCATTGAACCAGGGAGCCTTTTTGCTGGTTGATTTCAACTGGTGCTTTTTCAGGGGGGCTAATTCGTCCGCACTGTGGGTAATCCATTGCCTGAGGTTGGTGGCCGCTTGGTCTGGGTCCATTGAGAGGGTGGGAGGGTTTTGGTTGAGTGATGTGAGGAGTTGGTCGGTGGTGATTTTGTTCCAGTTTCTCCTGGGAATGGGTTGTGGACGGTTGTGGGTCAGGGTGGTTTTGTAGCTGAAGTGAACACAACTGTGGTCCGTCCAGTGGAGAGCTGTAGTGCGATCGAAGGAGATGTGCTTGCTGGAGGTGAAGATAGGATCGAGCGTGTGTCCGGCTGTGTGAGTGGGGGTGTCAACAAGTTGTTTGAGTCCGAGATTGGCCAGGTTGTCCAGGAGGGTGGTGGTGTTGCTGTCGAGTATGTTTTCAAGGTGGTAGTTGAGGTCTCCTAGAAGAATGTAGTTCTCGGAGGCGAGGGCATGCGGGCTGACGAAGTCTGTGATGTCGTCGCTGAATTGAGTGCGGGAGCCTGGAGGCCTGTAAATGAGGGTGCCTCTAAGGGTGGTCCTGGGGTCGGCGTGTATCTGGAAGTGGAGGTGTTCAGCGGTTACAAGATTATCGTCGGAGCTGGTTGTGATTTTGATGGTGTTTCTGTGGACGATGGCGATGCCTCCTCCAGTTTGATTGGAGCGGTCTTTTCGAATAATCTTGTAAGCGTCCGGTATGGCTATGGCGATGTCGGGAGCAGAAGATGCGTTCATCCAAGTTTCAGTAAGGAAGGCGATGTCAGGTGACGCAGTGTCTATTAGGTCCCACAGTTCTGTTGCATGTCTGTGGACCGAGCGGGTGTTCAGTAGGATGCATTTCAGGCGGTTGGGTTCGGAGATGTGTGTGGAGGTAGTGGGTTTGGTGAGGGTCCTTAAGCAGTTGAACTTGCAGGAAAGGCAGGCGAATGGGCCGTGTGTACGTCCTGAGGTGGCTTCGCAGCATGGTGGGGAGCGTCCGGGGATAAGGGCGAGGAGAGTGGCGGCATCATAAGTGGTTTTAGTGGCTAGGGAGTGGCGGGGACCAGGGGGACAGGCGCTGGGCGCGGTCCAGGCGCGGACCGGCGTAGACGGGCTTACCTTTGGCGCACCTTCGGCGCGCATGGGGCACGACCGCTGCGCGTGAACGCTGCGCGTCAGCTGTTCTGATATAAGTGGATGGTGGGGGGGCGGAGCGAGGGAGGGTCAGCTGGGAGGCGGGAGCGGGGTGGAGCTACGGGCTGGGACGAGGCACAATCACCAAATGGCGGCAGCAGATCAGAAATGAAACCAGGTACAGTATCTTAAGTAAAGCAGGCTAAATGTGGGCAGAAGCGTCGTCACAATGGGCACCAAATTAAATTGCAGGCATGTAAAGCGCTATGCTGCGAATCAACAGAGAAGCAAGGTGCTACGATTTCAGCAGCAGATAGGCAGATAAGCAAGGTGCTACGATACCAGCAGCAGATAGGCAGATAGGCGAGGCGCTACGATACCAGCTGTGGAGGGAGCGCAGGGAGCGACCGATGCTGCCAGAGTCAGGGCGGTCACAGCGCTGGGTCAGTTGGCTCCTTCCTGTTGTGTCCGTGGGAGGGAGGGTCAGCTGGGAGGCGGGAGCGGGGTGGAGCTACGGGCTGGGACGAGGCACAATCACCAAATGGCGGCAGCAGATCAGAAATGAAACCAGGTACAGTATCTTAAGTAAAGCAGGCTAAATGTGGGCAGAAGCGTCGTCACAATGGGCACCAAATTAAATTGCAGGCATGTAAAGCGCTATGCTGCGAATCAACAGAGAAGCAAGACGCTACGATTTCAGCAGCAGATAGGCAGATAAGCAAGGAAGTTTTGAGTTAATACACAATTGCAAAGTACTTTTAATAACTCTGTTAAATCTTTCAACAGTACCATTACTAGAAGGATGATAAAGTGGAGTTAACTTTTGTTTAATACCATTAGATGTGAGACAATTCGACATTTCTTTAGATTTAAACTGTACTCCATTATCCGTTAAAATGGAAGCAGGAAAACTCTTTTGTAAAGAAATAGAGCCTAAAAAATCAATTACATTCTTAGTGTCTACCTAGTCAAAAACCTTTAGTTCAAACCATCTATAAAATAAATCAACAAGAACAATGATATACTTTAACCTCTTGAGCGCTCATGACGAGGTCAGCTCGTCATGAGCCATGGCACTCCGGTGCTTATGACGAGCTGAGCTCGTCATGACCACGCCCGTAAGATGGAACGCTCGCACGCTGGGCTGATTCCCCTGCTGTGCTGAACGTTTCATTGGAACGGGCGCGGTCATGACGAGCTCAGCTCGTCATGAGCACCGGAGCGCCGTGGCTCATGACGAGCTGACCTCGTCATGAGCATGGGGGCGCTGTACACGCCCCCCCGTCCCCCACCACTGCAGGGGAATCCCACCAGCGGTGAAGGGGTTAAAGTACCATCAAACCAATTGATGGGGCCAATAATGTCTAAAGCTAATTCTTCCCAGGGAAGATTTGGAGAACTCACTACACCTAATTGTGGGTTACAAGTTTTCTTGGATTTTATCAGACATATCGCAATTTATGCAAGATCTTATCATTTCCTCAATATTACTGTCAATCCCAGGCCACCAATATTGGTCTCTAACTCTGGATTTAGTGCGAGAAATACCGGAATGACCTTCATGAGACAAATGTATAATTTGTTTCCTCAAAGACACAGGAGGAATAATTTTGTCTCTGAGAAGTAAATGATCAGAGATTGAAAGTTAATCTCTGACTTCCCAAAAACCTCTTAAATTATCATGCAGATTATTTTTACTGAACTTGTCCCAACCATTTATGACCTTTGATTTAACATCAGCTAGGATACTATCTTCAGAATCAGCTTTTAACTATTGATCCTGAGAAATGCTATTAATGAAATCATCATTTGAAAGAACATTAGCAACAGAAAAATCATTCCAAGCATACAATCAGATTCAATAAGAGGTAAAGAAAGTCTACTAAGACAATCTGCAATAACATTCTTGGCTCCTGGAACATAACGGATTTCAAATAAAAAATCTTGTAAACGCATGGAAAGTCTTGCAATTCTAGCAGTAGCTTTGTTAAGACCTTCTGTAGTGAGTAATTTTGTAAGAGGTTTATGATCACTTCTGAGGCAAACATTTTCATCCCACAAAAATGTTCTAAAATGTTCTAAACTCCAAACTACAGCTAAAGTTTCTCTTTCTATTACAGAATACTTTTCTTCTATAGGAGTCAAAGATCTAGATGCAAAAGCAATGACAATTTCTTGATTGTTATCCGAAATTTTAGTTAAAACTGCTCCAAGACCCTTAGAGCTTGCATCTGTAGTCACAAATATATGAGCACAAGGAAATAGCTTTTTTTTATCATGAGAAAAGCTTGTTGACATTCTTTAGACCAAGTAAAACTGACTTTGTTTTTTAATAAATTTCTCATAGGATGGGTCTTCTAAAAGAAAATTACTCACCAATTTAGAATAAAATTCGGCCAAACCCAAAAATGACCTTAAATCATCCTTGGACTTGGGTGCAGGAGCATCTAATATGGCTCTTACCAACTTTGTCTTGGGACTAATAACTTGTTCACTAATCTCGTGCCCTAAATAGGCCACACTATTCTCAGAAAATTAGCATTTGGAGATTTCCGCAGTAAGACCTTTGTTATCAAGGACACTTAAAACTTTCCTCAACCTGGAATCATGTTGGTGAGAATTATTTCCCATAATGAGAATATCATCTTGAAAAAAAGTAATCCCCTGCATATCACCAAAAAGTTGTGACATTACACGCTGAAAAACTGCACCCGCAGAAGCCAACCCAAATGGCATGCGACGAAAACAAAAACACCCAAAAGGAGTACAAAACACTGTTAAATCACGGCTATATTGATGTAAAGAAACTTGGTGATACACCAAAGATAAGTCTAATGTAGAAAAATATTTGGCACCAAGAGTTACATCGATCCTTGGTAAAGGATATTGATCAACAATAATATTATCATTAAGGCTACTTAGATCAATACATAAACAGATTTTTCGTTGGCCCGTCTAGCTATAACCAACGGAGAAATCCACTCTGAAGCCTCTACTGGTTCAATAATGCCACTCTCTTGTAATTTTAATAATTCTTTTTTTACCTAATCTTTAACAATGATGGGCACATTACGCACTTTATGTATTTTTGGAACCACATTACTCTTTACCCTGGTGTGATGAGAGAAGCCTTTCAACTTGCCAATTCTACCTGAAAATATATTGAGAAACTCTTTGAGAACCCAATTCTTGGTGCTCTCTCCCTCATTTTGTGACGATTCGTCAAGTGGCGTCAAAGTTTTTGGCAAAGCATAAAATCCCCTTCCTATGGAAACAAGGTCCTAACTATAACCACCTGTCTGGCGACCCCAGTAGGTAATATCTATCTATCTATCTATCTATCTATCTATCTATCTATCTATCTATCTATCTATCTATCTATCTATCTATCTATCTATCTATCTATCTATCTATCTATCTATCTATCTATCTATCTATCTATCTATCTATCTATCTATCTATCTATCTATCTATCTATCTATCTATCTATCTATCTATCTATCTATCTATCTATCTATCTATCTATCTATCTATCTATCTATCCATCTATCTATCTATCCATCTATCTTTCTATCTAAATGTGACCGACTGTTGGTCGCCAGTAGTAGTTATATTTAGGATTCAGTTTCCATAGGATTTTTTTTTCATTTGCCAATAACTTTGGTGTTGTTTGACGATTCCTCACAAGACCACACCTCCCCTGGACAATTATTATTTTTTAAATGGGAGGTGTTTGCGCAGCCCCCCTCCTGGAACCATAAATTGGCCCTCAGGGCCACCACCCACCAGGGCCACCACCTGCTATGTCCCAGGTGCCCACCCCGGGATATAGCTGTTTGCTGTGACTTGGCGGGAGCTTTACTGCTTTCTGGGTGGGACCCTGGCACCCACAATGGAGGCTGGGACCCGAGGGATTGGATCCCTGGGACTGAAATTAGACCGGGAAGGAGGACTGCATGGCCCCCCTCCTCTTTTATGAATGAAAAAAAGAAAAGGTCAGGCCCCCTCCGCCATTGCAAAAAGGCTGGTCCCTGGGGACTGAAAAGAAACTGTAGAGGGGCACCGTGTGACCCTCCTTCTGTCATATACATTGTTTTTTGAAAATGCTGGTCTTGGTGGTAGATTCTGGAGGCCACACCCCGTTTCAGAACCACTCTGCAAAGGGGCCTCATAGTGCACAACTTGTTGTGGATTAAGTCCCCTTGACTACTGAGCGTTCTGGGAGACCAACAACCCCTTTTGTTACCTCCAGTAAGTCCCACGCAGTGCTGAGAGGTCATCAGAGGCCCGCCCCCTTTCTCAACCACTCTGCAAATGTGCCTCCTGGTGCACCATGATTGGGGGATGAAGTCTGCTTGTATGCTGAGGGTCCATGGGGGCCAAGAACCCCTTCTGGTACCTCCATTAAGTCCCACACAGCGGGATTGCTGAGAGGACATCGAGAACCCACTCCCTTTTTCCACAACTCAGCAAACACACCTCCTGGTGCCACTACTAGTTAGTGGATGAAGTTCCCTTGTATGCTGGGGGTCCTTGGGGCCAAGAACCCCTCCTGTTACTTCCAAGAAGTACCACACAGCAGGACTGCTGACAGGTTGTCGGAGGCCCTGCCCCCTTTCTCCACCACTCTGCAAATGCATCTCCTGGTACACTACTGGTTGGGGGATGAAGTCTCCTTGGCTGCTGAGGGTCCTTCGAGGCCAACAACTCCTCCTGTTAACTCCGGTAAGTCCCACATAGTGGGATTGCTGAAAGTTTGTCGCAGGCCCACCCTCTTTCTTCACCACTCTGCAAATATGCCTTCTAGAGCACTACTGGTTGGGGGATAAAATCCCCTTGGCTGCTGAGAGCTTGTGGTAGTCCCCATTTCCTTTCTCCATCACGCTGCAAACGAGCCTCTGGGGCACTACTGGTTGGGGAATGAAGTCCCATTGGATGCTGAGGATCCTTGCGGTCCAACAACCCCTCCTATTACCTCCAGTAATTCCCATACAGCAGGATTGCTGAGAGCTCATCTGAGGTCCGGTTCCTTTCTCCACTACTCTGCAAACACACCTCCTGGTTGAGTACTGGGTAGGGGGTGAAGTTCCCTTGGATGCTGAGGTTCCTTGGGTAATGAAGAACCCCCTCTGGTTACTCCAGGAAGTCTCAGGATTGCTGAGAGATCCTTTGAAGCACGCCCCCTTTCTCTGCCACTCTGCAAATGTGCATAGGAGTTCAAAAGCCATAGACATTCACTTAAAAAACCAAAGGCTACAGGGAAGTTATAGTTAGGAAACAGGATTATAAAAACCATAGTTAGGTTCAGATTTCACTCATACAAACCATTGAAATTCAGCAGCTATCATTAACTGAGCTAACTATAACTTACACCCCCATAATGCACTGCTTATGACCTTAAATATTACATCACTCAAGACATTGTCAGTGACATCACTAACGATATCTACATCACTGATGACATTATCCCATGACTGCAATTGTTTTGTTAATGTGTCTGAGACTTAAAGATATGTACTAAACTACAGGATAAGTTAAATTACTATTCCTTCTGTACTAATAATTAGTCATACTATTTCTAACATATCTCATCTGAGTAGCTGTCTGACTGTCAGTATCAGTGCATGAGTGGATGCCTGAGTGGCTGTATGGGTGTGTAAGTGGCTGTATGGATGTTTTAGTGGCCATGTGAGAAGCGGTATGAGTGAGTGAGTGGCTGTGTAAGTGGCTGTTTTAGAGTGTTTGGCTGTGTGAGTGGCTGCATAGGTATGTGAGTGGGTGTATGAGTGAGTGAGTGACTATGTTGCTGAGTGAGTAGGCATGTCAGTGACTTTATGGGTGAGTGAGTAGCTGTGTGAGTAGCTGTATGGGTGAGGAAGTAGGCATTTGAGTATGGGTACGTGAGCAGCTGTTTGAGTGTGTGTATATGTGAGTGGGTGTGAGTAGCTCTTTTGGAGAGTGCATGTCTGTGTGAGTGGCTGTGTCAGTGAGGGGGTGTGTGAGTGGCTGTATGGATATGTGAATGGGTATGAAAGTGGTTTGGTGGGTGTGTTGGTGGCTGTATGTGTATGTGAGCAGGTGCGTCAATAGCTGTATTGGTGAGTAAATATCTGTTTGGGTGAGTGTATGGGAATGTGAGTGTCTATGTAGGCGATTGAGTGGGTATGTATGCGGTTGTAAGGGTATATGATTTGGTGTGTAAAACTCCTCTACACCATGTAGAAGACATTGGCATCCATCTTGCCCCATCCTCCGCTCTGCCATCTCTTTGATACATAAGCTAAGCTGTCTTCCCTGCTTCAATTTTCCCCTTTTTTGGGCCGCTGGTCCAAGGCCCAAAGCAACACTGGCACAGCAGTGGTGCACTGACTCCTAACGTAAGCAAGGAGAGATATTAAAGCCATACCAATTGCGTTTTAGAAGGTGCCTCACACCCCTGGGCCCTTGTGACACTGCAGCTGCTGCACAAATGATACCTACTCCTCTACCCATTCCTCTGGCCATCACTCCTAGGCCTGAGTCCCAAAGCCGGCTGTCTTCCTCCTTGTGTAAAAAAGGGGAAACAGGCACATCTCACCCACTGTTACTTTGGACATCTTCCCTGTTCAGCAAGTGTCACTTGGGCCATAATACTAACAGTGAAATAGGGTTCCCACCCATCTTTTTGCTAGTAACACATACATAATTTGGGTGCAATGGTCCTTCATAGCAGTGCCCCAGTGTCACTCTACCTGCAGCACTGAAGCCAGTGATGGACATTTAAAAAACAATCTCCACCTTCCTCAGGGAATCTCCTTGAGGAAGCTGTGTCCATCCATTTGTAAATGGAGAAAATAGCCCCCCACATAGCACCATCTCCTCAGGGACTTCTCTTTGATTCTATCCATAGACAGGGAACTAAAGAAACAGGCTTTTCTCCCCAGGGTACTTGCTATCTGAACGAAAGGTAAATGTGTGCAATTGGTTAATCACCAAATGTAAAGGCTGCTTGAAACCGAGCACAGGCTCTTATTTATGGAGTCACTCGAAGCTTCATGGTAACAAAGTAGTATTCTTTTTGTGAGGTAATCTAGGGGTGTTAAGCTTTGGAAAGCATTCTCTTAATTGGCTTATAAAAATGTTTGCACTAGGTGCAGTGTATTACCTGTTACTAAAAAATATTCTTTGAAAGCACTTGTTTTATCTTAAAAACTACATAATTTTGAGGAGCCTACCTTAATCCCAGGATGACTGGAAATATGCAATTTTGTGGCAGAATCTTCCACATAATTAAGCATTTGCTGCATAATCCACCATCTGCTGTATAAAAAAAAGAAAATGTGTTTCTAGCTCAAACGGGTACAAAGTTACTAAACATGCAACAATACATGTTGCCCTACAGTGAAAGGCCCATCGTAAAATTCGGCTGGTCACCTTTCTGTTGCTTATTGCTGTTGGTGGGTGAGAAACTAGTACTAATGAGGAGAAACCTTTGCCTAAACAGTGTTAGCATGTGGAAAGCTGACAAAATATTAAAGAATAACATTTCCAAGAGAGCCACATTAAGCCTCATATTTTGCCTTTTTTTGACGAATGTTTTAGTCAGCTATGCTCCATAATTTAGTCCCACCGTGCTGCATAATTCCTGTGGCCATGCTGATCCTGTGTGAAGTATGTTTTAAATAATGACTTGCATATTCACAGTGCTTTGTGTTATAGGCTAGTTCATGGGTACTCACAAACTTTCTCTCGGGGGCCAAATTTACAGTGTGGTTTGCGGCCGAGGGCCGCACCGGTCGGGGCGGGGTCAGAGGGGGAGGGGGCGGGGCGAAAGCAAAAAAAAATTGTGACCATGAGGTTAAACACAGGTCCCTGCAGCAGACACCTTCGTCCACTGAGCCACCAGACCCAGCATACACACATCTTTCTCTCTCTCCCTCCTTCTCTCTCTCTCCTTCTCTTTCTCTCCCTCCTTCTCTCTCTCCCTTTCTCTCCCTCCCTCTCTCTCCCTCTGTGTCTCCCTCCCTCTCTCTCCCTGTGTCTCCTTCCCTCTCTCTCCCTCCCTCTCCCTTCCTCCCTCTGCGTCTCCCTCCCTCTGCGTCTCCCTCCCTCTGCGTCTCCCTCCCTGTGTCTCCCTCCCTCCCTCTCTGTCTCCCTCCATCCCTCCCTCTGTGTCTCCCTCCCTCTGTGCCTCCCTCTGTGTCTCCCTCCATCTCTGTGTGTCTCCCACCCTCCCTGTGTGTCTCCCTCCCTGTCTCCCACTCTTCCTCTGTGTCTCCCTCCCTGTCTGCCACTCTGTTTCCCTCCCACCCTCTGTGTCTCCCTCCCTGTCTCCCACTCTCTCTCTGTGTCTCCCTCCCTGTCTCCCACTCTCCATCTGTGTCTGCCTCTCTGTCTCCCACGCTCTCTCTCTGTATCCCTCCCTGTCTCCCACTCTCCCTCCCTGTCCCCCTCTGTGTCTCCCTCCCTCCCTCTGTGTCTCCCTCCCTGTCTCCCACTCTCTGTTTCCCTCCCTCCCTCTGTGTCTCCCTCCCTCCCTCTGTGTCTCCCTCCCTCCCTCCCTCTGTGTCTCCCACCCTCTCTGTGTGTCTCCCTCCCTGTCTCCCACTCTTCCTCTGTGTCTCCCTCCCTGTCTGCCACTCTGTTTCCCTCCCACCCTCTGTGTCTCCCTCCCTGTCTCCCACTCTCTCTCTGTGTCTCCCTCCCTGTCTCCCAC
Organism: Lissotriton helveticus; assembly: GCF_964261635.1. Taxonomy (NCBI): domain Eukaryota; kingdom Metazoa; phylum Chordata; class Amphibia; order Caudata; family Salamandridae; genus Lissotriton; species Lissotriton helveticus. Next base: position 732,835,736 of record NC_136059.1, on the reverse strand, counting down.
TCTCCATCTGTGTCTGCCTCTCTGTCTCCCACTCTCCCTCTGTATCTCCCTCTGTGTCTCCCTCCCTGTCTCCCACGCTCTCTCTCTGTATCCCTCCCTGTCTCCCACTCTCCCTCCCTGTCCCCCTCTGTGTCTCCGTCCCTCCCTCTGTGTCTCCCTCCCTGTCTCCCACTCTCTGTTTCCCTCCCTCCCTCTGTGTCTCCCTCCCTCCCTCTGTGTCTCCCTCCCTCCCTCTGTGTCTCCCTCCCTCCCTCCCTCTGTGTCTACCTCCCTCACTCTGTGTCTCCCTCCCTCCCTCTGTGTCTCCCTCCCTCTGTCTCCCTCCCTCCCTCTGTGTCTCCCTCCCTCCGTCTGTGTCTCCCTCCCTCCATCTGTCTCTCCCTCCCTCCCTCTGTGTCTCCCTCCCTCTCTCCCTCTGTGTCTCCCTCCCTGTCTCCCACTCTCTGTTTCCCTCCCTCCCTCTGTGTCTCACTCCCTCCCTCTGTGTCTCCCTCCCTCCCTCCCTCTGTGTCTCCCTCCCTCTGTCTCCCTCCCTCCATCTGTGTCTCCCTCCCTCCATCTGTGTCTCCCTCCCTCCCTCTCTGTCTCCCTCCCACTCTCTCTTGTTTCCCTCCTTCCCTCTCACCTGTGTGTGTGTGTGTGTCAGCCCTCAGCCCGTGCAGCGACAGGTTCCTCAGCTCGGGCACACACAGCCGCACCAAGTACTTCACGGGTCTTTAAAAGACCATTTAGATGTTAATGAGGCTTTGTTGAATTTCACCTCTTAGGCCCCTGCAGCTCCCCTCTGACAATACTGGAATCCCCCGGGTCCCCACAGAGCAGAGTCTGAGTCCGCGCTGCTGCGGCTGTATTTACGAACACTATATATATATTTTTTTAAACATATGTGTCTGCAAGGTTCGCGGGCCGCCCAGGAAGGCTTGCCGGGCCGCCACCGGCCCGCGGGCCTTACTATGAGTATCCCTGGGCTAGGACCTCATTGATTTATAAATGCACGAGTCACTATTAGGCACTGCGCCAACCAGGATGCAATTGTGTGGCCGTACAGTTTTGCATCTGCAGTGATCACATTAACCAATTAGGTTTCACACCATAAAAAAGTGTTCTCAATGATTAGTTTAATTTGCTTTTATTTTTCATTTACGGTGTGTACATTATTATACATGGAAATGACTGAAGGTGAACACAAATATTTACAGAACATTTTGTTCTTTTTAGTCACTTAGCAATGTTTTGGACGGCGTCACCAGGGCACCAAGAGTCACCATACATTTTTATGCGCTTCAACTGCTTGATTTTGATGAATACACCCTGGAAACGCTAAATAAAGAAAGTCACGTTTCCAGGCCATCTTCTTTTACACATAGTTAGAAAGACATTTGTGCCCCCTGGGAACACAGACTTGGACTCCTGGGGAGCCCACCCCAAAGTTTGAAGATCTCTGGTGTAACCTGTAACCTTTGACAGTGAGTGTGTGAGTCAGTGCATGAGTCTCTCCTTGGGGGTATGAGTGAGTGTGTGAGTGTCGCAATGGGTGGGTGAGTAGGTGTGTTTGTGTCTGAGTGGGCCTGGTAGTGGCAGCATAAGTGTCTCACTGGGTGTGTGAGCGGGTACGTAAGTGTCTCAGTGGGTGTGTGAGTGGATGTATGAATGTCTGAGGGGAGTCAGTGCGAGTGCTTGAGTCTCTGAATGGGTCTATGAGTGGGTGGATGAGTCTGAGTGGGTCTATGGGTGGGTGTGTGAGTGTTTGAGTGGGTGTGTGAGTGTCTAAGTGGGTCTGTGAGTAGGTGTATGAGTACCTCATTGGGTGTGTGAGTGAGTGCATGAGTCTCTGAGTAGGTTTGTGAGTGAGGATGTGTGTGAGTGTCTGAGTGCTCTATATTTTGCCGTCTTCTACTCTGTTTTGCCTTTCCTTCCCTCTGTTTTGCCTTTACTGCTTGTTTTTCTACCCTATGCTTAGCCTTTTCTACTTGCATTCTGCTCTCTGTTTCACCTATTCTGCTTGTTTTTCTGCCTTCTGTTTTGCGTTTCTTGCTCAAATTTCTTCCTGCTAATTTGCCTTACCTGTTACTTGTCCTATCTTCTTTTTCCACTTAGAAACCCTGGGGACCACCACCTCCTGGTGCTTTACTGATGTTAACGAGGGGGCCGGGGGAACCCCCTCCATGTAGCTCCACCAGCCCCTACTGCTCATGGCTTTACTTTTACTAAATGTGGGGGACCACATGGACACACCTCATAGGCTTCTAAAAAGCCTCGGGACCACCACCTCCCTGAGCTATAACATGATTTAACAGGAGGCCGCACATACCCCATGGGCCCCAGGAACCACCACTTCCCAGGGGTAAAAACATTTATTTAGAGTGGGCAGACCCCCCCTCTGGGGCCAGGCCAACTTCAAAGGGGGGGAGGGGTCACATGTCTCTACTCCCCAGGCCAAATTATAGCCCTGGGGACCCAATCACATGGGGCCCAGCCTTAAAATATATATATCTTTCATGGGGGGCATGCAGCCCCCCTCCCCGGGCCAATTTTAGCCACATGGACACACCTCGTGGGCTTCTAAGAAGCCTCGGGGACCACCATCTCCCCGGGGCAGTAACATGATTTGGCTGGCGGCTACAAATACCTCCTTGGCCCTGGGGACCACCACTTCCCAGGGTCAAAAACTTTATTTAAAGTGGGCAGACCTCCTACCCAGGGTACAGGCTAAACTTCAATGGGGAGGAAGGTCACATGACCCCCCACCCCAGGTCCAAAATAGCCCTGGGATCCCATACCACAGGGCCCAAACTTAAAATATATATATTTTTCATTGGGGCATGCAGCCCCCCTCCCCATGCCAATTTTTGCCCCATGGACCCCATACCCTGGGGCCTGGTCATAAACAAGTGGCAGAGTTGGCTACATGGCCCTCCACCAGAGCCTATTTTTGCCCCACAGACCCCATTCCCCAGGCCCTGGCCTCTTGATTTTGGGTGCCCTGGAGCCCACCCAGAGCACCCAGTAACCAGCGTTAGAGAGCTTAGGGGGATCCTCAAAGCCCCTGCAGCCCCAGCTGTGGCCTCACCTTCTGCTGGAGCCAGCATTGCTCTCACAGACAGGGAGCTGCATAACATGCAGCTCCCTGTCTATGAGAGCAATATTTTTGTCTATTTCCCTGACCGCTTGACAGCGGCAGAGAAATAGATGAAAACTCTAGCAAGCGGGAGCAGTGTCACAGCTCTTGCTTGCTGGGAACGGAATTCGTGTTTTCTCTGACTTGGCAGGAGTAGTCAATGCTTTTTTTAAATCAGAGCAAGCAGCTATGTCTTGGGGTGGGCACCCTTGGACATAGCTGGAGCAAGCCCTGGGGGGGTGGCGGTACCCATGGCCATAAATGGCTCCAGAAGGGGGGCCCTCCTCCTTTTCTGAGCATGGGCCGGTCACAGGGAGGTGGTGGCAGTATATGGGCCAGGAAGGATGCCATGGACCCACTCCCAGGATTAATTATTATGTAGGCTCCCAGAGGTGTTGGCCCCTGGGTTTCAGGTGGTCTCTGCGGCTCCCTGACAAACTTATTATTGCCCCAAGGAGGTGGATGAGCCCGGGAATTCTTAGAAGCCCAGGAGGGGATCCACACAGCCCCCTCCATTATTTCAAATAAAGCCCAGACCCTATCAGGGTGGCATCAGCAGATGCAGGACCGGTGCTCACCTGTGATAAAGGCTTGAATGAGAACCCGAAGTGCATCAGGACGGACGACGAACAATGGGACCACGTTTTGATGTTTAACAAAGTGTTTGTTTTACCGTGAATGTGGAGATTTTGGCGTATTTCTGTTCTGTTTTGCAACAGGAAGCTCCAGTCCCACACATGCTGATGCCACTCTGATAAAGTCAGGGTCCCCCAATAATACAGAGAAAGTTTGTATCCTGGAGACATTTTGGGGGAAAGAACCGCCCAATCCACCCAGAAGCATGAGGATTAAGCGTAAAACAAATATTTCAGTGGAGGTGAGCAAGAGACGAGAGAGGTATTCCAACCTCTTCATGAGGATTTTGGGACAGCAATGTCGCAGGAGGCATTGGAATGATTTTGGCAGCACTTTCCATTAATTTTCAGATAAGTGCCTTGAATCTGTAAGAATTTTAATGAGACACTGCAATGCTTTTGAAAATGCTGGACATGATTAAGAACGAACGGTATACAGCCTGGGTTCATATTGCACTGTGATTCAACACACATTCTGGGAAATGTATTGCCTGTAGAACTACAAATTACCAACTAGTCAGCCTAGAAAGGCATTGGTCACATGGCATTAGAAGTTGTGCTCATATGTGATAAAGGCTTGAATGAAAAGCCAAGACGTGTCAGGACGAAGGACGGAGAATGGTGCAACCTTTTGATGTTTAATAAAGTGCTCGTTTTATCCTGAATCTGAAGGCATTGGCATATTTCTGTGATATATATAAATATATATTTATATATATGTATATGTATATGTATATATATATATAGAAAGCATTCTGAAGCTTGGACTCACATTTTGCCCGCAAAAAAATCTGGAGTTCACTCAGACGCGAATAGATTTATTCAAGTTTACTCGAAAATTAAAACTCCACAAATACTTTAAGACTAAACCACCTAGGATTAAACCGACGGCTGTCGGTAACACGGAGGACAATATTCTTACCTGCAGAGATCTGGCTAGCATCAGGTCTCTGGAAGAATTAAGGAATGAACCTTTGGACAATGATGAAACTGATGATTTGGGAAATACTCAGCTGATCACGGACATGGGAGTACAGCAGAAAGGGGGTGCAACTATTTTCAAACCGACTTCCACCTTCATGCCCGTGATGGGATCAGATGCCATAGACACGTTTTCTGAGGCTGTGCTACAGGATTTACGTAAAATGAGGGGCAATACGAAATTGAAATATGATCAACAAAACTTTACAAATAAACAGCATCTGACACTCAAAAAGCTGTGTGAGGACTCGTCTTTGGTGTGCAAACCCTCAGACAAGGGGGGGAATATTGTTTTGCTCACCAAGACACAATATGAACAGGAGGCTTTACGCCAGTTAAATGATTCCAGCACATACACTAAAGTCAATACATCTGTATATAACAACAGCATTAAGGAATATCACGATATGATCTTGAGGTGGTATAACAGTAATATGTTGAGCTGTGATGAGAATTTATTTTTGAGATGTCCAAATCCGGTTACCCCTACATTTTACCACTCACCTAAAATACACAAGGACTTACTGAATCCTCCTGGTAGGCCGATTGTGGCCTCACAGGGCAGCCTCACAGAACATTTATCAATGTATGTTGACTCTTTTCTTTCTCCACATGTTACTGGTTTGAGATCCTATTTGAAGGATACTAAGCATTTTTTAAATATAATTGAAGATGTGGTTTGGAACGATGGTTACACTATGCTGGTGATAGATATCACCAGTTTGTACACGTGCATTGGGCACGAGGAAGGACTTTTTGCTATCTCCTGGTTTCTAGAAACAAGACCGGTAAAATATTTTGAACACAACAAAATGTTGCTTGATTTCCTAGGATTCTGCCTGAATAATAACATCTTTTTGTTTGGCCAAGATCTATACAAACAGCTTACGGGCGTGGCGATGGGTACCTGCTCCGCCCCCAGCTTCGCGAATTTATTCGTGGGGTGGTGGGAGGAGCAGGTGGCCTGGTCCCCAGCAAATAAAAAGTGGAATGAACTTGTCAAATGTTGGTACCGCTACATTGACGACCTTTTTATTATTATAGAGGGGTCAGTCGATTTAGCAAAAGAATATGTTGCGGTACTCAACATGAACAATAATAACCTACAGTTCACAGGGACATTTAGCCAAATGGAGGTCAACTATTTAGACTTGACAGTCTTTGTAGAGGATGGCAGGCTCCACACGAAGCTTTTTCGTAAGGAGACTGCTGGTAACTCGACTTTATTTGCGACCAGTAGTCACCCTACAAGCCTAGTGAATAGTATACCCTATGGGGAACTATTAAGAATCAAGAGGAACAACACGAAGGAACAGGATTTCCGCAAGGCAGCCAATAGTAGCATCCAGAGATTCAGAACTAGAGGTTACAAAGAGGGGGTGCTTAAACAGGCAATGAGTAAAGTTTGCGACCTGGATAGGAGTGAACTACTTAAAAAAGAAAAACCAGAGAATACGGAGAACAACAAGTCTGTTGGAGGGACATTTAGAATGATTACAACGTTTTCCCGCAATGCCTCTGAATTAAAACGCATTTTGCGTAAGCATTGGAACATCCTGCTTACTGATGCTGTCATTAAGCAAGACTTACCACCTCACCCTCTAGTCACCTTTAGGAAGGCACGAGCACTTAAAGATTATTTAGTGCATAGCCATCATGACGGGACCACGTCTAGATCCAAGTCCGAACCCCTGAAAGGCTTTTACCCTTGCGGGAAATGCAAGGCTTGCAAAGGCAGTAGGCGCATCACACAGTACAATGTACCTGGGGTTAAACAACCTAAAAAAATAGGAAAGTTCCTCACATGCTCTACACCTTACGTTGTGTACTGTCTAACATGTCCTTGTGGCAGAAGGTATGTTGGCAGCACAACGAATCCTGTTAAATTAAGGATTTTAGAGCATCAAAGGGCAATTCAAAATGCAGACGTGAACTACCCTGTAGCCAGACATTTTGATAAAGAACACAAACGTAACAGGGATCTGTTAACGTACTTTTGTCTGGATTCCGTACCTGCCCATGTAAGAGGAGGAGACAGGTTACATAAATTAAGGCGATTAGAGTCGCGTTATATAATTGACCTACAAAGCAAAATGCCAGAAGGATTGAACGTCCATGAGGACTTGGCAGTCCATTTGATTTAATGAAATCCAACTAGGACTTTACTGATCAGTTGTATATAATGTAAATATTGCTTATTCTGTTTAAAATTGCTTCGCTTAGCTTTTCTTCACTCTTCTCAATGTATTGCCTTTTGTAATTTGTATTGTCACTTGATCTAATTTGCATTAGAATCTGTTTTGGCCCATTCAGGGCGGGATAATGTATAATATGAACTTGTATCGAATGCACATAGCCCATCTGTGGGCATTATGAGAATGGCAATTTTTTGATTGATCAATTTAGATCTAGAATATGTATTGCCATCAATTTATTTGTGCATGCACAGTTGTACCCCGCTTGATTTACAGAGCGGTCTGCGACATGTAATATCTGTTGACCATTCCAAGATGGCGACCGGGTTCACCTCCAATGGTCCTATCTTTGTGTCATGCATTAGTATCACGTGATGACTTTAAATACATTGTGGCTTCGCGGCACTCCGTTGTTTTGAACACTGACGAAGGCCGAGTGCCGGAAGCGCGTTGTGGAAAAATAAACTTTAATCGTGTATTTACCCCCGAGTGCTGCTACCTGATTCCCGTGAATTGACGGTGAGGGTTTGTTGGAGCCGATATTGAGGTCGGGCGCACCCCCGACGAGCAGGCACCAGCCAAAGAGTGCGACAGGCAGGTGCAAGAGGAGCGTCTATATATATATATATATATATATATATATATATATATATATATATATATATATATATATATATTATAGCTCCCCTGACCAGAGTCAGAAAACCAGCACTCACAGTAAATTAAACCATTTCGGTTTATTGCACACAACAGGAAAAACGCGTATCGGCTCTTGCCTTTGTCAGTTTCAAACTGGCGGCGGCGAGGCGGATGTAAATAGTGGCAAGTGAAAAACATAGAAATGGAACCAAAGTCCAAAATCATAAGCGCCATCTTGAAACGGTAAAATAGAACCCAAATAATAATACAAATCAAATAATAACGATGTGTAGCACTGTCTTGATCAATTAATCAATTGTTTGTAAATGAGTTATGGTGCCCTGGATGGGCATTTATAACATTTCAATTCGTGAATAATTAATTAAACGATAAATCATGACAGTTATGTACAAATTTCGTCAAATTCATCAAGTAGTGGAAGGTCATAGGTTACTCATAGTTTACGAATTCATAAAGCCTTAAAATAGGCAATTATTGCTACTCTAGCAATTTCTCAAATCATAATTCATTAGATCATCCAAATTCGTAAACTAAAACAAATAAATCAGTACTCTTCCAACATACAACTGTATAGATACATTAGGACATGTCCCTAGCAGACTCAGGTTTATCAGCAGCTAAACTTCTTAGATTATTCTTGATTACTACAGGTGTGATAATAGTTCTTCTCCTGAATTATATATATATATCAACAGCAAAAGTCTCTTTGTGGATTGCAGGGACCCGAGGAGAGTGGTGCGCACGCCGGCGGAGTACCAGCAAATTCAGATCCACAATCCACAAAGTTAGCGTGCTCTCAGTAAAAGAAAATCCGTCTTCGTAGAAGTTTCACCAAATGATTTATTTCACAGCGCATTTCTAGTACATCAGTAACCTTGTTCACGTGAAACGTGCCAAGCAACAAACAAGTGAACATATAGCCATAGTGAACATAAACAAAGGACACAGTAAAAACACAGCAGACATGTTAGAATAGTAAAATCGCAATCTATGCTGGAGAACCTCAACAAGTACGTGATAGTTCATCAATCTATTGTATAATGCAGCTGAAAAAAACGCGCCTGCTGCCCAGCAACAACCAAGGTAATCACACAGGTATATTCGTCCAAGAAAACCGTCACCGTAATGACAGTGTTGATCTGCCATCTACATCAACCAACTTTATTGTTCTCACATACTCAAACAAGCATGGAATGAACATGCGTATGACAGGCACAGCACGAACTTGCGTGCAAATGGGTAATGCATCTATCCTGGGCAAGTGCCCTGAAAACCAATCTAGACAGAGGGAGCTCCTGAACATGCAGCTCCCTCTGTCCAAAATCAATTCTGCACTGCTTTCAGCAAGCCAGACAATTTTTAATGTCCTTGCTTGCTGAAAGTGTTTGCTATGGCTTGGCAGGAGCAGTAATGCTCCTACCAAGCAAAGAAAGTACCAATGTCCCAGGAGTGGGCACCCTGGAACATTGCTGGACCTGACCTGGGAAATTGCAGTCCCCAGGGCCATCCACGGCTCCATGAGGGGGCCACGCAGCCCCCCTCCTATTTCAAGTATTTAGTCCATGGAGGTGGTGGTCCCTGGGGTGGCGGGTCCACAACGGACCCCTTAATTATTCTGTTTGTGCCCCCGGGAGGTGGCAATCCCTGCATTTCATTTTAAATACTGGATTTGCCCCAGGGAAGTGGCGGTCCCCAGGGCTGCGGGGTAGGCCGGAGGTCCTCGCCTGCATTCCTTTAAAAATAATCTGTGTGCTCCGGTCCCCAGGGCTTAGAATAGCCTTAGGAGGGGGACCTCATGCGCACACCATCCTATATATTTTCCACATGTCCCCGGGACCTGGCCCACCTTGGGGCCGATTACAAACAAGGTGTGGGATCTGTGATGTCATTTTACTTTTTACATTTTCAGCAGGAGTAGTGGATCCAGCACGATTCCCACCAAAATCTTTTTCTTTCTTTCTTTTTTTAAGGTTTTTTATGTTACTCTGTTCAACCGCCTTACAAGACGACTGCCAACAGTTCCTGGTTTGAAGTGTTGGCAGCCAATCAGATCGCAGCACGAGATCTCGGATGGGGTTGCGTATCCTCAGCGTCCCCAGTTGTGCTTCTTAAAAATCTTTATATTTTTCCACAACTACAGAAAAGATTAACACCATTTGACAAAAAGGGCACTTTCTGGACTAACAGCTAACTTTCTGCCAAAGTTGGTGTAATTCTGTTCAGTAGTTCGGGCTGTTGCCCTGTCTAAAGTTCCCTATGGAAATTAAGAAGGAGAAAAAGCCCCCCTTTTTCTCAGCCCCTGCTTGACGGATGAACCACAATATTTTCAAGACAGCAGCTAAAGCGACTGGCAACCTTCCAATGGAAAAACAACAAGTTTCAGGGACGTTATAGTTAGTTATAAATTTTACTCATACAAAACCAGAGAAATTTGGCTGATGTAGTTAGTTGAGCTAACTATAACTCACGCCTCTGCAATGCACTGCTGATGACGTCACATATTACATCACTCATGACATGGTCAGTGACATCACTGATCACATCACTGATGACATCTCAAACGACATCGCTGATGACATCACTGATGACATCATCAAGTGACTGTGTGTTTCTGTAAAGTTTAAATATGTTTTATATATATATGCCAAGGTGTATTGAAGAATAAGTGGGTGTATGAGTGTCTGAATGGATGATTTAGTAGGTGCATGACTGACTGTATAAGTGAGTGATTAAGCATGTCTTACTGAATGCATGGGTTACTGACTAAACTGTGTGAATGTCTGTATCAGTCTCTCAGTTGGTGTGTAAATGGCTGCATGGGTTGGTGAGTAGCTAAATGAGCATCTATAGGGGTTATTGATTGGTTGTCTGAGTATCTGTATGGGTGTCTGAGAATCTGTGTGGATGAGAGGGGGGGGTGTGACTGTGCATTGATGTATGGGTGGGTGATTCACTGGTTGTATGGGTTCAAAAGTGCATCTGTGAAGGGCTGTATGGGTGGGTGAGTGTGTGTATGGGTGTGCTGGTAAGTGAATGGATGTCTCAGTGGTACCTGTGTGGTTAACTCCATATGTGAAAGGCAGTATATGGTAGTGTTGGAGTATATAAATGACTATATGTGAGTGATTGTGAGAGTGGCTGTATGGATGAGTGTGTGCCTGTATCAGTGATTGTATAAGAGAGTAAGTATGTGTTAGTAACAAGGGGGCCAATTCACAAAACTAATCTGAGACGAACTCCTAAACTTACCACTTTTAGTATTCACAGAAGGCACTTACTACTTTTGGTATTCACAGAATGCAATTACGACTAATAACTTTACGTCGGGCCAGAATTTCCGCACCCGGAGCGGGTGCACCCGCATTGCACACATCTTCTGCAAAAGACACCAATGGCATTCCATCAATGTGCAAGCTGTCTGTGATGCCAGTGGGATATTCATTGATGTGCATGCAGTGTTCCCAGGCATTACCCATGAAAGCTTTATATTACGCATGTCACCTCTTACCCGGCGGATGGCTGCAGGAGAAATGAGGGATATGTACAATTGAAATGTCTGAATGCCACCTTACATTAACAACTATTGTACAATGAGAATCATGAAGCAACATACACAGTCTAAACAGACACTGCACGTACCAAAGTATAGATCGTGTCCTGTGTAAATCAAAGAGGGAAAAGTAACTAATTGCCCTTTCTTCCCTCCTCAGGCAATGCTGGGAATTCACTCTCCCACAACTCCTCAGCCCTTACAGACATGCAAACTCTGTACCTCAGCGTAGGTACAATCGGGCACACATACGGACTCAAGCCATCATAGAGCGCACTTTTGGTCTATTGAAGTCGTGATTCAGATGTCTTGACTGTACAGGGGGTGTGTTGCTGTACTCCCCTGAAGTCATTTGCAAGCTCATATTAGCCTGTTGTGTTTTGCACAACATAGCTTTAATGCATGGCCCACACATACCTCTTGTACCTCAGATGGCTCTGAATCTGGGGAACTGGGCCATTGCACATAACCAAGGTCAGGGTATGCAAGTCCGTTATCAGCTGGTTGCCACGTTCTTCACATAAGCAACCTGTTGTGTCATGGACAAATTGCAGATAAGTTGGATAATTACGACTCTGTCCAAAAATTCCATCCTGAGACTACTTTGCAAGCCACACTAACTGCATGTAAACCACAGCTGTTGACAGTAGTCAAAAGATTGACCGTGCTTTAGGTCATGTGCCCATGTCAGCGATCAGTGTAGTGCAGTTGAGGCTCACATAGGGAATGCTGCAGGGCGGTGGGGCGGGGGAGGGGCAGGGTGTGAGATAGTAAAGTAATTATTACGTTCTTCTGTTCCGTCGTATGTCCGAGTTTACTACCCCTACCCTGCCCTGCCCCACTCCGCCCCACTGCCCGCAGCATGCCCTATGCGAACCACCACTGGTGTAGTGGATGTCCCTAAGGAATCTATTGAAGCAGAGGAAAAACTGTACATGTTCTGAGAGACCTCCTGGACCTTATGGGGATGGGTTCCTTAATCACAAAAGGGCATATCTATTGCATTCTCAGAGCCTTTGCCCTCAACAGATTTGACTCCCCCACAGATGATGGGCCCACAATGTGCGGGATGATGTTATGGGTGAATCTGGCACAATGTGTCTGTGATACACAGCACTGCCCCCCCCCCAGATTTCTGTAAGACGACACACAACTCTTGTGTTGAGCACTAAATATGGACTGCATGACCCATAATGCAAAGTAGGAGAAAACTAAACTAGGGTTGGATGTTGTGTCAGCCCACCACTTCTTTGAAGCAAAATGTCATTAAATGGTCTGTTCCCCCTTTTGTTACATGTCTATGATTCTCTCTTGCACTGTCATCTCAGGTTTTTCCACTACAGAACAGCAGGATGGCAGTGGATTTGATTTGTCATTGTGGATGGATCAGAATGAATACAAAATGGCTGTAAACTACTTCCTGTGATGTATTGAAAGGGAATTAGACATCTTGGATAAGAGGGTGCTGTCCACATTTCCTCAGCCATATGGGGGGCCAAAGTACCAGCTGAGCAATGCAGCCCGGGCCAGGCTATGGGCTAACATTGGTGAGCGCTGCAGTGTTGTGGGCGTTCACACCAGGCGTGCACATGCATGCCGCAACCGCTGGGAGGACCTAAAATGCTGGGCCTGACACAAGGCTGAGGAGCTAGTGGGCCAGTCTTCCAAGCACCATGTGCATCATTCTCGCCTCTCCCCACTGTACAGGAGGGTCCTGCATGCAGCTTGGCCGATCCTCCATGCGCAGCTGGGGGAGCATGAGAAGCAGAGACCTGGTATATGCAATATGTGCCTGAAGTATGAAGTGGGTGAAGACAGAACTGTACCATTGTGTGTACCATGCCTCCATTCACCTACTCTGTGTCTCTGCAACAGTCATCATGAAGCAAACGGCTCACTATGGCATATGGACTGTACAGGGCATAGTGCATTCTGGGAGTTGTAGTTTCTTCGTGTCAACTGGGGAATTGAGCTACACAAGAGGCAAATGGGTATTGGATGCTGTGACTTGCATTACATTCGTTGAGTTTGGGTTCGAATTGAGACAGACCATCATGTACCATGGAGTCAAGACAGACTTTGAGATACTTTCCTCACTCTTAAGTGTGTCCAATTTTGCCAAGTGTGTCCACTGACACACGTCTTACCCTCAGTGGCTTGTAAGACATTTTCATGTTCACTACTTTTCACTGGTGCACAGAACAACCTTATCCGTCACCGAAGCCAATATGTAGCACTGGATTGTCAGGTTTGTGAGGGAATATCAAAAGGCTAGACTCACAACGTAGCAAACCAAATAGCCCTGACCATAAGTGAATGTGTGACCTACAATCAGCATTTGTCTTGTCCCATGCAATGCTACACAGCAGATAACATTTGTCCAGACGTAAAAGTGCTGAGACTCCATATCACAGGCCTTTTTCAATACAATCTTGACTCTCTATGATCTCCTTTTGTAGTCTGGGTTTGGAACCTGCCCATGTAGCAGTGACAGGACCTACTTGTCACAAAAATGCCAAAGTTGAGGTTGGGCAATACAGTTGTATAAGCCACAAATAATCTTGTGAGATGTCCATGTCAGACTCAAATCAGGAGATGACAGTGAACATTCACGTAATGTAATCTCATAAACACTGACAACTGTATAGTGTGATCCGAGGGAAGCAAAGTGTGACCATGGCTCATCTAGGTATGTGTCTTGTCCTGACATGTACAACCACTACATCATGATTTTTTTTACATTTCAGTGGGCACAGCTGGCCAAATAGAACAACAGCAGGACCAGGTTCGGAACAGGAGAACTTCAGTGCAAAGACAGCTATAACCTCTTTCCAGTAGTGAGGAAGAGGATAATGAGGCGGGACCCTGAACATCAGGAGGCATGGGGATAACGCCTACCCGGACTGACCAGGAAGACAACTCTGGTGCTACGGACCGGGTGGAGGCTGTGGACATTGAAGTGGGTGAGGAGAATTAGACACCTCTGGCCATGGGGGGAGGAGAGCTACTCTCCCCCGGGCTATTCACCTGTAAGTCCTGTCGAGGTGTCCCCAGGGCAGGCCACTACCCAACCTGTGCCTGCCATCACCCCCTCCCTACCTCTAGAGGCCCCCATTCCATCGGGGCTTCCAGCTGCATCCCCTGCAACCTGTTCCCCTCATCATAGCTGCCAGGTCAATCCCAACTATGGCTCAAAACCTGGGGCACCACACCCCTCACGTTCCTCCTAACCTCCTCCCTGTGTTGTTCCATCTGTGGCTGTCCTAGAGGAATTGATATGGGTATGTGAGGGTCAGCCAGACATGTTCTCTCGCAGCATGCTACATATGTGTCTAGAGATACGCATGATGTAAGAGGAAATTGTCAAAGCTTTGGCCACCCTCACTACCAGTGTCAATTCCCTGACTGCAAGCACGTTGTCTTTTGTCTCCCAATCTCCTTCCCACACCTCCGACAATGTCTCCCCCTGTCCATTGTCCCACACTGTTTTCCCCATACCCCTCATGTGTCCCGACCCCGTGTAGTGCCTGTTCCTGCACCGGCCAGCCATGTGCCCACATCAGACTCAGAGGATCTGGACATTGTGGTATTGGAGGATGACCAGAAGGACATTTGACCTGTTGGACATCATTTTCTTTGTGGATAATTATTTACTTTTCCCCTTGTAAATAGACTGGCTCCCCTGACGCTCCCTGACGTGTTATATTTTTGTTGCTCCACCCCAATCCAAGTTCCCTTCTCCTTCTATATTAAGATCATCATTTGTTTTACTTTCTCCCTTCCAAATGGACTGTTATTGTTTTTCAAAACACACACTTCTATTTACTAAAAATATTTTTTATTTATTTAAATTTTCTTTAACTTGTTTGACATGCTACAATGATGGGGTTACACTTGTAAATGTGTCACACACACACATGCATCCTCACATCTCTAGGCCACCAAAATTGATATACATTTGCCTATCAGAACATGATAGGCAACAGAATCTTCACTTGTGTAGATAATTACTTTCTATTCATACATATTCACAGTAGTCAGTTAGTTTTTGTGAAGTTGTCAATGGTGATCGTGCTTGCGACTTTGCAATTTCGGAGGTGATGATCACTGTGAAGGATCATGTCTGGCTTGTTGTCTGTGTGTAAGTGGGTGTTGTGCATGTGCCTGTACAGGGTGAAGTTCGTGTGCAGGGGCTGATGGTTTATGTACATTTGGTGTTTGTGCATGGACAAGGGCTGGTTGCGCAGGTGGTGGGACTGCCTGTTCAGGGAATGGTGGTGGTTGTGGACATTGTAGGAGTGCCTTTTCAGGGGGTGGTGGTGGTTGTGCACGTTGTGGGAGTGCCTGTTCAGGGGGTGATGGTGCACGTTGTGGGAGTGCTTGTTCAGGGGTGGTGATGGTTGTGCATGTTGTGGGAGTGACTGTTCAGAGGGTGGTGGTGGTTGTGCACGATGTGGGAGTGCCTGTTCAGGGGGTGGTGGTGGTTGTGCACATTGTGGGAGTGCCTGTTCGGGGGGTGGTGGTGGTTCTGCACGTTGTGGGAGTGCCTGTTCAGGGGATGGTAGTGCACATTGTGGGAGTGCCTGTTCAGGGGTGGTGGTGGTTCTGCATGTTGTGGGAGTAAATGTAAATGTAAAATGTATGTATACTTGTAAAGCGCACTGTTACCCCATCTCGGGGCGTCCTGGCGCTGTATACCGCTGGGGAACCCGTCCTGGCTTTCCCTGTGGGATGGTCCCTCCTGGGCACCCCCAAGGTGAAGCCAGGCATCCCCGGCGCTGATAGGGCCGTTGTGGAGATTAAGCAAGCTATTGCCCAGAGTTGCAGAGTGGGACCCATGGTTAGCGTAGGCACCTAGGCGAGAATTATCGAGTCCGTGGACATAGACCCAAGACCCTGCCGTGTCGGGAATTGAACCATGGTCCCGGGCCGACCTCTGCTTCAGGGTCTGCCGCTTCTAACCAGTGAGCCACACTTCTCCACTAGTACCTGTTCAGGGTGTGGTGGTTGTTGTGCACGTTGTGGGAGTGCCTGTTCAGGGGTGGTGGTGGTTGTGCACATTGTGGGAGTGCCTGTTCAGGGGGTGGTGGTGATTGTTCATGCGGTGGGAGTGCCTGTTCAAGGGGTGGTGGTGTTGGTTGTGCACGTTGTGGGAGTGCCTGTTCAGGGGGTGGTGGTAGTGCATGTTGTGGGAGTGCCTGTCCAGGGGGTGGTGGTGGTTGTGCATGTTGTGGGAGTGCCATTTCAGGGGTGGTGGTGGTTGTGCACATTGTGAGAGTACCTGTTCAGGGGGTGGTGGTGGTTATTCACATGGTGGGAGTGCCTGTATAGGGGGTTGTGGTGGTTGTGCACATTGTGGGAATGCTTGTTCAGGGGGTGGTGGTGGTTGTGCATGTTGTGGGAGTGCATGTTCAAAGGTGCTGGTGGTTGTGCACATGGTGGAAGTGCCTGTTCAGGGGGTTGTGGTGGTTGTGCACATGGTGGGAGTGCCTGTTCAGGGGGTAGTGGTGGTTGTGCATGTTGTGGGAGTGCCTGTTCGCGGGGTGGTGGTGGTTGTGCACATTGTGGGAGTGCCTGTTATGGGGTGGTGGTGGTTGTGCACATGGTGGGAGTGCCTGTTCAGGGGGTGGTGGTGGTTGTTCACGTGATGCAAGTGCCTGTTCAGGAGGTTGTGGTGGTTGTGCAAGTTGTGAGAGTGCCTGTTCAGGGGGTGGTGGTGGTTGTGCACATTATGGGAGTGCCTGTTCAGGGGGTGTTGGTGGTTGTGCACATGGTGGGAGTGTCTGTTCAGGGGGTGGTGGTGGTTGTGCACGTGGTGGGAGTAGCTGTTCAGGGGGTGGTGGTCGTTTGCAGGTGGTGGGAGTGCCTGTTCAGGGGGTGGAGGTGGGTGTGCACGTTATGGGAGTGCCTGTTCAGGGGGTGTTGGTGGTTGTGCACATGGTGGGAGTGTCTGTACAGGGGGTGGTGGTGGTTGTGCACGTGGTGGGAGTGCCTATTCAGGGGTGGTGCTGGTTGTGCATGTGGTGGGAGTGGCTGTTCAGGGGGTGGTGGTGGCTGTGCACTTTGTGGGAGTACCTGTTCAGGGTGCGGTTGTGGGTGTGTGTCCTTGCTGTGGTCTTGTGAAGTTGGTGGTACAGGTGTGTGGGTATGATGAGCTGCAGGCAGATTCCCTGCTTTGCCCGTGAAGGCAGACTTTGGATCACTTTCATCATGCACTCCATCATCTTCATGGCCAAGGAATGGTGTCTTAAACTCTCTTCCCTTTGGATAGATATGATGTCTCTGATATTCTTGGACATGTCTTGCCAAGATCTATCTATCCTATCCAAAACATGGGTCTGTCTGTCCACCACCTGAGCGAATTTGCGCAGGGCCTCCGGCATGTCTGACGGGTGGCCCCTATATCACAAATGTCCTGCCTCACATCTGACTGCTGTTGGAAGAAGTCCTGCTCCACTGGCCACCATAGCCAGGTGCAGGTCCTCTCTCAGGGGTCGGCCATGGATGAGACCAGAAGGTCCAACAGCGGGGGTGGCAGGTCTAAGCCTGTGGAGAGGGGAATGGTGCCCAGGGGATACCGGCACCACAAAAGGGTTGGTACTGCCATCACATGATAGAGAGGGTGCCTGGGATACACTGTATAGGGAGGAACGTGTAGGGGAACCACCATGTCTGTCCTGGATGTGAGGGCTGTGAGGGAGTGATGTCTGTGTTGAGATGCATGTGAGCTGTGGCTAGTTAGCTCTATGCTGGGGACAGGCAATCTTGGCTGAGGCACTTTGCTGGGCAAAGGGTGTGGTCATTTGCAAGATTTGGGCAATGTGGTAAGATTTTTGTCCATGGCATCAGAATTGTCATCCCTGGAGATGATGGACTTATAGTCACCATCATCTACCAAACCTTCATCCTCAGGTACTTCCTCTGCTTCCTCCTCTTGCGCAGTACTTGCGGCCGACATAACTGCCTGGAGGAGCATTGAATTTTCCTCTCTGATTGCCCGTCGCCCAACACTGGTAGAAGGTCTGCCCTTCTTTATTATTTTTATTTTTTTTATTTTTTGAGTATTTGTATAGCGCAGCTGATACCTTGCAGGCTTCCTGGCGCTGGAGAATACTCCACAGAGGAGAAACCAGAGTGAGTGGCAGGCGGGAAGAGTTAAGGGAATAACCAAGTCTTTATCCGTTTCCGAAAGGGAAGGAGTTGTGAGATTTGGCGTATATCAATGGGTAGACTGTTCCATAATTTGGCCGCTGCGACCCTGAAAGATCTGCCCCCCGTTCTGGCTTTATTGAACCTGGGCACTTTTACCAGACAGGCCGAGGATGATCGTAGATCTCTAGTCGGAGTGTACCACAAGAACAGAGCTTGCAGGGGTCTGGGTCCGAGTCCATGCAAGGCCTTAAAGACAATGCAGAGGGATTTGAAAGCCACCCGCTGCTTCAGAGGTAGCCAATGCAGTTCTCATCATCATCATCATCCTCTGGAACTTAGAGGTTGCAACCATATTAGTAATTGACCTAGCATTAGATGAGATGCAACACAAGGGTTGGATTAGCTGTACTTTGCTGATGATGATGTACATGTGACCTGGTTTGGGTACCCCTACAATTGACAGCTCACACAATAGCATTGAGGTGTTAAACAGAGATGTACATTGCACAAGCAGACTCACCAGCTACAGCCACAGCTTTCTGTCCCTTTGCGATCCCCCTAATGTCAAATGCTGATCCTGGCTCCTCCTGGGTGTAGTTGATGAAGCGGTCCCTGATCTGGCAGCTGGAGAGGGAAGTGACACCATTCTCAATGATCTGCATTACTAATTTACAAACAGGCACATGTGCAAAAAGAGGGAAGAGGGGTACCGAAAGAGGCATGCAAGGTCCAGAAAGAAGCAAGAGATGTGCAGAAAAAAACAAAGGAAGTGCAGAATGAAAGTGCTGAGAGGACGAGGAGGCACACAGTGAATACACAGGTGTCTGGGAACTGCACACGCATGGGCAGCTTTTCCCAGGGAGTAAACAAGCTCACTGCACCAAGTTTAGCAAAATGTTATGACAGTGCTCGTGCCTTCAGAAGCCAGGCATTCCCCATTATACCCCTGAAGTGGTAAAACTTCTCAACCTGTTTTGCATATTCATTCCGAACGCATTCCGTCCTCCAAAGACAACAGACCCATGCAACCCAGTCTCTTCCTCTAATGCATTCTTCATTAATATGGGTTCTCAGGCAGTGGAGGTACATGTAAAGAGGAACACAAGTTGTCAAAGTCTCAGCGATTTAGCAGTGGAAAAAGTATGCACCGTGCTCTTTCGTGACAGAGCAATATGTCTCAAGGGATGGAATGGACGTCTTCCTGAGTATAGATTTTTTTAGCTAAATATGGCAAATTGTGATATATGTTTCCCGTCCTCCTTAAAAACCTTTAACGACCAGTGCATTACCCCCGGAAGTCAGAAAATGCCACTCAAGTAGGCTCCCACTGTGCCTCATTTGAACTTTCTAAACTTGGCAGCGGTGCTTTGGGTTTGTTCACATAGAAGCTTCTGTCTCTGTGTGTTTGTGCGCATTTTGCTTTGTTTCCATCTGTATTTCTTTATTTCGGTGTCTGTTTTTCTGTCTCAATAAATATGCATGCACTTTTTTTTTGTGTCGGTATGTTTCTCTGCTTGCCTCGGTTTGCGTGTGTATCTGAGTATATTTCTTTGTGTATGTCTTCACATGTGTGTGTTTCTGTAAGTGTTCTATGTGTATAGGTACGCGCCTCGCTGTATCTGGGTACTTCATCTGTTTTTGCTGTGTTTTTTTGTGTATCTATGTTTCTGTGACGATGCGTTCGTGTTCATATGCTTGTTGCTATAAGCACTTCTGTGTGTCCGTGTCAGTTTCTGTCTATGTTTTTAGATGTTTTGTTTGTATCTTTCGATGTGTCTATGTTTCTGTTCCCGTGCATACTTCAATGTGTGTTTGTTTCTCTTTCTCTCTCTTTGGGGTGATTGTACTTTTCTGTGTGTCTATGTAGTGTCTCTATGCTAAGTTTCGAGCAAACTTCAATGTGTGTTTGTTTCTGTCTGTTTGGGGATAATTGTATGTTTCTGTTTTGGGGGTGATGTTATGTTTCTGTGTATCTCTGTGGTATTTGTGTGTTTCTGTTTCCGTGTGTACTTCAACATGTGTTTGTTTCTGTCTGTTTTGGAGGTGATTGAATCTTTCTGTGTGTCCCCGTGTTTTTGTTTGCTTGCACGCTTCGATGTGTGTTTGTTTCTGGCTATTTTTGAGGTGGCTAAGTGAGTCTATGTATCTGTGTGTGCGTGCCTCTGTATGTCTCCGGGTGCTCTTACGTGTATTGTATTTAACCGGGAGAGTGGTGTTGTCTCTAGGCCTGGGTGGTAAATTTCGTTCCGCTTGCGGAATTTGGGTAATTTCACGTTTCACGGAGATCCGCGGCTTCGTGGAATTTTATGCTTGTTCGTGCTTTGAAAATACCTGTTCGCGAGATATTTCTCCCTGAGCACGTAAACAGCATTCGTGAACAGGAAAAAAGCATCTTGAACGGGTGGAACAAGAAATTCCACGTGATTGCGGAACTTCTGCGTGCTCGCGGAGATTTTTAACCAATTCCCGGAGCTTTGCATAGTGCAACTACGCAAATTCCGCCCACCCCTAGTTGTCTCCTGGTGCGGCGGCCTTAATTAACGATGGGAAACAGCAATAATTTTAATAATCCCCTTCAGACCGCCTGTTATTTAGGTATGTAGTGGTTCATACCACATATTTTATTTATTTTTAGAGTTTTATATAGCGCTGGCTAGACCCGGAGGTATCAGAACGCTTTACATAAGGTTCCACAGGAATTACAAAATCACATCATTTACACTTTACATCAGTTACTAGAAGAACATTTCAAGAAAGTAGAAGACGATATAAATGGAGCATTAGAAGGGTGAGGGGGAAGGGTAAGGGGTAGGAGTAGATAAGATGGAGAGGCAAAGCAGAGTCTGCCCAAAGTCCGGCTGGGTAGGTGACAGCCAAGAATGAAGTCCACAGCCCATCTCCTCTTTAGCTATCGGGTAGCACCACCGGGCATCAGCCAAACAGCTAGGTCTCAACAGGAAAACAATTAAAGAGAAAAGAGGAGGAAACAAAACAGATCGGGGAGAGTTGGGAGTCCAAATGAAGGAGACGGCAGCGGAGGAGAAGACGAGACAAATGTCCGAGATGCATTTTCTATCTATAATAAATTCATGTTGTTGAAGCGCGTCATTTTAAATGTTAGGCAGAAGAATTCTCCGCCAGCAAACTGATGTTGACTAAATTTGTTAAAGAAACACCCAAGCCTCGGTTCTAAGCTCTCTGAGGTACATGTACTGTTCGTGAAAGTTAAATCCACATTTTAAGTTAAAATGCGAAGTCTTGGTCACTTTTCTCGTGAGCGCTATTTACTGACACCTGCCAGCGCCATAAACCCTGAACAAAGTTACTGTGCTGGAAATGAGAGAGAACCGGAAGTGTTATGATTTAAGAGTAATATCTCAAGGTGATTAAAATTGAAAAAAATGTTGCAACAAACTATTTCTTGTGAAAGATAGCATATTGGTAGCCTTGTACAATTGTGAAGGATGCGTGCATGCGTTTACTTTTAACGTCATTGATAGCAAGATTAGAAATAGAATGTAATCTGCAGAGGGACACCTGACGAGTCAAAAGGGTAAAGGTTGTTGGACAATTGCGTGGAGTGCTAGAGGATAGATCTTGGGGTGCAAGGGTTAAAGGTGGATCAATATTGTGGGCAGCTGGCGATAGCCCTTGACCCGAGGGATTTTCGGATCGTGTCATGTACAGTAATTGACCCTCTACCACACCTTTGTGAGTATGCAAATGCAGCCACGTTGTTTGGTTATCTGAGGGTGTTAGTTCCAAGCATGTTACGAGGACGGTATTTTCATAGGTACATTGCATTTTCTTCATGTCGCATAAAAGTGCCAATAGTCTGTTCGATGTTACATGCATACAACGCGCTTCTTGCGTACAGCAGCCTCATGGAGTTGTATAGAAGAAAAGTAAGTTGCGCTCTCAGGTACTGTTGCGAAACTTTGAAACCCATTCATTCTTCAATTTACCTTGGCATATATATAAAACATATTTACATTTTATAGAAACACATAGTCACTGGATGTTGTCATTTGAGATGTCACTCAACATGTCATGAATGATGTAATATGTGACATCATCAGCAGTGCATTGCGGGGGCGTGAGTTATAGTTAGCTCAACTAACTATAACGGGGGAATTTCTATGGTTTTGTATGAGTAAAATGTCCAACTAACTATAACGTCCCTAAAACCTATGGTTTTTTCAGTGAATTTATAAGGTTTTTTTAAATGCTACTTTCAAACTGTATTTTTTCCAAAAACTTACTATTAATAATAATAGCGGATAATTGTGTTAGAACTTAGGCCATTCCATAAGTACATGACTAGTAACTGGATGATTATAGTGCTGTAATGAGATTGCATGGTGTATTTATAAGTGCTTCGGTATTAGCAAAGTGATTACATAAGTACACCGTGCTAGATGGGTGACTGGAGAACTGCATGGGGACTGACAGGGTGATTGCTGGACTGCATGGGTAATACCAGGGTATTTAGAGGAGTGAATGAGTAGTACGTGCCTGCTTAGAGGTCTGTATGGATAGTGCACAGACAATTGTAGCACTGCTTCTGTTAGTGCTTGTAGTGCTTGGGCCATTGTAAGAGTACATCAGCAGTGACTGGATGATTACAGTAATGCAAGGAGAGCTTATGCTGAATTTATAAGTACTTGGGTATTAGTGGAGAAATTGCATTACTGTATAGTACTGGCTGGGTGACTGGCGATGGGCATGGGGAGTCACAGTGTCATTGATAGACTGTAAGGGTAGTACCTGGGTGGATTAATCTTACCTGTTTCCAAGTAGATATGAAATTAATAGTAATATAAATTCACTACTTTTTTTAAATGCATATTTGAAGTTTTTTAAACTTTAGTAGTAAGGCCTGTTAAAAAGAAGAAAATTATTCTGATATTACCTATAATGTTATAGTTTTCGCAACACAACATAAGTATACAATTACATCACATATTCAATTTGCCATTTTTTGCTGTCTTCAGATTGTATTGAATTTCACCATAATCAGTGATTTCAATGTTAATCATCAAATGACCGCGGGGAAAATAATAAAATCAATAAGATTATTAAAAAAACATACTTCTCTTCAAAATGTCTCCAAACCAACGCAACTTGGTATTTACATTTTCACAAATAAACATCCTTTGTAACTTAGTATATAATACAAAGATCAAATATATTGTGATGTATTCTTATAGGTTCTGTATCGATCCCCCTATTCCTGACCCTGTTCTGGTTAACAAGTTAACTAGCAGCCATCCCATGATGCAGAAACCGTTATCTGATTAAGCCACACTACGGCACAGGAACGTGTTATCTGATTAGGTCATAACGCTTGCCATCTAATTAGACAAGCGATATTCCTCCAGCCCCTGATAAGGCATACGGAGTTCTCAAAACAAATCAAACCTATGACAACCTGGGAAAAACCCTGCGGCCATTGTTTTGATTTCATCGAGAACTTCAGCAAAAGAATGTGCTAACGACCAAGTCGTATGACATCCTTATTGACGTATCTATGTCCATCCTTACGTCAATCTCGGCACCTTACAGGTATAAATATTACCGGTATTGCCTTAAGCAAACACACGCGGTGGTGACGAGATCGGAGCAGCCAGACTTGCCGAAGCCCAGAGCAGAGCAGACCCCGCTGGCGCAGCCCTGCCTTCCTGACGCGCTGAGAACGAGACGCTGCTTTCTCCTGCCGAGAAATCCAGCTCCGGCGCTTCCGAGCAGCCCTCGCAGGCAGCCTGGAATATCGAGACCAGAGACGAGAGATACCATCCCTCATTCTTCCTAGATTCAAGGTACGGAACTGAATAACCCCTCGCAGAGAATTCTTGAGTCAGTCACTTGGCAAAACAAACTTAACTTAAACTGCTACTTTCTATTCCCGCCCACCTATTAGGCTTAGGTCAGGTACACCGGGGTAGGCGTAGTTAGAAACACCAGTTGAGTACGATTAGTCAAATGTATATGTGTATGTATCTATTTTATCCATTTTAAACCACCTTATGGCTTAGAAACCATATAGATGTTTTTACAGTATTATTTTATACTTCTGCTTTTATTGTATGCACTTTACTTAACCATAAGTATTGCGATAATATCGATCCATTTCTCTTGTATGAGAAAAGAGACTGATCAATAAATAACATCTTTTATTGAACACGCCCGTCTCTTCCTTTTCTCTACAATCTGGTGAGACTAAGAATGCACGTACTGACTGAGTAAAATAAGTTGTCTTTTGTTTTCACACGACTCTAGAGATACACTCTTGATTAGGGGAGGGCAAAGTTGTCATGTTCTATGGTTGTCAGAAACTAAATCCCTTCTTGTCTATCCAGGGAGGTTCAACTCCTCCTTGCCTATTCGAGAAAGTTTCTAGTGAACTCTGAGCTAGCTGGCAAACCCAAAACTTTAAGTCTAATATCGACAATAGAAGACCTAGTTAACGTCTGGTCTAGGCCTATACTATTGAAGGTATTATTCCAATGCGCAGAGCCTATTGGGATAATAGGAACTACACTACATGGCGCCCAACGTTCGGAAAGGCGATAAAACTAACGCAAGACATTAGAGTAACTCAGTCGTGCTTTTTCACTCAGACCCCTTTTTTCCCATAATACTCCAAAGACGTCTGGAGTGGGTGAAAGGTCATATCCGCCAAACCTCGCAGGAAGAAACTCCTATGTATGGTTCTTGGTTTAGTCAACGTTGAAGGATACACTGTTCCAAAATATTGTGCATCTAATCTTTGTTTCCAAAGAAACCTGATCTGCAAACAAACAAAATACCCTTCCTGACAGTAGAATGTCAGACACTGAAGAAGAAAGAGAGACAGCTAGAGTAGCAGCTGAACTCGTAGCAGCTGATAATACTATGCAAGAAGCAGACCCGGATTTAATATACATCCCGGTCAACATAAGAAAATCTATAACTTTAAAACTTATAGAAAACGGACTGACACCTAGAGGTGGCACAGTCATATTCGTAATAGAGGCACACGAATATCGGCAGACAGAGGTATTCTATTCATGGATAAACTTTCCAGCAGCAAACGCTGTAACAAAGTACTTCCACCATTACAAAACAGAGGAACCTCCTGAAGAATACACTCCTTTCGAGGAGGTGGAAGTACCAGTTAAATTTCAAGAGCACCTGCTCTTGTTTAATGGCGCCCTAAAACACAACAATCACATCACCAGGCTCGGTCCATTAGGTAGACCAAGAGCAACGTGGCCGGTCCTAGCCGGATACACACCACATCCAGACATCGAAAGAATGTCTGCAGCAGATCTTCTAATACAACTAAAACAATTATTAAAAGTACATAGACAATTAGTCCAATATGTAATGCGGACTTCAACAATCCAACCAGCACTTAAAATTCCACAGCTGACCCCTCATCAGGGGAACACAAATAAAATTACACCACAGAACATACAGTCCTGCCTAGGTAAAGTACCAGCTAAAAGGGAACAAATACCATTCTGGTTAGCACAAAAAATCACCCAAATAGAGGCGGTGTTTCCAGACACCACTCCTGTGGATAAACACAGGATTCTGACTATCTGTCTTCCAATGGGAATCGCACCACACGTGGAGGTACAGTCTTTGCTTCCATTTACACAAAAACGCATGGTGTACCATCCATCTCGGTAATACCAGATGTGCTAAAACAAATTCAAGACGAATACGGTCCAGAACCCGCTTTAACTCTTGGTATGAAATTACTGAAAGACTTCAAGCAGGTCTCGGCTATATTACTAGCCAATATAAAGGGAGAAGCAGCAAACGTGGCGATCCGCCAAAGGTTAAAAGAAACAGATATAGCAGACCAACCAGCTGAAATTGCCAGAATTATAGAAAAATCCTATGAGGAACTAGGTAGAGATAGTTTAGGTGGAATACCAGTAAAACCCCAACTGATTGAAAGTCCTGAAAAAATATTCATTAAAAATAATCTAAACAGTCAAAAGAAGAACTGGGATGGAAACAAACAATCCTATCCAAAAGAAAAGAAATTCCAGTCCAGAGGAAGGTCTCCTCGGCGGAGAGAAAAATCTCCGGACCAAGGACCTAGGTCTCCCCAAAGTGAGCCCTCTGTGAAAAAATACAACCTTAGAAATAGGGATAATATAAAGAAACCGGATAGATATCAAGATTTTGATACACGTCCCTCTCAATCTTTTCAGACTTCCTCGCAGAAATCGGAAAGAAGAGGACGATCGGAACCCAGGGAAGGGCACGTCAAGTCCAAAGACAAGGAACCTGCTCATCCAAATAAGAAATTACAATTTCCAAAAAAGAAGGTAGCCAGTAGTTAACAATGCCGAGAATACTGAGGACACAACTGAAAAACGGAGAATGGGCTCAGACAATGCTAGACAGCGCAGCAGAAGTGAGCATAGCTCGCAAAGTCCTTATGAATCATCTGGAGACAGTGGACACGAATGAATACCTTCAAGTGGAAACTGCAGACACCAGAGTTAGCAAACCTCACAAAATATATGAAATAACTTTACGTATAGAAGGGGGTAAGACTAGAAAAATAAGGGGACTATTTTAGGATAATCTCTCCAAGGGCTATGACATCCTTCTAGCTGAAAAAGACTGACCACCAGAGTTTGTCAGGGACTGCCCTCATGGCGAAGAAATAATTATGCCTGCCTTCTCAAATCATATCCCAATTCATAAAAAATACACACTTGCTAGAAAGTGGGCAGTAGCTCAAGCTCCTGCTTTATATAAAAATCACGTAGGATGGGATGAGGACTCTCCTCCTCACAAAATCCAGTTAAAATCACAACCTACTGCACAAAGACAATACCCAATTAAGCAAGAAGCTAAAAAACAGGTAAAAGAAATCCTAGATCAACTAGAATACCAGGGGGTGATTGAAACTTGCACCTCACAAATGAACAACCCTTTGTTTCCTGTTTCCAAACCAGACAATTCATATCGTCTAGTTTTGGATTACAGACACCTTAACTCATGTTGCAAAACTTTTGCAGTGCAAAACTCGCATAGTGCAGCGCTAATGAATAACATAGTGCGCAAAAAATACAAAACAACATTAGACATCTCTAATGGATTCTTTTGTCAAAATATAGCACCAGAGAGCAGATATTTGTCTGCGTTCTCAATAAATGGCGCTCAAAAACAATTCTGTCGGTTACCCCAAGGGTTTAAGAACAGCCCAGGATTATTCTCAGCGAGAGTAACAGAGTTACTACAAACATATGATGACGAAGCATTATCTTATGTCAACGACATATACCTAACAGATGATGACTTGGATACTCACTTGAAGAGAGTGAACACCATAATACTTGGGTTCGCAGCAGAGGGTTACAAATTCAACTTTAAAAAATCTAGAATTGCCCATCTAACAGTCCTGTTCTTAGGATATGAATTATCAAGTGAAGGCAAAAGCCTGGCTGACAATTTCCTAGAGAAATGAGCCGTACTCCAAGCACCTAGAACACTAAAAAACCTACAGTCAATTCTAGGCTTCCTAAATTTCGGAAGAACATACATTGCAAATTACGCAGAAAGGGTCAAACCCCTTTATGATCTAATAAAACCAGATTTTAAAAGAACCAATTGGACTCAAACACACACAGAAATTTTGAGATCCTTACAAACAGACATGTTAATTAAAACAAAATTAGAAACACGTGATAACACACGCAATCTTGTGATTCGAGTCATCCCAGGAAGATGCGGATTCACATACCTGACCTCTAATGAGGGAGAAAAGGTACCAATTGCATTCAAATCACACTTGTACACAGAAGCTGAAAAGAAATTCAGCATTAAAGAAAACATTGTTCATGCAGTTCAAACCGCAATAGCTAGAGAAAAAGATAAAGCTGACGGTAGACACACCACAGTCAGAACAGCAGAATCAGCCTTTGAGGCATTAACAACACCGTGTAATTTACCAACAACTGCATTGAATCCGGAATGGATACAATGGGTGAATTCAGTTACAACGGACAAAGTAAAATACTACTTTGATCCAGAATTAAAAGAATTGAAAAATCTAGAATATGAAAGAACATTCCCTCTGCCAATCGACATTCTGCCCTTACGACAGTACGCTTGTGTAATCTATACAGACGGACATGCTCAACCCTCAGTTTGGGGAGAACAAGCATACAACCCCACATGTGAGATTACAAAAGAAGTGTGGCGCGGAGGTAAACTAAGACCTCTATTAACAAAAACACACTCAGTAGAAACTAATTCAGAACAACAGACTGAAATAATAGAATTGAAAATGGCGCTAGATAATGCAGATCGCGAATTCCCGACACTTATAGTGTCCGATTCGTATTACTGCGTCAAATCATATAACAGCGATTTGCAGAAATGGATTCAAAACGGTTACAAAGATGACACAGGTGCAACAATAAAGCAAAAACTGCTTTGGGAACAAATAGTTCTGTTACAAAAAGAACTACCAAAGACTCACGTGACACACTCACTGAGTCATCAGCGTGATGGCGTTCACGTTGCAGGGAATTCATTGGCTAAGACAGCCACAGCGGTAGCAACTAAATCGGCTTCCGTAGCTAGAAAAAAGCGTACAATGAAATACATTGACGGTGAAACTATGCTGGCGGTAAAAACGTCATCAAAAGGCGACTGCTCAGCGCTACCGATCAACTATCCACTCAATTATACATACATAATCGATGCAAACTCCGTCCCTTTTGCTCGAATCCCTGGAGTGGGGGATAGAGTAATTCCAAACATGGACAGGAGAACTTTGTTAATTGCAGACGCATATATGGGCGAGGGTCTCAGACACCTCAAACTAAAAGATTCTCTGGAAGAATTACAATCAGTGTACTGGTGGCCAGGCATGAGCCTGCAGCATCACATTTTTGTAAAAAAATGCCCCGACTGCAACAGAGATCGCAGTGGCGAGAGAAACGGTATACTACCGTGGCGTTTTACTCCAGAAAGGATCAGCAGTAAAAAGCAGAGCGTCCGATTAACATATACAGGCTAGTTTCCACTTATAATGTAGATCCCCAGCACTCGGCTGACGTCTGGACTGTTATACAAAGATTTGCGAGTCTAAATGGCATATACGCTAGGAGCATGCTACGTTTGACCAATGTTTTCACTTTAGCACTCAAGCTTGTGGGGAAGCAAGGCCAAATGAGCATAGCGATGCGGGATTCTTCTCACTTCCTTCCTGAGGGATACGGGATGGTGTAAAGAAAAAACCAAGGCATAAAGCTATCTATAACAGAAAGGATATTAGGTTCGGGAGCTGGGTGGGTCAAACATCTAATAAGTGTCCAACGTAGTCTAAATAACCTGCCAAGAAATTCTCTGAAGGGATTCAGTCCGTACGAATTATTGTTTGGAACTAGGATGTTAGTCTTAGATCTTGACAGTCAGACTTCAGTGGTAAAGGAAAAAAGCTTTGATATCAAAGATCGTTTGGCTATTTTGCAGGACTTAAACAAAACAAGAAAAGACCTGAGCAACATAAAGTTGAAACAGCAGCCAACAACCACTGAAGAACCACCACCTGTCCCAGCAAGACCTGTCTGGATTTCAAAAGTCGGGGATCTAGTCAGAGAAAAGATCGCGGTAAAGAAGGAATTTGGGCCTTCTTACAGAAAAGCAGTTCCTGTCTTGTCTATTAACGGGACAAGATCAGTTGTACTACCGCCGCTTGCTGGTAAAAAGGAGAACCGAGTTGTATCCATCGACCTGGTAAAACCACAATCATGTGGCCGATAACAAACAGCAGGCCAAGTGGACTCCCGATAAGTAGTAGAACACCAAGGTTTGCTACCAATACAGAGGTCCAAACTAAGAGGCTAATCACTTTCGAAACGCCTACAGAAGAACAACAAGGACTATGCAACAATGCATTGGAACTTAAACCTCTGAAAACCCAAATAAAAACATTTAGTAGAGACACACCAACCTACAATGAAGTAACAAACAAATATGCAAGAAACAGTAATCCTGAAGCAATTGGAACAATTGACAGAACTGCATCCGGCTACTTCATAAACTTTGATGATTCCTCTGAAGACCTAAGTGAATCAAAAACACAGCCATCAACAAAAACCTTTAAAGATAAAGCTAAAGAACTTTTGAAACAGCTGAAAGAAACATATCTGATTTCTCCATGGATTGAATTTTGGGTGGGCTTTGGTGCATTTATCCTCATACTTTGGCTCATCATGGTACTAACTTTGGGACGCTTCATTGAGGGAAAATATGCTACAATGGACACAGCAAGTCAGAAAATCAACTTGATCCTCAAGCCACACACATCTTCACACGTCGAGAAAAGAGAACTTTCTTCAGTCAACTTCACAGCCAATCCTATACCGGGTGGGGTAGCATGGGACAATACTGACTACAAAATGTATGGTCCGGTTGAGATCCTGAAATATCCACACCAAATTAAGATCTCGTTGAGTGACTTTGTAAAAACAAGCTCATTTGCTGATGATTGGGACTTTGAAAGTATAAATAATATGATGTCTGACTTAGTGATGTCTGCTAAATTTACCAAACATGATTATTTGCAGGGTTCGACTAATTATGATAGTATGTACTGTTACAACCACTATGGTAACCATTTTCTACATAAATCTGCACAACCTAGAAATGTTTTAAATTATAATCAATGGGAACATTGTGCAACCCCTCCAAAAGGAAGCTCAAGAACCTTTTACGACAAATATTCATACTTTTCAGGGTTTAACACAAGTAATGCTGAAACATTTTATTTCAAATTGTCAAATAAGACAGGGACAAAGACCATGCTAACAAACACGAAATTGATATATTCAGACTCATTTTTTGAACAAATGAATACTTTTGGTTTTGATTATTGGGACAAAAATGTTGAAGTTAAAAGTGTTTGGGGTACAAAAGAATGGCAAGTACAAGGTATAGAATCATTGTTTAGAGCCTGCATGATCCCAGAACAAATTATATTTTTAAATGACACTGTTCAACAAACCACCTGTCTTGGCTTAGCCAAAATCAAAGACTTAAATAAACCGTCTATTCCAAAGCCAACAATGGACAGCAATAGCTCTACAGATGAAGAGATAGACGTAAACTATATATTAAACCAAAACAGAACACATCCTGATTGGAAACAGTGGTTGATCTGGCCCACAGATACTAATAACTGTCAAGACAGATTCCTGAACAAAAAACAGGGGTTCAAACTGACCAGGCCAGACCCTAGATATTCCCAAAGACAACACCCAGGGATAATAACCACCTACAGTGTGGGCAAATTATGCCTTCAATGGCTACAAACTTCCACACTGACAGAAATTAAGCAACACCTAACTTTACTTACTGATGGTGCTGACTTGCGTGATTTCATTATGGGACCGCGCAAACAGCGTCAAAAACGCTTCATAGCAGCCTCTGTATATGCAGCTTACAATGAGGCCTGGAAGGTAACTCAAATTGAGACAGCAGAAAGTATACGGGAAATTGACCGTATTAATTTGGAAAAATCACTTTCTGTAGTGGACAATGGGTTAATGACTCTGTCCTCCAGAATTTTTTTTTTGGACAGCATTGTGTCTTCAGCAATCGACATAATATCGCAAGACTTACTGTTGTTACAACACGGTCAGTCTCAATTGCGTTCTATTGTACAGCTTGGCCGGACGTTACAAAATCTGCGTTCAGGCTATGTGCCTTGGCGTTTAATCAACACAACGTCACTATTCAATATCTTTAACCTTACTGATAAACAAATCAGTATGGCACAAAAGGGTGCTGATTATACAATCCTGAGCATTGAGAAACTCGAGAGATTACCAGTGACAATGTCAGAACGACCTGTCAGTGAATGGATAATACATGGCATAATTAATATTCCAATATCAACCTTCAGGTTTCAATACTGCCAAAAATATATACAGGCTGGCATGTACGAAAAATTGGGAAAAGGGTACATTAAGACAACATGGAACTTGCCCTATTCACATGCATGTGTCAGTAATAAAGGACAGAAAGTGTTTCTTAGTGGCAATAATTGTGCGATGTCACTAAGCGGTACACTTCTGTGTAATGGAATTAGTTTGCATGGAGCCT
Source organism: Lissotriton helveticus (assembly GCF_964261635.1). Lineage (NCBI taxonomy): Eukaryota > Metazoa > Chordata > Amphibia > Caudata > Salamandridae > Lissotriton > Lissotriton helveticus. Next base: position 732,803,318 of record NC_136059.1, on the reverse strand, counting down.
GTGAAGGGAACTCAAATAACCTTTCATGTCACCAGCTAGGCACACCTGCAACGGAGATAGAACCATTCCTTAAAAGACTCTATAACGGGAGTTACATTCTAATTGTGGATCGCAGATGTTGTAGTCTTATGCCCGGGACTCCTTATCTCGTAACTATGACTGCGAAGGTCATGTGCTGTGGACACTCATTGTTCCCCAGCTCCTTTCCAGACAGGGAGGCAAGGGCATGGCCTAACTTAAAAATTACTTCTATTCGAATAGATACTTTAAGCAGAATGAAAACAGTGCTTCTTCAGACGCCGACCAGACTCACGTCATCAAAAGAAACGTATGATCTCCTAGTCGCAAGGACGACTGCAGAGATTCACTCATTGTTATCAACTAATTCCCCCATACATTTCGCGGAAATCCTGAATGAAATCTTAAATATTTCTGATACTAGTGGAGTCTCAAAAGTATTTAAGACAGTATTTTCAATGGCATTAACACCATTCAAAGCCATACTGGGTATTTTTCCAGACTTCGTCCATTCGATTTTTGGCGGACTTCCCCTCATTTTGGGACTAATTGCAGGAATCCTATTCTTGGTCCTAATATTTCGTTATGGCAAACCATGTCACAGACAAAACACCTGCGACAAGGGAAGAAACAATCCGAGCCATTGGATACCGGGACCGGATATCAAAAATCCTGGAACTATCCCGGCTTAGAGACCTGAACATGACTTGGTTTCTTTCATTTCGACCAATGTGGCATCGATGTGTTTTACCTGTATTAAGGTGCCTGCTGTGCGGAGAAGAATGCGTGTTGGACACCTGTCTGACGCTACAATCAGATGCGCCAATGGATGCAGAAACATTGTTGAGTCCAATAACGGCTCATGCTTTGTGCTGCCCTCAACGGCTGCCAATCCTGATGACGGCATTCGTGGAAACTTCACCACTACGATTAAGGGGTAGTGGAGTTCAAGATGAAAGCAGCATCGATCAGGTACGACCTTCTGTCAGCAATACTAATCAAAACGTCAATGGAGACAATCATGCGCACGAATGCATGGTTACACCTTTTTCCGAGTTAGTGGAACTCTCCCAGGAAGCTGTTGACAGCTTTTTTTCGACAGTCTAAATGATATGATGTTCTCACCAGAGCAGAAATAGAGACTTTTGAGCAAGCTAGCACACGGCGTTCCAAACACCCTGAATTTGGCCTTCAACTTTAATGATAAAATTTCATGAACAATTTTCCCTCCAATTCACGGACAGCGATTTTTTCAGCAGCCCCAAAATATTTTTACGATTTTTCGGGACACTTATCTTCTGCTTAAAGTAAAAACTATTCTTAGAGAACTAAAATTTTCTATTTTTAGAAACTTTATAGACATTAGCTGCCCGCTGGTATGTTCATATTTATTTTTATTCTGTGATGAAATGGTCTCAAACCTTTTTCTTCTGTATTAAGAGCCATTTCATGTGTAAATTCTCATATACCATTTAGAAATAATGTATACATATGCGTGATTACTTTAGCATTATTCTACAGCTTGAGTGCATATAGTACATGTGAATATTATTTTCCGTATATTACATTATTCGAAATGCATTATATGTATTTTGGGGTGGTAAGGTATACACGATACTCTACAGTATGTTTTACTATGCCTAGATTCGTAAACATGGCCATAGTTAGCGTGGAGTGGGTGTGATGTATTCTTATAGGTTCTGTATCGATCCCCCTATTCCTGACCCTGTTCTGGTTAACAAGTTAACTAGCAGCCATCCCATGATGCAGAAACCGTTATCTGATTAAGCCACACTACGGCACAGGAACGTGTTATCTGATTAGGTCATAACGCTTGCCATCTAATTAGACAAGCGATATTCCTCCAGCCCCTGATAAGGCATACGGAGTTCTCAAAACAAATCAAACCTATGACAACCTGGGAAAAACCCTGCGGCCATTGTTTTGATTTCATCGAGCACTTCAGCAAAAGAATGTGCTAACGACCAAGTCGTATGACATCCTTATTGACGTATCTATGTCCATCCTTACGTCAATCTCGGCACCTTACAGGTATAAATATTACCGGTATTGCCTTAAGCAAACACACGCGGTGGTGACGAGATCGGAGCAGCCAGACTTGCCGAAGCCCAGAGCAGAGCAGACCCCGCTGGCGCAGCCCTGCCTTCCTGACGCGCTGAGAACGAGACGCTGCTTTCTCCTGCCGAGAAATCCAGCTCCGGCGCTTCCGAGCAGCCCTCGCAGGCAGCCTGGAATATCGAGACCAGAGACGAGAGAAACCATCCCTCATTCATCCTAGATTCAAGGTACGGAACTGAATAACCCCTCGCAGAGAATTCTTGAGTCAGTCACTTGGCAAAACAAACTTAACTTAAACTGCTACTTTCTATTCCCGCCCACGTATTAGGCTTAGGTCAGGTACACCGGGGTAGGCGTAGTTAGAAACACCAGTTGAGTACGATTAGTCAAATGTATATGTGTATGTATCTATTTTATCCATTTTAAACCACCTTATGGCTTAGAAACCATATAGATGTTTTTACAGTATTATTTTATACTTCTGCTTTTATTGTATGCACTGTACTTAACCATAAGTATTGCGATAATATCGATCCATTTCTCTTGTATGAGAAAAGAGACCGATCAATAAATAACATCTTTTATTGAACACGCCCGTCTCTTCCTTTTCTCTACAATCTGGTGAGACTAAGAATGCACGTACTGACTGAGTAAAATAAGTTGTCTTTTGTTTTCACACGACTCTAGAGATACACTCTTGATTAGGGGAGAGCAAAGTTGTCATGTTCTATGGTTGTCAGAAACTAAATCCCTTCTTGTCAATCCAGGGAGGTTCAACTCCTCCTTGCCTATTCGAGAAAGTTTCTAGTGAACTCTGAGCTAGCTGGCAAACCCAAAACTTTAAGTCTAATATCGACAATAGAAGACCTAGTTAACGTCTGGTCTAGGCCTATACTATTGAAGGTATTATTCCAATGCGCAGAGCCTATTGGGATAATAGGAAGTACACTACAATATCACCACCTTCTTTCAAACACAATATGAAAGAACAGAATTAATCATTGAAACCGTAATTACGAACATCTTCCCTATTGGCTGAATAATGTTTCTAAAAATATTTCCATTGAGTATATCCAAAATAAACTTTTTAATTCATATACACACTTTCCCAAGAGGCCAAATGATGTTTCCGAAAACATTTCAATGACGATATCCAACGTACACTTCTAAAATCATATTCACATGTTTCCAATAGGGTGAATGATGTTTCTAAAATCATTTGTAGTGGAAATATCTAAAATATATTCAGTAATTCATGTTGATATCTTCTTAGAATTTTGGCATCAAAAATATTAAAAATCAATTTGGTAATTTATTAGGCAACCGAAATGTATAGCCTAAATGCGCATCATTACATAGTATCCATCCTTTATTGCATTTTAAATAGACAGTATAGTGTCCAGATGTTGAAGTAGGTCCATCGTGGAAAACAATAGCCATTGTTGTAAAAGTTCTTCCTGAAATTGACACTTGACCTGCTACAAAATTTTTAATTTGGGTTTCCAATTTTGTTCCATCTGCTCTACAACGTTGCAGCATTAAAATAATATATTGTCCACATCTTTCTATTGATAATTTTGACAACATTTACGATTTGCACAAGAGTACATTCCATATGTTAAATAGCTGATTTTACTAGTTCATTGAAAGGTACTGTTTTCAAATCTGGCATTGTCAAATATATGAATTGTTGAGTGTCTATTTTAGTGGTGAATGAAAATGAACAGCTGTCACATCTATGACCCCATCTGTAAGGTAGTCCAAACAGATTTTCAATTTGTATACCTTCAACTTTTAATACTGCGAGCATAAACATAAGAAATTCCTTAGCATCTTGCTGTGCATTCTGTATAAATTGTGAAGAACAAATATCCAAAAGATTCCGCACATCAGAAGGAGTATGAATTTTCATTTTATCAGTTTTCAACTTCTCAAAAATAAAATGTAACAAATAACAACATCTTTTTTCTCGATTTTCAATAATTGCATGCTGTAGATTTTCTCAAAAAAAGACACAATTACATTAGCATAGCAGTTGATACCTGAACTATTTTCTAAATGATATCCTACAACATTAGAAACCGTATTACCTTCTACTTTCTTTCCAGGCTCGTCATTCTTTTCAATTCTCTTTTTCTTTGCAACCTCAGTATAATCTTTATCATATTTGCGTTTTGGACATATTAAATGTTTTTCATACATAGGATATTCACCTTAGTTAGAAGCACAGAGTCTTACTAACCTATTGTACTATTTAACACAATTTACATCTGCACTAACCTTTTGCTCATCAAAATCAATCAGATACAATCCGGATAACGTTCCTATTCGAGACAATGCAACATTCGCCATACCCTCTTTAAACACAGAACTTCTAATATTTACCAAGGCATTGTCTACACTTAAACCTTGGGATTTATGCATAGTCACTGCATATAACAAACAGGAAACTGTTTTCTATGAACATACAAATCTTTTACAAGCAAGAAACCGACACAACAGCGTGCAATTTGTTTCAACTCTTCAATTTGATCAAATTTAATCTTCAAAAATTCAATCTCATCTGTAATTGCATAACTAACAAAGTCAACAAATTTCCCCATTGCTCCATTTATTAAACCTTTTTCAAAATCTAAATTACGCAGTAATATTACACTGCAGTTTACAGAGACATACAAGGTCTTTTTCAAACCAGCAGTCTTAGATATTGATTTTTCCAAGGAGTCTAATTTTAACTGCAATTTCTCTGACAACAGAATAGTTACTCCTTCATGTTCTATTTTATCAATAGCTACCATTTTCATTATTGGTTCATTCTCCTTTTTCAACAGTTCTTCATTGAATGTAGAGCATTCTTTCAGTGTTGGCATAAGGCAAATTATAGATTCCTTTTCAGCAATTCTTCCATAGATTGTTTCAGCCGCAATATTTTCAGTTGGAAACAAGTTTTTTAGTAGCCGACTTTCTAAAGCATTTTTTCCATCCTTTGTTAGGACACCAATTCTAATATTTTGAAGAATATTTCCATAATCTTCATTTGCTTGTCGCATGTTTTTGATAAGTTCCTTATATTCAAAATAACTCCAAATATTCACATTTCCAATACTACCCAAATTGTTTTTAGTGTCTTCATGAAGAAGAGTTTTAAAAACTGGTCGGCCTTTTACAGGTGTGAGTTGTAGTAAATCACCAAATTCAGTTACATGTATCCCTCCAAATAAAACATCGTAATTTGTTTTTAAAATCTGCTGCATCCTCAAATGTAAGCATTAAGTTTGAGACCATGCCTACTTCATCGATTACCAGAAGTTTCATTTTCTTTAGTACTCTTGAAACTTCAAAACAAGCTTCTCCAGATAGCTTGTGGTATTCCAATTTATTTTCATGTTCTACTGGTAACATAATTAGACGATGTAATGTAACCCTTTAATGTTGTGTGCTGCTAGCCCAGTTGGAGCAGTTACAACACAAGACAAATGTGAATCTGTTGTTTTCTGTAGATAACTTGACAAACATTTAATCAAGAAACTTTTCCCTGTTCCAGCTTGTCCACTGATGTACATAAGAATAGGTCTAAATGATGTACATTGGCAATCATTCTTTTCATGTAGTAATCCATGTTTTATCTGTTGTGTAACTTGGTCATATATTTCTTTCTGTCCTCTATTCAGACGTTGCTCTAAATTTTCTAAATCAATATTGTCCTGTTGTGCTTGCTGCATCACCATTTCGACTTCACTCATTGCTATTGCAGCTTCATTTTCAAGTATGGCTTCTCGTAGTGGATCTTGACTTTGTGGAGCAGAACTCTGACTATCTTGAAAACTATCTATAGCTGCAATAGTTCTTTCTTGATTAACCTCTTCGATCAACATTTGTAGATAATTTGGAAACATTGTACATTCAATGCTAACTCTACATGCATTGAAAGAATCCTCTTAGCAGTCAAAATGTCCAAGTAATTCCATTTCAGTCATCCAAGATTTTAAGAGCTGCAGAAGAGCTAAATAGAAAAACTCTCTTTTATCTGGAGTATCACAACTTAATTTCCTGTGAATAATCAGATTTCCTTTGTCATGCTTTACCAAACATCCTTCATATCCAATGACAGAGTATTTTCCTTCATTTATATTTTCTGTGACATTTTTATTAAAACTATAATGTTGCACTATTTCATATAGACATATGTTTTCCATGTATGGACTTCTATTTGGATAGTACGTATCCAACATATTTGTTTTCAGATTATCTGTACTTTCCGGTTCATTCAGTGCCAAGTGTTCTATTTCCTATACAGATTTGTCCTTTGCAGAGGGAGAGCTGTGAGATGGCGGACTGGCTCATAGAGTAAGACCTGCGAGCTGACTGACTGGTTCGTAGATGAACAGATGTGGTCCGTCTCCTCAAACAGAGACAATTGCGGGCCGGCTCACACAGGAACAGATGCGGGCCAGTTCACACAGGAATCGATGAGGGCCAGCTCGCACAGGAACACCTGCGAGCCAACTACTATAGGAAAACGTTTGGAAAGGAACACCTGAGAGCCCACTAGCTGGGTCATACAGAGGAAGCTTCGGGCCGGCTCACAGAGGAACAATTCTGAGATGGCCGGCTGGCTCATATAGGAAAACCTGCGAGCCAACTGTCTGGCTTTTAGAGGAAGATCTGCGGACCAGGTCACAGACGAATAGCAGTGGGCCGGCGAGCTGGCACATAGAGAAACACCTGCGAACAGACTGGCTGGCTCAAAGAGTGAATCCTGAGGGCCAGCTCACAGAGGAATAGTTGCGGGCCGGAGTACACAGCAACAGCTATGGGCCCATTAGTTTAGGGACAGTTGCAGACCGTCCACTTATAAAGGGATAGGTGCGTGATGGTGATGTTTGGAGAGGGACCGTTAGGTGGGTATCTTGTACAGAGACAGCTCCGATATATTTCTAGTGTTCGCTGGCAGAGATAAAACACTGACCTGGCTCGCAGACCAACAACTGCAAGCCGACCGGTAGTTTACAGAAGCACAACAGAAGACCTGCGAGCCGACTGGCTCCCTCGTAGACAGACAGCTGCGGGCCGGCTCGCACAGGAACAGCCGGACTGACTAGTATAGGGAGAGGTGCGGGCCGTTTACTTGTAAAGGGATAGGTGTGAGACGGTGATGAGGGGAGAGTGAACATGAAGGAGCTATCTCGTAGAGAGAGAGCTGCAGTATATTTCCAGTGCTGGCTTCAAGAGGTACAACTGTGGGCCCAAGGACTCACAGAGAGACAGCTTATTCAGAAAACCATGTAATATTTACACATATGTCACGTCCCTTTTGTACCATTCAAACTCATTACGACCTTCTCTGTACACTACAGATCCCACCAACACCCCAATAAAAATATAAGTGCTATTTTTATACTGGATAAAGCTCTATTATATAATTTCTATAATTTTTATAAACACTACTGTTGGGTACACAAAATGGAGAATGTGAGATGACGAGAGTAAACAGAAGTGTAATTCCTTAACTATTATTCTACGATTTATTTAATATACGTATATTCAGACCATAGAGTGGGATAAAAAAATTGCAGATATCTGAAAGGTGCACCAGTATACAGCACAGCTAAGATCCGGCCTAACTTAAAAGCCTGCGTATATTTAACACACAAACACAACATAACAATTTTCATCACTTATAATCACTGTTACTTTACTAGTGTGAAGAAACCGTACAGAAAATGTATGAAAACATTTTTTTCTTTTTTTATCTCTCACACATTTATAAAATATCTCTTCTAAAGAAACCCCTCTTTCCACCTTTCCACAATGAGCAATAAATAATCCCTTTAGCAGCATCTAGTCACTAAATACTAACACGTGCATTATACCTAAGTGTAAAGCACAAACACTATTTAGATTATATCTTCAAGCATCATCAAATTATTCTAACCATACATACAAACAGAAACCAACACGTATGTTTACTTTCGCCATTTACTCTTTATGTAATCTATGCACATTACGAACTTCATAAACAATTTTTTTTTTTTTTGTGTTATTTTTAACCTCATACTGCCAAAAAGTAAAGACTCGAGATGGGATACCTCTAACTACTCCATACCATTCTTTACCGACCCTTCAGATAGGCAATGGCGAGAAATAGAGCATTCCCTTCAAGATGACACCGATACCTTTTCCAATCCTGTTAACTTTATCCAGTTACTTCTGTCTCAGTTTCTAAGGAGACTTGGTCCGACGGTGTTTTGGCTTAATCATTTGTTGCAGAGTTTTATATAGCGCGAACTAGACCCGAACCGAATCAGGTATCAGAGCGCTTTACATAGCACCAGTTACTTTACATGAGGACGGACACACATTCATTTTAGGCACGGGGAGATTAAGTGATTTGCCCAGAATCACAGGAGGTTTTGGCGTCGTTACCGAGACTCAAACCCAGATCCTCAGTTCCGAGGTCGAGCGGCCTAGCCGTTAGGCCAACTCCTCTCCCATTGGACCCGGTATCTTTTTCTCTGCAAGTTAACAAATTTATCCAGGTCTACACCTTACTTTTTAAATCACAGGCCATGTCACTCTCACTAATATAGATCACATTTCTTAAAAGTTCTGAAAAAACTGGGGGATGTTCTGATTTCCAAAGCCTACAGATTTCTCTCCTCGCCAAAATATTAACATAAAAAGTAAAATTAAACATAGGTGTGTTCATATGATAATCATGTGGTAAACCGAAAAAGATCAGGCTAAAACTTATATCGATTGGTCTCTCCAAGACAGATTTCAAAAAATCACATACCTCATTCCAGTGAGGTTTGATTTCTGTACATTCCTTAAATATATGAACATCTTCTGCGTCTGGGAATTTGCACCTCGGACAGCTGTATGCTGTCCAAGTCACCTTAGACAACGTTTTCGGAGACCAATATACTCTATAAACGGTATATAGATGATTTCTCCTTAGTGCTGTAGGTTTTACTAAATCCTGTAACATAACAAAAGAATCAGACCACACCATATATACATCCCTTCCATTCCCTCCATTCCCTCCATATTCTTCTCCCCATAGTCTACTTACTTCCGATTCTCCATTATCTTTGACGTTCAGAAATGCTCAATACCAATATGAAACTTCCTTTTTCCAGATACCACTTCTGGTCACTTGATTTAGTACATTTACATGAACTTCCACCGCCTGCCAAGTCTGCTTCAACCACCAAGATGAAATCCGATAATATTTGAACCTTGTCAAAGATCCTTGGGTTAACCTGCTCAGTGCCTCCCAACTCATAAGATTGCGACCATCTTGTAGATCGCCCCAGCACTTTATTCCCCCTCTTTTAAGTGGCACGCTCAGTTGATCTTGTAGGCACTCTGGAGTGCCAGGAGATTCCCAAACTGGAGCCTGTGTTGCATGGTATGGAATATCCATTTTTTTTCTTATGAACATCCATGTTTTCAGAGCTGCCCTCAATATTTTTTACCTGACTTTTTTGTAAAATTTAGGATCTCCATATTTATATAGGAAAGAAACCTGGCTCTGCACCACATCTTTTAACATGGCTTTAAACAAAAGACCTAATGGTGAAGAATCTGGATTATTCGCCAGGATCCTAAATTTTTTAAAATGAAAAGCATAACAGTAAAGTAATAAATCTGGAAAGGCTAACCCACCCACTTTAAGGCCTCTTCTCAGTTTTTTCCAGGCTATCCTGGAGCTTTTTGTTGCCGATATAAAGGTGTCTATTTTACCTTGCAATTTGGCAATATCTTCTGGCTTAAAAGTTAACGGAATTGTATTGTATAAAAAGGTGATTTTCGGCAAAATTATCATTTTTACAAGATTAACTCTCCCATAGATGTTCAAGGGGAGATTAGCCCATCTTGTAAGTAGGCTGACAACCTCTTTCGAAATCCTCTTCCAATTGACTTTTGAAATATCCTCTAAGCTCTGCACTAGGTGAACCTCATTTGACACTTTGCCCCTGGATGACTGTTAGGTTGGTTCCATTCCAGTATTTCGGTCTTTTCTTTATTAATTGTATAACCCGAGACCTGTCCAAATTTTTCCGCCATCTCAAATAACCGCGGTATGGTCTCTGTAGGATTGGTTGTGTATAGGAGCAAATCGTCTGCATAAAGAATAGTTTTAAGTTCCATCCCTCCCATCCTATAGGGCTGAATAACAGTATCCTGCCTAAGCTTGCTAACAAAAGGTTCAATGTAAAGATTGAACAAAAGTGGTGACGGGGCACCCCTGTGTTGTGCCTCTCCCAATGTTAAACCAGTCTGTCAGCACCCCGTTCACCAAAACCTTAGCTTTAGGACAGAGATAAACACTCTTGATTGCTTGAACACAATTATGGGGAAAGCCGAATCTTTTGAGGGTTCCCCAAAGGTATAGCCACCTAACTTAATCAAACGCCTTAGCAGCGTCTATAGCTACTATTGTCAATGGAACTTTGTTAACTTCAGCCATGTCAATAGCCCCCATTAACGGGAAGGTTAACTCATTGAGCTGCCTCCCAGGTATAAAACCTCTCTGATCCGAGTGGACTACCATCCTAATGACCTTTGCCACTCTAGCCCCCAATATGCCAGTAAACAGTTTGTAATCCAAATTTAATAGAGATATGGGTCTGTAGGACTCTATCGATTGTGGATCTTTATTGGGTTTTAATATTAATGTAACTGTGGCTTCTGCCCATGAACCCGGGGTATTTTCACCATCAACGTAAATTTTGTTAAATAACATTTTCGAAATTGGTATTAGGCTCTCCAAAACCCCAAGATAAAACTCACTAGGAAGCCCATCTGGACCCGCAGCTTTCCCACTGGTCATTCTTCTACATTGGGCCTGAATTTCTTCTTCTGTGATTCCAGTTTGTAGAAGGACATGAAATTCTTCTCACAACTTGGGAAGCGTAGCTGATTCTAACCATCTCTCCACTTCCTCTTGTTCTAAATTTATGTCTTCCTTATAGAGATCATTCATAAAACTTCTTGCTTCCTCTAATATCTCATCCTCACTACATGTTACTCCGCCAGAACCCCACAAAGTTAAACTCTTTATCAAGTTCCTTGCCTTATCTATTCTAGCCTTCAAAGCTAACAAAGGACCACACTTTTCTCCATAAGCAAAATGCTGAAACTTGCTAGCTCTCCACTTGTCTAAAAGCTTCTTATTGGTTTTAGCTTGGTATTCTGCTTGTAATTTATCTAATTCTTTTTCTAGAGATAAAACCACTTCTGGGGTCCCCGTAACAACTTCCATAGATGCTTTCTGTAATTCTATTTCTTTATCCTTAATCTTTGTTATTTTTTCCATTTCTTTATTTCTCATAGCTCTCATTCTACCTACCGAAATCGAACTAAGTACACCTCTAATATAGGCTTTATACGCCTCCCACACCGTCTGTACTTTCACTGTATCGTTATTAAATTTAAGGTACTTGTCTGTTTTATTTATCATCTCCGCTGTTACATCATTGTCTAATAACATGGCTCTGTCTAGGGTCCATCTTCTTTGTACCTCCCTTTGCTTGAATCCCAAGATCATCTCAACTGCAGAATGATCTGACAATATGGCTGGAACATGTTTTATATCTACAACATCTGAACACAAAGCTTGATCTACTAGAAAAAAATCAATTCTTGAATGATGCTTGTATTTTTTACTATAAAAAGTAAAGTCATTGGAAGCATCATTCAATCTTCTCCATATATCCAGTAAATTAAAATATTTGATTATATTTTTCAGCATTGCAAACGTTTTTGGTGGGTAATTATATTTCACTCTTGAGGTGCAGTCTTTCTTTTTGTTTAAGACCAGGTTAAAATCTCCCCCTATTATTATTGGCCCTGTGGTGTTCATCAGACTGGCCTCTAGACTTTGAAAAGCTCCTGGATTGTCCTCATTTGGGCCATAATGAACAGCACAAATTAGGGGTGAATCATAAACTGTCGGAGTGGCAACTAACCACCTCCCTGAATAGTCAGTCTCTTTTTTAAGACCCTGATACCTACGTAACTCCTTATATTCAGTGCCACCCCTCTGGTACTCCCCCGTTGGTCGGAACAGAGAACTTCCTGGACCCACCTCTCCTTTTCCAGGCCTAGTCTACACTCTTGAGATTCTAGATGAGTCTCTTCTAGACAGAGAAGATCAGCCTTACTATTCCTCAAAAACTCCCTAACCCTAGATAGTTTTCTCTTGCTTCTCAACCCATTCATATTGCATATTATTAGCTTAAGTTTATGTTGCCTATCCATTTATCCCACTTTCAAACTTAGATCAAAACTTCTTCGACACCTATGAGAACTTTTTTTTGCATTTTCCCCCCATGAGCCCACCACCCTGTTTGCTCCCCACCCTCTCCACCCATGAGGAACCCTCCTACTATCCCGTTTGCGGTTCACCTACCGCCTTCGGGACCTACCCTTTGCAGCAGAGACATCAACTCATCATCTTAAGAAGATAAAGCAATCACCCACCAGTGTTGTGTTTCTATCTAGGACCCTAATTCGATATTCCCGATTTATGCCCTTATATGGCTATAATAAATAATACCCTTATAAAGGCATAAGAATCATATCCATATTTAGTAATAGCCCATGCAGTCCAAATACGGCAAGGCTACTCCCCTAGACTCCTAGAAAGTACAACGCGTTCTTTAAACAAACCAAGCCTCCAGCAGCCCGGGATATCCCCCTGCTCTTGTTTTGATTTGCACAAGAACTCCTAGAGTCAGAAAGAACGGTTAGTTCTTGGTGAAGTCTTATGTGCAACCTTACGTCAAACCCGGCACCTTTCAGGTATATATATACCAACGTTGCCTTAAGCAAACACACAGTGTTTTGGAGCACAGCGGCCATCTACTTGCCCGGAAGCCCAGCTGATGCGAGGAGCCGAAGGAAGCCGCCCCTCCCTTTTGACGCACTGAGGAAGACGCTGTCTTTTTCTCCAGCAGAGAAAATCCAGCTCCGGTGTTTCCAGCCACCCTTGCGGGTTGCTGGGATATCGAGTCCTGAGAGAGAGATACAAGACCTCCTTCATTCTAAGAACCAAGGTACGGAGCTAACTAAACACTTAAGAGAATTCTTGACTCAGATCCTTGGCAAAAGCGCAACTTAACTTAAACTGCAACTTACTCACTCCTTCCCACGTATTAGGCTTAGGTCAGGTACACCGGGGTAGGCGTAGATTAGAAGCACCAGTTGAGTACGTTAGTCAATGTTTTTATGTATGAATATATTTTATCCATTTTAATGTATCATATGGCTAAGAAACCATATCAATGCTTTTACAGTATTATTTCATAATACTCCTTTTACTGTACGCACTTTACTTCATGATAAGTATTGCAATTGTGGCAATTCATTTCTCTTGCATGAGAAATAAGACTGCTCAATAAATAACACCTTTTATTGAAAACGCCCGTCTCTCTATTTCTCTGCACTCTGGTGAAACTAAGTACGCATGATTGACTGAGTGAAATAACTGTCTATTGTTTTCGCACGACTCTAGAGATACACTCTTTATTCTGAGGGAGCAAAGTTGTCATGTTATATAGTTGTCAGAAGCTAATCCCTTCTTGTCTATCCAGGGAAGTTAAACTCCTCCTTGTTTACTCGAGAAAGTTTCTAGTGACCTCTGAGCTAGCTGGCAAAACTAATTAAGTCTAATATAGTCAGTAGAGACCTAGTCAACCTCAGTCCTACGTCTACACTACTGTTTATATTATTCCAATGCGCAGAGCCTATTGGGAATATAGGAACTACACTACACCAGTGTTATCTCATATATTATAGTTTTTTTCCCTTATCCTTTTTTTCCCCTTCTTCCCCCTTTTTTTTCTCCTACCCATTGTGCTTCTATCTTCCCTCTACCCTTTTACACTCGCCTCAACATCCTCTCCTTGTATGTCCACCATGGTCTAGAATTCCAGCTCCAACTACACTACTAGTCCATTGTTCTCAAAAAAGAATCAACTTCCTCAGGGGAGCTGAAATTATACATTTTGTTTTTCCACATTATTTTTAACATGGCTGGATATCTCATCTGGACTTGAGCCCCACGACTTCTGAACTCTGGCATCCTTGTACCGAGGTCCCATTGCCTCTGTGCAGTTCTCTTCCCAAGATCTGACCTAATTTGTTAGCTAATCAAGCCAAATAGTTGCACAGGTCCCTTCAGGGCTCTCCCCAGTATCAGCTCTTTGACCGAATACGAATGAAAAAGTATCAATATTTTCCTTGGGGCCTTCCTTGCTGGGTTCAGTTTAAAAGGATCTCTGTGAACTCTCTGGATCTCCTTGTCCAGGTTAATATCCGGTCTATCTTTTAAAATCCCTTCTCTAAGAATCTGGCATATAAAGTATTTTAGGTCTCCCCCTTCAGCCCCCTCTGGGATTTTTTGAAGTCTGAGGTTATTTCGTCTTGCCAGCATTTTCAATCTCTCTTTTTATTTATTTATTTATTTATTTATTTATTTATTTTTTATTTCCACAATTTCAGACACATGAAATGACAGTTCAAATAAACTACTATACAAAAAGGCTCAATAAATCAAAAATACAAGAATTGAATGCCTAAGAGAGTTAATACATCCGAATATAAGTATTCCCAAATCCTATCCTCTGTACAATAGCTACTAAGTGGTCAAAGATCAGAGTTGATAGTCATGAATTAATATACAGAAAAACATAAACAATCAAGCAGTCAATCAATCCTAGGAATTCCCCGATGATATACAATAGCTAATAAATACTAAAAAAATCATCATAGTTGGAAATCATACATCTGCATATAAAGTACGTAATCATACGCTTAATTATTCATATAAGCTAGAAAAAGGTCCCATATCATAAACCCCAATTTCCGTTTCCTTAACCCCTTTAATGAGTATAAACTAGATTCCAAACTGGCTAATCTATACATTTTCGCCCTCCAAACATCAAATCTTGGTGGTTCAGGGCATGGCCAATCCCCCGCGATACATAAACGGGCCACAGTCATTGCAACAAATAAGAACAATCTATGTTTATACATAATACACCCTTTTGAGACTGACTGCCCCATCCCTAGGAGCATCAAAGCGGGACTGATACGGAGTGGATCCCCTAAGATATTGGATAAAAAACGTTCCATATCTCGCAAAAACAAGTTAAATTTAACACAACTGAAAAAAAATATGTTCTATATCAGCATTTTCTGCCCCACAACGGAAACATTTACCATTGTAGTGATTACCCCATTTTGTCATCCGTGCTGGTGTATATAATATAATCTAAATAAAGTTTTAAAAAATTCTACTTTTAAGTTTGCTGACATAAGAACTTCATTTGATCTGATAAGTACTTCATCCAATGATATATCGGATTCATTTTCTACCACTATCACTACCCATTGTAAGGTATGCTTTTCCAAGTCTTCCTTTTTACCCAAGCTTAAAATCTTATACAACACTCCAATTTTACTCTGAGATTTTAAAGCCTCATTCAAAGGATTGGAAATTAAATTCAAATTCCGTTTTAACAAAAATCACGGATTTGTAGAAACTTAAAGAACTGTGACTGTGATAGATTATAAGCCTTTGCCAAATTCTCAAACTGTTTAATAATTCCCCTCTGATCATACAAGTCACCTAGTAGCCCAATTCCTTTTTCTTGCCAAACCCTCGCCATCCTATCGCCAAATATTGATGGGAGCAGCTTTGTCGCACTCATCAGAGTATAATAAGAGAGAACTCCTAGATTAATCAGTTTACGCACTTTCTTCCAAACTTTAATTGCTGCATCTACGGTCTTGAACCTGGTTCTTTTAAATTAGCTCCATTCAATTTCCCTGAATAGACTATAATTAGCTTCCATTCCTAAAGTAAAGTAATAAATGGAGCTGCTGGGACTTAATGTTGTTACATTGCCCTCGTCCGCTCCCCATAATAAAGCAGCCATTTTTTGAAGAAAACAAACATAGTAATACAGAACAAAATCAGTTACTGCTAAACCGCCCCATCTCTTGATAATGTCATAAATCTCATGGCTCTTCGCGGCTTCCCAGGAGCCCACAGAAATTTAGAGCATAAAGCCTGCAGCTTCTGAAGTTGGACTACCGAGATTTCTAATGGCAATGCTCTATAAAGATATAGTACCCGTAGTAGTACATTCATTTTTAAAATGTTCGTTCGGCCAATTAGGGTAAAGTGCAGCCTCCCCCACCTCTCCAAAGAATCTGCGATATTACTATATAGCGATCCCCAATTTGCCTCCACTACAGCAGACATTGATGCCCGTATCTTAACTCCAAAGTATGTCGCTTCCACAACAACTCTTGGATCGTCAACTCTAACAGTGTCAGTGCATACAAGCTGCGTTTTCATGGCATTTAACTTATATCCGGATATGCGGCCAAACTACTCAACTACCCGTTCAATCTCAGTCAAAGTGGAGGCAGGGTCCTCTGATGTAATCGCGATATCATCCGCATATGCGAAGACTATATGGGGTATACTACGTACCACAAAGGGTTTAATAAGCCGACTTCTGAAGAGCATTACAATAAAAGGATTGATGTATAACGCGAAACGTAGGGGAGAGCAGGGGCACCCCTGCCTCGTACCTCTAGTAATCCACACTATTTCTGAGATTGATCACATTGATGCTATTCTAGCTGTCGGTGATTCATATAAAGCTTGCAATGCAATCAAGAACTTTCGACGGAACCCCATACTCCAATAGTAGCCATAAGTACTGCCATTCAACACGATCAAACGCTTTTTCTGCATCTAGCAGAATCAGCCCCAGTTTACGTCTCTCTACCTCTGCAATATCAAACAGAGTAATAACTTTATTGATATGCGTCACCGTCCCCCGGCCAGGTATAAAGCCACATTGGTTTTGAGATACTAAAGAGGATATGACTTTAGAAAGGCGATTGGCTAAAATCTTGTAGTATATTTTTCCGTCGCAATTTAAAAGGGAGATGGGTCGGTATGAGCCAGGGAGTTCTACCTCTTTACCCTTTTTACTGAAAACTACAATTGTAGCTTCATTCCATGTCTTTGGTGCTACCCCAGTTTGAACCACCCTAAACGTGGCCAACATCATCTCTTTTAACTCATCAAAAAAAACTTTATAAATCTCCCCAGGTAGTTGGTCAGGACCCAATGCTTTTCCCATTTCCAGCGTTTTTACTGCATTAGTTAGCTCCTCCAACGTTATCGGAGCATCCAACATGTCAGCCGCTACAGAATCTAATTTGGGAAGCTCCCCAAATGGAGTGAGATTTAATTCCACAGTCTCACTTTGCTCCGTAGTATATCGGTTAGAGTAGAATTCATGAAAAATGGCCCAAATCTCCTTTGAATCCGACCTTAAAACCTCAGTGCTATCTTTTAATGCTACAATATTTTGGCTTGCTTCATTCATACGCAATTTAAGGGCTAAAGATCTTCCTACTGATTCCCCATATTCATGACAAATTTTCCTCTGTGCCAAGTATTTTCTCACATTCTCTCTATCCCATACTCCCAACATTTTTACCATTTTTCTAGCCACCTCATCCTCTAAGATGTCTATATTACCCTTTGTAGCTATTCCCCGAGTCAGATTCTCCTCAGCCAATTGCAGTTCCAGATAATACATCTCCATCTGTGATTTAATTTTTTTGGGGCGAGCTAACCCGAAACTTAAAAACTCCCCCCTAAAATAAGCTTTGAAGGTGTTCCACACAATGCTAATGTTAGCAGGGTGCCGATTATTATCAAAGAATTCCTTTAACCACCCTGTCATATACTCTATAAAGTTATCATTCAAACACAATTTCCGGTCAAAGGAAAATTTTCTAGCAGTGCCCAATACCCCCCACCCAGGTAGTATCAAGATAATAGGTAAATCTGCATTTTAACTTTAGCTAAGTATGGGGTACCCATAAAAAAATAATCCAGCCTCACTTTCTTTTTATGGGGGTGGGAGTAAAAAGTGTATCCGGGGTCTGCAGGAGATAAAGTGCACCAGACATCCGTTAGACCGTAATCCTTTAATATGTTAAAGAGCGCCTTACACACCTGTGGTTTCCAGCCTTTATACCTCTTTATCCCCCCGAGAATATCCTGACCAGTTAAATTAATATTCATGTCCCCACAGATGATTAAGGTGGTGGGCCAGGTTGCAAGCTCCATATGGAGCTCTTCCAAGATCGCGGGCTCGTCTAAGTTGGACCCATATATGTTACATAAAGTAAAAGTCCCAAGCCGCACTGCACATTCAGCTATAACCCATCGACCAATTTTGTCTGCTAGTTTCCGCCGTACGGTAAACAAATTCTTTTTAGCTAAGATAGCCACCCCTCACGTCATTCCTGCTTGTTGAGAGGAAGCTAAGACAGAAAAACCCAGCTCTACTAGCAAATGATGCTTATTCCATGGAAGATGGGTTTCTTGAATACAAACAATGTCTGGGGAGACATAAAGTAACTCAGCAGCTACCCTCCTCCATGTATTAAAGTTATTTAAACCTGAAACATTTAAAGAGCATATTCGAATATCTCTAGCAGCCATATATCCCTGGCGAGATTCCCCAATGATATTCGACATAGATAAGCAAAACTATTGCCACAAAAAAACCTTCTTTCCCACTACATTCAAAACTTCTCTTTTCATTTTTTTTTTAATCTGAAAGTGTGGATTTTTTCTCCCCTTTTACGCCACCACCAAACTCCCCCCAACACCCTTGCACCCGCAAACCTCCAACCCCCCCTGTACCCTCCCTCCCTTCCCAATAACGAGGCTTTAGGACTTATGGTCCTGCAGATGCCAGCTGGCAGTTTCCTCGTACCCACCCACAAGCCCTCTGCTGCACTAGAAGAAAAAGAAAAGGGAGGAAAACCTCCTCCCTTACTACAGGAGAGACTACATATACGAGATCATTAGTCATAAACCCTTTTTTCCTATCTAGAAGGCTAGGAAAAAAAGAAAAACAAGCGAAAAAGAAGAGAAAAGAAAAGATAAGCAATAACAGTTACACAGAACCAGTAGGAATCAGTACCGATTGGAACATTTCATTACAGATATTACAGTCCACAATAAAGTCCAATCGACCTTTTACACAGTTAGCCCAAAATTACGGTTCTAAATATTATTCAAAAATTCCTTGGCCGACCCTGCAGTGGTGAAAAATTTTGTGCTTTCCTTATATATAATCTTCAATTTTGCAGGGTTTAAAAGATAAGCTTGTGCTCCTTTAGCTTGAAGCGGGGTGATTAATTGACGGAGCTGGCACCGATTTTCCATGGTGTATTTGCAAAAGTCCGGGGTGACAAAAAACTCAAAACCTGGGCCAGGTCTCCGCGTATATGGTCTGGCAAGTCTGAAAAGATCCTCCCGGGCTAAGAAACCGTTGAAAGAGATTAGCAATACCCTGGGTCTGCCCAGGTTTCTCTCACCTAGTTTACCGGTGGCTTGACCAGCGGGTCCCCGAGCATTGAAAGGAAAGCGGTGTGCTCTTTCAATTTCCCTGTCCCAGTCCCATTTACTTAGCTCCGGGAAGGCACTCTTCAATAAATCTACTATAAACTTGCGTGGATCCTGACCCTCTTTGCCTTCTGGCACTTGAAGAACCCTCAGATTGTTGCGACCTGCCCTATTTTCAAAATCCGCTCCTTTATTCCCTGTAGTGCCTCTGTCACCCCTTTCTGCTGCTCAGCCATATCTTCTAGGTTGGAATACGGGTCTCAGCCTCATTAAACCTAGTTGCAGAGTCCGCCTGCGATTTCGCAATCCGCCGAACCGAGCTCTGAAGCTTGCGACATAGGGTTTGGACCCTTTGGCTTTCTTCCCTTGTCTCATCGTGAAGTGACATTATAGACTCGTAGATCAAAGCTAATGAAATGTCACCATTTTCTACATTGGGAGAGTCCTCCTGGGATTGATGTAACGTATCCTCTTTGCCTGTATTGACTGAGGGTTTTATTACATTTTTGCGGACTGTAGATGGGCTGTCCTATCAATATCTAACAAGTCCTCCAAGCAGATACTACTGGCTGGGCTACCCCCTTCCATACTCATATGCTGGGCATATTGAACGACTAAATCCTCGCATGATGAGGGTAGAGATGGTTCTGACATTGAATAAAAATCTCCTGAATATGCATCCTGTTGAATTGGTTTCCCTTCACCCCCACCGCCAGTTCCTAGTAACAGGGGTGCACCGTTTCCAGTAGGAAGACTCTCCCCAGTTTGTTGGGTCTCATCAGTATTTAAGTTTATATTAGGGGAGGGCACCTCTGTTATCCCCTTTGCGGGCCCTTTTGCGGGCCCCCCCTTAGACTTATCCTTCCCTAGTGCGGTGACCGTGAAGATTGCCGGTATCACTTTGTTCTTATCTGGCCCCAGTCCCTTTGTTCTAACTGTAACAGGGAGGCCTTTAGAATTTTTAACACTTGTTTGTGCGGGGGTGGTCGTGTTACTGCTCACCTCGGCAGGGGCACCGCTCTCTCCTTGCTCCTCAGGTATCCGCGGCTTCCCCTTGTACCTTTAGGCAGCATAGCGGCAGCTTGCTCTCCTGGCCTCTATCCGGTGTCGCTGGTAGCCGGCTGCTCACAGTTTTCTCCCGGCTAACTTCAGGTAACTTCTGTCGCCCACGCTGCTCTCCAGATGCTGCTTTCCTGACCAGGTGCACCTCTCACCGACAACTGCCAGTCACTCCAGCCAATTTCCGATAACTCCCACCAGCCGTAGAAGCCGTAAAAGCCGCTGCAGTTGAGACCGGCGATAGGCGTCCGCCCGGCCGTCCCTGAGCTCTGCACCCAGAACCACCACAGCTGCAGGAAAGTCGACCCTTGTTCTGTCGGGAAGCCGCTGCACCTGTAATCCACTGCTCACGGCTACAGCATTCCTCAGTACCCGGCGTACTCCTTCTCTCACTGCGTCTCTCCCGACCGTTTTCACAGGCTTGCAGGTGAGTTGAGGAGCGGTCAGCCTACACGTCTACTCACGTGGGCACCATCTTGCCTCCTTAAAAATGCCAAAAAGCATTTCCAATCTCTCAATGTCGCCCTGTAGAGTCTTATTTTGAATCTTTAAATTTTCCAATTCTCTGGTGTTAGCCGATACCACTTCTGAAAGACTCTTAACCTCAGATTCTAGAACCCCTGTACGGGAGGCTATATCGTCCATTTTACTCTCCAGAACCTCACATTTGTCATGTATGCCCGTCTGATTAGCCTCAGAGATCTCGAACTTTGAGAACAAATCCCCTCTCAAACTTAACAAAATAGACTCCAAGTCCGACTACCCCCCAACTGCTCCCAAGGAAGAGTCCTTCTCTCCTCTGAACACCGAGCTGCAGTCTTCCTGCACTGATATCAAAGGTGTGGACACACTTGTCAAAGGTACTTCTGTAGTGGGGTGTCCCTCCTGTGGTCCTTCTTTATCACTCCCACCTGCTTCCCTCACTCCATCCCCACCACCTTCCGCTAATGGGGTATATCGATTCTCTAATAGAAGGGGAGTGGAGGCCTGCAGTAAGACTTGCCCCCCCTCCAGAGAACTAGTCACCTGCTCCATAATCTTAAAATACGATTTTAGAGAGGGGGTAGTCTACTTGAATACGCGCAGCCTTGGCCTCCCTCCTTTTCCTGCACTCTCCTAATTTAGTGGCTTTTTTCTTAGGGGTTAATGGAAAAACTTCTCCCACAGTTTTCACCCCTGCTGTTCCTTTCCATTTACTCCCTTTACTCCTTGCCTCCAACTGAGAGCGGAGTTGATATCTATTCCTCAGGGGGGATTCTGCCCCTCCATTTACTGGTAAAGTTTTGAGGTCTTTTCTATTTACTTCCGGATCTTTTGACCCCTGCTGCCTCCCTTGCTTCCCTTGCTCGTTCTGTGCCTGACCGTTCCTGTTCCCACCTAGACACTCCTCCACTGGGCTTGCCAAAACCTTATCTCTTTCCCCTAAACCAACCTCAGCTACCCCTTCAAGATTTTGAATTTGTCCCTCTAGGTGGTAAACAGACGGCAGTTTTTCCATCTGCTGATCCTCTTCTCGATCAAACGTGCAGCTTACCCGAGTCCCACCTTCTCCCAGGAAAGCATTTCTCCGTCGTGCTCCGCTGTCCTCCTGTGCTTCCTGGGATCCTTTCCTTGTTGACGCAGTGATCCAATACCTCCACCAGCCCGAAAAATGATTTGTGCAACTGCCGCCAACACTCTCCGCCACAATTCTGTTCGGTGTCCTGATAGCCCGCTGCTCTGCACCACTGCTGCTGCAGTGACGGCTACATCCGCCTCCAATCCCATGCAACCTGTTAAAGCCGTATTACATGTGGAGTAAAAGGTAAAGAACAAAGTGGTTTTTAGAAATTGAAAGGATGGAACCCCGTGTCACGTCTTTCGTGATTTCCTGTTGGGAAACTCTTTCGCGCCTAGATGAAGCTATACATGATCGATGTTCGACTTTCTGGTCTCAATTATTGCCTCGCTGCTGCAGGAGCTCCCGCGACTGGCGTCAGCCCGCTGCCATGCTCCTCCCCCGCCCAACTTTCACTCATATACAAATCTACCTCACAGTGTAAAATATAACATTACAGACTATGTACCTGTAATATTTCCAACATAATAAAGTGCAGTTTTATACCATTGAAACTAATTGCAACATTCCCTATATACTATAAACCCTACCAATATGGCAATAAACTTGGAAATTCTGTTTTATAATACAAACAGCTATATTAGATTATTTTTATAAACAGTACCGCTGGGGGCACAAAATAGTAGTGGAAGCTAGACCGACTAAATAAAGTTGAACTTTTTATGTATCATCCCTTTACTATACCTATATTAACAGCTTTAACTAGGAGTATAAATTTGGCAAATGTCTCAAACAGGTGACAGAGCTCAGTAACAACAAGACCCGCACCACTTAAAAGCCTACGTATATTCAGCAGACAAACACAGCCTGACAAATACCTCCACTAATAATCACATTTACTTTACCACTGTCAACAAAATCATACAGAAAATATACATCAAATATTTTCATTTATTTCTCATCTCTCACGTATTTATTAAAAATGGCTTTTGAAGAAATGCTCCTCAACAACTTGCATTTCATAACAACACCAAAATCCAAAGCCTCCCAATAACACGCCAGTCTTAACTTACATTGAAATCTACCTCTTTATGTAAAAAACGAGACCACAAATTGTCGACATAACATATCTTGTTTTTGTACCATTTCTGGTAAGTTAGTAACACTTACCTTTTGTAATATAACCCCTTCACCACTATTTCCAGACTATGAATAATTTGGAAACATGTGACATTCTGTTTATCTCATCGCAATACATATACAAATCCAAATAAATGCTACATATAATTTTCAAAACCATACAGTCTTTTACACATGACAAGTTTCATTTTTTTTATCTGACAAACTCCGAAACACATATAAAGTAATTCTTTAACAATTAGTCACACTTTATACATGTTTTAGAACCAAGATGAAACACCACACTTCACTAACGCTATTACTTAGAAATAAAAGATACTTTCAAAGTTAAAAATAACGCCTCACATAAAATAACCACTACTACACAACACAAAACACACCTTAATTTTTAACTTAAGTTCATGGATGGTATGCAGATTCCAAATGTCACAGACTTATGCAATTCTTTCTTTGTCACACAATACATATAATGCACCACTTTCGTCAAGAATGGAACGAGTAATGGCACAATTTCCCTGTTGCTCCACACATAAATACACGTAAAGAACAAATCAGAATATTTCCTTAATTTTTTCAAATTGCACAACGTCTCTCTATTGGTTATTTTTGAACTTCCCATATAATCATTTTTTTTTAAATTTTAACGACACATACAGGTGAGAAGTTCAACGTATTCTATCAACAGTTTCTAGAACATTCTACGTCACCTGCAGTTTAAAAGTTCATCATTGCTTTGAGTTAAAACAGACCTTTCCATATATAAGTAGCAGGTGAGCTTAAACTGAGCAAATGTTATTCTATCATATGAACTCCACGTTCAAACTGCTTTTTATTAACCAATGACAATGATGCTTTTCCACAAACCAATATGCACCCTACCTTTTAGAAAACATTGCTTTGGATCTCCCAATCAGTTATCGTTTTGTATGAGAAAAAAGGTGTTCCCCGTCTTCAAACACATCTCTTATTCTACAAACGGACTGCATGAGCTACAGACATCTATCCATACCTACCAGCCGTGCCTTATAATTGCTAGTGTGGATCATAGGACATAGCTATGTTTTCTGGTGCAAGAGGTATGCAGAAAAGAGATGTATTCACCTAGACCTAGGTTTACAAAATGTGGACATTAAATGGTTTGCACAGAGAGGATTGTACTGGCATCAATTGTTGCCTTTGGTTAAAACCTGTTTGCATCTCCAACACCCTGACCTCATGATTGTGCACTGTGATGGAAACGACCTAGGCACATTGACTGGGGTAGGTTTGGAAATGCTAGTGAAGGGCACCTTTCGACAATTGATCTTGCTTTTGCCTCAAACTGTCTTTGTATATTCCAATATATGCCAAAGACAGAATTGAAAATGGTCAAACCAATTTTGTTCTCAGATTGAAAAATCTAGGAAGAATGTCAACAAAGTTGTGTCTGCATACCTCATAGACCATAGAATGAGGTTGATCTACAACAACATTTTACTGCCTCATTTTTAAATTTGGAATGTTTTAACTTTCATATTTGTTGATTTGTGATCTGGGAATTTATTGGGGGGCTCGTTTTTTAATTGTTTAACCTATTAAAAACGTGACTGGGGAACTCATTGGAGGGCTTTATTTTTGTATTTTGGTATTTACATTAGCTCTCCTGTGCTTGTAGTGTTTCATACTCCGTTTTCCTTCTGCACTTGCACTTTCCTGAGACCATGTTCAGACTCAGCAGCCATTCTGTTGTGCTGTTTGACTTTTGCGGTCAGCGCTCTAGTCGCTTCACGCTGCACACCGCCCTTAGGTAACACTATTTAATGGTCTCCACTTGGACGCGCGCAGCGGGCGTGCCTAAGGCTAGCCCGTCTGTGCCCGTCCGCGCCCGTCCGTGCCTAGTCAGCGGCCAAGGACAGTCATGCTGCCTGAGTTGGGCCTCTTGCTGTGCTGCTAATCCACCGCAACTATTGGGTGAGTTACTGGAGTCTCTTCGGCCTCCCCTGTGTCCCTCGCAGGAAGGCTTCTCTCTGTTCCCTCCGTTGGATTCTGTGTGCTCAGAGTGTGGGTTTACTTTGATGTCCGCCAGGCCACCTGGCTATCTGCACAATGGAGCTGTAAAGCCTATGCGTATTAGTGCTGCCCTTATTAACGCGAGATCTTTAAGGAAGCACTATATGGATGTTTTTGATCTGGTCATTGATAATTCTTTGGATTTGCTGTTTGTCACTGAGACTTGGTTGGACTCTGCTTCCAAATCCTACTATAGCGTTTGCGACACCCGCAGGCTATAAGCTCTATCGCGTAGACCGTCCAGCTGGAAGAGGGGGCGGTCTGGCTATTTTGTATAAGGAGGGTTGGGTGCTGCATGGTGAGGCCTCCGTCGTGTGGGGTGACGGTGAATCGTTGGACTTTAGTATACAGTTCTCGCCTCACTTCACTCTGAGAGCCCCCTAATTTATTGTCCTCCCGGTCCTTCTGAGATTTTTCTTAAATCATCTGGGGATGCGGTGGCAGTGCGAGCTTTACGCTTTTCTCGCTATCTGATTTTGGGAGATGTAATCTTCATCTTGACCAACTTGACACAGGAGATGTAGCCAACTTTCTCAGTTCTCTTCATCTGGCTCATCTCTCACAACAGGTCTCCCATCCTACACATCATGGGGGCCATATTTTAAGACCCCGTTTGCTCTCACTCTCCGATTCAGGTGGCCAAGCCCTTGCCGGTGTCCTGGTC
Organism: Lissotriton helveticus; assembly: GCF_964261635.1. Taxonomy (NCBI): domain Eukaryota; kingdom Metazoa; phylum Chordata; class Amphibia; order Caudata; family Salamandridae; genus Lissotriton; species Lissotriton helveticus. Next base: position 732,777,284 of record NC_136059.1, on the reverse strand, counting down.
AGATCACTTTCTCATTTGTTTCTCGTGGGAAATTACCCTGCCTGCTAGGCAGGCTAACTGTCATCATCCACTAACCTTTAGTAAAATAGACCCTACCCAGCTTTCCAACACTTTGGCCGCGTCACGGCCTACTCTCCAGGAAGATCTTGAAGGGAACCTGGCCAATTTCACAGACTGGATCTCTGCCTCTGTGTCTACTCTCTCTGCACCTTGCCAGCCTAAGTTGGAACTGAAAGCCTTGAAACATGTTTTTCCAGCTAACTTCCGAGAGAGGTTATGGCCTCCCGGTTTTCCCATGCCTAATGCTATGGCATTGCGGCAAAAAATCTGGGGGTCTGTTTTAATGACAATCTGACCTTCTCTACCCAGGTCAAAAAGCTGGCAGGGACCTGCTTCGGTACACTAAAAACCTTGAGGAAGTTCTTGCCTCTTCCTCCTAGACCTGCCAAAGAAACGGTTGTCCGTGCTTTGATTTTGTCTTGGTTGGATTATGCCAATGCGCTCTACGCGGGCATTTCTGGCTACCTTCTGAACAAATTGCAGGTCATGCAGAACTCGGCTGCTAGACTCTTGCTGGGTATATCTCGCAGATGTAGTGTGTGTGCCCACTTGCGTTCTTTGCATTGACTACCAGTGGAGGTGCGAGTAAAATTCAAAAATCTGGTTATTGCCCATAGGGCCTTATATGGCCGTGGCCCTTCCTACCTCCAGAAGAGGTTTGTTTTCTACAATCCTCTGAGAAAGTTGAGGTCATCCTTCCAGCTCCTGATGCAGACCCCTAGATTCAAATGCCAGAGGCTAGGTGGGAGTTCCTTTGTGTGCAAAGCTGCTTTGGCTTGGAATGCTCTTCCCCTGACCTTACACTGTATTCAATACTCAGTGATCTTCCAAAAAAAGTTAAAAACTCTCCTCTTTGAATAGTGCCTTGGTTAGTGGTTCCTTTTCCTGAGCACGCGCCGGGATACTCTTCTGAGTATCTGTGTGCGGTATATAAATGGATTTAACATAACATAACATAACAACAACATATGTTTTGATATGGCTGATATCTACAGAATTAATGGAGTACACTTCACAGATCAGGGAAGCCAAGTTTTTCTGAATAACCTGAAGCTGTACTTCTGCACTTATAAGTAGCTCCAACTAATAAACACAAGGGCTCTTTTTAGAGCCGCCTTATATTCCTAATATTGGTTCGCAGAGTGACAACTGTGATCCGGCTCGCAGAGGGACACCTGCGGCCTGTGGGCTCAGCTTGCACACGGAGAGCTACGGGCCGTCGACTCACACAGTGTGAGCTACCGGTCGTTGGCTCGCAAATGCACACCAGCTCTCAGAGGGAGAGCTCCGGTCTAACTCGCAAAGGGACACCAATGGGCCAACGGCCCTGCTAGCAGAGACACACCTATCACCGAAAGGACTGACTCGCACATGTACAGCTAAGGACACAACAGCTCCCAGACGCACAGCTGCAAGCTGACGGACTGTTAATGTTTTATACTTTAGGGTACTACAGTAGAGTTTGGGTAGTGTAGGGGTTGTGCTGGGGTAGTATTTTATGCTTTAGAGTAGTACAGTGGTGTTTGTTTACTGTAGGGGGTGCGTGCTGGAGGTAGCGTTTTAGGGTTTAAGGTAGTGCAGTGGTGTTTGTGGACTGTTTGGCGGTTCATGCTGGGAGCATCGTTTTAGGGTTTAACGTAGTGCAGTGGCGTTTGGGTAATGTAAGAATTGTGCTGCAGGTAGTATTTTAGAGTTTACGAAAATGCAGTGGTGTTTCTGTAGTGTAGGGGGTCATGTTCGGGGTAGTGTTTTAGGGTTTAGGGTAGAATAGTGGTGTTTGGTAGTGTATGGGGTCATGCTGGGCGTGGTGTTTTAGAGTTTAGGGCAGTGCAGTGATGTTTGTGTAGTGTAGGGGTTCGTGCTGGAGTAGTGTTTCAGGGTTTAGAGTACTGCAGTGGTGTTTCTGTAGTGTAGGGGGTCATGTGGGGGGTAGTGTTTTAGGGTTTAGGGTAGAACAGTGGTGTTTGGGTAGTGTAGGAGGTCGTGCTGGGGGTAGTGTTTTAGAGTTTAGGGCAGTGTAGTGGTGTTTGTGTAGTGTAGGGGTTCATGCTGGGGGTAGTGTTTCAGGGTTTAGAGTAGTACAGTGGTGTTTCTGTAGTGTAGGGGGTCATTTTGGGGGTAGTGTTGGTGCTTGTGTAGTGTAGCGGTTAGTGCTGGGGATAGTGTTTCAGGGTTTAGAGTAGTGCAGTGCTGTTTCTGCAGTGTAGGGGGTCATGTTGGAGGTAGGGTTTTAGGGTAGAACAGTGGTGTTTGGGTAATGTAGGGGGTCGTGCAGGGGGTAGTGTTTTAGAGTTTAGGGTAGAGCACTGGTGTTTGTGTAGTGTAGGAGTTCGTGCTGGGGTAGTGTTTCAGGGTTTAGAGTAGTGCAGTGGTGTTTCTGTAGGGTAGGGCTTCATGTTTGGGGTAGTGTTTTAGGGTTTACGGTTGAACAGTGGTGTTTGGGTAGTGTAGGGGTCGTGCTGGGGGTAGTGATTTAGAGTTTAGGGCAGTGCAGTGCTGTTTGTGTAGTGTAGTGGTTCGTGCTGGGGTAGTGTTTCAGAGTTTAAAGTAGTGCAGTGGTCTTTCTGTAGTGTAGGAGGTCGTGCTGGGATAGTGTTTTAGGATTTAGGGTACTGCATTGGTGTTTCCGTAGTGTAGGGGATCCTGCTAGGGGTAGTGTTTCAGGGTTTACAGTTTCAGGGTATGCAGTGGTGTTTCGGTAGTGTAGAGGGTTGTGCTGAGGGCAGTATTTTAGGGTTTAGGATAGTGCAGTAGTGTTTTGGTAGGGGGTCGTGCTGGGGGTAGGTTTAGGGTTGAGGGTATTGCAGTGGTGTTTGGGTAGTGTAGGGAATCGTGCTGGGGTAGTGTTTTAGAGTTTACGACAGCACAGTAGTGTTTGAGTAGTCTTTTGGTAGTGTAGGAGATCGTACCGACAGACTGACACGCAAAGTCCGGAGCCGACGGACAGGCTTCTAAAGACATAGCCGGGACCTGTTGATATGAGGAGAGGCAGCGTGAAAGGCATATCTCACAGACACAGATGCCAGTGTTGCCTGGCAGAGGTAAAACTGCAGACTCGATGGCTTCTACACAGAGAGATGCGAGCTGATGGAGTAAATCACACAATGACTGCCAACACTTCCTGGTTTCAACAGTTCATAGCCAATGAGCTGCAAGCTGGTGCTCATATTCCCTCAGCCAATAACATGTCAGAATTCTCAAATATCAAATTTCTCCATACCAAATTTGGCGTACTTCAGTTCAGCAGTTTCACCTGTAGTCTTCTGTAAAGTTTCGTATTAGAAACTACATGAAGAAAACATGTTTTAGGACCCTCCTTTTTTCTCAGCCCCTCCTACACCATTCACCCCCAAATTTTCAATATAAGAGCTAATCCAAAAAACATAAACTTTTTAGATAATTTCATAAAGATCCATCAAACTACGCCAAAGTTACAAGCACATACAAGGCTCCAGAAGAGTGCCCCAGCAACCCCCCTCCCAACATAAGTGAAGCTGTGCGGACCCCCGCAGCCCCTGCAAGCCCCTGCTATTATTTTTTAAGAAATACCCCAGGAACATAGCCCACCCAAGGGCCTCATTAAAATTAAACACGAGAACCAGCGACCCCAGCAAAAAATGTTGCTGATTATTTTTTTTTAATGATTTCTTTGGCCCTGGGGGTACTTCTGGGACCCCCTGAGCATACCTAGGGGGGGCAGGGTTTTTCTACCCGGCCCACTTCCCTAGTTTTATACCTTTGTTTCTCTGTTTTCAGGTGACTCGCTTCTACAGAGCCACAAGATGGCTGCCAACACTTCCTGGTTTGGAGTGCTGGCAGCCAATCACAGTGAGGCTCGCGGACTGGACTTAGGCTCCGCCCAGATATCAAAACTTTTATTTTTCTAATTTCTCTGCAACTTCTGAATCGATTTACACCATTTTAAGAAAGATCGCTTACTGGCCCAAGCACTTCCTTTCTGCCAAATTTGGAGTAATTCTGTTCAGTAGTTTCGGCTGTAGCCTTGCACCAAGATTCTTATGGGAAAACGATTTTTTCACTCTTATTTTTGAATTTCTCAAAAACTACCAAACTGATTTAACCATTTAAAAAAAAGGTCGCTTTCTGAAGCAAGCTCTACCTTTCTGCCAAATTGGGATAATTCAGTTCAGCAGTTCAAGCTGTAGCTCGTCGCAAAATTTCCTATGGAAATTAACATGGAGAAAATGAGTTTTGGAACCCCCCTTTTTTCTCATCCCCTGCTTGACGAAACGAATCACCCCCAAACTTTCAGGTTAAGAGCTGACCTGGATAGTCTTTTTTTGCAGAATTTCAGAGAGATTCGTCAAATGGCGCCAAAGTTATTAGCAAATCAAAAAATGCTTTTCCTATGGAAACTAGGTTCTAACTATAACTACCTACTGGTGACGGGCAGTAGGTAATATATATATATATATATATATATTCACTGAAAAAAACATAGGTTATAGACCATATATAGTTAGGAATTAGCATTTACAAAACCTTGAAAATTCACTGAAAAAACCATAGGTTATACACCATATATAGTTAGGAATTAGCATTTAAAAAACCTTATTTTACTCACACAAAACCATTGAAATTCCATATATAGTTAGTTGTACTAACTATATATCGCGCACCCGCAATCCACTGCTGATGATGTCACATATTACATCATTCATGACATGGTCAGTGACATCACTGATGACATCACTGATGACATCTCAAATGACATCACTGATGACATCACTGATGACATCATCCAGTGATTATGTGTTTCTGTAAAGTTTAAATATGTTTTACTTATTGAAGAATGAGTGGATGTATAAGTGTCTGAATGAAAGTTTTAGTAAGTGCGTGATTGACTGTATGAGTGAGTGATTAAATGCGTCTTACTGAATGCACGGGTTAGTGACTAAACTGTCTGAAAGTGTGCATCAGTATGTCTGTTGTTGTGCAAGCTGCTGCATGTGTTGATCAGTAGCTATATGATTAACTATATGGGTCATTAATTGGTTGCCCAAGTAATTGTATGGGAGACTGAGAGTGTTTATGGGTGGCTGGGAGGTGTATGACTCTCTGCATAGATGTGTGAGCAGTTGATTCACTAGGTGTATGGGTTCAAAAGTGCATGTGGAAACATCTGTATGGGCGGTTGACTGTGTGCATGAGTGCATTGGTGAGTGAATGGATATCTCAGTGCTACATGTCAAAGTAAGTACATATGTAAAACACAGTACATGTGAGAGTTGACATATATAAATAACTGTGCATAAGAGCCAGTGAATGTGTGAGTGGCTGTATGGATCATTGTGAACTTGTATCCAGGATTGTATAAGTGAGTAAATATGTGTTAGTATATGTTTCAATAAGTAAGGTGTGTATAACTGTATAGTTGAGGAAATGGAGGTGTGATTGATTCTTTGCATGACTGACTAGGTGTGTGAGTAACTCCATGGATGAGTGACAGTCTGTGAGTGTCTGTTTTCACTGAGTGTATATAAGGTTATATTAGAGTCTGAAGAGGTTCATCGTATTATCACATGAATGATGTCATCAGTGATGTGATCAGTAATGTCAAATGAGATGTCATCAGTGATGTCATCAGTGATGTCATTTGAGATGTCATCAGTGATGTTATTTGAGATGTCATCAGTGATGTCATCAGTGATGTCATTTGAGATGTCATCAGTGATGTCATCAGTGATGTCATTTGAGATGTCATCAGTGATGTCATCAGTGATGTCACTGACCATGTCATGAATGATGTAATATGTGACATCATCAGCAGTGGATTACGGGTGCGCGATATATAGTTAGTACAACTAACTATATATGGAATTTCAATGGTTTTGTGTGAGTAAAATAAGGTTTTTTAAATGCTAATTCCTAACTATATATGGTGTATAACCTATGGTTTTTTCAGTGAATTTTCAAGGTTTTGTAAATGCTAATTCCTAACTATATATGGTCTATAACCTATGGTTTTTTCAGTGAATTTCATTGGTTTTTTAAAAGCTAATATCTACAGCTGTAAAATGTATTCTTCTTTAAATCCAAAAATATATTTTATATGTTTATTAATAATTTTTTTTTAAATATTTTTTTTGTTTCGCTCCCGGTCCGCTAACCGGGAAGCTTCCCGTTAGCTCAATTCGATTCCGCGATCCGGTCCGCGAACCGGTAACAAATCAACATAGTGACGGTATCGCGTTGCCGCGTAATGCGTCTTATGACGTACTGCGTTAGCGCACCCGGAAGTGCCCCGGGGCGCGGACCGAGGCGCGAAACGCAACTCCCCGGAAGCGATCCCCGGCGCGAAAGCGCGACGTATCGCGTTGCCGCGAAATGCGTCTTGTGACGTATCGCGTTAGCGCACCCGGAAGTGTCCCGGGGCGCGGACCGGGGCGCGAAGGGGAGCGACCCGGAAGCTAACCGGGGAGCGTTCCGCAGCGCGTAACATGAGCGTGAGAGGTCATGTGACTTGTTAATAAAACTTTTCATTGGTTCATTTCACTTTTAGTTTCATAATTATGGAAGGCTAGGTCATGTGACCTAAAAATAACACTTTTCATTGGTTAAGAAGTATTGTTTTTTCCAAATGATGAAAACCACTCCTTCTTTCCTCACTCTGACTTTCATTATTGTGAGAGGAAGACCTATTTTGCTTCTTGGAAGACCTATTTTGATTGTATGAAAATGGCTTCACTGATTGCTTCAGCTGGTGCACCCCCACCACCACCTCCACCTCCTCATGGGAAGAGAGGACCACCTCCCCAGGTGGTTACCAACACTGAGGAGGAAGATGAAGAGATGGATGAGGAGGGAGAACAACCACAATTCCTGGAAGAGTTGCCCCGGGTTTCAAGAAAGAAACCCAGTTTCATCTGGCAGTTTTTTTCCATCCCTCGTGGCCAAAAAAAGGTCAATGCCAGGTACGCAACATGCCTCATATGCAAGGAACAATTGTCCAGAGGGACGGACAAAAAATACAGCTATGGTAATCATACCATGCATAGGCACATGACGAGGAAACATCCCCTAAATTACAGCCGGGCGGAATTAAGGGATATGATGGACAATCCTCGACCAACTCCTGTGGCGAGACCAACAACATCGGTTTCTTTATCACCAGAGGAGGCACGGGAAACTGTGCCAAATATCCAACCAAATTTTGGGAATATGATACATTTATGTATGCGCTGTCGTGCATTATTAGCTTGTGGCAACATGAGCATCAATGCACTGAACCTTGCGTATGAACACCATGATTGCCCTAACCGCCCCCAGTAATTTTTTTTTGCTCCTGTTGAGCCCTTTTCAACGCCTGTTTTTTGTTGTTTCCCCCCCCCCAAAAAATAAAAAAAAATATAAAATCGTTCAAAAAATACAAAAAAAACAAAAAATGTTCAAAAAATACAAAAAAAATATAAAACAACAAAAATATTTAAAAAAAAGTTCTTTTCAGAACTACCTTCCCTTTCCCAAAAAATTGCTACAATGTTTAGCACTCTGGCAAGCTGTATTTCTTTTGGTTCGCTCCCGGGTTAGCTTCCCGGTACGCGGACCGGGAGCTAACCAAAAAAAATGTTTTTTTTTTAAAAAAAGTGTAAGTATAAGGAAAGTAAACAGAGAGTGATGTTTCAAGAAAGACAGCTATAGGGAGTAAAGAAGAGATACTGTTTAATAGATCTATTTACCAAAGAACAGACAGAAGAGGGTATAATTGTGAAAAACAAAATAGATAACGAAGTGAAAGAAAAACAAGCATTGGCATAGCCAATAGGTATCGACTTTGGGACCTTCTAAGTATTTAGTTATGCAGCATAATATCCTTGGTGCAGCAACATCAACTGTTGCATGGCTAAACACGTATAAGGTCCCAAAGGCGAGACCTATTGTCTATGCCAATGCTTGTTTCTTAAGTAGAATTGCAATACGTCTGGCTCTTCCATGTGAAAAGATCTTATCTTGTGCTCTAAAGATTGCTAAAGTCTCGACAGAGAACAGGCTAGGCTGTAAGTAGGGTAAATTGCGCTTGGTGATCTGTTTGAGGGAGCGTCTGCTTTGCCTGGTGTCTTTGGAGAGCAATTTTGATTGTTATACTGGACAATATAGCCCTAATGTAAATAACATAGGGGCATATTATCAACATAGGCAATAAAAGTTTTGCAGCTTTTATCGGCAGAAATGTGTCGCTAAAGCTGCTTTTGCGGCAGAAAACTGCCGCTAAAGCCGCTTTTGCACCAGTTTTCTGCCAATAAAAAGAGCAATAATTTTATTGGCTGCATTCATAATATGCCCCTTAGTGTGCTTCAACTACACAGAGAAAGCATTATGAACAAATAGTGATACAGTGATCAGTCAAAGACACTAAGAGTAATAGAGACGGAGTGAGTGAACAAGAGTGAGGAACTATGAGAAGAAAGGGACTGAGAAAAAGAGTGGAAGGAGTTGAGTAAGTAGGTAATAGAGAAAGGAATGAGGGAAGTAGCAAAGGCAGGAAACTGAGGATTAAAGAAATGAAGCAGTGGAACTAATAGTAGTTCAATGTGATAGAAATGTAACGAAAAGAGTACAAAATATTTACCTTATAATTGTCGTTAAATTACTCATTTTTTATTTTTATACTTTCAATCTGTGAAAGAGAGAACAAACATTTGAAAAATATAAAAACATGTATTAAAAAATTACAAAAGACAAGGGCAAAGATTGAAGGACAAACAGTTTTTCAATAACTTTGACACTTACAGAAGCTACACAGTCCTAAAGATATACATTTTAAACTAACACTATCTTGATGCAGATGAAGTGAGGCCTATCTTAAAACATGGTGCATCTTTTGCATTGCTGTTGTCTCAGAAAAGTGTCGCAAGACACTAAAATTTAAAATAATTGCTTCAGGATGTCAATAAGATGTCTACTATCTAGAGTTTTGTTTCAGGTGAGGCCTACTCAGGGTTGCAAATGAAATTTCGAGTTGTTGAAGAGAATAGAGGACATAATACATGTGAAGGTCTACCAATGAAGTGAGTCATGTCCACTGCAATCTTCAACAAAGTCCAAACCTCTTATGTTTCCCTGGACAGACCTAAACTTCATCTGCACAATGTGATTCGTAATGATAGGAAACACAGGTGATGTGATTGAAATACATGCAATTTATTTTGCTCATTTCACAATCACATCACTTGTGTTTCCTTTGCTTAGGTATCTCATTGTGCAGATGTAGTCTAGCATATGAAAGAATACGCAGAAGTGCAGCACTGCATGCAACAACTTTGACACTTACAGAAGCCTCACCTTCTCCATGCCTCCTACACAGTTCTACATATACACCATAAATGCAAACAGTACAGAATTAATTATACATGTTAAATGGTTTATTTTTGCTGTTCTCAGAATGTATCAAAATTCACTAAAAACAGTGACTTGAAGGTATTCATCATGTAACAGCGGGGAAAAAAAAACACAATCAAAATGATTGTTTTTAAAAAACCCATACAACATCAGAAATCAAAAATCAGAACTCCTTAAAGTTAACTTACTTTCCATGACGTCCAAGGATGTCCTATGAATAGCTTACACTCTTTTGTGCTGTTATTACTTTCAGCCCGCCACTTTCTGAAAGAAAATCTCCATCGTTTTTAAAAACATGTTACATACAATAAATGACTTCTTGCTCTCTACCACAAGATTCCACAAGGCCAAATCTTGTCAGAGCCATGTATAACTCTTGGATTTCTTGTTAGCCAATCCCATCATTTGGCATTTCCGCAACTTTCAGAATTAAAATGTTGAAGATCATTTTCACAATCCTGGAATAGTAATATCTTCCCCTTCTTGCTCAGTCATGTTCTACATTTCCTATGACACTGATACTGCTTAATATGAAGCAGACTTACACTACCTCTATGACTACAACAATTATTTAATTCTCTACATCACTTTTAATCACAAAGCAATGTAAAACAGTAGACAGCATTGCAGACTTACATTCCCTCTACTCCATGTTTTGATTGGCTGCTTCAATTAGCTTATAAAAAGAAACAGTTTTTCTGAACTCATTCAAAGTGCATATATATCTCCATGATGTCCAGTCCTATGATTAGAAGTTATGTCTCTGAACTACACTTATCCTCAAGGCCAAATTATGTAGGAGCCATTAGAACTTCTTGAAATTCCACAGAGCACATCCCGAGATTATTTCCCTAAAATTTTGGTTTTAAAAACACCAGGTAAGAGTTTTTAAGGTCATACGGCAATTTTTTTTTGAAAATTAAAACAGAATCATTGCAGAATGACCAGCCATTTCTAGACTTTAAATAAGCTGTGTAATGTCCTGATGATATTGAAGGGCCGTCATGATATATAATTGCTGTAGTTACAAAAGTCCTTCCTGATATTGACAACTGCGAAGCTACAAATTTTTTTATTAAAGTTGTCAATTTTGTTCCATCAGGCCTACATCGTTGGAACATTAAAATGACGTACTGGCCATATGTTCGTATAAATAATGTGGACATCATTTCAGATTTACATTGGCTACACTCCATGTTGTGATTAGCAGCTTTTACTAGCTTATTAAAGGAGACTGATTTACTGTCTGGCAAAGTTAAATATATAAATCTTTCTGAGTCTACACTAGTAGTACTTGATATCATACAGTTCTCGCAGTCATGCTGCCATTGATAAGAAAGCCCAAACAGCTGATCTACATCTACACCTTCAGCATGTAATACATCAAGCATATACATTAAAAACTCCTGACAATCTTGCTGAATATTTTGAGAGAATTGTGTTTGGCCTGAACATCTGTCTAACAGATTTCGAATTTCAGACACACTTTCTATGTTTCTTCTATCAGTGGTACATTTCTCTAACACAGAATTTAACAAACCGCAAAATCTTTGATCAGAATTGACCACAATCTCTTCTTTTACATTTTTTAGAGAAAACAAAACATTAATTACTACATTAGCATAGCAGTTGACACCAGAACTGTTTTCAAACTGAAAACCAACAACATCTTCAACAGAATCCTTTTTGTTTCTGCTTGTAATTTTAGGTTTATTCACTTTTTGTCTTTTTGCTATAACCTCCCCAGTATTGTTCTCATTTCTTCGTTTCCGGCCTACCAGACGTTTCTCAAACAAAGGAAACTGAGGCAAATGTGGCGCATACTCTCTTCTTAACCTATTGTATTCCTTAACACAATCTAGATCTGCACAAATGTTTGTGACATCACACTCAATCAAGTACAATCCCGATAAAGTTCTAACTCGTGACAATGCCACATATGCCATACCCTCCTTGAACACAGAACTGCCAATATTCACCAATGCACTGTCTACACTTAAACCTTGCGATTTATGGATTGTCACCGCATATGCCAAGCAAACAGGAAACTGCTTACGGCGAACATATAAGTCTTTTACAAGCAAAAATCTAGCAGAACAACGAGCAATTAGCTGTACTTCCTCAATGCCATCAAATTTAATTTTTAAAAATTCAATTCCATCTCTATTTCTGTATTTCACAAAATCAACAACATTACCCATTGATCCATTTACCAGACCTCTTTCAACATGTAAATTCCTTCTTAAAATTATACGGCAGTTCAAGCACACATTCAGAGTCTTTTCAAAACCTGCAGTTTTAGATATACTCTTCTCTAATGAATCCAATTTTGTTTTCAGATTCTCAGACAAAATAATTGTTGATCCCATATGCTCTACTCTATCAATAGCTTCCAGTTTCACAATCTCTTGCTTTTCTAAATGCAACATTTTGTTGTTAAATTTGGCACATTCTGCAAGAGTTGGCATCAAACATATTCCAGATTTCTTTTCAGTAATTTTCTGAAAAATATTCTCAGGCACAACATCTTGTTCTGGATATAAATTTGACAGTAATCGTGCATGTAAAGCTTCTTTCCCATGCTCGGTCACTTTTCCAATTCTAACATCTTGTAGAATAGTCTTGTAAACTTCATCCTTCGCCTGACGCATATTTTCATGCAGTTCAGCATAATTGAAGTTTAACCATATATTGACGTTGCCAATGCTGCCTAGGCACTTCCTGGTATCTTCATGCGTGAGCATTTTGAACACAGGTTGCCCTTTCACTGGTGTCAGCTGCAAAAGATCTCCGAAAACAATGATGTGTTTGCCACCAAATAACACATCATACTCTGTTTTGAGAACTTCTTGCATCCTCAAATGCACAAAGGCAAGCATGACATTGGAAACCATGCTTACTTCGTCAATGATAAGAAGTTTCATTTTCCTCAAGATTCTTGAAACTTCAAAACAAGCATCTCCAGATAGCTTGTGATATTCTAATTTGTTGTCATGCTCCACTGGCAGCATCAGTAAACGATGTAAAGTAATCCCTTTAATATTATGTGCTGCCAGTCCAGTTGGAGCAGTGACAACACAAGACAGCGATGACTCTGTCCTTTCCTGCAAATAGCATGAAACTGCTTTAATGAGGAAACTTTTTCCAGTTCCCGCTTCTCCACTCACGTACAGTCGGACAGGCTTCAACGACGTACATGAGCACTCTTTCTTATCATGACTTAATCCATGATCAATTTGCATGGTAACTTCGTCATATATTTTCCTCTGCTCAACGTTGAGTTGCCTTTCCAACTCTTCTAAGTTAACCGCATCCTCTTGAGCATGTGCCATGGCTCTTTCCACTTCATTCATAGCAGTGGCAGCTTCATTTTCGATAAGAGGTCCTCCTAGTGGATCCTGACTCAATGAAGCAGAACTCTGACTGTCCTGAGAACTGTCTCTGGCAATCTCGGCTGCAATCGTTGCTTCCTGCTCAATTTCCGCATTCAACATTTCTACATATTTGGGAAAAGCAGGACATTCTATGGTCTCCTTGGCGGCATTGAAAGAGTCTTCGTAACAGAGGAAATCTCCAAGCAGTTCCTCTTCTGCACGCCAAGGCTTGAAAAGTTGCAAAAGTGCTAAATAGAAAAACTCCTTTTTTTCAGGAGATTCGCCACTCAATTTTCGATGGTTTATCAAGTGGCATTTTCTTTGCTTGACCAGACATCCCTCACTTCCTATTACAGCATACACTCCTTTCTCAGTATCTTCTTTGATGTTCCTCTTGAATATGTAATTTTGCAGAACCTCATACAGACAAACATTCTCGAGGTGACTGCTTCGATTTGGATAATATGTATCCAACATGTTTGTCTTCAAAATGTCGGTACTGTTTGGCTCCTTTTCCGCCAAATACTCAATTTCCCGCACAGGTTTGAGAACTCGATTACGCGTTGCAGCAAGACCAAGACTCGCCCAAACGATACTCCTGGACTTGGCATAGAGACTTGCTGAAGACAACCGGTCAGAACATTCGTACGCTCCGATTTCTCGATGCGACAACATCTTCAGACTGAAACTGTACAACTTCTTGCTGAGGCTCTTTTCATGGGAAATGTCCTCCCACATATCCTTCAATTCTGTCTTCTCTTTTTTGGTGATGTAAGACGTCACATACCGAGCCACAGCCATACAGTTATCAGCCACAAACTGTATATCCATGTTAGCATTCCACATGGACAAAATCACCGGGTTGTAGTCGTTGATGTACTTGGACTCTTCGTTCCTCTTCAAATTGTATGTGTTTTTAGGTGATTTCTTCATCACATTATGTCGCAGCGAAGACATCAAACTGTTTACTCTTCCTTTAGAAATCACCGGTCGTGGAAAGCCGAAACAACATTTGGTGTAGAACTTGTCTTTGTTTCGGAATTTACGACGGCAGTACTTTCCACATCGATGGCTTTGGAAACGCAGAACTTTTTCTCTTAGGCTTTTCTTCTCCTTTGCGTTTGGAACAGCACACGTAGAATACTGTTGGATGAAACTCATCACTGAGTCTTCTGGATCCGTTACAAATTTAGGTGCATCCTTGATCCACAGCAACATATGTATATGAGGAGCACCTCTTGCTTGGTACTCCTTTCTCCAGAAGAAATCCAACACCTCTCCAAGAGGTGGATTCTTCTTATTCATGATGAAAGACATCATAGCTTCAAATCTATGATTGAAGTACCTACATACATTGACTGGATCCAAAGAGCACAGTTCTCCGGGTGTCTTGAATTCGATGTTATCTACGTTAGCATTTGCCTCTCGTAGAAATTGAAGTAAGTCTTCCCAGCCATACTCGGCACAACTCAGAGTGAGGAACCATGTGGGAGTACCTAAGTTCCTCAGCATACATTTTAAATCACCATGACGACGGTACCAGTACTCATTAGTACCACGCTGACACGCCATGAGATTAATCAGGTGAGAATCCAAAATACTATCTTGGACATTCACTTTATCCATAAAATCACTTGCCGAGATGTTTTGCATGTGTATACCACTTTTCAAGATGTGGTTCACTGCATATGACAGTCCAGACAGATCGCTTTCAAACAGGAGATGAAACAAATAAGGAATGCATTGTCGAAACCTAGCATCTCCTGCATACAATCGCAAAGTCCGGTATTCAGAAGCAGGAATTTGATGAGGTCGCTCATCATATCTTCCTCCCTGACCTGTTGGAAAAAGCTGTGGGAAACACCGAGCTTCCAAACTTTCCTCCCAAACACTAATGGGACTCCCTTTGGCTTGTTTCATTTGAAACAACTCAATAGCATTCCCCATGACTTCCTTGGAATGCAAAGGATGAACACTATAATGTTCATATATTTCTTCACTAGTAGAGGGTTCTACTTTCTCAATTTGACCAGCACACAAATCGCTATCCTCTTCCTCACTTACTTCCTCTTCTGCAACATATACATTCTTATAGTATTTATTATTTTTTTTCAAATACAATGTTGCCTTTTTAACTTTCCTAACATCTACTAAATCTTGCCATATTTTCTTATTCTTTGTCGGAACCCCATTAACTAAGATAACCAGAGGTTCCTCTTCCACTTTTTCTACTCCAATTGTGTTAATGTTTTTCTTGAAATCTAGAGGCAAATAAACAACTCTTCCCTTTAATCCTCTCTGTAAATCTGATGGAGGCAATTTCCCTGTCTTTGGCTCCATTCTTACAATAGCCTGAAAGGGATGGATACTTTGAATCAAAATAGATTCATAAGTATTTAAGTCCTTCAATTCAGAAGGAATCTCAACCAATTCCAGATTATTATGAACTGCTCTAGCAGGCATCTGGTTTTGTTTTAATTTGTTACAACAATAAGTACACACACGTTGATCCAATCCCAAATCAAAACAATTTTCTACCATCAAGTATGTTGCAAAATCCTTCCATTCACTATTATTTTCCCTTTCACTTTTTGCATATAAATCCACTAACTTAGTCTGATTCTTATAATAAGTGCGTCTACAACACACACAAGTGAAATTAGGCCTCTCACTTGATTTCACGTCAAACGTCGCAATTTCCCTCTGGAAATTATCTGTACTGGAAACCTGTACACTATCTTCCACATGACCCTCTACTTCTTGCTCAATTTCAACATTCTCCTCTTTACTTCCAAAGTAACAAAACTCAATTTCTTCACATATATTCTTCACATCTATTTCAGAACCATGCAAAAGAGCAGCGCATAATTGTTTCAGCATAATTGCTGGACTCTTAGCATAATACAACATTCTAACTAATTTCCTCACTTTGTTATGATGCACTGCTAGCATCCTGAAATGATGAAAAACACTCTGGCATACTCTCCTGGAAAGACAAGCCAGTGAATGACCATGCAAACCTGTCACTTCTCTTACTCTGCAAGGATCTAATTCTTGCAACAACATCATTTTCTGCTTCAAACTTTTTTTGTTAAATGACCGTACAAAATCACAAAGCAAATTGATGGAATCCTGTCGCACACTGCAAATACTACTACACTTCCAGGTGTACACAGGACCCTTAGCACGTCTTCCTAAAACCTCATTACCTAACAACTCTTCTGCCTCTGTTGTCACAAGTTTTTCTTTTTCAACTGGACAACCATCTTTCACTTCATAAGCACGACCACTGGTGTCAACTGCATGCACCAAATCATTATCCTGGAAATAACTCTCCTCATTAAAAAATGCCTCACAGCTTGAACTATGCATCCATTCTCCAGAAAAAACTTCACAAAAATTACTACGATTAACTATTCTCTTCCATCTACTATTTCTTTTGAAATCAAAAATTGCCTTGTTTAGCTTCCTAATTCTATTGATTATCAAAATAAATAACTTACGTTTAATTTCAAATGCCTGATCAATAACTTTCTCAACTTTTTTTTTTCTCTTATAAAAAACTAGTTTCTGTTGACCTTTCTTAATATTTTTTAACAAATTGCCAATTATCCTGTTGCGGAACATTCGTTTACGAATCTCCCTAAACTGTTGTTTCCTTCTACTATCATGCACAGATTTATCTCTTGCTCTAGCAGTAACATTTTTCATTGTCCTTTTCTTTCCATTTGATTTCCTTCTCGTGTTATGGACTGAAACATTTTCTGTAGTAATATTTTTTTTATTACAAATATTTCTTATGAAATATTTAGAGCTCTTACCCGGTGCTTTCTTCGTGGCTTGAGAAATCTTTTTGTTAGAGGACTGCTGCGTTTTTTTTTTCACCTGCTGTCTTTGACGTTTTGCAGCCTTTATCTGTCTTTGTATTGTAGGCATGGTGAAATCTTGAAATGATCTGCAGTTGAATCTGAGGAAAAATATAATAAAAAATGTTAATAAACATTATTATCAAACAGTAAATCAGTAACAGTGATCAAAAACATAACACACTACTTGACATTTTAATTTGAAGATTTTTTAGTCATTGGCAATTTTACAATACAGAAATACCAGAAAAGAAATGACATTTATATTTATGTTACCTATGCTATTTTATATGTGAATCTGATCTAATTTTATGAGCATATTTTAATATTTTATTGAAGACACTACACATAACCTGTTTTTGAAGGTGTCTTTATTTTTAAATTAAACGGTTTACCTTTTTACTTTTTATTGATTATAAATTTTAAAAATAAATGTTTATAATTCCAAAGGCTCAAGCAGGTCAGCTTCCCATCCTATATCATATAATTCGGACAAATCTGCATCCTCATCACGCTCTTCTTCATCCTCAGGATTTAAATCATCCAAAGGATCAACATCCACTGATGTTTCAATTACAAGTTCAATGATGAGGTCAAAATCAACTGATTGCAGATTGTCGCTCATGTTGAGGTTGTCTTTATCTTTAAAGAAAGATAACAACAATCAGATGTTGCAGAGTAAGAAACAAATCTCAGAGATTATAATAGTAAAATTGTTTAACAAGATTAACATTTTGCAGCTATTATTTAGCCATGTCCAGCAATGCTGAGCAGGTGAAGCCTATGTCTAATTTTTCATTGAACAGGACTCATCTCTTCTTAACCTTGGATAAGCCTCACCGACTCTGTGTCCCCTGCACATACTTAAATGTTAAAGGGCAGATTTATATTAAATGGCACATCCCCAGGCATGCACCAGTTAATGTGCACCACTGCTTTACCACCCATGGTGTGCCGCATTTACAATCAGATAGGAGAAAGCTGCGTCAAAACCCTGCGCCTGCTTGAAGGTGGCATAGGTCTTGACGCAGCATTGTGGAGATGGGGCACCCCTGAGCCTTGGTGGAGCTGCATCGCACTTGCGATACAACTCCAGCAATGCGCCACCTTTACGGCACAGATGCGTCACGCATCTGTGCCGTTTTTGCCCCATGCTGCGCCGCATTGTAAATGCAGCACAACATGGGTGGTGGAACAGTGGCGCAGGATGACTGTCACATCCCTGGTGATGCGCCAGTCATCATAAATCTATCCCTAAGCTTTTTATCTTGTTACAGATGAACTGCCATATGTATCATCAAAATATTCTACATTTTCTAAATAGCGAATTTTAAGGAATAAATAGCGATTCTTTACCATTCCTAATTTGCGATGAGCAAATTGCTAATTGCAAGTTACCCATTCATTTCCATGGCCTAGGAGGCTCATATGAATGAAGGTTTAATTTGCGATTAGCAATTTGCTCATCACAAATTAGGAATTTTTCCAAGGGTGCAGGGGTGTCTCAAGAACACCCTGCTGCACCCCTGAAAAACAAATTTGGGGGCATATGGCACACATACATGCCCTAAGGGCATGTGTTGGCGTCATATGGCACCTTTTGTTTTTTTGAAAAAAAGCTTTTTGAAAAGAATTCACAAATTACCACCAATTTACCACAATAGTTTCCAAATCCTTAATGTCATTTTTTACATAGTTTTTGTTTGATACATTGCATTTAAGTAGTCACAAAATTTGCAAATGCTTCAGTGCAATCGCAAAATAAGGAATAGCAAATTTTGCTACTCCTTATTTTGCATCAAAGTTGTTTGATACATACCATTTGTCTAATTAACATTCGCAAAGGCCGAAATTCATAGAATTTTGATCTTTGCAAATGCTAATTAGCTTGATACATATGGCCCCAAGTGAGGCCTGTCTTGCGACATGGTGCATCTTTTGCATCACTGCTGCTTGGGTTTTATGTGGTACGTTTTTTTTACACCATGACATATCTGCCTAAATGCATCAATTTGTAATGTTGTCGCCTCATAGCAAATCTTTTGCACCACCGCTGCATCATAAAAGTGACGCACAGTGGCACAAAAAAGGCATACACCTATCATAAATCTGTCCCTAGCATTTTAAATGATTAATCCAGGATGACAATAAAGTGTGTCCTATCCAGAGGTTTGTTTAAGGTGAGGCCTACTCAGGATTGCAGATTAAAGTTACGCTTGATGAAGAATACAGAGGAGATAATACATATAAAGGACTACCAATGAAGTAAGTAATGTGCACTTTATTGCGCCAGTCATCATAAATGTATCCCTAAGCTTCTTATCTTGTTACAGATGAACCACCATATGTACCATCAAACTATTTTGCATTTCCTAAATAGCAAATTTTAAGGAATAAATAGCAATTCTTTACTATTCCTAATTTGCAATGAGCAAATTGCTAATTGCAAATTACCCATTCATTTCCATGGGCTAGGAGGCTCATAGGAATGAAGGTTGCAATTTGTGATTAGCAATTAGCTCATCACAAAATAGGATTTTTTTCAAGCGTGCAGGGGTATCTCAAGAACACCCTGCTGCACCCCTGAAAAAGAAATTTGGGAGCATATGGCACACCTACATGCCCTAAGGGCATGTATGGGCGTCATATGGGACCTTTTTTTTTTGTTGAAAAAAATGCTTTTTGAAAAGAATTCGCAAATTACCACAAACTAGAAGTTGGTGGTAGTTTCCAAATCCTTAATATCATTTTTTACATATTTTTTTTTTGATACATTGCATTTAAGGAATCGCAAATTTTGAATTATTGACATTTTAAGTCATTTCCACATGTGCAGTGTTTTCAAAATATAATTTGAAAATCGTTTTTGGGGAAAAGTAATGGTTTGCAAATTTATGACAAGGACATAATGGTGTATGCTTCTCTATAAGGCATTTCAGTGTCTCTGATGTCATTTTTCCCATATTACATTATAAGACCTTTCCCCATGAAGCACATTCCTTGTAAATATGCTCCCACCTGTGCATTGCGAATTTAGATTTTGACTGTTTCAGTCACATAGCCATGTTGAAAGTGACCCAAAAAAATTGCAAACGTTTTAAAATAACACATTCATATGTCTTAAGGACATTTTAAGTCATTTCCCCATGGACAATGTTTTCTAAGTGGCGCAAAAGAGGTACACACCTATCATAAATCTGTCCCTAGCATTTTAAATGATTAATACAGGATAACAATAAGATGTAGCCTATCCAGAGGTTTGTTTAAAGTGAGGCCTACTCAGGATTGCAGATTAAATTTACGCTTGATGAAGAATACAGAGGAGATAATATATGTAAAGCTCTACCAATGAAGTAAGTGATGTCTACTTCATTGTGCCAGTTACCATAAATGAATCCATAAGCTTCTTATCTTGTTAGAGATCAACCGCCATATGTATCATCAAACTATTTTGCATTTCCTAAATAGCGAATTTCAAGGAATAAATAGCAATTCTTTACCATTCCTAATTTGCAATGAGCAAATTGCTAATTGCTATTTTACCCATTCATTTCCATGGGCTAGGAGGCTCATATAAATGAAGGTGCAATTTGCGATTAACAATTTGCTCATCACAAATTAGGAATTTATTCCAAAGGTGCAGGGGTGTCTCAAGAACACCCTGCTGCAACCCTAAAAAAGAAATTTGGGGGCATATGGCGCACATAAATTTTAACAACATTCCTTTACCTCAACAACGATTTTCAAATCATAACTTCAAAACACTACACATGGGAAAATTACTTAAATTGTCCTTAAGACACATAAAAGCGTTTTTTGATTGGCTTTCCTGCATGGTAGGGTCACTTTTAACATGGCTATGTAACACAAACATTCAAAATCAAAATTTTCCATGCACAGGTGGGAGCATATTTACAAGCAATTTGCGCCACAGAGAAAGGTCTTACATTAAAATGGGAAAAATAACATCAGGGACAGTCAATTGCCTTATAAAGAACCATACACCATTATGTCCTTGTCATGAATTTAAAAACAATTCCTTTTCCCCAAAAACGATTTTCAAATCATAATTTCAAAACACTGCACATGAGAAAATGACTTAAAATGTGATTAAAACACATGAAAGCGTTTTTTGATTGCCTTTCCAGCATGGTTGGGTCACTTTTAACATGGCTATGTAACACAAACATTCAAAATCTAAATATTCCATGCACATGTGAGAGCATATTTACAAGCAATTTGCGCCACAGAGAAAGGTCTTACACTAAAATGAGAAAAATAACATCAGGGACAGTCAATTGCCTTATAAAGAAGCATACACCATTATGTCCTTGTCATGAATTTAAAAACAATTCCTTTTCCCCAAAAACGATTTTCAAATCATAATTTCTAAACACTGCACATGGGAAAATGACTTAAAATGTCATTAAAACACATGAAAGCATTTTTTGATTGGCTTTCCAGCATGGTTGGGTCACTTTTAACATGGCTATGTAACACAAACATTCAAAATCAAAATTTTCCATACACATGTGAGAGCATATTTACAAGCAATTTGCGCCACATAAATCATAATTTTCTCCTTAAAGCACACTATTCTCTATCTAAATTAAAGAAATATTTTCTCACCTTAGCAAATACTTTGAGTTTGAAAACAGTCTAAGAAACACACCAATTTGTCTTCAGCAGAGCAAAAGGTATGCACTCCAGAGTCTGCAGCTATCAAAAGCACAGAAATGCTGTAATTCTTCACACATATTTCTCATGTCACCCAATCAAAACTCTTCCCTCACTTTTTTTCAAATGAAAACCCTTCCCCCTCTGCCCTTTCTGCCTATTTTCCATAGCAACCACCTCTTGGAAAAACTCTGGTGTTTGCAAGTTCACACAACAATGTTGCAATTGAACTCTGAACTCTCAGTGCACATGCATATCCAGTGCATTCTTTCATTTAATGATTTTTTATTGACCACTCAAAATACATCTTTCAAAGAACACATCTGTGCACCCTAACTTTCTGTTTTCATCAATCAAAATCCACCAATCACTGTTACTGCTTCATGAACACAGAAACTCCACAGTTTTTTTTTCATTTTACACTCTCATTTTTTCAACTGCCATTTCATTGCCACACTTCATCTGACTGCAGGAGAACCTTCTCTCACCATGTTTTCTGTCTGGATTGTTGGTCATAGTTATATTCACTGGGCTCAAAGGTACGTTGAAAGCAGGAATTTACCTAACCTCAATTTACAAGATGTGGAAATTAAGTGGTTTGGCCACAGAGGATTAAAATGTCACCAATTGATACCATTGGTGAAAACCTTTATGCATTTGCCAAAACCTGACCTGTTAATTGTGCACTGTGGAGGTAATGACTTGGGCACTTTGACTGGTGTAGGTCTGGAAATGCTTTTAAAGGACACCTTTGAGCAATTAATGGCACTTTTTCCTCAGACTGCCTTGGTATATTCAAATATATGCCAAAGACAGAAATGGAGGTGGTCAAACCAATTTTGTCCACAAATTGAGAAGTCGAGGAAGCATGTAAACAAATCTGTTTCAGCTTACATGAGAGACCATGGAATGGGCTCCCTGTACAACAATAACTTGCGTTACTACATGCAAGATATCTACAGAGGAGATGGAGTTCACTTCTCAGATGAGGGCAACAGAGTTTTCACTCTGAATTTAAGAATGTGCATTGGTACCTACTTATAAGTACCTAAATGTACCATAAACCCAAAAGCTCTTCTCAGAGCTACCCTACATCTAATCACTCACAATTATTATTTTACTCTAACTTTTTTCACTAATTTTCAACAAAGTACGCTCCCTGGGGCGCTACCCGGTACGCGTACCGGGAGCTAACCTCGCGAAATTTTTTTTAAAAAATGTTTTTTTTTCGCACATATAAACCTCCTCAGCCACCCTCAGAAAACCTAGGGGGTCAAGATAACTCTACCGTGCCCCCTTCTACCCATTCCGAACATTATTTGCCCTCCATCTTGTATCTTAATTCGACCGAAACACAAAATGGTGGACTACCGGAACGCTTAAGGTCCGCGAACCGAGGCGCTCAACGGTTCGCGTACCGGGTCGCTCCCTGGGAAGATAAAGGAAATAAAAAATAATCAAAAAATCCAACAATCAATTAACATACAGCATTTGAAAAGACTATCATTCATTTTTCATTGTAGTACGCTCCCCAGAACGCTTCCCGGTTCGCGGACCGGGCGCTAACCACGAAAAAAAACAAAAAAAGAATTTTTTTTTTTTTGCCCCGCGGGGACCCTTTAAAACCTCCACATTAAACCTAGGGGGTCAGCGAGGATCTACTATGCCCCCTTATAGTTATTTCCCCCTTTGTTTTGGCCTCCTCTTGTCTCTCGATCCTACCGAGAGACAAGATGGCGGCCGCTCCGGACTGTTTAGAATGTTGACAGACACCGGAGAGCCAATCAGCTTCGCTACGCGACGTTCCGGTACGCTTAAGGTCCGCGAACCGGGGCGCTGCCCGGTCCGCGCTTACAGATATATATCTTTTTTTGAACGTTAATTTCTCAAAATCCACTGCAGCACATATATTGAGACCTACAAAAGGCACATCGGGCTACCAGTCCCTACAATTTAGCCAAGTTTCGTGCAAATCCATTCAGCCGTTCGGGCTAAAAGTGAGGCTAACCGCCCTATGGAAAACTCAATGTTAAAAACACGTTTTGGGACCCCCCTTTTTTCTCGGCTCCCCCTGGACGAACCCCCCCCCAAATTTTCAGGGGCTCCTCAGAAACAAAATGTTCCATTTTCCAGAAAATTTCAGCCAATTCCATCCACAAACGCCAAAGTTATTAGACATAGAATTTTCAAAAATCCCATAGGGAAAAAATCCTAACTATATATACCTACTGGTGACCGCCAGTAGGTAATATATATATATATATATATATATATATATATATATATATATATATATATATATATATATATATATATATATATATATATATATATATATATATATATATATATCCCAGCTCCACAACACCAAACACGTGAGTCACTCTTCAGGGCGGGTGCCAAGTACCGCGGTGGTGTCCGCGTGAAATACCAAGGCTCCAATTTCCAAAAAATGCCCAGCCGGGATTAGAGGAAAACACAGCACTCACACGGGCAGCAGCAGTTTAGCAAGACGGTTTATTCAGAAAAGCAAAGCAGACGCGTTTCGGGAGTGGAATCCCTTCGTCAGTGTTGTCATCAAAGCGCCAATAATTACACCCTTATCTATGTTCATGCCAAATGCCGGCATCAACAAAGGACTAATGCATTTTCGGAAAAAACGGCGCGCCATCTTTGAACGCCTATGTTATTTACATTTTTACATTTTATCAACATGGGAAATAAGAATGCATAATATTCGCATCATATTCAGAACGTCAATAAAGACATTAGTGCGTTAGCATCTCAAAATCTCGCCGTGTATCGGCAACAGATATAAGAGACAGTAAAGTCTTAAATAGTCACATATCTGAGATAAAGTGCAATACAAAGAATGCATTTTTAAAGCGAAAAACGCTACTCTTATTGATAAATGGTATGTTTAACCAAATCTTGCCGTGGATCGGCAATTGCAACCTAATATTAGGTTGCTAGATACTCAGTAAAGTGACACAGAAAAAAGCACATGGAAAATAAATCCCATAAAGATCAAATACAAAACATTGCATTCACTATATACATCTTCAGAATAATACCCAGTTAAATGATCACTGATATTGCGAACAGAATTATATGGTTACTTATGTATTATAGATCATATTCTTATCCCAGGTGAGTAGCAAGTTCTTCCCCCATATTAAGTCCCTTGGGGGCCTTGGTCTCAAGATCTATAATAAATCTAGATTCTAGTCTTCTCAAGACCTGTAATCGATTTCCTCCTCTTGGGTTTTCATCCACTTGATCTAAGCAGAAGTAGCGCAGCAGAGTTCTATCACTCTTGTGTTTGATGGCAAAATGCCGTGCTACCGGATAACTGAAGTCTTTATTGGCAATTGCCCGCATATGCTCCAATATTCGAAGTTTAACTGGGTTGATGGTGCTACCCACATACCTTAACGAGCATGGACAGACTAAACAGTAGACTGCGTGATCAGTGTGACAGGACATGAATTTGTTAATTTTCTTGCCACCTAGACAACCTGGTACCTCATATGTCAAGGTTCTCTTACTAGCAGAGCAGGCCTTGCATTTCCCGCACGGGAAAAAGCCTTTTGCATCCTTTAGAGTTCCTAGGCGTTTTTTCTCTACTGGAAGATAACTGTGAACCATATCATCTCGTAACGATCTTGCCCTTTTAAAAGTAATGGCAGGCACAGCTGGAATGTCTGGACCTATGATTGGGTCCGCTTTCAGGATGTGCCAATGTTTGGACAAGATCGATCTTAGTCTAAATGAATTCGCAGCAAACGGTGTGATCATTCTGAATTGGGCCACTTGTGATTCAATGATCTCTTTCTTTTCAAACAGTTTGCTGCGAGGTATCTTTCTGACTCGTTTCAATGTCTCTCGAAGCTGGTTACTATTATAGCCTCTATTTTGGAACCTCTTTATGCTATCGCTAGCTGCTAGTTCGAAATCTTCATTGTTGGTGCAATTACGCTTTAATCGTAATAATTCACCGTAAGGGATGTTGGCAATAAGTTTCCGGGAGTGGCTACTTGAGGCGTGTAAAACGCTATTCCCCGCCGTTGGTTTACGATAAAGTTTGGTGCTGATTTTACCATCCTGCACACTCACTTCTAAGTCAAGGTAATTGACCTTCTCTTTACTGATTTCCCCAGTGAATTTAAGGTTGCACTCATTGTTGTTAAGCACAGAGATATAATCATTCGCCTCTTCTATAGACCCATTCCACACAAGGAACAGGTCGTCAATATACCTGCTCCAAGCCACTATTTTATTGCTCCAGACTGCATTTCCAGGGGCCCAGGCTACCTGCTCCTCCCACCAGCCCACGAATAAATTCGCGTAGCTGGGGGCGAAGCAGGAACCCATCGCAGTCCCAGAACACTGTTGGTATAGGGTGTCCTGAAAGAGAAAAATGTTGTTATACAGACAAAATCTGATAAGTTCCAACAGCATCTTGTTGTGTGATGCAAATCTCAGTTCTCTTTGGTTTAGGAAAAATTCCACAGCAATAAGTCCCTTTTCGTGGTCTATACAAGTATAGAGACTTGTAATGTCTAGCGTGATGAGTATGAATGAGGGTTGCCAAGTAATAGACTCTATTTTTTCAATGAAATCTGTAAAATCTCTTATGTATGATTTCAAAGACAGTACAAAGCCAAAAAGAAAATGGTCTAAGAATTTGGATAGGTTCTCAGTAAGACCTCCTATGGAGGAGATAATCGGTCTTCCAGGAGGATTGCACATGCTCTTGTGAACCTTAGGCAGGTGGTAGAAACAGGGTAAAATGGGGTTCACAGTTTTCAGGAACAGATATTCCTCAAGTTCAATCATTTGTCGATCGTGCCACTTTTTTAGCAATTGGTAAAGTTCCTCAATGCTGGTCAGATAGTCCTTCTTAGTGATGACCTTGTAGCATGTTTGATCGTCAAGTTGTCGTTTGGCCTCTGTGACATATTGTAATCTGGACATAATGACTATGTTGCCTCCTTTGTCGGAGGGTTTGCAAACAATCTTTTCATCCTCCGTCAAGCATTGCACAGCATGTTGTTGTTCCTTGCTGATATTATGGTGCTTGTTCCGGGGTCTAGATTCCGTCCTCATGGCAGCCAGATCCCTGGTTACTACTTCTGCAAAGACATCAATCGCGTCCATTGCAGTCTGAGGGACAAATCTTGAAGCAAGTTTAAATGTACTCTTCGGTGCTTCTTGCTCTATGTTAACATTATCCAGTCTCTGTGTTAACGTATTTGTTGCTGCATTAGTCTCCATATCACCATCTCGTCTCAGATTTTGTAGAACTTCACAGGCCGTGAGGTCATTGACCGTTAGGAGATCGGTGTCTTTACTCTTTCTCAGGTGTTTTGATTCCAGCTTAGTAGGTTTGGTCTTAAAAAACTTATGCAGCTTCATTTTCCGAGTAAATTTGTAAAGGTCTATGCGTGTTTGTGTAAATTCCATGTTTTTGTTCGGGCAAAAGGTGAGTCCTAATTTCAACACGGACTCTTCCATTGGTGTTAGAGCTCTATCTGATAAATTTACGATGGTGAGTTGGTCTGAATCATTCACCATCTGCCTCTCCTTTGGCTCCTGGTTACTCGTGTTGTTGGTTTTGTTTGACCTCTGCCTTTTGCCTTTCCAACCTCCTCGCCTTGTTTGCCTGCGTCTTCTGGGGGCTTGTTCTTGCCGCCCCGCAGCCAACTCTCCTGTATGACTTTGAACTCGTGTTGAAAAGGAGTTTTGGTGGTTGTCATCGCAGGCACTGTGGTTGGGTCAGACATTTCATCTCCTGAGGTTCCACTTTGATTGACATCGGAGTCCGAAGTTTCGACTCTTGTTTCCGTCGATGTACTCGGCATCAGGTTTTTTCTGGCCACCTCCTTACGTGGTTGGTCATATTTTTTATGGAAAGTCAACACCCTTCCCATCGCATAGTCCCGCTCATCCCGGTCAAATTTCTCTTATTTCTTGAGTTTGATTTTAATTTCATATTTCTGAAGTCGTTTTTTCATATTTGCCCTAAGTTGCTCCTGTTCCTCTTTGTTCGCATTTTTCATGATCAGTTCTTCCAATTCTTCAATTTCTTTAACGACCTTGTCACGGTCGCTCCATGCAAATTGAATCAGGATCTCCAACATCCCTTTGCAGGAGTTAGCTATGTGTGATGCCCATGTTTCCAATAATTGGGGGTCCGGGTTCTCGTATGCGGGTACTGTAAAGATCCGAAGACCTCGAGGCACTCTCTGTACCTCTACGTATCCCTGCAATGATGTACCCTCCCACCATTTGCGCAGCTCTCGCTCATATAATTTTTCAAGTTTTTGGAACTGCGTTGATAAAGTGTTGGAAACAGTCACACTCGTGACTGGTAACGATTTCGAAATGTCTGGATTCTTATTCTTGAACATGTCTCCGGCTGCATCACGGCGCTCTGACATGTTAAACATTTTCTTATTGCCAAAAACTTTGGTCACCCGGTCCCGGGGACCAAAACCTGAGTCCGTCTGCTTACTGCTGTCTGCCCCTTTCACCCAACCGTCAAAAAATGCAGAATAACATGGAAAAAGCGCTTCCGCGAGCAGGCTTACCGTGATTCAAGTCCGCCTGCTCATGCACTTTCCGTTGCGCTCCGGACCTCGTTACTTCCCAGATGAAAGGTGGTAGAAGTTCTCCTGTTTTTAAGGGTCCGTTTGACGGTGGTGCACTCACTTCAATAAGCAGTTTAGCAAGACGGTTTATTCAGAAAAGCAAAGCAGACGCGTTTCGGGAGTGGAATCCCTTCGTCAGTGTTGTCATCAAAGCGCCAATAATTACACCCTTATCTATGTTCATGCCAAATGCCGGCATCAACAAAGGACTAATGCATTTTCGGAAAAAACGGCGCGCCATCTTTGAACGCCTATGTTATTTACATTTTTACATTTTATCAACATGGGAAATAAGAATGCATAATATTTGCATCATATTCAGAACGTCAATAAAGACATTAGTGCGTTAGCATCTCAAAATCTCGCCGTGTATCGGCAACAGATATAAGAGACAGTAAAGTCTTAAATAGTCACATATCTGAGATAAAGTGCAATACAAAGAATGCATTTTTAAAGCGAAAAACGCTACTCTTATTGATAAATGCACTAATGTCTTTATTGACGTTCTGAATATGATGCGAATATTATGCATTCTTATTTCCCATGTTGATAAAATGTAAAAATGTAAATAACATAGGCGTTCAAAGATGGCGCGCCGTTTTTTCCGAAAATGCATTAGTCCTTTGTTGATGCCGGCATTTGGCATGAACATAGATAAGGGTGTAATTATTGGCGCTTTGATGACAACACTGACGAAGGGATTCCACTCCCGAAACGCGTCTGCTTTGCTTTTCTGAATAAACCGTCTTGCTAAACTGCTGCTGCCCGTGTGAGTGCTGTGTTTTCCTCTAAGCCCGGCTGGGCATTTTTTGGAAATTGGAGCCTTGGTATTTCACGCGGACACCACCGCGGTACTTGGCACCCGCCCTGAAGAGTGACTCACGTGTTTGGTGTTGTGGAGCTGGGATTTTATTGAAGTGAGTGCACCACCGTCAAACGGACCCTTAAAAACAGGAGAACTTCTACCACCTTTCATCTGGGAAGTAACGAGGTCCGGAGCGCAACGCAAAGTGCATGAGCAGGCGGACTTGAATCACGGTAAGCCTGCTCGCGGAAGCGCTTTTTCCGTGTTATTCTGCATTTTTTGACGGTTGGGTGAAAGGGGCAGACAGCAGTAAGCAGACGGACTCAGGTTTTGGTCCCCGGGACCGGGTGACCAAAGTTTTTGGCAATAAGAAAATGTTTAACATGTCAGAGCGCCGTGATGCAGCCGGAGACATGTTCAAGAATAAGAATCCAGACATTTCGAAATCGTTACCAGTCACGAGTGTGACTGTTTCCAACACTTTATCAACGCAGTTCCAAAAACTTGAAAAATTATATGAGCGAGAGCTGCGCAAATGGTGGGAGGGTACATCATTGCAGGGATACGTAGAGGTACAGAGAGTGCCTCGAGGTCTTCGGATCTTTACAGTACCCGCATACGAGAACCCGGACCCCCAATTATTGGAAACATGGGCATCACACATAGCTAACTCCTGCAAAGGGATGTTGGAGATCCTGATTCAATTTGCATGGAGCGACCGTGACAAGGTCGTTAAAGAAATTGAAGAATTGGAAGAACTGATCATGAAAAATGCGAACAAAGAGGAACAGGAGCAACTTAGGGCAAATATGAAAAAACGACTTCAGAAATATGAAATTAAAATCAAACTCAGGAAACAAGAGAAATTTGACCGGGATGAGCGGGACTATGCGATGGGAAGGGTGTTGACTTTCCATAAAAAATATGACCAACCACGTAAGGAGGTGGCCAGAAAAAACCTGATGCCGAGTACATCGACGGAAACAAGAGTCGAAACTTCGGACTCCGATGTCAATCAAAGTGGAACCTCAGGAGATGAAATGTCTGACCCAACCACAGTGCCTGCGATGACAACCACCAAAACTCCTTTTCAACACGAGTTCAAAGTCATACAGGAGAGTTGGCTGCGGGGCGGCAAGAACAAGCCCCCAGAAGACGCAGGCAAACAAGGCGAGGAGGTTGGAAAGGCAAAAGGCAGAGGTCAAACAAAACCAACAACACGAGTAACCAGGAGCCAAAGGAGAGGCAGATGGTGAATGATTCAGACCAACTCACCATCGTAAATTTATCAGATAGAGCTCTAACACCAATGGAAGAGTCCGTGTTGAAATTAGGACTCACCTTTTGCCCGAACAAAAACATGGAATTTACACAAACACGCATAGACCTTTACAAATTTACTCGGAAAATGAAGCTGCATACGTTTTTTAAGACCAAACCTACTAAGCTGGAATCAAAACACCTGAGAAAGAGTAAAGACACCGATCTCCTAACGGTCAATGACCTCACGGCCTGTGAAGTTCTACAAAATCTGAGACGAGATGGTGATATGGAGACTAATGCAGCAACAAATACGTTAACACAGAGACTGGATAATGTTAACATAGAGCAAGAAGCACCGAAGAGTACATTTAAACTTGCTTCAAGATTTGTCCCTCAGACTGCAATGGACGCGATTGATGTCTTTGCAGAAGTAGTAACCAGGGATCTGGCTGCCATGAGGACGGAATCTAGACCCCGGAACAAGCACCATAATATTAGCAAGGAACAACAACATGCTGTGCAATGCTTGACGGAGGATGAAAAGATTGTTTGCAAACCCTCCGACAAAGGAGGCAACATAGTCATTATGTCCAGATTACAATATGTCACAGAGGCCAAACGACAACTTGACGATCAAACATGCTACAAGGTCATCACTAAGAAGGACTATCTGACCAGCATTGAGGAACTTTACCAATTGCTAAAAAAGTGGCACGATCGACAAATGATTGAACTTGAGGAATATCTGTTCCTGAAAACTGTGAACCCCATTTTACCCTGTTTCTACCACCTGCCTAAGGTTCACAAGAGCATGTGCAATCCTCCTGGAAGACCGATTATCTCCTCCATAGGAGGTCTTACTGAGAACCTATCCAAATTCTTAGACCATTTTCTTTTTGGCTTTGTACTGTCTTTGAAATCATACATAAGAGATTCTACAGATTTCATTGAAAAAATAGAGTCTATTACTTGGCAACCCTCATTCATACTCATCACGCTAGACATTACAAGTCTCTATACTTGTATAGACCACAAAAAGGGACTTATTGCTGTGGAATTTTTCCTAAACCAAAGAGAACTGAGATTTGCATCACACAACAAGATGCTGTTGGAACTTATCAGATTTTGTCTGTATAACAACATTTTTCTCTTTCAGGACACCCTATACCAACAGTGTTCTGGGACTGCGATGGGTTCCTGCTTCGCCCCCAGCTACGCGAATTTATTCGTGGGCTGGTGGGAGGAGCAGGTAGCCTGGGCCCCTGGAAATGCAGTCTGGAGCAATAAAATAGTGGCTTGGAGCAGGTATATTGACGACCTGTTCCTTGTGTGGAATGGGTCTATAGAAGAGGCGAATGATTATATCTCTGTGCTTAACAACAATGAGTGCAACCTTAAATTCACTGGGGAAATCAGTAAAGAGAAGGTCAATTACCTTGACTTAGAAGTGAGTGTGCAGGATGGTAAAATCAGCACCAAACTTTATCGTAAACCAACGGCGGGGAACAGCGTTTTACACGCCTCAAGTAGCCACTCCCGGAAACTTATTGCCAACATCCCTTACGGTGAATTATTACGATTAAAGCGTAATTGCACCAACAATGAAGATTTCGAACTAGCAGCTAGCGATAGCATAAAGAGGTTCCAAAATAGAGGCTATAATAGTAACCAGCTTCGAGAGACATTGAAACGAGTCAGAAAGATACCTCGCAGCAAACTGTTTGAAAAGAAAGAGATCATTGAATCACAAGTGGCCCAATTCAGAATGATCACACCGTTTGCTGCGAATTCATTTAGACTAAGATCGATCTTGTCCAAACATTGGCACATCCTGAAAGCGGACCCAATCATAGGTCCAGACATTCCAGCTGTGCCTGCCATTACTTTTAAAAGGGCAAGATCGTTACGAGATGATATGGTTCACAGTTATCTTCCAGTAGAGAAAAAACGCCTAGGAACTCTAAAGGATGCAAAAGGCTTTTTCCCGTGCGGGAAATGCAAGGCCTGCTCTGCTAGTAAGAGAACCTTGACATATGAGGTACCAGGTTGTCTAGGTGGCAAGAAAATTAACAAATTCATGTCCTGTCACACTGATCACGCAGTCTACTGTTTAGTCTGTCCATGCTCGTTAAGGTATGTGGGTAGCACCATCAACCCAGTTAAACTTCGAATATTGGAGCATATGCGGGCAATTGCCAATAAAGACTTCAGTTATCCGGTAGCACGGCATTTTGCCATCAAACACAAGAGTGATAGAACTCTGCTGCGCTACTTCTGCTTAGATCAAGTGGATGAAAACCCAAGAGGAGGAAATCGATTACAGGTCTTGAGAAGACTAGAATCTAGATTTATTATAGATCTTGAGACCAAGGCCCCCAAGGGACTTAATATGGGGGAAGAACTTGCTACTCACCTGGGCTAAGAATATGATCTATAATACATAAGTAACCATATAATTCTGTTCGCAATATCAGTGATCATTTAACTGGGTATTATTCTGAAGATGTATATAGTGAATGCAATGTTTTGTATTTGATCTTTATGGGATTTATTTTCCATGTGCTTTTTTCTGTGTCACTTTACTGAGTATCTAGCAACCTAATATTAGGTTGCAATTGCCGATCCACGGCAAGATTTGGTTAAACATACCATTTATCAATAAGAGTAGCGTTTTTCGCTTTAAAAATGCATTCTTTGTATTGCACTTTATCTCAGATATGTGACTATTTAAGACTTTACTGTCTCTTATATCTGTTGCCGATACACGGCGAGATTTTGAGATGCTAACGCACTAATGTCTTTATTGACGTTCTGAATATGATGCGAATATTATGCATTCTTATTTCCCATGTTGATAAAATGTAAAAATGTAAATAACATAGGCGTTCAAAGATGGCGCGCCATTTTTTCCGAAAATGCATTAGTCCTTTGTTGATGCCGGCATTTGGCATGAACATAGATAAGGGTGTAATTATTGGCGCTTTGATGACAACACTGACGAAGGGATTCCACTCCCGAAACGCGTCTGCTTTGCTTTTCTGAATAAACCGTCTTGCTAAACTGCTGCTGCCCGTGTGAGTGCTGTGTTTTCCTCTAAGCCCGGCTGGGCATTTTTGGGAAATTGGAGCCTTGATATATATATATATATATATATACATATATATATATATATATATACATATATATATATATATATATATATATATATATATATATATATATATATATATATATATATATATATATATATATATATATATATATTCCTGCTCCGTGTACTTGCCTTTTATTTCCACACTCTCGAGCGGGTGCCCGGTCCAGCGGTGGCAAAACCGACAATATTCAGCTCCTTACGCGCTTTTGACACGGTAAATGAGGACCAGCAATCACATTAGGTTAAATCAGCCTTCTGAATTTATTAGCGATTAAGTATTCCAAACAAACGCGTTTCGGCGCCAGCCTTCATCTGTGTCGACGGGCGCCGTTTCTTTGGCAACAAATATCTCATGCTCTAATCATTGCAATGAAAGACGGACATCCACACTCTCATTACAAAAAGGCGCCATTTTAGAGCGTGTCATATTCTGATTTATTTCATTGACTGCCTTTCGTAACATCATAGACATGCTCTTGACTACACAGTTAACATTTTCTTATTGCCATACTAAGCAATTCTAGCCAACAGCATATTCATACATCAACAGTGTAAAGTGAAATTGCTCAATGGCGTATTTCCTGATAATTTTGTCATATCTACTCAAAGTTTCATTACCACTGCTGCTATACTAGTACATGTCTTGATTCTGCTCTATATGGGCTTACGCACTCATAACTGTGTACTGCCTTGAATAGGCTATCTGTTGCATAAAAGAAAAGTTTTCTCTGCTCTGTATGGGTTTGCGTATTTGTACTCCCATTCTGCCTTGCCTGGGCTATTTATTGCTAGGTATTGATACTATAAACCACAGATGTGTTTTCCAATATAACTGTGTATCCTCTTTCCTCCAATATGTACCTAGTGTGCGTGTCTGCTTCGTGTTTAGATGAAGGCTACTCCTCCACAGGGACACTCCAGCACATACACTGTGAATTCCATTTTACAAGTTAGTCTCTTACTGATAGGTATGGGGTCTGGCTTGAAAGGACTGCTATGATGAGTCTTATTGCGTGCAAATATACATGCTTTATAAGTATTTATTCATTTATTTATTTATAAAGTTTTATATAAGTGGGGCATTTGCTGAATCCTTTATGCGATGTAAGCCCATTGTTAGGGGATTTCAGTTCTGAGTTATTCCTAACTAAGCTATTACTCATGAACCTCGCTTTTCTAAAGGTCAAAGCTGTTTTTTTGGGTAGATGTATACCCAAAATTGGATCACTCCGCTCCAGACTCCAGTTTCTATGCAGTATTTTTATGAGGGCCTAGTGCGGCCTACTATATGTGAGTATTATCCTGGATTGCTGCTCAGAATGGTCTTGATCTGAGTCCTCCCGGCTAGTTTTTACAGCAAGGACCTCTGTTCTAGATGACATTTTGGTTTTGTTGATGGCTCTGTCTATAATGTTAGGTGTGTAACCTCTTTCCTGGAATCTCTGTCTCCTCAAATCCTGAGGTGTATGGCAATCTTCCTCCGTGCTACAAATGCCCGTGATACGTAGCATCTCCCCGTAGGGGATACTCTGTATCAAGTGACGCAGATGGTGACTACTGCGGTGTAGCACTGTGTTACCAGCAGAAGGTTTTCTAAACAGTTTGGTTGAAATGTTGTCATTATTTACAAACACCTCCACATCCAAAAAATATACTGAAGATTTGCTGATGTTAGCAGTGAAGTGAAGGTTGAGACGGTTGTTGTTAATCTGTTTGATAAACTGGAGAGCGCTTGTCCCAGACCCCCTCCAGATCAGGAACAGACCGTCTATATAGCGCAACCAAATGGGCACATGTTGATTAATTGTGTCTTTGAATTGTCCCCTGAGGACCTGCTCTTCCTACAGCCCCATATGCAAACAGGCATAGCTGGGAGAAAAGCAGGCCCCCATTGAAACACCCCTGAATTTGCTGGTATACTTGGTTGTCAACTAGGAAGAAATTTTGTTCCAGACATGTAGTGATCATAGTGACTAATATTCTGTTGTGCATAGATAAATACATAGGCCTTTGGTTTAAATAATGTTCAATAGTCTTGAGGCCATCTAATACCATGGCTTAAGGCTGTTGAAAAAAGCCTATTAAGTGTGGGGCAGGAGCATCTTTTTACCTCCCCCCAACTAATCGATTGCTCGCATAAGAATCTAATAAAAAGGGCTTTGTATGATTCTTATTACAAAGAGAGGGAAAGGGGTGATTTTGCAAAGCCATCTACAATAAGGTACACTTCCCTTATTGAGCCATGTGACAAGCCGCATGCCATGCCTCAGGGCTACCTCCGCATAAAGCTAGGTAGGTGGAATAGGAACTTGCTATTTCGGTTCAGGGATGGAAGCATTATAAATCTACTTTGCTTCCCGTTAGGCTTCAATAAACATGTGGAAAACCTAAGCTGTCCCTGTAACCTTGGTGGAAAACAAAGCTTGCTCCATTTTACCTTTTTCTGTGGTTTTTATGAAATGCACACTAAGCACTTTTTAATACCGTACTGTAGAAAAAATGCTCTGATGGATTTTAAATGAGCTTTTAAAGATTTATTGAGGCTAAAGACGGACGAAGCAACTTTTAGAGTGAGTTGCTTTCTCAAAGCTGTTGTCCGGTCCCGTACTTCTCTGTTAATTGACTGAGAAAATTCGCTCTATGCACTTTTTTGCACATTGTATATTTGCACTAGCAGTTGCGTTTTTGCACATGATAAAGCGATCTATTGCTATGAAATTGTAACTTTAGAGGCTGATATTTGTCTATATTCCCTTTTATAACTGTGCTATCAACTTTTTGACTGAGTAACTTGCATCATGCTCTTTGCACATTGTACATTTTGCACTAGTGGTCGCGTCTTGCACATGGAAAAGCTATTTTATTGCTATGAATTTGCAATTCTGCAGGATGTTAATTGTCTATATTTTATCTTTTATGACTGTGTTATTGTTTTTGTTGTGTTTGACATGTACTTTTATGGATGTTCTACAATCCGAATAAAGATCTTTTGACTTTTGACTTGACTTTGATGGCGAATAGACCTGTAAAGCGATGTAACATCTAGAGTGATTATCAATAAATCAGAACTCCATGTGATGTTATTTATTTTTCTTAGGAAGTCTGACGCATCCTGTAGATGTGAAGGCAGGCCTTTGACCCAGTCTTGCAAAAAATAGTCCACGTATTTTGATATATTTTCGATAGCAATGTTAATAGCAGATATTATTGGCCTGCCCGGGGGTTTGCTAGCACTTTTGTGGATTTTGGGGATGAAGTAAAGGGCAGGGATGACTGGATGTTCATTTTTCAAAAAGCGATATTCATCCTCACTTAACAGCCACCCACTCTTCCATGCCAATAGCTTCAAATAGTACTCATTCCATGCTGATTTCACAATGTGTATACTGCTTTTTTAGGTCGAGCGACCTATCTCAATGCGCATGCGCATTGAACGGGAGCTCGATATAAAGGGGCTTAAACAGAGGTTTAACTAGCTGGCGATTTGGTGCTGTGCCCGTGCGCTTTTAGGTCAATGTGCAAGCGCATTGACCTAAAATGCGCGTGCACAGCATCAAATCATCAGCCATCTGTTGCCCAGCTTGGTGCCGCTCCACCCCCTGCGGCATCAAAGGCTTTCACGGCCGGCCGGCCGTGCTTTCAGTTTGCCGCTCCACCCCCTGCGGCATCAAAGGCTTTCACGGCCGGCCGGCCGTGCATTCAGTTTCAGGAGCCTGCATTGTTTTCACGCCCGGCCTCCGGCCGTGACTCGCATTACTCCCAGCGCTGCCTTGTTATTGCCTTACAATGTTCAGATCTCTACCAGGCTCCATTAAATATGTGCACAAGACATGTCTTTGAGGTGCTGAGAATGTCAGATATCCGCAGATGCCACTACACTGCACTGAGGGGAGCTCTGTACATATAATGTATGTTTATACATATCTTCACATTCTCCGAAACCTCACTGCACATCAAACCTCTTTCAAGCATCACAGCATCAAGTCATACACGTCACTGTGTTAAGCCCCGGAAATAACCTTTAACATATGTATTGAGTTGGATTCATTTTGCATAAAATAAACTGTGCACTACATAAAAAACGTTTTTCATCGTAATTGTATTTATTCTTTTATTTTTGTTATCTTTTTGTCGAAGGCTCCCGCATCACGCACCTCGGTCTGCATTCTTAAGATTTGCTCCTCGGGTCTCCCCTGTGCTTAGCCCTAATGATCAACATAGAAAGCGCTTCCACAGGGATCCCCCGCATCCCGCCAGGCGCTGCAGCTTCTTAGACATCCCCCAACTACGTTCACATCTGAGCCCAACTGCGCCCTCTGTCTGCAGTTTCATGTCAGTTGTTTCATTCAACACGCAACGCGTTGAGACTGCAGGGCGTCACTCAAATCCTCCTGGAGCAGAATAAGGAAAGCAACTCCAGCAATCCCCCCCCCGCCCCTCCCCCAAGTAGTTTGTTTTTATTACGCTTTCTTTCATTCTCTCCTTCCTCTTTGTCCCTTCCTCAGCCTTCCATTCATACTTCTCTCCATTCTTCATCCCTTCTTCTGTTCCTCTTCCTCTTTTACCCCCTTCATCCACCCCCTTAGTTATTACTCTCCTCTTTCATTCTTTCCTTCTTCCCTTCGTTGTTTCCTTTCTTCATCGCATCCATTCTTTCTTTCCTCCTCGCTGTCATCTTCCTCCCTTCGCATACTTTCTTCCACTCCTCCCTTTCCACTTCCTTCATTCTTCCCACTCACTCTCTCCTCGCCTCTTCTTTCTTCCTCATCATTCTTTTTTAGGTCTCGCTGAACCAACCCTCTCACCCTGATACACCCTCACCCTCCCTCACACATCCACCACCACATCCACCACCACCACCACATCCACCACATGCACCACCACCGCATCCACCACCACACCCACCACCACATCCACCACACCCACCACCACCACACCCACCACCACATTCACCGCATCCACCACCACCACATCCACCACCACCACATCCACCACATCCACCACCACCACATCCACCACCACCGCATCCACCACCACCACCGCATCCACCACCACCGCATCCACCACCACCACCGCATCCACCACCACCGCATCCACCACCACCACATCCACATCCACCACCGCATCCACCACCACCATCACTTCCACCACCATCACTTCCACCACCACATCCACCACCACATCCACCACCACATCCACCACCACTTTCACCACATCCACCACCACATCCACCACCACTTTCACCACATCCACCACCACATCCACCACCACCACCTCCACCACCACATCCACCACCACATCCACCACCACATCCACTCCCACATCCACCCCCACATCCACCCCCACATCCACCACCATCACCACCACATCCACCACCATATCCATCACCACCACATCCACCACCACCATATCCCCCAGATCCACCACCACCACATCTATGTGTGTGTGTTTGTGTGTGTGTGGCTGTGTGTGTGTGTAGGTGCAAATGCAATGTTCTTGGATTTTTGTCACAATAAAATACACTGAACATAATCTTCACAAAAGTTATTTACAAACGTTTAAGCTATTGCCATTATAAATTACAATAAATTTTATTTAAGTATTAATTATTTACAAAATTAAAAGCCATTGTTATTTGCAATATCAATACATTCAAGTCAC
Source organism: Lissotriton helveticus (assembly GCF_964261635.1). Taxonomy (NCBI): domain Eukaryota; kingdom Metazoa; phylum Chordata; class Amphibia; order Caudata; family Salamandridae; genus Lissotriton; species Lissotriton helveticus. The sequence goes on along the minus strand of NC_136059.1, from coordinate 732,738,411 downwards.
GTAAATACAACACACATTGCATTACAAATGCTATAGGTGTCACATTTGCGAAAGTTAAAACTATTGACATTGTAACTGACAAAGCTATTACTTTTGCTATTTTCAAAACCAACACATAAATAAAAAAAGTGTCATTTACAATACCAATTGCTCAAACTTTCATAATGCGAGACCTATTGCATTTCCAATGCTTGTTTTTATAACATTCGATGTCTTTCAGCTGTTGTAGTGCCTCTTCCATGTATAGCTTGTGGGGCCACAACACAACGTTGCCCCCTTTGTCCGATTTTCTCACAATTAGATTGTTATTGTTCTGTAATTTCTTCATTAGCTGTATATGACAAGTAATTTGTCTGTTGTTTCTATGGCGGACATTATTGGTCGATTTATACAATTGTTTGAGTTACATTGTGATTTGTTCATGAGTTATCCTGTAGCATTATTGGCTGGAAATGGGACTTAGGTTTGAATGGTGTCTTTACTGGGCCGCTAAAGCCGATTAAAATATCTCCGCGAACACGCTGAAATTCCACGAACTCGCTGAATTGCTTGTTCACGATGCTTTTTTCCTGTTCGCAAACGCTGTTTGCGTGCTCGGGGAGAAATATCTCACAAACACGCATTTGAGAATGCGCACAAGCAAAAAGTTTAGCGAAGTTGCGGAACACAGAATTTTGCCCAATTTCGCGTTCTTCGCGGAAAGCGAAATAACCCAAATTCCGCAAATTCCGCGAGTGGAACGGAATTTAGCGCCCAGGCCTACTATGGACCTGAGATTGATGGATAGGCAGACTGCTCATTTTGTAATGTCCAAAGGTCTTGGTTATAAATTAATATCCTCTGCTGTTAGTAGGGATGGGCTTTTTGTTGGTGGTTCCGCATTAACAGGTATTTCTTGGCTTGGAGAGTATAGAATTTGTGTAGCTTCAATGTTCTGATGAATCTGAAAACGTCCATGCGGGTTTCTGCATAGTTAAAGTTACTCTCCAGACTATATGAAAGTCCTAATGCCAGAATTTGTATTTCGCCATCATTAAGTTAATATCTGTGAACGTCCGATGCATTCCAATTGGGCCCATGCCAGCTATCCGTGGCACATAATACATTCAAATATTTAGAAATTCACATACATAGGACACAGGTGGATCAATTAGAGGGTAATCTCATGAATGCCATCTCGAATATGCGTTCCAGCATTGGTTTCTGGACATCTTTGCCTCTCTCAGTAATGGGGCGGATCACCATTTCTAAAATGGTGATGTTACCTCGCCTACTATACTTCTTTGTAAATCTGCCCCTGTTGGTGCCACAATCGACCTTCTGCACTATTGACACACTCCGGTTGGAACTTATTTGGGGGAAGGGAAGAAAGAGGGTCAGCCTTAGAATGATGCAACTAGCATCACATAAGGGCGGATTGGGGGTCCCCGACTTCCGAGCATACTACTACGCATGTCAGCTTCAGTGGCTGTCTTACTGGACGGCAGGTAGGAATCTACAGGAAACCGGATATGCCACCCGTGATCTGGAATGAGGAACCCTACACAATTTATTGCTACCAAAAATTTAAATACCCCAAGAGGGACCCCACTTATTAAAAACAGCACTACACTGTTGGAAAAAGGCCCTAAATTATACCTCCAGCATGATTCCGTACGCAAGCAATATTCCATTACTAGGAATACCAGTTGCGGGAGGTAGGCTCACGAAGACCAGACTACAGAACTGGGTAGAGGCTGGTGTGGAGGAGGTAGGATCCTTGTTCGGGGATTGCACCCTATTAGACCATGATTCTTTCATACAGGCTACAGGTGCATCGGGCCGACTTTATTTGCTACATGAAACGGTGGCACACTACATTAGGACGACGTGGGTGCCTCAGCGGAATGAACCCCCACAACACATATTAGTCCATCTACTTTATTATATGGAGCGAGGTGGCCACCTCGTCAAATGGCTGTACACAGGTATTCGAGCACATGCTTCCATAACCCTTATAGACCTCCTCACAAAATGGGCAGAGACCACTGACACGGAACTCACAGATAAAGCATGGGAGAATATATTAGAACACCCTAAATGGGTCTCCTGTAATGTCAAACTCAAATTTATTAAAGTATGGGTCTACATAGATCTTATTTAACACTGAAAAGAATACAGCACATGTTCCCTGAAGCACAAAACTGCTGTCCAAGATGCAAGGCGGAGGAGGCGGGCTTCATACATATGATATGATTGTGCTCCCACCTTTAGGATTATTGGAGAAAGATTCAGACTATACTAGGGGAGATCACACATCTCACAATTATAGATAACATATTGGAATGTCTATTAGGATTGCGAAAACGTACTAAGACCCTGAAGGTTCAATTACGTTTTTTAGACCTGCATTTATTTTGGCCATTAGAGCAATCACCATGCGATCGAAATCCCCTAGGAGCCCAACACCACAAGCATGGCGGGAGGAGGTAGCTCAGTGGGGCAGTGCGGAAAGTGCGGCACTGAGGCGCGAAAAAGCATGAGGATTAGAGAAGCACCCCATTGCTATGAAATGGGACATCATGCTGGAAGAACTCAAATGGTTAGATCACCAACCCATATCGGTTAATACTACCCAATGTACAACCCAGACAAACAGAGTACACAAGCATCAAAAGCCTAAACAGACCCTATCGATTTGGCTACTGCACAACAGCAGCAAGGGACACATAGAGATAATGGTCTAGGTAAACTAGGATGGACAGTTAGTGATAGGATGGCAGACCAGGAAGTGGGTGGAGGGAGGGGTTGGTTAAGTTTGCAACATAATTTCAAAGAACATTGTACACCCGCAACTTGCGGTTCTACTACATGTTATACATCAAGGATGTGTCCAATATATACCATCTGCACTGATTATGTTCTGCTATCTTAACTGACGTGATATGTTTTAAAATATGTATCAAAATTGATATTGGTAAAACTTGGATAACAAGCAGCAAAAACAAAAATACCTTGAATACTTGCTATGATATATGGTATACTAATTGTGGTTTTCAATAAAGTTTGTTATAAAAAAAAGCTAATATCTGTGGAATTAACGACTGAGTTGGCATCAAAATTCTGCTTTACTTTTGTAGGCGGTTCCATCTGCCCTTTGCTGGTTCTTTGGTAGTTTGTTTTTCGTAACTGACCACACCTTTGTCTTTGGCTGCTTTTTTGGTTATTTCTTTTGTTGTTTGGCCAGTCTGTCCAAGAGGTCTTAGAGTATCCCTCCTGTCTTGGCATAGGAAGTCTACTTCCTGCACCAGGGACAGCTTGGTAAACCCCAGTCCTGGTGTTCTTGATGTTTCACCTTCGGGTTCACTCTCTGGAGCGGAACTTAATTCTGATGATGATGTAAACGCCATGGCTCAGCTCACTTGTTGTACCAAGTACGAGATCACTCGTGGGCGGGTGCACGGAAGTGGCGGTGCCTGCCACAATATCTCCGCTCCAATCCTCTTTGTACAAGAAGAACCGGCACTCACAAGAGAAGTTTCAGTATTGCTTTCACTTCAGTCCAAACAGACACGTTTCGGCGATGCCTTCCTCGCCGAAACGCGTATGTTTGGATTGAAGTAAAAGCAATACTGAAACTTCTCTCGTGAGTGATGGTTCTATTTAAAAAAAATTTATATATATATATATATATATATATATATATATATATATATATTCACTGAAAAAAACATAGGTTTCACCCATGTTATAGTTAGCTGGACATTTCTCTCATACAAAACCATTGAAATTCCCCCGTTATTGTTAGTTCAGCTAACTATACCTCACGCGCCCGCAATGCACTGCTGATGACGTCACATAATACATCACTCATCACATGGTCAGTGACATCACTGATGACATCACTGATGACATCTCAAATGACATCACTGATGATATCACTGATGACATCATCCACTGAATGTGTGTCTTTCTGAAAAATAAATATTTTTATATATGTATATCCAAAGGTCGATGGAAGAATAAATGGGTAAATAAGTATCTAAATGGATGTTTTTTGTTGTTGTAAATTTCATTGTATAACTGACTTATTAAGTGTATCTTAGTGAATACCGAGTAATGTTTAAATATGTAAATATCTGTATCAGTGTTTTACTTTCTGTATAAGTGGCTGCATGGGTTGGTGAGTAGCCACACGAGTGTCTATATGGGTTACTAGTTGGTTTTTTGAGTATCAGAATGAGTGCCTGTATGGTTTGGTGTCGGGTATTACTTAGGGCACAGATGTACGAATGACTGCCTAACTGTTTGTATGTGTTTTGAAGACAGAATGTGTGCAGGACTGTAAGGGTGGATGAATGTGTTTATGGGTGTGTTACTAACTGAATGACTGCCTCAATAGTGTCTTATGAGAAAGTACATATTTTTTAAACTAGTATATGTGAGTATTGATGTATATAAGTAAGGATATATGACAGTGACAGATTGAAAAAGTTCCTGTATAAATAAGTATGTCTTTCTATAACTGATTGTTTAAGAGAGTAGGTATGTGTACGTTTCTGTAAAACTAAGTGTAGTGGTGTGTGTATAGCTGTATATGCAAACAAATGGATGTTTGATAGTTTATTTGCATGTGTGAGTATGTGTGTGAGTAACTGTATGGATGAGTATCGGTGTGTAACAGGATGTATAAGTGTATGAGTACATATGATGAGTGAGTACATGTGTAAGTGACTATATAGAACTGTTGGTGGATGAGTGGATGTGTGTGTAGATGTTGGAATTACTGAATAGGTTGTTGTAACTGGTATTGGTATCTCCATTTTTTTGAAAATTTTAGTATCTATTTTTGAATGTGTGTATTATAGGTTATATTAGGGTGATAGGAGGTCTGCCACTCTTTCACATGGATGATTTAATCAGTGATGTCATCAGTGATGTCATTTGAGATGTCATCAGTGATGCCATTTGAGATGTCATCAGTGATGTCATTTGAGATGTCATCAGTGATGTCATCAGTGATGTCACTGACCATGTGACCATGTTAAATACTATCTAGCTTACCTCTGAGGCGGAAGCCGGAGGCTGAATCTTTTTAAACGTGTGCATTTGTACTTACTTTGCGGCATAATTCATTTTCATTTAATTGCATCTCTTTTAACTGTATTTCACTGACATCGCTACCCACTGCGCAGCAGACTACGTGGTGACGCAGGGGCCAGAAGTGATCACAGCCGCCATACTGGGTGGGGGAAAGGGTGGCGGTCGAGTTGCTGGCCACATCCCGCCCTCCCAAGGTATTTAAACGCCGTTAGGCACAAGCGCGCTGGTTGAATACAATCTAGCTTACCTCTGAGGCGGAAGCCGGAGGCTGAATCTTTTTAAACGTGTGCATTTGTACTTACTTTGCGGCATAATTCATTTTCATTTAATTGCATCTCTTTTAACTGTATTTCGCTGACATCGCTACCCACTGCGCAGCAGACTACGTGCTGACGCAGGGGCCAGAAGTGATCACAGCCGCCATACTGGGTGGGGGAAAGGGTGGCGGTCGAGTTGCTGGCCACATCCCGCCCTCCCAAGGTATTTAAACGCCGTTAGGCACAAGCGCGCTGGTGGAATACTATCTAGCTTACCTCTGAGGCGGAAGCCGGAGGCTGAATCTTTTTAAACGTGTGCATTTGTACTTACTTTGCGGCATAATTCATTTTCATTTAATTGCATCTCTTTTAACAGTATTTCACTGACATCGCTACCCACTGCGCAGCAGACTACGTGCTGACGCAGGGGCCAGAAGTGATCACAGCCGCCATACTGGGTGGGGGAAAGGGTGGCGGTCGAGTTGCTGGCCACATCCCGCCCTCCCAAGGTATTTAAACGCCGTTAGGCACAAGCGCGCTGGTTGAATACTATCTAGCTTACCTCTGAGGCGGAAGCCGGAGGCTGAATCTTTTTAAACGTGTGCATTTGTACTTACTTTGCGGCATAATTCATTTTCATTTAATTGCATCTCTTTTAACTGTATTTCGCTGACATCGCTACCCACTGCGCAGCAGACTACGTGCTGACGCAGGGGCCAGAAGTGATCACAGCCGCCATACTGGGTGGGGGAAAGGGTGGCGGTCGAGTTGCTGGCCACATCCCACCCTCCTTCCATACAGGATTTAAGGACGATGTCATCCCGTCCGGGCAGCGGGCGGGCGCAGCGGGCGAGCCGGCGGCGCACCGAAGGCGCACCAAAGCCAAGCCTGTCTGCGCCCGTCCACGCCGGGACCGGGCCGAGGGCCATGACCCCTGGTCTAAACGGTAACGTTGACCATAGATGTTATTCTGGTATGGATCTTTTACATCTAAGGCCAGTTCCATGTAATAGCTGCCCACGCTATAATCCAGAGCACATTGCCCAATCGGGTATCTTCAGCTGCCCCAATTGTGCCTCCTCTCTGCCGTTTATCAACGGCAAAGTGCGCGCCATCTCATGTAATAATAACAACACCAGTAAAATAATCATTGCACTTATTAATGTTAGATCTCTGGGTAAACATATACTGGAAAATCAAGATTTAATACTAGATAAAAACATAGATATGTTATTTATAACTGAAACATGGATGGATGCTGAATCCGACCCTGATCTGGTGGTTGCTATACCTTCGGGATATACAGCACATCGACTTGACAGACAGGAAAAAAAAGGAGGCGGTTTAGCAGTTGTTACGCGGAATCACTTCCCCGTCAGATTATTTCCGATTCTGTCCAAATGTTGTGAAGCATTTCAATTCTCCATCAAGGTTACACCCTCATACAATCTTAAGGGAGTGCTCATGTATAGACAGGTTCTCGATCTATGTTCCTGGCTAATCTTCATTCGCTCATCAAATCTTTGGTGACTGAGGACTCTTTTATTGTATTGGGAGACCTGAACTTTCACTTAGAAAAACAGGACGATGCGGATTCCCAAGCACTAAATGGTGATTTGGAAAGCTTGGGGTTGGTTCAACTGGTGAACGCCCCGACTCATGAGGCCGGCCATATGCTGGATGGCATTTTTACTAACATACAAGGCGTAACCATCTTGGATATTTTACCGGTCACCTGGTCCGATCACTCTGTCATTCTCGGTGCCCTCCCAACTCTCACTATGCCCCCAACTAAACCAGCCTATCTAACTCAGAAGCCTTTCAGGGTCTGGAGGGACATAGACAATGTAGCCTTTACTGACTTATTGATCAAGTCCCGCCCTACCATATCCATGGATCCGAATCTAGCAGCTAAACAGTTTGTAGACTGGATAGATAATGCGGTGAACTTACTAGTCTCCCTCAAGACTATCTCTAGGAATAGAAAGGCACCATCCTCCCCATGGTTCACAGAAGAACTTAGGAGACAAAAGCAAGAATGTCGTAGAGAGGGAAGACATTGGCGAAGGCCCTATGATCTAGTTAGCAAAACACGCTATAAGGAAACACAACTAACTTATAAAAAAATGATTTTAGAGACCAAGAAAAAGTATTTTGGAAATCAAATCGATTCTGCCAAAAATTTTAGTAAACAGTTGTTTGAAGTAGTAAAACATCTGGCAGGGAAGTCTACAGATACTGCCCCCACTCCATCGCAGGCTCTCTGTGACTCCTTGGCTAACTTCTTCTTCACCAAAGTCCACGACATCTACTCTGAGTTTTCCACTAATAATATAGCATCTCCAGTTGTACCTACCATGCCTCGTACTTGTACACTAGATCAATTTGAGGCACTGCAGGAGGAACAAATCAGGGACCTCATGGTGTCTCTAAAATCAGGATCAGCTCTGGATCCCTGCCCTCCCAGAGTTTATCTACCAGTTCTTGACACAATCAGCATGCCTATCACGCAAGTTTGTAACGTGATTCTTGGGTCTGGGATATACCCGAACATGTTAAAATCCCACTCTGCTAAAACCGCTCCTTAAGAAGCCATCTTTAGATAAGGAGCAGTTTAAAAACTATAGGCCCATAGCCAGTCTGCCATATATATCCAAAGTACTCGAGAAGGCCATGAACATCCAGTTGGCAGACTATCTTGAGCAAAACAAGCTGCTGGATGATACGCAGTTTGGCTTTCGAAAGCTCCATGGCACGGAGACGGCCCTTATTAAAGCTGCAGATGATATTAGAACCATCAGGGATCAAGGTGGGACAGCCATTCTCGTAATGCTGGATCTTTCGGCGGCTTTCGACACGGTTAATCACTCCATATTGATTGACCGTGTCGGAAGTTTGGGCATCCGATCCAGCGCGCGGGAGCTGATTACCTCTTTTCTCTCTAGCAGATCACAAGCAGTCACGTTGGGACCTTTTAAATCGCCGGAGCTTGCCTTGCCTTGTGGAGTTCCCCAGGGCTCATCGCTAAGTCCAACACTGTTTAATATCTACGTGTTGGACTTGGCGAGAGTTATTAAAACCTACCAGATGAGCCTAACCTCCTATGCTGACGACACCCAGCTGGTGCTTGCTATCAATAATGATGGGGAACATGTAGCGGCACAGTTTCAAGAGGGCATGCTGGCTATTAAAGATTGGATGCAAACCAACTGCTTAAGGCTGAACTCCGAGAAAACGGAGGTAGTCATTTTTGGAAAGATCGCCCCACAGTGGTCACCGGTGTGGTGGCCTCCTTCGTTAGGAGCTCTACCAACTCCTTCCGTTAGGGTCAGAAATCTGGGCATAGTTTTTGATGACAAGCTACATTTTGTAGCTCACGCTAATCAAACAGTGGCGAATGCTCATCACAAACTCAGATTAATTAGGAAAATCATTCCCTTTCTGTCGGATAGTGCGGGAAAAACAGTGGTGAGTACATTGGTGCTCTCCTCGCTTGATTACTGCAATGGTCTGTTTGTTAACGCACAAGCCCGGGTAATCTCTAAGTTACAAATGATCCAAAATGCAGCAGAAAGACTACTCTCCAAAACTCCAAAATTTAATTCAGTCAGTCATATAATAAAAAGCTATCATTGGCTATCAATAAAAATCGAATCAAATTCAAGTCACTCTGCATAGCGTTCAAAGCCATTCATAACCAGGGTCCTAGGTTTCTGCAAACTCAGCTCTCCACCTACTCTCCATCTAGACCACTGAGATCGATGTCACTGCATCAACTAGCAGTACCATGCACTAGGACGGTCACTTGGGGAGACAGGCGTTTCACGGTATCTGCGGCCAGACTCTGGAACTCGCTCCCACTGACAATCCGAGCAGCTCAATCGCTCCTTCAATTCCGGAAACTGGTGAAGACCTGGTTGTTTAATCAGTAATGGGTTCTTCGTTCAGATGTTGCCACCCTCAGAAATCCTATTTGGTATTCATAGCGCCAAGACGCCCACGGGCAAACGCATGCGCTCTACAAATTGTATTAATAAATAACTAAATAAATAAATAAATGAGTGATGTAATATGTGACGTCATCAGCAGTGCATTGCGGGCGCGTGAGTTATAGTTAGCTGAACTAACAATAACGGGGGAATTTCAATGGTTTTGTATGAGAGAAATGTCCAGCTAACTATAACATGGGTGAAACCTATGGTTTTTTCAGTGAATTTCTAAGGTTTTTTAAATGCTAATTCCTAATTATAACGTGGCTGAAACCTATGGTTTTTTCAGTGAATTTCTAAGGTTTTTTAAAGCTAATTCCTAACTATAACGTGCCTGAAACCTACAGTTTTTTCAGTGAATATAGATATGCACTGGAAAACTAAACACCCACTTCCTTTACAAAGAAATGAAAAGTTTGCATCTCTGCAACATCTCTAATTTTTCACCTTAGTCATCTTCCACTCAATCAACACAACAACCACAAATACACACACCTACTTGCTACCATTCTTGCCTAAGCTTATCAATGATTCTTCTTTAATTCAAATTCAAATTCAAAGTGCAGGCCCTTTATTCAGCCTTCTTGGTAACTACTACCCGTGAATAGCAGTGCTTAATTTGCACACTTCCGTCCTTTCTTGCGTCTTTTCTACCACACATTTTGGCAGGTTTATAAGCCCCTTGCTCCACTTTTGCATCATTTTTCCCACGACCGTGTAAATCTGCCCAACTGTGTGTGCTTTATGCACTAACTTTCTTCCTTAGTTGTTGTACTAGTTTCTCTTGCTCCCACTGCGGAATCCAACACCCTATCTGTGTAATGACCTGGAAATCCAAAGAGCCACTTCACTGACAATGCAGTGGGTAGTTTGCGTCTCTCCACCTTTCTTATTTTTCACGTTTTTCATCTTCCACTCAATCTACACATCATCCACACATACATAATTGCTGCATTCCTTAGCTGTGATTATCAACTATTCTTCTATTTTATATTCATATTCAAAGTGCAAGCCCTTTATCGAGCCATTTTGTTGTAACTACTTTTTCAGGAATTCTGCTCATACGCAGAACTGTGCATAAAGACTTAGGACCTCAGTGAATTACGGTGTACCAAAACTCACCTTACTACACAAACCCCCTACCAAACTAGCAATCAGTGACTCATTGGTTCTTCACCCTAGAGCAAAAACACCAATGACTAGTCAACCCAGAACATGCGACTTAGATTACATGAAGTAAAGTGTATAATAAAAAACACTCTTTCAATATAGTCTAACACCAGTCCAAAACATGATGTAAATAAAGACACGTGCAACTTTGAAATGTTTATTTCTAACGCTGTAATCTCATGCATAGTACCTTAGAAAATACAACCAAACATATTATCAGAAACAAGGTTGTCAGCATTGTTACTATTCTATGAAATACAAACGGAAAAAGCATCCTATAATGCTAAAGGTAAACAAATTTAAAATATACCTACATTCCACCCTCCCTACCTAGCGGATTAGGTTATAACTACAGAAAGTCTCATAGATCCATACCTCTGGTACTCAGCAGTAGTGGATCACATTCAGTGCTCCACAAACTGTCAAGATACAAATGTTCTTCAACTGTGTGTAACTTTGCCTCCACAATGGATTATGAAACGCGCAAGTATCAGAGGTGGCCACAGCTCCATATGTATTATGGCTCGAACGTGCGAGGATCATTCTGAATAACAGACACAGTATTCAAGATAACCTTGATGTTCCAAGCTCTCACTGTACACACAAAACTAGCGAGGCAGTTTACAAATCTAGCATACCAAATTATTCTCATATAAAGCAAAATACTCAGCCTTCTCTAAACAATATCACAAGTACGTGTCGTGTGCAAAGCAGAGCAGGAAAGCAAAAATAGCGTGTAAGCTTCTAATAAACCCATGCTAACTTAACAGGGTGTGAGTGCAACGCTCAGCCCAACGGCACCCTTTCTTGATCAAAGCACCTGATATAAACGTGGGTGAATTAGGAACGCAGAGTCCAAGCCCAAAAAGCAGAGTCAAGTTCACATTTCCCCCAAAAAGTTATTCGCTCTTTGATAAAAAGCAGTAACTAAATAATAAAGAATTCGTAGAAAAATCAAAGAGTCTTAATCCAACAGCGAGTAAGCACAGTATGTAGCAACAGCCTCCAACAGGAAGTCATTGTTCTCATCTGAAAACATTTCAGTCATCCAATTCAATAGTGGGAATGAACATACATGTTCCTCAATGACCAGAGACTCTATCACCATCGGAGGAAAACTCGGGTCATCTTCAATGTAACTGCGTGCCAAGAACTTAAGCGCCGCTTCAAAAACATTCCAACGTCCCATTATTCCATGTGTTGCTGCTAAGGCCATAATCCCGCCGCCAGAACAGAGCAGGTCATGAACCAGTAAGGGGCTCATCAGCTGGTCATAATCCGCGTTGGGAGACACCGTACTGCAGAGACACAAATCCAGGGCCCAGTCGAAATCCCAGCTCAGGCAATGGAACACAGGTTGAACGCATGTGAAAAAGGAAAATCGAAACGATAATCCATAAGCTGCACTCAATGTAGCCAAAGGCAGCGCTCCGTAATAACTAATCATTCGGTTGTGAAGCAGCAACAGCCGTGACATATTATCGTCTGCTGCAGGATGTGCATCCATATTTATGTAAAAAAATTAATAAAAGCACACCGGCAACTAATGCGAGTATTAAGCGCAATCCACCAAAGATGCTGGAAAAAATCGAATGAAAAAATCCCAAAAAGACACCAAAAATACTTTCTACAGAAGTCACAAGGCCACTGTTTAAAAAAGTAAGGTAACCCCGTAGTCAAGGACACATTAAAGATACTCTAAATTACCTCCCCAAAATTCAAGACCACGTCTGTATTTAATAAATCATGCACTTCTGTGCGGGTGTTTGCTACATGAAGGACAAATGTTTCTGTACCAGATATAAGAGCGACCTCTTTTTGAGACAATAGCGCTCTTATACGACTCATTTGGTTGACTCTGCTTTCAAGGTCGAAATCGACAGCCAGATGGAAACATCCAGCTTCCCATGCAGAGGAGTTAACACAACTTTTTTTTAATCAAACCACACGCTCAGTTACCGTAATCATGTAAGCAATGCCTGCTTACATTGCACAACAATCTCCATTATTTCAAAGTAAATAACTCCCATTTCCAGTAAACTGAACGTTGTTATGATAGCAGGTGTCAGACTACCTTTCAAAACTCAGTCCAAATTAGGCGCATCTTGTATACAAGAGCCATGCAATTGTATGTGTCTACAAATTAAGGAGTGATCTGGTACTATTGTGCAATCCTCGCCATTCACATAGACTTCTTTTTCCTCCCTCAGACACCTATATGTAAATGGTAATAACCAAGCTTCATGCAGATAAGCGCTCCCTAAACATCCATATCTGCCTATAGCATAGTATTTCATGCAAGCCTCAAACTTAACCAGGTTAAAAAATAACGTTATGATACTGTGGATAAGCCACACACCTGAATTGGATCTCCAATGAGTGACCACTTCTAACCATTCTCATAGCGCGCCCTGTACTCTGATTTGACAGTGAGAGAGGGATCACACCATAGTTTGTACTGCTAATCATTCTCAGCATACGCTACGAATACCTTTTGACGTTACATGTCGCATCAAAGCTTCCGTGTGACGTCATGTACGGCGCCCCGTACAAAAAAGACGTGAATGTTTTTAATTGTTTAAAAACATATATTCATGTATTTAATGAACATACTAATAGAAGACTTAATCTAGGATAATTATGGAATATTTTTTTTTAAGTTTTAAAAATCCTATATTACTTCTATATTGTATGAGTGCAGCTGCGTGCCCCTTCGCCTGGTACCCTAGACTCCACCACGCCCAGACCCGGTTTATAAGCACGCGTGATCGTCACCACAAAACCATTAGCACGCTTATCGCTTTTCCACACATGCTTTTACAACTAGTATGCATTTACCACACAAGATAAATGCATAATCTTAATAATGTTTTTTTGTTGTCCAACACGTGTTGTAATGCCTGTGCCTTACGTCCTTCAAATAAGTTTCTAGGTATACGTGTGACCAAGTCTGATAAGATCGGAGGCCAAGGACAAACACCGTGGTATCTGTGGCACGAAATCTCATCGATCACAGAGAAAATATGCGCAGGGTAAAATGAAAGTAACAGGTGTAATAAAAATAAAGGAGGAAAACTATTAAAATGGAGGTTGGACAGAGTATGTAATCAACGTTTGGCGCCTCGACACTACATTTCAAATAAATATACATACAATACGTTTATTAATATATTACTAAAGTATAGCACCGGATGACACACATGACCCGGGAAAAGAAAGCGGCAAATTTAATACCTAAAATCAGGAGAGGTTTGCTTGGCGAACTTGAAGAAAAAGAAAAAAGTGCACTTGCAAACAAGGCTGCGCATGCGTAGAGAGTATAACTGATGCAGGAAAAAAAAACGGAAAGTTTTACATACTGTCATAGAAATATAGCTCTAAAAATTGCCCCAGTAATTTGCCCCCCCCCCCCCCGGGACTTAATAAACAAAACTGACATCTAGTTTTTTTTCACCTTTTCCACCGCGTACAAGTACTGCACGAGTACCCCACCATTTTTTATTTTATTTAAAATAAAAATTGAGCCTAAAGTTCCATGTACCATCCCCCTGACCAAGACTATAGGGTCAGAATGTTTCTACCCTGCCCTCTTTCCGTATTTCTCAACTTTGTTTTACTGTTTTCTTGTGACTCGGCTCTCGCGACAAACAAGACCGCTGCCAACATTTCCTGTTTTGGAGTATTGACAACCAATCAGCATGCAGCTCTTGCTCATAATTGTACGTTTTTCCATATGGGTACGCCACGATTTTTCTTTAAAAAAATAAAAATAAAAAATAGAGCCTAAACATCCATGTACGACCCCCTGAGCAAGCCTAGAGGGTCAGAATGTTTCTAGCCTACCCCCTTCCCTTATTTCTCAACTTTGTTTAACTATTTTCTTGTGACTCGGTTCTAGCGAGGCACAAGATGTCTGCCAACACTTCCTGGTTTCGAGTGTTGACAGACAGTTCACAGCCAATCAGCATGCAGCTCGCGCTCGTAATTGAACAGATTTCCATACAAGTGCTGAACTCCGTCTCTAGATATCGCTATGATTTTACTTGCAATTTTCTCAGAAACTACTGAACAGGTTTTACACCATTTAACAAAAAGCACAATCTGCGAACAAAACTCTACCTCTCTGCCAAATTTCGTGTAATTCCGTTCAGCCGTTCGGGCTGTAGCCCTGGCTAAAGGTCCCTATGGAAAATTGCATGGGGAAAACACGTTTTGGGACCCTCCCTTTTTTCTCGGCCCCCACTTGACGAATCACCCCCAAACTTTCGGGGAAGGAGCAGAACTGTGCAGGCCATTTTCTTAGAGAAATTCACAAAGATTCGTCCACCGGCGCCAAAGTTATTCCAAATAGAATGTTGTGGATTTCCTATGGAAACTAGGTCCTAACTACCTACTGGGGACTGCCAGTAGGTAATATATATATATCATTTTCCAGTGAGAAAGGCGACTGCGTTCACTGAAACGCGTCTGGATACTAGCACATTGCAGTTCACGTGAAATCTTGAATAAATACCTGCTTCAAGAAGAAGAAAGCAAGTGTCCGTTTCTCTGTCGTTGCCAAATACGAAAACAGGAGTGTTTGATTATATATAAAGAAAATTGCAGGAAGATTGTAGCGGCCCCGGTCTGCTTTAAACATCCTGACTGTTGCACTGTGGGACTGGTAGTCCCCCGAATTGGCACCACGGGTAATTTGAGGCAGGTGAGGCTCCTGAACTATGGAGAGGAGGAGCCTACAAAAGAACAAAGAACCGGAGAGCACGCCATTGAACCCCAACATCTGATGAAGGCACACGCCGAAACCTGCTTATGTTAAAGGTTTCAATAAAAGCATTCCCTGAAACCCCGTCGCGTCCTTTGATTTCTTCACCCGGAGGGAAGGAGAAGCTGATTTTATGTCTAATGCCGACCTGTGAGGCGTACAAAGGACCCTTTCGCAAAAGTGTGTCACGGAATAGAGGAAAAACTGATGTTATTCGAGGTATCAAAATTTGACCGTGATCCGCCATTCACTAACCTGACACCGGGAAGCCACTGAAGTTCGGTGGACCAAGACTGCTTGGGGAGATGCGAGCAATTTGTTGCGTCTACGACACTGGTGCAGGTGAATGCGTGGCAGAGAGAAGGGGACAGGAAAAGAAAATTGCAGGAAGATCGTAGCGGCCCCGGTCTGCTTCAAACATCCTGACTGTTGCACTGTGGGACTGGTAGTCCCCCGAATTGGCACCACGGGTAATTTGAGGCAGGTGAGGCTCCTGAACTATGGAGAAGAGGAGCCTACAAAAGAACAAAGAACCCGAGAGCACGCCATTGAACCCCAGCATCTGATGAAGGCACACGCCGAAACCTGGTTATGCTAAAAGTTTCAATAAAATCATTCCCTGTAACCCCGCTGCGTCCTTTGATCCTTTGATTTCTTCAGCCGGAGGGAAGGAGAAGCTGATTTTATGTCTAACGCCGACCTGTGATATATATATATTAAATTAAATAATATAAACCCCAAAAAAATGAAATAATCAAAGAAATATAAACATATACACATAAAATATTAGTAATCCTCAAATATCAATACATTTTTTTTATAGATGCAGGCTAACAAACATTACATAAAGTAAATAAGGCTTCGAGATATCAGAACGCTCTTACAGGCTGCCAAAACCCCACCAGAAGTTGTATTTTAGAAATTGCACTAATAGATTCAGTTTACTGTGTACTCTCATGTTTTTAAAACAATTGAATTGAACTTGTGCGTAGGTCGGCTGTTCAGGCTTCCCTGTTGCCCCAAGTGACTTCCCTGTAGCAGCCAATCACGCAGTGAGAGGGCGGAGCTGTGGGCAAGGAAGAGAGCTAAAAGCAGCCAGCAGCGCAGGAGATCACTATTAGGCTTCGAGATATCAGAACGCTCTTATAGGCTGCCAAAACGCTACCAAAACTTGCATTTTAGAAATTGCACTGATAGATTCATTTTACTGTGTACTCTCATGTTTTTAAAACAATTGAATTTAACTTGTGTGTAAGTCGGCTGTTCTGGCTTCCCTGTTGCCCAGAGTGACTTCCCCTGTAGCAGCCCATCAGGCGGTGAGAGGGCGGAGCTGTGAGCGGGGACTGCAAATAAATTCTGCCAGCAGCGCGGTCTGCGCCCATCTGCGCCCATCCAGGCCCAGGGTCCAGGCACCATGCCTGTTTGATCACCTACACCTTGGATACCCTTAAATTGATGCACTCCCCCCTTTTAAGTCTCATCCGAGAAAAACAGTCTTTTATCTCTGAGCAAGGAATTCTTACTGAAAGATGTGCATTCCCAGAAATACAGATCTCCACCACCCCCAGGCATATTCCGCCTCACCCTTCTAAACCCCAGCCCACGCCTCTATCAATCCACTATCTCAATACATGTTCTCTTGCCAAACATCAGCTTGAAATCTTTCTCCTCCTGCTCACTGATACACCTGATATGTTACTGTTGACAGAAACATGGCTCACTTCGGACTCCGCCCCTTATCTGCTCGTGGCTATACCACCTAACTACTACATCATACTTGTCAACCGCTTATCAGGTAAATCGGGAGGGGGAGTTGCAGCCATTATTCACACTAACTTCAGGTTCAGCACCCTGTCCTGTCTCTCCCTCATTGAGGTGGAAAACATAGAAATCCAACTTGAATCCACCAGCGACACATTCGTTTGTGTATTAGTCTATAGGATAACACATCAGATGGCTCATTTCCCCTTTTCACTCAGCGAACAGATGGCAAAACTCGCCACTGATCAGGCCACGGTCCTCCTCATAGGCGACTTTAACTATTGGTTACACGATCCTTACAAAGGACCACAATCTGCAGAGCTGTCAGACCTCCTCACTAACTTAAATTTCACTCAGCAGGTCTCCTCTCCCACCCATATGAAGGGGCACATCCTAGACCAAGTCTGGACCAGTGGCATGACTACTTCAATTCCCCACAATTGTCCCTTGTGTCTGGTCCGATCATCATCTCCTAAAATTCACGCTTACACTTCCGACTTTCTGTAAAATTAGCACAGTCGAAGGCGGCCTTGCCAGGAAATGGAATGCTATTAATAAAAAAGACTTTCTTGACACCCTTACCAACACCAACCCGTCTCCTGGCATTGACATAGATGACACTAAAGCAAACCTCTCCCAATGGCTTCTCGTGGCCCGTAAGAAGCACGCACCCCTTAGGAAAGTCAAATTAGCCGGACGTGCCGAAGCCCAGAGATGGTTCTCTTCTGAACTTAAAACTCAGAAACTAGCCATGCGCCAACTAGAGAGGCAGTGGCGTTGGGAATACTCCCCTGACAAGAAATCTTTGTATATCTCAGCCCGGAAAGAATATATGAAGGCCATCATCACAACGAAAGCCGCTCACTTCTCCTCACGTATTCTCAACTCCAACAAAAGCTCTAAATCAATATTTATCATTATGAATTAATTATCCAACCCAGACAGGGTCCTCACAAAGGTCATACCCTCTCAAGCATTGTTCAACTTTTTAAATAATTATTTCATTAAAAAAATCATCACCATCACAACCAGCATTCCTTTGCACTCCCCCATGTTGCCCGCCACTACCAGGCACAGAAACAATTGTACTCTTTGCTGCTTTCCCCCATAAGCACCAAGATCCTTCAGGAGCTCCTAGTCAAATTTAAATCAGGAGCTCCTTCTGACTGCTGCCCACCCCATATACTCAAAGACTGCTTATCAGTCTACCCAGGCCCGGCACTCACGCTAATGAAAGATTCACTCAGGTCAAGTTCCTAAAGCCTTTAAAAAAGCCATAGTGGTCCCCCTACTGAAGAAACCTAGAGCTGATCTCACACTTCTACCTAATTAACGCCCCATCTCCCTACTCCAGTTTCTGGCAAAAGTGCTAGAGGCTCACATAGCCAAATGCCTATCCACTTTTCTGGAGGAATCTGAATATCTCAACTCCTATCAGGCAGGTTTCCGGCTGGCCCATCATACTGAAACTGTTATCCTGGCTGTCTTGGACAATCTCCATGACAACGCGGATAAAGGTTCCCCCCAAGCAGTGGTGCTACTGGATCTTTCCGCCGCCTTCGACACGGGCGACCACACTATTTTGGTCGACTGCGTCAAACAAGCTGGCATTCTAGGTGTGGCGGCTCGTTGGCTCTTCTCTTTCTTGGAGGATCATTTCCAGGCCATCCGCCAAGACCATTTTTTGGCCCCACCACGCAAAACCAACTGTGGTGCCCCACAAGGCTCTGTTCTCTCTCCCCATTTGTTTAATCTGTACATTTTTCCCTTGATCCAGTCCCTTAAAGACAGGAATGTGACGGGTCTTTATTTGATATTTGATATTTATTAGTTTTTGTAAAGCGCGTCTATCGCTCCGGAAGGAGCATCTTGGCGCTGAGCAGACAGAAGAAGCCAACTTGGCGTGAAATAGGAATCAGATGGCTGCGAGGACCAGAGAGTCGGGCTGAGAGAATATCCATGTCTTCAGGAGTTTCCTGAAAAGGCTTTCTGAGGGGGCGTGCCTAAGGTGAAGGGGAGGACATTCCATGCCTTTGCTGCAAGGAGTGAGAATGTTTTTCCACCCTTCGTTTTGAGCTTAAACCTAGGTACGGTGACCAGGTTGGCACCTGATGACCTGAGGGGACGTGATGGAATATAGTGTGGGAAGCGCTTAATGAGATAGGAGGGGCCTGTGTTCTTGGTAGCTTTAAAAACAGTGACAAGAAGTTTAAAAAGGATTCTTTTAGGGAGGGGCAGCCAATGGAGAGTGTTGAGGGCTGCGGAGGCAGAAGACCTTCTAGGGAGTTTGAGGACGAGCCTGGCCGCTGCGTGCTGTACGCTCTGTAGCTTCTTGAGGGTAGACTTCTTTATGCCTGCCAGGAGACCGTTGCAATAGTCTAGCCTGGATAGAATCAGGGCAACGGCAACTGATTTCCTGGCAGAGGTAGGGAGAAAGTCGAAGAATTTCTTTAGTTGTCTAATAAGGTTAAAACAGCACCCTGCCGTGATGCGCACATGGTCGTCAAAACTGAGGGAAGAGTCGAATTGGACGCCCAGATTGCGGGCCGAGGAGACTGCACTGGGAGGAGCTTCCGAATGTAGAGGCCACCAATCTTTTGGAGAAAAACGGGTGTCTTTGCCTAAGGGTATAATTTCGGTTTTGGCGCTATTGCATTTAAGATGGTTGTTGTTGAGCCAGGCAAATACTTGGGAGAGGCAATTCTGGAATCTAAGAGCGGCATCGGGTGTTTTTTTATCTAAGGTGACGACAAGTTGGGTGTCGTCAGCATAGGATGTTACTAGGATGCCATGAGATTCAATCAGGGCAAGCAGTGGGGCCATGTAGATATTAAAAAAAAGGGGACTAAGAATAGACCCCTGGGGCACCCCTGATATGATGGTTCTTTCACTGGAGAGAAAGGGGCCAAGTGAGACGGTTTGAGACCTTTGGGAAAGGAATGACGTTATCCATTTTAGTGCAGTACCTGTCACACCGATCTCGCGCATTCTGTGAATGAGGATGTCATGGGAGAAATGCGGCAGTTAAGTCGAGCAGGATGAGTACAGCGTGTTTCCCCTCATCCTGCAAGAACTTGATGGTGTCGGATAGTTCGATCAAGGCAGTTTCAGTGGAGTGGCCGGGGCGGAAACCAGATTGCTGTGGGTGGAGGATGTGGTTATTTTCCACAAAGGCTTTTAACTCCTCTTGTACTATTTGCTCAGTAATTTTGCCTAGTGCCGGGAGTAGGGAGATTGGGCGCATGTTGGAAAGGTCTGTCGGGGATTTATTTTGTTTTTTCATTAGCGGCTTCACGATGGCCTTCTTCCATTCTGCGGGGACGGTGCCTGAGCTGAGGGATTGGTTAACAATGGAATTGATGAGAGGGTTGACGGCCTCGATGAAGAGGTGGAGGATAGCAGGGGGACAGGAGTCCGTGGGGGCTCCTGATCGGCAGGACATAATGGCCTTCTGGGTTTGGAGCAAGGTCACTGTTGGGAAATTACCAAGCAGGGGCAAATTGGAGGTGGCAGCTTGCAGAGGGACAGAAGAGGGGGGAAAATCCTGACGAATGTTATTAATTTTCTCCACGAAGAAGTCAGCAATTTGGTCGCAAAGGGTTTGGGATGGGGGGATTTCCACTGCGAGGGCCTTGGGGTGGGTGAAGGACTTGACAATATTAAAAATCGTCTGTTGTTTCTGATTGGCTAATTCTATTGCTGCAGAAAAGAACTCCTTTTTTGCATTTTTTATATGAGACAGGTATTGTTTCCTCTGTTGGGTGTATCGGGTTCTGGAGGAAAGGTCATAGGTTTTCCTCCACTCTCTTTCAAGAACCCTGCACTTATGGTGACTGTCGGCAAGGGCCTGGGTATACCAGGGGGCATTGGGTTTTCTTTTATGAGAGATAGGTTTTTGGTGGGTTGAATTAGAATTGGCCAGAACCAGTTGATTGATCCAGATGTGAAAGTTTATGGAATCTTGAGATACATCTCCAACACTAGTGGGCGGGGGGGTGGGGAGCTGAGGGTGAAGTTTAATGGAATCCGCGACTTTCTTCCAGTTGGTCGAGTAGGTTGGAGGGGTGTTCTTGGTGCTCGGTTGTGATATGGGTTTTGCCTGGAAGGAGAAGGGTATAAAACAATGGTCAGTCCAAATTTGTGGGATAGGGGGGGATACAGTTAGAGTGATTGAGTTTGAGCAAATGCCATCTAGTGTGTGGCCGGCCTGGTGCGTGGGGGGAATGACTAATTGAGAGAGACCAAAGATGTCAAGGGATTGTAGGAAGGTTAAAGTGTGGGGGTCTACGCGGGATTCCAAATGAAGATTGAAGTCACCGAGGAGGGTGAAGTTGGGATAGTGGGACAAAAGGGATCCAAGAGTATCATCCAAGGAATCTAGGAAGGGCGTAGCGTTACCAGGGGGGCGATAGACAAGACCTCCAGAAAAGGAGGTAGAAGGGTTAATGTGGATTACAAAACCTATGCTCTCACAGTCCTTGAGGGTGGCCAGGTCAAATGTGTGGCACCTCATGGATTTTCTAATAATGATAGCTAACCCGCCTCCCCTGCCAGCTGGTCTATCCCGTCTGTAGATGGTAAAGTCAGGGGGAAGGGCAGTTGCCAGATCTGGGTTGGATGAGTCATTGAGCCAGGACTCGGTGATAAACAGGGCCTCAAGATCATGGAGAAGTACGAGGTCATGGATGTCTTGTCCGTGGCACGCTAAAGATCTTGCATTAATAAGTCCGAAGTGGAAGGTAGTTGGTTTATGCGGAATTGGGGAGGGTGGTCGTAGTAAATTGCCGGTGGGTGGCAGGGATGACCATCTACAACGACGACACGAGAATGGGCCCCAAAGATGGTAGATGGGAGAATAATCCTTACAACTATGGCTAGCCGTTGACTGTCGTATAGTGAGTAGATCGTTCAAATTGTACCTGGTTATTGGGTGGATTCGGGCAGTATGACCGGCACTCGGCATGGTCTTGGCACGGACGGGCATAGACGGGCTTGGCTTAGGCGCGGCTTCGGCGCGCATCCGGCGCCCCCGCTGCGCCAGCCCGCTGCGCCATCTGGCCGCCGTGCACATTTTATAGAAAGGTAGGAGGGCGGGAAGGACGGCCCGACGTGAGCGCTGTCCCCACCTGCCACACTCAAGATGGCGCCCACCGCCGCCGGGATTCGGCTGAGAAGCGGCTGGGCTGAACACGAACAGTAAAGGTGTGTAGAGGTGTCAGAGTACCTAAATTTTCAATTCCCCTTTTTCTGATATCCCCCACATAAAAAATAAGGCGGTTTTAAAAATTAATAAAAACGCTCCAGATACACTTTTACAAATACGCTATTCCAGTATCAGATTCTAAAGATTGCTCTGCAGCTCGCAGCCCCAGTTCCCCTCACCAGGGAGAGCTTCTGACGGCACCGAGCGCTGCGGAAGGGCTAGATTAAATACACAAAGAGGGCGGGAAGGACGGCCCGACGTGAGCGCTGTCCCCACCTGCCACACTCAAGATGGCGCCCACCGCCGCCGGGATTCGGCTGAGAAGCGGCTGGGCTGAACACGAACAGTAAAGGTGTGTAGAGGTGTCAGAGTACCTAAAATTTCAATTCCCCTTTTTCTGATATCCCCCACATAAAAAATAAGGCGGTTTTAAAAATTAATAAAAACGCTCCAGATACACTTTTACAAATACGCTATTCCAGTATCAGATTCTAAAGATTGCTCTGCAGCTCGCAGCCCCAGTTCCCCTCAACAGGGAGAGCTTCTGACGGCACCGAGCGCTGCGGAAGGGCTAGATTAAATACACAAAGAGGGCGGGAAGGACGGCCCGACGTGAGCGCTGTCCCCACCTGCCACACTCAAGATGGCGCCCACCGCCGCCGGGATTCGGCTGAGAAGCGGCTGGGCTGAACACGAACAGTAAAGGTGTGTAGAGGTGTCAGAGTACCTAAAATTTCAATTCCCCTTTTTCTGATATCCCCCACATAAAAAATAAGGCGGTTTTAAAAATTAATAAAAACGCTCCAGATACACTTTTACAAATACGCTATTCCAGTATCAGATTCTAAAGATTGCTCTGCAGCTCGCAGCCCCAGTTCCCCTCACCAGGGAGAGCTTCTGACCTGCAATTAGTCTTCTCAGTCAATAATTTACACAGTTCCATCACCGAATTTCAGGCCACTATGCTACATATCCAACAAAGAATGGACCACAACCATCTTAAATTAAACCCTCTTAAGACGGAACTTGTTCTTACTGAGGACAGCCATACATTTTGGAGCCCACATTATTGGCCAGCAGAACTAGGTCCTTTTCACTCCCACTCCCCCTCCCCATCACCCAAAACACTAGGAGTCACCCTCAACAAGGACCTATCACTGAAAACTCAGGTCAGCACGGTCATCTCTAAATGCTTCTTTCAACTGAGGAAGATCAAGAAGATACACCGGTTTCTCACACAGGAAGCTCTGATCCAAGTGGTAGTAGCCACTGTCCTGTCTCTTTTGTACTATGCTAATTCCGTGTATCTGGGCTTAACAATCTACTTGCTCAAACGGCTGCAGATGGCCCAAAATCAGGCAGCCAGAATGATCCTTCATCAACCTAGATGGCAGTCTGCTACCCCTATGTTGAGTAAATTGCACTGGCTCCGAATACCTCAACGCTGTGCTTTTAAGGTGGGCTGCCTTATATTCAAATCCCTGCGTGGCAATAACCCCAAATTTATTGACAGCCTGATATTCAGGCATACTCCCTTGCAGAACCTATGCTCTGCTCACCTCTCACTCCTTACCATCCCCGTATTCAAACGAGCGGTACAGGAAGCCCGCAGATTTGCCACACTTGCCTCTAGACTGTGGAACTCCTTCGCGCTGGAGACCTAATCCTGCACTGACCTCTTGCAATTCAGGAAGTGCCTTAAAACGTTGCTATTTGCACAATCCTATATCTAAAGTTGTCTGCTGATAACCTCTGAGCCTTCATGCGCCATGAAACCACCCAGTGTATGTGCGCTTTACAACTCTTTATTAACATTAACGATTAAGCACTTCCTCCAAATATTATTTTATGATTCCCACTCCATTTAGAGCCACCTTTAGAGGGATTATATTTTGGACTTTATAATGAGTTTGGCAGTCCGATGGACCGCGAAATGCGGGGTGGCCCACCGCACCGGTGGTCCGACCACCCTATTACAAGTAGGGTGATCAAACCGCAATGGGAACCCTCCTGCCGCCAGGGATCTAGGATCCCTTGCAGTTTTGTAGCGGTATCAGGCCCCAAATATGCTGGTGGTGAAGCTGCGGTCCCGCAAGCATATACGGAGTTTTCATTGCGGTGAGCCCGCCATGAAAAGTGTGGCAGTGAGGAAACATAGAGGTCCCTACAGGGCCCCCTGTTGCCTCTGCACCAGGGGATGAATGCAGTGGGGCACATGGAGTGACCCTCTGTATGCATCCACCCACAGTTCCTGCGGGGCATGCCCTGAAGGAATGTGCAATAGTGTTACCATTGTGGTGCCTTGCTAAGGCTCACATATGAGTCTTAGCACTGCACCGCTGCAGGCCAACTGCCACAGGACTACCTGACTTGGATTCCAGTCACAATCCGGTGGGGGGTCTCAAAATGACTATAGCCGTGTGGCAGTGGGGCACTTGCATGGCGGCCCATTGCCATTCCGCCAAAGTCATAATAAGTCCCTTACTATTTTACTATTCCCACTCCAGTTTAAGTAATGATAGGAAAAGTGTTGGACTCCTAAGGGGGTTAGTTCACTGTTTACTATTCCCACTACAACCAAAGCAACCACAGGGAAGGTGTTGGACTCAAGAACGGTTGTATTTACTATTCCCACGCTTGTCTATGCAACAGTAAGCAAAGTATTGGAACTCGGAGGGGTTACATTTACTATTCAATCTCCAATCTAAGCAACGGAAGGGAAAGAGTAAGATTCCTGAGGGGTTACATTTACTATTCCAACTCAAGTCTCTGCAACAGTAAGGAAAATATGTGACTGCAGAGGGGTTAGATTTATTATTCCCACTCCAATCTAAGCAAGGAAAGTGTTGGACTCAGGAGGGGTTAGATTTACTATTCACATGTAAATAGCTAAAATAAAAAAGACAAAAATCATACTAAAAATAAAAATACATAATATAATATTAAAAATTGAGAAATTCATTCAAAAAGTCAATTTAAATAACAAAATCATAGATTTTAAATAAATAATTCACAATCATTATATTTTACAATATTTAACACTAAATTATTACATAAAACACATAACGTACATACAATTTCAAACATTAACAAAGATACACAAATAATTATCAATTGACCAACTAAATATTATTAACATTCAATTTAAAAAAGACTTTAATTTCAATACCTTCCCATCCTATTCTCCTAACAAAAAACAGAAACACACTACTAAAATATACATTACTCTGAAAAATCTAAACATTCAAATATACTGTCAACTTTTAAAAAATGAATAGAAGATTTACAAAACAAAACAATTTACAATTAAACATAAGTTTCATATCAAAAGAGTAAAAGAACTAAGAGTTGGAGTCCTAACCTGAGCTATTGCCAGTGGTTAGACGTATTGCAAGCAGCCTCCCATAACTTTTTGTGTGTTTCATATGCCACCCTACATGGTATGGCCATGCCCAGACATGGGTCCCGTGTTCACTGTTTCACTGGAACCAAGCTTTACCCGACTGATGAGTCCATAACTAGGGTGAAACCGGTCCTGGGTTGCTTATGTTACAGTTTAGTGAGGACCTGCCTTGGCAGTTTCAGCTGGACTGTTCCCATGAGTAGAAGGATCAAGACTAATTTGCATATACCTGGGTCCAATCTGCGGAGGCATGGAAATGTATGACGTTACTTAGCATGCTATTACTTAACACTGCACATACACTACATCACTAAACCCTAAAACACTTCCCCTACACTACACATTCACTACAACACTACCATAAACCCTAAAACACTACCCCCTACACTACATATACACTACAACTCTACCCTAAAGCCTAAAACAATACCCCCTACACTACACATACACTACAACACAACCCTATACCCTAAAACACTACCCTACACTACAAATACACTACAACACTACCCTAAA
Organism: Lissotriton helveticus; assembly: GCF_964261635.1. Taxonomy (NCBI): domain Eukaryota; kingdom Metazoa; phylum Chordata; class Amphibia; order Caudata; family Salamandridae; genus Lissotriton; species Lissotriton helveticus. The sequence goes on along the minus strand of NC_136059.1, from coordinate 732,712,268 downwards.
CACTAAAACACTACCCCCCTACACTACACATACACTACAACACTACCCTAAGCCCTAAACACTACCCTACACTACACATACACTACAACACTACCCTAAACCCTAAAATACTACCCTACACTACACATACACTACAACACTACCCTAAACCCTAAAAAACTACCCCCTACACCACACATACACTACAACACTACCCTAAACCCTAAAACACTACCCTACACTACACATACACTACAACTCTACCCTAAACCTTAAAACGCTACCCCCTACACTACACATACACTACAACACTACTCTAAACCCTAAAACACTACCCTACACTGCACGTACACTACAACACTACCCTAAACCCTAAAACACTACCTCCTACACTACACATACACTACAACACTACCCTAAACCCTAAAACACTACCCCCTACACTACACACACTACAACACTACCCTAAACCCTAGAACCCTACACCCTACACTACACATACACTACAACACTACCCTAAGCCCTAAAACACTACCCCCTACACTACACATACGCTATATCACTACCGTAAACCCTAAAACACTACCCCCTACACTACACATACACTACTACAGTACCCTAACTACACTGCCCCACTTACCTCTCTCTGCTCGTAGTCCCTCTCTTCACCTTCAACCATGGATCCACTCTTCTCCTGCGAAGTAACGGCATATGCTAAGTAAAGGCATATGCGAAGTAAAGGGATGCTAAGTAAAAGCATGCAAAATAAAAGACAATGCTAAGTAAAAGATGCTAAGTAAAAGAAGTGCGAAGTAAAAGATGCGAATTAATGGTTGTTTACCGAGGCATGGTGACCAAAAGAATGATGGGTTGCCAGTGGATAGTCTCATTGCAAGGAACCTCCCATCACCTTTTGTGTCCTTCATGCACAATAATATGAATCCACAAAAATGTCACACAAAATTAAAAACTCGATATTTTGTCCCAACACCACAAGAGATTGGGACTAACTTTGAGTCTGATAATTGGGTCCAAGTCAGCTCCGTCCATCACCACCCCCTTTTGTACCACTTTGTTCGCCATAAGTTGGCAGGGTATGCTCAGACATGAGTCCCTTGCTCACTTTGCCACTGGATTCAAGCAAGCCGGGCTGAAGACGGCTGAAATGCCAGAAACCGGTCCTCGGAAGCTTGTTTCCGGTCCAGGGAAGGCATGGCTTGGCAGTTCGGGCTGGACTGTTCCCATGAGGCACAGGGTCAGACTGATTTGCATATGGCCATGTCTGAACTGGGGTGGCAGAGTGGGCTAAAGAACGGTGATGGATTAAACCCAGATCTGTTGACTGGGTGTGAGTGTTTGATTGGTTCAGATGCTCCGTCCATCACCACCCCCTTTTGTAAAAGCTGGATATGCACTGACTGAGTGACGACCTCCGGCTTGTATGTGAAGGAAGGAGGAGAGAAACTGCCTGTTGTCTAGAGATTCTGTTTCAATTTAGCCTTGTGCATCTAGGTTTTGTTATATACGTCCTTTCCTGGGCCGATTAAAGTGAGGTAATTCTGCCAGATTAGGATCAGTAGATCTTAGTTCCCCAGTTAGAATATAGTTCTGAAGCAAGGATGATAGAGCAAGTATACCTTGCTTATTCATGATCCAGTGAGCCATGCACAATGCCTTAAATTGGACGTGTTTCTCTACCGGAAGCCAATGAAGCTTGCAGAGTAGCTGCGAAGGCTGAGGGAAATTTTAACAGTTGGAATAGTAGTCTCACTGCTGCTAGGTGAATAATCTGTAGCCTAATTTTCGCATGCCTTGTAGCACCCATGTTTAGGATAATGCAATAGTTGAGGCAAGAGGTAATTAATGACATCCTACAAACCTGGGGAAAAAAGAATCCAATGATAATGTTAAGGCTTATAAGAGTGCTAAAACAAACAGACAACATTGCTTTGACTTGTGGAAAGAAAATGAGTCATTGTTAGAAATTGGATTTCTGGTTGGCTTGTGCCTAAGCCAGACAGAAACCACCACTCTAGGCAAGGGAGTTACGTGCTGAAGATAACTCCTGCTCACCCTCTTGGTAGCTTGGCACGAGCAGTCAGGCTTATCACAGAGGCACTGTGTAAAGCGTTTGCACAATACACACACAACAGCAACATACTAGGCACACCACTAAAGGAACTCCACACAAGGTTATATATAAAAATAGCCTTTGTATTATCATGAACACATTAGAATAGTAATCACACAATATGCACTGTACCAACTGGCACTGGGCAATATTCACAGGGGATTATATATAGGACAGGGCCATTCGGGCCACTGTCAGAACCATCAGAACAGGTAAGTAAATATAAAACACAACCAGTAACTACTGGTACCATAAAGACCTAAGCATTATCATATTAGCATTAAACACCATCCTAAAATATCATAGCCGGACATTAGGCATAACCACATCAGGCCCAAACCACATCAGCATAAACACATTATGTAAAACCTCATAATCATAAACCACATTAGAGTCATAAATCAGGGTGCATAAATCACATTTCCTGTGCACCACATAAATCGCATTAGAGCCTGGCGCCCTATCAACCTAACTCCGTCCCCCTGGCCAACTGGCCTTCTCAGAGGGCTCAAATGCCCAATGTCCCAAATGTCAGGGTGTTCTGCCACTGCAGCAGAATCCAAGTGTGTAATTGCGCTGGCACCACTGTGCCTCCTGGGTTCCCAATGGGACACCTCAAATGGCTCTGGCCTAAACGTTGCAGCTGCCGCTAATTGCATGCAGCTGTGAAGGAAATTAGGCTCTGGCACTGACTGTGCCCTCAGAGCCCAACTGGGATTCTATAAAACAAATGTGGCCGAATGGACACGGGCACCTCAGGGCCCTTGCAAGCCTTCAAGGTCTCTAGGCACCAACAATGTGCCTCAGGGGAGCCCCGCTCTGGGACTCTCAACATAATTTACCCCCACAGGAAACACCGCGGTGCTCTCCCATACTCACGGGAGCCCCGTCTCGACCGGCACCACACGCAGAGCTCACACCACGGTTGCGGGAGCCCTGCCTGCAAGACTCCTCCAAGCTTCCTGCACGGCGCAAAGTCCCACCCATAATCAGGCAGCTCCGCCTGACATCCGGGTAATGCTGACAGCGGCCCTGCAGTTCACTTTCTCTTCGGTCAGGCCGCAGCGGTGATTCCTTCTTCAGCGCCACAGTGTGGGGTGGGTACCCGCCACAGAATAATCACATAAGCGGGGTGGGCACCCTCCAGTAAATTAAATAAAAAGCAGGGTGGGCACCCGCTAAAAAGCATGAATGCAGGGGAATCCCCACGTCGGGATTCCCTCTGTGGAGGATGCAGCTCAGCGCTGCTAGGTACCATGGTTCCCCCCTGGAAACAGAAATATATTGCTCACAGGGTGCAGGGAATATAAATATGTCTTCAAATGTCCAATGGGAATAGCTGGGCCCAGGGAGGCCAGCACACAGGGCCCTCCAGCAGGGAGGCCAGCCCTTGTGGCAATTCCTCCTGGGCCCCCAGCAGCAGCAAGCCCCAGTAGCACAGGAACAGCACAAAATCATGGGGTCACAGCCCTTATATTTATACTCTTTTTCACCTCTGTCTGCAGTGCAGGGCTTGGGGGAACCAGATGCAACTAGTTCAGGGGGGAATTGGAGCACTCTGTTTACCAGGCTCCTCTTCCCCTTTGTCAGGTGGGGGCTAGGTGATCATACACACCTCATGGGGCGGAGCCAGCATTGCATAGGCTGGGCACAGATCTACTCAGAGTCAGGGGATTATTCCTCCCACTACTCCCAATGCAGATGTCCCATTCAGCCTAGTGCTGACTCACCCTGCCCCTCCTGGAGTCACACACACCTCCCAGGCCCTGTCAAAAGCCAGACATGCAATTCACATCAGGCAGGCAGACACATAGCATAGAGAAATGCTAACTTCTAAAAGGTGCATTTCTAAAATAGTTATAATAAATCTGCGCACACCATTGCGCAGCATTTATTATGACAATTCCAAATATACTAAACTTGACCACGCTGCTCCTCTTATATCACAAATTACCACTGGAACACTTATCAGGGAATCCCCAATGCATTCCTATGGGAGGGCAGCCCCAAAGTAGTGAGAAAACAAAATGGCTGTTTGTCGCTACCAGGACATGTCACACACTTAAGGAACATGTTCTATCCTTTATCTACAATGCACCCTGCCCATAGGGATAGCTAGGGCCTACCTTAGGGGAGACTGATATGCAGGAAAAGGGGGGTCACAGACATGGCACACACTTTAGGTGCCACGTCACACTGCGCACACAGGCCCTGCGATGACAGAGGCCTGACATAGGTTTGCAAGACTACTTTGGTGGGTGGTGCAATCCGCACTTCAAGCCCACCGGTAGCATTTAATTTACCAACCCTGCATATATTAGATACCACTTTACAAGGGACTGACAAGTAATTAAATAGGCCAAACAGGTGTAGACCAATATTACCATGTTTATCATCGAGAGCACACACACTTTACACTGAACAGCAGTGCTAAAGTGCCCAGAGTCTGAAACCACCAACACCATGTCAGAAAAAAAGGCTAGGAGAAAGGCAAAAAGTTTAGGGACGACCCTGCAAAAAGGGCCAAGTCAAACAGTCATCAAGCATAATGCCAAGTGTTTAACAGTACATTTGGGCTTAGGAGAAGACCATAATGCACTCGGCCACCATTGATATCCCCATTCTTGCCAGTGTTTTTTGAACTGGATAATCTCTGTTTTGTTGTTCTTTTGCTCACCATGCCACCCCAGTTTGGACTCAGCTTTGTGTCTCATGCTCGCTACGCCACCAGAGTGAAGCTAGCCTGGATACTTGTCTCTGGTGCAAGGAGGGCCTGGCCTGGCAGTTTTTCTTCCACTGTTTTCTTGTGGAGCAGAGTCAAGACTGATTTGCTTATGGCTGGGTATAAGCTGGAATGGTGTAGCATGCAAACAAACCATGGATTTAACCCAGAGCTGTGACCGGGGGTGAATATTGATTTGTTCAGCATTCCGTCTATCATCTGTTCTTTTTGCATTTGTTGCCCTAAGTGGGAAGGGTATGCCCAGATGTGGGTCCCGAGCTCGCTACACCACCAGATTCAAGCTAGCCTGGCTGATGAGAATTGACACCCCGAAACTGGTCCCGGGATGCTTGTTACTGGTCCAGGTAGCAGGGCCAACACTGATTTGCATACGTCTGTGTCTAAGCTGGAATGGCGAGGTGTGTAAAAAAGTTATGGATTTAACCCAGATCTGTGACTGGTGGTAAATGTTTGATTTGTTCAGCATTCCACCCGTTATCTGTTCTTTTTGCAACAGACCTGGATTAGTCCAGCTGAGGGTAGATTTGTGTTAAGAGTCCCTTTTGCATTGGAGTGGGCCTCAGGGAGGAGGAAAGCATCACAGGTGGGGGTCGGCATGGTGCGAAGAGCAGGCTGGACATCGCAGATGGGTGGGCTGGCGCTTCACATTGGAGGCCCGACGCAGATGATCAATGCTTTCTGTATGAAGAGACAAGCTTTTAGGTGCTCGCTCTGAACTTCGGTGTGATCGGCGCATTCTTGGCGTGAACAGGGCCCATTCACAGTTGTGAAGAGCCCAAAAGCTTGTTTTAAAGAGCCTGTGAGCCACAACAAGAGCCCGGTATCTGAAAGGCACCCCTTGGGGGCCAGGAACTCAGTGCAGCTGGGTCCAGGAGCTGTTGGGAAAACTTTTATGTCCTTGAGGCTCAGATGAGGAGGCCAGTAGACTAGTCCTTTGAGTTACTCTGGGGTCCTGGGTTCAAGATGAAGTTGCAAGTCCAGTTCTCACACAGGCAAGAGGACAGGAGGCAGCAGGTCAGTACAGTGGTGCAACATTTCCTTTAGGGCAGCAGTCCAGCAGATTAGCTGTCCTTTCAGCAACACAGCAGTTCTTCTTCCTGGAAGAGTATCCACAGGTTCGGAATTGTACTGAAGAGTTGGGGGGGGGATATATAATGCTCCTGCTGCACTTTTAAGCTGCTGGAGCATCACTTTTGTGATGCTATGAAGGTGCAGTGTGCCAGCCCATATTTACAAGGAAAAAAGAGGACTATAATTAGGGAAACATCCTTTACCATGCAGTAAAAACCATGCAGTGTCTTTACAATGCAGTCACTACCTTGCAACATTTCCTCGCATTCCTGTAGCACACAATTTGTTACAAAAACATGCTTTAGGAAATGCAGTGTTGGACTAGTGTTGGATTCTAAGTCCAACACCTTCTCTACTGATACACCGACTGGAGTTGGAATATTAATTTATACTATTCCAATGTCCAGCACTTCCCTAAAGCAAGTCATTGTAACAACTTGCATGCTAAAGGAATGTGTGGTAATGACGCAGTCATGGTATTGATGCTTTGTTAAGCCACACTTGGTTTAGGCATGAATGGTTCCATCATACAACCCTATAATTATCTAAGAGGGCAAGGTCAAGCATAGGTTTCTTTAGAAGTGGAACAACTTTGGCATGTTTCCACGCAGTGGGTACCACAGCGGTAGACAAAGAAAGGCTGGCCAACCTCATAACAATGGGGATAAGAATCTCCTCAATTTTAATCATCAGTTCTGGTTTCAACTGGTTATCAGGAGAACCTGACTTTACACTGTGCATAAGGGCTTTAAGAGAAATATCGTCCAGCAATTTACACTCCACCCGCCCATCCCCCTGTGCCATATTTCCAGTTTCTGGGCTAGGAACTCTGGCATCGGGTGTAGAATTGCCACAGGGGTGCATAGATATAGTTGACTTTTTTAATAATATGATCAACAAGTCTATATCGTCAGAAGCGTCATAATGGCATGCATTGGCAACAGGCTTGAGCAGGTTCTAGACAATGGCATAGAATTCTTTTAGAGGGATTGCTACTTTTCACAATTTACTCTATGCTTCTTTGAGGCATTTTAATGAGTTAAGCCTGCTGAGAAGAAATAGAACTGTTGAATTTCAATCCAGATCAAAGATATCTCCATCCATGAAGCTCTCTGTACATTCAAGGACTGAGATCTGATCTGAGCAAAAAAAGCCATTGGTGGATGGAAGCCTATTTGAGTGTGATGCGAATGGGCATTATGGTGATTCCCAGTGCTCATGTTCCAATAACAACTTGTTGTATTTTGCACTTATCTGTGAAGTGGGCATTGCCTGCTTTGAACCTCTCCTTAGAGTAAATGATGGGAAGGAAGAAGTGGGATTTATACATGGCTTGACAGCTACGATGGGTGCTTTGCTCATGCTAGAGGCTCCATTGATGATGGATTAATAGTAAGTAGTATTAGCTACATAGATGAGATTCACAAATGTGGTGCAGTGATTTTATTTGGTATCCCCAGGAGGTCTTTTGTCTCTGGTTTTCTCCATTCTTGTCTTTAGGAATTATTTTATTTATTTATTTATCTATTTGAAACTCTTCTAAATCGCGATAGTTACTTTGAAAGAAGTGTTCCAGCGATAACTGGACAAAAACTCCCAAGGAAGGTTACAGAAAGCCAACAGAATTAGCAGCCTATCTCAAAAGTCTTTAAAGGAGAGAAAGTTCTTCATGGTGAGCCAGTGTAATTTGCACAGAGCTGAACTCATAGAGGCCCCCTTAGAGAGATAGAAAATGCTGGGCAACAGAATTCTGCACACACTGGAGTCTCATCAATCGGCACTGAGAGACTCCCAGGTTAAGGATGTTATAATAGTAAATTTGACAGATAACAAGTGCCTGAATCACCGTTCTTTTTGGGCAGGCTCAGGCAAAAGACTTATATCATTCTTGCTGTCACTTAGCTGCCTAAAATCTGGATATAAGCCAATTGAGTGAGAAGATCTGCTGCTGCTCCGTGAATGACAGAGGAGGGGGACTGCCTATTGTCTAGAGATACTGTTTCAATTTAGCCTTGAGGACCTAGGATCAATTGACGCCTTAAACTGTATATAGCTGGACTGTGGTAAATGACAGCCTGAGACAGCTTTGCACTGGACTGGGCTGAGTGTATCATTTGGGATATAGTTGAAGTAGATTCTCATTGTTTCAGTGTTAAAAGTTAGGCTCAACATTATCGGCGCCATCTTGCTCTTCTTGAACCCATTCGTGCACGTAAGCGGCAGCCATTTTGAGCACCATGGCCTCCCTGCCCCTCGCTGATAGCCAGCGCGTCTCTCTCTCTCCCTCAACCTCGCCGGCACCCCCCCCCGCTCTCACATGCCTTGAGTCGTAAACCCCTCTTCAGCGCAGCTCTGTCCCGGAATCCCATCCTGTTCCCAGCGCGACACCTCCCTTCACTCCTTTCATGGTCCCAGGCCCTTTGATACAAACCCCCTTTCCTGCGCGCCCGTTTGTCTTCCTCGTTCCCAGGCCGCCACCTGGCCCTGCGGATACTGTTTATTGCCCCCCCCGTACAGTAGGAAGCTTCCCCCATTAAAGGGCCCTCGAATTGATCAAAGCCCCCACCCTATGATATCCGATCAACCCCACAAATTCCGTGAATCGGCGGAATGTCCAGCTGCGCGATAATCATCACCTATTGTGACCGGGGTGGGGACTTCAACTGTAAATGTGTGTGGGAACGGGCCTGAAGGGGAGATTCCGAGGATGTCCTTTCATACTTCAAAGCATTACAAGAATGTGTTACCTGCAATAAAGATCATAAAACTGTGTATAAGAGGCCAGGCCTCAGAGATGCAGTTAGAGCACCTCGTGACGATACTTGCTGTCCGAACTGATGTGTTCTCCTCCGGAGAGAATAAACCCTTGTTTCCTGCCTTCCAGTCTCCAGCGCCTGCCTCTTCATTGGTTAATATCTTGTGGGTTTAAGAGGTGACACCGCCGGGCAATACTTAAGGATCTTTTATACTGATTGGTAGCCTGACCTTTTTACAATTGGCGTCCCAAGCGTGGGGCCCATCAGCGACACGTGGATCCAGTGGGAGAGGTCCTGACGACAGAGTGAATGACTGCAACGATCGGGAGTGCACCTGTCCGATAGACCCTCGTCTGACAGCCGATCATCCGAACTTCACTGGTTCCGAACAGACCTCTCTCGAGTGATCTACGGTCCTGACTGGGAACCATCAGGAGTGCCGCGAGGATTACGAAGAAAAGAGGACGATCGGGCACTGGATTCGGAAGACAAGAAACTGTCCATGCGGTCCGGGTAAGGTCGTGTAAACGCGACGAATTGCGAAATGATTGTTCAATTGTTTAGAAAATACTAGTATTACTCTTTGTTGATTTATTTGGAGATTCGCTGTCTGCAAACGGAGAAACAACAGGCTCTCTCTTTGCAAGCAGTGAAGGATAGGTAACGCAGCCGTCGTGCCTATCTTTCTCCCCCACTGATTAATTATTTGAACCTGAACTATTGTTCCCAGACTGTTTTCTGGAGATTCTCTGTCTGCAAACTGGAAGGCACCCCCCCCTTTTTTTGCAGATAGTGAAAGGGTAGGTAACGCAGACCTTTGCGGGCCTACTTATTCTCCCCACTGAATTGTTTTGATTGACCGAACGTTGACTATTTGATATTGGTTCATGAGGTATTCACTGCCTGCAAACAACGTAGAATAGGAATATTCTGTCTAGTCTTTGCACGCAGTGATAAGATAGGCAGTGCTGACTTTTTGTCCCCGTTGTGATCCGTCATGTCTGTCTTCTCCCCACTGATTGGTAGCCTGTTTAGCCCGGACCGCTTATTAGAGATGAACCATCCGGCTCCACTGGAAGGCACCCCTAATAAGGACATGTTCATGAAGCACGGATTGATCGCTATAGCCTATAACCAGCTGTGGCATAAATATACGAAAAAGGATCGAGAAAGTCAGTGGCCACTGATAGGATCCTTTGATGATGACAAAATAAACGCGCTAGAAGCAGCCCTTGGTAAAAACAAGACAACGCCCACTATGCTTGATAGTTTCGGCATGTGGCGCAAAGAAACTGAACAACGTAAAAAGAAAACTGAGAGTAGGTTGGGAAAAGAGCTGCGAAAAGCAGCCCACCTAGCTGCTCAGAAACTAGAAGGAGAGATAAAGGAAAGAGAGAAAGCCAAACAGAAACTAGAAATGGAAACATCAAGCCAGTGTCCGGTTAGAACGTCCTCCATGCTCTACCCTGATTTACCCTCGAAACAACGAGCCAACGATGATCTGCTGTTAGGTCCTCCGACCATCTACATGCCCCCTCCATATGCCCCTTCCCAACCCTTAGCACAGCACTCACCACCCCCAGGTACAAACGAAGGTAGCGCCACAGCTTCGGCCCCCATGGCCTCTGTGCCGGCCGAACCCCTTGTATTAAATACTACGCAAACGACAACGTTAGGCGACCCTGAGACCCGAAGGGCTGGTTCTGCAAGAACAAACAGACTAAGCAAAGATGAGCGAACAGGGATCGACAAGATAGCAAGGACACTGGTAGAAAGGAAGGAAGATGAAGAGTACATCACGGATATGTTTAACTCGTATACAGGGAGTCACAGACGACATTTTACCGTACGACTGTGTTACCATGTCTTGAACGCATACGAGGACCGATATCGAGACAAAGGTCCCGAGAGCCTAACGAATCTGTACCGGAAGGTCGATATCGGGGATGAGGGCGAGTGTGATGTGACGGACCTCCTTACGCGTACGCTTGAGGTTTTCCGCCACCTCACTGAACAAGAATCGGGAACTAAACCCACGACATCCGTAGCGACCGAACCACAAACTGAGCAATCTAACACCATGATGCCGATACGAGAGGCTGCCCCTTACTGGGTTCCTCCACGAGGTGCAGGGACTAACGATGATGCAAACCACCAAGATGCAAAAGGAATGGTAGTGTACAACTGGGTCTACCAGCCATGGGACCGGCAAGAGATTCTGACATTCCGGAAATCTCTGCCTGACCTACGTAAAAACCCCACTGCCTTCTATACTGAATTGGGTACAGCCCTAGGTTCAACGATTATGACCCTGGCTGACATCGACTTGTTTTTCGGGTTATGTCTACCAGCTGATGTGTGGAAGCAAATCCGGAAAGTCGACCACCTTGAGCTGTTTGGACATACCTGGTCACAACTCGATAACATTGATAAACAACGAGGACCTGGACAAAAGCCTTTGAAATCCATTCTAGACCTTCCAGATAAAATCGTACAGAAATTAAAAACCCTGATTCCAGAAAAGAAAGTGGACTGGTCGATAGTAACGGCCTGTTGCCAGAAACCCCAGGAGGATGTATCGGAATACTTCTCCCGGTTTGAAACGGTGTTCTCCGATTACAGCGGCCAGGACATGACCACTGCAACCGGACACCATCTGTTTGTCCAGAATTATGTTAAGGGTCTGTCATCGGAGGTCTCCCAGAAACTGCAGGCTAGCGAGAGTAGTTGGGCAGCCTCCAAACCTACGGCTATCCTCCAGATGGCCCAATATTATGAACATCAGAAAAATGAAAACGATAGGGCAACAGAGAAAAAGAAGAAGGACTTGAAAGAGAGGGTGATGATTGCCCAACTGCAAGGGGTGACTATAGGACGAGACCAATACCGGGGAAACTATCAGACGAACGTCCCTAAGGCTGCATTTCCCCAGGACCGCACTTTGACTCCCCACAGTGGACGTACAGACCTTAGAGAGGACCAGTGTGCTTTCTGCAAAGGAACTGGCCATTGGAAATCCCAGTGCCCAGTTCTTCTGGAAATAATCAGAAACAAAGACCCCAAGGACATAGCAAGTGGACCGAGAAATAAGGGACAACAGCGAGGGCCCCCAAATGACACGACTAACGACAGATCGGGCAGACCAAATACATTTGATCGACCCAGACAGAACCAATACCAGCAATCTGACTACGATGACGCCCACAACTTTGCATAGGACTGCCAAGGGCAAGGGAGGGATCCAGTCGAGCTCTATGTTGACCAGCAAGGCCCTTACGTCACTGCTAAGGTCCTGGGTACCAAGTCTCCATTTCTGGTGGACACTGGCGCAACACGTAGTGCGTTATCTAAACGACTGATTCCAAGGGCACCCTTGTCTGGCTCACTTATAACATCGACAGGTTTCGATGGAACGCCCTCCACTAACCCCTTGTCCGCCCCGATTCTCTTTGACGTAGAAAACAACACCACTGACACCACGTTTTTGCTTTCCTCCAATAGCCCTGACGCCATTATGGGACTTGACTTATTGAAACACTTCCGAGCGACGATCAGATGTTCTCAAGACGGAGTTCGAGTTTTCCTTTACGACAACCCCGTTCTGCTTAGACATTGCCCTCCCGACGCATGTTTTCCATCACCGACTCTGACACATCCCTGCTTGACACTCTGCCTCCGTATCTGTGGGCCAAGGCGGATTCGGACGTAGGGCGCATGTTGATTGACCCAGTGCACATTACTGTCCGACCAGACGCAACACTCCCAAAACTTCCACAATATCGGATATCGCCCGAGGGCGAGAAGGCATTGGTAAAGATTATTCAGTCACTGATAGACGCAGGAGTGGTAGAGGAAGTGGTTAGCAACGTTTGCAACAGCCCTATCTTGCCCATCATCAAGAAACAGGGAGAGGGAGATGAGAAAGCATACCGTTTTATCATTGACCTTCGAGAGATCAACAAAGTGGTGGTACCCCAGTACCCTGTGGTCTCAGACATCACCACCATCCTGACTTTGATTCCTTCTACTGCCACCACCTTCACCGTCATTGACCTCAAAAACGCATTCTTTTCCATCCCCATCCACCCAGACAGCCGATATCTCTTCGGCTTCACCCTAAAAGCCCGCTCATATAGGTTCTGCCGAGCACCCCAGGGCTACACAGAAAGCCCTAGCATCTACAGCCAGGCCCTCAAGAGACAACTGGATCAAGTCCAGTTACCCGATGGAGTGGTGTTAGTGCAATATGTCGATGACATCCTTTTGGCAGCCGACACCACTCCATTAGCAGTTACAGCCACCATTCAACTCCTGCACTTCCTTGCGGAAAATGGCCACAAGGTCTCCAAGAAGAAGTTGCAATTCTGCCAACCCCAGGTCACTTACCTAGACCACCTTTTGTCCAAAGAAGGAAGGAAACTCACTCCCGACCGGATCCAAACCATTCTCGAAACTCCTGTCCCTAAAACCCAGAAACAGGTTCGCTCCCTACTAGGCCTCACCTCCTTCTGCCGACAGTGGTTACCAAACTTTAGCCTCATCGTGAAACCGCTGCTTTCTCTGCTAGGTAAAGACGTCCCCTTCCCACTCCCTTGGACCCCTGAGTGTCAAACCTCCTTCACGGAACTACGAGATGCCCTTTGTTCGGCCCCTGTCCTAGGTACCCCTGATTACAAAAAGCCCTTCTCCCTTTACACTCACGAAAGGGAGGGGTGCGCTTTATCTGTCCTGACCCAGGCCATTGGCCCAAAGCAACGACCGTGCGCTTACTTCTCTGCCACTCTTGACCCTGTAGCCAGAGCCTTGCCTGCCTGCCTTCGAGCTGTAGCTGCTGCTGCAATCTCTATCCGACAGAGTGAGGGGATCGTACTCTTGAATTCCCTCACGGTACTGGTACCCCATGCAGTTGACACCCTCCTGAACCAAACCAAGACGCAACACCTGACGAGTGCACGACTGACTGGATACGAACTGACTTTGCTTGCACCCCATATCGCCCTGAAAAGATGCACCACATTGAACCCGGCAACTCTGTTACCCTTACCAGAGAACGATCCCAATGTGCACCCTGTACATGACTGCGTGACTCTTACGGACGAACAGACTAGAAGTAGGGTTGACCTCAGAGACACGGCTTTCCCTGACCCTGACGGGGAGCTGTGGGTGGACGGTTCTTGCATCAAACTCCCCGATGGCACCACTTCCGCTGCCTATGCAGTCACCACGGCTCGAACTGTAGTCGAGACAGCCCGCATCACGCAACGATCTGCCCAGGCAGCGGAACTGATTGCCCTGACACGAGCCTGCATTCTGGCAGCAGGAACCACAGCGAACATTTACACCGACAGCCAGTATGCCTTCGGGGTGGTTCACCATTTTGGGCTCCTTTGGAGGGAAAGGGGATTCTTGACCTCACACGGCACCCCCATTTTGCACGGGGATCTAGTCTCCGCCTTGATCGAAGCTGTCCTTCTCCCCAAAAAGCTTGCAGTCGTCAAATGCCAGGCACACAAAAAGGTGACAGACATCATTGGGCAGGGAAATGCGCTAGCCGACATCACTGCCCGAACGACAGCTGAAAATAGGACGACAACACGTATGTATGTGACCAGGTCACAAGCAGAAAAATGGACAGACGCTAGGGACACTATTAGAGACATTCAAACGGCTAGCACACAACATGAGCTGACTGAATGGACACGGGTGGGATTAAAAGATGACGAAGGCTGCTGGCGGACAAGAGACACAAACAAATGGTTGCTACCTGACTCGTACCTGATTCCCATACTGGCTATGGCACACTCCCCTGCCCACATAGGATCAGCCCCCATGATTGAACTTGTCTCCAGAGTTTGGCACAATGATAAAATCACAGACTCCGCCAAACGCCTGGTCCAACAATGCTTGATATGCCTGCAACACAACCCCGGGAAAGGAACTGTAGTACCCCGGGGAGGATTTGGGGTCCCAAATCACCCATTTGAAGTCCTGCAGATGGACTACATCCAGCTAGACAGGTGCCAAGGCCTGAAATATGTACTTGTCGTGGTGTGCGCATTTAGCAAATGGGTGGAAGCATACCCAACCCGTGACAACACTGCTATGGCCACTGCAAAAGTACTGTTAAAGGAGTTTTCCCCCCGTTACGGCCTTTGTCGTATTTTATGGAGCGATAATGGCCCCCACTTCATAGCCGAAGTCATCCAGTTCATCTTAAAGGGGTTGGGCATCAAGCAGAAATTCCACGCAGTCTTCCATCCCCAGTCTGCTGGACTTATTGAGCGACACAATGCCACACTAAAGCTTAAACTGGCCAAGATAGTGGCTACCACGGGTCTGAAATGGCCAGACGCCCTCCCACTGGCATTGCTATCGATGCGTTCCACCCCCACCAGACATCACTTAACACCTTATGAAGTTGTTTTCGGTCGACCCATGAGTGTCTGGTCTGCACCGAAACCAACTTCCATTCATGACGTCCCGGACGTCCTAATGTCTGATTATCTGTATAAATTGACTGAAACTCTGTCTGTCATTCATCAGCAGGTGCAGCAGGCCATCCCCGATGCTTCCAGGGGTCCGGGTCACGCCATCCAACCTGGAGATTTCGTGCTGATCCGAAACTTTCAGCGGTCGAAGAGTTTGGAACCCCGGTGGACGGGCCCCTGGCAAGTGTTAATCACCACCCGGACGGCTCTTCGTGTGGAGGGGAAACGGCACTGGCTGCACGCACACCACTGTAAGAAGGTCTCCTCGACCCTGGCCACGACAGAAAACATCGACAACCAAGAAGAGCTCCTGAACAAAGACCGACCGTCGCTAACCTGCTATCCAGATACCGAAGCACTTGAACTTTCAAAATTCTCTGATCCCACTGTGCCATCCAGAGAAGGGTATTTCCTGCGTCGAAAGGAGGGAGCTTCGGCTAAGTAGACCTCGAACTAAGTTGAATCTCAGAACGGTGACCCAAAGCAACCAAGGGTTACCTGGAGAGAAGCTAAACTAAGTCTGTGGTTCTGCCCACTACCGAGCACCTTGAAGATGAAGATGATGGAAGCGCCAGATAAGAAAATGATGGAAGCGCCAAATAAGAAGATGATGGAGGCAACAGGAAATACCCACTACAGAAACCCAAGAACAGACAGACTCCACAGCTCAAAGACAATTGCACTCTTCATCACAATCCTTTTCTGCTTTCTCCTCATGACCACACTCTGGATTGTGGAAGAAAATGCACCTGCACACGAAACATTCCTGACCACTGCTCAGCCTACCACCATGAAGGAACATTATCTGATTTCGCTTTCTTCTCAACTCAGAGAGAGGCGAAAGGAGTTTTGGAATAACTCTTTCGTACAGCTCCTTCACCAGCACAATCTCGCCACCAATGCCACCAACTGTTGGATCTGTGGGTTGCTACCCCACGCCACTGGACACTCGATACCATTCATCCCTTCACCCTTCTCAGTTCATGGCTCCTGCCTTGCTTGGCTGATCCTCCTGCAAGAAAGCTATAAGGACAATGCCACCTCCAGCAAAACCGTAACGCATTTCTTCCACGGGGTCTGGCGAAACAAAACAAAGGCACACTTCTGCCCGCAGACCTCCAACAACTCAATCCACATGGACATCCCTGCTAAAGAACGGATTGAAATGCAGGTGTTCAACAACCCAACCAGACCCACCTTCTCCTACCTGCGGAAACGAACGGCTGCCACTCTGACTGTGGCCCTGTCAGTCATCAACGTCACAGGCCACATGTGCATAGAAGGACATGGGACACAGCTGGTGGGCCGCAGTGCTTGCCGTTTTACCAGAACCTTGGACTCCACGGATCCACCTTCCTTTGTGTCGTCCCCAAACATGTATTTCGTCTGCGGCACAAAGGCCTACACCTGGCTCCCCAAAGGCTGGGGGGGCACTTGTTTCATCTCCTTCATCCTTCCTCCGACTTATGTGGCCCCAGCGAATCATCATAGACAAAAACGAGCCAAGGACATTGAGCAAGCCGACTCAACAGGAGCGCAGTTCCTTGATGCTATGAAGGGACTTGTTCCCCTCTGGGGCCCGATGGCAAACAGCCGTGCCATCCGGCATCTGACTCAGGCAGTTGAGACAACAATGAACATCACAGCTGGTATCTTTGCTAACAACACCGCCGAGCTTCAAGCGGTCCGCTTGGTGGCCCTCCAGAACCGCCTTGTCCTAGATGTGGTTCTTGCGGACCGTGGTGGAGCATGCCGCATTATTGGGTCCAGCTGCTGTACATACATACCGGACAACTCACCCTCAGTGTACAAAGCCATCGAACATCTTCACAGACTCTCTTCAGAAGTCCACCAGGATCAGGAAGAATGGTCGCTTGGTGGTTGGTTCTGGAACACCGTTAAGAACTGGGGCTGGAGACTGTTCACCATTATCCTGATTCCTGTAGTTGTAATATGCGGTCTATGCTTAGGAATTCAATGTCTGCCACCTCTGTGTTCACTATGTACAAATTGTATTTGCCCTAAGACTGTGGACTTTGGAAACGAACGCATGGGAGCATTATATGATGCCGAGGTTAGGAATTTGATGAAGATTGACATTGAGTAGGCAAGTTGGCTAGATATGTTGAAAAGGGAGGACTGTTAAAAGTTAGGCTGCAAACGTCAACATTATCGGCGCCATCTTGCTCTTCTTGAACCCATTCGTGCACGTAAGCGGCAGCCATTTTGAGCACCATGGCCTCCCTGCCCCTCGCTGATAGCCAGCGCGTCTCTCTCTCTCCCTCAACCTCGCCGGCACCCCCCCCGCTCTCACATGCCTTGAGTCGTAAACCCCTCTTCAGCGCAGCTCTGTCCCGGAATCCCATCCTGTTCCCAGCGCGACACCTGCCTTCACTCCTTTCATGGTCCCAGGCCCTTTGATACAAACCCCCCTTTCCTGCGCGCCCGTTTGTCTTCCTCGTTCCCAGGCCGCCACCTGGCCCTGCGGATACTGTTTATTGCCCCCCCCCCCGTACAGTAGGAAGCTTCCCCCATTAAAGGGCCCAAGAATTGATCAAAGCCCCCACCCTATGATATCCGATCAACCCCACACATTCCGTGAATCGGCGGAATGTCCAGCTGCGCGATAATCATCACCTATTGTGACCGGGGTGGGGACTTCAACTGTAAATGTGTGTGGGAACGGGCCTGAAGGGGAGATTCCGAGGATGTCCTTTCATACTTCAAAGCATTACAAGAATGTGTTACCTGCAATAAAGATCATAAAACTGTGTATAAGAGGCCAGGCCTCAGAGATGCGGTTAGAGCACCTCGTGACGATACTTGCTGTCCGAACTGATGTGTTCTCCTCCGGAGAGAATAAACCCTTGTTTCCTGCCTTCCAGTCTCCAGCGCCTGCCTCTTCATTGGTTAATATCTTGTGGGTTTAAGAGGTGACACCGCCGGGCAATACTTAAGGATCTTTTATACTGATTGGTAGCCTGACCTTTTTACATCAGTGGTTTAAGTTGAGTTCTGTGAGTAGGTAAATAGTGGAGCAAGTTTAACATGATCATGGTGTAATGCATACAATGCGCAGGTTTATTTAGTGGCATGCTCAGTTTGTCGGAATGGTGAAGATGAAGTTATTGCGTTCCCCTTTGTGTGGGAAGGTAGCATAATTAGCTGTAAGGTAACCAGAATGGCCAACAGAACGAGTAAGGCATCATTCATAGGCTTGGTTGATGCTTTGCTTGAAAGTTTTTTTTTTTAAGTTTGAGTTTATTGAACAGAAGAGAACAGAAAAGAAGAAAAACAGTCAAAAAGATAAATCACCATATTATACAATCATGGAAAATGGGGATAAAAGTCATATAGTGAAATACGAAGATAAAAGATATAATTACATCAAAAACCAAGTATCTTAAACGACAAAGTAAGCATAATAAGATACAAAATAAGCAGTTAATAGCAAGAAAATTTAAGGTGGTGTGCGTACCTCAATAGAATGAACATCATGGGTGATGGATAAAGGGACAGATGAGGAGAGGTAAGTCACTAAAGGAAGCCATAGAAGATCCCTTTTGACTGCTAGGGAAACAGGGGAAACAAAGTTAGTGTCTAACCTATGATGAAAGCAAACCGTGTTCCACCAAGACGGGAAAGAGACATTAGTGGCTTGCTTCCAGTTGGACGTGATATGATGGAAAGCTATGGCTATTAAAAGGTTGAGCATGAGGTAATGCTCATGTGATTGGGGAAGTGCAGAGGATAAAGAACCCAAAAAGAGGTGAGGAGGAGAAAAGGGGAGGTGAAAGTGACACAACTTC
This sequence comes from Lissotriton helveticus, assembly GCF_964261635.1. Classification (NCBI taxonomy): domain Eukaryota; kingdom Metazoa; phylum Chordata; class Amphibia; order Caudata; family Salamandridae; genus Lissotriton; species Lissotriton helveticus. Next base: position 732,693,291 of record NC_136059.1, on the reverse strand, counting down.
TGGACTTGCAACCAGACCAGTTTCCAAAATTGAAGAACTGGAGGGCATTCAAAAAGCATATGTTGCAAATCCGCATTAAGGCAAGGACATGACCAGCAAGTGGAGGAAGTGTCTGGGGAAAAGGAGGATATAACAGAGGGAGTCAACAGAGTACGATTATGAATAAAATATAGAGTTTGGGTTGTGTTGGCAGCTCTAGAGGTTTTATGAAGTTTAGTCCAAATCTTGTCCCATAAGACAATCGACCAGTCAAAAGAAAAATCACGTTCCCAGGCTAACTCAATTTTTGATTTGGATCTTTCAGTAAAAAATCAAGCCGAGTTGTAAAGGAGGGATGCAGAGGGAGAGGAATCCAGTACTAAAACTATAGAGCGACAAGCAGGGGGAATGGGATTAGAGGAAGGCAGAGAAGCAATATAAGACAGAAGAACGGGAAGTAGCGCGTCATATTGTGAGTGTGAGCTAGAGGGCAAAGAGAATTGGGAACGAAGGTCCGAAAAAGAGAGGGGAACATTCTGAGAGAGGAGTTGGGAAATGCAACTGAGACCACGGGAATGCCAAGTTTTCCAAAAGAAAGTACGATTACGAAGTAAAAGAGGTGTATTGTGCCAAATGGGTTGCTCATGTGTCGAAGAGGCGGAGGGATAGGAAGAAGATAGGTAGGGGGAAAGCAGTTTACGAGAGTGAGAGATAATAGGATTGCGAATACTAGTTAGAGAGGAAGTAAAAGATAAAAATTCACAGAAAGCAAAGGGAGAGATAAAAGAAGCTTCAATCGTTAACCAAAGAGGAGGATGGAAAGGAAGATCAGTGAGAAGCCAGCGAGCCGATTGTTTAAGAGAGAAATCCCGATGGTAAGCTTTAAAATCGGGGAAACGAACCCCCGATTGCGACTTATCCTTCCGCAGAGAAGCAAGTGCGATACGAGGTCGCTTGCCCTTCCCCAGAAATTTTATTAAAATAGAATCAACTTTTTTGAAATAACAGTCGGGAATACGGTTCAGGATCATGGAAATAATGTATAATAGAAGAGGTGAGAGCATCATTTTGATCGAATTCAGACGGCCCCACCAAGACAAGAAAAGTGGATTCCAACGAGCAATAGCAGAGTCCAATTTTTTGGAAACGTACTCAAAATTAAGTTTCAAAGTGTCCGACAAAAGAGGGGCGAACCAAACACCCAAGTATTTAATTTTAGTTCGCTGCCACGAGAAGCCCGAAATATCAAAAAGATGCTTTTGACATAAAGAATTTAAAGGAAGAATTTCACACTTATCTACATTGAGTCGATAACCTGAAACAGCAGGAAAGGAAGAGACTTGATGTAAGAAAGAAGGGAGAGAAGAGGTTGGGTCAGAACAATAGAAGAGAATGTCATCAGCGTAAACCGAAAGTTTGACTTGTTGAGAAGCGAAACGAAAACCAGAAATAGAATCATCCTGACGGATTTTGGTAAGGAAAGTTCCAAGGCCAGAACAAATAACAGAGGGGAGACAGGGCATCCCTGCCTAACGCCTCTTTGAAGGTTAAAGTAATCTGAAACTGCACCATTGACAAAAATTGACGCCTGGGGACTAGAGTAAAGTAAAGAAATAAGGGAGATAAACTTGGGTGGGATACCCGTCCAGGAGAGAGCCTGAAACATAAAATCCCAACCAATTCTATCAAAAGCCTTCTCTGCGTCAAGAGAAATAGCAGCCAAGGGAAGATCAAGAGAAGGAGCTTTACTAAGAATGTTGAAAAAGACCCTGGAATTATCAGTGGATAAACGACCCTTTACGAAACCGGATTGTTCTGGACCAAATAAATCGGACAGCAAGGGATCTAATCGAAGGGCCAGGATTTTGGCCAAAATCTTATAATCGGTGTTGACTAAAGAAATAGGTTGGTAATTTTTACAGAGAGAATGATCTTTGTCCTCCTTGGGAATCGAGCAAATTAAGGCCTGTTGAAAGGAGCCGCTCGATAGACCAGAAATTAGAAAGGTTTGAAATAAAAGGAGAAGTTTTGGCAAAAGAAAAGAAGCGAAATGACTATGAAATTCAATAGTGAAACCATCAGGGCCCAGAGCTTTGCCTTGACGTAATTTGGAAACCTCGTGAGCAATTTTGGACAGTGAGATATCAGTGTCTAAGGATCCAAAATCCACATGAGTCGTAGGAGGAGGGGAGAGAGATCGGAAGTAGGAAAGAATGTCATCAGAGGTAGGGACAAGTTCTGGAGTGTAGAGATTGTTGTAAAACAGCATAAATTCATTAAGAATGTCTTTGTCTTTAAATAGGGAATTTCCAGTCGATGATTTAATTGATTCAATTCTCGTTTGTTCTTTACGAATTTTTAAATAGTTAGCTAGCAGTTTTCCCATTTTGTTCTGACCACCATAGTAACGTGCCTTACATTTCAATAGTAAATTGGAAGCTGCTTCGGTGGTAAATTTATTAAAAGAAATTTTGGCCTAAAGGAGATCTTTATGGGAGGCTTCAGTATTTGAGGAATGATCAGTGGTGTCACTAGGGGAGTGCGGGGGGTGCGGACCGCACCGGGTGACACCACCACATGGGGTGACACCGTGAGCCTCTCGAACTCGAAGACTTCTGTATTGGAACTCCTTAATCCTGCCATTCAATCCATCTCCAAGCGGGTAAGCCAGCATGCTGCGAGAGCTGTCAGCTGCAACGAACGCCCAACGGAGACGGGAGCAGCTGTCACAGTGAGTGCAGGGCAGGAGAGGCGGTCACAGTGAGTGCAGGGCAGGGGCAGCGGTGATAATAGTTTGTTTAAAACTTGATAAACACACAGTACCTCATCCGCAGCTACTATACTTGGGAACATTGTCAGCTGGAGCAGGGGTCCAGCAAGGAACTTACTGCCAGATTCATCAAGCTAAATTGCACTCGCAAAGGGCAAGATTCTCAGAATCTTGCCTTTTGCGAGTGCAATGTTTGCATTTGGGATTCATCATCCCAAATGCAAAATTCGCTATTAAAGAATTCGCACATTTGCGAAGAATTGCATTTAAGGAATCTCTAGTTGACATTCCTTAAATGCAATTCATGAATCATTTTAAAATTGCGAAATTGCAATTTTGGGTCGCTATTTACCGAGAGGTCAGACCTCGTGGTAAATAGCAAAAACTTAGAAAAATGCATTTAAATGCATTTTTCTAAGTTGCATGTTACACACACACATGTCCTTTGGACATGTGTGTGCGCAACACCAATGTAGATTACATTTCAGGGGTGCTACAGGGTGTCCTTTGGACACCCCTGCACCCTTGAAATCGCATCCTTATTTGCGATTAGCTAATTGCTAATCGCAAATAAGGAATAACTCCCCATTCATTCCTATGGGCCTGTAGGCCCATAGGAATGCATGGGGAGTTATTCCTTATTTGCGATTAGCAATTTGCTAATCGCAAATAAGGAACATGTAGGAATCGCAATATTTTTTGCAATTCCTACATGAATGCCGTTTTTCAGGTCCTTAATAGTTATTCCTTATGAATCGCTATTAAAGACTCGCAAAACGGGTCTTTGATGAATCTGGCAGTTAGCGCTTTGAAATATGGCGCCTGAAGGCAGAGGAGCAGACGAAAGGAGAGAGCACCACAAACCTGTCAAATACAGGAGCGACACAGAAGATGTCTCTTCATTAACTTTGAATATGCACGCAGCAAGCTCGAGGCAAATGGATTTTTTCCTTGTTTTTGACGAGTGCAAACTTTACATAATCTATTTTCGGATTCCTAAACCCCTCCCTCTTCCTGGTTAACAGAAATGTTTGATCCTCGGCTGGTGACTTCATCTCCCTCTGCCGAGGTTCTTTTATTTGACAAATCTAAAACCGCTCAAAACAGGCTCTTCCCAAGGTCTGGGCGTGTTCATTTCCAGAGATATCGCCAGCCTTCTTGGAACTTTTGTGTTTTTGATGGGGTTACAGTGACTCTATTAAAAATCTAGGTATGGGGTTTAAGTTTCTTTAACCTGTTTACTAAAGCTTCAATGTCTTAGGTGTAATATCAGCTTTTGCAGAAGCCCAGGCGGTTAATGCGCCTGCTGCAGCAGTTCAGTGAGCACTGAGATCCTTTCCTCTTTTCTACCCTTCATTGAAGGAAATACGCCAAAAGCCAGGAAAAACAGAAGTGACATCACCTTGAGCTGGTGCCCTACAATTAGCCTCTCTACAGTCCCAAGTTGAGGAAGAAAAACTCTGATGCAAATTTAGAGAATTCTGTACAGAAAATAGGGTCAGCAAGTAATGTGTTATTAAACCTCCATCTGCCAGAATGAGGAGAGAAAGGAATGAGGTCGATATCAACGAGTACGGGGGCATGATCAGAGATCAAAATAGAACCAATATCAGAATGAATAGCATGTTGCTTGAAAGTTTTGACTGTACAAAGAAGGTACTCTTTTTGAAGCTGGTAGATGCTGTTGCAATCAAGCTGAATGGAGTGTTGGGATGCTTCTGGGAGGTTGACAGACGAGCATCAATGTGAAGCTAATTGTGACTCATTATATGCTTTGTAAGACCTGACTGTTATTGGGGCAATTTTATCGAATCAGAACGATCCTTAGTATTTAGCACCCAAAACAAACATGCAGTTGATGATTCATTGTTTTTTTGTATGCTGCTGACCCAATCGCGAAGCTAAGTGGCCTATGACCCCCATTCCCGAATTGCTTTGTTGTTCTTGTAGCACCCTTTGCCTGGTGCTTGTTAACATCACAATAATAATACTTGCTTGCATTTTACATTTGAAAATCAAGCAATGTATTTGCTGAAGAAGCAACAAAGTCCTCACATAGGGTTTTGGAGTGACTAAATTTGCAAATAATTTTTTTGTCTTTAAAACTAAAATGCCTCATAGTACATGTTGCCAGACTTGCTGGATGGATTGTAATAAAAAAAGTGACCCACCCCTTTTTTTAGAAAAACATGTGCAGTCCAACAGCAGGAGTACTGGGGAAATGCAAAATGATCAAAAAATTTAAATTTGGCCCTGGGTGGGGAGTTCCTCTAGGACTCCCCCCTACAAGACCTGGGGGTTGAGGGTATCCATTCCCTAGCCTGCTCCCTTTTGCCCTTTTAAGGTCTCGCGTCAGCGAAAGACCTAATGTTGCCGGCTTGCCGGGAATGTTGGACAGGGGATGGGCACGCGCTTTCCCCCGGCGATTTCATTGCCTGTACGCGCACGTCCAGCACGGCGCTGTGTACATCCCCTGTCCCACATTCAGAGCAAGTCAAGCCTTTTGAAATCGCGCACACACGCACACAGAGACAGACACACACACATACACACACACAGCTACACACACGCACACACACGCACCCCCCCACCACCACCAATCACAGGCTCACGCACACACACAGCCACGCACGCAACCCCCCACCACTAACACACGCACACACGCACACAGACACACACATATTCCCCCCCTCCACTCACCGGGCTCTTTCTCCGCCGCCTCACCACACGCGGGGCTTCCCTCACACCTGGGAGCCCCGCATCACCGCTGCTCTCCGTGGGGCCGGGCTTCCCGCAAAAAAGTGGAAGTCCCGCCCCACGACATGACTTCCCGGTTGAAGGAGGGGTTCCTCTGTCAGGCAGAGTTGACATTGCCACTAGTGCTCAGTTGAAAACATGCTCTTCTGGAGAGCCGGTTGTCAGTGCGCCAGTGTCACGCGATGTCAACAGTAGAGCAACCCTGTCCCTGTGACTTTTGTGTCTGTGGCAAACTTTAGCCCAGTTGTTCAGTTTCTACTGGTATACTGCCCCGTTAGAGGTGCGGAGGGAGGACTGGTTCTTAAAGTACTCCATGAGAGTGCAGGTTTTATACAGCTGTCTTCTGAGTATACTTTTCTAGGCGCCCCCCGACTCCAACCCACGAACTCATCCCTAGGGCATTTGAGCGCTTTAAGCGAGCACCAGTTACGTTACACAAGATCACATTCATTAAGCAAAGGCAGATTACGTGATGTGCCTTAGATCATAGAACATGGAGCAGACGCCGGGGATCAAACAAGGCTCCCCAGGTCCATAGTCGGCAGCCCAGAGAATAACACCATGTCCTTTGCTTCGGCAGGCCATGCCATGCTTCGTACGTAACGTATTGTCATAAATAAATCTGATTTGCCACTCTCTCCTGGGCAGTCGGAGACAAACAGCTGATCGAGTTTGTTCATTTCGTTTGGTCACTGCTCGTTTCTCGGGGAACCCTGGACAAACCAGCTCCCATGAATAATCTCAGCCTTTAACTTCGAACTCCTCACCTGCGGGGAGTGCCCCGGGGAACAGGTAGACTGTTCATGTAAATCAAGATGATAAAATCTACAGGTGCAAGGTAAAGGGTAAGCCAAGCAGCAGCTAGTCTCCACAACGCTTGCTAAGAGTAAGCTCATTGTTCGCAAAGTGGGCCAGGGCTCCTTCTGCTGCAACCTGCTGACTCACTTGCTCTGGAGAGGTGAATTTCCAAGTGTGGCTTGCTTTAAACAGATGGGAGAATAAGGGAATGATAAAGTTGCCGTGAGAAGAGAAGAATTCGTTTGGAGCATCCGAAAAATGCTAGGTCACCCTATGTTTTCGACTGCACTCTTCCCCTCGGGTTTTAATTGTCTTTCAATTATACTTTTCAAGTCAGCGATCTGAGTGCCTGGCGCAAGAGAAATGTTCTAAATAAAGAAAAAAATGTGTGCTTGCAGAAAAAGGAAGGTGTGGTCAATGGAATATAACAATTATATTAATTAACTTGTTTGTGCATTCCATGCAGGACGGGAGAAGTTATGGCAGTACATCTATCAGATTTTTTTTTAAGCGGTCCAAGCTTAAGTTAAGGGCACACAGAGGCTCCAATGTTGTTTGCTCTTGAATGTGGGATTTGTTTGCAGATTTAGGATATTCACCCACATCCCAAACCTTCATAACCAGACTTGCTCGTTTTAGTTCATATTTGCTACCAGGGAGAGCCCAAAAAAAAAATGTGGCGAAACCGATTTCAACCATTTCTTTGCAAACACTCAGAATTCCTCTTGGTAGCATTTCATTCCACTTAATTAGAGCTTGCTTTTGCAATTACAGAAGGACATTTTCCATATGGAAATCATTCTTGCCTTTCCCACCACAACCCAAACAAATAAAAACCCTTACCTAACCCAACCTAGCCCCCTCGAATCTTCAATAGATCATAAGCAAACAATTCATAGTACGTTTTGCTATCATTGGGCCCTATCAGTAAGATACATTAGGATCAGCACCTTTTATTGGGCTAACCTCCCCAGTAAAGGAGACTTGCACATCAAAACATTATGGAAATAGGCTGGTGCCTATCCAAAGTAGCTTCCAATCCGCTAGAGGTTTCTATGGGCATCATTCGGTTTACTTGTTTTTTGGCTTTTCTGTGCGCCAGCTCAGAAAGGAACCTACCATGTAAGTATGGATAGAGTATAATCAAGAAGAATTCTCGATGCTTAAGAGATTTGGCTCTTAAATGTGGTTTAAAAGTGTAAACTCGAATAATTTCCATCATTTATAGGTCTGCCCTGGACAGCAGATGCCCTGCTTCAAATCACTTTTTTTAGGTCGACCTGGGCAGCGCTGCTCTGCGAGCTATGCTGTATTGGAGTATGTACTTGAAGCCCCGCCCACTCTCCGCTCTTATTTGTCATTGGCTTGTGTCATTGTCCTTCTTAAATGCTGGCATCTGATTTTTTATTAGGCTGGTTAGTCCCTCCTTAGTACCCCCTTATCTTCATTTGTAACCTCCCATGGGGACTAGCCCCTTTTACTTCGGTTGTTATATTCTAGTCTTCTTTAGTCTGTAAGCACTATTTTATTTAATGAGTTTCTTATAGTGCAGGCGGGTCTCTCGTGTGTAGTTGTGACCACCAGCTTGTTTATTTAACTTGTAGCAAATGGGGAGCTCTTCAGGGGCCATGGGGGACAGAAGGGGGTAACTCAGCGATGCCTTTCAGTGTTTGGAATTTAATAGATCTCGCATTTGCGAGAGTTTAAGATATTGGCTTTGTAAATGATCATGCCTTCAATTTAGGTTTTAAAAAACAAAACCCAAATAAAAGGCATGGTCATTTACAATGCCAAAAGCTCAAACTTGTGCAAATGCGAGACCTATTGCACTGCAGATGCTTGTTTAAATATATTTTCAGGCGAAGGGACCAAGTTCCCATGTCCTGTAATGGCCGCTGCAACTTTTCATCTCATGTTGCTGCCCCTGAAAAAGCCTTCTCAGCCAATCAAAAGTCATGAGTTATGTAATTTGTGAAGTAACTAGCAACGCATGACATGGGTGCGAATTATAGTTACTCTAGGGCACGAGTTATAGTTACTTGGTATAACTATAACTGGTATATTGCAGTGGTTTTGGTTGTTTAAAACAGTACTTTTTAACTAATATTTTATGTGAATTTATAAAGTTTTCTTAAGGAAAAGTAAGATATCATTACCATTCCTAAATGTAATGTCACTTTAACATTTGTGTTTACAGTGAATTTCTAGTTCTTTTTTACATAAAGTAATATTTTATTACCGTAGGTAATGCCAAACCCACGCCTGCCACCAGTGTGGTGTTGGGTCTGCGTCCAACACCCCACAGCCATCAAACCCCTAGCTCTGCACAGCCTCAGGCTGTGCTCGATGAGCGGTTGGCTGTAGGGCCTGGCTTGTAGTGAGGCCTTGCTTCCACCCCATGCAGGCAGCCAGACCAACACTACGTGCGGTTGTGGGGTTGGCCACATCACCTAATCTCTGGTGGGGGGGTTGAGGCTGGTAGGAGGTTGGGGCACAGGGCCCGGTTCTCTAACCGGCCCAAACACCTGTGGGTCCGCACAGCTATGTATTGTTACAATATAAAGGGTGTCATTTCAGGAAAAGCACACCTACTGACTTTGTCAATGGGTCACAATACAAAAATGTAAAAAGTGGGCCTATTGGCTTTATGAAGGGGTCAATTATAATCAAATATATGTTTTATTAATTCACACAGTGCAATATTTAATAATAATGATTGTCATTGAAGTTTTAAAAAAAGATTTATTAGAACAAATGTTTTTGAGACTTTTCTTTTTAAACATTTTTCAAACTACAAAGTGCAGCAATAGAACCAACCACCAAGGGGCTCTGCTCTCCAGCTGAAGAACATAGAGCTCCAGCTAGGAGTGCTTTAAAAATATAGCTAACTCTCATGGAGTCATGGATTTAATGAACCAGGAGACTTACTGATTTGTTTAATTGTCGCTGAGGGGCTGCTGCCATGGAACGCACAAGAGAAACACAAGGAGATGATGGACAGAGTGCTGAAACTTTTCAAACACTCACCCCCAGTCACAGATCTGAGTTGAATCCACAATGGACCGCACAAGAGCTAGCAACTTGTAAAAAAAAAAAGAAATGTAATTATCCAGCGGGGTGCCTCGGTGCCCAGGGGTACCTCACAGCAATATTTTGAGTTGGGGGAGCCCCATGGCCCCTGTGGCCAGGCAGAAGCACAGTTCAGTTTTCTTCCCGAGAGAGTGCGGTCAGGGTATGCCCATGCACGCTCCTTCCACTTTGGTAACTGACTGATCCTTAGAAGTTAATGCAGCCATGGGAGATGGGGTTCTGAGGGCCTCCGTAAGGCTTGGGGAGCGGGGGCTGCATGCCCACTCTTCTTAAATATCAATATGGCCCCAGGAAATGAGCTACCAGGTGCCTATTAAAAGCTCAGGGAGGGGGTCAACATACCCCCATTCCCCTTATTTTTGAAAAATGGCTGCCCCCATGGGGGTTGTTTTTCTATATAGGGCAGAAGCCCACACTTTTCTTATTTTTTTATTATTTTACTGCAGATTTGTGGAGTCTACAGCATACTCTGGATAACCCACGCTATCATTCGTATAATTTCACTCGTCAAAGTTGTTTCCCAATGAGGGCTTCTTATCTACTTTCTGGAGCCCACACAGCCCAAGGCTAATTTTGGGCTTTTTCGAGTGCAGCTCTGCCCTTTCCCCAATTTTGTCTCTGTGCGCTCCGCTTCTTCTTCACCATGGGTGATCCACAGAGCCTCCATGCTTATGTATGGGCTTAATATAATTTCTTCAGTTTACATGCCTGCCCTACATGTAAATACTTATCTGTCCTATGCACATATGCTCTCCTGGCACTAGCTTTACATTTCTGGTCTGTTCCTACTTTAATTATCGACGTTGTGCCTATATACTCATATTTCAATGCCAGTGGTAGATTGCTTTGGGTATTTCAAGTTTACAGCTTGGTTTCTTTAAAACTGCAGAGATTTTGTTTGAATTGGCTCAAGTGAACTTGGAAATACTTATTGACTTATCAGAACTGTTTAATTAGCAGTATCAACACTTCATTGTATGGTGGCATCTTAAACAATTGTTTTCAATGGCTTCTAACAATGTAGCTCAAATCCCACCATTTCCTCAACTACCTGGCAAGTCTTTGATTAAGTGGAATGCTTGGTTAAGATCTGTTGAGAACTATTTAATCACAGTTGGAGCAGATGGCTTTGAACCTAAAAAAGAGGCGGCTGCTATATTGTTTAAACATTTGGGAAATGAAGGGCAGCAAGTTTTTTATATATTTTTTTCCAGTTGCTTCCACATCTGGACAATCCAGAGATGCTAATGAGTACTCTGAAATGATTTCAAGACTTAGGGCCTGATTTAGATCTCACCGGACTGGTTACTCCATCACAACAGTGACCGATATCCCGTCCTCCGAAATATAAATGCCATATGATATAATGGGATTTATATTTTGGCGGAGGGGATGTCGGAGTAACCTGTCTGCTGAGATCTAAATCAAGCATCATAGTCAAATTCTCAGAACATAGTGTTCTATTGGAGGGATTCATTTTTTTCAAGAAGAAACAAACAACTGACAACACTGTTGAAGAATCCGATTCTACATTAAAGGCATTAGCTGCTACATGCAATTTTGGAGAGCAAATTGACATATACATTCAAGATCAGTTTGTGTATAGCTGCTTTTTAAAAAAGATACAAGAAAGGCTACTCAGTTGCAGAGATTGTCAGAGGTTTTTGAAATGGCCAAAAACATTGAACATTCGATAATCTCCAGTCGCATGATGGCTCAGGAATCCACTTAGACATCTTCTCCAATTGTTAATGCTGTGGGGTATTCTGAACATGTTAATACTGTACAAATTAAGGGCAAAGTCATTAAGAATGTTCAACATAATGCTAACTCTTTTTGTTGCAGGTGCAGATCTAAATCCCATTTAAGCAATTGAATGCAATGTCCAGCAGTAGGTAAACGATGCAATAAGTTCAAGAAATTTGATAACTTTCACAGTGTTTGTAGATCTGGTAAACACAAAGTTTAAGTACACAGTGTTGACTTACATGAAGGGGACTGTTCTGTGGATCTTTGAAATATGGTGAGGAATCTGGAGATTGAATCCTTGTCCACTAACAAAATTAAGGAACCTTTATGTCAGGTAACTCTAGGTTCCAAATATAACTCTTAACATGATGTGTGACTCAAGCGTGCCTATTACTAACATATCTGATACTTTATTTAATCAACAATGGTGTTCTAATGTTATCCTGAGCACAGTGGACACACATCCTTACTGTGATCAGGATATCAATATGGTTGGGTTCTTCATAGACACTGTGTCTTGTCTTGGCAGGTTAATGTCAACTAAAATCTATGTTGCAGTCAAGGGAAGATGTATAGATGTCTGGCAGTACCGAGCAAAACTTGGTCTTATGCTTGTGCCTCGTGCTGATCCAACAGTCAGGGTAGCAAATATATCTTTACTCACTACTGATGATTTTAATCCCACTGAAGATATTGTTAAAAAAATTCCTGATTTATTTTCTGGTAAGATTGGGCTCATTTAGAAATATGTGCACACAATTTAGTTGAAGAGGCATGGTATATATATATATATATTGCACACAAATCAAATCATAAAGCTTTATTCGGACCATAGAAAACATGTCCATATAAGCACACACAGTTATAGATACAGAACATTTGATCAATTTAAAAAGAAACATAATACATTATTATCCAGAAGGGGATGGAATAAATAATTAAAAGCACATACTTTTCCTAGCACCAATTGCCTTAAGCAGGAAAGTGGCAGTAAAAAAGCAGATGTCCGGGTGGTGCAAATTAAAAAGCAATTTCATAGAGTCATTGATTGTTCTTACTCCAAATCTTTTCAGCATAGGCTTTAGGAAAATTCTCCGCAGTTCACCATACAATTGACACAATACAAGAAAGTGCATAGTGCTCTGTTCAGCATTATTATCACAAGGACAGGGTCCAGATGGACGCATTTTTACAGTGGGGCACGCAACCAGATAATGTACTGTCCCCATCCTCATCCTGGTCAGCACAAACTGATGCGAAACTTTAGTCACCTGTGTCAAATACGGTTGGAGACCAATAAAGTCATTCATACTGTTATACAGCATACAGGTAGGGAGATTCGATTCCTCCAGTGCACGCCTCTCTGCACAATAATTCAAGAAAGTGACTTTCAAATTAGACTTGGAAATGTCAGAGGCACATTGTCGATCATTGAACACATTAAGCCCAAAAACCTTTTGAAAATTGTCAATCGTATATTTGATCCAAGGGATCTTTAAATGAAGATCCAAAGTAAGGCAATCATCGATAATGGCTCTATTCAGGGAGGTACCATCATTCAGCCATACCGAGTGCCACAATAATAGGGGTCTTAACTAATCATATCATTCAGAAATTGAATCCCCATTTCCTTGTGGACCAAGCTATTAGAGGTAGATTTGGGTAAACACAAAAGCCTTTTCAAAAAATTATTCTCCTCTGCCTGCAAACTCCCGGCTGGTGACACACCCCATACTCCAGCCCCATAGAGGGCCGCGGAAAGACATCTAGATTGAAAAATATTTAACATGTCTTTAATACGCCTGTTCCCCAGCTTCTTAGCGAATACAAATACCCCATTAGCACTCCTCGTCATCTTTGTTTTAACAGCTTTATGTTCTATATCCCAGCAGCCGTTTTTGGAAAATGTAATCCCCAAGTAGCAAAAGTTATCAACTTTTTGGACCGGTTCACCTTCTATGAAATAATGGGAATTAAATTTCGTTTTAGATCGTCCTGTCCCACACTCCATAACGTAAGTTTTAGTCCTATTAATCAACAGTTTCCTGCTTTTGATGAACTGTGCAAACCTGTCCATCAAACGTTGGAGACCTAACGGGGTCCTAGACAGCAACACGGCGTCATCCGCATAGAGTAACACAGGGATGTTAAGGTTGTTAACTCTCGGGGCATCTGCCGCAACTGTCTGTAGAACAGAATCCACCTCATTAATGAAGAGTGTAAAGAGCAGGGGTGCTAAAACACACCCCTGCCTTATTCCCCTCCCGATCCTGAACTTGTTCGTACATTCCCCATTAGGTCCATACCGGACACTGGTGCATAATTTTTCGTACAGGCGAGCCAAAAAATAGACTATACCTTCGGGTGCTCCCATTTCAATCAGTTTGGCCCAGAGTATAGCGTGGTCTACCATATCAAAAGCGCTGCTTAGGTCAGCGAAACATAAATATATAGACCCTTTTTTGGCCTGGGTATATTTCCCTACCAAAAGTTCTAAATTTAAGCATTGCACAATGGTGCCACGCCCTTTCCTAAACCCAAACTGACTGTTGGTTAAAATCCCGTTGGTCTCTGCCCATTCCTCTAATCTGACTAAAAGGACCCGGCTCATAACTTTTACAGATGAATCCAGTAAGGATAATGGCCGGTAATTTTTTGCATCACCCCGATCACCTTTCTTGAAGATGGGAACAATTATTGATTCTGCCCATCTTAACGGTATCTCACAACTAACTGCTGCATTAAAAATCTTAACCAACAATGGGCCCCATATCTCCAGGGCAGTCTTGTACACATCTATAGGTACCCCATCTGGTCCCTGGGCCTTCCCTCCCTTACTAGCTCTAATGCTATCCATGACCTCAGGTATGGTGATATTTAGGGCAACAATAGGCCAACCATCTCCAGAGGAGACCGGTCCCTTACCAGAGTCAAAAATAATGGAGAAATGTTGGATCCATGATTCCATGCTCACATTTGATGTTAGCTCCGGTACCTTCTCGTCCTTAAGAAATGGGCAGTTCACAGTAGCCCAAAACAGTGTACAATTCTTCAATTCTGCAGCTTGGCTAAGATTATCCCACTCTTCCTGCTGGAGTTCGGCCTTTCTGCGCTTAAGGGTCAAGTTGTAATCCAGCCTAAGTTGGATCACCAGAGTCTTATCTCTAGGTTTAACTGCTAAGGCTTCTTTTAGGTCTTTCCGGGCTATAAAACAAGCATGGTCAAACCACCCCCTTTTTTGTCTACTCTTAAGCCCAGCTACTTTAGTGAACTTCTTATTGATGATAGCATTAATTCTAACAAAGTGATCAATACTGTCAGCCATGATTTCTTCCTGTTCGAGGATTGCCGTCATTTCTGTCATACAACTATTAATGATAGAGTCAGATGTTATTTCGGCTTTATCCCCTTTCCACCTCAGCCTGAAACCATTGGGTCTATAGGGTTCAATATTAACAACAGTGCCAGAATGGGAAACAGGGGCAGATTTCCAGATCATGGCTTCAATAGTTAAGCAGTTATGGTCACTTAGCATAACATCAACCACCTTCGGTTCTGAGCACAAAGGGATTAGGTTAGAGGACATGCACATAAAATCAATGACAGTATTAGCCCCCCTCCCTTTGAAAGTCGGTAAACTTTCTCCCAAGTCATTCTTCCCGTTTTGCAAAATATCCATGTCATGGGCTACTAAAAAGCTGTTCAGAGTTTCTCCATACACATTATGGGGAAAATGGACATCGGCATCCCCTGAACGATCGAAGACACCACATAAATTCTGATATGATAAGGGGCAAACTGAAATGTTAAAATCCCCCACAAAAATAAATTCATAAACAACATTAAAATTATTCACTTAACGCATTTTCTAAGTCATTACTTACTGTGTGCCTGGTACCATCAAATATATTATTATAAAAATTAATCAAGAGGATATTTCTACCCGCTTCTTGTGCTAGCCATAGAATTTGGGAGTGAGCCCCCACTAATACATGCTTTTTCACCAAAATTGGTAACTTGACTGAAATCAAAACCAACAACCCCCCTTTTGCTCTACCAGAGGGCGATGCCAAGGCGGGAAGTTCGTAAGATACAAAGCCATCATTGCCCTTGAAATTTTTACACCAAGTTTCCTGCAGGCAAATAATATCAAATAGACCAATAAATTCTTTCCATCCTAAAATATCCTCTTTGGCCATCAAGCCTGCAACATTCCAACTGGCGATATAGCACGTTCCACTTTTCCTACAATGGCTAACATTTGGTGGGCCATCACTAAGTATGGACATGTTCTCATCTAAATTAAAAACCTGAGTGTTATGCCTAGAAGTCTCATCTTTTCCTCCAACGGGCATACAATCTATAGTCACACTATTAACCAATTCATTTTCAGACATGGTTGACTCTCCACTACAGTTTTCGTTAATACTCAATTTAACATCCCTTCCAGTTCCAGGTCCCATCTGATGTCAGTCGTTTTGGTCCAAGAAACTCAGGGACTGGTACCTGTTCTGGACTGGGACTTGATAGACCATCCCATTAACAGGCGAAAAAGTGCTGTCGCAAGTGGGTACAAAATTGGGGGTGTGTGTTACAAATCTATTCCCGCCGGGAACAGGGTTCAGCATAGGCAAGATGGGTCTGCCACCGGTAAGACCAGGACTGAAAGTGGGCAACAGAGATCTATTTCCAATAGATGAAAAGTTAGAATTGAAAGCCCCCTCCCTACAGTTAGCAGAAGGCAAACTGTTAAGATGGTTATAAAAATAGCCCAATGGTCTTGCGATGACGTCAGTCTCTGACTGCATTAGTGCAGCAGCTCTAAGCAAGACCGTCGCAACATGTTGCGGATGTTTGAAGTTAATGATCACACAATCACCCCCACAGTTCTTCCGCGTATTGCCAATCCAGTTAACCCTTCTGATAGATATATTTTGATCACAATAGCCAACTGGATGGCCGCAATGGCGGTTCAACCATGAGACCGTTTTATTTTTTAGAGAGTCTCCGGACTCCTGAGTGTATGGGGCCTGAGTTAGAGCTGGGACGTTAGTTAGGACCACAACATAGGGTACACACTCAGGGGGAAGGTCTACTGGTCGTCTACTTATCCTTACAGGTACCCCACCAGTGCACCCTATGGCAGCTGGCGTAGCTGACACAGCTGGCGCTGGTATAATCCTATCTCCATTTGATGTTGGTAATATTCTTGCATCAGAATTTACACCTACAGGCACTATGGCTGCTGACGCAACCATCGGTACCTGTGTGGGTCGACCTGTATCACGTACTAGTGGAGGTTTCGGGCAAGTCAATACAGTTGTCGCCTGTGGCGGTTGTTTTCCTACATTAGTGCCAGAGGGGGCATTATTAACTTGGCGAAGCCTTCCCTTATCTTGTTTAGGCACAGGTTGAGGGCATGTGGCATCTTTTACAATTGGTAAAAATGTATCCAGTGTTTCAACATGCTGATCCACCACAGTTCCCAGTCTCATTACTTCAGCCGACAAATCTTCAATTTTAGCTAACAGACGCTCCACAACCGACTTCAATTTGTCATCAATAGTACTCACTAGCAAATCAAATTGGTTAATATTGATGAAAACACAGTTGTCCTTAGATGAGGCCCCTTTATCACCAATATTCTCCTTATGTGTGGTGTCCTTTTTCTTACTGGCCGAATGGCTTCCCCGTTTAGGAGCAGGTTTCCTACATGCTCTCATAAATCTTGTAGCCCTAGTGGATTGTTGAGGGGTGCCTTCATGAGTCTCCAATGAGTTCGATATATCTTCCACGACAGTAAGATCATCAGGGGCCTCAGCATCAATGGATTCAACATTGATGCAAGTGTTGTCAATCTCAGCTGTCATATTAGTGATACTATTGTTATCAGTATCCTCTTTATTGGGGTCCAGAGGTGAGGCCAAAGGGAGGTCTGGTAAGTTACCCTTACCTAGCGATTTCCTTCTATCGCTATTGATTCTAGTGACTACTTTCAACAAGTAACTATCCGGTAGGGTAGATTGAATAGACATGTTGGCGATATATCAGAAGCCACAGGCAGGTAAGAAGTCACAAGATATTGTAGAAGCAATTATGCTACAAGCCTGCGCAGAAGAGGACTGGTACTGGTACTCACTGTTGATGCCAAGAGGTGTGGCCCGTCCCGTCCCTGGTCGTCCCCGGACGGCCACAGACGGCCCGCCCTCTGCCCGGGCTTAGCCCGGCTCTGCCCGCGCGTGTCCGCGACGCAGAGGAAGCTCCCGGTATTTCAGCGCCTCCGGGCGCGCTCCGCGGGAAGTGGGCGGTGTTAGGCTGCAGGGCAGGCTGGGAGCTGTAGTTCTCCCCACTCAGCGGCCGAGTGATGGTATCTACTCGGCGGCGGGGGAAACCAAACCACAGCGTCAGGAACCCAGCGCTGCCAGGGACCACAGGTGAAGCGTGCTACCCCCTTCGATATCCTCTCCGATTTGCAAATGCCTCCCACTCCTCAGTGGGAGCTCTCGGTATTTCAGCGCCTCCGGGCGCGCTCCGCGGGAAGTGGGCGGTGTTAGGCTGCAGGGCAGGCTGGGAGCTGTAGTTCTCCCCACTCAGCGGCCGAGTGATGGTAGCTACTCGGCGGCGGGGGAAACCAAACCACAGCGTCAGGAACCCAGCGCTGCCAGGGACCACAGGTGAAGCGTCCTACCCCCTCCGATATCCTCTCCGATTTGCAAATGCCTCCCACTGAAGATATTGTTAAAAAAATTCCTGATTTATTTTCTGGTAAGATTGGGCTCATTTAGAAATATGTGCACACAATTTAGTTGAAGAGGCATGGTATATATATATATTGCACACAAAGCCAGACCTGTTTCCTCAAGTGTTGGAGCTGAATTGAAAAAGCAATTCAAGAAGTTAGTTGGAGATAGCATTATCAAACCTACTGACTCCCCTGAATGGGTAAATCCCATTATAATTGTGCTCATAAAGGATAGTGAGATTTAAGTCTGTGCTGATCTGCACAGTCTCAACAGGAACATTGTGGTTAAATGCCATCCTCTGCCCAAGGTTCAAGGCTTACGTGTAAACATTGAAGACTCTAAAATGTTCACACTTTTGGATCTCAAATCAGCTTACCACCAGATCCCATTAGAGGAAAGGTGCGAAGAATTAACCACCTTTGTAACTCTTTTTGGGCATTTAAGTTTTGCAGACTCCCTTTTGGATTGGCTTCAGCAGTTAGTGCTTTTCAGCGCATCATGGATAACATATTGGAGCGTGTGAGTGGGGTACAAGCATTTCAAGATGATGTGCTGATATCTGAAAAATCTTTACCTGAACATAATCATACTCTTGAAACAAATTTAAACTATTTGGTATCACTCTTTGCACTAATAAATGAAAATTGTCAGAAGAAACATTGAGTACTTAGGACACTCTGTCATCCCCAATGGTAGTTCACAAAAATGTACATTGATTAAAGCCGTTGTTGATGCAAATCCACCTACTGACAAAGATACACTTCACTCCTTTCTTGTACCAAGCGAGTACTATCCAAGGTTTGTGCAATGTTATACTTTCATTGTGCAGCCCCTGAGGAATTTACTCAAGAAAGGAGTGCAGTATACATGGTCTGATGATGTGCAAGAAGCTCTTTAGAAAGTGAAATATTTCCTTTTTACAGCCCCAGATTTATGTTGATGCCAATCAAGTTGGATTGAGGGCTGTGTTTTCACAGTTATGTCAGGGCACAGAAACACCACTGCTGTTGCCTCTCTCTCTCTCAGTAGTGCGGATGCCAATTACAGAACCAAGGAGCGAGAGGCATTGGCATGCTGTTGGTGTCTGGTTAGGCTCAAGACTTTCATTTGAGGTTCCCATTTTGATCTATTTACAGACCACAACCCATTGCTCCCCCTGTTGAGTGGCAATGGTGTGGGTAAAGCATCATCCCGATTGGTCAGATTGACATCAAAGCTGCAAGAATTGCCTTTTATTGTGAAATACATGCCTGGTGGGAAAAACGTAAGACCAAACTATCTCTCAAGGTTACACATTAGAGGTGAAGAATCCAACATACTTCAAGATAATGATAATGAGATATACTGCGGAATGGGGTTGTGATCACACATAAACAGTGGTTAGAAGCTTCCAAACAGGGTGCCATGTTACAATCTGTTTTCAAATTCATAAAAGAAGTTTAGCCCAAGGAAAGAAATGTCGAGACCTCTTTGAGACCTTTTATACAGATTTTACAGGACCTATCAGTTGTTGAACGGGTGGTAGTACATAATGATGTGTGAACGCCTCCTGTGACTATCAGATATTATATTAATAAGGGAGCACACAAGGGCCATTTAGGGGTCTGTAGCACATGCAATCATATTAAAAAATGTTACTGGTGGCCTGCATTGAAAGCACAAGTTTCTAAGTTTATTTATATTTGCACCACCTGCTTGGTAGCTGATAAGCACTGGAAGGCATTTGAGTTACCTATTCATATGGTCCTTCAACCTGGGGAAGCTTGGCAAAAAGTGCACTTGATTTTACGGGTCCACTTGAGTTGTTGCCTATTAACAAAGGATACATGATGGGTTTTCACTGCAGATTAAGAAAATGCTATAACAACAGTCCCTCAATCATAGTCAACGTTCTTTTGTTTTCTTGCAGTCAGTTTCTATAGAAATGATGAAAATTGCACAGCTGCTGTTCCTGCAACATGTTGTCCAGAGATGCCCTGCTTTTATTCTGTCACAATGCAGAATGTTAGCATCCTAGTTCCCTATTAGAATGTTGTGGTGAAGATATACCAGCACACTGTTGAATAACTTCAGAAACAGCTGCTATGGCAAGTATATTTTTCACCAAGCACCTCAGACTTTCTAAAATGGAGGCGCAACATATTTGTGAATGTAAACAACGTGTGTCTTTATTTAAGGTTCTGGGGTCATGATTCATATTTTCGTGGCATCATTATATGAGAAACTGTTTTCTTTTAAAGACTGCATGAATTCCTGTGATAGATTCAACAGTTTGGATATGATGAACGTGTCTTAAAAGTCTTAAAGTTCTCAATTTATGAAATTACGGTACACCTTCTTTTTGCATGCTGCTTCTATTGGTGGGCTTCTAAAAACTAGAAATTCTTTCTGATGGATTTCATATAGAAGTTTATGTTGATGTTCAGTAGAAATAAGCATGCCCACAGCCTTTTGATTTAACCTTTTAAAGTGTGCAAGTGGTCCTTTATTGATTGCGAGATTGTTTGCGTGCTTCTATTGATGGGTACATGTGTTAATGTTGGAATTAGTTAATGATTGAATGGATGAGTGAGTGCACGGATGGATGAGTGATCGAGGACATGGATGCATAGATGAGTGCATGAATGAATGAATAGGTGCAAGTTTTCATGAATGAGTGCACTGAAGGGTTAATGAATGGGACATGTTTCAAATGTTAACAATACCGGGGTGTGACTTGCTATGTATAGAGCACAATTCAAAACACTTCTGATTGTCAACTTATCAGGCTTTGCTACAACTACCATCCACAGCATTACTGGCATGTAACTTGTACTGAATATGAATGGATAGCCACAATATTACAAGATCTGCAACCATGAGGTTAGGGCTGGGATCATGACACACGGACATGCGGGAATAGGGATGTCAGATACAAATGGGGATATTTCTTATTGTGTGCCACGTAAATGTGTAGATTTCTTATTACGTTATGGAAGCAGGGGCCAGTGTTATGTCAGGGGTCAATGCCATCATGCCAAGAATGACCTCAATGACCCATACTTCACAGTCATTATACCAGGACCAGTATTAGCCAGGTATTAGCCATACGGCCTACAAAATGCTAAAAGTATAACATAATTATTACATAGGCTCACCAGTGTGCCACAACCAGGCACCGTCAAGTCTCAGATGCTTAAAATATGAGTACAAATATTACCATTATTCCAAAGTCAGTATTATTTAAGAAGTTTGTGCTATAATTTCAAGAACTACAACCATTATTCTTGAACCGGTATTGAACTACACCTGGGCACCATCATGCCATGGATGCCTAAACCAAACCAGGAGTTAACACCAATATGACAAGAATGACCACTATAAAGTCAGAGTCATCATTATGCCTAAATTGAGCAACATAATGCTATCTATGCCCACATATTTCTACCATTGTCACTGAAATTATTACAATTTTAGCTGAGGCAAGTCCCCTTCAAAGCAAAGAAGGATCCCCTATGTTGGGGAAGGGATACTGGATTATCAGATTCCTGAGATTTTAACATTAGCTCTCTGCTTTTAGTGACACAAAATACAACACACTCGCTTACCAAAGCACATGGATGCCCAGCACACACACAGAAACCACAATGACTTTCCAAGGGATACAGTGCCTGCTTCTCCCTATATGAACTCTAGGCGGGCACATGAATCAGTTCTACAAATCCTGCAAGATGGTAAAGAATAAAGTCTTCATATGTCATGATTGCCAGTTAAGTTTAACAAATAGCAGAATAGTAGATAAATGTGGGGTGATAGATTTTGGCATTTATACAAACAAAGAGATTGGGTCTGAAATGTTGCTACTCTTTCTGTATTTGTCCATATACAATTTTGCAAGGCTACTAATGCTGTCTCTAGCTTGACTTAACAATGGTGATGCCTAGTAGGGGTGGCCATAACTCATTTATTTATTTATTTGAGTTTTATATAGCGCTGGCTATACCTGGAGATAACAGAGCGTTTTACATGAGGTTCCACATTGTTACAAAGTTACATCAGTTAGAAGTTACGCCATCTCCTATATAGCGATCAAGGTAGCTCCACCTGGCATCAATCAAAATGCAAGGTCTCAACGTTCGGTGGCAAGGTCACAGATTCTATGTCCTGATGGGTGAGCCGGATGGGGGATATGCTGGTGGTCTGGTCAATGTCCAATTTTTGTCCAAGAGTAGTAGCTCATTGTGGTAAAGGACCACTGTGGAGGCCATCTTGGGGTCAGGCAATAGATACAGCCCCTGGTGTTCCATTTGGCCGGGCCTCAGTCTCAGGTGGGCAGCTGGATCTACCCGTGGCTCTCATAGCTGCAACGATTTCAGTGTTTATGGTGTCAGTCATTAGGCCTCTGGTGGCCACATTATAGTTTTGGGGTTACCCCCCTGGCCACATTATAGTTTTGGGGTTACCCCCCTGAGCTCATTGAAATGAAGCCCCTCTTTGAGCAGTTGAGGTTACATAGGCCCCGTGTATTTTACATGTGTAAAGGTGACCCTCTGATCACTTATGCAACCCTTTGTGGGAAAAGGGCTTCCCTCGGGTCGTCTTCTGAGGTCAGGCGTGCCGTGTCGAAGTTTAATTTTAGATAAAGAGAACCCCCCAGTGATAAGGCAGTCAAGGTGCCCCCAGTGACCATCGGTCCCCGCTCACCGTGATGAGCTGCTTCCGCTCTTCACTCACCGGTTCAGGGCACGTTCAAGAGGTTTCAGGGCCTCAGGTGCAAGCCTCCCTAATACAGTGTTGAATGTGCCCTCCACCTCCTTCAAACACCCACTGTGACCCCCAGCACTCTCCAGTGTTGCTGGAGGGACAAAAAGGAGTTTCTGTGGATCACAGGTCTTCCACTTCGCTCGGAGTCTCTACTGCCACTCCAGCGCAGTGATGTCGGGTAGGGGACCCCTGCCAGACTCGACTCATGTAATGTTGTGTAAACTCATGTAATGTCATGTAGCAGAATCACGTGGAATTACCTAACAATTCCACACGATTTTGTGGAATTACGTGAGAAGAGTAATTCTACATTTATCACTATTTATTAGCTCAGAAATGCCCCCCAGTGTCCAAAATGGACGTGAGGATGCATTTTTGTGCTAAGAAATAGCACTAAATGCAGCAGAACATGATTAGCGAATGGCTGCTGGTGAAGGCTAAATGTGCTCTTGCGGTAGGATTTTTTCCTCAACATTCTTCTGACAGCACTATTTCTTCAGCACCAAATGCACCCCGTGTCTAAATTAACACCCGGATGTATTTTGGTGCTAAAAAAAGGTTTACATGGTATAGAACACAATTAGAGAACAGTTGCTCACGCCCGCTAAATGTGCTCTTGCTGTAGGATTTTTCTCCCCAAAATAATGCAAGCAGGAGATAATTGTGTATTTATTGGCAATTCCATGTCAAGGAGTAAGGCGAAATTACTGAAACTACTCCGGCATAATTGAAATTCTACCCAGGCCTAGTATATAGTCAAAAATTAACGCAGAACAGTTAGCATTCCACCAACACATTTTACAAAATATAATATGAATTCCTGTTTAAGTTTTTATGCTTGCAGTATGCAGGAGACTAAACTACGAAAATTCAAGAGAGATACTATAGACTATAAGTTGAACGAGGCCTATACATGGGCGGAAGTTTATGCAAAAAGGCGCTTTACGGGAAAGAAACAACAGACAACTTCATCTCAAGAGAGTATGGTCTCTGACAGTGAAACCAGTACTACTAGACAACCTTTATCTCAGGAGCAATCACGTAAAAAGGATTCCGAGAAAACAGTAACAATTGATTTGGCTTCTACATCGACTACGGATCCTTTTTTAGAGAAGGATATGAATCTTGCCAAACCCCCGGATCAAATTCCACCACAGCTTGGCGACAGAAGACAAGAAGAGGACAAGGCAAAAGAGAAAGAAAAGGAGAAAGAGCAAGCGAAGAAACTGGGGCTACGGAGCCAGAGCAGAATATAGTAATCAACATTTCCAAATATTCTCCATCTAAATTTGAGATCCAATTGTTGAATAAAGGACCAACTTTCGTGAGCACATACCGAACCAATGAGCTAGAGACAGAAGTGGCATTCTTCAAGTTCATGAGGATACTACGACTAAAATACTTTTTTACCATCTTGAATCCAATAGAGACACCAGAAAATGTAGCGCAACAATTCAAACCAAAAAGTAGTTTTATGGCGCCTGTTTCACATAAGAGCTTGGATTTATTTGAAACCCTAGTCAAAGCGGATATGACAAAAATCAAGTATAAAAGTAAACTACAAAACCTGACACGAGCTGAATTGAGTGCTTTACGTACTCTTCGTAACAACAAGGACATAATTGTTCAAAGGGCGGACAAAGGAGGAGGCCTTGTAATTATGGATTCGGCTTTCTACATAATGAAAGGCAATGAACATGTTCTAGACACTGAAGTCTATTCTAAACTGCCACAAGATCCCACAAATGAGATTGCGAGAAACTTGGATCACATTCTTGATAAAGCTGAAGAACTAGGGTGGGTCACCACTGCAACTAAAAGATATTTAAGGCAAGCATACCCAAGGAGGCCGAAAATATATTTTTTGCCAAAAATACACAAATGTTTGCAGAATCCGCCAATTAGACCTATTGTTTCAGGGTGTTCCTCAATCTTCGAGAACTTGGGCATATTCATCGATGCCCACATGCAAGCTTTCATGCAAGACTGGCCAACATATCTGGAGGATACTTCGCACTTTCTAAGAAGTGTGACCTCTCTGAATCTACAAACTGAAGAAAATCTGGTATTGTGCACAATAGATGTTGTGTCACTTTACACATCGATTCCTCACCAATTGGGCCTTGAAGCCATGGAATGGGCATTACTGCGAATGGACAAACCACTTGAGACAAAGTACCTAATTATGCAGTTATTAGAATTCTGTTTAAACAACAGTTATTTTGTATGGCAAACTGAGTTTTTCACTCAACTAAGCGGAACAGCTATGGGTTTTCCTGGGGCATGTATTTACGCAAATATCTTCATGGCGAAATTTGAACCGGAATACATCCTGGAAGATGTAACGTGGCAAACTGGCATTCTGTACTATAAAAGGTACATCGATGACATCTTTCTTATCTGGAAGAAACCAATGGAAGACCTCAAGCGTAACATACAGAGTCTGAATTTAATTAATCCGAGGATCAAATTCACAAGTCAAATGAGCACAACTACACTACCTTTCCTGGATGTGCAGGTAAAAATTGAAGGAAACAAGATAAACACAGAGCTCTATAAAAAACCAACTGATAAAAACACTGCACTTCAGTATGGAAGCTTCCATCCAACTACCCTAAAAAACAATCTCCCAGTGTCTCAGTTCATGAGAATAAAAAGGATAGCATCTGATGATGCCCAATGTGCCAAGAGTTTTGAAAGACAGAAACTTTGTTACCTCAATCGAGGATATCCTGAAAAATTAATTGACAGGCAAATGGAAAGGATTAAAACAATTCCAAGGACGGAACTACTACAAAAAAAGACCAAAGAGTTGAAAAAGAGAATGGTATTTGTTTCAAAGTACTCGACGGCAACAAGAGAAATCAAAAGGACGATTCTTAAAAGATGGGATATCCTGCAAATGGAAAGTGACTTTGAACATCTTTACGATCAGAAACCTCTTTTCGCATATTCGAGGTCAAGAAACATAAAAGAATTATTGAATAGACCAGATGATATGGAACTAGAAGAATCTAGTCCTAGAGGCACAACTAAATGCTATAACTGCAAAAACTGCAATAATGTAATCACTGGAAGTAAGTTATCTCATCCCAAAACAGGAGAACAAATAAGTCTAAGACACTCGGCAAATTGTAATGCGGAACATGTGGTATATTCCATAAAGTGTCCATGTGGACTACTGTATGTCGGTAAAACTGACAGGAAGATGAGAATACGCTTGACAGAGCATAAGAGCAGAATTCGTAATAAAAACATAACCTCACCACTGGCTAGACATTGGGTCGAGAAAAGCCACACCATAGCGCAAGTTCGATTTCAGATTATTGAACAAATTCCACAGCGTTTGGGTGTTGACAATGCCAAAATCTTGCTTAGGAGAGAAATTTTCTGGATTCGGAAATTACAGACTTTAGTCCCTGATGGGCTCAATGACAAATTAGATCTGATATGTTTCCTTTAGCTTCAGGCCAGAAATAGTAGCTATTTTCCCGAAGGATATAACCTGCACAGTGGTATGTGGAAATATGTATTGTATAATTACCAGAATTTACGTATGATTTATTAATTTTTAGTTAGAATGCTACTACTGACAAGAGAATGCGCAATATATGTAATTGATTAATGTTTATGTATTTTCCTTCTTTTGTTCTTTTACTTTTTCTTTCACTTGCCATTGAAACAATTAATCTGTATATAACCTAAATCTAGTAGATTTATGAGCCGCACCACCTCACATACATTAATTCGCTTAGAATATTCCCTGTAGACTTAGTAACCCTTGATTCACAACAAATTAGTCGTGAATAACCTCCTTCAAATATGGCCTCCACCAGCTTGAGATCGAGTCCGTTTTCGATATCGATATCGGGTCCGTCGCATTAACATAAGTAAAGGACTAGAGACTTCGGAGTTAGCAGTGAGGGAAGACGCCTATACAACGCCACCCCCTTCGTATCTCTGGTAAGCGTTAGAGTTATGCAGACACCCTAATGTGAAGGTAATCGGTTCTGGCAACCGAGTACTAAACACGGTCTTCACTTTATTTATTCTAGTACGGGAGTACGCCGAGATTTAGCGAGACCCTGAGAAACTGATAAAAGGCTCGCAGGTAAATACATACTTCCCGTTTGTTTCGAGAGATCGGCTTTATATTTTGGTGGTATCATAAAAGATTGGCCCCTTAACGGTTTTTCACTTCTTCATTTCATTAGATCCCCTTAACATTACAGTTAAGTGATACTGATCTTCAGGTGAGCTTTAAGTCTTGCGCCAACTTTATGGCAAATAAACCCTAGTGGTTCGCTTTAGATAAAATTATTAATTAGACTGTTCTTGGTAAAACTTATGTTTTTATTTTCAATTATTCGCAGGTAGTCTTGCAACTACCGGTAATTAAGGTAACCTCATATAAGCACTGCACGAGATTCTGTGCCCTCTAAAGCTCCAGTTTATATACTTACATAATTGTGATTTCTTTAGATTCTCCATAAACTATGTAGTGCACGCAATTACACTGCAACCAGTTAATTAGGTAAGAGAACTAAATATCCATTGGGATAATACATTTACATTCTTTACAGCATCGAAATTAATTAGGTTTCCTTTTTCTTTCTTCTTTCATAGGCCCCTTTCGAAGGGGTTCAAACCCCGAAATGCATTGGGTTGTGTATATAACTGTGTTGTATATCATTTGATCAGTGAAAAATGTTTGACAAAATGCAGTAATTGTGTATTGTTTATGTATATATTATATTGAATCATGCTTTATTTGTTTGAATTTGAAATGAACCAAGAAACAAAACGTTTGAATTAAAATTGTGTCAAATGTAAAACTTTGAAAACTTTCTTTTAGTTAGTGCGCACTTGAGTCCTGGTGATCTAGTGATCCCAGGCTATATACATTAGCACTATTTCTTTAGCACCAAATGCACCCCGTGTCTAAATTAACACCCGGATGTATTTTGGTGCTAAAAAAAGGTTTACATGGTATAGAACACAATTAGAGAACAGTTGCTCACACCCGCTAAATGTGCTCTTGCTGTAGGATTTTTCTCCCCACAATAATGCAAGCAGGAGATAATTGTGTATTTATTGGCAATTCCATGTCAAGGAGTAAGGCGAAATTACTGAAACTACTCCGGCATAATTGAAATTCTACCCAGGCCTAGTATATAGACAAAAATTAACGCAGAACAGTTAGCATTCCACCAACACATTTTACAAAATATAATATGAATTCCTGTTTAAGTTTTTATGCTTGCAGTATGATCCAATGAGGAGGGCACTCTTGGGTGATCACTTACAGGAGGGATGGAGTTGGGCTCTCGGTTATAACTTAATCACCTGCAAATAGCCGTGATTGGGATCCCCATTCAATAATAATGCTTAATCACTCTGCCTATTGGTAGTGATTTTTTGTATTCTGTACACATTCATTCAATGGTGAGTAAGCTAGTTTGAACTTACATAGTGCACAGTATCCTTGCGATAGCTTCAAAAGGTACTGGTATATAGCAGCTCACCATTTAGAGGCAATGGACACCTTTGAGAAGCTTAAAAACTAGGCCGGAAGATAGGATGGTCGAGAGAAGGAAAGAAAGAGAGGGGGAGGGAGACAAAGAGACAATTGTATACCTCTAGAGATTGGATGCGAGTAAGATACCTGTACCTTGAAAGGATGTATATCAACCGGTGAAGTGTAGTCTAGTAAAATCAATTGAATAATTACCTGGTTCATCTACATGCACTTTGTTTTATCGACCTTACATTGGCACAGGTGAGATGTTGTGCGCATGTGTGCTGTACATATAAAAAAGAGCCTCGTTTTACATTGATGGGAATCATTTTTTGCTGTGGTCTCGTATTTAGATGTGCACACTATTGCTAGAGCATTCATTTTTTATTCGACTCAAGTGAACAACCACTGGCAAAGCTGTTAGGTATGGTCTCAGAAAGGTGCTGTGATTGTTATTTAAAAAAATGTTATTGCAAGCATATGCCACCAAAAAAAGAAAGAAAAACAAAAGATGTGCCATGCTACAACACCATACTTACAATAAACAATTACCTTTTTTTAAACTTAAATATCACTTCGAATTTTAGTAGAATAGCACCTGTGCTTCTTACCAGTACGTTGTTCCTAAAATATGTATAGGACCCTTTCTAGTTTAAATGTGCATCACATGAAAACATTGTTTTCGGTGCACAGAAAAGGTACTATTGACTTGGAACCACTGTAAACTGCCTCAATGTAAACACACAAGGATGCCAAAAAGAGGATAGAGAATGGACAGAAAATAGAATGACAATGTAAAGTGCTGGCTCACTATTCCTGGCACTGAAAGGCACTTCTATTTAGAAGGATGTGCACATAATTGGTAATAAATGCCATCACTCAGTGGCCAAGAACCAATGCCTAAAAGGGACTGATGGAGACGTTTTAAGGCATGGGCAAAGTGAACAATTGCTCAGGGTCCCCACCTTCCAAGGGGTCCTCTGGGAAAGTGAATCTTCTCTCAATTTTATCTCTGTCTATTCTATTCCTCTACTGAAAGAACTTTCCCTCTCCGCCTGCCACTATCACTGTGTCTTTCTACCCTGTGTCATTTATTTATTTATTTATTGGGCGTTTTATACAGCACAAACATGACCTGAGGGTATCCGAGCGCCGTTCCGGGTAAAACTTTCATACATCAATAATCAGCAAGCTCACAAGAGGGTGATAGGGGTAAAAGGGAGGCCCATTAGATCTAGACCCTTTCGAGAGACACACTCTGATTGTTATTTTTAGCAGCATGAAAGGGAAGAAAATGGTTATTACACAATCAATTAGCCAATAATTCTCCTTGACACATTATGATCTAGGGAAAACTATATAAGGTTATTTAATTTATTACAAAGCCAAGATTAAATGTACATAGAGACACCTCAACACAAGAGTGTAAAAATACAAAGGAATTAGCATGAAGCCAAATGTATGCATCCAATTTAAATGGTACAGCATGAACAAAACTATTAGTTCAAGAAGTAGGATACAGAGAATCAGGAAACATGAGTCCAAATTTCCCTGCATCGAAGGTTGATGAATGAAGAGCATTACAGCTATCCCTACCCTATCACTAAGATGACATTCCTACATGAGCATTTCAAATAAAAGGAAAAAAGGTGTCAGTATGTGGAGTCTTCCTAAGAAGCCTCTCCATCATCAACAGGTCAAGTAGCAAAACGTCACTATCGCAAGATAAAGAGCTCGTTCTGGGATGCTCCCTCTCCACAGGTATGAGAGAAGTGGGCACTGTCCCTGTTTCCAACAATATGTTATTCACAGGTAGCTTTCCCACACTGCACACTATGCGCATAGTCCACAATGGGCACAGTCATGAGAGCACTTTTCCACAGTTTTCTCCATATATATCCCACGTAACAATTTGTCATTTGTTCCAAATACCTTCTCCCTTGTGAATCTGTCTCCATCTTTATCACCTCCAAACCATGTAACTGTAACTTCTTTTCTCCTTGCCTAGCTACTAAAACAAAGACATTCCTTTTTCCCTAATGAATGCTTCTACATCTGCAATGCAAATGTGAGGTAGAACAAATTACACAGTGCATATGGAATTCAAACCATTGATTCTAAAGAGAGAGTTGTCAGGGACTTGCATTTCAGGCCCATAACTTTAGCTGACATAAGAACATCTCACTTTAGGTATTACAGATTTGCATAACTGTATAGCGTTTCGACTATTACATCTTGTGAGAAGTTGGCCTGGTATGTGCTGAGCACTAATTATAGTGCGCACCTTGTACCAGTCCAAACAACCCTTATTGATGATTAGGTTAAAGACAACCTTTATTGATAGCTATGCTAGTGGTAGCTATGGAGAGCAGCGTTCAGGCGAAGTCTCGAAGGTATGTAAAGCAGCTTGTTTTACCAGTCTATAACCTCCTGAATGACCAAATGAAAGGAGAACCACACAAGGAATATATAAAATATATGTATTTATTACTAAACACTCTTTACTAACCTTTTTATGAGATTAGAGAACAAAGCACACAATATTAAATCACTAGAAAGACGGTAAATAGCACAATGCACAGTGGGCTTCGGGGGAGACCAAACCATATACTAAGAAAGTGGTATAACAACAACGACTTTACTAGACACAGTGCCTAGAGCATGTAGAATCACTGGGACCCCAAGGAACCAGCCAAGGCAGTGACACAGGGGACCCACGGAGGACGGGTGCAGTGTGAGAACACAGATGTGAGCTCCGTACAACTCTATGGGAAAGTCGCGGTTGGATTTTTAGAGATTAAGGACACTTAGGAGAGGTCTTTAAGCAAACCCTTTCAAACTTAGAAGGTTCTAAGGCAAGCACCCTTGTGAGTGCCATCCTTTCTTGGGTCTGACTGGGTACTATCAGAGGTTTGTAAAAACTTATGGATCCATAGTGACCCCTTTGAATGACTTAACTTCCAAGGGAATGTCAAAAAAAGGTCAGTGGACAGTTAGCTGTCAAAAGGCATTGGATGACCTGAAGCAGGCCGTGTACACTGCTCCCATTCTGCAAAATCCTGACAACTCTGAACAATTCATTGTCCAAACAGATGCATCTGAGTTGCGGGTAGGGGCTGTGTTATCACAATTGAATGTTGAAGGTGAGGATCATGAAAATAACAGGAGGGGGGAGGGAGAGGAAGAAGTGGATTCTGTCTCCCCTAGCAATACGTCTAAACAAAAAGGAATCCACTATGGTGGTGTCGGTGATCCCTACAGTGGTGGGGAGCAACCAGTGTTGTTTAAATACCCCTCACACACCAACAGGCCCCTTGGTGTCATGCTTCATCATCGGGGTCTTCGCAAACCTCTACGGGATGCGGTGTGCTACGACTCACGACTACGTAGGAGCACTAAAGGTGAACTATGTGTTGGTGTGTGTGAAATAATTAAGTGTGAGTGGTGAGGTGAAAAAGTGATGGTTAAAAGATACCTGGCTCGTAGGAGAAAATAACAAAATCTTTTTATTAAGCCCTCGGCTGGTATCATTAAAAAAGTGCAGGTGAGGTTGTTTTTACTGGTTATGGTATGTCAACCTCAAAAGTGCGTCGACATGTTTCGGAGTCAAAGGACTCCTTCTTCAGGACGATGATATGCACAGTTATCCTCATCTTACTGACATGAAAATGTAGATGTCAAAGTGTGCTCTACAAAAAATAAAAAGGTGAAATGTACCTATCCGTGTTATAATGAATAAAGTCCGTTGCGCCCAATTGGCGTTATTTTACTGAACCTGTGAATGAACAAAAAATATCATGTAACATAATATCATATTCGGACATTAGTGTTCAGAAAAAACCTATGTTAATACACAGGAGGGTAACAACGAACCAAAAATAAGGTCCAGGAACCCTGTAAAAAATGTGAAAAGGGGGACATGGACATACATATAGACAAGGACACCAAGATGCGTAGAGAAAGCCTGGGCGTTTTATCATGTGATGGCGGAAGAGGCGGGAAAGAGACAAGCAGACGCGACACTGAGACGCGTAGACAGCTTGAGGAAATGCTATTGTGTGGTGGCAGGGGTGGAAGGCGCCTCACAGCGCTAAGGAGACGTAGAAGAGAAACTTCTACATAACAATGTGAAGGTAACAGAAGGCAGTAAGTAGTGTATATTTCAAGTATTAAGATATTAAATAAATGACAGGGGGAAGCAGAGAACGTTAGTGTTCACAAGGAGAGCCCACAGAGGGAAAGGTGGGGGGTACCTGAGCAGGCAAAGAAGGAAAACGTAATTAAAAGGTCACTAAGTTCATTGAAACAGATAGTAAAGGCACAATAGTTATAAAACAATCAGAAAGGGATGTAACTAAGTACTAGCAGGTAAAAACAGCAGTACAGTGACAGAGGATGGGACGAAAACAACGTATCTGTCGTTAAGCCGCATTTAAAAGAGGCTGATCTCTGTCCTGCTGTTTACTAGTTTCACTTGTTTGTCTAGAAGTTTTCCTTTATGGTTGTACTTGAAGTTGCATTAAAAGATTAATGCATAATGGTAACCTCCGGTCTTGTAATGAAATCTTATTTTTAACAGGCAGACTGTCCCCAGTGTCCACTGAGTGCACCAGGTGGTCTGACTCGGAGTCAGTGAAAACATATGTCTAAACTGATAAAGAATTTTCTGCAATAAGTCTGCTACTGGACAGTGAGGCTGCCTGCCAAGGCTACACCATCAACTGAACCATCATCAGGGTTCTGTGAGAGCAGGTCAGGGAGTGGATCACTCTCTCCCTCCTGTCCCTCATCAGCAGCCATGAGCAAGCCCATGTCTGCCCTTTCAACATATGGTTTGATCCTGTTGACATGTAGCACCCTGCGGGGGCTCCCGGGATTTCCAAGGTCCACTAGGTAGGTAACCTCTCCCTTCTGCTCAATTATTGTATGAGTGCCACTCCACTTGTCTTGGAGGGCTGCTAGGGCCACATGCTCCAACAGCCATACTTTCTGGCCTGGCTGTTAAACAGTCAGCACAGCCTTTTGGTCATGCCAGGCCTTTTGCAATTCTTGGCTAGCCTCAATGTTTTAGTTGACTTCTTTATGTACTCAGCCATCCTGGAGCGGAGACCAAGTACATAGTCCACAATATCCTGTTTAGGGGGTTTAAGAGGTAACTCCCATCCCTCCTTCACTAGACACATTGGACCCCTAACTGAAAGTCCAAACAGAAGTTCAAATGGGCTGTAACAAACCCCCTTCTATGGAACCTCTCTGTAGTCAAAGAGAAGGCAGGGAAAAAGTATGTCCCATCTGCACCTCAGCTTTTCTGGGAGACCTTTAATCATGCCCTTGAGGGTTTAGTTGAACATTGCAACTAACCCATTGATATTGGGTGGTACATTTGTAATTTACTCCACACTCCTTCCACATAGCAATTAAGTAACTAGACATGAAGTTTGCATCTCTGTCTGAAACTACCTCCTTAGGAAAACCCACCCTGGAAAAGATTCCCTGGAGGGCTCTAGCCACAACCGGAGCTGTGGTAGTTCTAAGGGGAATTGCCTCTGGATACCTAGTGGCATGGTCCACCACCACCAGTATGAATCTATGCCCAGATGCAGTTTGAGAATCCATGGGACCAACAATGTCAATCCCAGCCCTCTCAAAGGGAACTCCCACCACAGGTAGCGATATCAGGGGGGCCTTTGTGTAGTACCACCTGCCTTACCACTGGCTTGACAGGTGCCACAGGAGCGACAAAACTCCTTGGTGTCTTCAGACATGTGAAGCCAATGAAAGTGAGGGACAAGCCTGTCCCAAGTCTTGTTTTGGCCTGGATGACCTGCCAATGGGATGTCATGTGCTAGTGTCAATAGGAAGCCCCTACACTTCAGGGATATAACCAACCTCCTGGTAGCTCCAGGCATGGGGTCTCTACTCTATGAGTAAAGGAGTCCATTATCCCAGTAGATCCTATGGGACCCAGTAGCACTCCCAGCAGCCTCAGCAACAGCTTGCTGTCTGAGGGGTTCAAAAGAGGGGCAGCTCAACTGCTCCTGGCTAAGATCTGCCCTGGAAGGGCCCCCTGTTCCCAATAATGCAACCTGATCAGGCTCAAGCTCCACTGGGACAGTTCCTTCTTCAGAACTAAGATCATTTCCCTCAAGAGACTGATCTGTACTCTGAGTCAGGGGGAGACACTGCCTTATCCCTACTTCTCCTTCTCTTGGAAGGCACCTGGTCCATTTTTCCAGCATCCAGGGTCTGTTCAGTGGAAGACATTTTTTCCTGTGACCTAGTCAAAACAAACACATTTGCAAGGATATCCAACGTTTCTGCATGAGTCCTGAGTTCTACTTCAACCCAAGCTGAAGTTTCTAAATCATTGCCCAACAAGCATTCAACAGGGAGTTCAGCACTTACCACACCTTCTTAGGGCCAGTTACCCCTCCGCAGGTGAATTTAACAACTGCCAAGGAATGGTCTGTCCTGACATTGCTAGCTTTGGTCACTTGGTACATCACACCAAGTATGATTTTCTCAGGAGCCACAAGATCTTTTGTGACACTTGCTCCTGTGTCCCTGAATGTCAAGGCCTCTTTTCCAATTATCAAAGGCTGCTGTTTGTGTTTGCCCAGATTACTGGGGCTGACAAATAAGGAGCCTTATCCATGCCTCCATCAGAGATCAGTACAGCCTGAGTTGGAACTCAGACTAGGCCAGAGTCCATCTCAGATCCTAGGGTTAACCCTACTACTCCCTTATTCTGAGTACTACCACTTGGAGCTGAACTTGGGGGAACAGTTGCCTTAGGGGCAGTGGTGGTGAGAGTTGAGTCCTTGGACTTGTTACAATCACTTGTCCAATGGGTCTTCTGTTTACAGATTTGACACCATGGCTTCTTCTTGCCTTTTACCTTGTTGGATTGTGACTCCCCACCAGTAGAAACTTTTTGGGGCCCTTAAGAAGACTTCTGGTTTTTACCCTTTTCCCCACCCTTGTATGAGGGGTTTGAATCTTGCTTCTTGAAGTCACCACCTTGGTTCTGAACCTTCTGCCTCACCCTGGTTTTGACCCATTTGTTTGCCTTCTGGTCCAATTATTGGGGAGAGGTCAGATAAGGTCCATCAGGTACTGATGCAACAACTGATTTTGACAATTATTAAGGACCTGCTCCTTCATAATTAAATTGTACAATCCTTTAAAATCACACACTTTACTGCCAAGTAACCAGTCTTCCAGATCCTTAGTAGCACAATCTGCAAAGTCAACTCAGTCTTGAGTCTGTGCCTTTTGGGTATCTCTGAACGTAATCCTGTTTTGTTCAGTGGTTAAGCCAAACCCATCAATCAGAGCAGTCTTCAAGACTTTGTAATTATCAGCATCCTCTTCTCTAACAGTGAGGAGCTTTTCTCTACCTTTCTCTGCAAAGGAGAGCCACAAGAGTACTGCTTACTGCTCCTGAGGGACCCTCTGTACAAGGCCTCTCAAGTACAGTTATCCCCTTGTGGATGTCGTCCCCACTCTGGGAGGGAGGGACAATCTTGTTCACGTTCCTATGGTAATGAGTATGTTTTCTACCTCTAGGGACACTGTTGCTGCCACAATGGGGTTCTAGCCCCAACTTTTGTGAAGCTCTCTGAAGCTCCAGTGATTTCCTATCTAAGGCCAATTGCTCTCTCTTGATTCTGAGCTTAGCTCTCTCAAAGTCAAGCAGTTTACACTTCTTATGATAAGAGAATTCCCTTTTATGAGAAGCTGAGGTCCCTACAGAAGTACCAGAATGATTAGATTCCTGAAAAGGAGACATTGATCTTCTTGGTAAACTGTTAACTCTTCCTGGTGGAGTGAAGAGAGGACCACTGGGGCCTTCTCCTCCATCCATAGGAAGAATTGGATTGTCCAGGTTTGAATCATTCTGATCATCCTGGTCAGCATTAGAGTCCAGGTCATAGAAGTTTTCATTTCCTGGCCTTTCTTCTTCTGCTGTCCCACCCACCTTGCCTGTCTCATCAGACCCTGGGGTCTTTCTGAGGTCATCTAAAAGCAAAGACTCTATGAGGCATTGAGTGAGTGGGTTTTTCACTGTCTTCAGTTTCCTAGATGTACACATAGTCCTCAATTCTTGGAATGGGATATGGTCATACTTAGTTGGAAGAGGCCCACTGGCTTCTGCACTAGAATACATACTAGTGTTATGTGATGTAGGCACCTACCTATCCTAGTAGGAACTGAAACTCTCATGAGTTGGAGAAAGGGTGTGCTAGACCGTTGACTTACCCAACTTTAAGTTCGGTAGAACTTACTTTATTCCTGTCTTGATGTAGTGGTTTTCAGTTAGTCACTCAATGAGATTATCTGGTTAAACAATAGCAAGGTTGAATCCCAATTGCTGCACACCAATGTGAGAAGTTGGCCTGGTATATGCTGACTAATTATAGTGAAGCGATACCAAAGGGGATGATGGATGGAGCGTTTGAGCAAATCAAACACTCACCCCCAGTCAACTGATCTGGGTTTAATCCATCATCATTCTTTAGCTCACTCCACCACCCCAGTTCAGACATGGCCTTGTGCAAATCAGTCTGACTTTGTGCCTCATGGGAACAGTCCAGCCTGAACTGCCAAGTCATGTCTTCCCTGGACCAGAAACAAGCATCCTGGGACAGGTTTCGGGTTCATAACCCTCATCAGCCAGGCTATCTGGAATCCAGTGGCATAGTGAGCAAGGGACCCACGTCTGGGCATACCCTTCCAACTTAGGGCGAACAAAGCGATACCAAAGGGGATGATGGACGGAGCGTTTGAGCAAATTAAACACTCACCCCCAGTCAACTGATCTGGGTTTATTCCATCATCATTCTTTAGCTCACTCCACCACCCCAGTTCAGACATGGCCTTATGCAAATCAGTCTGACCCTGTGCCTCATGGGAACAGTCCAGCCTGAACTTCCAAGACATGTCTTCCCTGGGTCGGAAACAAGCATCCTGGGACCGGTTTCGGGTTCATAACCCTGATCAGCCAGGCTATCTGGAATCCAGTGGCAAAGTGAGCAAGGGACCCACGTCTGGGCATACCCTGCTAACTTAGGGTGAACAAAGCGATACCAAAGGGGATGATAGACGGAGCGTTGGAGCAAATCAAACACTCACCCCCAGTTAACTGATCTGGGTTTAATCCATCATCATTCTTTAGCTCACTCCACCACCCCAGTTCAGACATGGCCTTATGCAAATCAGTCTGACCCTGTTCCTCATGGGAACAGTCCAGCCTGAACTTCCAAGACATGTCTTCCCTGGGTCGGAAACAAGCATCCTGGGACCGGTTTCGGGTTCATAACCCTCATCAGCCAGGCTATCTGGAATCCAGTGGCAAAGTGAGCAAGGGACCCACGTCTGGGCATACCCTGCCAACTTAGGGGGAACAAAGCGATATGAAAAGGGATGATGGATGGAGCGTTGGAGCAAATCAAACACTCACCCCCAGCTAACTGATCTGGATTTAACCCGTCATCATTCTTTAGCTCACTCCACCACCCCAGTTCAGACATGGCCTTGTGCAAATCGGTCTGACCCTGTGCCTTATGGGAACAGTCCAGCCTGAACTGCCAAGCCATGTCTTCTGTGGACTGGAAACAGGCATCCTGGGACCGGTTTCGGGCTCATAACCCTCATCAGCCAGGCTATCTGGAATCCAGTGGCAGAGTGAGCAAGGGACCCACGTTGTAGCAAACAGTGCTCTCCTCCCTCGCAGCCTTGGTTTTCTAATGCTCTTAAAGAACTGAAATTGGGGTGCAAAAAGCTGGAACGCCGTTGGCATCAGAAGTATTGTACGTCCGCCAAGGCGACCCTTCGAATAGCTCAAAGGGAGTACTATATGGCCATTAGAAAAGCCAAAAGTGACTAGTTTGCTGGGAGGATTGAGACGGCTAGCAATAACAACAAGGATATCTTTGCCATCGTTAGGAGCTTCTTATCACCATGTGCGGAGCAAAGGACACTCCCTGTCTCCCAACAATGGTGTGAGGAGGTGTCCACCTTTTTTGTAGACAAAATATCAGGGATTCAGGATAGTGTGGGTTTACATTCCAGGGTATTGAATACCCCCTGGGGGTGTCTCCCCCTATATCTAGTGTTTCTAACCCTCGGTTCACATCATTCTTGCCTGCTGCTGAGTCCGACATTTTGGCCATTCTTAGATCTCTGAAGTCTGGCTCACCCACTGATCCATGTCCGGCTTGTGTACTTGCTGGGGTGGCCAAGGAGGTTTGTCCCGAAGTAGTGGCGATTGTCAATCTCTCCCTTCAGACCGCCACAGTTCCTGTGAGATGGAAACAGGCCAAACTGTTACCCCTAATCAAGAAACCTTCGCTGGACCCTTTGGTTTCAGCTAATTATCAGCCCATTTCTCCCCTACCTGCCTTAGCCAAAGTCTGCAAGAAGGTTGTTTTTCGGCAGCTTGAGACTTTTGTCGAATCCTCGGGTGCTTTACACCTAGCCCAGTCCGGGTTTAGAACTGCCTACAACACGGAGCCCGCTTTTGTGGAGATGTCGGAGGTGATCAGGGAGTGCCTGGACGGGGGCGGCAGGGCGGCCCTGATTTTACTTGACCTCTCTGCCGCCTTCGATACGGTGCCTCACCAGATGCTTCTTGCCCGGCTCTCTTCTATTGGCATTACGGACCTGGCTTGGGAGTGGATTCAATCTTTTTTGGATGCTCGCACTCCATAGGTCTGCATGGCTCCCTGTCTATCCTCTGTCAGGAAACTCGCTACGGGGGGGGGGCACGGGTTTCTACTCTGAGCCCCCTGCTTTTCAATGTTTATCTAACCGCTTTGATTTATCTGACAGAGGAGCTTGGGGCAAAAATCATAGCGTATGCGGACGACACCCAGCTGTTATTTACCTGGAGGGGCTTGGATCTGTACACCAACATCGTCCAGACATGCCTAGCATTCGTATTTCGCTGGCTTGCCCAGGCCTCTTTGAAGAACAATGAGGACAAGTCGGAGGTCCTCTTATACGGCCAGTTCCCTCCGGCCTCTAGACAATCTCTGTGGCCCCCTGATTTCCCGTGCCCTAACTCTGAGGGAGCCCCGGCAAATAACTTAGGGGTATGGTTTAGTGAAGATCTTCGGTTCGCTGACCATGTTCAAAAACTGACTGGTGTCTGCTTTGGCACCCCCAAGGCACTTAGAAAGTTCTTTCCTCTCCTCCCTAGAGAGGCCAAAGAGACGGTAATCCGTGCTTTGATTCTCTCCCGTCTTGATTATGCCAATGCCTTGTTCATTGGCATTCCCGGGTATTTGCTGAAGAAACTGCAAACTATACAGAATGCCATAGCTAGACTCCTTTTTAACATCTCTAGTAGATCTAGTGTTCAACAGCTTTTGCGGGATCTGCACTGGCTGCCAGTGGCCCAGCAATTACAATTCAAAGCTCTCACTCTCATGCACAGGGCCCTTCATGGTCATGGTCCTTTGTACCTTAGGAGGCGTTTCGCCCTGTATGTACCCAATCGATCTCTGCGGTCTGCCTCTTTACGTTGGATGGTAACTCCGCGTTTCCACAGAGCTTGCTTGGGAGGCCAGTCTCTTTCTGTTAAAAGAGCAGTGGCTTATAATTCGCTCCCCGCGGATCTTCAGCTGACTCAAGATTTCCAACTTTTTTAAAAAACGCTTAAAGACACACCTGTTCAGTCAGCTCCCCTAATTGGCTTCCGCCCCAGTTCACTTCCGCGCCAGGACACTCCAGAGTATTAGTGCGCGATACAAGCTTTCTATAACATAACATAACGTCTGGGCATACCCTGCCAACTTAGGGCGAACAAAGCGATACCAAAGGGATGATGGACGGAGCGTTTGAGCAAATCAAACACTCACCCCCAGTCAACTGATCTGGGTTTAATCCATCATCATTTTTTAGCTTACTCTACCACCCCAGTCGTTCATCTTGTGTGTTTTGCTGTTCACACTATGTGGGAAGGGTATGCCCAGAAGTGGGTCCCGTGCTTACTACGCCACTGGAGTCAAGCTATCCTGGCTGAAGACGGCTGATAGCGAGAAACCAGTACTAGTATGCTTGATTCCGGTTCAGGGAAGACATGGCTTGGCAGTTCGGGCTGGACTGTTCCCATGAGGCACAGGGTCAAGACTGATTTGCATATGGCCATGTCTGAACTGGGGTGGCTTGGTGAGAAAAATAACGATGGATTAAACCCAGATCTGTGACTGGGGTGAATGTTTTGCCATTGTGCAACATTCCGTCCATTATCTTGTGTGTTTTGACTAATTATAGTGGGCACCTTGTACCAGTCCAAACAACCCTTATTGATGATTAGGTTAAAGACAACCTTTATTGAAAGCTATCCTAGGGGTAGCTATGGAGAGCAGCCTTTTGGCTAAGTCTTGAAGGAATGTTAAGCAGCTTGTTTTACCAGTCTTTAACCTCCTGAATGACCAAATGAAAGGACAACCACACAAGGAATATATAAAATATATGTATTTATTACTAAACACTCCCTTCTAACCTCTTTATGAGATTAGAAAACAAAACACACAACATTAAATCACTAGAACTATAGTAAATAGCACAATACACAGTGAGCTCCTGGGGGAGACCAAACCATATACCAAGAAAGTGGTATAACAACCACCACTTGACTAGACACAGTGCCTAGAGCACGTAGAATTGCTGGGACCCCAAGGAACCACCCAAGGCAGAGGCACAGGGGACGGAGGATGGGTGCAGTGTGAGAACACAGACGCGAGCTCCGTACAACTCTATGGGAAAGTCGGGGTTGGATTTTTAGAGATTAAGGGCACTTAGGTCAGTGTAACAAACGACAAGGCTAATTGAAGAGACCGACCAGCTTTGGCGCCTGCTGTGTGTCACGAATTTTAGTCTTGAGCACTTAATTCAAGACGGTTCCCCAGAAAGGAGGGATAGCCAGAAACCCCCAAATAGGCCAAGGCCCTTAGATGCTATATAACATGGGATCTGTGCACACGTCAATTCATTCACTGTACAGTATTGACAAACAAATTATGCACAATATTTAGCACAAAGTCAATAACGTCGAAATAGTCTTGATTGATGTGATCTTCAGTTCTGATTTTATTTGCAACGCCCAGGCAACACGTGTTTCGTCAGGGTAGTACACCCACGACTTCGTCAGGGCTCTAAAATGTATAATGGCTACATGTTACATACATGTACCTACACCATACACATTATAAACTGTTTTGTATCACAATAAGGTGCTTAGGGGTAAGTGTAAGTCTACAATCCAGACTCGAAGAGAGGGGTTGTTAGGAAAAAGAAGTTTCATATAGCTCAATCCATGAATAAGCCATACCATATCACCAAGAGTGCCGTGCGTTCACTGTATCCTAATTTTGCAAGCATGCAAGCTTATAATTAAAATCATACAATTGATCTAATTAGATAAATGTGCTCTTCCACACAGTCACCAAATATTGT
This sequence comes from Lissotriton helveticus, assembly GCF_964261635.1. NCBI lineage: Eukaryota > Metazoa > Chordata > Amphibia > Caudata > Salamandridae > Lissotriton > Lissotriton helveticus. Next base: position 732,651,680 of record NC_136059.1, on the reverse strand, counting down.
CTGTGACCCAATGGACTCCCAAAGAGAAAAGGGGATCTAGTAGAAAGGAAAGTCTAAAAGAAAATGATCTAGAATAAAATGATCAAGGGCTTAGCACAATTGTGCTTCTTACCTATTGGGCAGTGATGTTTCAGTTTATGTTGTGAAATCTCTACGCTGTAGGGGATATCAATACATTGTCCAAATAAGTACTAGGCTTACGCATATCTTGTAGTATAAGCCCCTAAAATGTAAGCTACAATGACTAAGGAGAGCACCTCACCTCTCCGCCGGTTGTACTTCCGTCCTGGCTGTCAGGTTCAAACAGAGTAAGAATCAACACTGCGCATATTCAGCAGCTTGCGTTCAGTATGGTGTCCTTATGTTGTAAGACACTAGGGAGGGAAAAGGACGTACCTACTGTTACCCTTCAGGCTTAATAATAGCACTAAATAAAACCGACTAAATTCACTTGAATCACTAGTGTATTCTCTGTAAATTACCTCTATCTACTTTCAGGTTTCAGTCATAAATTAAAACAAATCCTCGCTAGGTTAAAGATATACTGCGTATTCCTACGATGTCACTCATCTATGGAGGTCTCATTATTATGCTTTGGACTTAAATAAATACATGAGTAAGCCCCCTATTATCTTCCCTAAATCTACACATTTATCTCATGGCCGCCATTCCTGCCCGAACTTATGCATGAAATGACGGAAAATTTTCAAATATAGTTCCAATAAAATTATTCAGCTATCAATAACATAGTAATCTTGTGTTGAAAGTCTATCATTACACAGACCACCTCCTCTATATATTACCGTGAGGATATCAGTGACCTAAGCATCCCTTCCCGCCCCGATTCGGCAGAACCCACATTCTATGAGGTCTTAAGTTAAACATTGCATAAATAATCCTAATGTCCGTCCGATCCCGTTCTGACCGTAGTATAGCCCCCTTACCCGTTCGAGTGTACACGATAAGTTCCTGCAGTAGACGCCGCAGCTCCAGTACTGCTGCCGGCTCGCGTCCTCGCGTGTGAATGCGGAAATGCATTCCACGCGTCTTTTATAAAATTGGATGCTAGAGCGCTCACTCCTCACCGGAAACGGTGAAATTTGCCTACCGGAAGGGGATAAATGTAGTAGCCCTAAGTGCTTACGTAATATGTTGCTTCTCACAATTGGACATTCCCGCAAATATTGCAGGTAAACTAATCAATATTGAGACACCCCCGCAGTTTTTTAAGCACTTCAACTGCTAATGTGCTTATCTGCTACAATCTTATCTACAATTCGTGATCGCTCAGAAAGCGCACATAATTCCAAAATACTAAAATTCTATTCTTACCTAGAATGATACCTGTTGCAACACCAGTTGAATATTTAGGTTTGCAAACGGCATCAGAAGCCCATATATATTCATCTGAGGAGAGGCACGGTTTTGGACCCCACATATGTGAATTCGATCACTGGTGGGTCAGTCCGAAAAGTAATGAAAGAAGAATAATTACTGAATGATAAGGTTAGAGACAGAAGAAGTGATCTGGAAGAGGAGAGGAAAGGCTATCGCATAGTTTAAACGATATATCCAGTTTTACCCTCATATTGCCACATGCATTATCAATGTGACCTCATAATGCTAATCCAAAATCGTTGCATCGGTATTACATCCATTGGACATGAGTTAAAGGTTACATTCTAGATTGGCACTCACTGTCACAGTTGGTGGATGTTACAAATTCCACTATGTGGCAGGATATCTTAATGTTATGTCAAAATTCTAAACCAATACAGTGTATGACATCTTAATCACCCAGAAAAAATTGCAGTTCACGGTCGGAGTTCAAGCCCTGTTGTACCGCATCCAAGCGCATTATTCAAGTTGCCTCTGCTCTGCGCAATGCTAGTTCCCTGTTACCACCCCTTTTATCTGGCTATTTGTATTCCAAAAAAGCTGAACTGTTTGTAAGGTCCCTGTTTTACACAAGACATAGCATGTATAGCCATGGGGTATGGCGCATCTCCCTGTTTTAATGCCCTAGCGTGTTCACTAATGCGGTCTTTCAAACACCGTATAGTGCTCCCGACATATTGCTTCATGCATCTGCAGGTCACAATATATACCACAAATTTAGTTAGACAGTTTATAGTTTGTCTAATATGATACATTTTCCCATTTGGACCATAGAATTCTGTGGTGTTATTTAGAGCCCATTTACACACTCCACAGGTGCCACACCTGTGGAAGCCCATAGTGCGTCTTGATAACCAGTCAGGGTTTTTCACAGTAGTTGGCATGGTTGGGCTGAGAATATTCCTCAATGTGTTGCCCCTTCTATAGGTGATCATGGGTCTTTTTGGTGTAAATTCCTCTAGTGACTTGTCTGCCCTTAAGACATGCCAGTGTTTGTGCATCAATTTATTGACCAGAGCTGCTTGCTGATTGAAGCTTGTGATCAGTCTCACTGGTTGACTCAAGGTGGGGCTTACAGCCTTATCCCTCAGTGTCTCTTCTCGTGTCACTCGCTGTATTCGTGTAGAGGCTGCCTCCAGAATATTACGTGGGTAGCCTCTGGCTGTAAATCTCTCTTTCATACTCTCTAAATTACTCAGGAAGTCTATTTCGCTGCTGCAGTTACGCCTGGCCCTTGTGAACTCTCCAAAAGGGATAGCTCTGATTTGATGATCAGGGTGAGCACTTGAGGCATGGAGTACCGAATTGCAAGCTGTGGTTTTACGATATAGTCTGCTGTGTATTGAGTTGTCTCGTATAAATATCTCCACATCTAGGAAAACAATACTTCTCCTACTCCAAGTGTGTGTCAACTGTACACCCAGTGTATTTTTATTCAGATATACAAAGAACTCCTGCAATTGTAGTTCTGTGCCCGACCATAGCAATAGACAATCATCGATAAATCGACCCCAATAGACAATATATTCACTGAATCTGTTTCCTCTTTCACTCCATATCCACTCCGCCTCAAAATATCCCATAAAGAGGTTCGCCAGGGATGGGGCAAATTTGGACCCCTTATCTGTTTATACCATTTGTTTTCAAACATAAAACAGTTGTTGTTCAGTATCAACTCAATCATTTGCATGAGCATTTTGCTGTGATTTCATTGCCCTGCTGTTTTTTTTCCAAAGTACCATTCCAAAGTACCATTATATTGCTGTCATACCTAGCGTGAGATCAACTGAATCATGTGACCTAATTAATCAGAACTTATTCACAAACTATTTACACATTTATATACATCTACAGTTTATCATTTCTTACCATGGTTTTTAAGCATATATCATTTTAATTAAGTCACTAAGGTGAATGGATCAACTGATGGTAACAAGACCATGAATAAACAAGACCAGCTTGTTGTTTCAAAATCTTATTTATTAACTATATTATTCAAAGAAAGAGCATTTTTGATTAAATCTTTATTTTATTAGCCAATTATTAGCAGCTTTTTATTGAGGAAAAACATATTAGACTGGCAATTCAAAGCAAAATCAGTCAGCATGATTTAAGTAAAATAAACAGTTTCCATCTCCTTAATTCTATTTCCCTGTCTAAAACTCGCTTCACCTAAAAAGAAATAGCCAATAAAGACTGCTGTCCTTACGTGCGCCAATATGTCCAACAGCACCTCACGCCCTTCAGGATTCGGAAAGCGAGAAGCGCCCTCCTGCCCATGGGGCTACGTTTTATACCTTTCTAACTAGCTAATCTCCACTAAAAAATATACTTTCTTTGCCATCCAGAGTTCTCATTGGTTGACTTATGTCAGTTCATGTGAGATCATCACCATTTTCAATCCAAAGTTGAGCTTTTCTTAAACTCCATTGTCCTTTCACTCACGCGACTTTTGGCTTCCTCGGAAATGCAACATTTTCGCGAGTAACAGTCCGTTACTTCCTTAGCTTGGCAGATTTGCCGCATCCTGTCCTTGAATTCGTCACTCTCAGAGCACGTCTTGCACAAGTTATTTATCTGTATTTCTTTGACAACTGTCCATGTGGTAAAAATGTCCACTTCTGAATACGTGCAGGGCTCCACTCTGGACAGGATTCTAAACACCATCTTTAAAACGCTAGGCCTTAAGCCTCTCCCTTGGAAACTAGTATTCAAACAAACACAAGACATTAATTAATTAAAGTATTGAAACCCATTCTGTTACCCACCCCCTTTACTAATTATTAACCCATTAATTTATGTTACCTTGCTGAAGCACACAAAGCAGCATTTATATTTACTTTCTTCTTTTAGGCCGCAGAATCCTCCACGAGCTTTTGCCACAGAAAAGACATAACATGAGCACACAAATAAGCACATGCCATTAGTTAAACAGCCACATTTAATACTGACAAATACAATAGACAAGGTTAGTTTATTATTTGCAACACACTTGCTTTTGCAACAAAGAGCACATGAATTAGTCCCTCGTTTTTCTGATGTGTATGCATTTAAAACTAGGTTGATTAGTACTTTTCATTTCGTGCTTATTAATACGGTTATAATGTTATGGAAGTTTAACTTTGCGAGTCAGAACAAAATATCATTCTGAACCTCGCTCCATCAACATTCAAATTTGTTTTGCACAGAGGCGTCCAAAATATGTCTTGCTAGGAGCCCTCAAAATCCTTGAGCAGATACTGGACTACCCCATGCTGTAGACTGTGGTAGATTGTATCAAAATGTAGATGACAGCTGAACAGAATAAGGGATTAAGGGAACCCCTTCTATATATGAGGATTGAAAAAACACATAATGCTCTCTGTTAACCAGACCCGAAAATGTCATAAGATAGGGTATTTACCCAACATTTAGAAAAACGTTTAAAATGTTTTTTCCCAGCACCGGTGTACCTACTCACAACATAGCAAGAAAAACTGCACTCAAAAGTTATGACAAGAAACACTTTGTAACTAAAGCATTTTGCTTAAAAGAAACATGTGCACAATGTAAAATAATTATTAGGAGCCCTTGCCAAGTGCTAAATAACTAGCATTGGTTGTATTGATAGCTTCCTCGTGAGATGATGATGCGAAGATGGCTCTGCAATGAGACACACAAAAAACATTAAAATACTTTCAGAGGGCGGGGCCTGTGCACCTGCCCACTTCCTCCTCCTATTGCTTCAGGGGGTGGGAGGAGTGTCGGGGAAATTTGTCAACACTGACACGCATGATTACGAAAGATGACTTAAGAAAGATATCTTTTTTTTTCAGGTCAGTTGTAAATGTTGCGAGAGGCGTGGAAATGAAGCCAGTTCAACCGTTTACCGCCCAGGGTGGCTGAAAGGGCGGATCGCGTGAGGACTATGGCGGGTAAATGAGTGTCAGAGCCTTCTCCCTGCTGCCACCTGAGGCACGAGGAGGCGATACACAGGTACACCCAGGCACCCAGTCAGACAGGTGAACAATGGAAGGGAACTGGAGCCCGTGATTGCACGCCCCTTCTCGAGCCGGGAGCTTTAGCGGGGCCTCACAGAGGAAGTTATACAGCCTAGCGCTCAGAAGTGAACTCTGCTAGCGCTATGACGGACGGCGTTGACAACCCGGTCTTCGTCTCGCTCGACGAGGTGGGGCTGTCGAGGGTAGCCAGCCTCAGGTTATACCGCGAGCCCGAGCCAGAGCATGTACCGGAAATATCCAACCGGCAGTACACGGCGCAGGACGACAATTACACGGAGGGGCCCTGCGGATGGGGCCGCTTCACGCCACGGTGTTTGCAATCGTGCAACAACGCCGTGGGGTACCTGGTGTTCTTCAGCTTACTAGCTATCATGCAAGGTAACAGTTCGATATGATGTTGTTCATGACCATGTTCTCATATGTGCCAGTGATGTTTCAGGTAGTACAGAATTACACTTGTTGCCACATAGAATATGAAATGATACCTCGTACCATTAGGCATCCTTTGCCAAGGCGTATGAAAAGAACAAATCAATTTTGCGCACGTTCTGCAAATAGTGAATTTCCAAAAGTTATTTTGTCCCGGTGCCTATTTTTGCAAAAAATGAAAATGGAGGAAACGGAGTATGAAATTAATGCACACCATGTGCATTACTTTTGTGAAGTTCGTAGTGATACCTGGTTCTGATTTTTTGGCAATTTCAATAAATGAAACAATATGATACTGCTCAAACTGAGTTCTGTCTTTCACATTTGAAGACTGGAAAGTTCAAGTGCTTCATTTCTGGTTAAAAACAGCCAGAACCTTGCTCCATGAGCTTGCTCAATTGAACTATTCGCGGATTTATTTAGTTCTGGGCAGAGTCTGTATGATTCCCTAGTATGGAGACAATGAAAATGGTGCAAAATGCATTTGTTCTAATTCTGAAAAGTCCTCTTCTGAGCAGCGTGTGCAGGGGCGCTGACTGTCATGCCTTCCTTGGAGAGGACAGTGGGACAGAAAGGATGCTTAGGGCCTTCGCCCATCCTAGGGTAGGGTTATGGGACACCCCGCACTTGAGAAAGGTGGGTAGGAATGCACTACCTTTTTCCGCCCATGGCTGCCACTTTGTCTGCCATTAAACAGGCCAAAATATACCACCTAATTTGGGTCAGAGTTTAATTTTGTTTCACTTTGCCAAGCTGTAAAATGAACCACCCGCTAAAGTAAGAAATGCATGCATGTCCCATGCGTAATTTGAAAAACAGAAACCTTGAGAGATCTATTTCTAGAAAGTTGACCATCTGTGGAATCTAGGGAGAGTCCACTTGCAAAAACCATATCCCGGCTTTACTCCTCGTATAAAAGCACTTTACACAAGGTAAACTACTAAAAACAAACAGTGGTAAATGCTCTATAGTCCTACACTCCGGGGCATCCCCTGTTGAAAACAATGGTGCAGTGCAATTTATTTATGTGCCAACATAGGTAAAAGCCAAGACTTTACCAAATCAAGTGCAAACTATATCCCACATCCTTTACCACACTCCAAAAGAGCGCTATGACTCCGATTGTAATCGAAGTACTTTGTGGCCTTAGCTTGGGTGTGATGCACTATACAACTACAACAATACCATGCAAACCAACGGAGCTTCAATTAGTCCAGGTCCTTCTTCTTTTCGGGTTCAATCCCGAGAGAGCCCTGAACTCAAGCAAAATCTTGTAGCATCATTCTTCTATGGAATACAGAGATCCTGGAAAATCCAGTGATAGGTCACTTGTACTGGTACTGAAAGATCCATTTACCTAAAATGCTATTGGACAAGCACAGCCTGCTCAAAATGAATGGTAGCAACATTTATAAAGGCGATCTTGCTTTTATATCGTGGTAAAAAAATAATGTAATTAACAAACAATTGTAATAAGGATATTAGTACAACCTTGTATCTTAAATAGCGCATCATATTCAACTTTTGTTATTTATTATTACTGTAAATAAGGTGCTATTACTACTCAATGGGGGACACACAATTCCCTTACAGAAAGCTCATGGCATCTTTCAATCCTTGCATTACTTGGGTGGGTCGATGGTGCGCTTGCCCTCTCATAAAGTGCAACAATTGCAAGTAATTATTTTTGGGCTTGTGAATTTTCCCGAATCTGACTTACGATTTTTACGTACAGAAAATTATCTCGTTGTGATATTAATATTTTTTCTGGCATGGGGCCATGGTTAAAACTCCTCTTGCGGGGTTGCCTGGAGAACAGCCCACTGTTGACTGTGGCCTCTGTGCCTTATATGGACAAGCATTTATAAGGAGGATGCATTATTCAGGAGCGGGTTCAAGGTGCTGTGATCTTAACCCTGCAGACGTTGCTCCCTACCAAAAACTTTTGAGAAGCCTTCAGAAATGTCCTACCCAGGAATCATGAAAGTAAAATGGCCAGTTTATAGTATCCTTAGGGGTCGGATCAACCTTCAAAACAAAATACTTTGACATCCATTTAGTAGGCTGAGTCAGGATCTTTTTGGAGTGGTCAACACCACCCATTAAAGATATTTACAGGACCATGCCCCACAGTAGGCAGGGTTGCCCATACCTCATTGGAGGGGTGGAGGCAAACATTGTGTACATCACATCTGAAATATTGCCCTGCTGGCTACTGCAGGAAGTCAAAAAGAAAATCGTCCTGATAAGGGTTTGTTGGACGTAGATGAATCAGTTGTATCTCCATGTGTTCATATAGTGGTGGGGGGCAGAAGTATTCTCTAAGTTGTGGTCATTCAAGGTAAGTGTACAGACAGGTGCTGCTGCTTCCTTTCTGAGACTGGTACATGCTAGAGGGGTGAAAAAAGTCCCACGTGGCATACGAAATGCAGGAAGTATGCGCATATCCTGCCCATTTTGCGGAATTTGAACAGGTTTGTTGCTCCGTGGGCAGAAACAAAAACAGAAACACAGTTGCCTAAGTACCTCAAAGGGATGGGCGGTGTATTTACCTTAATGCTATGCGCTTTAAGGTAAATATATTGCCTGTATCCCTGAATGAGCACTTCAAATCAACTTATGCATCCGTGTGCACGCCTGCCTGCAGGGTCCCCCTGGCAGTATAATCACAAGTGGTTCTGTCGGGTTATTTGAAATATATTTAAGGATTTCATTGAGAGAGCCCTATTTCTTCCTCCATGTTAACTCGTATTTAATACAATAATAGAAGACCAGGCTAATTTTTTCATGTTTGTGTTACGCAAATAATTTTACCAATCCTTGTTGTTAAAATGATAGCACATTTTTTGGAAACACAAAGCATTTTTTTGAGAAAAACAGGATGTACAAGTGTAATGGTGATAAATAAGGTGCTCATGCAGTGCAAAAAAAAAGTGAAGAAAGGTAAGATATGGACATTCCTTTCAATGCAAATTTACAAATTTCCATTGAAAGGAAGTGGGACTTGGCTATAATCCATTATACTGATTATCTACCTAGGAACACAGGGATGTTATGTGGGTGCTCCTGGAAGGCAAGCACTACACTCAAACGCTCCTGCTCGGAAAGTTTCCGTGAAATACAGATAAGGACCAGACATTCTAATTAACTTTATGTGATTACCATTAGATAATCTCAATGGCGGGCCCTGACAGTGCCAAGCGGCACGAACATTCCTCCTATCGTGATTGGTCAATGCCCGGCACCAGGAATTCTCTTTTTGGCAGGCAGTTCTCTAGCATTTCTCACTTTTTCCATTCTAGGGCAGGCGGATGTGGAAACTATGAAATTGCCCACGGTTTCGTATCTACTTATTGCTGACAGGAAACAAGGAATTTCACACAACCCTATTGAACATATCATGGCAAAATGTGAACCTTTTTGACCCATTTTTGTCTTTTTCGACTTTATATTGCGTGCTGCTGTGGTCAAAGACTACTCCATTACTGTTTATAAAGAACTTTTTGAAATTATTGACACAGTTCATTATTTGCTTGGCAGTCAGATTAACATCACCCGAAGAACTCAAAATAATGGTCCAGATAATCTGCATATGTCTCACCCAACTAAAACCGGCAAGCAATCGTACAAACACGTGTCGATGTCACTACGTTGTAATTAGAATACTTATTCATCATGTGACCCTATATTATAAATACTGGTACGTGCGGGAATTCTTTAATTCAAAAGAAAAAAATCATAAACCAACATTTTGTGTAGTTCGAATTGCAATGGAAGCTTGAATGGACAAACTTGAAATTGTGTAACATGAAGGTGAAAGGTAATTTAAGCCTCGGCTATCTAATGTAATAAACCTGGGGTTTAACAATATATGCTTTATGTGATGTGGCAGTACCAGAATCATTGTAAATATTTCAGTGCAGACCTTCCATTTGTTATGATCATGATTTTGAACACTCGACACTTTTCACAATTTAGTAGCTTTTTCAAGGCTGTTGACTGAGAAAACAATGCATCAAAAAGTTTCAAATAAACTGGTAAACGCAAGGTTTAAATATGCCTACATGATTAAAATTACAGCACTTGCTAAATGAAAAAGAGCTCCAAAGTGATCATTTTCCTGACTTCAAAAAGAACGTGGTAAAATGAAATTCTGCTGCTATTGCACAAATGTATTGCTCTTATCGTTACTAGAATTTTATAATCCTACCCTATCTTGAATTATCAACTACCTAGGTATTAATGGCAATAATGTATCTATTATAACTACTGTATCTCCCAGGAAAAATGCGGTTAGAAGAAATAGTGTTTACTCAGACACCAGTTAGTGAATTGTTCTAAATTAATTAAAGCCCAGCTCTCAACCTAGGCCACTGACTGGTATACAGCCTTTACAACGAAACTTTTACAACGAACTACCATTACAACGAAACTTTTACAACGCAAACCATTACAACGCATAGCGCTGCGGGGCGCTCTAGGATAGGGAATAGGTTTAATGCACTATCCAACACCTTCGCTACTATCCACGGGGACTGGAGTTGGAATACTAAATTAAACTATTCACTATCCAGCGCCCAAAAGCATTATGCGTTGTAATGGTATGCGTTGTAAAACTTGCGATGTAAAGGTAGGCGTTGTAAAAGTATGCGTTGTAACGTCATACATCCCCACTGACTATATGAAGGTCTATATTGTTTACGTTTGGGGTGTTCTCATAGTTTGCACAATACATAGAAAGGAGACAATTAGACATACACAAATATTAACTAGTGTATAATACAAGAAAAATGGTACAGACTAAAATGTACATTAAAAAGGAGTACAGGCTCATATAGCTATAGAGGACAGTGTGTAAAGGAAATTAGAGATATTATACAGGAAGGTGAAGATTATGAGCAAACTCTTTTAAAACCATTACTTACATATGTGTTAAAGACACCAAATAGGGATCGTGCTGAAGAAAGGATAAGATATTGAGAGGAAGGGAAGATATATGAGGGAAAAGGTTTAAACAGTCAACTTGTGGCAAAAGTAGAGGAAAGGAGGTGGCTATTTTCTAAATAGAAAATGCAGGGGCCCAGGGGCTTTCTAAAGAGCATAATACTGAATGGTGGGATTTCATATTACCAACGTTGCCTAGTCTTTATTGCCCTTATTCTGCTATTTTTTACCACCCTTCACTTTCGGCTTCTTTACCTCATTCTTGCAGGTTCTTTTTGATCCCTGCTTTTGTCTTTGTCATAGTTTTCTTACATGTTGTTGAGCCTGGCCCTTTTAGCAGGGTTATCCCCAAACCTTTTGCTTTCCTCTGCCGATTTTTCTGACCGTCTTTTTGTTGGCTTTAGGACACAGGGCACTTTACCACTACTAATCGGTGCTAACATGCATGTGCTCACCCACTAAAACATGATATGATTGATTTACACCTGTTTGGCATATTTGATTTACTTATAAGTCCCTTGTAAAGTGGTATACCATATACCTAGTGCCTGTAAACTAAATGCTACTAGTAGGCCTGCAGTGTTGCTTGTGCCACCCATAGACGTAGCCTTTCAAACATGTCTCAGACCTGCCACGGCAGTGCGTGCATGCACAGTTTACTGGCACTTTGACTTGGCATTTAAAACTACTTGCCAAATCTTAAACTCCCCTTTTATTACCCATAGATCACCCCTAAGGTAGGCTCGAGGTATACCTATGGGCAGGGTGCTGTGTGAGTAAAAGGTTTGAAATGTGCCTTTGTTGTGTGGCACGTCCTGGTAGTGACAATCTTTTTTATTTCTCACTGTTGTGAGGCAAAATCCTCTCATAGGTTATAATTGGGAATTCCTGTATATACAAAGTGATAATTCCTGATCTGAAAAGAGTAGCATTGCCATGATTGGTATGTTGAGAACGGTAGTGATAAATCCTGCATACTGGTGTAATTGGATTTTACATTACTATTTTAGAAAAGCCAGTTTTAGAAAGTGGGCATTTCTCTGTGCTTATGACTCTTTGTGCTTTGCAACCTGACCCCAATCCAAGTCTAAGGCTGGGTGACGCCTACACTTGGTGCATACTTTCCAGGCAGCCACAACAGAGTAAGGGTTGAGTGTGGCAGGGTTACATCTGCATTCATATGCATACTGATTGTCTTCCTGGGCTGGGAGAGGGTGCTCACACTTTACATTTGTATAAGTTCTATCCTGCCCTCACAAAAAGAGAGCCGATTTACCCCCTACTGATGTCTAGAGCCAGTGCTGGTTTGAAAGGGATTATTGTGCACTTCTAAAGGTTCCCTTTGAAGTTCCACCTTGAACAAAGATATTTTTGAGTATAAGTACAAGGGCTCTGGCTCCACGATTTTAGACACAGCTTGGATTTGTAACCAGACGCTGCTGGCTCTACAAACTGCACATTGCCAGTGAACTGTTTTGCTGCCAGGGGAAATCACCATTGGGACTACTTGCTTTGTTATGCTGGCCTGCCTGCCTGCTAGGCTGCTGTAGAGACTGACACTTCACAAAGTGCTTGCATGTGCTGGCCTGCTGACTGTTCTCTGCCCTGGTGCCTCGCTACTGCCATCCAGGGAATGTGGCATGCCCCCTCCCTGTTCTTTCGGGGGTTGTTGAGGAGTCACGAGGATTACCTCCCATCACCTACCATTGATCGTGGGACTCGTGAGTCTGGCCACTGACAATCATTTTTTATCAGTGCAGGTTGAGCACTGCTTGGACAGAGGTTAGCACGTGCCAACCGCTACCCATTGTGGAAGAGTGGCCCTTGAAGCAGGAGTGCCGTGATGAGGCACCTGCTCTCTGTGTCCTGTACCGCCATCGGCACAAGTGAAGCCCCTCACTAGTGCAACCCCATTCCCTTCCAGCAACGCGTGGTTGCCAAAGTAACACTAGTGTTAATCCAAACTGATGGGCCTGAACTCACTGCAGCACCCGCCTCCCACCTTAGTTGCAGGAGGTTGCTGCAACACTCATGGGGTACGAGCGCAGGCCTGAGGCAGCTCGCCATGGCCCCAGGAAGGAGACCGGGGTAGACTCCTTCGGGAGTGCCCGCAATTCCCCAGGAGCAAAAGTACTACCTGGGAGGACCCTGTCTAGCCATCTGCGCTCCTTTGTGGGTGGCCTTATTCCCAGTCTGATTGGCCCCCATAGGGCTCTGGACCCACTGCAGATAGGGAGCATCCTTTGTTGTTGGTTTTCGGGGAACCTTGGGGTCATCCCAACACTTGCTGATGATGCGCGCCCTTCGTGAGGAAGGGCCTGCAATCCTTACCCTCTCCTTCATGGAGCACAAGTTAGTTCTGTTAACAGGAGGCTCCTCCAGTTGCTTGAGCCCTCAGCAGCTGTGCCACTCATTCATGGGCTGCTGCCCTTTCTCAATCCAGCCTGCGGGCGACACAGGGGGGTACCCATGCTCATGCCTACAGTGTGTGTGTCCCCCTTCATTGGGCCATACTGAGGGCACATTTTCCTAGAGAGAGCATTACGGGGTAAGTCCTCGACAGAGGTCCCCCAATCAAGAACTGGTTAATTTGAAAAAAACTTTCTATAGAGGAAATCTTACCACAAAGCACCTATTAGATGCACACGTGCTCCTGTGCCCTACGGGGGATGCCTAATACTGTATACATTGTAGTAGGAGTGCAGGTGCACTGCATCCTCCACTTATGGTGTTGTTCACTGCTGGTGATATTTGGGGATGTATATGCTTTTCCATAAGCTACTTTAGATTACTTGCACTAATGTGGTAATATATGTGCATTTTCACAATCTGATTTTCATTACATGCCCTAGAGTTTCACTGATAGATGTTGTTTATGCCTTTTTTATGTATAATATATTGTATATATTTCTATATAATCCTGTGTGTAGTCTCTTTTGTGGTGTATTCATTGTGTGTGTGTGTGTGAGTATGTTGCGCAAACACTTTACACAATGCCTCTGATAATAAGCCAGCTTGCTCTGTGCCAAGCTACCAGAGGGTAAGCACAGGTTATCTTTGGTATAAAGCTTGCCCTTATTATGGTGGTGGGTTCAGCCTGGCTTAGGTGCATGCCCTTGCCAACCAGAAACACAATTTCTAACATGTCTTTTCCTCCTTTCTCCTTTCACTGCTTGTATCTGTCTTGCTCTAGATCATGATCTTATAGTAAAGAAACTATCCTTCTCCTAAAAAGTGAGAGATTGTTCCCACCATTGGCAACCACTGGAATGAATTGGCATTGAGATGGAATGAAGGGTGGGGACAGGAAAGGATTACACAAATGAGTAAGAGCACGAGGCAGACAGTCTCAAAGCAAAGGAATAGCTAGAAGGAGTAGAGCATAATATGAACAACCAAGGTAAAGGAATAGTCAAATGGTCAGTTAGTGGGATCAAGTTTAGTAAGGCCTTTCAAAAGAAGTTTAGAGCCCATCTTGAATATAGCATGTGATATACTGATGCAGAGAGCAGGGAAAATTTAATTTAAAAAATGTATAGCACAGTCAGAAAAGGACTGGGCCATAGTGAATTGTTCTATTTAAATTACAGGAGTACCAGTTGGAATGATTACACATTGCCTACAGACTTTATAAATTGTAAGCATTGCACGATATTTTCTAAATTGATCTCGTTTTGATGGGAAACTTTTGGAGTGTAAGCTGGATAGGGGAGATGTGTTGGCAGTTTTTCCTTAATCAGACAAATCCAGACACCATACGCACACCTGACGTCTGTGGAGCCAGGTGCATTTTTGGTAGACCATTTATTAAGGATTTGTCATAGTCAAGTCTTGGAAGAGCAAGGAATTGTACCAAGGTATTTAGGCCCTGCTCTGGGGTGAACCGATTAATCTCATAACATTGTCAGTTGAAGAATGAGTTTGCTTAGCCTTACTGTTGATATGCAATTTACAATCAATATTACTCTCCGGGACATTGCTGGAGTCAATTGCACTGTTATGTTTAAGTACATAAGTCAAAAAATAGGACCGACTCAGTTCTCAAAGATGTGTACTTTTGATACAGTTTATGTTAACATAGAGATTATTAGCAAGGTGTGAGATGTCATCAAGAGAAGAGAAATTTAGGTTAAGGCCAACTCGGTGACTCAGTAATTTGATTAATCAACTTCAGGGATATCTGTTTGACTTGAAGTTTACAGGTTTGCATATCATTGGGTTCACAATTATTTTCACACTTCTGAGACCGGTAAAGTGATTTCCATTGAGTTGGGTAACAATAACATCTTTTATTTAGCACCAAGATAGCCACAGATGAACCTGTGTTATATCAATATACATGTTATGTTTGGGCTGTCAGTTTATTTGTAATGGAAGGTCCCTTAGTGCTTGAGAATATTCCCAGGAGGTTTCAATTAAAGATTAAAGTAGGTAGGAAATAGTGGCAAGAGAGTTAAGTAGACGTAACATGGATGTTGAATAACTGTCTTTACATTTGACCTCTAGATCTTTAAGTTATTGGACATTTGACATCTTCACAGCGTGTCTCAGTTGGTTGTCGCAGTATAAGTTAGAAAAATGATTTAAGAGGCCTTTATGATTAAGAAGTGATGGTTGTATAGTCTTGTCTTTCCTCTAAGGTTATTGAGGCTGGTGCATGAGTGCAAATATCTGCATATTTTTAACATCACTATAAGATTATTTTTCCTTCATAATGGAGTCTAGAGAACCAAGGAAAAGAGTGGTTGGCTCACTTTCTTTTCTTTTTATTCATGGTTAAATAATTGAGAATTACAGTAATGTTCTCATTGCATTAACTGGTGCTTGGTATTGACACATTGAGGGGACTGGATAAGGGGAACATTGTTCATTGCTGACGGTGCTAAGGTACTGTATGAAGGTAGGATCCTTCTGCATGGTTACCCCCACTTTTTGCTTGATGTAATGCTGTTTCTGACTAGTCTGACTGGGATCATGCTAATCAGGACCCCAATCTCTCTGCTTCCTTCCCTAACTTGTTATGTTCAGTACTTAGGTACATCCCGGATTGGATACTGAGGTACCCTTATCAGTCCCTAGTATATGATACTGAGGTATGTAGGGCATAGGTACCCCAGAGGTCCCCCATGGGTTGAAGCATTTATTATGCCACCCATGGGAGACCATTCAAACTGTAACCACAGGCCTGCCATTGCAGCCTGTGCAAGCTGGTGCTAGCACCACTTACAAAGATACAGGTTTTCTATATCTAGCGTCACTGCACTTAAAACCTATAAGCCATTCCTTTACAATCCTGAGGGAAGGGTGCGTGATTCTATGTGTAAGGGTGGCCCTGCATGAGCAGGACTCCCGTACAGTCTATGGAGTCCATTTTCCCGGGCTGTAAGTGAAGCCGCCATATACCACATAGAGGGGCAACGCTTCATTACTCGATGACCATCTGGAAATGACTGCAAGGAATCCTATCGTGTTTGGTATCAAACATATTGGAATCATACCTCCCAAACTGTAAATGGCGTGGGAGGTATGATTCCAAGCACTGGGAGAGCCCTCCTTTAGGTTCTCAGTGCTCCCGGTACCACTTTTCTACACCCGGACAGCACAACATGACTGCTGCTGACCAGAGACACAATTATGCCCTCCTGCTGCTGAGCCAAGATCGAGCAGGGGAAGGCAGAACAATAGGTATCCTTTCACAGGGAGGTGTGACCACCTCCCAGATAGAATTTAGTGTATAGGGGCCGGGTGAGTGTGCTTGCCAGCACCACTCAGTCTGCTTGAGGGGCACATTTGATGCCTCCTTGCATAGTCCAGTTCCAACCAGCTCTGGGAGCCATTGGCTCCTGCTCTGGTGTGAAAGCGGACAAAGGAGACGGAAGTATCCCACCCTCTCCAAACCCTACAGCCCATCCAAACATTACAGCCTAGGGAGTCCATTCTCCCGGGTTGTAAGTGAAGCAGCTATATACCATATAGAGGGGCACTGCGTCATTATGCAATGACCATTTCGAAATTGGCTGCAACGAATCCTATAACGTTTGGTATCAAACATGTTGGAATCATACCTCCCATACTGTAAACAATGTGGGAGGTATGATTCCAAGCCCTGGGAGAGCCCTCCAATAGGCTCTCAGTGCTCCCGGTACCATTTTTCTACACCCGGACAGCACAACATGGCTGCTGCCCTTCTGCTGCTGAGCCATGCAGGTGTGACAACCTCCCAGACAGAATTTAGTGTATTGGGGCCGGGTGAGTGCGGTTAAAAGCGCCACTCAGTCTGCATGAGGGTCACATTTAGTGCTCCCTTGCATTGTCCAGTTCAAACAAGCTCTGGGAACCATTGGCTCCTGCTCTGGCATGAAACTGGACAAAGGACATGGGAGTATCCCCCTCTGTCCAAACCCTCCCCTGGGAGGGTCCCCTGAATTGTCCCAACCCTTTCCTCAGGGTACTTAAGGGATTACCTAGGTGTAGGTACCTAGATTAGTCGTAGGACACAATTCAATTCAGACACCACTTAAACTTCTGCCATCTGGGCACTCAGGACTTCGCTGGACTTCGTTTAGGCTCGACTTTGTCTCCCTTCCAGTCTGCGGCATTGTCTGTGCACCATACAGGAACCTTCCAAGATTGTGGGCATCCAAGACACCTGAAAGAATCTCCCTTGGTGTGAAGGAGTCACTTTGCTGCATCTGCAGGCATCGCAACTAAGCTGAGTGGTCTGCTGATCTTGACCTCCCATGGACTCCAAAAGCCTCAGCAAAACAGGTGGTGGTTCTCGGTAGCTCTCAAGGCCTGCCCTGCCCTCTCACCAAGTTTGAGGCCAACATCCCTCATAGGAGCTGCAGGAACAGAACCCCTGTGCCCAGTGTTGACTTGCCATTGCAAAGGCTAGTTGGCTTCCTTCCACCAAGATCTTCAGGCTCCAAGTAGCCCCAACCTCAAGCATCTCCAGTGACCAGAATCTTTGTCCACACCGCATCGTCTGCACCATGGTATGCATCTATTTGTGATCTGCTTGAGGTCCTCTTGCTACTCCAGTGCCTCCGGCCTGTGGGTCCTGTTGAGGGTCACCTTTCTTTCTATTGGGCTCCCCTGGTTGCTCAGTGCCTACCCTAATTCCCCTGCTTGTGGTGAGTTCCCTGGACCTTACTGGTCCAGACATTGAACCTTCTTCATCATCCACGGTGTTTGCAGTTGCCAAGGCTTGTTGGTGTTCCCGACAGACATGCCCCCTCAACTCTCGACATCCGATGTGGGACAGCTTGTGCATGGCTCCTGACATTCCTCAGTGTCACCTGGTACTGACAGCTGCAGAGTCAAGGTCACCGTCAACTTTCCTGCAACTCTAGACATCGGTGGGCATTCGTCTTCCAGGTCACTCCTGAGTGACATAGACTCTGTCCCCTCTGCTTGCATGTACTCTTCAACTTGAATCCACCTTTGGATTCCACCTGACACTTTCTCGTTCTCCAGCAGCGGCATTTCCCTGAAGTCTTCCATTGGGTTCGACAGCGGTTTCCCATGCCACTTCACACCTATGCACCCGGCTTCCCTGGTGTAGGTAACGTGGGTACTAGGGTATTCACGGGTGGGGTGGCTCTTCAACCTTCTGTTTTCCACGGGGTTTCTTCAGGATCTACTGGGAAGGGTCCTTAATCTTTAAAATTGCAACCACAACTGATTTGTACGGAGAACATGTCATGTTCTCACACTCCACATGCTCTCCAAGGAGTCCCTATCTATTTGCCAAAGGGGATCCTTGGGCCCCCAGCACTTCTATGTCCTCTAGACATTGTCTTGACATGAGTCGTGTTTCTTATACCACTTTCTTAGTATATGGTTTGGTCCCCCGCTGTGGTCCACTGTGCATTCTGTGCTGTTTGCTCGATTTCTATGCAAAGTATTGTGTGCCTTGTGCATATCTCCGGGTAGGAGATATTTTTACATATTAGTGAGTGTCATATAATAAATACATATTTTTATAAATATATTGTGTCATTCTTTTTCATTTAATCTATACCTATAAGATTGCATTCTCGTAAAATAAGCTGCTTTACACTCTTTCTGGACTAAGCCTGAAGGTTGCTCTCCACAGCTACCACTTAGAGAGCATTCTAAAGTTGTCTAAAACCTCCTAAATCACCATAAGGTTTTCTGGACTGGTGCAGGGTATCCACTTGCAAGAGTATACATAATATACCAGGCCAGCCTCTCATAGATACCTATGTCAATATTTTTGGTGTCATGAAACCAAGGTATATTCTTTTAAGTTTGACAAATATTTTGAATAGCTTGATGCATGATATTGAAAAATGATCAGATTAATTTTTGGGTTTGGGCCTTCAATGTCCAGGAGATATATTTCTAGATTAGATAAAATGTGGAGCTATTATTGTAGGAAGGTTTACAGCAGTGCTGAATAATCCCCTAGTTCATCAAGAAAAAGGTGAACAAATTGGCTAAGTTTCATGAGTGAAGCAAGATTGAGATATGTGAGATCAAAGTTGGAGAAGGGTTTATGAGAGTCAGAGTCATCAGGCAGGACGAATATGTGTACACTAGAGATTTAAGAGGTCATTTTATGTTAACAACATACCAAGTTGCATCAGAACATCTCTTGTCAGTGAGTTTGGTATTGAAGGGGTAATATCAAAGATCATTCAAGTGCAGTGTTTAACTGAGTTTAGATAATGTAAATTGGTTGAACATATTGAATGTAAGATCAAGTTAGTATGCAAGCAATACAAAGTTTAAGCCATGAATAGTGTCACGAGAGATAGTTTGTGCTTAGGCGATCTGACATTTTGTATATTGAGCTTTGAGGAGCTGGGAATGTCCTGCACACAGTACCAAATCAGGCCAGCATTGATTGGTAAATTCATGAAGAGGCAGATCAGATTGAGTGGTTTGAGTATTACACAGCAGATTTTCAGTGATGATGCTGGTATTCCAGCTCTGGCTGGAGAGAGATACCTTACTTGAGCTGTGAAAACAAACTTCATCAGCAGACAGTTATGATGGGGTAGTCCTAAAGCCTGCAACCCATTAATGGATGGATAGGGGTAGCAAGGAAAATGAGTTCCAGACTGCCTTTGTGGAGATAAGGAAAAAAGGAGGAGGTACAAGAGTATAAATAGTTGTAGGGAAGTAGAACCCAGTGGAGTGGAGGTGGAAACAGTAGAGGCAGGAGAAACAATAATAAAGAGCAAGAGTCAGACATGTATGATGAGGGTAAAGAGGGAAGCTATTGTTAGGGTGCTTAAAAAAGTAAAAAAAAAGGAACAAGTTAGAATGGGGGATAGGAAAGGAACATCAAAATGAGAAATGCAGATGATGAGTAGAGGGTTTAAAAGCAGAAAGCTGGAAGTGAAATGTATGGTAATTATATAAAATAAGTGTGAGGATTAAAATATTTGGAGGGAGCTGTGCAATAATAGCAATGAAGTCTGTGAAGGTGAGAGTAGGAGGGATATTGAAAGGAGCGTCTGGCCTGAATCAAGTGCCCCTAGGTGGAAGCCAGGGGCTGCATAAGAGTCTGGTAGTGAAAAGGGTATCAGATTTAGGTACAAGTAGGAAGAAAATGAGTAAATAGTTCAAACGAGAACAGAGGTGTGGTTGATGAAGCAAGAAAAGTGAGGAAGAGGAGTATTCTTTAGGAGATAAAAGAAGCATCAAGAAGGGGGAGGCAAATTGTTCTTGTTTTTCATCAGTTGATTGTACTATCACCTTGCCATTATTTTAAAGATGAAAATTGAGAAATCATTTAATAACTAACCCTGGGCGTAGTGGGCGTAGTGGGGCTACGCGGAGCTACGCGGAGTGGGCGAGAAGCTACGCCCACTCCCGCACTCCGCGTAGCCCCACTCCGCACCTCCCTCCCGCTCTCCTCTACATACATTATTTAAGCAAAATACCCTTAATAAAACAATTTTAAAGCACTTACCGTGTCCGGGGCTCGTCCGGGGCTCCCTCTTGGAATCGCGTCGTCATGGATACCGCATGCGCATTGGTATCTATGAAGGGACGCTATTCCAAGAGGGAGCCCCGGACGAGCCCCGGACACGGTAAGTGCTTTAAAATTGTTTTATTAAGGGTAGTTTGCTTAAATAATGTATGTAGGGGAGGGCGGGAGGGAGGCGGGTGGCGGCCGACTCGGCTACGCACACGGAGTGGGCGTAGTGTTGCCGGCTACGCTGTCTACACAAAACGCGTAGGAGGCAACACTACGCCTACTCCGTGGGCGTAGCCGATTCGGACGCCCAGGCTTATTAATAACCTCCATTCTAGGGAGTTAAGACAGGGAATGCAATAAATTGTCTGTTTGACAAAAGCATATCACTTTGTCCGCCCCATCAGTATTTTTTGCTGAACAAAACTGCATGTACAGAAAGCTAACAAATAATTTCTGAAAGGTTCTTTTTGAGACCAACCACTACTCTGTGGAACTTATTTTTAAGATTTTAAGTATGTATGAGTTCTGATGCAAATATGCATTTTCTCATCTGAGACGCCCTCCTTTTTAACCATAATCCATACGGGACAGGAACAACAAGCCTTTCAGTGGACTGTCATCTGTGCAGCTTACATTAGTGATGTGTGAAAGAAAAACATTTCTTCTGAACACTGTCATGCAACCGTATTCATGCCGAGCAGTAGATAGGAGGAACTGAGAAGCAGCCTCTCAAATGTATCACACCAAGGCTTTTCCAGGGGATCAGTACATCTCTGCTGCCATCCTGACTCACGTATATATACTCCTATACCTAGGTATAAATCTCTACTATCTTGGGGTTCACTATTTCCAAGTGGAGAATTACACCTAGGTTTAAACTTACATGCCTCCACTCCCTTAAATCCTTGTGTGGAGCTTCCTCCAATAGAATGTACAATTGTACAGGTACTACTAATAACTTTTCACCTGTTGGTGGAACTCTCTGCCACTGAGGTGGAACTGTCCTAATGGAAAATATGGGAACAAATATTAAAGTGTATTTCTCTTTAAAAAAAAAACAATTTTGATGTAGAAAGTAAATGTAAATTAATTTAATAGTTCATTATTAAACTAGATCGAATAAAAGAAAATGTTACTACACACTAACTTTGAAACATAGTTGTGTAATACATACTATATTACTATATATATCTGTTAATTTAATTTGTAGATATTAATGTTTAAAAATAAATCATTTTAATTTGATATTTAGAATAGGTGGTTAAACGTTCTGTTTCAACAAATGTAACTTTTTTAAATGAAATTTTAATTACATTTTTTATTTTTAAGTTATTATTACATTTCCATAGGAAAAGTATATTGGTTTGCTTATTACTTTGGCGCTGTTTGACACAAATGTATCGTCCTCCGCTTCTTCCTTTTGGGGTGATCCACATTCAATTTCCATAAGGAAAATTAGATCCAGTTACTGTCAAACAGGCTGAATCGAATTACACCAAATTTAGCAGGAAGCTAGATCTTGATCCACAAAGCGTTCTTTTTGGGATTTGGTTCATTCTGTTCAGTAGCTTTAGAGATATTAAGGTTAAAAAAGAAATATATATATCTGTGGTGCCGCGCTTGTAAGAAATTCACGTTATTCTTGGATTGAATTTTTCCAACTTTTTTGACTTTTTCCTACAAAATCTTTTAATACACCTCAATTGAACTATTTTCATATAATAACTTTCTAAGTATGTTCAGGCATTTGAACTCTGTTTGCATTATTGCCCCTTACGTCTCCAGCCTAACCAGGCATGGGTGATGTATGGCCTATGCAAATACACTATTTACTTGCTAAATTAGGCTAAACCCGACATCCATTTTAAAACCATGTCTATTCTTTGTGCACACATCTCTATGCCTACATGTTATCCACGAAGCCCTTTCACACAAATTAGCTCATCCTCAGCCTCTGCTCACGAGCTGGCGATCAAGATAAAAAACACGACATTGTTTAGGAACTGGTTGGCACAGTGTGGTAATCGTATCCTCCCTTCATTTTCATTATAGAATTTAGTCATTCATGTCTAATAGCTATTGTTTAAGTCACATGGAACTGTAACATGTAATATGGAATTCACTGATGCAGGAGCTTAGGTTTGAATACGTAAAACAAAAAAAGGGTTTGGCTTTTTTTGTAGTAAGGCCGAGCCTTAACATCTAAGAAACAATAACCAATTGCCAATACTACACTTCATTCACAACAATGGATGGACCAAGAAGAACAGAAGTAAAACTGATTCTTCAAATCAATAATTCATTTGAATTGATCTATTTATTTTAAATTCAAAGTCACACTATATTAATTCGGCGACAACTTTTTCTTCATTTACAAAAGATTAGTATTAAATATACAGGAGAGAAAAAGGGGGAAGAGAAATCCTTCCTAAAAGAACTTTACACTCACTTGTGATTAACATTCAATCATGCATTCACTCATCAAACCTCAATCATACTCATGTGTGTACTTCTAACAGACTTTGTGTAAAAGATTGGAATAAGGAAAAAAGACAGGGGAAAAGAAAAGAAGCAAATCAAATAGTATCAATAACTAGGTTTAACTGCTGTTAGCGACAGTTTGATAATAGGGCGATAGAATTTTTGCCGCTTAGCGGCCGGCGAAAAGTGCCTATCGCCCCCCTTGATAATATGCCCCAAAGTGTCATTCATGTCTAATACGTATTGTTTATAACACATGGAACTGTATCATGTAATGTGGAATTCACTGATGCAGGAGTTTAAGTTTGAATACAGCAGAAGCGGTTGGAGTTTGCCCCAGCTGGATGCCTTAGCTCTTACACCTGTGGGTCCATTTATGGCACTTAAATATAGACACTTTTTATATAACTTGCAATCTCCATCGCTTTATTACACACAGCCACCTTCTTAGACACACCTGATTTCATCATTTGTCTTCTGTGGCATTGCAACATTCTGCATTATATTCTTCACGATTATTTCTTTATTCCTGCTTGCTAAAACACTGCAATCGAGTCTTCAGACCGGTAGGTGTAAGTCGTTTGCTTCCCACTCCCTGTATCATATAAACGCATGCTAAAGCTACTACTTACACAATGTATGCTACAGTGGCCAGTATCCTGCAGCGCCCACAGCACATCACTTTACAGTAATCAGCTCACGGCTTATGCTCACGGTTTCATCCCTGAGTCTTCAAACCGGTAGGAGTGAGTAGTTTGCTACCCACTCCCGCTATAGTCTAAACGCATACTAACACCACCTGCACAGCTATGCTCCAGTGGCCAGTATGCTACAGCGCCCAGTTCATCAGTTTACAGCACTCAGCTCACGGTTTAGGCGCATGGTTTCATCCCCGAGTGTACCGGCACCTCACCTCAGCACCATCTCACTCTGGCCAAAACAGCACTTTCACACCGGTAGGGGGGAATACTTCGCTTCGCACTCCCTGAATAGCACACCCTAACCACCCCACAGAGCTCACAGCACTCCTACCCTCCTCTTTCCTACTTTTTTGTCCTTTTTCCCTCTTACTCGCTTCAACAGAATCACAAAATGGCTGCCAACACTTCCTAGTTGCACCCGTTCGCACCACTCGCAGCCAATAAGCAGCAAGCTTGTGTTGCTGGTAACGCCTCAGCCAATCAGATGGCAGAATTCCCAAATATCAATATCTGTAAATTTCGATATTTCTCCAAAACTACTGAACGCATTTACACCATATAAACAAAAGTGTGCTTTCTAGACCAAAACCCTTCTCCCTGTCAAATTTGGGGTAATTCTGTGTTTTCTGTCTGCATTTATTTTTAAAAGTGGATAAATGCAGAAACTTGTGCTTCTTTTAATTAATTATCCATGCAGTCTTTCATGAATTATAGGCCAGCAGCTGAGCAGATGGACCGCAAGGGAAATTAAAAACAGGATGAAATTTATTTAAATAACAAAATATGTCACATACATTTATGCTATAGTGCTAGTATTTACCATTGGATGTACTGTTATGTAATATTTGGCAGCTTAAATAGCTAAAAAACGACAGACATCATAGTAAGAGTGCCGCATCTATCAGTTAAATAGATACAGAAATGTACAGTTTTACAACTACTTATATACGAAAAACACAAAATAAATATGGATAAATACAGCTAAAATGGCCAAAAAATAAATATGGATAAATACAGACAGAAATGGCCCAAAAATAAATACCATAAAACCGGGAGCCCTAAATATAAGCACAATAAAAAAATTTCTTCCTATGGAAACTAGGTCCTAACTATAACTACCTACTGGCGACCGCCAGTAGGTAATATATATCTATATCTATACCTATCCTTTGGGTCGACTCTTTGTCGCTACGGATCCGGCAGTTCTCTGTCTTCTAAGTGACGAGCCTCACGAATATATATATATATATATATATATATATATATAAAAATATCAGCGCTACACAAACTCCGTCGTCCTTTGGAACAAAGTTTAAGCACTCAGGGGGGTATCGTATCAGTTATTTAATCAGCGAAACAAACAAAACAGACGTCTTGCGGAAAATCCTTCGTCAGTGTCCACTGCGATCACTGCGAGGAGGCATTTAAATTCATTAGCGTTATCCATGCAATAACATAGATGATGGTATACATGAACGTCACATTGCACTTTTACTGGCAGCCATCTTAGCACAGTACTTTTTTCATATTTCATTACTGGCCACCGTGATTCTAGACCACTTAAAACATTCCTAATGCTGCAGTCGACTGTAGGAAGAATTATCTATGAACAGGTCAGCCCTCTCTCTTTTGTCAGCCTCAATACATGCCTTATTAATACACTTCTCTGTGTATCTTCTAGCTCGGAAACATTCAATCATAATGATTTTCTCTTTGTCAAAGCCCTCCACAGTGCTACAATCTCGTTTAGCCCGGAGGAGCTCACCCAACGGGATGCTCCTAATAAGACTTCCTGGGTGGCAGCTCTTAGCCTGGAGCAGGCTGTTATCAGCCGTTTCGTTTTCTGAACAGTATTGTTTCTAGTTTATTATCTTTGACTTGCACTTTAAGGTCAATAAATTCAATAATCTCAGAGCTCAAATGGCTAGTGAAGGTTAAATTCAGGGTATTTTCATTCAGCTTCTTGACAAATTCATTGGCATCAATAACACTCCCTTCCCAGACACAGAAAATGTTGTCGATGTAATGAGTCCAAAATTTTACACAGTTTTTAAATTGGTAAAGATTGCTGACCACCTGCTCCTCCCACCGACCCAGGTACAGTCCTGCGAAACTGGGGGCGAAGCAGGTGCCCATCGCTGTACCCAGTGTTTGCCGGTAAATTTGACCATCAAAGACGTTTTTAGTTAAGCATGCATGCCTCATGTCAACTAACATTTTGGTATGGAACAAGAATAAAACCGATCTACTTTTATAGAAATGTCTGCACGCCTTGATCCCTAGTTGCTAGTATACAGGCTATTGTCGTCTATACACATTAATAGACAATTAGAGTTCCATTCAATGTTCTTAAGTAATCTAAGGAAGTCTCCTGAGTCCATAAGAAAGGATGGAAGATTCTGTACTAAGGGTTGGAGGTAGAAATCTATGTACCTAGAGGTGTTTTCGAGATTGCTGCCACGTGAAGACACAATGGGTCTTCCTGGCGGGTTGGATTTATCTTTATGTAATTTGGGTAAGAGGGAGAGAGACGGCAGTTTAGGGTGTTTGCATCTCAGGAAATCAAATTCCTTGGTTTTGCAATAGGCCTCTGTCCCTCCATCCCCCCAGTTAGCCTCATCATATTTTCTTTTATTACTTTTTTCATATTTGTTTGCGTCACTGACCTGGTTCCTACCCTCTTGTAAATACATTTCAATTGGTAAAAACACAATGTTCCCGCCCTTATCGTACTTCTTTATTACTATGCTCTTATCTTTTTTAAGGGCTGCTATAGCTTGATAGTGTCCCTGGGAAAGGTTGTTGTCTTTATAGTATTTGCATTTAGAGAGGTTTTTAAATTCTTTAATCACCCCTCCATCGAACACATTGATGGCCTCATTAGTGTCCCCACTGACCAGGCCTAACCCTTCCCTTTCTGTATACATTGGTCAGCCCTATGGAAGGCCCAAGGTACTCCCTTGGGCAGGGTGCAGTGTATGTGAAAGGTAGAGCATGTACTAGTGCAGGTGATATGCTCTGGTAGTGAATTACAGCCATTTTCATTTTTCACTGTTGTAAGGCTATCTTGCCCATAGGCTATCATGGGGAATGTTGGCTGCAGTGGCTACCTGCATATCTTCCCATAGGAGCAAGATAGGTCATAAAAGTCTGGTATCCCTGAACTCAGAATTTAATAACAAATTTTTTAGGAAAGGTGTTTTTTAAATCCTGTGTTTGAGAACAGCACTTTTAGAAAGTGGCTATTCTCTTGTCTGACCTTTCTGTGTGCCTTGGCCTGTTTGTGAATTGACTGTCTGGTTTGTGAGTAACAGGGGCTGGGTGGCTCCCAAAGGCTGAGTGGGCCATCCCTGGGCTGGATATACAGTGGTGGGAGGGGGTAGCACCTGGGCCTGAATAGGGTTGTGCCTGCCTTCCACAATGCTGGTTCCACCTCCTTTTGGGCAGCTGACAACTCTGCCCCTCTCTCTGAAAGGAAAGGAGAGGCCAGGAAAACAAAGTGCTCAAGGATCACCCAGAACTGGTTCAGACCGGGCTCAGAGCCCTCCTGCACAAAGGGAACAAAGACTTTTAGGGCTATAAGTATAGGACCCCAGACTACAGAAAATTAGACCATCCTGGAATCAAGAAGTGACCTCTGCCAAGGAGAAAGCTGGAAGACTGAAGAGGAAGGACTGTCCTGCTGTGAGTTTGTGGGCTGACCTGCAGTTGCTTTGCTGCCAAGGAGAGGGGAAGGACTTTGCTTTGTGCTGTGTCCCCTTGCTTGAAGAGATCTCCAAGGGCCTGAGTTGAGCTGGCTCCCTGTTAAGAAGTCCCAGGAATAAAAGGAATTCACCCACAGCTTCCCTGAACTCTACTGAGAGAGTTTTGTCCTTCCTAGAGTGCTTGGGCCAGTTGTGGTGCCTCTGGAAGTTGTACATGTGTTTGGGAAGCTGGAAAAGAAGGCACTAAAGACTTTCTGCAAAGTTTCATGCATCGCTCACTTGTGGAGCGCATCCCCGTCAGTGCGAGGATATTCCCTCCACCGCGAAGATCGAGATCATCGCAGCGCCTGTTGCCGCTGCAAGAACCGACACATCCTCCACTTGCAGAACGCATCGCTCCGGTACGGGAAAAGTACCATTGCTGCGAGTATCGTCGCAGCCTGTCATCACTGGGTGAGATCGTCGCACCGCCTGCTTGCGGACCACATCACGTCGCTGAGAGAGTCAGCGCAGAGCCATCGCATCGAGGGGCCGTGAGAGGAGAAGATCGTTGCTGCGTCTCGCATCGCCACTTCACCTGAGATCGTCGCCGTCCCGAAGATCCTCGCATCGTACCTTTGCAAGCTGCTTCCACCGAAACCTGCGCATCGGAATCCACGTAAGGTATCGCATTCCTCATCATACAGACCGGAGTCATCGCAACACGCCCGCTGCGTCCAGCGGTGTTGTCGCATCACCTCCCCAGGGCCTCAGGAGTGACGCATCGCTTGCTTTTCAACTCTGCAGCTTTCCCTTCGAATTTTTGTCACATCAAAAGGTACTGTTGGCTAAAACGTGGCGCAACTGTGGATTATTTTACCCCAACCTTAAGAACCCCTTTTGAAACCATATTCTTGAACTGTGTATGTTGGATTTTTGTCGTTTTGGTCTTGTCTAGTTTAGATTAAATACTTCTATTTTTCTAAACTGTTGTGGAGTCCATTTGTGGTGTTTTCACTGTGTTACTGTGAGTGTTGGTACAAATACTTTACACATTGCCTTTGATGAGCCTGACTGCTCGTGCCAAGCTACCAAGGGGGTGAGCAGGGGTTATCTAAAGAGTGTATCCTTCTCACCCTGACTAGAAGCAAGGGTCCCTGTTTGGACAGTGGTACTTACCTCCACCAACTAGAGACCCCCAGATCTAACATTGTTGGTCAGCGGTGGGATTTTGAACTTGTATTTGTACTTGACCCTCAGTGATTGGTGTACATCACTAGTGAGTGCAGACCACTACGCCACCGCATACTACGGTCGAGTTTTTTGTGGGTTCTATTTTTGAGTAAATCTTAAAAGCATCATGTTGGTGAATGGAAAGGCACCAAGTGTAGAGGTAGAATTGGAGTTTGTCATTGAGGATTTGTATTCATACAAAGTTGAGGATTTTAAGCAGTTCTGCAAAAAGTTTGAGTGCCCCAAAAGGAGCAACTTCAGGAAGGATGAGTTGCAGAGAATGCATGAAGGCCTGGTGGGGGGCCCAAGATGGAAATGATGCCAGTGGAAGGGAGGAGTTTCAAGCCCACAAATTGCCAGTGGGCAATCCAGGCTCTAGGCCTGGCAGCAACCATTCCAGCAGGGGTCTTACCCCAAAAGAGTTAGAGGAGAACTAAAAGAGTGAGAAATCATGAGTTGGCACTTATGAGAATGAAAATGAAGCAATTGGAAGTAGAGAAAGAGGCAGAGGAGAGCAATAATGCCCGTGCCCTGGAAGAAAAGAGATTGCTTTTGGCTCATGAGTTGAGCATGAGAGAACTGGATATCAAGGCCAAGTAGGTGGATTCCAGTTCAAATGGTGGCAGTGCACAGCCAGTGCCAGTGGGTAAAGTATATATCCCCAAGGATTTAGTACAGAATTATAATAGGAGTGAGGATATCGATGCCTCGTTTACTTCTTATGAAATTGCATTAAGAATGAATGGTGTGCCTGAACAGCATTGGAGGGCGGGCCTGAGGAGACATTTTGAGGCTTCTGGGAGGAGTGTTCTAGAGCCCTTAGAGTTAGCAGGTACCATGACCTACCCCAATATGAAGGATGCCTTATGTCTCAGGTATGAACTTACCCTAGAGCAGTACCGACTGCAGTTTAGGAACTCTAAGACGAAAGAGTTTGAGACTTGGATGGAGTGTGTGAATTTGTACTCGTGTGCACTGGAAGGTTGGATGAAGGGCAGCAAAGTAACTGATTATAAAGGGTTGTTGCATTTAATTAGTTGGGAGCACTTGAGTAGTCTTTGTGTTCCAGAGCTGCGCCAGCATCTTTTAGACAGCAAGCTGAGAGACCCCATTGAGCTTGCTAAGGCGGCAGACCGCTGGACCAGTACCAGGGTCCACAGAGTAATTATGGGTACCACAGCCAAAGGTTGGCAGGGTCCCCAGCAGATGAGTGGCAGGGACAAGGGTAACCAAAATGAGTTCTCTCAAGAGCCCCAAAACAGTTCCCAGGGAAAGGAGTCCCAACCCCCCAAACCCAAGCAACCATGGCCCACTAGGGGCAGATGGGATAACAGAGGTCCCCCTACCTGCTATCACTGCAATGAGGTGGGACATGTTATCAATAGGTGCCCTAAGAAACAGCCAGCACCCACTGGTGCTCCAGCCCCAGGGTTAACAAGTGTAGCTTTGGGAGGGGAGTTAATTTCCAGTGGGGAGGAGGGACTAGCAGTCATGACCCTTGTCTCTGTAGGAGACCAAGAGATGGTCCAGGATACCTATCTGCCCCCTAACACTAAGAAATACGGGCAGAAGCTGACCATCAATGGCAGGGAGGTAGAAGCTCTGAGAGACACAGGAGCCAGAGTGACATCTGTGAGGTGTCAGTGGGTGTCTGAAGAGCAGGTCATTCCCAATATACTCCACCCAGTAGTTGCAGCTGACAGCTCAGTGCGCCTCTGCAAAGTGGGGCGGGTTCCCTTTGAGTGGAGGGGGGGTCTCAAGTCTCTTGGAGGTTGTTGTAAGTCAAGCCCTGCCTGTAGACTGTCTGCTAGGTAATGACCTGGAGAGTTCTCCATGGTAGGAGGTGGAACACCAGGCTCATCTGGAGATGATGGGTTTGCCTGCGTGGATCTGTGTGACCACGCGGGCTATGGCAGCCAGTAGGAGTGATTTAGCAGAACTGGAGCCTGAAAAACTGGCCCAGGAACATGCCAGGAGAGGAAGAAGCAGGGGGCATGGGAAACACACACCGGCTGTTCCCACGGCCCAGGAAGGAGCAGAACCTGAGGAGGATGCCCTGGAGCCTACCGGGGAACAGGTGGCCGAACTGGGGGACCTACCTGAGCTGACCCATTGGCAGCAAGAAGGTGGCCCCTCCAGGGAGGAATTCTGCAAGGCGCAGGAGGAGTGCCCTTCCCTCATTGGTGTGCGGCAGAAGGTGGAGAGCCCAAGGATCATCTCATTTACTAGAAGGATGAGTGGCTATATAGTGAGCCTAAGTTTGCTGACCCCGGTGCAGCCCGTGTGCTGGTGGTACCCGAGCGCTTCAGGAACTTCCTAATGGGTCTGGCTCATGACCTGCCTCTCGCAGGACATCTGAGGCAAGACAAGACCTTCCAAAGGCTTGTCACCCACTTCTTCTGGCCCCAGATGAAGAAGCACGTCAGGACATTCTGTAGGTCTTGCCAGACATGTCAGGTGAAAGGCAAGAGCGGAGGGAAGTGCAAGTCACCCCTCGAACCCTTTCTTATGGTGAGCACCCCTTTCGAGCGGGTGGGCATCAACATTGTGGAGCCACTGGACCCCAAGACAGCCTTAGGCAACAGGTTCATTCTGGTCTTGGTGGACCATGCCACCCGGTACCTGGAAGCTGTCCCTCTCAGGACAATCACAGCCCCTGTGGTGGGCCGTGCATTGATGGTGATTTTTTCTTGTGTGGGATTCCCCAGAGAGGTGGTCTCTGACCGGGGTACCAACTTCATCTCTAGGTACATGAAGACTCTGTGGAAGGAGTATGGGGTAACTTATAAGTTCACCACTCCTTACCACTTCAAGGAAATGGGTTGGTTGAAACATTCAACTGCACCCTGAAAGGTATGATTATGGGCCTAGCGGAGCCCATGAGATGGAAGTGGGACGTCTTTCTACCATGTTTGCCTACAGGGAGGTGCCTCAGAAGTCCTTAGGAATCAGTCCCTGTGCTAGATTGGTTATAGCCAGAGTATGGATCTCCGAGAATCCTCCTCACAAGATTGAGTGGTGGGCTTTGGTTAATGAGATTCATACCATGGAAGGGTCACTTGCCAAGATTAGAGGTACTAAAGCAAATGGGAAGTTTACTAAGACATGGGGTAACTTTTTGTGATTTTTTTTGGGGGGGGGCTTTAATTGTGGCTAAACAAGTTAACTGGAAATGTAAAGTAACTGCATTCTGTATACTGTATATGTCTGTATTTTGTTGCTTTTTTTCTTTGCAAATTAAGATTGTTTTTTTCTTGGCTTGTCTGTCAATAAAAAATTATAAAAAAAAAAAGGAATCAGTTCCTTTGAACTTCTGTATGGCCACCCTGTTAGAGGACCTCTCACACTGGTGAAGGAGGGGTGGGAGAAATCGCGCGGGAAAACCCCCCAGGATGTGTTCGGCTATCTGCTGGCCTTCCTCAACCAGATACAATGCTTCAGGAAGCTTACTCAGGAGAACCTAGAAGCTAGCCAGGAAGAAATGAAAAGATGGTACGGCCAGAATACCACTCTGGTCGAATTCCAACCTGGGCAGAAAGTGTGGATGATGGTGCTATTGGAGCCATGTGCGCTCCAAGACAAGTGGACTGGGCCATATGAGGTGATGGAGCGCAAGAGCAAAATAACCTACCTGGTTAACTTGAAGACTCCCAGGCAGCCCCTGAGGGTCTTGCATGTGAACCGCCTCAAACCCCACTTTGAGAGGTCTGAAATGACAATGCTCCTGGCTACAGATGCTGGAATGGAAGAGGAAAGTGACCCTCTTCCTGACCTCCTGGCAGCCAAGGAGCAAGACAGGTCAGTGGATAGTGTGGTCCTCTCGCCCACCCTGACCCCAGAGCAGCAGAGGGACTGTCACCAAGTGTTGGGTTAGGTTGCCTCCCTGTTCACTCTGACCCCAGGTGTCACCAATTAGTGAGTCCATGATTTGGACACTGGAGATAGCTTACCTGTGAAACAGAAATTTTACAGGGTAGCTGACAAGGTCAGGGCCAGCATCAAGAAAGAGGTTTCCAAGATGTTGGTGCTAGGGGTAATTGAGCCCTCCAGCAGCCTCTGGGCTAGCCCAGTGGTTTTAGTGCCAAAAGCTGCTGCGCCCAGTGCCACTCCAGAACTCTGGTTTTGTGTGGACTACCGTGCTCTCAATACGGCCATCAAGACTGACGCACACCCCATCCCCAGAGCTGATGAGCTCGTGGATCAGTTGGGAGCTGCTCAGTACCTCAGTACGTTTGATTTAACTTCTGGGTACTGGCAGATTGCCTTAACTGATAGGGCCAAAGAGAGGTCTGCATTCTCAACGCCAGAGGGGCACTTCCAGTTCCAAGTCATGCCCTTTGGGTTGAAGAACGCCCCTGCCACATTCCAGAGACTGGTCAACCAGGTACTGACCGGGCTGGAGGAATTCAGCGCTGCATACCTGGATGACATTGCTGTGTTCAGCTCCACATGGGCAGAACACTTGCAACACCTCTGTGAAGTGTTGAAGGCCCTGCAAAGGGCAGCCCTCACTATCAAGGCCAGTAAGTGCCAGATAGGGCAGGGATCTGTGGTGTATTTGGGACACCAGGTGGGTAGCGGCCAGGTGGCGCCCCTACAGGCGAAGATTGATACCATTCTGGCTTGGGAGCCCCCCAAGACCCAGATAGAGGTGAGAGCCTTTTTAGGTCTCACCGGGTATTACAGATGGTTTATCAAGGGAGATGGCACCATCGTTGCCCCCTTGACAGAGCTGACTTCAAGGAAACAGCCCAGGAGAGTGAATTGGATCGATGCCTGCCAAACTGCTTTTGATGCCCTGAAAACTGCCATGTGTACAGCACCGGTGCTCAAGGCACTTGATCTCCAGTGAGTTTGTAGTGCAGACAAACGCTTTAGAGCATGGTGTGGGAGCAGTACTCTCACAGATCAACAGCGAGGGCTGGGACCAACCTGTAGCTTTCATTAGTAGAAGGCTACTACCCAGGGAACAGAGGTGGAGTGCAATTGAAAGGGAAGCTTTTGCTGTGGTCTGGGCTCTGAAGAAGCTGAGGCCCTACTTGTTTGGGACTTACCTCCCTGGTTCAGACAGACCATAGGCCCCTCAGATGGTTAATGCCGATGAGGGGTGAGAACCCAAAACTGTTGAGGTGGTCCATCTCCCTACAGGGAATGGACTTTACGGTGGAACACCGCCCTGGTACAGAACACGCCAACACTGATGGTCTGTCCAGATTCTTCCCCCTTAGTGAAGAGAACTCCCAAGATGGTGGGCAGTTCTCCTCACTTTCAGCTGGAGGGGACACATGTTAGACCTGGCATCTTTGGCGTGGTTTCCCCTGTCTTTTTGGCTCTACCTCGTGTATTTTTGCTGCTGTGCTGGATTTCGTTTTTACTGGTTTAAATGTTTTGGGCACTTTGCCACTGCTGATCAGTATCAAAGTGCAAGTGCTCCCTGTGTAAATTGTTATTGTAATTGGTTATCCATGATTGGCATATTTGTATCACCAAGAAGTCCCTAGTAAAGTGCACTAAGTGTGCCAGGGCCGGTGATATAAATGCCACTAGTGGGCCTGCAGCACTGATTGTGCCACCCACATGAGTAGCCCTAAAATAGTGTCTCAGGCCTGCCCCTGCAGTGCCTGTGTGCAGTCTGTGAACTGCCATGTCAACCTGGTCAGTGTTCCCACTGACCAGGCCTAACCCTTCCCTTTCTGTACACATTGGTCACCCCTACGGAAGGCCCAAGGTACCCCCTTGGGCAGGGTGCAGTGTAAGGTAGAGCATGTACTAGTGCAAGTGACATGCTCTGGGTAGTCAATTACAGCCATTTTTGTTTTTCACTATTGTAAGGCTATCTTGCCCGTACGCTATCATGGGGAATGCTGGCTATAGTGGATACCTGAATATCTTCCCATAGGAGCAAGATAGGACATACAAGTCTGGTATCCCTGTACTCAGAATTTAATAACACATCTTTTAGGAAAGGTGTTTTTTAAATCCTGTGTTTGAGAACAGCACTTTTAGAAAGTGGCTGTTCTCTTGTTTGACCTTTCTGTGTGCCTTGACCTGTTTGTGAATTGACTGTCCGGTTTGTCAGTGACAGGGGCTGGGTGACTCCCAGAAGCTGAGTGGGCCATCCATGGGCTGAATAGCTCACCTGCATCTAGAGTGGTGGGAGGGGGTAGCACCTGGGCCTGAATAGGGCTGTGCCTGCCTTCCACAATGCTGGCTCCACCTCCTGCTGGGCGGCTGACAACCCTGCCCCTCTCTCTGAAAGGAAAGGAGAGGCCAGGAAAAGAAAGTGCTCAAGGAACACCCAGAACTGGTTCAGACCGGGCTCGGAGCCCTCCTGCACAAAGGGAACAAAGACTTTTAGGGGTATAAGTATAGGACCACAGACTACAGAAAATCAGATCATCCCGGAATCAAGAAGGAACCTCTGCCAAGGAGAAAGCTGGAAGACTGAAGATGAAGGACTGTCCTGCTGTGTGTTTGTGGGCTGACCTGCAGTTGCTGTGCTGCCAAGGAGAGGGGAAGGACTTTGCTTTGTGCTGTGTCCCCTTGCTTGAAGAGATCTCCAAGGGCCTGACTTGAGCTGGCTCCCTGTTAAGAAGCCCCAGGAACAAAAGGACTTCACCCCCAGCTTCCATGAACTCTACTGAGAGAGTTT
The DNA here is from genome assembly GCF_964261635.1 of Lissotriton helveticus. Classification (NCBI taxonomy): domain Eukaryota; kingdom Metazoa; phylum Chordata; class Amphibia; order Caudata; family Salamandridae; genus Lissotriton; species Lissotriton helveticus. The sequence goes on along the minus strand of NC_136059.1, from coordinate 732,616,203 downwards.
TGTCCTTCCTAGAGTGCTTGGGCCAGTTATGGTGCCTCTGGAAGTTGTACCTGTATTTGGGTAGCTGGAAAAGTAGATACTGCAGCCTTCACGTGTTGCTCGCTTGCGGAGCGCATCCCCGTCAGTGCTAGGAAATTCCCGCTGCAGCGAAGATCGAGATCGTTGCAGCGCCTATTGCCACTGCAAGAACCAGCGCATCCTTTGCTTGCGGAACGCATCGCTCCGGTGCGGGACAAGTACCATTGCTGCGAGTATCGTCGCAGAGCCTGTCATCACTGGGTGAGATTGTCGCACCGCCTGCTTGCGGATCACATCACGTCACTGCGAGAGTCCTCGCTGAGTCATCGCATCGAGGGGCCGCGAGAGGAGAAGATCGACGCTGCGCCGCGCATCGCCACTACACCTGAGAGCGTCGCCGTCCCGAAGATCGTCGCATCGTACCTTTGCGAGCCCCTTCCACCGAAACCTGCACACCGGAATCCATGCAAGGTATCGCATCCCTCTCCATACAGACCGGAGTCATGGCAACACGCCCGCTGCGTCCAGCGGGGTTGTCACATCGCCTCCCCAGGGTTCAGGAGTGACGCATCGCTTGCTTTTCAACGCTGCAGCTTTCACTTTGAACTTTTGTCGCATCTAAAGGTACTGTTGGCTAAAACGTGATGCATTTTAACCCAACCTTAAGAACCCCTTTTGAAACCATATTCTTGAACTGTGTATGCTGGATTTTTGTCGTTTTGGTCTTGTCTAGTTTAGATTAAATACTTCTATTTTTCTAAACTGTTGTGGAGTCCATTCATGGTGTTTTCACTGTGTTACTGTGAGTGTTGGTACAAATACTTTACACATTGCCTTTGATAAGCCTGACTGCTTGTGCCAAGCTACGAAGGGGGTGAGCAGGGGTTATCTAAAGAGCGTATCCTTCTTACCCTGACTAGAAGCAAGGGTCCCTATTTGGATAGTGGTACCAACCTCTGCCAACTAGACACCCCCGATCTAACAATGATGTTCCACGGGACGCGGTGTCACAAACCCATCGGAAACTAAATGCGCATCATTTACGAATTTAGCAATATGGTGGATCGGATTTGCGTGGTGATGGAGCTTGATACGCTACCAGTATGAGAGTGCAGTTTAAAAAAATAATAAAAGATATACAGATGCCCCCCCCCTCCCTCAGCGCCTTGAGACCCTCGCGGGTGAGTAGCGCGCTCTATAAATGTATTGATTGATTGATTGATTGATTATTTTTGGAGGAAGATATAAAATATTAGATAATTTTTAAAGTTAAAAAAAGAAGTATAATAGAGTTCCAAAATATTAAAAAACTATAATAGAAAAAATATAGGTTTTATAAACATTAAAATATGACATTAACATTTAAAAAACCTTTGAAATTCACTGAAAAAAACATAGGTTTTATAGACCTTATTGTTAGGAATTAGTATTTAAAAAACCTTAAAAATTCACCAAAAAAACCAAAGGTTTCAGGGACATTATAGTTAGTTGAACATTTGACTCATATAAAACCATAGATATTCGCCTATTATAGTTAGTTGAGCTAACTATAACTCGCACGCCCGCAATGCACTGGTGATGACGTCACATATTACATCACTCATGACATGGTCAGTGACATCACTGATGACATTTCAAATTACATCACTGATGACATCATCCACGTGAAAATCTGATGCATATACTGACTCCCTATTATAAAGTGTGATACGCACACTCTAAAATACAGACTTTTATTTTTGAAACCATACACACAACAATGCCAGATATACATACCACCCTTTATTTCCAAGGTCTGTATACACATCCAGTCACTTATACATGCAGTTACTCATCAATACAGTACTATAATATGCAATCATACACCTATACATACAGTAACACTCCGCTACTCATCCATAGAGTTACTCACACGCCTAGTCAGTCATGCAAAGAATCAATCACATACCAATTTACTCATGTATACAGTAGTACACACCAACTCCGTTATTTATACACACACCACATCACTTATTTATGCAGATACTAACACATACTTACTGTCTTATACAATCACTGATACAAGCAGACACTCATTTATACACACACTCTTCAAATAACTTACTCTCACGTATAGTCATTTATATATTCTAACACTCACATACTCTCACGTATAGTCATTTATATATTCTAACACTCGCATATACTGCCTTAAAACATATGTAGTTACTTACACATATATCACTGAGACATTCATTCACTCACCAAAACACTCATACACACACTAACTCACCCATACAGCCCTTCCTAGATGGACTTTTGAATACATACAACCAGTGAATCTCCTACTCAGACATCTATGCACAGTCACACACCCTGCCACCCACCCACACAGACACTCGGCACCCATACAGATACTCAGACAACAAATCAATAACCCATATAGACACTCATGTAGCTACTCACCAACCCATGCAGCCGCTTACACACCAACTAACAGACTTTCACACAGTTTAGTCACTAACCCATGCATTCAATAAGACACAATCACTCACTTATGTAGTCAGTCACGCACCTACTAAATAAACTATTCAGGCACTTGTAAATCCACTCATTCTTCAATACACCTTGGCATAGATATATATGAAAAATATTTAAACTTTCCAGAAACAGACATTCACTGGATGATATCATCAGTGATGTCAATTGATATGTCATCTGTGATGTCATCAGTGCTGTCACTGACTATGTCATGAGTGATGTAATATGTGACATCATCACCAGTGCATTGCGGACGCGCGAGTTATAGTTAGCTCAACTAACTAGAACAGGCAAATTTCTATCGTTTTATATGAGTCAAATGTTCAGCTAACAATAACCTCCCTGAAATCTATGTTTTTTTAGTGAATATATATATATATATTTATATATATATATATATATATATGCTCAACAGACGCCATCCATCAAGCTCCATTACCACTCGGGCAAACAACGTCGGAACGAAACCACAAATGCGTGCAATATTTTCAGTGCTTTATTCCGTGCATATAATTCAGCCAGCAAAATGCCATGACGCGTTTCACCTCCCACAGAGGCTTGATCACATGATGTGTCACAGACATAGAAGAGGGTATATATGTTAAAACGGTTGATTACAAACCATTTACAGCTGTATGCGTTTTTTCTAAGATGCAATCATAGACATAGTAGAAATATTGCCACAAAGGAAATACTAAACAGCAAGCAGCAAGGTTAAAGGGCAAGTGCCCGACATTGTATAGAAATATATATCTCAAATATTTAGAAAAATATATACTATATATAAAATAAATAAATATGTAGAAAAATAGACCATCTATTTACACTCATATTTACATATTATTAAGAAAAACCAATTTAAAAAGAAGTCATATTTACATATAAAAACGCATTTCATATAACCTCAATTATTAACATTGGTCTTGCTGGACTGGTATAAGATACACTTAGGAAAATGGGGAGGAGTGGAAGATTCAAAAACTCCGTTGATCCCCCGCCTCGCAATCCCCAAATCCACTCCAATGATCTACCAGTTGCCTAAAAATGTCTAGGTTGAATGTTTAACTTCTTAGCTGTTACATATACATATACCCTACATAATCATACTGGGGAAAAGAAATTCACCCAAAGTGAATAAGTGTGAAAATTGGTTTAAAAACGACTTCATATTAGTCTGGTTGTAATCGGGGATTCGAACACTCAAGTTATTAATCATAATGTTGTCCAATCCCAAATGGTACAGCCCCACAAGCGAAAGATGGGAACCCAAGCTCTCATATGTGCAATGTTAGAGCCAGTCTTATCATAGGCAAGTATACATATCCTCGGTGGCGTTGAGGCCTCCCGGGGCCTTACTATTGAACTTCAGAATGTATCTCGTCTCTAGTAGTCTCAACAGCGCATCCCTGTTCCCCCCTCTCTTCAGGGGCGGGATCGTAACCACCAAAAAGTAGACCAACCCATCAGGATTGCTATTGTGGATCTGCTCAAAATGTCGTGCGACGGGGTAAGCTGGATCTTTGCCTGAAATAGCGCGAAGATGTTGCAAGATCCGTTTGTGGGCGGGCAGTCGGGTGCTGCCCACATAGCATAGCCCGCACGGACATTGCAGCACATATACTACGTATTCAGTTTTACACGTTAGTCTATGTTTGATAGCTATGGGCCTATCATGGAATGGGATAGAATAATGGGTTTTACTGAGTCCCTGCCTGCAAGCTTTACAGAAAGGACACCTTTTGAAACCTCTACTGAGGTCCATCCAGGTTCCTGAGAGGGGCTTGTCTAGAGTACTGCTCACTAAAGCTTTTGCCATAGACTGGGACCTTCGAAAAGTCAGTTGTGGCTTGATAGGTACAAGGTTACCAATGACCGGGTCTCTCTTAACTAAATTCCAATTTCTGCTGAAAATCTTGCGAATTTCAGCATGTTGGACACTGTAAGTAACAATTGCCCTAGATTGTATGGTTTCAGAATTGGTTATAGTTACCAGCCCCTTACCTTTCAGGGCCTGTGCCCTTGGAATGTTTTTCGTGCGCTCTATAGCACTGTCCACCACTTCCGCTCTGTAACCTCTCTCTAAAAAGCGGCTTCTGCTGTCTTTCTGTGCTAAGTCACACTCCTTCTCAGTGCTACAGAGCCGTCTCATGCGCAACATTTCCCCATAGGGAATGCTGCGTATGAGGTGTCCAGGGTGCTGGCTGGTAGCGTGTAAGAGAGTGTTGCCTGCGGTCTCTTTTCTATAGGCCCTTGTCTCCAATACATTATCCTCGATGTACACTTCTACATCTAGGAAGTTTATACTTTCCTTGTGTATAGTGGATGTGAACTCCAAATTGTAGTTGTTGTTATTCAATTTGCACACAAAGTCAGTTGCTTCTTTTACATCACCCCTCCATACAAAGAATAAATCATCAATGTACCTGCAGTATAAGACTATGTTCTCCCTCATGATGGCTTCATGGTCCCCCATGAGGACCCGCTCCTCCCACAGTCCCATGTGTAAACACGCGAAACTGGGGGAAAAGCAGGCCCCCATGGCCACCCCCCTTATCTGTTGGTACATTTGGCCACAGAACAAAAAGAAATTCTGTTCTAGACAAAGTCTTAACATGCTGATAATCATTCTGTTGTGATGTACATAGTTCATAGGTCTTTTGTTTAGATAGTGTTCAACTGCTTTAATCCCATCATTATATCTGATGGAAGTATAAAGGGATTTCACATCCAGTGTCATCAAGCAGTAATCTTCGCTCCAAACCACATTCTCCAATTTAGTTAAAAAATCGGTTGTGTCTCTGACATACGATTTAAGTTGTGTGACCCACTCCTGCAGGAAATAGTCAATATATCTTGAGATGTTCTCGGTGGAACTACCAATCGCAGAAATAATGGGCCTCCCGGGTGGGACAGAAGTGTCTTTGTGCACTTTTGGCAGCATATAAAAGGTAGGAATAATCGGGTGATCTTTTTTCAGAAACTTGAATTCATCTTTAGAGATCAATCCACCGCTTTTCCATGCTATAAGTTTCGAGTTTTGATCATTCCATGCAGCTTTAATTGCCCCAAAATTACTTTTTTTTGTAGCACGATTGGTCCCCCAGTTGGCTTTCAGCTTCCTTTACATAGAGGTCTCGTTCCCACAACACAATGTTGCCGCCTTTATCGGCTTGTTTAACCACAATGTTCTTATTCTTGTTTAGTTTCTTTACTAGATTTTCATAATTTTGGTTTTGTCTGTAGATCGCAACATGTTTTTTACTTGTGGTGGTATACAATTTTTTAAGATCCTCTATGATGAAGTCATGATAGACATCCAAATTGTCATGAGGCATGATCGGAAGAAAAGTGGACTTTGCCTTGAATGGGTTAGTGCCTGTCTCTGTTCCTGCCCCTGTCAATGGGGTTTCCATGAGACTGACCTCTGCTCCCTCTTGCTGCAATGACCATATCTCATTAAAGGAGGAATTATCTCCTGCCGTGAGAGGAGATGGACTTCGTTGTTGCGTGTTCTTTGCCCTCTTATACGGTTGTATCCGGTGATATTTGCTCAGCTTGAGCTTCCTTATAAACCTAAAAGCGTCCAAGCGGGTAGTCGCATAGTCAAAATTCCTGGGAGGACAGTATGACAGCCCTAAACCAAGAATCGCTACCTCCTTCTCAGACAGCGCCACATTGGTTAGATTAATAACAGATTTGGATATATATATGCTCAATGCTAAATGCTCAAATATAAATATAGTGATAAGCTATGGCGTTATGCCAGATGGTACAGCGCAAATTGTTTAATATTCAACAATAACCTTCCAGTTGGCCGCAAAAATACCGCGATCCGGCTTGCAACAGCGCATTGCTAGTTAAAAATGTAACCAAAAATTGAAAAACCTAAAAACTACTGAACCCACAATGCATCCTAATAGCCAAGTGGAGTTTGCATGTACTTAAGGTAAACACAAATGATGGACACGTGTTTGTTAACCGTGATCAAGGACAGTCTGCTTGTCTGAAACGCGTAGGTGGGGAACCTACAGAAAATAAATCTATAAGTCAACACAATCGAGGTAGTGTGCGGCGTCTTCTTTGAAGAATCTTTGTTGAAAACATTGTTTCGCGAGCGTGTCCAGAACCTCGCCGCCAGCACCAGCCATTGTTTGCTCCTCTCATCTCGGGACTTTTGCTTTCACGTTGTTTGGTTCATGAGAGAGAGCCCAGCATTACTATCGTGCTTCAAACAAACATACGAAAAGTGTTTCGCCTTTGGAAAACTCCTTGAAATCGGAGCGGCCTTGCACGGATTGGAACAATTGCCGTCATCTGCTTTTCCTCATAGGCAGACTCTTTCAGCACGAAGAACAAATCGACACGCAAGCGAAAAACCATTTGTCATTCCACCGGTTGAGCGCCGACTGGGAGTGTCGGAGGGCACCACCAGCGACGGGAGACTCCCGGGTAAGTGAAACGACGGGAATATACATTTTGGTTTGCCGATGCGTGTGCAATGCTGTGGCGAGTGATCAACATAGTACGCTTTTGGATTACTGAAACGCACTAATCCTTGTTGCTGCTTCTGGACGGGAACCAGACATCACTTACCTCGATTTGACAATTTATTTTCTGCATTAGGAATTAATACAGGAGTATCGCACATTTAAATCTGCGAAGATCCCCATTAAACAACCACGTGTCACACAGGTCACCAACGCTATTATTGCACTTGAAAAATACTTAACTCACACTTGAAACCCAAACCTCCTCACCAATAATGGAACAACGCACAGCAAAACGCCTAGAGAAAGCGGAAAGCATTTTTATTAAAAATGTCTCTGGATCCAATTCATCAGCTGTCAAAGATATCACGAATACAAATGTCAAATTAACCACTAAGCAACTTTTTCAACAACTAGAGAAATTGCAAAGAAAAGAAATCTCTAAAAGTTGGGAAATAATAACCTTAGATAAATACACCGAGCTAGGTTTAGTTCCAAGAGGGCTACGGATCTTTACCTTACCCAACCATCCAGATACCAGCTCAGAAATGCTGGAAGAGTGGGGACAGAACAATATGGACTGTTCACGAAGAATGATCCTCATTACCTTAAAACATGCTAGAAAAGATATGAAATCTTACATATCAAGATAAAAGAAATGGAAGATCAAATTCAAGGACAAGGAGAGAGTGAAGAAACTATTAAAAATCTATGCCAAAACATGGACAAAAACCTAGACAGACATGATAGTGAAATACAAGACAGAAAGCAACGCAAGTTTAAGCGTGATGAAGCGGACTTTGAAAATGGGACTATTTTTACTTTTGCCAAACGCTTTGAAACACTCAAATTACAACATCAGGCGGCACCATCAAATGCACAATATGATACTACTGTCAGTGAAACTGAGTCCGAAGTAAGTGAGGGGGAACAAACCAAAGTGGTACCCAAAAGGCTTACTTTTTTAGAGGAGATGGAGATGCTCCACAAAGATCAACAAACCCCAAAAACACGGGGAAGAGGACGTGGCAGTACCAGAACAAGAGGAGGTGGAAGGGGTCAAGTGACAAACCCTACGCAAGGAGGAAAACCCGGAGAGGCCGCAAATCAAAGATACCCTCTTCGCAACAGGACATTCAAAAAATAAATAAGGCTACCAAACCTGACTCGAAGCTAATTATCAATCTATCTGATTATAAACTGACAACAACGGAAGAGACCCTCCTGAGAAAGGGTTTGACTTTTTGCCCTGATAAACACCATGATGAAGTTGAAACCAGAATCGACATTTACAAATATGTTCGAAAACTTAAGCTTAAGAAATTATTTTCCAAGAACAAACGAGGAGAAGAACCTTCAACAGCAAGTGAGAACGCTCTAGACAAGCCATCAGAAAATTTTGTAGTTGCGGATGCAACCAGCTTACAAATTGCGTTCGAACTATCTCATCAAGTGGAGCAAACTGACTTAACCAATACCCAACTACTTTCTCAAATGGGCCACATGATAGGAGCACATCCTAAGACAAACCTTAAGAACAAATCCAAATTTTGTCCTGTTCTATACCCGGGCAACCGCATAGACGTGTTCCATGATCTGGTTGTGGCAGAACTGGAGACAATGAAAAACACTACCAACAAAAGAGAAAATATAACCAAAAACGAACGCATTGCATTAAAAAATCTCCAGTCAAATCCAATGATAGAAATAAAGCCAGCAGACAAGGGAGGAAATATCGTGATCCTAAACAAGACTGACTACTTGGAGGAAGCCTATCGCCAACTAAACAACTGAACCAACTACAAAGTATTCGAACACAATCCAACTGTGGATATGACAAGGGAACTACACAAACGCATCGAAGCATGGCAAGAAAATGGCCTAATGAGTAAGGAAGAAATTTTTTTTTTGATAGTTAATCATCCTATAATGCCAACAATTTATTTTCTTCCGAAAATACACAAGACTCTAATAAAACCACCAGCACGCCCAATAATATCAAGCTGCGGATCACTATGCGAGAATGTAGCCTCTTATGTGGATCACTTTCTGGCTCCGTTAGTACCTACTCTAAGTTCATTTATTAAAGACACTGGAGACTTCCTAAGAATCATCATGGGAGTGGAATGGCAATCAGAGTATTGGCTGGCAACCATAGACGTTGTGTCGCTATACACTTCGATCCAACATGATATAGGCATGAATGCAATAAAGTACTTCCTAAATCAGAGACCAATATCTGAATTGAGACATACCAACATGCTACTGGACATGATGTCCTTCTGTCTGGAAAACAACGTCTTCACCTTTGACAAAAAAACCTACACACAAATCTGCGGCTGTGCCATGGGAGTTTCCTTCTCTCCAAGCTATGCCAATCTCACCATGGGTTGGTGGGAGAAGAACATAGCTTGGAGAGAAGAAAACGAGCCATACACCACGGATGTGGTTATATGGCTCAGATTTATAGATGATCTGTTCCTCCTCTGGAAGGGCACTAAACAAAAACTTACAGAATACATTGAGATTCTGAATGTGAATGAAGTGGGACTACAATTTACATCGAACATCCAAAAAAAGGAAATAGAGTTTCTTGACACAAAGATTTACATCAAAAATAATACATTGGAAACAACTGTATTCAGAAAAAAAACATCTACGAATAGTGTGTTGCATGGAACAAGTTTCCATCCTGTCTCACTCAAACAAAGCATCCCCTATGGGGAGTTTCTACGAATGAAACGCAATTGCTCTGAAGAGACTGAAATGGAAAACAAGTTTAAAGAAACTAAAGATCGTTTCTCCAAGCGAGGATATAAACAAGCAGATATAACTAGAGGCGAACAAAAAGCAAGAGCAAAAACGAGAGCAGACACTTTGATACCAAAAAATAAATCTACAAAGAACACAGATGAAGAGAAACCACGACTGATTCTAACATTTTCAAAGGAAAGTTACAAAATCCGCCAAATCCTGTCAAAATACTGGAATGTGCTAAAAAAGGACAGTGAGATAGGAATGCTAATTGGTGACAGACCCTTAATCTCTTATCGTAAAGCTCCTTCTATTCAAGACACGCTAGTCAACAGCCATTTTAAAAAAGTAAAAATCTTGAGTTGGCTAGAGAAACGACAACTGGGATTCAGTAAGTGCATAACATGCAAGGCATGCACAATTGGCCAGAATATCAAAACCCTAACAGATCCAAAGGGAAGAACCTTTGAAATAAAGGACAAGATAACATGTGAGTCACAATTCGTGGTCTATCAAATTGTGTGCTTCTGCGGCAAAAAATACATTGGCTCAACAATTTGCCCACTCAAAAAGAGAATACTCGAACACACCAGAGCCATTTAAAACAATGACATGAGTTATGCGACAGCGAAACATCTTAAGACCCACCCTGGAAAAGCCTGGAAAAATATGAAATATGCGGGAATCGCCATGGTGGGGGAGAACGAAAGAGGTGGTGATCGAGTTACGAGACTAAGACGCCTAGAATCTAAACTTATTATTAGGTTCAAAACTAGAAACCCGTGGGGTCTCAACACGGACGAAGAACTTTATGTACACTTATCATTTTGATGAACTGAACATTTCCAATTACAGACAACCAATCTTTGTTTCTTGAACATTTCGCCTTATGATTGATCAAAGTGCAATATATGTGACAAATAACAATATAAGATTTTTATCCTTGCGCTGTGCCAGCTGTTGATCAAAGCATTTAACGGCACAACTGGAATACAAGGCACTAAGCCTTAACTGATCCAAACGACTTAAATAGGGTCTAGGGCACTCAGCCATAAATTGCAATATATGGACACTTAGGCCTGAACTAGATCCTTTAACAATCTGCGCCTTTCTAAATGCTCAAATATAAATATATTGATAAGCTATGGCGTTATGCCAGATGCTACAGCGCAAATTGTTTAATATTCAACAATAACCTTCCAGTTGGCCGCGAAAATACCGCGATCCGGCTTGCAACAGCGCATTGCTAGTTAAAAATGTAACCAAAAATTGAAAAACCTAAAAACTACTGAACCCACAATGCATCCTAATAGCCAAGTGGAGTTTGCATGTACTTAAGGTAAACACAAATGATGGACACGTGTTTGTTAACCGTGATCAAGGACAGTCTGCTTGTCCGAAACGCGTAGGTGGGGAACCTACAGAAAATAAATCTATAAGTCAACACAATCGAGGTAGTGTGCGGCGTCTTCTTTGAAGAATCTTTGTTGAAAACATTGTTTCGCGAGGGTGTCCTGAACCTCGCCACCAGCACCAGCCATTGTTTGCTCCTCTCATCTCTGGACTTTTGCTTTCACGATATATATATATGTATATATATATATATATATATATATATATATATGTTATGTTCCCTTTTAGTCTACTGACCTCAACAACCAAATAGAGCATACATACAGCATAGCCAGTCAGAAGAGTGGGAGCGACATCCAGAAGGAAGGTGACCAGGGTGGACCAGGCAGTCTCTTCTTATCCCCATCCCCTTTCCCCCTTGGTGCCCTCCTGCCAACTCGCATTATCGATTGGTGGAGCGGATTGAGAGGGGCGTTGGGAACTATTGTCATTCTGCTCCTGTAACTATAACTGCTGAATGTGAATGGTTTTGTACAGTTCAATCTGAGTTCAACTTCTGCATCGCTGTATCCTGTGGTTTTGTCACTGAATTTATATAGATATAATCATGGTCCATTGGAAGGCTGTGTGCAGAAATACGTAGAATGTCATTTTTTTACCTGCATTAATAGCACCTTAAGATTTTGGCAATCCTAAAAATTATTCATTGATGAAATAAACACTTTCTGCAACGTATTTGATTCTACGTATGCGGTGTATCCCGTCGGGTGTGGCAAGACTGTGAAAGCATTAGTATAATATATTAATGTATTGTAAAAAAATGTATTGATAGTTTAAATTAAATAATGTGTCAATTTTTTTAGGTACCTATTTAGTGTTTTATGTTATATTGTTTGTTTAGTATACTATGTATTTACTTTTTATTGTATTATAATTTTAAACTTTAATATCTACATTTAATTAAATATAAGGCTAATAGTAAAATCAATATACATACCTCTTTTGACCATATTCTGATCCACAGTATTCTCGGCTCTATATTGTTGTTGTTTGGATACAAAGTATGTAAACGACAGTATTTTAGTTCCCAATATTATTTTCACTATATTTGTGTATCACAATTTGTATTGTTCCTGACAATTTGTCATTCAAGCCTAAGCTGAAGGGCACAGAGTCAGATTTGGTTCATCTCATTGCTAGAGTTTTGGTTTAGTCTTTGGTCATGCAAAGACAACTCCCCTTTATCCAGTTGAGCAGATGTTTCAGGCATGTAGTGATTTTGGTTGTGTAACTTGCCTGGTTGACTGTTTGCCAGGAAAAGGGTGTGGGTGTCATTTGTGCATGTTCGGAAAGCCACATAGTTTTGCTTGTGAGGTTGGGCCAATGGGACTACATTAGCAAAAGACACAATAGAGATGATCTTTGGCACCCTACAGGGCACAGTCTATGTGGGTGATTTAGCAGACTGATCCCTGATGCTTTGACTGTCATTTGACAGAAACTACTGGATTGATAAATACACATTCTGCTTCAATAGCATGATCACCAGTGTCATAAGCAATAGATAGGAACAACTTAGAAGAGTATTATCTTAAAGCAAGCCTTTCATGATCATATATTTGGAAACTAACAGGAAGTTGCCAAAGGAGATCTCAACCACTATTTATTTCCCTTTTGATATCAGCTCACTCTTTACCCGATCCTATATGATTCAGTACAGCACAGATTTGGATTTATTAGCTCTTTCCAGAGCTAATATTGAAGCTAGTCCTCCATACTACTGAGGCTCATATGAGTTGTTACTCAATTTTAATCCATCAGCCATTTTAAGTTTCATGAACTGTCCTGCTGAGACACAGTACTGTAGCTTTAAGCTGCTAAAAAGCCAAAGTAGATTATTATCATAGACATACAACACATGCTTCAGCTCTGCTTGCGTCAACACCAAAACATTTTCTATTTTGTCAATTGGTCTAAATCTACAAGGATAGAGTAGATTCATATGCCACTGAAATTCCCAGCAATATTTGCTTAATAATCTTTTCTGCTTGCTTATAATGTGCTCCTCAACAAATACTATTTTGCCATAGTCAATCGCCCCAATACTCTCGACATATACTGGGTTTAAACCAGCCTGACACACGTTGCAGTTGGGCAACCAGATAATATGCTTCGAAATCCATTATTTTTAGGCAACCCTCAGTGTTTGACAGGTGTAACTTTGCAAGTGTAACTCTGCTTCTACCTGAGCTCCATATTAAGTTGAACAACAATGTGTTGATTTTTTTACATATCTGTTGTGGTATGGACACGTAGCACTGTTGGCAAACAACCATTTTGGAATTGGCCATACCTCTCATCACCGATAGGGTGAGTCCTCATCAGAAGGAGACTGAGTCAAATCACAGCCATTGACTTTGTTGTTATTGTGGTTTATAAAGACAGCAGATATGCTACCAAAATTCTCCAGCCTCGCTATGATTCGGTTGAGGTCAGTTTGAGTATCATACAAATATTTTAGAGTATCATCCTCTAATAGTGAGTTTGCATGTAGGCTACCAGACCCCTTTATCCTATGTGCAATTCCTTCTTCGCAGGTATCATTTGCCAAAGGCTTCATCGCTAATGCAAAGGACAGTGGAGGCAACGAGCACCCAATTTGGTTCCACTCTCCACCCACCAACGTTCGGATAATCCTTGGCCATTTTTGCAATGAATTAAGTACTTCTTTTAATATTGACTGATACATTTGCTGGTGTTCCACTACTCTCAAAGGTGTTATCTAAAAGATGAAATATTTACTTAACATTTGGTGATGTACAGTTACCTGGTATGATCCATTCTGATCTAAATTAACCAGGATGGGTCAAAAAGCACAACACTTTGGTAGCTAATATTTTCCCCAAGATTGTATAATCCAGATTTGGCGTTGATAATCACCTATAGACAGTCCTATCCAATGAGACATGATGAGGTTTAAGCAGTGCATACGATTTAGTGCCTCTCTATTCATAGGAGGCAAAAGCCCTACTATGGGGTCCTTTAATGCCATACGTTATTCATAGACTGCTGGAAGAGATTAATTCATCAAGTGAAATTTATAATTTTCTTGTCACTGAGTTTCCTAATGCAGGTATTTTGCAATGATTTTCCACCATTAATCCTGTGATGTTATAATTATGAATGCTTTGCATTTGAACTTTGTCAACAAAACGCCAATAAATTGACTACAGTTTGGACTTAAGGGAAATGAATGTGCATGTTTTAAAAATACTATTAGACAAAATAGCCTTTCTTTTATATGGATTGTGTGAACAAATATTCTCCACTGGCTACATTGCTGTCAGTTATTGAATGTGTTCATTGCTTCAAGTCAACAGCATGGCTGAATTTCACTTCAATCTTAATTTTCATGTTTATTTTTGTCTGTAGTGCAAAAGAAAGCCCTTTGGTGGAGGGATTCACTAAAATCCATAAACGAATGGCTAGTCCATTGATATATTATGTAATCCTAATTTCAAAATGTCTGGCTACATGATATTCCCATAAACAGAACTTTGATAGGCATCAGGGTGAAACTCATGCTGTCTATCATTTTGTAAGGAAGACTTCCCTATTAACCTAAAATTGGGGCACATGCCTGCTCGGTGTAGCTAAATTCAAAGCGAGTGCAGATTGAAGCTGAACAAGTTTCTTCCACACAATATTCTGAGGAAAATCCAATTTTGGAACGAACATAGCAACTAGAACGAATTGTTTTTTGTATGGATAAGTTATGGGGAAGTAACAGTTATGGAACTCTAACAAGTCTAAACGCCTGGCACCCTGCATCCGGCTCAGTCCGGTTTCAGAGCCTCATACAGTACAGAGACTGCTCTGGTCGAGATGACGGAGGCAATTAGGGAATGCCGTGATTCTGGCGGCAGAGCGGCCCTGGTTTTACTGGACCTCTCTGCCGCATTTGATACGGTACCTCATTGTCAGTTACTTGACCATCTGATCAACATTGGAATCTCAAGCCAGGTGTGGAACTGGATTGAATCCTTTTTGGCTAACAGAACACAGCAAGTGTGGCTGCCACCCTTTTCATCCACTCCTAGAAGTATTACTACCGGTGTTCCAAAGGGCTCAACATTGAGCCCATTACTCTTCAATGTTTATGTGACACCACTGATTTATCTGACGGAAGGGCTGGGCACCAAAATCATAGCCTACGCTGATGATACCCAGCTGCTCTTTACATGGAATAAAGATGAGGCATCTCTTGACTCCGCTAAAAACTGCCTAACCGAGGTTTTTAAATGGTTAGTGCGGGCCCAACTTAAATGTAACAAGGATAAGACTGAGGTTCTCCTCTACGGGTCCTTCCCGCAGAATTGTAAGGATGACCTGTGACCCGAGGGCTACCTTATGCCAAAAACCATGGGTATCCCAGCTAAAAATCTGTGGGTATGGTTTGGCGAGGACCTCAGATTCCTTACACAGATTAATAAACTGGCATGAGTGTACTTCGGCACTCTGAAATTCCTTAAGAAATGTCTGCCTAAAGCAGCAAAAGAAACGGTGACCCGTGCTCTCATTCTCTTGCGGCTAGACTATGCCAATTCTCTCTACATTGGCCTTCCCCGCTATCAGCTAAAAAGCTTCAGCTCATTCAGAATGCGGCCGCTAGAATGCTACTGGGTATGCCGGGTAGGTCCAGTATTAATCATTTTCTTCGGGATTTGCACTGGCTTTCAGTTGACCAACACATTCTGTTTAAGGCTTTGACCATTGCCCACTCTGCCCTCTATAAATCAGGACCTCTATACCACAGGAAGCGCTTTGAGTTCTATATGCCATTGAGACAATGTCTTGCTGCTATCCCTCGCCACCGTCTCGCCAGAATGGGAGGTAGCTCCCTCTCTTGAAGGGCAGCTATGGCCTGGAACAGTCTGCCTTTTGAGCTCCGGAACCCCCACGACCTTAGGCTGTTCATAACAAGTAAATACACCTAATGCACAGAAAAAAACAGACAGATAATCAGGCATGGTTGCCTTGACAGGATCCTCGATTCACCTTATCAGTCAGTTTTGTAAAAACATGCTGTATGTTTTCTAATAAAAGATCCATATGCGGACCAGATGAGGTCGTCTCATTTAATTTTATTTCCATGTGTTGATACTCTACCTTTCTTTTGATTACCTATTTTAAACATCGGGTTGTGTTTTCTAGTACTGACATTTAAACCTGCTATTTCTCTTTCCAAAGCCTCAAGGCATAACATTGAGCATTCTTGTGCTTTTGAAAAAATGTTTTGTAGTAAGGTCAAATGTATGTAACTTACTTCTACTGCCAAGCGTTTGATGCTCAGAAACTCGTAAAACCACCTACTTATCTTAAAAAGTAATTCCTTGTAGAAACAAAAAGCATCAATAAAACTGCAAGTTCCAACAATGAACACTAGCAAGACATAGACAAGATGTTGATGTGCAATTCCTTTCATTATGTTGACAAGATGTCTAAGATCCTCGGCACTACGCGGCAGTCACTGCTGTGCCGTAATTAGCGAAGGATTTGGTAGAGAGAATATTGAGAAAGCGAGCTCCCTGGGTGAAACTTGGAAAACAATTGTCCGGCTGAATGTTAAGCGGATTCGTCTTCTTCTTTTTTTAAAGTTAAAGTTTCACAACCTTCCTTTTGACTGTTTTTCCTTCTTTCAAACAATTCATGTTCTCCACTGCGCCCAAAATGAATGGAAGAGAGGTATTTTTAATCCTTAGTGTCCACGGTGATTTTAGTAGATCAGTATTTCCATGCCATTTGTCAATACACCAATTTTATCGTTTCCATTTTAAGAAGCAGTTTCTTTTTTGAGCTTTCAAATTCTGGGATCAGGCTGCGCTGGGTCCTCCTTATTTCATTAGCTACGTATCTTGTTTCCTGGAACATGTCAAGGTTCATATCTTGAGGTTCTGGAGATATGTATTGTTATTAAATTAATTTTGTCTAGGAGCAATTCCTGCACACTTTGTCAGGACTGTTTACCCTGAGTCCCCAGTCTACAGAATGTGCAGGACTCCTGGTCATTCGTAATCAAGAAATTCACACCAATTTAGGCTGTTAGCTTGGGGTGCCTACACCTTTAACCAATTCATAGTAGGATCTTCATTTGTGGATTTTCAGCATGGAGTATGCACCATGATACCCTCCTGGGTGAGGTATGCTCTATACAAATACGCAAAACGGAACAACTTGTCGAGGTGAGATGTCAGTTTTTATGGTTTATGTGTTCAAAGCTTACAAGTACCTAATATGTAAAAATAGCATTTCTTTCAGCGTTTTATTTTTATTCATTTGAGATATTTGTAGAAGCAAATCTTGATTTATGGAGCAATAATGCTGTGTAGAGAGAACACACTAAAACCTTACCTTTCAGTAACAGCGAAATGGCAATCAGGATGAATATTGGGAAACTATCACAGCGAGGGTGGGCATGACATGAGGTCAATACAACATTTACAGCAAGTGGATGACAGGGTTGATTTCTAGAAGGTAGACAGCAAGTATGGAGCCAGTCTCTAATCATTCACATTAAGGTTATCTCATAGATCCATTTAAACATATGGGCCTTGAGATCTTCCTAAATTGAAGGCGGGGAAGGGAAGCACGGAGAGTTTGATGTGGTTCCACAGTCTCTGGGTGTGGACTTGAGAGGTCTATATCTGAGTCATTTTCCCTCGCAGGCCTTGGTTTGTACTCGAGAAAAGTCTTGACTCCATTTGCTGCAATTTCTGCCAGAGATGTTGAGTTTTGCGGAGACAAGTGGCATTTTTTATGTCACCATTGTTAATACGTTATGGATGAAAATTATATTTATTAAATTATATGGTTAGTGTGGATGCGCCCTTCACGGCCTGGTCGCCCCCACGCTCCCCGCCTGCTCTACCTGCCTACCTCTACCTGCTGCCTGCCAGACGCCGATCCGGCGCCCCAGCCGCCGATCCGGCGCCCCAGCCGCCGCAGGGCCGCCCACCAAGCCCGCCGTTTTTTCCCGCCGTTCCTGCCGCGACCCCGCCCCCCCGCTTGCCGATTGGCCCACGCGCTCCCCGCCTCCCAGCTGACCCTCCCTCCCGGCTCCCTTCTTATGACGCCCCCAGAGCGACCGCGCAGCGGACGCGCGCAGCGGGAGCACCAATTGAGCGCCGAAGGTGCGCCAAAGATAAGCCCGTCTGCGCCCGTCCGCGCCTGGACCGCGCCCAGTGCCAGGACCCCTGGTCCCCACCGCCGGAAGCCGTCCCGACGGACCTACGACGCCACCGACCTCAACGCACTCAACACCGGCCGAACACCGGGCTGCTACCGAGCCACACCGAGACGCACCCACGGACCCTTCAGCTGCCACTCCTGCAAGTTCACCTGCAACCGGACCCACGCCACACCAGCACCCACCAAGCCGAACACCAGCAGCACCCACCTGAAGTGCATCCTGCTCAACACCCGCTCCGTCCACAGACACGCCGTCGAGCTATGGAACCTTCTCGACACCACAGACCCTGACGTCGCCTTCATCACGGAAACCTGGATGAACGCCTCCTCAGCGCCCGACATCTCCATCGCCATCCCAGAAGGCTACAAGATCATCCGGAGAGACCGCGTCAACCAGACAGGAGGAGGCATCGCCATCATCCACAGGAACACCATCCGCATCACGACCAACACCGACGACACCCTCGCACCCGCCGAACACCTGCACTTCCAGATCCACGCCAACCCCAAGACCACCCTCAGAGGCACCCTCATCTACAGACCCCCGGGAACATGCACACAATTCAGCGAGGACATTGCCGACTTCATCAACCCACACGCCCTCCCCTCCGCCGACTACATCCTCCTCGGGGACCTCAACTTCCACCTGGAGAACAACAATGACCGCAACACCACCACCCTGCTGGACAACCTCGCCAACCTCGGACTCAAGCAACTGGTGACCACCCCCACCCACTCTGCCGGACACACACTCGACCCGATCTTCTCTTCCAGCAAGGACATCGCCTTCAGCCACGCCACGGGACTCCACTGGACGGACCACAGCTGCGTCCACTTCAGCTTCAGAAGGACCACGCTCCACCAGCAACAGGCTCCCCGCAGAAGCTGGAACAAGATCACTACAGACCAGCTCGCTACTTCCCTGAGCAAGAACCCTCCCACCAGCACAACCAACCCCAGCCAAGCAGCCACCAACCTCACGAAATGGATCAGCGACTGCACAGACGACCTCGCCCCGCTGAAGACCCCGCCGAGCAGACCCGGCAGCAAGAAAGCCCCATGGTTTAACGACGAACTCAAGAGCTCCAAGAAGAACTGCAGAGCACTTGAGAAAACCTGGCGCAGAGACCCAACACCGGACAACATGACTGCCCTCAAGCTCGCCACCCGAAAACACCACCAGCTGATCCACGCCACCAAGAAAACCGCATTCAAGGAACGACTGGACAACAACGCACACAACAGCAAGGAACTCTTCAACATCGTGAAAGAGCTCTCCAACCCCAACGCCGGAAACAACGACATCACCCCTTCGCAAGACCTCTGCAACTCCCTCGCCTCCTACTTCCACAACAAGATCGCGGACATACACAACAGCTTCAGCACTCAACCGACGCACGCCACGACCGAACCACCGCCCCCCACCACCACCCTCCGCGCCTGGACCCCGATCAGCACCGAAGACACCATCCGCACGATGAACTCCATCCACTCCGGATCCCCGACAGACCCCTGCCCTCACCACGTCTTCAACAAGGCGACGCCGTCATCGCACCCCACCTGCGGGACGTCATCAACACCTCCTTCGACACCGCCACCTTCCCGGAGAGCTGGAAGCACGCCGGACACAGCGCTCTACTTAAGAAACCATCAGCAGACCCAACCGACCTCAAGAACTACCGCCCCATCTCGCTGCTCCCGTTTCCGGCAAAAGTCATCGAGAAGACCGTCAACAAGCAACTGGCCGCCCTCCTCAAGACGAACGGCTCCCTCGACCTCTCGCAGTTTGGCTTCCGGGCCAACCACAGCACCGAGACCGCCCTGATCGCAGCTACCGATGACATCCGAGCCCTGCTTGACAACAGAGAAACAGTGGCCCTCATCCTCCTGGACCTCTCCGCGGCCTTCGACACTGTCTGCCACCCTAGTACAGCGCCTCAGCAACGTCGGAATCCAGGAGAAGGCACTGGAGTGGATCACCTCCTTCCTCGCCGGAAGGACACAGAGAGTCCGCCTCCCCCCGTTCAGATCGGAGGCCACCGAAGTCATCTGCGGCGTTCCTCAAGGCTCCTCGCTCAGCCCAACACTCTTCAACGTATACATGAGCCCCCTCGGAGCCATCGCACGCCAGCACAACCTGAACATCATCTCCTACGCCGACGACACCCAGCTGATCCTCTCCCTCACTAACGACCCCGCCACCGCCAGAGCCAACCTGCACGAAGGGATGACAGACGTAGCCACATGGATGTTGAACAGCCGCCTGAAACTGAACTCGGACAAGACGGAAGTCCTCATCCTGGGATCCTCACCCTCCGCCTGGGACGACTCCTGGTGGCCCCCCGCCCTGGGCAGCGCACCCAAACCAACAGAACACGCACGCAACCTGGGCTTCATCCAGGACTCCTCCCTCTCCATGACCAGACAAGTCAACGCCGTCTCCTCGTCGTGCTTCAACATCCTGCGCATGCTACGTAAGATCTTCCGATGGATCCCCACTGAGACCAGGAAGACGGTCACCCAGGCCCTCGTCACCAGCCGTCTGGACTATGGCAACTCCCTCTACGCCAAAACCACCGCCAAACTCCAGAAGAGACTCCAGCGGATCCAGAACACCTCAGCACGACTCATCCTGGACATCCCCCGCCGCAGCCACATCTCCGGACACCTGAGAGACCTGCACTGGCTCCCGGTCAACAAGAGAATCACCTTCCGGCTCCTCACCCACGCACACAAAGCCCTACACAACCAAGGACCAGGATACCTCAACAGCCGCCTCAACTTCTACGCTCCCAAACGCCAGCTTCGATCGACCAGCCACGCCCTCGCCCCCGTCCCCCGCATCCGAAGAGCCACCACAGGAGGAAGGTTCCTTCTCCTACCTGGCCGCCAAGACTTGGAACTCCCTTCCTACCCACCTCCGCCTGACCCAGGACCACCTCACCTTCAGGAAGCAGCTCAAGACCTGGCTGTTCGAGCAGTAGCGGACCCCCCCCCCCCCCCAGCGCCTTGAGACCCTCCGGGTGAGTAGTGCGCTATATAAATGCATTGATTGATTGATTGATTGATTGGATTTGTAGAGTGTGTGGCCACAATTTTGGCTGCCTATTTAGAGAAAAGCCAGGCTTTGTTTGCTTGTCTGAAGTGTAAGATGAGGAGATATCACAAGCAGAATAGCATTTCAGAGCTTAGCACAAGCACACTAAATGAGTGGCCACCTCAATTTTGAGTTTGATGTGATGAACTTCAAACAGATGTTGGATCTGGATTGGAGGGCTTGTGGGCTGATATTTAGTGAATTTGCAAGTCAGAATTTTGGAGCTGCGCAGGACTAGATGTTAGGCTTGATGCAATTTTTTGTTGACATGAACTCAGTGCAAGGACCTCTGATGAGCGGAGATACAATTGAATTGTTTTTGTTGGAAGATACTTCAGTTAAGGGTGTTTTGCATTTTTTGCAATGTGGCTATTTTTTTGAGGAGCCTTATTAGGAAGAGGCAACATTTGTTGACATTACCTTAAAACTCAGGTTATGATCTAGGAGAATACAGGTATTCCTGAATGTATTGATTGGTTGGATACATTGCCCCAGATTCTACGGCCATAGCAAATTATCCCAATTATTGGGTTTGAGAAAAGATAGGCAGGATTTCTGATTTGGTGGAGTTGATTTTAAGATGATTCACCCCTATCTAGGTAACAACCGAGATCATAACAGCTTGAACGCCAGTGACCTGGTTATTTAGATCATCTTGAAGGTCAATCATCAGCTATGTGTAATCAGCATATAACTAAAATGCTACTTGGGAGTGAATATGAAGTTATGCAGGAGGGACCATATACAGGTTAAGTATTGGACAGGAGCTTTACGTAACACACGGGCTCACCTAGGGGAAGGTGAATGTGCCTAGTTGAATGGTTGGATTTGATCTACAGGGAAGGAAGCAATCCACTTAATGGGGAGTGTGAGGATGGCATGGTCTTTAGTATCAAAGACAGCGGAGAGGTTCAGGAGCAATAATGCTCCTGAGCCTCTGCTGTTGGAGATTGAAGAGCATCCACTAAAGAGAGAATTACCAGCTCCATGGAGTAGCCTGTTCTGATGCCACCCCGGTTGTTACATAGAAGATTATGTTTCTCTGCAAAGGTTTTGAGCTGAGAGTAACAATTTTCTCTTGTATTTTAACAAAAAAAAGAAAGGGAAGAGATGGGCCCAAAATAAGTTATATTGCCAGGATCATGACCAGGCTGCGTAATAGGAGGTTTGTCAATGCTTCTTCAAAGAGGAAGGGACAATGCCTTTGCTAAGTGAGTTCAGCAGCAAGAGTACCTTCTTGAGATTGGAGGAAAGATAAAGGACATATATCGAGCAGAGAGCCTGTGGGTTTACTGTTGAGGAGATGTTTGCTTAACTTATCTGGTTTATTGGTGGAAAAGAATATAGACTAGAGTCAGCGAAGGATGAGCTGGTGCTAACATCAGATTTTCTTTGGGTATTTCAGAGAGGTAGGATGAGTTAGTACTAGTAGAGGAGAGTTCATCATGTAAATTTAATGTTCTGTTCAAAGAAGGCGCCAGGCTTATCGACCAGTTGTTGGGAGGGTAAAAGATGTCTGTAAACAGTCTGGTAAACATTTGGCAGAACTGCATCACTCGAGGTCGAGAAAAAGAATGCCTGCGGTGGTTAATGGAAAACATGCCGTTTTCACCAAAACGTAAACAAGACCTGACAGAATATGCAAAACGAAACGCAATATGAGCAGTACGAAGCCCCATATAATGGGAGACTTTATTATTATGTTTTCTATTATTATGATTACTGTGGTTGGTGAGTCATTTATTCTTGGTTCCCCATCCATCGCTCTAGCACCTCCACTTAGTGGACTCATGGCAGAGAAGGCACCGACTGTGTTTCTTTCTTTCCAGGTACTATCGTGAACGGCTTGGTAAATGTCAGCATTTCTACCATCGAGAGACGCTTCCAGCTGAACAGCTCCCTGACGGGCCTGGTGGCCTCCAGCTATGACATCGCGTTCTGCGTCCTGTCGCTCTTCGTCTCTTTCTACGGACAGAGGGGCCACAAGCCCCGGTGGCTCGCCTTTTCAGCCTTCGCGATTGGGCTCGGGTCGATACTGTTCGCCGTGCCGCACTTTATTGATGGATTGTACGAGTATGGAGCCGACTTTGAAGGTAAGACATCTCCAGCTCAGAGACGTTTTAAGGCATGGGCAATGTGGGCACTGGCCCAGGGCCCCAGCCTTTCAGGGGCCCCTGAAAGACCCATCTCTGATCTGCAGAGAGGTTTGCCATGATGACCTTGAATCATTCTCAAACAGATTTTTTTAAATACGGTTTTTCATGTTATTTATTTTTAATGTGGGTGATGTCTGAGAGTCTGTCATGAGCATTCCGCAAAACAATATTGTATTTATGTTTCATGCAACATCCATAAAACAAGTTCCTTTTACATAAAAACAGGACCTCACATATATGAGAAATGGGAAGGTGTCACGGATAATATTTGCAGTAAAATTAGTGAGCTGCTACTGTGTTACGATATTAAAAACACACAGCACTTTCTCTGAATATTAGATTCAAATACATTTAGAATGTGGACGAGTGTGTCCATGCACTGTTAGTAACCTGGCCAAAGAGGGCATTCAAGAGCTCATACTGGATCATAAATTCAAACCTGCTCCGAATAGAGGCCCCAAATTACATTTGGCCCAGGGCCCCCAACATCCTTAAAATGTCCCTGCTCCAGCTCGCCATGAAAAGCAAACTAAATCCCCAGCTATTGCCAGCGTGGGTGTTTGTTGAGAAGGCACGCGCTCTGCCTAAAATGTAACTCTTTTGGATGCAAAATACTTCGCATAATGTTTATCTTGAAACTGAAGTGGCAGGAACCTCTGGAATTCAACAGTACTGCCGGTGACATGCCTGCTTGGGACAATGATTGCTCTTGTTATCTTGAGACTGTTGCAGTGCAAGAAACGCGCATAACATGCCCAAGGTCAAGGGCGCGGTTGTTATTATTGTTAAGCATTTCTTCTCGTGCAGGTAGGTGCTTGCTGACCTCTAACTAAGTTCCCCTCCATTATGTTCGATTCTTCCTTTATTATACTAAACGTGTATTGTGTTTTTCACAGCCATACCCTACATTGTTTTAGTCAGCAGTGAACCAACGGCCGGGAAGTAAGCAAACGTGCAGGATAGTATAGTTAGTTTGGTGTTGCAGAGCATAGCTTCTCTGAAGCCTTTGTTTCAAACGTATCTTCACATTACTAATGTACTAAAGTTAAATCTGGCCTTATTTCCTAATTAACGAATCACTGTGTGTCGCAAATAGGCCTACATCATTAATATTAATGAGGTAGGTCGCAGTTTGTGATCTACTAGAATTCGATTTGCTTGCATCACAGGCCACCATGTCTTTGATGCTTTTAAATAAAGTAAACTTTTTTTTTTAAATGCAGCATGTTTTCTATAAAAGATGTGCTTAAAAAAAGGTAAATGTTTCAGTTTTATCTTTTAAGAGTAGGCAATGGTTTTGTGGGACCACTGCCTGCTCTTAAAATGTTTTTTTTCTACTCTCAAAGGGCAAGGGGTCCCAAAGGAACCCCTTCCCACTTCAGAATTAGCTACCACCTCCTTCAAGCAGTCGGTAAAGTATTAAAGTTTTGCAACTGGAATTCAGTTGCGAAACATTAATACATCCCATTTCTCTTCCAAATATATATCAAATTGAGATTCAGTAACGTGTTACCAAATTCCAATTTGTGCCTTGAACATACGTAAATGCAGTTTTGTGGTCGGAAAATGGATGACAGTAAAAAATGCTTTGTACATATGGCCCCAAGTCCCTTTGGACTTATACACACTTGTGGTGTTTGAGGAAAAACATGTTAGAATATCAGTAGCCGTGTTGCAGTATGTGGGCCTGGGGTGCAGTGAGCATTTGCTCCAGCTTTTTGTGCCCCTAGGGCGCCATGGTATTAATAAGGCACTACAAATGATTATACAGCCCCTTCTATGATATGGACCGCACTGGTGCACGTTGCACTAGTTGGTGTTCCATCATTTGCATAGTGATTTAACCCTTTGCAAATAATGGACCTCTTTGCTGTTGCACTAGCACTGTATTGAAGATGCGATGCCAAAGGATTTGTCAGGAGTAGTACTGACTGTTCGTCACATATGAGGTGGCACACCACCAGTGCTTGGCCCGAGGGCACACCCTAAAAGGATGGAAAGTGCCCCGGACAATCTCTTGTGAAAGAGCGAACCCCACTTCCTAAACATAGCCTGATCTCCTCAGTGCAGATGAAAACTGTCAGAGTTCACGCCTGCACTGAGGAGAGCACTGTTATTAATATATTCAGGAGCACTGACAAGGTCTGCGTCAAGCACAACTAACTAATCGTGTGCTACAGAACACAGAGGAATAGAGGTCTGATTAGTAATTTGCTTAAAATAAGCATAAAGGGTAGTAGCATGTGCAGTTTAGAGCTTTTATTCAATAATGAATTTAAAGGGAACACTATGCATTCTCCATTGGAACATACACTTCCTACTCTGTCAACTTTCCCTCTTATCCGGCTCTTGCAGGTGCAGCCTCAAAATGTGTAGTGATGATCAAGTACAAGCTTAAGGCACATCTGTTTACATTGCCAAGTGTTGTAAAATGTCCCTTTCTGAAGGGCCACTGCAAACTTTCTGCCTGCCTCCTCCTCTTTCTTTGAACTTGTTTTTTGCTTGGTTTAGGACTCTGACCACTTTACCACTGCTAATCAGTGCTAAAGTGCATGTTGTCCCTCCCTAGAGCATGGTAACATTGACTCATACCAAATTAGCATTTTTAATTTACTTATTTACTTATAAGTCCCTAGTAAAGTGCACTACATGTGCCCAATGCTTGTAAAATAAATGGTACTAGGGGTCCTGCAGCACTGATTGTGCCACCCACATAAGTAGCCCTTAACCATGTCTCAGGACTGCCACAGCAGGGCCTGTGTGTGCAGTTTACTCCTACTTCGACTTGGCATTTAAAACTACATGCCAAGCCTTATACTTTTATTACACATGTCACCACTGAAGTAGGCCCTAGGGAGCCCATCGGGCAGGGTGATCTGTGAGTAAAAGGTAGATGTACTGTTAGGTTTTGCATGTCCTGGTAATTACAAACACCCACATTCGTTCTTCACTGCTGTGAGGCCTACTCCTCTCATAGGCAGGGACTGGGAATTACTTAAAATACCTAAAGCTGTAATTCATAATTAGAAAGGAGAAGCTGCATCATGCTTCATATCTCAGAAATGGTAATGATACATCCTCTCTCCTGGTAAAGTTGGATTTAACATTACTGTTTTTAGAAATTCCTCTTTTAGGAAGGGCACATTTCTCTGCTCTTACTGCGCTGTGTGCCTAGCAGTCTGCCTCCAGTACAAGTCTGGACTGGGTCACAGCTACACTTTGTGCAGTCCTTCCAGACATCCATAAACACAGGAAGGCTAGGTGTGGCTGAGTACCCATCTAAACATATATGCATTTGATTGCTCTTCCTGGGCAGGAAGAGAGAAAAGGGCTAACACTTACACTTTAATAGGTAGTGGCCTGACAACACACAAAGGATTGATTACCCCCCCACAGATATCCTGGCAGACAGGACTGGGTTAAAAGGGATACCGGTGCACTCATACTTTAAAGGCAGGTTTGGTTATAAATACTGGGTCTCTGACCTCACCAAATCGTACACTTCTAATACTGAACCTCAGTCAGAAGTACTGCTGTGCTTCTAAAAGAACTCCTTGCTGGACTGCTGACCTGGAAGGCCTGCAATCCAGGTAAGTCACAACACAAAATAAATTATCCTGTGCTCACCTTCTGGTAGCACAGAACTTGTGCTCCCCTGCTGCCTGCTGCTCCCTGACTCTACTGAAGACGATCTGATCTCTGCTTCTACATCCAACTGTGCTCCAAGGGTTTGTTGGCTTTCCTGCATTTGCTTGCTACTTAGGGATATCAAAGTCTCTACCCCTGCTCCTGTGCCTGGTTCACTCGAAGTGGACTTGCATACTTGTATCACTAAAGGAAATCGACACATCACCTGTCTGCGTGCAGCAGAACCAGTGCACCGACCCAGTTGCAGGAGCAGAATTGGTAGGTCACTCTCAGAACCAATGCATCACCTTGAGAGCCCCAACGTACCAAAACCTCGCATCACCACAGCTGCACCTTGGAGAGGTAAACACATCCTCTTGACTGCGTAGAGAAACCTGGCACATCGCACCTCAGAATCAATGCATTGTGGCTCGGCGTCTCGTTGGTGGAGCCAAAGCATCGAACCACTCCAGGATTGACATTGAGGAATCACGCTGCTGCACCCTTCATCTCTCTGTTGCAACCAGGATTTGGTACTTTGTTCCTGTTTGGGTCCTGTAGCCAGCCTGCACTCCATCGCGGACGGCGAAAACCTTTGACTTTACACAAGTCCAGTGCAACTCCAAATAACCCCTAAAGCGCTAGTTGCTTCTAAGCGCTAGACCTCTTCTTATTCTCTAAAAACTCTTATCTCAACTTTGGCAAATTGGATTTTTGTCATTTTGATCTTGTTTTATTTATAAAGTCATACTTTATTTTTCTACACTGTTGTGAAGTTTATTGTGGTGTTGTCACTGTGTTGCTGTATGAGTTATTGCACAAATATTTTACACATTGCCTTCTAAGTTAACCCTGCGTGTTGTGTGCCAAGCTACCAGAGGGTGAGCACAGGATAATGTAGGTTATGCTGTGACTTACCCTGACTTGAACTGTAGTCACTACTTGGACAGGGTGCATACCTCTTACAACTGGAGACCCGATTTCTAACTCTAAATTACCAGAGGTTTCAAGCATTCCTTTCAGAAACGAGTATTACCTAAGCTCGAATTTCACAAACTGTTTGACCTTGTTTTTCTTATAGCAAACACTGCTTTCGTGTCTCAAGTCTGTTAAGTTTCCATTTTGTTTGTGGTGTGTCTCGTAATCTAGTGTACATTATTAAATAGAAGCATCTTGTTTCCTCCTCATTTACTCACTATGCATTTTAACTTCAGTTTTAGGCTACTATACAACAGCCCCGGTCTGTAGTGGGATGACCTGCAGGGCGGTGATGTAGGGAGGGGGGTAGTAATATATGGATTACGGAGTTTTACAGGTAAGTAAACATATAAATAAACCAAACGAATTTCGTTGCACGCACTGCATCGCATTTAGTGATGCAGTGCACGCAACAAAATTTGTTTTATTTAATTATATGTTTACTTACCTGTAAAACTCCATAATCCATACATTACTACCCTCCACCCTGCCCCTCCCCCTCCCTACGTCACTGCCCTGCAGGTCATCCCACTACCGACCGCGGCTGCTATACAAAGGACATAAGTTGGCCTATCACCCCTGATGAACGAAGCAGATTTTCCCCATATATCCTCAAGCACTGCTTGGCGTTAGTCGCCTCTAGTTCAATCGTAGTTACCAAATAAAGAGGCGGGCGCTGGGAATTGGAAAGCAAGAAACTGATTTATTCTTCGAAGGAAAGCGTGTCGGATCGGACAGGCAGGGTGTCGTCTCGAGGTGCTCTAACTGCATCTCTGCGGCCTGGCCTTTTATACATAGGTTTATCTCTTTATTGCAATGTAACACATTCCTGATATTACTTTGATGCATTATAAACCATCTTTGGAATCCCCGCTTCAGGCCCGTTCCCACACATATCAACAGTACTGTACCCCACCCCCGATCTCAGTAGGTGATTGCTATCGCGCAGCTGGGCATTCCGGCAGGAGCTGAAATACGCGCAATCGGTCGGATCTCATGGGGTTGTGGCATTGATTAATTCCGGCTCCTTTGATGAGAGGTGGAATCCTACTGTATGGGGTAATAAACTATATCCGCAGGGGTTGGTTATGGCCTGGGATAGGATCGAGCAGCCAGGTGCAGGGGAGGAGATTATCGAAGGGCCTAATCATGCGCAAGGGATGAAAGGGCATGTGGGCTCCGCACGGGAAGTGGCTCCGGGGCAGGGTCGCGCTGAGGCTGCTTTATGACTCTAGCATGTGTGCTTGGGGGCTGCCAGCGCGTGGGGGATGATTGCGAGGTCGGAGAGACGTGCAGGCGATCGGTAATACGTGAGGATTAGCACGATTATTCAAACCACACATGCAGATATATAAAAGGACTGCAATGTTTTGTTACTGTAAGGACAGCATTAATATGCACACACATATGAATGTCAAAATTGCACTGTAAATGTACTTTCTATATTGCTTCAAATGCAGTTCACTTCAATAATCATTTTAAGTTACACAACTACATGAGGCCATAAGAAAACATATATGTGGCCTAATCAAACATGACATGGTGGAGCCAAATTCATGCTGCTTGAGCTGCATGACTCATTGAATGAATTAATAGTTGGATGGATAAGTAGTGGGTGGATGAATTTGTTTAAGAATGGATGATAATGAATTAAGACATTTAACTTCATGGAACAAACAGTATTAATGCTCTGACAAAGCATGAGTACTCTGGTTTTCCTTTTAGCTTCTGCATAAAACATCTGCCTTCCCACACTCTACCAACACCATACATTGTGAAATATGCAGAGCCTGTACTACTTACTGAAAACCCTCTGGGCTGCATTTTTACTCCCTCTGTCCACTCCAGACAGCCTTGAAGCGAAAACAAGTACACACCATCAGTCCATAAGTGCTAAGAAGCCACACCATTGGCGGAACACGTTATAGACATACCCACTAGATAACATTGAATTGTTTGCTTAACTTGCTGGCAGAAATGTTCCTTTTCTCCTAAGCAATGTTCTCCTCTCCTGCACATGTCCAACACTACAGGCTACTGAATGAATATTCCAGAGCTTAGAGGGAAGGGGCATAATGGAAATGAAATGTTATAGGGTTATGAAATCACCCCAGTCAGCAACCAGTAATTAAGAAGGCCAGGGCCCCATCCCTGCTCACAGCAGCCAACAGGCCCATAGAGGTTTGGAGAGGTGATGGAGTGTGTATGTGATTTGTTGCATCCTCCCAAGTTAGGCGGCCACTTGCCCAGCCAGCAGTAGTGGGCGAGCCACTGAGGACTCGAGTCTGGTGCATTCCAGATGTCTAGCTCTAACACAGCTCAAGGTCAAAATCGAGTTGAGTTTTTGTGAATCTTCACTGGCACAGCACCCTCTCCTCTTCTCATCTGGCCTGCACCATAGTGCTGCGCAGTGCTGCCTTGTAATCGAAATAGAGATGGCAATAGGCTGAAGACCAGTGAATTGCTGTGAAAGTGATCATTATGCTAATGATTTTTCCAATTGTTGTGAATTTGGATGATTGTTCCCCTCAAGAGCACTTTCACTGCACGATAAAGGGTATTTTGGACCTGGACTGGCCACCCCTGATCTCTGGGGATTAAAAAATACAAAAAGCCTGCACGGTATGAGGTTCTTGTGAGTGTGTTTGCAGCTGAGCTCTGCACTACCCTTGTATTGGTGTGAAGGCATGTATCTCTGTTGCATCACCTAGTCCTTAAATAAGAAAGTAATTAACAAAATAAAGTGATTTATAAAGCACCTGGTTACTTCTGCCAAAGTGTCCCGCGCTAAAGGTTTTATTCTCCGATGCAGAGCCGAGGAGGCACGCTCAAGATTTAACCAATTAGGTCTGTCTGAATAGCCAAGTTTTTAGTATTTTTTGCGAACGCTAGTTCAGTGCTTTCCTGTTTAAGTGACAGAAGCGGCGAATTTTAAATTTTGGAGGTTAAAAAACTAAAAGAGCATCCTCCCGTACATGCTCTTTTCACCATAGGAATGCAGGCAAAGGAGGCCCCTGCAGATCTGACACGTCTGCCCGGCAGATATGGTTTGACAAAACAGTGCATACAGTGAGGCCCTTTCCTGTTCAGGATTCCATGGCAGTAGCACATAGCTATGAAGGACACTCTCTTTCCCAGAGGCATCCAATGCAATTTGGCAAGAGTTGGACACATAGGCGATCACCTGTGGAGGTTAAGCAGCAGTCAAGCTGCCACATTCTGCACTCCTAAGAAAAACACATTGCAATAGTCTAGTCTGGACATTAGTAGAGCTTGGACTACTGACTTTCTAGTGACTTTCAGAAGAAGTCCCAGGATCTTTTTTAAGGTTTTCAGGACCCCAAAGCATTTTTCAGCTGGGCTGGAGATCTGACTATGAAATTAGAGACTTACATCAAAATAGATGTCGAGATTCTTAACTTCAGTGGCCCAAGTTTCTTTAACTTGGGCCACTAACGGACTAAGGGTCTGACAGTGGCCCAAGTGAATCTGGCCACTAGGCAGTGGACCAAATTGATAGTTGCTTCCCTAGAATAAGGACCTCCGGTTTTCTGCCATTTAGTTTAATACAGCTGTAGTCCATCGACTGTGCCAGCTCTGACAAACAGGATCTTAACGGAGCCACCATATTTTCTTCATCCTGAGACAGAGTGAGTGATAATAAGCTGCGACCGACATGATGTTGTATTCATGACACTCAATGATATCAGCTAGGGAGATTGAATAGATTAAGCTCAATGTTGGACATTGGGGCAACCTCTGCTGCAGCGGAAGAACTTCAGATCAAAAGGTTTTAGATCCACCTGGAAAGTGCGGTTCAGTAAGAAAGAAGCTAGCCACTTGACGCCGATACTGTAGTAACACAGTTGTTTGAGCAGAAGACCATGGGACACGGTATCAAAGGCCGCACTTAGAAACAGCATTGTCCGTGCTGCAGTATTACCCCCGTCAATGATCTGCCTGATGGATTCAGAGGTTAACAACAGCACAGACTCTGTGCTGAACTGTGTTGCTCAATTTTTCCAGCATAAAAATTATGATGTGTAGCTATGATCTCTTTGTGGTATTCCATCAAGGCCACTTGTTAATTATGTTTTTTATTGGAGCTTTATTTTGCTAATAGGTGTACTTGCCTTCACTGGGGATATTCAGTCTGTATTCAAATCGGCCTCTTAGTTCACTTTGGAGAGAAGCCAATAATAACATTGAAATAGCATACTTGGCTTCTATTAACTTTGTATTTTTTCCAGCAAGGCTTTTTGTGTCAACCTGATTCTACATGAAATATGTGAATGGTACTGATTTAGCAGCTCAAACAATAAACATAAAGCATTACGCTTTAATCTGAAATAGGAGAATGAAAGAGGTAAACATATACCGGCTGAAATGCACAACATGAAAAACAGGAAACCTTGCATCAATCCAGCTTCTGCCTGTTCACATTGTATGATCCTAGACAATAACTTTTTTCACAGTCTCCTTTTCCTTCATTATCACATGAGAGCACCCTGAAATACGTCAGTTAAGGGTGTGCGCTATACAAAATGTTCTCATGTACATCGGTAAAAGACTTGTACATGCTTCATAGGGTCATTGCAGTATGGTTGTAACTGCAGAGGAAGCACTCTGCCAGGTAAATTAGGAGGGGGGCGGGAGCTGTGAAAATGAAAGTTTGCGTGCATGTACGCTTGTGTGAATGTGAGCGAGTGTGAAGTAGCTTCTATGCTTGAGCTTGTGTTTCACCAAATTGAAAGGCTGCATCAGAAAGGTTGCCAGATTGGGCGACATGTTGGTTTTCCCTGGCATAAGTCATGACCCCATATTGCTTGACATAGTGGGCATTCTCTGCAACATAAAATTCTTCGAAAGGAAGGTGCACCAGGAAAAAAGTTTAAATTTTACAAAATGGAGTCCACCATGTTCCTTTATTATTACAAAATAGTAAAGAAATTAGCCAACGCGTTTCTTTCCTGGATGCCTAGGAAATTCATCAGGGCGGTTCCTGTAGTTCTGTCGACGGTACTGGCGGAGAGGAACTCTGGAGGACCAGCATGGTTGATTCCATGCCTGACCTCAAGAAGCCGCCTTTCACTGCATCTAGTCGGCATTCTCTGCAACATGTAGGCCTGCATGGCATGACGGGAGGCCATCCTTGACCTAATGGGTATTCTTAGCTCAACTTCAACATAGTGAGAATTCTCTACAAGATTTTGCATAAATGTAGCCCAACACTGATATAGTGGGTATAAATGGCATGCTTCGCAATAATCTGGATATTTTTTGCATTATGTTTTGCCCAGCCTTTGCATAGTAACAGACTGACTGATTGGCTTCTCCTTCAGGGGCTACTTCTATGCTTGATTGAACATGACAGCTTAGGGGATCAGATATACAAACAATACAATTGCAAAAAAGGAGAGAACCCTGGGTAGTTCTCAAGTTTAGGTGGAAAACAGCTCCTGTTAGAGCACTCTCAACACCAGCGACACTCTAGATCTGCTCACCTCAAATGTCTGTTTTTCTATCAAAGTTTTTAAGCATAGGATTAGCAAAGCGCTATCCATGCAGAGATAGAAAAGGACAAAATCTTTTGCCATTTATACAGCAAAGTCTTTAAGCATAGGACTAGTACAGTGCTGTCCTTGCCGAGCTGTAAAATGACAAAAGCCATTGATCACTCCAGGCACAATATTACAGATTTTAATTTTTAAAATACCAACTCAAGCCATCCTGAAATGAGTAAAAGCAACCCCTGACACAGTGTTTTGCTCTAATTAGAGCTCTTCAGAGAGGTATAACTTTGTCCAGACACAAGGGAGCACCCAGTATAAGTCAAAACAAAACCCTTTCAGGCATAGAGTGACGCATAAATTATGCAAAAAAGAAGGAGAGAACTCTGGGTAGTTCTCAAGTTTAGGTGGAAAGCAGCTCCTGTTAGAGCACTCTTAACACCAGCGACACTCTAGATCTGCTCACCTCAAATGTCTGTACAATTGCAACCCAATGCTTCTGAGCGAAACTGTTATGTTATCTTTATTTGTAACGCGCACGGATACGCACGAGTGTCCCGGCGCGCAGCCTGCATGGAGGGTGAGAGAGTCTATTTAAGCAAAAAGATGTGTTTTTAAGTTTTTCTTGAATGCAGCTAGGTTTTCATGTTACGAAGGGTAAGGGGCAGCGCATTCCAGGCAACAGCAGCCATTCTTGCCAGCGAACTGCCACCTAGCCTCTGATATGCCACCTAGCCTCTGATATGATATATATACATTTTTATGAAACAACAGTTCACATGGGAGTCATTTAAATCATGTATTTTAACTTTGTTTTGCATACACAGTACTTCAACATGCTGCCAGTACCTGGTCACAAGGAGAAACATGCCTCTTATTTTAAGGAATTATATCTAGAGATAGCATTATTGCATTCTTGAAGCTTACCTTGTTCGAACCACCAGCTCATCCCTACGGTATGGTGATTTATTTCACCAGTGTCAGAACAAATATATGTCAGAGCCCAGCCACAAAAAATGATGTTTTCGTACTATCCCTAGATCGGGTTCCTCCTACTCAAGCATGTGTGTACTTTTCTTTTTGATGTGATTCACTCAGACACTGGCTAACTATTTGTGGTCTCATACTATCTTCTATTTCATTTCCTTACAATTAGACACACATATTGCTGACATACTTAGTACCACCAGGCTGAAAATCATTAGACCTTCCATGTGAGTAATCCATTTATTATTGGCATGGCTTATGATAAGGGAATTTACAAATACTTTCTATTTCCCTTACATTAAGGCCCACAGATTTATGCTGTAAGTATTACCACCAAGCCAGAAAGCCATAGAACCCCTTGTGAGTAAACACATCAGGCCAAATTCATCAAAAATTCCTGCAACGCACCATAACAAGTCAACTTGCTGCACCGACAGGAATGCACAGTATTTACATTTATATGATGCATTCCTGTCCTTTCAAAGTGCTGGTGCATTTTGACTGCCTAGCCCCAATGCAGGTTCCCTTGTGTCATGTTGCAAGGGTTCCCTCATTGCAGGCAGGATTGTTTTTGTTCAGGAAGGTGGCCTTCCTGCACAAAAACAATCTTAAGAGGCATTTTCCTCTTTCTGCTGCACACTTAGAATGAGGAAATAACAAGCAGAAATAAAGATGTAGCTCCTTGTTGCGCCTCTAGTGGAGAGGTGTACAATTTTGATAAATCTGGGAGTGTGTCAGAATCCGTGGATAGATGTGTGGGAACACCCACGTTCCACCCATGGCACATCTCTCTGCCGCAGAATAACACAAGGCAGCGATTTGCACTGCCATGCATTACTCTAGATTTGTTAAGCAACTCAGGGCCAAGGAAGGTGGCTTGATAAATCTCATGGAGGTTTTGCATCGCCCATGCGTCCCCTTGCATTGCACAAGAGCAACCCACAACCTTGATAAATATGGCCCTATGTATTTTGCACATTAGCTTCTCTAAACTACTTTGCATATGAACTAATGCATCCATATTTCACCGTAGGTGGCCCAAATCATTTACAGTCCTGATGATTACCTTAATACTCAGGTAAGAGGTTGAAGAACTGTCCACACCCTTGCAAATAGACTCCAGGAGATACACAGCCTAAAACATTATATGTTTTTTGGCCATTTATTTTTTGCATTTGCACACACCGTCTAAGCACGATTATTGTCTATTGTGAGCAGTGGATCACTGCACATGGAATGTTTTTAATATTATGCATATATACAATCCCTAAATTATGACTATATCATAACTATTAAAAATAATTCCATAAATTTACTGTAACCAGGCACTGGCAGTATGCTGTATAACTGCATTTGCAGCGAAAAGTAGACTACTTGTTGTAAATGAGTCCCACGTGAAACATTCTTTCAGAAAAAAATTCAGAGATGAGGTCTGGAGTGATTGTACGTGATCTGTAGTGCACACCGAGAGGGTGACCACAGAACCATTTGAATTTTTTGTAAGACCAATTGCTGTAATGGCTACTGTTCTGGACACTGCAGGAGCACATCAACCCAAATAGAAATCAAAAGTTAGTGTACAAGTCAAAGGCAGAGGTCAGCTCGGGAGGAATTTCTTTGTAAAGTATTTTGACATAATATTGTAGCAGACATCAGTAATGTCATCTTATTCTGGAGTAATATCACCTTGCTGATTGTTGGACTTGGACCTTCCTGCAAGGACATCCCCAAACTGTTAGCCTTCACCCTCCTGTTTTCTAAACCCATTTGTTTTGTTCGCTTTTTGGACTCTGACACTTTACCACTGCTAACCAGTGCTAAAGTGCTTGTGCTCTCTCCTTTACACATGGTAGAATTAGCTTATACCCAATTGGCAAATTTAATTTAATGTATTATTCCCTAGTAAAGCAGCCCTACTTTTGCCCTGGGCCTGTAAATTAAATGCTACTAGTGAATATGCTGCACTGAAGGTGCTAACCCTTTAAACATGTATCAGGCCTGCTATTGCAGCCTGTGTGTGCAGTTTTTAAACGGCCATGTCAACCTGGTATATTGAACCTTTTGTCATGCCCAAACCTTCCTTTTTAATACATAAGGGCACCCCTAGGATAGGTCCAAGGCAGCCTAGAGTGCAGGGTGCTATGTATTTAAAAAGAAGGACATGTTTCTTTCAAATTTTACAGTTCCTGGTAGTGAAAAACTCTTATATTTGTTATTCCATGAGAGAATATCGGATGTGCCTTATTACAGCTTATAAGTGTACGTTCCAAATACATTCAGGTAAGCAGTTCATCTTTGATGTCTCTGGAATTGGAATTTAAAATTCTAACTCACGGTGAAGGTGGATTTTAAATTACAAGTTTGAAAATGCCACTTTTGGAAATTTGGCATTTTCTTGCCTTAGCCATTGTGTGGATGCAGCCTGCCTGTGGGTCACATGACTGAATGTAGTTGACAGTTAGGTTTTGTGTATTCCTCCTAGACAGTCACACATAATGGAGAACTTAGGTGTGACTGGATGAGCCATCACTGGCATGATGAGAGGGAGGAGCTGAGCCCAGCCCCACTTACACTTGAGTAGGCTGTTTCCTGTCTTCACACAAAGGGCTGCATACCCCTGTAGTTAGTCTGGTGCCAGGGCCAGGAATGGAGGGCACATGTGCAATTCAAAGGCATGCCTCTAGAAACTTCATTTCACTTCAAAGGCATAACTGGGGATAAATACTGGACTTCAGATGCCAGCTCCTCAGGGCACTCCTGGACCTGTGGATACTTTTACTTATACTTTTACTTTTACTAAAGTGGAGACTTTAGTAAAAGTTCTCCAAACGAGCCAAACTATAGCATGAAGCCACACACTGACAATATGAGCAGAGGTCTGAACATCTCAGAGTCCAAAGAGTATCTCCTCTCACAACTAAATTGTGAACACCAACTAAACCAATGAACCTTGCATGAATTTCATGTCATTATTTCCAGTAGTTTTCAACCTTCTACAGTGGAGCTTGGCAATTGTACTCGTTCATCCCAGGGTGGTTAGTATGGAGATTCCAATCCTCCTGTCTGTACTTGAAAAATCTGAAGTCACCTAAACTAATCCTAAACTGAAATTGAAGGCTAGGGAAAACCTAGTTAAATCAGGGAAAGCAGGAAGGTGTAAGTATAATGGAGACTTTAGTAAAAGTTCTCCAAACGAGGCACAGTATCGCATGAAGCCACACAATGGAAATATGAGCAGATGTCTAAAGCTCTCAGAGTCCAAAGAGTATCTGCTCTCTAGACTAAAGTGTTAACACCAATTAAACTATCGAACGTTCAAGGATTCCAATAGTTTTCATCTATTTTACAATGGAACTTGGCAACTTTACTCTTTCATCCCATTCTACGATTTGGACATCAGAACAACCTTGGATGCCTCCCTGCTCATGATATGACATGAATAGAAGTCTTCTTTTTAGTTTATTATCCACTCGCATTCTTGCCAAAAAGTCTCCTCCAGTAACTAACTATCTCTAATACACAATTTGCCATTCTCTCACTATGAGATCGTGTGAATGCACCTGCAAAAGAAAGAAAGAACATTGCAGAGCAAGCAAACTTTTTACATTGAAGGTTAAACATTGAAGGACAAATGCTTAAGGCCTTTGGTTAAGCTAACTTAATGAAACAGTTATGTAGACAACTACAGAGTAAATGCAGAGCGTTGATGAATGAATACTTGAGTGCATAAGAATGACATTTCAATAAGCAATATAACTCAAAATGCACAAGTGTAAATAGGAAAGAGAACTACAATTTGTGACATCATAATAAGAGTATTAAATCACACACTTATATAAATGACTACTTTCTACAGTGAATACACTCCAACAGTATGCTTAGTGCTTTAATTTGCATTATTAGGATTGAGGCACATAGATTATATGGTGCTAAGCACATGCACATATCACACTTCTGTGACATGCACAGGTGGAGCTACAGTTACACTGCTTCACAAATCTTGGTTATAGTTTGTTTTCCGCACTGGAGTAGTAAGGAAAATTGACCCGTCTGTCTGTTAGCAGGGTACTTAAAGACAGACATGGACAGTATTATACCCAATTTGCCTATATTTTTAAGTCAATGCCTTTGCAAAAATTGAAGTATCTGCTAAAGCTGGTGAATGTTCGCCTTTGCGATATAAACTAAAGGCAGTTAACCCACGACAAAATCACTGCAGAAGTATTTCCAATCTATTTAAACTATTTCTAAATAATTATTAAGCCAAGAAGGGGTAGGATTGTCATGGTAAAAAAGAATGCAGTGGAATTTACAAAGCAGTTATTACTGAGCTACTGGCTCTGATCCTTCCAGAACCAGAAAACATAAATACATGGCTGATATTTTCCTTTGAGGAACGTGCAACCCTACACCGCACCTTCCTGCCTTAATGATGGCTATTACCCTAATTTTACATATAAGCCCTTTCAATATGATTGCCTTCCCTTGTACAGCTGACACTGAGAGACTGCAGGCATACATTAGGCACCCTTCACTAAGAAAGTATGTTCATGAAAGGGACCCCACATGTAGACCATCATGAATATTCCTGTCTACTACTCACAGTGCCTACAACATTCCAGTTGAATTCCAATTACTGATCTATTAATAGAATGCAATATATATAAAGTTTAAAAATGAGTAGCTGTCTCTCACACACTGCATAAATATTAGCCTGCCTCATACAGCAAAAGAGGAAAGGATTGGTAGGATCAATAAACGTCGGACCTTAAGAACCTCTCAGCATTGGGTTGTGGTGAACGTTATGGCCTGCACATTAGCAGCTGACAGAGACAGTGTATATTCAGACAATTGATATTCAAAGTAAATATGTTACAAATCCAGCCACAATTTATTACAAACAATTTTCCCAACCTTGTTAAATTGCCAGCCTAGTGTAAGGATCACACCAAGCACCCGATGAAAAAATGAGGAAGACAATTAATATGCAAAGGCACTATTACCTCCAACTTTGCAGTAGAAGATCTCTTACCTCCCAAGGGTTCGTAAGTATTTAGTAATTGAAAACATCCAAACTTCAGTTAATATAACATTTATTTCAAGTATTATCCCGGAGCCCCAGGCTTAGTTTTGCCTAATTTAATTTGTATGCACCTTGTTAGAAATGGGGGTCTCTAGTTGGCAATGGTTTTCACCTTTGTCCAAGTACGGACTCTTTTTCTTAGTCAGGGTAATATGGATACATTTCTGAAATAACCCCTGCTCACCCCCTTGGTAGCTTGGCATGAGCAGACAGGCTTATCTCAGAGGCAGCGTGTGAAGCATCTGTGCACACAAACAGTAACACAGTGAAAACACTACAAATGGACACCACACCAGTTTAGAAAAATAAGTAATCTTTATTTAAATCAAACAAGACCATAATGCCAAAAATCTACACTACAGTATTCAAAACATGACTTTTAAAAGGTAGAAACAGTTCTGCCCATAGCAAACTATTGTCACGCTTCTCGTAATTGCATCGCTTTTACAGCGCCCAGTAGAAGGAACAATCTTCAGAGGCCCAACACAGTCATAGGTACCTCTTGGCAGGTCAGACCTCCCAGCACGGAAGTTCAAGGGAGCTGGTGGTGAAGTCTTTTTGGCCCTGAGACTTCAGAACAGGAGGCAAGCTTTACTTCAAGCCCTTGGAGATCTTCCTCAAGCAGGGGAAACATCCCATAGCAAAGTCTTCATCCTTTCCTTGGCAGAAACAGTCACTGGAGGCCAACCCCAAACAGCACACAGCAAAGGGGCAGTACTTCTCCTTCAGTTTTCCCAGCTCTTCTCCTTGGCAGAGGTTCCTCTTGAATTCCAAAATTAATCCAAAGTCTGGGATCTGGGCCCCAATATTTATATTTAATTTCTCTTTGTTCTCTGATGTCAGAGAGGCTCTGTGCTCGGTTAAAACCAGTTCTGCCCTCTCTGGTGCAGCTTCCCAGTAAGAGGTGGAGACAGCATTGTGTAAGGAAGACCAGGCCCAATCAGGTGAAAGGAAATCTCCTCCCCCTACTCCAAAGACAGCCCAGGTCTATTCAGCCTAGACCTGATCCTTTTTATTTTAATTGTTTTTATTGAGCAGAAACACCAAAGATACAGAAAAGGGAGAAAACGGCAAAACGATTTAGACAATAAACATCTTAGTATACATATAAATTACCGACAATAACAATTATAAAGAAGTATAAGGCGCAATGTGTCATATTTATTCTAGATATGTCATTCTTAATAGGGTTAACGTTAGCAGCTCCTTACCAGTTACATTAGAATTACAGTACAATATGCCATTTAACATCCAAACATAAAAATCGCAATTGATCTTTGCAGAAAAACTTCACAAAGTGCAAGGGCATTACAATACTAACAGACATATATATAAAGTGCAAGATGCTGTATATATACTATTCCTACAAATTAGGACTGGTTACTTATGGGTAAATTTGTGACTGAAATGCAATGTGCTGGTTACCATCAAAACTTGATAATAAAAAATGACTTCTTCTGGGCATAGCTCCATCTAAAATGCAATATGATAATTTGCCATACAAACCAACTCTAATAGGGAGAGAGAAAGAATAAAGGAAAAGCATTCATCTTCATCTTCCAAACATACCTCAAAATTTACAAAAAGTGCAGTGCATAAAGTGCCAAAAGTGTTGGGGCCAGATGTAGGAGCCTAAATACCGGTCGGTAACGGCTGATTTCGGCCGTTACCGACCGGTATTTAAGAATCGGCATGTAGGGGCATTTATTTTACAGATTCGGTAAATTTAACGAATCGGTAAATTTACCGAATCTGTAAAATACCGAATCGGTAATTTTACCGATTCGGTAAATCTAAATGTAGGTGGGACTCTTCTGAGTCCCAAAGGGCATACAGAATCGGTATTTTACCACCCAATTCAATTGGGTGGTAAAATACCGAATACAGGTGTGCATGCACATGTGTGCATGCACACCTATGCCATGTGACAGACAGACGTGCCCTTAGGGCATGTCTGTGTGCCACATGGCACACATGCCTGCCTGTGGGGTGCTAGAGGGTGTCAAAGTGACACCCCCTGCACCCTTGCAAAAATCGGTATTTACCGATTCTGTAATTACAGAATCGGTATTTCCCATTGATTCCTACGGGCTTCAAAGCCCATAGGAATCAATGGGAAATACCGATTCTGTAATTACAGAATCGGTAAATACCGATTTTTACTGAATCGGTATTTCAAATACCGATTTCACCTACATCTCCCACCTTCTATTTTACCGATTCATAAATACCGCATCGGTAAAATTCGGTATTTATGAGTCGGTAAAATAGAATTACC
This sequence comes from Lissotriton helveticus, assembly GCF_964261635.1. NCBI lineage: Eukaryota > Metazoa > Chordata > Amphibia > Caudata > Salamandridae > Lissotriton > Lissotriton helveticus. Next base: position 732,574,107 of record NC_136059.1, on the reverse strand, counting down.
TACATCTGGCCCCTAAAGTGCATAAAGAAACAAAAACATTTGTGTTTCTTTGCTGCTTTTTCCCCCTTTTCCCTTTTCTATCCCCCTTTTTTTATTTTTTTTAATACAACCCTACAGCTCCGAAAGGGTCCCTAGCCTCTCCATAAATCGCCATACAGTATTGAATCTTTTATTGGCACCTATTCTCTTAGCCTGTCCATCTTCAAATTTGCTAGTGCAAACTAGTTTGTTGAGCCATTCTGAATAAGTGGGTATTTTTTGTGACCTCCATTTCTGCAATATAAGCGAACGTGCTACGAGGGAGACAATTGCTCCAAATGTCTCCTCCCCTTTCGACATTCCGAGGTTACGTCTCTGGCTTGCCCAACCAAAAAGTGCAATCTCAGCGTTAGAATCCAAACTTTCCTGGACTCCCCAGCTTATAGCCAGGAAGAACTTTTGCCAGAATTGTCCTAACTTCGGGCAGGTGAAAAAGGTATGGAGCCTGTCTCCCTCACCTGGAACCAGGCAATGAAAGCATTTGTTCTCTAATTCAGGTTAAATCTTATGGAGAGCATGGGGAGTATAGTAAGCCATCTAGCATGACAGAAACGCTATTCTTTAAAAATTAGCCCCTTGTAGGGCCTTGCTGCCTAGCTGTGCGATGGCTTGCCAATCCCGATTTGAGAACCTGCATTGGGTCTCCAGTGCCCTCTCAGTTTTGCTCTAAAGAGAGCAGTCACAAGTGGAGTTAGGCTGGGTCCAGGTAAAAGGCTGTACTTTTTTAGTAATTGTGAGATTTGAATTTATTAAAAAAAGGGAGGCTTACTGGAGGTGCCACACCTTGCTTGAACTTCTTGCCAGGTAATGCCTCTGCCAGACACTAGATAGTGCCTTAGCTCTTTGAATCCCCCCTTAGATGTCTGGCCTGTATTTGAAGGCCCAAGCTCTTGCATTCGGTTAGTTGTAAAAAATAAGATCCTGTGGAACAGGGCTATTTCAAATAAAAACATCTGGGGCCAGATGTGTGACCATTTTTGCATGCGCAAAAGGGGTTTGCGAACCCGTTTGAGCATGCAAAAACAGCATGGGCCATGTACAAAGCCTATTTATCAAGTCACAATTTATTTGCGACTCGCTAACTAGGTTTTGCTACTCGCTATTAGGAAAGGGTGTTCCCTTCCTAATAGAGAGCGCAAGCTCAATACTCGCAAATTAGGGTGGTAATGCACTTGCAAAAGGGAAGGCGTCCACCCGGGGCCCCTTCCCCTTTGCAAATGCAGGGGAAAATATGTTTTAAGGGCAGTGGTACTAGGCCCTTAAGAAATTAAACGAAAACAATTATTTTTTGATTTTTTAAATGCATCCCATTTTCCTTTAAGGGCCATCATGATGAAAGCTGGAGTTTGAATCAAGCTAAAAAAGTCAATTGCTTGTACTAAAAAATCTGTATTTGTGGACATCAACCTTCCTGCAAGGAACCCTGTTTGGTCTCTCTGGATCACTTTTTGTGCAAGAGGAGAGAAGCGATCTGCCCAGATTTCCATTACAATTTTATATTCGGAATTAAGTACACTTATTGGTCTATATGAGTTGACTTCTCTGGGGTTCTTCCCTTTCTTTACCTAACTGATGACAATGGATTCCTTAAAAACTGTCGGAACCAGCCCCCCATTTTTACATAATAATTGAGCTCTACCAAGAAAGGCGTTAATTCTTTTGCAAAAGCTTCATACAATTCTATTGGTAACCCATCGTTACCACAGGCTTTCCCTCCCAACATAAAGGCAAGGGCGCAGTGAACTTCAGCTGCAGAAATATCAGCTTGAACCTCCTCTACCTAACTATTTGATAGCTGCGGAAGATTGATGTCCTCATAATATTGTTGGATAGCCTCTTGCCCCACCATATATTAAGTTGCATACCGCTGCTCGTAGTGCTGCAGGAAAACTTTAGAAATAATTTCTTTATCAGTCACTGGGGTTCTTGTGTTAGGTTCTAAAACTTTGGTAATTTGGGCCACTTCCTGTTTAGTCTTAGTAGACCAAGCCAGCAGTTTGCCTACCATTTGGCTCTCTTTGTAAGCTCGCTGCTGGAATGTGCAGGAGCTGTTAATTTCTTCAAGAGCAAAGAACTCCTTTAGCTCCTGTTTAGTTCTTTGAAGCTGCCCTCCCACTGGCTCGCTTCTCCCTAAAGAAGCATTTTTCTAGAGCAAGGCAGAATCAACCACTGATTGGAGTTGACCTGTATGAGTCCTACGTGTTTTAGGCTGTGCGGCCATAAGGGCAACCAGCTCCCCATGAGTTGTGGCCTTAAAAGCCCCCCAAACTGAAAAAAGATCAGCTGTGCCCTTATTGACCTTCAAAAATGCCAAAATCCATTCTTTCGTATCAACCGACCATTGTAAATTCGAAAGAAGGAGTCGATCCATCTGCCACCTGGACCTCGTCCTCCTGACCTCGTCTATTTCAATTTCGACTTTCACCAACGAGTGATCTGAGAAAGAATTAGCCCCCATTGCTGTTCCGGAATATTTCAAGGAGCGAGATATCATAAAGAAGGCGATGCATGAGGCTGACAGGAATTGTCGGGAATAGCAAGTATATTCTCATACCTCGTGGTGGGCTCTATTGAACGGATCTATTAGCTGATAATGTTGTGCAATAATATCGATTACTTTTTTGATCTTTGGCTTCAGCTGTTTTTTATTTGTATTTGAAGTGTCCTTAGTCAAGTCCTAAACATAATTAAAATCCCTGCCCAGTATAATTTGCCCTGTAGCCACTCTGAGTATCTCATTAATCTTCACCACAGCTACCGAGTCATCAACGATTAGACCCTAATAATTAATAAAGTTAAACATATTTCCATTTAGACTTGTTGTGACCCAGAGCCATCAACTGTGTGGGTCCCGCTGTATCTTGGAACAAATCCTAATCCAGTCACCGGATAAAATATATGGCAAACCCCATACTGTCATCCCAGCTGTTGCAAAAAAAGCCTTAGAAAACGTTTTGGGTGCAAAAACCTTTGGAGTGTTAGTTTTCAAATGAGTTTCGGGAAGGAAAAGGACTTGTGCTGTAAATGAAGCTAGCCACCTTATTATTCCTCCATACTTCTGTTTATTTAACACACAGTTTACATTGAGCAAAATTATACGACATTTAAGTTAAATTTTCCAAATTCATGCTTAAGTATTGCATTAAATATTGCATTAATCCTTTCAGCACAATGCACTGTTTTTCAGCCATCCCTCCGCTATGCATCCGCTCATTTTTTACCCCTCCATCCATCTGCTGCCATCCCCTCCCTCCCTCCTCCCAATCCCTGCCCTCCCCAAGAGATGTGTAAGAACCTGCGTGCCACATCTCAGCCCTCCCTAGCAAACTCTTATGTGGTGCCCTAGAATTGCACCCTAGGAGACCCCTCCCTCCCCACAAACCCCAGTGGACCTTTATGACAATCTCGAATTCTATTCTATTTTACAGAGTAGATTTCTATTAACAGCTAAAAAAGTCAATTGCTTGTACTAAAAAATCTGTATTTGTGGACATCAACCTTCCTGCAAGGAACCCTGTTTGGTCTCTCTGGATCACTTTTTGTGCAAGAGGAGAGAAGCGATCTGCCCAGATTTCCATTACAATTTTATATTCGGAATTAAGTACACTTATTGGTCTATATGAGTTGACTTCTCTGGGGTTCTTCCCTTTCTTTACCTAACTGATGACAATGGATTCCTTAAAAACTGTCGGAACCAGCCCCCCATTTTTACATAATAATTGAGCTCTACCAAGAAAGGCGTTAATTCTTTTGCAAAAGCTTCATACAATTCTATTGGTAACCCATCGTTACCACAGGCTTTCCCTCCCAACATAAAGGCAAGGGCGCAGTGAACTTCAGCTGCAGAAATATCAGCTTGAACCTCCTCTACCTAACTATTTGATAGCTGCGGAAGATTGATGTCCTCATAATATTGTTGGATAGCCTCTTGCCCCACCATATATTAAGTTGCATACCGCTGCTCGTAGTGCTGCAGGAAAACTTTAGAAATAATTTCTTTATCAGTCACTGGGGTTCTTGTGTTAGGTTCTAAAACTTTGGTAATTTGGGCCACTTCCTGTTTAGTCTTAGTAGACCAAGCCAGCAGTTTGCCTACCATTTGGCTCTCTTTGTAAGCTCGCTGCTGGAATGTGCAGGAGCTGTTAATTTCTTCAAGAGCAAAGAACTCCTTTAGCTCCTGTTTAGTTCTTTGAAGCTGCCCTCCCACTGGCTCGCTTCTTCCTAAAGAAGCATTTTTCTAGAGCAAGGCAGAATCAACCACTGATTGGAGTTGACCTGTATGAGTCCTACGTGTTTTAGGCTGTGCGGCCATAAGGGCAACCAGCTCCCCATGAGTTGTGGCCTTAAAAGCCCCCCAAACTGAAAAAAGATCAGCTGTGCCCTTATTGACCTTCAAAAATGCCAAAATCCATTCTTTCGTATCAACTGACCATTGTAAATTCGAAAGAAGGAGTCGATCCATCTGCCACCTGGACCTCGTCCTCCTGACCTCGTCTATTTCAATTTCGACTTTCACCAACGAGTGATCTGAGAAAGAATTAGCCCCCATTGCTGTTCCGGAATATTTCAAGGAGCGAGATATCATAAAGAAGGCGATGCATGAGGCTGACAGGAATTGTCGGGAATAGCAAGTATATTCTCATACCTCGTGGTGGGCTCTATTGAACGGATCTATTAGCTGATAATGTTGTGCAATAATATCGATTACTTTTTTGATCTTTGGCTTCAGCTGTTTTTTATTTGTATTTGAAGTGTCCTTAGTCAAGTCCTAAACATAATTAAAATCCCTGCCCAGTATAATTTGCCCTGTAGCCACTCTGAGTATCTCATTAATCTTCACCACAGCTACCGAGTCATCAACGATTAGACCCTAATAATTAATAAAGTTAAACATATTTCCATTTAGACTTGTTGTGACCCAGAGCCATCAACTGTGTGGGTCCCGCTGTATCTTGGAACAAATCCTAATCCAGTCACCGGATAAAATATATGGCAAACCCCATACTGTCATCCCAGCTGTTGCAAAAAAAGCCTTAGAAAACGTTTTGGGTGCAAAAACCTTTGGAGTGTTAGTTTTCAAATGAGTTTCGGGAAGGAAAAGGACTTGTGCTGTAAATGAAGCTAGCCACCTTATTATTCCTCCATACTTCTGTTTATTTAACACACAGTTTACATTGAGCAAAATTATACGACATTTAAGTTAAATTTTCCAAATTCATGCTTAAGTATTGCATTAAATATTGCATTAATCCTTTCAGCACAATGCACTGTTTTTCAGCCATCCCTCCGCTATGCATCCGCTCATTTTTTACCCCTCCATCCATCTGCTGCCATCCCCTCCCTCCCTCCTCCCAATCCCTGCCCTCCCCAAGAGATGTGTAAGAACCTGCGTGCCACATCTCAGCCCTCCCTAGCAAACTCTTATGTGGTGCCCTAGAATTGCACCCTAGGAGACCCCTCCCTCCCCACAAACCCCAGTGGACCTTTATGACAATCTCGAATTCTATTCTATTTTACAGAGTAGATTTCTATTAACAGCTAAAAAAGTCAATTGCTTGTACTAAAAAATCTGTATTTGTGGACATCAACCTTCCTGCAAGGAACCCTGTTTGGTCTCTCTGGATCACTTTTTGTGCAAGAGGAGAGAAGCGATCTGCCCAGATTTCCATTACAATTTTATATTCGGAATTAAGTACACTTATTGGTCTATATGAGTTGACTTCTCTGGGGTTCTTCCCTTTCTTTACCTAACTGATGACAATGGATTCCTTAAAAACTGTCGGAACCAGCCCCCCATTTTTACATAATAATTGAGCTCTACCAAGAAAGGCGTTAATTCTTTTGCAAAAGCTTCATACAATTCTATTGGTAACCCATCGTTACCACAGGCTTTCCCTCCCAACATAAAGGCAAGGGCGCAGTGAACTTCAGCTGCAGAAATATCAGCTTGAACCTCCTCTACCTAACTATTTGATAGCTGCGGAAGATTGATGTCCTCATAATATTGTTGGATAGCCTCTTGCCCCACCATATATTAAGTTGCATACCGCTGCTCGTAGTGCTGCAGGAAAACTTTAGAAATAATTTCTTTATCAGTCACTGGGGTTCTTGTGTTAGGTTCTAAAACTTTGGTAATTTGGGCCACTTCCTGTTTAGTCTTAGTAGACCAAGCCAGCAGTTTGCCTACCATTTGGCTCTCTTTGTAAGCTCGCTGCTGGAATGTGCAGGAGCTGTTAATTTCTTCAAGAGCAAAGAACTCCTTTAGCTCCTGTTTAGTTCTTTGAAGCTGCCCTCCCACTGGCTCGCTTCTTCCTAAAGAAGCATTTTTCTAGAGCAAGGCAGAATCAACCACTGATTGGAGTTGACCTGTATGAGTCCTACGTGTTTTAGGCTGTGCGGCCATAAGGGCAACCAGCTCCCCATGAGTTGTGGCCTTAAAAGCCCCCCAAACTGAAAAAAGATCAGCTGTGCCCTTATTGACCTTCAAAAATGCCAAAATCCATTCTTTCGTATCAACCGACCATTGTAAATTCGAAAGAAGGAGTCGATCCATCTGCCACCTGGACCTCGTCCTCCTGACCTCGTCTATTTCAATTTCGACTTTCACCAACGAGTGATCTGAGAAAGAATTAGCCCCCATTGCTGTTCCGGAATATTTCAAGGAGCGAGATATCATAAAGAAGGCGATGCATGAGGCTGACAGGAATTGTCGGGAATAGCAAGTATATTCTCATACCTCGTGGTGGGCTCTATTGAACGGATCTATTAGCTGATAATGTTGTGCAATAATATCGATTACTTTTTTGATCTTTGGCTTCAGCTGTTTTTTATTTGTATTTGAAGTGTCCTTAGTCAAGTCCTAAACATAATTAAAATCCCTGCCCAGTATAATTTGCCCTGTAGCCACTCTGAGTATCTCATTAATCTTCACCACAGCTACCGAGTCATCAACGATTAGACCCTAATAATTAATAAAGTTAAACATATTTCCATTTAGACTTGTTGTGACCCAGAGCCATCAACTGTGTGGGTCCCGCTGTATCTTGGAACAAATCCTAATCCAGTCACCGGATAAAATATATGGCAAACCCCATACTGTCATCCCAGCTGTTGCAAAAAAAGCCTTAGAAAACGTTTTGGGTGCAAAAACCTTTGGAGTGTTAGTTTTCAAATGAGTTTCGGGAAGGAAAAGGACTTGTGCTGTAAATGAAGCTAGCCACCTTATTATTCCTCCATACTTCTGTTTATTTAACACACAGTTTACATTGAGCAAAATTATACGACATTTAAGTTAAATTTTCCAAATTCATGCTTAAGTATTGCATTAAATATTGCATTAATCCTTTCAGCACAATGCACTGTTTTTCAGCCATCCCTCCGCTATGCATCCGCTCATTTTTTACCCCTCCATCCATCTGCTGCCATCCCCTCCCTCCCTCCTCCCAATCCCTGCCCTCCCCAAGAGATGTGTAAGAACCTGCGTGCCACATCTCAGCCCTCCCTAGCGAACTCTTATGTGGTGCCCTAGAATTGCACCCTAGGAGACCCCTCCCTCCCCACAAACCCCAGTGGACCTTTATGACAATCTCGAATTCTATTCTATTTTACAGAGTAGATTTCTATTAACAGCTAAAAAAGTCAATTGCTTGTACTAAAAAATCTGTATTTGTGGACATCAACCTTCCTGCAAGGAACCCTGTTTGGTCTCTCTGGATCACTTTTTGTGCAAGAGGAGAGAAGCGATCTGCCCAGATTTCCATTACAATTTTATATTCGGAATTAAGTACACTTATTGGTCTATATGAGTTGACTTCTCTGGGGTTCTTCCCTTTCTTTACCTAACTGATGACAATGGATTCCTTAAAAACTGTCGGAACCAGCCCCCCATTTTTACATAATAATTGAGCTCTACCAAGAAAGGCGTTAATTCTTTTGCAAAAGCTTCATACAATTCTATTGGTAACCCATCGTTACCACAGGCTTTCCCTCCCAACATAAAGGCAAGGGCGCAGTGAACTTCAGCTGCAGAAATATCAGCTTGAACCTCCTCTACCTAACTATTTGATAGCTGCGGAAGATTGATGTCCTCATAATATTGTTGGATAGCCTCTTGCCCCACCATATATTAAGTTGCATACCGCTGCTCGTAGTGCTGCAGGAAAACTTTAGAAATAATTTCTTTATCAGTCACTGGGGTTCTTGTGTTAGGTTCTAAAACTTTGGTAATTTGGGCCACTTCCTGTTTAGTCTTAGTAGACCAAGCCAGCAGTTTGCCTACCATTTGGCTCTCTTTGTAAGCTCGCTGCTGGAATGTGCAGGAGCTGTTAATTTCTTCAAGAGCAAAGAACTCCTTTAGCTCCTGTTTAGTTCTTTGAAGCTGCCCTCCCACTGGCTCGCTTCTTCCTAAAGAAGCATTTTTCTAGAGCAAGGCAGAATCAACCACTGATTGGAGTTGACCTGTATGAGTCCTACGTGTTTTAGGCTGTGCGGCCATAAGGGCAACCAGCTCCCCATGAGTTGTGGCCTTAAAAGCCCCCCAAACTGAAAAAAGATCAGCTGTGCCCTTATTGACCTTCAAAAATGCCAAAATCCATTCTTTCGTATCAACCGACCATTGTAAATTCGAAAGAAGGAGTCGATCCATCTGCCACCTGGACCTCGTCCTCCTGACCTCGTCTATTTCAATTTCGACTTTCACCAACGAGTGATCTGAGAAAGAATTAGCCCCCATTGCTGTTCCGGAATATTTCAAGGAGCGAGATATCATAAAGAAGGCGATGCATGAGGCTGACAGGAATTGTCGGGAATAGCAAGTATATTCTCATACCTCGTGGTGGGCTCTATTGAACGGATCTATTAGCTGATAATGTTGTGCAATAATATCGATTACTTTTTTGATCTTTGGCTTCAGCTGTTTTTTATTTGTATTTGAAGTGTCCTTAGTCAAGTCCTAAACATAATTAAAATCCCTGCCCAGTATAATTTGCCCTGTAGCCACTCTGAGTATCTCATTAATCTTCACCACAGCTACCGAGTCATCAACGATTAGACCCTAATAATTAATAAAGTTAAACATATTTCCATTTAGACTTGTTGTGACCCAGAGCCATCAACTGTGTGGGTCCCGCTGTATCTTGGAACAAATCCTAATCCAGTCACCGGATAAAATATATGGCAAACCCCATACTGTCATCCCAGCTGTTGCAAAAAAAGCCTTAGAAAACGTTTTGGGTGCAAAAACCTTTGGAGTGTTAGTTTTCAAATGAGTTTCGGGAAGGAAAAGGACTTGTGCTGTAAATGAAGCTAGCCACCTTATTATTCCTCCATACTTCTGTTTATTTAACACACAGTTTACATTGAGCAAAATTATACGACATTTAAGTTAAATTTTCCAAATTCATGCTTAAGTATTGCATTAAATATTGCATTAATCCTTTCAGCACAATGCACTGTTTTTCAGCCATCCCTCCGCTATGCATCCGCTCATTTTTTACCCCTCCATCCATCTGCTGCCATCCCCTCCCTCCCTCCTCCCAATCCCTGCCCTCCCCAAGAGATGTGTAAGAACCTGCGTGCCACATCTCAGCCCTCCCTAGCAAACTCTTATGTGGTGCCCTAGAATTGCACCCTAGGAGACCCCTCCCTCCCCACAAACCCCAGTGGACCTTTATGACAATCTCGAATTCTATTCTATTTTACAGAGTAGATTTCTATTAACAGCTAAAAAAGTCAATTGCTTGTACTAAAAAATCTGTATTTGTGGACATCAACCTTCCTGCAAGGAACCCTGTTTGGTCTCTCTGGATCACTTTTTGTGCAAGAGGAGAGAAGCGATCTGCCCAGATTTCCATTACAATTTTATATTCGGAATTAAGTACACTTATTGGTCTATATGAGTTGACTTCTCTGGGGTTCTTCCCTTTCTTTACCTAACTGATGACAATGGATTCCTTAAAAACTGTCGGAACCAGCCCCCCATTTTTACATAATAATTGAGCTCTACCAAGAAAGGCGTTAATTCTTTTGCAAAAGCTTCATACAATTCTATTGGTAACCCATCGTTACCACAGGCTTTCCCTCCCAACATAAAGGCAAGGGCGCAGTGAACTTCAGCTGCAGAAATATCAGCTTGAACCTCCTCTACCTAACTATTTGATAGCTGCGGAAGATTGATGTCCTCATAATATTGTTGGATAGCCTCTTGCCCCACCATATATTAAGTTGCATACCGCTGCTCGTAGTGCTGCAGGAAAACTTTAGAAATAATTTCTTTATCAGTCACTGGGGTTCTTGTGTTAGGTTCTAAAACTTTGGTAATTTGGGCCACTTCCTGTTTAGTCTTAGTAGACCAAGCCAGCAGTTTGCCTACCATTTGGCTCTCTTTGTAAGCTCGCTGCTGGAATGTGCAGGAGCTGTTAATTTCTTCAAGAGCAAAGAACTCCTTTAGCTCCTGTTTAGTTCTTTGAAGCTGCCCTCCCACTGGCTCGCTTCTTCCTAAAGAAGCATTTTTCTAGAGCAAGGCAGAATCAACCACTGATTGGAGTTGACCTGTATGAGTCCTACGTGTTTTAGGCTGTGCGGCCATAAGGGCAACCAGCTCCCCATGAGTTGTGGCCTTAAAAGCCCCCCAAACTGAAAAAAGATCAGCTGTGCCCTTATTGACCTTCAAAAATGCCAAAATCCATTCTTTCGTATCAACTGACCATTGTAAATTCGAAAGAAGGAGTCGATCCATCTGCCACCTGGACCTCGTCCTCCTGACCTCGTCTATTTCAATTTCGACTTTCACCAACGAGTGATCTGAGAAAGAATTAGCCCCCATTGCTGTTCCGGAATATTTCAAGGAGCGAGATATCATAAAGAAGGCGATGCATGAGGCTGACAGGAATTGTCGGGAATAGCAAGTATATTCTCATACCTCGTGGTGGGCTCTATTGAACGGATCTATTAGCTGATAATGTTGTGCAATAATATCGATTACTTTTTTGATCTTTGGCTTCAGCTGTTTTTTATTTGTATTTGAAGTGTCCTTAGTCAAGTCCTAAACATAATTAAAATCCCTGCCCAGTATAATTTGCCCTGTAGCCACTCTGAGTATCTCATTAATCTTCACCACAGCTACCGAGTCATCAACGATTAGACCCTAATAATTAATAAAGTTAAACATATTTCCATTTAGACTTGTTGTGACCCAGAGCCATCAACTGTGTGGGTCCCGCTGTATCTTGGAACAAATCCTAATCCAGTCACCGGATAAAATATATGGCAAACCCCATACTGTCATCCCAGCTGTTGCAAAAAAAGCCTTAGAAAACGTTTTGGGTGCAAAAACCTTTGGAGTGTTAGTTTTCAAATGAGTTTCGGGAAGGAAAAGGACTTGTGCTGTAAATGAAGCTAGCCACCTTATTATTCCTCCATACTTCTGTTTATTTAACACACAGTTTACATTGAGCAAAATTATACGACATTTAAGTTAAATTTTCCAAATTCATGCTTAAGTATTGCATTAAATATTGCATTAATCCTTTCAGCACAATGCACTGTTTTTCAGCCATCCCTCCGCTATGCATCCGCTCATTTTTTACCCCTCCATCCATCTGCTGCCATCCCCTCCCTCCCTCCTCCCAATCCCTGCCCTCCCCAAGAGATGTGTAAGAACCTGCGTGCCACATCTCAGCCCTCCCTAGCAAACTCTTATGTGGTGCCCTAGAATTGCACCCTAGGAGACCCCTCCCTCCCCACAAACCCCAGTGGACCTTTATGACAATCTCGAATTCTATTCTATTTTACAGAGTAGATTTCTATTAACAGCTAAAAAAGTCAATTGCTTGTACTAAAAAATCTGTATTTGTGGACATCAACCTTCCTGCAAGGAACCCTGTTTGGTCTCTCTGGATCACTTTTTGTGCAAGAGGAGAGAAGCGATCTGCCCAGATTTCCATTACAATTTTATATTCGGAATTAAGTACACTTATTGGTCTATATGAGTTGACTTCTCTGGGGTTCTTCCCTTTCTTTACCTAACTGATGACAATGGATTCCTTAAAAACTGTCGGAACCAGCCCCCCATTTTTACATAATAATTGAGCTCTACCAAGAAAGGCGTTAATTCTTTTGCAAAAGCTTCATACAATTCTATTGGTAACCCATCGTTACCACAGGCTTTCCCTCCCAACATAAAGGCAAGGGCGCAGTGAACTTCAGCTGCAGAAATATCAGCTTGAACCTCCTCTACCTAACTATTTGATAGCTGCGGAAGATTGATGTCCTCATAATATTGTTGGATAGCCTCTTGCCCCACCATATATTAAGTTGCATACCGCTGCTCGTAGTGCTGCAGGAAAACTTTAGAAATAATTTCTTTATCAGTCACTGGGGTTCTTGTGTTAGGTTCTAAAACTTTGGTAATTTGGGCCACTTCCTGTTTAGTCTTAGTAGACCAAGCCAGCAGTTTGCCTACCATTTGGCTCTCTTTGTAAGCTCGCTGCTGGAATGTGCAGGAGCTGTTAATTTCTTCAAGAGCAAAGAACTCCTTTAGCTCCTGTTTAGTTCTTTGAAGCTGCCCTCCCACTGGCTCGCTTCTTCCTAAAGAAGCATTTTTCTAGAGCAAGGCAGAATCAACCACTGATTGGAGTTGACCTGTATGAGTCCTACGTGTTTTAGGCTGTGCGGCCATAAGGGCAACCAGCTCCCCATGAGTTGTGGCCTTAAAAGCCCCCCAAACTGAAAAAAGATCAGCTGTGCCCTTATTGACCTTCAAAAATGCCAAAATCCATTCTTTCGTATCAACTGACCATTGTAAATTCGAAAGAAGGAGTCGATCCATCTGCCACCTGGACCTCGTCCTCCTGACCTCGTCTATTTCAATTTCGACTTTCACCAACGAGTGATCTGAGAAAGAATTAGCCCCCATTGCTGTTCCGGAATATTTCAAGGAGCGAGATATCATAAAGAAGGCGATGCATGAGGCTGACAGGAATTGTCGGGAATAGCAAGTATATTCTCATACCTCGTGGTGGGCTCTATTGAACGGATCTATTAGCTGATAATGTTGTGCAATAATATCGATTACTTTTTTGATCTTTGGCTTCAGCTGTTTTTTATTTGTATTTGAAGTGTCCTTAGTCAAGTCCTAAACATAATTAAAATCCCTGCCCAGTATAATTTGCCCTGTAGCCACTCTGAGTATCTCATTAATCTTCACCACAGCTACCGAGTCATCAACGATTAGACCCTAATAATTAATAAAGTTAAACATATTTCCATTTAGACTTGTTGTGACCCAGAGCCATCAACTGTGTGGGTCCCGCTGTATCTTGGAACAAATCCTAATCCAGTCACCGGATAAAATATATGGCAAACCCCATACTGTCATCCCAGCTGTTGCAAAAAAAGCCTTAGAAAACGTTTTGGGTGCAAAAACCTTTGGAGTGTTAGTTTTCAAATGAGTTTCGGGAAGGAAAAGGACTTGTGCTGTAAATGAAGCTAGCCACCTTATTATTCCTCCATACTTCTGTTTATTTAACACACAGTTTACATTGAGCAAAATTATACGACATTTAAGTTAAATTTTCCAAATTCATGCTTAAGTATTGCATTAAATATTGCATTAATCCTTTCAGCACAATGCACTGTTTTTCAGCCATCCCTCCGCTATGCATCCGCTCATTTTTTACCCCTCCATCCATCTGCTGCCATCCCCTCCCTCCCTCCTCCCAATCCCTGCCCTCCCCAAGAGATGTGTAAGAACCTGCGTGCCACATCTCAGCCCTCCCTAGCAAACTCTTATGTGGTGCCCTAGAATTGCACCCTAGGAGACCCCTCCCTCCCCACAAACCCCAGTGGACCTTTATGACAATCTCGAATTCTATTCTATTTTACAGAGTAGATTTCTATTAACAGCTAAAAAAAGTCAATTGCTTGTACTAAAAAATCTGTATTTGTGGACATCAACCTTCCTGCAAGGAACCCTGTTTGGTCTCTCTGGATCACTTTTTGTGCAAGAGGAGAGAAGCGATCTGCCCAGATTTCCATTACAATTTTATATTCGGAATTAAGTACACTTATTGATCTATATGAGTTGACTTCTCTGGGGTTCTTCCCTTTCTTTACCTAACTGATGACAATGGATTCCTTAAAAACTGTCGGAACCAGCCCCCCATTTTTACATAATAATTGAGCTCTACCAAGAAAGGCGTTAATTCTTTTGCAAAAGCTTCATACAATTCTATTGGTAACCCATCGTTACCACAGGCTTTCCCTCCCAACATAAAGGCAAGGGCGCAGTGAACTTCAGCTGCAGAAATATCAGCTTGAACCTCCTCTACCTAACTATTTGATAGCTGCGGAAGATTGATGTCCTCATAATATTGTTGGATAGCCTCTTGCCCCACCATATATTAAGTTGCATACCGCTGCTCGTAGTGCTGCAGGAAAACTTTAGAAATAATTTCTTTATCAGTCACTGGGGTTCTTGTGTTAGGTTCTAAAACTTTGGTAATTTGGGCCACTTCCTGTTTAGTCTTAGTAGACCAAGCCAGCAGTTTGCCTACCATTTGGCTCTCTTTGTAAGCTCGCTGCTGGAATGTGCAGGAGCTGTTAATTTCTTCAAGAGCAAAGAACTCCTTTAGCTCCTGTTTAGTTCTTTGAAGCTGCCCTCCCACTGGCTCGCTTCTTCCTAAAGAAGCATTTTTCTAGAGCAAGGCAGAATCAACCACTGATTGGAGTTGACCTGTATGAGTCCTACGTGTTTTAGGCTGTGCGGCCATAAGGGCAACCAGCTCCCCATGAGTTGTGGCCTTAAAAGCCCCCCAAACTGAAAAAAGATCAGCTGTGCCCTTATTGACCTTCAAAAATGCCAAAATCCATTCTTTCGTATCAACTGACCATTGTAAATTCGAAAGAAGGAGTCGATCCATCTGCCACCTGGACCTCGTCCTCCTGACCTCGTCTATTTCAATTTCGACTTTCACCAACGAGTGATCTGAGAAAGAATTAGCCCCCATTGCTGTTCCGGAATATTTCAAGGAGCGAGATATCATAAAGAAGGCGATGCATGAGGCTGACAGGAATTGTCGGGAATAGCAAGTATATTCTCATACCTCGTGGTGGGCTCTATTGAACGGATCTATTAGCTGATAATGTTGTGCAATAATATCGATTACTTTTTTGATCTTTGGCTTCAGCTGTTTTTTATTTGTATTTGAAGTGTCCTTAGTCAAGTCCTAAACATAATTAAAATCCCTGCCCAGTATAATTTGCCCTGTAGCCACTCTGAGTATCTCATTAATCTTCACCACAGCTACCGAGTCATCAACGATTAGACCCTAATAATTAATAAAGTTAAACATATTTCCATTTAGACTTGTTGTGACCCAGAGCCATCAACTGTGTGGGTCCCGCTGTATCTTGGAACAAATCCTAATCCAGTCACCGGATAAAATATATGGCAAACCCCATACTGTCATCCCAGCTGTTGCAAAAAAAGCCTTAGAAAACGTTTTGGGTGCAAAAACCTTTGGAGTGTTAGTTTTCAAATGAGTTTCGGGAAGGAAAAGGACTTGTGCTGTAAATGAAGCTAGCCACCTTATTATTCCTCCATACTTCTGTTTATTTAACACACAGTTTACATTGAGCAAAATTATACGACATTTAAGTTAAATTTTCCAAATTCATGCTTAAGTATTGCATTAAATATTGCATTAATCCTTTCAGCACAATGCACTGTTTTTCAGCCATCCCTCCGCTATGCATCCGCTCATTTTTTACCCCTCCATCCATCTGCTGCCATCCCCTCCCTCCCTCCTCCCAATCCCTGCCCTCCCCAAGAGATGTGTAAGAACCTGCGTGCCACATCTCAGCCCTCCCTAGCAAACTCTTATGTGGTGCCCTAGAATTGCACCCTAGGAGACCCCTCCCTCCCCACAAACCCCAGTGGACCTTTATGACAATCTCGAATTCTATTCTATTTTACAGAGTAGATTTCTATTAACAGATCCTGTGCTTCTTCCAAGTTAGTAAACATATGAAACTTCCCTCTCACAAGCACTTGTAACTTCGATTGCTGAGGCCATCTCAGGAATGGCTCCCCGGATTTTGAATGCCTTGCTGTTAGAACCGAGACAGAACCCATCCACGGCATTTTTAAAAAAAGAAGTGAAATCAATTCTTTTGGCCAAATTCACTTGAACTATTTATACAACTATGTATATATTTGGTAGTCTGTAAAAGTTACTACTTTTGTATTAGTCTAACCTAGATTATGTGTATGTGTATTTCTGTCACCTATATTTTCCCTGTATAGCGCTCTGATACCCGGGTTAAGGGTCTTGTTCGCGCTATTCAGAACATTCAACATAAATAAATAAACAAAAATTGACGCCTGCGCACCTTGGGCCTTGAAAAGATATAACATTTTGATGAACTCTTTTCACCTGCGTGTGACAGCTGCCGACTTGTAAGCAAAACTCAGACAGCTAGAAACCTCATTGATTAAAAATTGCCTCTGCTGAATTGCCTTGGTTAAAATCTTTTCTTTAATATGGTAGTCGACGAACTTAAACAGGATTGTGCGTGCAAATTCTGAATTCGGAGGCGGGTGGAGGGGACCCGATGTACCCTTGTTATAGTGAGATCTCCAGTGAATTCTGGTGAGACGTTTTTCCTGATAAATGTCTCGACCCATTGAAGTGTTTGAGATCCCTCACTCCCCTCAGGAACCCCAACTATACGCAAATTTGCTTGCCCTGAATGATTTTCAAGTTCCTTGAGTTTACTTTCTAATTAAGTTTTTTCCTTTGTTGCTTCATTCACTTTCTGGTGCATAGTGTTCATTTGATCTTCCAAATGCACAATCCTTGATTCCGCTTCTTGTATCCTATCTGGAAAGTTAGCTACTGACTCCTCGATTTTTCCAAGACATTGATGTAAGGAGGCTATTTCGAATCACTTGTGAAGTCTTCAAATCGTTTATCTCATCTAGAATAAGATTCAATATGTTCTTTATATCACATTGCAGGATGGTGCTTTTCTCTTGAATTTGTGTCGGCGGGCTGTGTAGGAACTCTTCATTTTCTTTTTGATTTGCTGCTTGCTGTCCTAAAGCTTCCAATCTTAGTTGACCTGATGACTAGGGTTGAGGCGGATGTTGAGATGACTGCTGCAGAAACATTTATTCCTGAGGGGGGCGCCTGAGGCTGAGCCTGTGATGCTGATGCCAGTTTCTGAAACTGGCACCCATCAAAATATTTTTGACCTTAGGAAGGGAACCTTCTAAAGTTTTTTTCTTCTGAGATAGCTACTTGTCGTGAGGGCGGTTACAGATCTTGAAAGCAGCAGATTAATATATCTTCATCAGGCCCCTCAAGAGGACTTTGCAGTTTCGCTGGTGCAGACTGAGTAACCAGAGATGCTTTGCCCTTTAAAAATAATTGGTAGTCTTTATTGTTACTCTTGCCCTTCTCCCTTGCCCGGGCAGTTGGAGCAGAGGCCTGTTCACCCTCTTGTCTTGTTCCATTCTCTGCAGCAAGGTCTCTCGCACCCAAGTCCCGGTGGGTTTCTGGCAGGTCTTCTTCTGAACTCTCAGCTAGAATTCATGCCAGCTCATGTTTTTGCATTATATTCTGCTCTTGCTATGGTTGACACTGTCTTTGCTTGAGCTAGTTGCGTTTTTTTCTTTAAGACCAGCTGCTGAATCAACTTTACCATTAAATTGGACTGTTTTAAATGTGTTCCCATTTTTGCCTTTAAAGTCTCTGCCAGCAGGCATAATGGAAGTTTTTCCCTCTTTTTTTTGCTTTGTCTTCTCCCCTCTTCCTTCCTCCTTTTGAAGGACTACCTCCTCTCAACACAGCTCCGATCTTTGTGTTACGGGAGAAGGAATGTTGTAAATGCAGTGAATCTCTCATCTGCTTCCCAGCCACATGCCTGCCCCTTTCTCTCACTGGCCCTTTATAATTTTACTAAGCCTAGAAAACGGCAGGAAGATAGGCGAAAAAAATAAATGCCTGAAAAAATGCCTGGGAAGATGTGAGCAGAATGGAAGCAAAAAGGAAAAAAAGCCTGGTCTTCCTGTAGGCCCAACTCCATATAGTCCAGAAGCTGCCAAGAACTGCTATCCCTCACCACTAACAAGCAGCTAATCAGCGGCACTCCCACTCCAGTGCATGGGGTTTACCGGGCTCACCTTTGTGCAAGCCTGCCGCCGGTGAGAGTCCTGCTTCTGTTCTCAACCGCCATCAGCCCCTGTCGACTCCAAAAATCCATGAGGGTGAAAAAGGAGATGAGGAATCTGGCCCCACGTGCCGCCCATGGAAGACCGCAAAGAGCCCTGCTGCCGCCCATGCTTCTGCTGCCGCAGCGTCCATCCAGCTGCGTGATGGGTCTGAAAGTTGGGGGAAGAGCAATGGTCACTAGCGGCTATACACGGTCATGCGCCCGTCCCTCTTCTCCGCCCCAGCCCTGATCCTTCCTGGTAAGACAGGACACACCTTGACCCCCCCCCCGGCTGTCTACAGTGAATGCACATCCCCAGCCCCTGTCACTCCAAAGCCAGACAGTCAATCTACAAACCAAGACAGGCACACAAGATGGCTAATCATGAAAATATCCACTTTCTAGAAGTGGAGTTTTCAAACACAGAATGTAAACCTCATCCTCACTAAAAGATGTGTCTTTATATTCTGAGTTCAGGCATACTAAACGTTACCTTCCTATCTTGTCCCCATGAAAAGTTATATTTATAAGATGTTATAAATAAACTCCGATTCTATCCTATGGAACAGATAGGCTTTCAATAATAAAAAACAAAATTCCCTGATTCTCACTAGCAGGACATGACATACTACACACATCAACACATGTCCTACCTTTCACAGAGACTGCACCCTGCCCACACAGGTATCTTGGCCCTACCTTAGGGGTGACACACATGTAAGAAAAGCGAAGGTTAGGGCCTAGCAAGTGGGTGCACTTGCCAGGTCAACATATCAGTACCAGACTGCAATTGAGTCAAAGGGTCCCTGCGGCTGCGATCACCGATCTCCTCAGGATTCCCTTCATTTTGTATTACTATGCCCATTTTATCAACTGCCTAGGCGTCGCTTTTTAGTAGATCTATTTAAAAAGGTCAACCTCAGATTTGTGAAAGATGCCCATGTATTTTTAAAAGTGGCTAGAGATCCCCTGACTCTATTTTGTGTGACAAATTTCTTAAGAACCTCAGTTAGATTAAGGGCTACTATTGGAACGTGAGAAATGATACTGTAACACTTGATTTAAAGGGCGGAGAGAAAACATTGCTTTTATACATGTCAGATAAATTAAGTGGGATGTATCATAGTGGATGTTACTTTTAACAAAAAATGTTTTTATTATTGTACTTTTATGGTGTTATTGAAATGCCGAATAAAGAATATATGGACAGTACCAGACTGCACACAGTCCCTGCCATGGCAGCCTAAGAGCCTTTTGCAAGGCTGCTTGTGTGGGTGGCACAATCGGTGCTGCAGGCCCACTAGCAGTATTCTGTAAGTATTTACAGGCCCTGGGCACATACAGTGCTCTGTACAACGGCCCCTCGCGGCGGGATGCCTGACTTTCACCTTGTGGATACCCTGCTATCTCACAGGGGAATACCAGGAAGGGTTCCCTAAGCAAGCGCCGGGAAACCCACTGCGGGTAGCTGTGCGCTATATAAGCTCAACTACATTTACATTTACATTTAGTAGTAAATCAAATAAGCCAATCATGGAAACACCAATCCATAACAACAATTTACAAAGAGAGCATATGCACTTTAGCACTGATCAGCAGTGATAAAGTGCCCAGAGTCCTTAAACCAACAAGAACATGGTCACAAACAGAAGGTCCAATAGCAAAAAGTCTGAGGATAAGCCCCCTGGAAAACTCAGGTCTAGAAGACTTGTATGATGTTAAGGTATGATTCATAATGAATGAATTTAAGCATGAATTTATAAATAAAAAAATTATAAATTCATGACAGAAAAAATAATATATGGGAACCAGGCACAATCTGGAGTCATTGTATTTACTTAAGACTCAAAGGACGTCTGAAATATGTCATCATATAGGAATACATTAATATAACCGCAAGAGAGGCCTATCTTTTTATGTGAGGAGTTCTCCACCCTGAGTGCGGAATGTGCGCAGCCATAAACGTACTATTCATTAGTAGTTTGTGAATAGCAAAAATATAACACAAAAGTGTAAGTTTACGTTTGTGAATCAGGCTCAGAGTATGCAGATTTATGAAGTGAGGCCAGGTTAACTAAAAAGTCAAGCAATGCTGCAAGGCAACTGGCTGTACTGCATTGTGTGACAGGGAAAGGGCAGGAATGTGCAATATCTACGAAGATACTGTGCATTGTGTTGCTCTTCCCCTGCACTTACACAGTGAATGCAGCCTAGCGGCAACATAGGCACCCTTGTACCTATGTGCAAAGGTGCCTGAGTTACACTCAGGATTGTTTTTGAGCAGTAAGGTACACCTGCCTGCACAAAAACAATCCTTAGAGTCTTTTTCCCCTTTCGAAGTATGCTGCTAAATGCAGCACACTTAGAACGAGGGAAATGATGAGAAGAATTAAAGATATTTCTCCTTATTGCTCCTTTCCTGTGAAGGAGTAGCATTTCGACACATTCCCAGGTTAACTAGTGATAGAAAATCTGTGAATATGCAAAATAAATGGGTGGATGTGTGGGAACACCTGCTCTCCACCCATGTAAGGCCTTCCCAGTGCAGAGTATTGCAAGGCTGTGATTGGCGCTGCCTTGTATTACTTTAGAATATCTAAGCTACGCAGGGTCTCAAGGTGACTTTGCATATCTTAGTCAATCTCACTACAGTCCTTGCATTGCTTTGAGCCTCCTTGTGTGACACAATGGCAATGCAAGAGCTTTGTAAATCTGGTCCTTACTATTTATTCATGGTCCTTACTTTTTATTCAGATATTCTGTCTAATTTAATGGTAAATGTTATACATGTTTTCGATCAAATCATTGAAAAGAAGGTTCAGTGAGATTTTGGAACTTTACTTCCAGCTTAGAATGTATTGACACTAATGAAGAATAACTGAAATTCTACTAAACCTGCCATGGCAACCTTAGATGTTTATAAGGAGTTTAAATTTCGAAATGTCTTTCCAATTTGAAGGGGACTCTAAAGCCAGTAGTACAAATACTTTTATGAAACAAACACTAGCGAGGTCATTAGGTCTTAGGGACCTATTGAGTTTGGCAATACTCTTTGGTGATGCTGTACCACATCGGTAAAGAGCAAAATCCTTTTTAGCATCACTAAAAGTAGGAAAATAGTTAAATGAAAACAATACACCTTGAGATGACACACACATAGCTCTTACATGCCTTGACTTAAGCTAATTCAACTCCAGAGGTCCAGAACACTGGCACGCACCTCTCAGCTGGTCAGAACTCCCATCAAAGGAGTTCAGGAGGGACTGGGGGTGACATCTTTGTGTCCCTGAGACTTCAGAACAGGAGGCAAGCTCTATTTCAAGCCTTTGGAAACAAGCAGGAGACACAGCACACAGCAAAGTCCTTCTCATTTTCTTGGTAGAAAGTAGCCACTGCAGGCCAACCCCGGCCAGCAAACAGCACAAGGGCAGTATTCCTCCTCAGTTTCTCCAGCTCTTCTCCTTGGCAAAGGTTCCTCTTCATTACCAGAAGTGATCTAAAAGTCAGGGGTCTGGGCCTCTCTTTTTATAATGCAAATTCCTTTGTTCTCTGTGGCAGAGATGCTCTTTGCCCTGCCAAAACCAGGAGGTGGAGACAGCATTGTCCTTGGCAGACCAGGTCCATTCAGGTATGAAGGAAATCTCATCCCCCTACTCTGAATGCAACCCAGGTCTATTCAGACCAGCTCTGACTCACCCTGGAAAGGCAGGACACACCTCAACCAAAGTGGCTCTCTGAACATAATGCACACCCCAACCCCTGCCACTCCAAAGCCAGACAGTCAATACACAACCTAGCAGACAGACACTGCAATGGCAGGCCTGAGACTTTGTTGCAAGGCTGCTTGTGTGGGTAGCACAATCAATGTTGCAAGCCCACTAGCAACATCTGGTTTACAGACCCTGGGCACACATAATGCACTGTACTAGGGATTTAACAAAAAAACATATAAACCAATTATGGAAACACCAATCGATAACCGCAATTGCCAGAGGGAGCACTTGCACATTGGCACTGAACAGCAGTTGCAAAGTGCCCAACGCATCTAGACCACCATAACTAAATCCATCACAGGGTAAAAATACAGGCGGCAAAGGCAAAAAATGCAGGGGAAACCAACGCAAAGGCTGCCAGGTCTAACAGAGCCTTGGCACATGAAGGGGAGATCTTTGTTGAACATGATGTGGTGGTAGTCTAGAAGATCCCCCACTTCAAAGGATGGCGCCAGGTATAAATATTAGACACTCAGAGCAACTCTTCAGTACAATCCTGGACCTGTGGAAGATTTCAGAAGGACTGCCTGGACTCCCAGATGACAGCCCTGCTGCTCAAGGTCTGCCTTGCTCCCTGAGGACTGCCTTGTTGTTCGAGGCCTGCTTTGCACTTGACCCCAGAACTACCAGAATGACTCCAAGGACTACTCCCACTCAGAGACTTTATCCCACCATCACTGACAACTTCACAAAGACTTTGTCGATGCTCCCTGGTGATGATAACTCCTTCTCAGATACAGACTGCAGCCTTGTTACGCTAAACATTACCTTCTTCTGGACATCTTTTCTAAATCTCGCCTACATCCAAAGGTATGCCGAGACCAAGCTGAATCTACCTTGGGTATCCGACCAGAGCTCCATCATGGTTGGCCTTAACGTTTGACTTTGCCGGAGTCTTGTGCGACAAAATACTTACAGATAACACTTTGATCTTTTAGGTGCTAGATTTCTCTAAAACTAAAAATACACATAATTCCGGTTCAACTGATTTAAATACATTTGTTTTAGTGCCATTTTAATTGTTCTAAGTTATCATATTTTTCTAAATTGTTTCCAAAATGTTCTTGTGTTGTGTTTTCACTTTATCACTGCTGGCATGCTGCATAAATACTCTACAGTGTGCCTATAGGTTAAAACTGACTGCTTTTGTGCCATTTTACCAGAGTGTTAAGCACAGGATTAAATTAGTGACTTTTGTGGTTTAACCTGACAAGCACTGTGGTTGCTGCTTGAGTAGGGTATCTTACCTTAGATAAAGATGACCCACCAATCCACTTTCAACATACAGATAAAGGGGAACCGTTTAATTAAATCATGTCTAAACATGATTTGTGATTTACCAACTGCTTATGCACACCAAAAGTGGAGTCTGGACCCACCTTCATTGGAAGAGGTGCTAAATCAATTATTTACTTTATCATTATCCCAAATCGCCATGCAACCCTCGTAAAAGCTTATGACATCTACCAAAACATCATGAGCTATCACTTGGCATTAAGTGTGAGTATATCTATTCCAAATCTAACTCCGGGTAAATCACACAATAATACTACGGGGGTCAAGAACATAGAACTGGCAGGAAAAAAAACAGATATACCATCCGTTGGGCGAGTCAGGATACGATGGAACTAAATAAAGCTATCGTCAAAAAAGCACTAAACCCAATTTTGATATGTCTAAGTGATTGCCCTACCCACGAGGAAGTCCTAAACGCCTTACGAGCATCACTGAGGTAGTTAAACATTTATTGACTTCAGACAGCAAAGGCCAGCGAAATTTCAAGAAGGGCTGGTTTAATAAAGAGTGTACTAAAAGTTATTCAAATTTAAAAAAAGCTCTACATAGAGTGGTAAGGGACAACCATGAGATTAGGGCTTGTAGGAAAGCGTACAACGCAGCTAGAAAAAAATAGGACGAAAGAGCTGAAATATAAGGCTTGGCAGAACCTCACCGAAGCAGCTGACCGTAAAGATAGTCGGAATTTTTGGACGGCAGTAAATGCCCCATTCCTTAATAGTAATATAGACGCTCCATCAGTTGAGGTGGCTATTGAAGAAAGAGTATGGATAGACTTTTTTTACCAATGTTTACTCAATACAGAGGATAAATGAAGATACAACCCAGACCCACGACACTGATGGGGCAGTTCAGCCTTTTTCGCTCATCGAGTTTCAAATTTCACTTCAAGATGTTAAGACCGCTGTCAATAGAAGTAAGAGTGGTAAGGCTGCTTGCCCCGATGGGATACCAATTGACCTTTACAAATCTAATCTGGAGGTCTGGGGCCCAATTTTAACTAGAGTCTTACAAGCATGCTGCGCTAAAGGCTTTATAAGTACATGGTCCGAATCAATTATCGTCCCTTTTTAAAAAAAGGTGACGGGGAAAATACTGCTTGCTGCCGTCCAATATCCCTGTTGGATTCTTTAATGAAGGTAGCAGGAAGGATAGTTTTAGACAGACTACAGGCATGGACTGAAGATGAGGGCATTTTAAGTGATGTCCAGTATGGTTTTAGAGCCGGGGTAGGAACGAACAAGCAGATTTTAAACCTCAATATTCTAATCAGCAAATATACCAAGGCCAAAACAGGGAAATTCTATTTGGCTTTCGTAGACCTCACAGCCGCTTTTGATTGTGTTGTACATAACAAACTGTGGGGTGTTCTTAACAATTTAAAGGTTGACCCTGTTTTAATCCGGTTTTTAAAGCAGTTATACTCTGGAGCTATAGCAAAAGTCTGTTATGGAATAGAAGGCGAGTGCACGGCCCCATTCAAAGTAGAACGGGGCGTGAGGCAGGGGTGCGTCTTGGTACCACTCCTGTTCTCATTATGCAATAATGCCTTGGAGCAGGAGTTGTTGTCACACTCCAGGGATCCCCCAACAGTAAATACGCGGCCAATATCGTCTTTACTCAATGCAGATGTTGCAGTATTAATGGCCCGCACCCAGATTGGTCTGCAGAAGGCGCTTTTCTTTTACTCCAGTTTTATGGACAAGATGAGTTTAAAAATTAATGCTAAGAAAAGCTTTGTCATGTCATGTGGCAGGGGGAAAATTACTAAGAAAAGGTATCAGGCAGGGGGGAAAAAGGTGGAAACAATTAATTTGTTTAGCTATGTGGGTGTCCTCTTTGATAGAACTCGTTCCTGGGCTCCAGCAGTTAAAGCTAGGAGCTTACTTTTTATGAAGTCCAAGCCTAGCCCAAGCCAATTTTTCAAAGAAACTGGGGAAAAGGCCGCCTGAAATTTTAATAAAAATCTATCTAGCGAAATGCTTGAGCATAGCCGTGTATGGGGCTGGTATATGGGGTTTTCAAGATAGCTTGTTAATCCAACGCATAGAAAACGCTTTTCTAAAGTTTGTTTTAGCAGTCCCATCTAGTGCCCTGGTTTTTAATTGTCATTCTGAGTTAGGGCTGGTTTATATTTCCAACTTAATGAAGGTCCAACCTCTACTGCTGTGGCACAGAATCTCGTCTTCTGCGGGTACGGGCCTTAACAGAGAAATAATAAGAGATGCAATGAGCCTTGAAACCGCCCACAAAATTCCATGGCTAAAACACATAAAAAATTTTATGCATGACAATGATCACCCGGAATATTATACTTCTCCAGACAACATGAAGTCTATCAATCGCAAGGAGTTTAAAAGAGTTTGTATGACTCATTTGGAAGAAATCAGGTTAACCCTTGAGATTGATAAACCCATGGTGGCCATACACCAAATTATCACCAATTACGTGTGATATTCAACCCTTCCTGTTACATGTAATGGACAGATATGACAGATATCTATTGACTAGATTTAGATTTGGGACCTTCCGTCATTTGATTTCCCTCCCTGTTATCAATGAGTTGTCAAGGGAACCCCGCTGCTGCCCTTGTGACAACATTTCTCTGCAGAGTACCATACACACAATTTTGTTTCGCAAGTACTAAAGTACTGAAAGACGCAGATGGATAATACCCCTACTTAAACAGGGAGGATGGAGGCAATGTCGCCCAGCCTTTATGCACTGACAGATGCTGGGTAACTTTTACTGTATTGGCTCAATGGGAAATGGAGAGCATGATGAGAGCCAGGACATCTCTAAATCACCGAATTAATGGATATGAAATGTGATGGCCCTTTGTATTGTCAAATGGATTAATTAGGATTGCTCCAGATAACTAGGACATTTCTGCACTCGCACATTATAAATACTTGGTCTTTCTCCAGTGATAACTGCGTGTTAATGAACCTCTTAGTTTTTAATGATGATGATGTACTTACCTTTTATATGTATGCTTTTATGATATTAATGTTTAAAATCGAATAATGCTCGTTTCTGATTCTGATTCTGAGTGGGTATCACACACCCCACAATCAATAACCCAATTTGTTACGACAGGGTATGTTGAGTAGCTACATTTTGGAGCTACCACCCTCCTGGTGCTGTCCCTCCATGCTCCATCGGATTTCTGATTACTGTTCTGCTAACCCCATATCTAGTTTTCCAGTGTCCAAAACCTGCTCCTGTACATTGACAGATCTTTAAGCAAAGATACAGGAAATGCATCCGTTTCCATAACATGCAGCAGCTTGATCAGTGAGAGCATTTCCCAGAGAGACTTAATCTTGCAATGATTAATGACTAGCACATTGAACAGTAGCAGTTTTAAAAAGCAAAATGACATCATCGAACAGATTTTTAACTTACATTGAATTTTTAATGGGGGTTCCAGCAGAGTTTGGAACGCTCATTGCATCCACACAAAAAAAGAGTCAAGAGTCACTCCAACAGCATAACTGGATTTGATAAATACAGCAACAACATTTTTCATGGCTAAAATATAAGCATGGGAAAGGGCAACAAGTTCCGCTACCTGGGCCTTGTGCACACAGAGTAAATGTTGTATTTCTACACTTTTGTGTAGGGTACATACAGCATATGCAACTACAAGGATTCCAGCATCTTTTCTGAAGCAAGAAACATCTACTAAATAAGTGAGTTCACTATTGAGTATTTGTGCATCAACAGAATAATGGAAGGTTTGGCCAGGTATCCGGTGGTTGCAATCATGTATCTTGCCCTTCTGAGAGGTGGGTATCAAAGGGCCTGGGTTTAAAGCAGGACAATAAGTCAGAGTAATATGGGAGGCTGAAAACCACAATACGTCATATCGGCACAATCAGCAGTAGGAAGGTGTTGACTTTTTATAGTGAGCAGAAGGGAATATATGAAACAATAGACTGCTCCAATGATAGTGGAACCGAAACAATGTTTGCTAATGCTTCGACAAGATGGGCTACTGCTGCAAGAGGGTGCAGGCAAGGTGGGAGTCTTGCCACCACATGATCCAGAGCAGAGCAATAATGGAGTTCTTCTGATCCCTTCAATCCTGCACTAAAACTCCAAGAGCAAAACCCTTTCATTCATGACAATATCATTTGAAAAGTTTACCACAATCAGGAATCCCCAATACAGGTGCAGAAATCAGTTCTTGCTTTACCTGTACAATGATTTGGTGGGAATCCCCTTTCCAATGGAAAAGTGCCTTTTTTATCAAGATTTTGGAGGATTAGGGTTCATATCAAGGTCGCAAATCCCATAATCCATTATCTCCTTTACAATATGCCACCATTCCCGTGAAAATGAATACCTGTGAGACGTTCATGGAGTGAGGTAACATACAGATTATTTCAATCTGAAGTAGCATGTCATCGACATATTCTACCAACATGGAAATTCAGTAGAAGACCATGGTGTCAACATTTTTTGTAAAAAGGGGAACAGGGACTTGGTAAACACCTGTGAGAGTCTTTAGGGTAGATGTATCAACATACCCCTTTGTGATTTCTAAATAGCGATTTTTAAGGAATCGCTATTTAGATTTAGCAAAATGGGATGTATGTAAGAAATCGCTATTTTTTTGCGATTTCTTAATCTTCCTTATTTGCGAATTCGCAATTAAGAAATAATTTCCCATTCATTTCTATGGGCCAGGAGGCCCATAGGAATGATTGTGAAATTAATCTCAATTTGCGATTCGCAATTTGCTAATCGCAAATTGAGAATAATTTCAAGGGTGCAGGGGTGTCTCAAGGACACCCTGCTGCACCCCTGAAATGTACATGTGTGTGCATATGGCACACATACATGCCCTATGGGCATGTGTGTGCGTCACATGCCACCTTTAAAAATGCCAAATTGTGCATTTTTTAAAGAATTCGCAAATTACCATCAACTACAAGTTGGTGGTAATTTGTGATTTCTTAACCAAAATTCGCAAATCAAAAATGCTACATACATAGCATTTAAGGAATCGCAAAATTGTGATTCCTTAAATGCTATGGCAAAATAAGGAATCACAAATTTTTGCGATTCCTTAATTTGCGAATTTTCGATGCATGCCAAAACATGCAAATAGACCGTTTGCGATTCGCAAAAGGCTTGATACATCTAGGCCTTTGTCACATCAGCTGACCTCCGAAGAATTGGAAGGTAACAAAGTATTGACTTTCTGCATGTATAGGGATGTGGAAAAAAGAAGAGCATAAATCTACAACAGTGAACTATCGGACAGTGGCTGATTAGACAACACTGGGAAACTGGGGGGAATCACTATTATTGATAACACCAATATCTTGGAGGAAGGGCTACACATTCTTGTCTGCTTTTTTAAATCAAAAGATATGGGGTATTTCAGGTACTCACAGTGGTCACTAGGGCCCCTTGCTTAATCAGATCTACAATGACAAGATGTATCCAATCTTGATCCTTGGGTCACCAGGAATATTGTGGAACGGGAGATAGCTTCTTCTTTGGGTTCACATGGATCCTAATGTGTTCATTTGAAATTATACACCAAACGTCATGTGCATGCTTAGATCCCAAGATCAAATTAACTTGATCAAATAATTTGCTGAAAGACTCAGAAATTCGTTTTTCACATTCAACTTTTTGCGGATCAGATTGACATAATACGATTAAAGCTTCATTTTCATTTTTCTAGGGAGCTTGGAGAAACACTCCTTCACTAATGCAAACTAAACTACATTGTACATGGCTGTTCGGACATGTGTATGATTCGGTCGTACACAAGGGCTACAAATCGGATCCGGGAAAGCCAAATCCGATTCGGAGGCCTTCCGATCGACATCAGAATCGGGCCCTTAGATGTTCGCCACTTGCCTCACTGTGCCTTCTTGCACAATGTCTCCTTGTACCCTTCTCCCTCCATGCACAGCCAGCACTGTCCCATTTCCTTGAACATCCACAAGTGCATCTCTGGTATCCTGTGCCAGCATGGGGAAATGTATAACACCTAAAATATGATCCTTGCATGCAGGAAGGGCGGGACCTTGCAGTTATTTTCTTCTAGCTTTCCTCATGGAGTGGGGAAGGAAAGTATCTTTACCTCATGCACACTGACCCCCCAAGCTTTTCTCCTGTTGATGCTGCACGGCCAGCAGAAAGGCAGGAATGGCTGGATCAGTGAGCCTCTTTCACACATGGTCATCTTTATAGGGCCTGCACTAGGATCCTAGATTTTTGGATATCGTCCTCTCTTCACGATATTGCAGAGTTCCCCTGCTCTATACCATGGGGTATACTCATACATCTACCAACTGAATCTAAACCTGTCATCTCATGTCCAGGTGACATCCGAACATCTTTAAAACACCCAGATAAGAAAGCATAGAAGCAGAAATCTGCACTAATGATGTATGACTTAATCAGAAAGTTCAGTGCTCAACCCTTCAGAAACAAAGCTCTTATATTTGGCGTCTGGTGTTGTTACGTGGAGCCCAGTCCAACCCTCTCAGAACGAGAGTAGACAGTTCCTGGCCTAAGGCACCAAGTTGTTTCAAAGAAAAATTTAATGCAAGCCTGCTGAAATTGTAAAACACATTAGTTATGCAAAAGAAGCAAACATACAGATATTGCAGGAAAAGGAGAAAGAGCAGTGCCTCCTGAAGCAGTTGAGTATAGAATATTAACCACTCCGCATATTTCCCCATCCTGAATACATTTCCTTCATGTAGGCCATTGAAGGAGGATACATGTGACAGAAACCAAAATTTTAGCTACTGGTGTTAGCTGGTGCATGACTTTCCCACAAGGACTGTTGTATGTATGTGTATGGCATTTCTATAGAGTGAACCTAGCCAAAAGACAATGGAGCACTTTGCAAATTCAAAGACAATTATAAAGTTAATGAGTGTTTGGAGAGATGTTTGACTTGTGGACGGTTAATGCATTGTGATCTAATGGTCTTTTCAAAGGTGAGTCTTCAAATATTTCCTGAACTGGAGCAGCGTTATGGCTGTCCTAATAAATATGGGGATTTTGTTCCAGATCCTGCGTTTAGGGGAAAAGGCATGCTGTCTAGTTTTCTAATTTTTTACAGTTTAGTCTACAGTCTGATGGTGTTCTGGCTGTGGGTGTGTTGAGAACCACTAGAGATGGTCAGTTTGTCTGCAGGGTAGGACGGGGTTCTGGTTGTGATGGCTTCGTAAAGCTGGTTTTGAGGATGGTCCGTGCCGGCAAGGAGAGCCAATTGTGTTCCATCATGATTGGGGGGGTTGATGTGATCATATTTCTTCTGTCTCTTGCTGAGGCATACTGTGACATGTAGAATGCTCTCAAGGAGTGCAATTGTGGCCTCTGGGGGCCATGGAGCAGTGTTTTACCATCATGCAGATGTGAGAGTACTAGTACAAGAACAGTATTTATGAAGGTAAATAAACCTTGTAAAAGATATTACAAACGTGCTTCGGAGGCTGAGCTAGCTTGACTCAAAATTCTCACTTTGATGTGGCTGGCATGGAAATGAGGTTGTATACATCAGAAGCAAGAAGGTCCAAGTGGCTTGGGATTAAGTAGGAGAATCACTGTACACAAGGGAAAGGGCGACATAGAGCACGAGGGAGAGGGTAATTTCTCAGGTGGAGAAGCCCACGAGAGAGATCAGCACACAAGGGAGGCAGCAACATGAGGGTAGGTATCTGGCAGTGGTGGAAAACACAAGGAAGAGAGGTTAAAGCACATGCATTCTCTTTGAGTGCTTAAATTAAAGAAACAGTATTTCCCAAAATGTGAGCAATGAAATTAAACCAATCATCCAATCAAAAAGACTGTAAAGAGGCTGTGGTCCAATCGAGGGACAAACACAAAAAAGACGAACTAAATACGTGCCAAGTAAATAAGAGAGCGACTAAGCCAACCAATGGTATGCAATAGGGGGGCTGTCAGCCCATTGTAAGTTTTGTTGTAAAGTCCACAAGAAGCTTTCGTCTACAGACAGCAAAACCCTGGCTGTCCTGCGAGGCTTAAAAAACTGATCTATGTATGCTAATTTGCAATTCAAGTTTACAGTAAAGGCCTTCCATAACGTGTGTGTTCACGATCTAAATATGGCAGACCAACTACAATTAAACCAACAGAAACAGAGCCTCCACTGCTTTCCCAATTTGTCACATATATTTATATTTTTGCTTGTATATCCTGTGCTTGCTGCGTTTGAAATTGTGTCCCTGTTGCCTGCGTTGTTGTGATGCTATGGCCTGCTATTGTGCACCAGGAATTTCTTTAGTCATTGTAAAATGTGTCATATTTATTCTTACTTTTGCTTGTACAGTCTGTTCATGCTGTGCTTGAGATTGTGTGACTTTTGCCTGCGTTGCCTCGACTCTATGGCAGGTTATTTTTGTTTGTTCTATTCCTGCAACAGTTCTCTCATGTAACGTAACTGGTTCTATTGTACAGTGCTCTGACACCTTCGGGTAAAGTCCGCGCTTTATAAAAATGCATTAAATAAATAAATAAAATAAATAAATAAATAAAGGGATCTTCATCTAAGGGTGTATCTTAAAGGTGTTTGCAGGGACTACAAAGGTGGTGCATCCTGCAAGGGACACCGGGTGGGTTGTCATAGCTTATCTCTGGCCTTATATATTTAAGCGTTGCATGTGTTTGTTACCATCACATCTAGTGAACTCAATGATATTGGTTCGGGCAGTCAGCCTGTGCACTGCCCATGTAACTCAACTCTATCCATGGGCGTGTGAAAACAGCGAGGGGCGCTCAATACCTGAATATGAAAATGCTGTCGGGCTGGAATGACAGGCACACTCTCCTTTGCTTGGCAGTCTCCCTGCTTATTATCATTTTAGTGAAGAACGAAAGAGTCCAGCGTGTTTGAAATTGAACACCCGGAGTGTTTCAAAACAAGTGGTTTGGCAGGTACGCGTTCCAAGGCGAGGTTCGCTACCCTCCTTTGACTGCGTTGTGTTCTCAACATAACAAACACACTGAGAAGATGAACTGGTTGAAGAACTCTGTATACCCGAGAGGCCCTGGAATGGATCCTACTGATTTACTGGAGGCTGAAACGACCTGCACGTATCTTGCGTAGGATTAGTTAAAGCATTTATAAACATCGCGCCACTGTCTATTAAAGCAAGGTTCTGCCAGTTGGCAGATGTTTTCTGCCCAGACAGATCGTGTCATTTCAAAGTACGTTCTTAATCTCAATAGCGGGGTAATTTGGATTAGTCTTAAACGATGATGTTTTGTTTTACTCCAATTCAGTTTGTTTTGCCAGTGACTCGCACTTCCGGTTGCCTGTCATGTAAGAAGTGCAGACACCGCTTCCTTTCACTCTGCTTTCTAAAATCAACCTCCAGGCGAAGGTCAGAGGGAAGCAGTTTTAAGCAATTTAGATGCCATTGCTAGCCAGAATTTTGACAGCAACCAAAAACCTCTTACTGTAGCAATGGATTTTTTTGGGAAATACTTTCATTGAGACCTAGCATAATATTATGACGGCTTTGTCAATAATGGAAAATAGATTACCTTTCTCCCATCATATTTTTGACAAATTGATTTGTAGTAATTATAATGTCGTCTGCTCTTGTCCTCTTCCCTTCTGATCGTTGATACGAGCAAAGTACGCTTGTCGTGGCATTTTATGTTTGCACTACCACTTGTATTGCCGCTGGAGTACCACGATATTGACCAGCAACAATTGCATCCACAATAAGGGCTATCTATCGATCACCAAGGCAAGTAGATGTGTAATTAAGAATAGTAGATTTGTGCTGTCTTTTGTATACGTATCTCGACAGTACAACTTGTACTGAGTACAGTAGTAACCAGTACTGCGGATGCAATAATTTCGGTGGTCAAAATTTCCACTGCAATATTGTGACATACATTTGGGGTGCCAGATCATTGAGAACTGGTCTAGTGTTTTCAACTAAGTTGTCTGCTTTATTGGCAAATCAATGATATGTCTGATCATTTTAATGCCATTATACAGCCGGACATTCGCCTGTTGTTTTGAATATTATTATTATTATTATGCGTTCTTATATAGCGCTCGATTACCCGTAGGCATCTCGGCGCTTGCCTTGGGAACCCGTCCTGGCTTTTCCTTGTGAGATACCCATACTGGGCATCCCCAAGGTGAAAGCCAGGCATCCCGCCAAGGGGGGCCGTAGTGGAGATTAAGCAAGCTGATGCCCAGAGCTGCATAGTGTGAACCCGTGATTTGAGTAGGCACCGAAACGAGAATTATCAAGTCCGTGGATAATTGGGCTCAAGACCCTGCCGCGTCGGGAATTGAACCCTGGTCCCGGGTCTGACCTCTGCTTCAAGGTCTGCCTACTCTAACCAGTGAGCCACACTTCTCCACTAAAAGACACAAAACACTCTGTTGAAGTAGTCAGTCATAAAGATAGTGGCTGTAAGCACCAAGAGATCTAGTGGGGCATCCGGATTTCTGCCTTAAACCCCTCGAGTTCACAAAGGACGAGGCATGTTTTGTGAGTCCTATAGCCAATCTGTGCAAAGAATAGCAAATCTTTGGTTGAAGTTTATTCACCAGATAATCAGTGTGCTGTTATGACATAGTGAGTAGCCCACCAAATAGCAACACTTAAATGGAGCAATGTGGAAATCTATCCCCAACAAATCGAAACCAGCCCAGGAAAAGTGTATGACATATGATGAATCACCGCTTGGACAGTTTATTAGGAAAAAAAAGTTTTTCCTAGAGACCCCTCACCTACCAGGGTTACCCCTAGGTGGCATGCTTCATCATTGGGGTTCATCCCAATCCTCTACGGATTAACCTTTACCATGCTCATGACAAGCTGAGCTCGTCATGAGGCACAGTGCTCCGGTGCGGGGAGAATTCCCCTGCTGTGCTGAGCGTTTCACGGGAACCGGTGCACCTGTGACGAGCTCAGCTCGTCATGAGCACAGAAGCGCCGTGCCCAGGGGCGGTGGGTGACATTTAAAAGTGGTGGGGCGCAAAGTGTTGTGCGTACAGCACCATAGCGAGCGAGCGCAGCGAGCGCGCCCGAACCCCAAAAGGGGGGTTTGGGGGGATAACCCCCCCAAGAAAATTTTGAAAAAAAGAAGAAAAATCGTGCATTTTCAAGCAAATTTGAGAAAGCAGGAAGGTTAATAAAGCAATTATGAAAGTGCAGTTATTACATTAATAGATGGCATAACATAGGTAGCAGCTTATTCAGTATAACCACAGAGCTTCATACATTCCGTCCTATTACGCTCAGGTGCTAAATGCAGACTATAAGACTTTCATGAAAATCTCAGATCTAAGAGTAGAAGAAGTTGCACAGCAGTTGGGAAACAGTCTTCACAAAGCATTGGGAAAATGAGAGGCAATTACTTGAAAGCAAACTGAAAGCAATGCATCAAGTAGTAACTTAAAGCAATGCATCCAGCAAAACAGTGCATGCACTCAACCATACAAAAGTAAACTAAAGCAAGTGTGAACCTGTGAACCTTCACTTGAAAGCAGGGTGCTAATCAACAGGCCAGTCACATACATTTAAACTGAAGAAGCGTACACCTCAGCATGCAGGCACCAAGATAAAAGCACCAAGCAAGTCAAACAGTTTAATGAAAGAAAAATGAAAGCAATACTTCCAGGAAACTAGACAGTGACTCAAAAAGTAAACTGAAGCAAGTGCACACTGAAAGGAATGCGCAGTCATAAGTCAGACATTCACATAAAAGCAACTTACCAAGACACCCAATCAATTACATGGGAAAAAACTTGAGCCAATGCACCCAGAAAACCAGACCAGCACACCAAAGCATCCCACTCCTAATAGGATGGCAGCTGTGCTCTTAGGGTCACCTCTCAGTTTTTTGGCAGGGTTGAGCACCCCCCAGTTTTATGCCCTGTGCGTCTAAAGGGGAGACAGGCAAAAGGGGTCATAATGGGACATCTGGCACAGCCACTTTGTAATCGAGGTCACCCACCCAGATCAAGACTGAGGTAAAGGCTGATCTTAAATCTTTAAACAACCACAAGGGTCTCCAGCTAGTTGGTTCTTGAGCCAAAAGAGTCCTCAGCTCACTGGGAGTCTTTACATCGCGCCTGAGATGACATGACAATGTCCCTTAATCCGGAGCAACTGTGCGGACTGGTCTGGGTCTGACTTGGTACATCAGAACTGCCCCATACCTTACTGCATTAAAAACATTCAACAGTTTCTGGAGTGAGCCACTTGTACAAGTCGACATAGGTACACCGAAACTCTGGAACTGTCACAAGTAAGCAACCTGAAGTCTTGGCAGCTGTAAATAAACACTTTGACTGTCAGATCACTAATTAGCAATTAAAAGGCTTAAAAGCTCACAAAAAGCAACTTAATTACTCCAAGTGTGAATGTCACTTCAGACCAGCTTTCGCCTTTCCCTTTATTTTCACTCTACACCAGTACTCCAGCAGGCTGCAATCACCAGGGAGGAACACATCCAGCTCACAATTTGACTTCCCAACAATAAAACCAACAATTTACAGAGTATTGGGTTGTGACAATCAAGGGTTCACTGGTTTGGACAAATGCCAAACACCTTCACAAGCTTTCATACAATGAAATCTCCTAGCTTTCCCAGACTGCAGCCTTCAAAATTTATGCTGTTCGCACGCCATATGCAGAGCTCTTTTATCATGCGCAGAAGATAGTGCAGTCCTGTCACATACACACAGTCCAGGCACTGAAGAAACATTGTTGGAGCTTTGAGAGATTACTATTGAATTCCAGTGACGTCTACATTCCTTCCAAATTGTTA
This sequence comes from Lissotriton helveticus, assembly GCF_964261635.1. Lineage (NCBI taxonomy): Eukaryota > Metazoa > Chordata > Amphibia > Caudata > Salamandridae > Lissotriton > Lissotriton helveticus. The sequence goes on along the minus strand of NC_136059.1, from coordinate 732,537,979 downwards.
TGAAAAATGCGAAATAAAGATGCTGCCAGCTCAAACACATTTTGTCAGTAAGCCTTTAAATTATCTTAATCAACAGAGAGCGAGGCTAAGACTCGAACAACACTTAGTGCTTTTTCTTGAGTCTCCGTTTCACATTGTGTCGTGTGCTACATGTATACATATTTATGTACAGACTATAGCTCCATACAGTGAAAATATGTATACATGTAGCACAAGTGGCTAACTGGAGGTCCGTGAAAAGAGTAAAAAAAGCACTAAGTGCTGTTCGAGTCTCAGCGCCGGCTCTAATAGATCCTGTGATTCGGGGCAAATCGCTTCGCCTTGTGGTGCTTACAAACCTCTGAACTAGTGTAATGTAGCCAGGGTGGGTGCACAGGTAATACCCACCAAAACCTCTGGGTCGAGTTTGCAAAACAGAGGGTGTCAGCGGGTCGATGCACCCATTGATTAATGGTCGCCAGTTGGGCCACCCAATAATACTGATGGATATCTGGTTAAGCTATGTAACCATCATACCAGTTTCTTCTTAGTTTGTGTAGCGCTATGCGAGGGGCTTCCTCATTCCATAGCAAAGCTCTCACCTCGCTCACTATGGTTTTAACGTAAGTGGCGGTGACTGGGAAAGGTGTATTTTGCAGCACATAGAGAAAATGCAGTAACACCATCATCTTGAACAAAGCAGCACATCCGAGCAGGGAAAGTGGAAGAGACCTCCAATGATCGACATCTCCTTTAAGTCGCTGTAATGGGTTTTCCAGATTGTTGGAGATAAATAAATCGGGGTCAGTAGTGACATAGGTACCCACATCGCGAAAGCTGTCAAATTCTACACATGCCTTGCAGCCCGGAGGCAGAGCTGGGACCCCACCATGGAGAACATACATTGTTGATTTAGACCTATTGATAAGATATCCTGAACATTTACCAAAGGCAGTAAATATATCCAATATTCTATAGATGGAGGGTTGTGGAGCCATGACGTACAGCAAAATATCATCCGCAGAGAGAGACAATCTGTCTTCCCATTCCTCTGCCCAGCGCAACACACATATTAGAGGGTCCCCTGCTAATCGTTCTAAGATCAGGGCGAATAGTAGCAGTGAGAGAGGGCTGCCTTGTTTGGGCCCTCGCCGTAGCGGGAACTCCGAGGAGGTTTTATCGTTCACCACCACTCGTGCTAGGGGATCAGTATACAGCAGCCGTTCTCATGATATGAACATTGGGCCACAGCCCATCTGTTCCAATACCATAAACAGGTATGTCCACTCTGCGGTGTCGGAAGCCATTCGGGTATCTAGCGATAAAATCACAGCATCTTCTTGGATCTTACCTACCTGTCCAAGCACTCCATGGAGATGCCGTAGGTTTACGGCCGTATTTCTGCCTGGCATGAAGCCGGAAAGGTTGGGTGTATTGATTTGGTGATTATTTGTATCAATCGCAGAGCCAATGTTTTAGGGAGGATTTTGACTTCAGCATTGAGAAGGGAGATCGGTCTGTAGGAAGAACACTTTTCCGCCGGCCTGCCCTCCTTATGTATAACCACTATGAAAGTGACTTGTTGATCCCTGGGGACCACCTCTTTCACATGAATCTCCATATACATCTTGTACAGGTATGGTTTTATTCTGGGTGCTGTAAGTTTGTAAAGTTCTACCAGGAATCTGTTGGACCCAATTCCCTTGCCTGATTTTATACTACGATTTGACTGGACAATTTCTTCCTCATTTGAGTCACTCCGCATAAATGCTTTCTCCTCGGTGGAGAGAGTTGTGGGTAGCAAATCACTGCGAAAATCACTGCGAAACTTGCTGTAGTAGAGTAGAGGCGTCCATAATAGTCTGCAAAGGCATTTGTGATATCTTGGGGATCAGTGAGTGGTTCCTCGCCCTCCAAGCAATTACCGGAAACCCACTGACTCTCTCTCTCTCTTTTACCCAACCATGCAAAGTGCTTCCCTGTCTTGTCACCAAGTTCGTCTATGCGATGTTGTGTTGCTCGGTGATTCGTTTTAGCCGCATTACCCCACTAATTTTAAATCAATGCACATGGCATACCTGTTAAGAATACATTCGTACAACAGACTCAATTATCTGCCCATTCAGTGTTATTTACCTTACGTCACAGAAGTAAGGATTTTATTTTGCATATAAGTTATTACCAACAATTTGTGGCTAAATCCTCTTGGACTGATGAGGCAGCTGCAGCAGAATTACCAGGGCCTTAGGAAAGAATTAAAGGAGGTTCTTTCCCTAGTAGTTAATAGACCCACCACATCAACTGCACAATACATTTAACCCTACAGAGTGGCGCACAACAAAAACAGCAGTGTTAGGAAACAAGATGGTATCCTGAATGACATCCCACCAGAGTACAGACGGATTCAGTCAAAGAAGAAGAAAAACTGAGGCAATTAGAAAACATCAGAAAATCAAGCACAGAAGAATAGAATCCGAGAAAAACAGCAGGATTGTGATTTTATTGTGGAAAGGCTGGACATTTTGTAAAAGATTACCTACAATTGGCAGGAAACTCCTGGACTCGACTGTAAATGGAGAACCCCAACGAGTCCCATTTCTACCCAGAGCTTCGTCCTAAAGTGTGAAAAATATGGAAAAGAGCATTTTCAATCCCCAGTAAAACTCCTTACAGCCCAGGGGTCCTTAACCATCCTGACCTTGATTGAATTGTGGTGCCTCAGGCTGTTTTACGGGCCAAAGATTTCATAACTATCATTGTCTGCCAGAGCAACCAAAAAAAACTTCTGTGGGAATCAAGAGTAAATCACCTTTTTAGCGGATCTGGCTTCAGAGAATGAACATGTCGACACTATACGATTTTACCTCATTAATACCCCTGCGTTTGCTGTAGTTTTGGAAAGCACAAAGCATCACTTTTTTATCTAACACTTGTGCTCAAAGCTGCTGTCCTGAAGAAAGATTGAACTATGCTCTGCCTTCCTTCCTTTTATCTATGCTGGCTTGTACGTCATACAGAGACAGCTCATGCTCTCGCTATTGCCCATATCAAGCAGATCGCCCACATATTTTGTGGAAGGAAAGCATCTCGCAAACATCTGGATATCAAGGCTGCTCGCAAGAGCACTCCTACCACTGGCGGAATAAAGAATCCTCACCATTTAACCTCTTTGCATTTTCCAGCTCGCAGGCACGCACAGGGAGCTAACACATGCTTTTTAAAACAATTCAAGAACAAAACACACGGTACCAAACAGTTCCAAATTTACATCACAGCTGGATCGAGTGACTTGTGGGAAATCAGCACTGTGTGAAAAAGACGAAGAAAGAAAAAACACAATAGGTGCTGTTTTTCCAGGACTTCTCGTTCCTTCTCTTAAAAGAGTAATTCGCCCAGAAATTAAAAAACCTAGGGGACAGTCTGCGAGCACCTTATCCTTCCTTCACTTGCATTTCAACCTACTGTACTGTAAGTAAATGTGTGGTAATACCACGCAGGAGTAAATACATTTGTGAGTTCGAGGTATACGTTTGTGAATATCGTGCACTCACACATACCACTACTGGACCAGGACATCAAGTTAACATCTTGTGCTTGCTCCGTGTGTGAAAGGTGGCTGTTCCCATTATTAACGCCACAAGAAATCTCAATTATCTCATTTATAATGAGAGACAGATAATTATCAAACACATAAGAAAGACAATTGCGGGGGGTGGGAGGGGGGACCGGGGAATTAGAATAAAGAAGGGAAAACTTACCTGACCGCCGATCAGCGCCGCCTGCATCTTCTAAGTTCTGGGACCTTGGCGCCTTCACTGGAGCAGAAACCCCGCCCTCCGTCCTCAGCCAATCCTGGCGCTGGAGCAGCGCCAGGATTGGCTAGGAAGGCACATTTGCTGCTCGCCCTGTCGCCCTTTGGAAACCCGGGCTGTGGCAGCAAACAAGCACCCCTGGGTCCCGCTGGGGAACTTACAGTGCGCATGCTTGAGAAAGTTGACAACTTTCCCAAGCATGCGCACTGTAAGTTCCCCAGCGGGACGGTCTGCTGCAGCCTGAGTGTGGACTGTCACTCAAGCTGCAGCAGGCCACGCCCCCCTGTGCAATTCCCGCCGGCGGCTGATCTGTTGCAATGCAATGACGTATTTTATTTAGAAGAGTGGCCGGCGGCCGCGATGCGGGTCCATGGTGGCTGGTGGGGCTACGCCCCTACGCCCCAATGGACGCACCGCTGCTGGCCGTGCCTCATGACGAGTGAGCTCGTCATGAGCATGCGGGCGCTGTGCGCGGCCCCCTCCTCCCCAGCACAGCGGGGGAATTGCCCCCACAGCGAAGGGGTTAAGGCGTGAAACTACCAGATGGTAACGTGGGAGCACTTGCAGATGGAGTCAATCATGAAGACGACGTTAGTGAAAGGGAGTGGGAAAAGGGTGCTGGTGAGTTAAAAATACCTGACTAGTAGGATTTCTATTTTATTTCCGCCTCTAGTCGGTTAGGTTAAAATCAGGGATTGCTGCTGAAAGGGTGGACTATAATGAACCCATTCTCTTCAGAGATCATTGATGAACATGTTTCGAGCTGTTTCCCCAATGGCTCTTCTTCAGGATCTACAGGAAAAATTATCCCATTGGTACCACTCCACGCAGTCCTCTAATCAGGGCACAAAAGATAACATGTCATACGCATACCCCTATTAATACATATGGTAATACTTTGACATGTCTGTATATTTTGGACGCCCTACTGGAGCGTCATGGTCTTTCCAGGGCGGAGGAGTCTGTAGTCAAACCTTCATCAAGGCCTTCCTCTGCTTCTTTGCCTAATTCAATTCCCTGGACCGAATGCGGTCTCAATCCGTAGAGGATCGGGATGAACCCCAATGATGAAGCATGCCATCAAGGGGTAAGCCTGGTGGGTGAGGGGTCTCTAGGAAAAACGTTTTTTTCCTTATAAACTATCCAAGTGGTGAATTATCATATGTTGTACACTTTTTCCTGGGCTGGTTTTCGATTTTTTTGGGAATACGTGTCTGTAAGGAGAATAAACCAAGGCTTCACCTCTATCTCCCCCTTTTTTTGTTGAAAGCAATGTGCAAATCAACAATTTCAAAAACAAAATGATCAGTTTTCGACTTATTAAGCATACTACGTTGTTTTGCCATCATCATTAAATAACTTTATTTCAATCATGTTGGATCATAAAAGTATAGACAAACAAGACAACCAGCATCACACATATGCATAAAAATACAATTTTAAATAACAAAAAATACGATTACAAAAAATGTTCAAGAATTGCCTTTAAATATAAGCTAAAACATTATAAAACCACACATTTGATAAACACAGGACAACTAACTACACTGCATAAGAAAAGCAGCAGCAAAGAGTGGGGCCTGCCCAGAGAGAAGAGTGATAGCAATATTGCATATCCAACCACAGTTCATCATAGGCATGTTGTAACACAGAAAACAGTCTTTAAAGTATGCAAGATCTAGATTTCTAATACACCTCTCTGGCTATGTGAGGGTGGTGGGCTGCACGGCCAGCCTTGGCTGTTTCGTAGCCACAGCAAGAGTCAGCACTTTTAATGTCCCATGAAATGGTGAATGCATGGTGCATGGGAAGAGTAAATGATATGATTGTTGGCTTGCACATTTGATGGCAATGTGTGGGGATGTGGATCTACAGTCATGTGTGCTGTTCCTTTTTTTGAATGTGTGTTGTGTTGTATGTGGTGAGCCTGGCCCAGTGTGTTTGATTTGCATACATGCTGTTTGTGTCCATGTTGACATTTGCAAGATTTGCGAATGTTGCTACTTGTACTCTTGAGTACATTCCACTTGGCCCAAAGATGCTGGTCTCCAGAACTGGCAAGACTTTCAGCTTATGTCAGTTTATGGGAATGAGGATACATTGCTCCATGGGGGTGAGCCATAATTGTGCTCCAGATTCTCCACCAGGGAGTACCCTACTACCTGGGAGCACTTGCAGATGGAGTCAATCATGAAGACGACGTTAGTGAAAGGGAGTGGGAAAAGGGTGCTGGTGAGTTAAAAATACCTGACTAGTAGAATTTCTATTTTATTTCCGCCTCTAGTCGGTTAGGTTAAAATCAGGGATTGCTGCTGAATGGGTGGACTATAATGAACCCATTCTCTTCAGAGATCATTGATGAACATGTTTCGAGCTGTTCCCCCAATGGCTCTTCTTCAGGATCTACAGGAAAAATTATCCCATTGGTACCACTCCACGCAGTCCTCTAATCAGGACACAAAAGATAACATGTCATACGCATACCCCTACTAATACATATGGTAATACTTTGACATGTCTGTATATTTTGGACGCCCTACTGGAGCGTCATGGTCTTTCCAGGGCGGAGGAGTCTGTAGTCAAACCTTCATCAAGGCCTTCCTCGGCTTCTTTGCCTAATTCAATTCCCTGGACCGAATGCGGTCTCAATCCGTAGAGGATTGGGATGAACCCCAATGATGAAGCATGCCATCAAGAGGTAACCCTGGTGGGTGAGGGGTCTCTAGGAAAAACGTTTTTTATCTAATAAACTATCCAAGTGGTGATTCATCATATGTTGTACACTTGTTCCTGGGCTGGTTTTCGATTTTTTTTGGAATACGTGTCTGTAAGGAGAATAAACCAAGGCTTCACCTCTATCTCCCCCTTTTTTTGTTGAAAGCAATGTGCAAATCAACAATTTCAAAAACAAAATGATCAGTGTTCGACTTATTAAGCATACTACGTTGTTTTGCCATCATCATCAAATAACTTTATTTCAATCATGTTGGATCATAAAAGTATAGACAAACAAGACAACCAGCATCACACATATGCATAAAAATACAATTTTAAATAACAAAAAATACGATTACAAAAAATGTTCAAGAATTGCCTTTAAATATAAGCTAAAACATTATAAAACCACACATTTGAAAAACACAGGACAACTAACTATAGTGCATAAGAAAAGCAGTAGCAAAAAGTGGGGCCTGCCCAGAGAGAACAGTGATAGCGATATTGCATATCCAACCACAGTTCATCATAGGCATGTTGTAACACAGAAAACAGTCTTTAAAGTATGCAAGATCTAGATTTCTAATACACCTCTCTGGCTATGTGAGGGTGGTGGGCTGCACGGTCAGTCTTGGCTGTTTCGTAGCCACAGCAAGAGTCAGCACTTTTAATGTCCCATGAAATGGTGAATGCATGGTGCATGGGAAGAGTAAATGATATGATTGTTGGCTTGCACATTTGATGGCAATGTGTGGGGATGTGGATCTACAGTCATGTGTGCTGTTCCTTTTTTGAATGTGTGTTGTGTTGTATGTGGTGAGCCTGGCCCAGTGTGTTTGATTTGCATACATGCTGTTTGTGTCCATGTTGACATTTGCAAGATTTGCGAATGTTGCTACTTGTACTCTTGAGTACATTCCACTTGGCCCAAAGATGCTGGTCTCCAGAACTGACAAGACTTTCAGCTTATGTCAGTTTATGGGAATGAGGATACATTGCTCCATGGGGGTGAGCCATAATTGTGCTCCAGATTCTCCACCAGGGAGTACCCTACTACCTGTATCTTAGCAAATGTTTCCATAACATGCTTCCTCTTGCCTTGCTATTTTTAATATATATTCCTCACAGTGAGTATCTCTAACTCAATTGATTCAACATATGGGCAATGTCCTATCAAGGACATCCTTAAAAGCTCCACTAAGGGTGTGTGTGGAGGCAGGTGATGTAGTCCACACCAACAACATTGACCACGCTGTCTGCACCTTCCTCACCTATGTGAAATAGTGAGCATCTCCAACAGTGCTTTGGGTTCAAAATGCTGTGTTGAATAATGGAAAGATGGAATGAGTGTGGTTATTGCTTCTATGGTAATGCCTTATAGTTGTATTACTGCCTGATGTGTTGGATTGCATTTAGATGTGGCTATTTTCCAATTCCTCCCCATTTAGAATGCAACTAAGTATATGTGTACACAGTTTCTTCTTTTAAACACTGTGCACAGTTATGTATGTGAACTAAGAACAGAATGGCATATGTACGAACATTACATTTGTAGTTGTAGATGTATAGATGTTTCCGTGTGTCCCCTGTGATTTGTATAAGACTTAAGGAGTGAATCCTTGAACGTCTACACTAAAACAGAAGTCTATACATATACTTTGTAAATACTGTTTATTCGGAAATGTACACACTCTAGTGAACATTTTCTTGTACTCCGCCTGATGTGACCGCCGCCACATCACTGTCCGTTTCCACCCAGACAGTTCTCAAGGAAAAGCGAACAAGACAGACCCTCTAGTGAACATGTGCATAAATGTCCAAATGTACAATTCCTTTTATGAATTTGGCCATTTGTTTTTTGGGATTCGAGACTAAGGCAAAATTGATTTAGCTCCATTACACAATTTGTAAGTAGCGACAATAGTGCAAAATCTAATTGCTCCAGTTTTTGCTTCTATAAAAACTATTTTTTTTATATTTTCACTCAACAAAACCTGTTTACACCAGTCCAAGTTACGAAAATAGCATTTATATGCTCCAGTTTACACCCAGGTGCTAAACTGGGAATGAGAGCCCCGCTATAAAAACGATGTTATTATCAAACCAGCCATGTAGCTAGCACAAGAAATGCTGCCTCCAAATTCTCTGTTCCAATACACTTTGTTTCTACTGGTGGCATCTGGCGTTCAAAGAAAATGGCAGATAACAATTTAGCAAGTAAAATATATGATCTCCATTCTGAACCAACATGCCTTTCTCTGTCTCTCTTTCTCCCTCTAGGCGCCTCTCTCAGATAATTACAAAGCAGTTCTACAGAACGACACCCATAGTCTGTCTGTTCTTGTTTGTGTCTTGTATGCAATGCAATATTATGACTTGAATGGGAGTCTCCATTTGTCAAATCTAAAATACAATGGTGGTTTCTTTAAATATTTGAATTGAATGTAATTGTTCTTCAATGCATCTTCTTTTTTCAGGTGTGTGCCCTACAAATACAACCAGTGGTGACATCCAAAAGTGCAGCACCGCCACAACATTTGGATCCTCCAAATATCTTGCTATATTTATCATAGCACAGCTGCTAACCGGCATAGGCGGAACCCCTTTATACACATTGGGGACAGCATTTTTTGATGACAGCCTACCTCCGCATAAATCATCACTGTTTATAGGTATGACTTTTAAACTAATGCAACTTTTTTACATGTTTCAACTGCTATGGGTGCACACTAGAAATTATGCTGTGAGCAGTTAAACGCTTTAAAGGATTTCTCAAAATAAGCATTGCTAAGGTATGAAGCGCTGAATAGTTAAACAACTGTTATTTGAATTCATTATCTTTTTTCAAAACTACCTGCAAGGTTTGACCCAATGGAAACTTTAGCCTAGGTATAGGATTGGAGAGCAGCTCATATATTGCATAATGGCTCTAAAGGCTTGATAAATACAGTATACAGTACATATATGTCACTTTCCTGAGCTACGATGCACTTAAAATGATCGCGCATGCTGGGGTATTTGATGGCCAACAAGCTTCTTCTATTATATTGATTAATATTATGTAAGTCAGTTGACACCTCATAATTAGTGGATTCTGTATCCTACATATGTAACCGGAATTTATCACCAAAATTTTGTCCGCCAATTATAGTCGAATTGTTCTTCAGTTTTATTTTCCCATGTTGCCCGTGTGGCTTTTTGTGTTCCACTCCTCTCACTTAAGCATTTTTAAGGCTGGATAGACAGTTCTGATGATCATCTATAATTGAAAATGGTCCTAGAAGTTCTTCTGATCCGCAGCCCTATTTGGAAGCTTTCAAGATCAGATTCTATCCAACATCAGACCGCATTACAACTTTTTGAAATTATCAGTTTCTAGGACTTTAATCATTTTCAGATTAGTATCAGAACAGCCTAATCACCACTCTGCATTACAAACCTAGAACTTCCACCTGAACTGCAACTGTGCTACCTAGCATTATGAAAAGTGTAAAATCCCCCTGTTGCCTATGTCCCCAAAAACTGCTATTTACTATCATCAAAGTCACGTTCTCTTTTCATACACATCAGAATTTTGGTCAGAGGTCATAGAATTACTGTGGGCTCCTCTCTGAGGGGCATATTACCAACGATTAGCGATATTTATCGCTAACTAGGCTCAGCAACAATTATTTTATCACTAAGCATCGCCGGAAATTATCGCTGAGATAACTTGCTATTAGCAAGGTTTATCTCCAAAGCGATAATTTTCTGGCGATAGCGTGAATATAGCTGAGAATACAGCGATATTCACGTATTAGCGACAAAATGTTCTTAGCCATGTTATCCACCTCCCATTGGATAACATGGCTAAGAACTGGTCTGAGCAGGCGTTAGTTTTTGTAGATATTCGCGCTTAGCGCGAATATTTCCAACGCTACGCCTGCCTTGTTAATAGGCGATAGCGACGTTATCGACTGCTTTCAGTCGCTAACGGGTTGGGTATGCCCACTTTGCATGTCATTAGCGATAAACATCGCTGACATGCAAAGCGGGCCCCAAACCGCTCGATATCGCCTAAAAGCTGTCGCTAACATCAGTTAGCGACAGCTTGCTAATGGGGCGATAGAATTATTGCCGCTTAGCGGCAGAAAACGGCCGCTAAATCGGTGATAATTGTCTATCGCCCCCCTTGGTAATATGCCCCTGAATTTTTCCTGTGATTGGTACCTAGATAGACTTTCTGGAACATGCATCCCTTTTATTGCATGAGAGCTCATAAGAACTGGTGATTGGTACCTAAATAGACTTTCTGGAGCATGCATCCCTTTTATTGCATAAGAGCTCATAAGAACTGGAGAGCAGTCTTGAGGTCCTGCCATAACGTAGTAGTAATGAGTACTTCTCTGAACCAGCCTTGTTAGTTTAGATAGGATGAGCCAGCAGCTTTTCTGGAATCATGGTTCAACACCCCCTTCTTCCTGGACTACCCAATTTATGAAGATGTATGGTTACCTTACTGGGCCAGACCCAATCTGATTTAAATACTACAGTTCAGTGGTGCATCGATTAAGGAATGTTATACTACTCGTAACTGTTAAGTAAGTACCTGAATTCCATTATTAGTTACCTCCAAACACTACTCTGAATATATTTGGAACTGCACTTTTCTGCATCATATGTTGTCCTATAGTATGACTTGAATGCAGGCTGGGAATTAAATTGGATGTATTTGAAATATTACTGTGGCCCTTTCGTTGTACAGTTGCATGTGGATAAGGGACAGACTAGATCCAAATACCAAAGAAGAAATAATTCTTTAGAGAACTTTCTAAAGAATTGGCAGGGGCTGTTTACAGAAATTCCACAGAGAGCAGAACCCAATTAGCGCCAAATTTGGAACTTCCAGTGTAAATTGGAGTTATATCATACATATGTTCAAAGCTCCACCTCTGCATTAGAATACAGCCAACAGAGCACTGTTGTTACATGTTTAATAACTCAAATAGACTTGTGTGTACATTCCCTGGTAAACTGTTTCATTATTTTATTGATTCTAAACTTATTGTGCAATTTTGCCTCTATAGTCATTTTTCTTATTTTTATGCTGTTACTTCCTTTGATGTCATGACTGCCAAAGTCCATGTGACATCACTTCTTATTTTGCAACTAGGGGTGTGATTACGTTTTTTGACATAATCATTGGTCAAATGGAGTGTGATGTCGCTTCATCTACCCTAATAATTTGGGTGTATCGCCCTCCATGCCATCAGCTTTAGGCTCTTCTATTGGTTACTTTATTGGATTTGTTTAAAATGTTCTGCTTTCGATTTGTTGCGTTCCTTGCTATTGTATTTTTTCCTGCTGTTAAAGCATAGCGCGCTCACCTATTCTTTTTTTTCGATCGGATGTGCGTAGCCCTCCACATCTGACATAATGGGACTAGTTTCTTCCCTTGTTTTCTACATCACTTTTTATGTTTTATGATTACCGCATGAGCAGTTCTGGGCCTGCAGTTTATGCCCTGCTGCTCAGCTCCTTGTCCCCCGTAGTCTCACATGATTTAGCTGCCAGCACACAAACAGACTTGTTAAAGTAGAAAACATTATTTTTTCTTTCTGTGAAATGTATGCCTTTTTATTTTACTCTAAAATTAATTTAGCAGAGCCCCTAGCATGGGAGCAGTATGTGGGCTTAGTATTTTCAAAACCGTTAGTTAAATCTCAGCATGGCACTGATTTTCGGGCCATCTTACAAAAGGTCGCACATCAGTATACCTACCTCGGGAGACCCAGAGAAGCTGATGATATTTGGAATCTGCTTCACCGTGGAGCAAAAGACCTGCACAATTGTGATGCTTTAGTGCAGGGGGCTAGTGCCCGCGCTTACTTTCACCGGGGTACCACTCTATTGGCCCCACCCCGAGAAGAGCAAAGTTGGAAGGGCACATGAGTACACATCTTAGAGGGAGCACTGCATGTGGTTCAGGACTTATTTTCTAAACATTTGTAAGTGGCTATTACAAGTATTTAAAAGTTTACGTTTTTATACATTTTGGTGCATTTGTTTTATTAGTCAAAAGTTGAGATTGAGTAGTAGATTGCACTGGGTTTATTATGAGTTGTAGTGATGGAACTTGCAGCTTAGTTTTGTAGATGTAGTGGATAGTTTAGTGTCTGTAGGGCATTTATGATGTGATAAATGGCATTTGGTTTGTATGTGGTGTGAGGCTTTTTGTGCAGAAGTGGTCCTTAAGTTGAGTAAACTGATGTGTATGGTGTGAAGTGTGGAGGGTTGTATGTATATGTTGCTTGTTATTTTGAGAATTTTCGCTCTGATGTGTCTAGTGTGTTGTATGGCGTTGGTGGTGAATATTTTCAGGATTTGTTGGTGTGGACCTGGCGGGTGTTCAGTTTAAAAACCTCACCTGGTCTAGACCTTCCTGCTTGTCTGTGAGACTTTCTCTGCCATCAGCACTTGCAAGCATCTCAAGCTCTTGGGTGTTACTCAGTATAAAAGCCACACTCAATCCGGATATCTCTGCTTAATTTGATACATTTGAACAGGGAGCAATAGGCATTTGCTCAGGCCCCATCAGTTCAGTCTTTAGACCGACCGATTCCAGTTTTTCATCCATATTCCAGCAGCAGTTTTCTAGGACTCAGCAGAAGCACATCTTTCTTTTAGCACCAGCTTCACAGTTCTTTCTTCATTGCTGTCTGGAAAATACATATCAAAATAAATGTAATTAGCTAGTCCATTAGGGATTCAGTTTGCGAGCCTTATGGGCCTATCAACGCTTTGCTCCTCAAGAAGTGTTTTGGATGTGCTTGCCAACTGAAGACTTCACCAAGTGTCAACCACAATGACATAAGCCTTATCATGTAGCATTCAAAATTCAGATGGTTCAATGCAGGTTGCCTGTTGTACTGGTGATTTAGACGCTTCTTTTGATTCTTAGTATTTGTAAACATTCACCCGTCCTTCACATGCAGCTCTTAGACGCCCTCGGGAATTAGTGTGCTATATAAAAAGCATTTTTCATTTCATCCTGATTATGATTAGTTGAGATTCCAGCTCTCTGAAGTTTGGGCTTTCACTAAGTGACACTACAGAACTCCAGCACTGTTAGGTTTTAATCTCAGTGCATGAGATAATGCACAAAGGGAAAAGGAATTCTAGAACTTTTCAACACAAATATATGTTATAGTACAAGTGACTGTTTCTGTATTATATTACATTAATATGTTTTCAGCTTCAGCAAACCTTGTTAACCTTGCTTGTATTAAATTCACAGCAGAATAAAAAAAAAAACAGACAACTTGAACAGAATAGCATGATTTACAAAAAGGGCTGGACAAGGCATATGGTACATTGGAACGCAATGTATTTCATCGCTTTCTTTTACTACGCAGTTGTTACAACGACCGCGTTGTTAGTACGCAATGCATTTACATCGCAAGTCATTACAACGACTTGCACTAGGGGAGGGCTGGACTTAGGAATAGTATTAATTACTATTCCTACTCCAGTTTGCGCACCCTATGGTGCCTGCAACACTGTGCATGTATGGGAAGGGAGGTCCATGGGTACCCCTCTGGCCTGATTCGGAGGGCTCCTGGTGAAGTGGGGCCTGCTATGGGCCCTCAAAGTCAGATTCCAACAGCCAATCTGTGTTGGCACAATCAATATGGAAAGGAGTCTGAATCTGGCATCCTAATCGCTCGGCTGGAAAGGCGGTCCCTAGAACACTACCATTCGGCTCCGAATGACTCAGTTACTCCCAATGCCTTTCAAAACTAAGTCGGACAGTTCGAATGCTTTCCAGCCATTGTAATCAGTCACTGGGAAATGTGTCCGAGCCAGTCGGAAAGGAAAGTTCTGAATCCGATTCGGACAAATCGATCGGCCGTTCGAAGCCTTTTCCGGCCGACATCATAATCAACTCCTTAGTGAAGTAATGATTTGCCTTTTCCACAGTAGCAATCTTATACCCATCACCAGGCATGGCAAGATTGTAGACACAACCTAGCAGGACAGATGAGTACCAAGACATACAAGAGCCATTTTCTCTCTCTGTCTCTCTTGTTGCTCTTTCCCACACTCCCTTATGTCACTCACCCCATGATACTTTGTGGTGGTAGTTGCTTGCGAGTGAGGTAGTGGAGGCTCCATCGTCATTCTGCAGGACCATCTAATACAGGTTAACGCATGTCATTCCCTGGTATTTGTGTAGTATGGTGGTTTAGCTTTATGTATGTAGTGCTATGCTTCCTGGTGTACACTACATTTAAGAGAGTAGTTCTAATTTGGATTTGGCTCTGTGGTTGAATGATTAGTGTAAAGTGTGGATGTGGGTGTGTTGGGACCATGGCCTAATGCTCCTGAAAGGGAATTATTTATTTTGAAGCAGTTGTCTCTTATTTTGTCAGGGAGAGGAGTTATACAGAAAAATGAGTACTATACATATCCATGATACTTAAGTGCAGTATGATACTAATTGAAGGACTAGGACACTAGGCATGTTGGACATTTGGGGTGTACCAATGATGCAAAAGAAAAAGGGATTACCGGGTTGATGTACAGGGGGTTGTGGTAAGTGGCTGTAAATGTGATTAATATGTATAGAACCTGTTTGTGTTGGGTGAAGTAGGGCCTATGCTGTGGATTTGATGCAGTGTTTGGCATCTTCATGCTTGTGAGTAGTGGGGTGGCTTAAGAAATGAAAATTATGTTTGTTATATTCGATGGTTCAGTATAGAGGAAGCAGAAAAAGCGAGCAGGCTAATTAATGTACAGTATTAATTGTAAGGTATTACTTGTTTGCTATAGTGGCATGTGCATGTGGAACATTTGGGTTGGGATGGATGAGTTATATGGTGTATCTTTCATTTTTGATGCAGTGTGTTTAACCAGTAGTGTGTGTGGGTGTGGTGTTTCCCTTACTGAGAGGGACCATTAAAGTGAATGGGAGCTGCATTCTGCCACCAGGAGATAGGAGAGCCCTTGTTGTTCTCTTCTTTAACGCCGTGGGAGGAAAGGAGAAGCTGCTTCAGCCTACGACTTGCCGCACTCGCTTCGCGGGTGCCGCTTCGAGGAGAGTGTCCCTACCTGTGCTTTTGTTGCTGCCTGGGTCTTGGGGGCGTGTGGGACAAGCAGATCGTGCGCTGAATGCCAGCAGGGACTCGAAGTACCAGGAGTCCCTGCTTGACCCATAACACCTGGTCCCGCGTTCGGCTGTCAGCCCCGCCCACAGGCACCTGCACGCATTTAATCTCCTTGCAGCCCCTGCTTTGCGGGAGCTGCATTCTGCCACCAGGAGATAGGAGAGCCCTTGTTGTTCGCTTGTTAAACGCCGTGGGAGGAAAGGAGAAGCTGCTTCAGCCTACAACTCGCCGCACCCGCTTCGCGGGTGCCGCTTCGAGGACAGAGTCCCTACCTGTGCTTTTGTTGCTGCCTGGGTCTTGGGGGCGTGTGGGACAAGCAGATCGTGTGCTGAATGCCAGCAGGGACTCGAAGTACCAGGAGTCCCTACTTGACCCATAACACCTGGTCCCCCGTTCGGCTGCCAGCCCCGCCCACAGGCACCTGCACGCATTTAATCTCCTCGCAGCCCCTGTTTTGCGGGAGCTGCATTCTGCCACCAGGAGATAGGAGAGCCCTTGTTGTTCGCTTCTTAAACGCTGTGGGAGGAAAGGAGAAGCTGCTTCAGCCTACGACTCGCCGCACCTGCTTCGCGGGTGCCGCTTCGAGGAGAGTGTCCCTACCTGTGCTTTTGTTGCTGCCTGGGTCTTGGGGACGTGTGGGACAAGCAGATCGTGCGCTGAACGCCAGCAGGGACTCGAAGTACCAGGAGTCCCTGCTTGACCCATAACACCTGGTCCCGCGTTCGTCTGCCAGCCCCGCCCACAGGCACCTGCACGTGATATAAAACTGACTCTGGCATCCGCTGCACGGGAGCGTCCCGGGAGAAGCCCGGGACAAGGGCGGGGCCGTCTGCGGCCATCCTAGGCCCCCGAAAATTTGCTGTTTGAGTGAAGTAAGATACTGTTTATTTACTCATTTCTTCTCATTTTTTCTTTAAGGTATACAGGTATATAAGTTGGGGCACAGATCATGGCACTTCGTCCGGGAGGAGGGAGGAAAGCGGCCATATGCCCCGTTGGGGGAAGTGTTAGGGGGACACTGGATAATTTTATAACAAGAGCCGCAATTGTCCTGGAGTGAGAAATTTCGCTTACTTAGAAACGCTTATCCTTGGAATCAATATGTTCGAAGAGGTCTACCCTGGGCTCCATAAAATAAGCAAAAACTCCTGAACAACTAGTATCCCAGATAAATAGCCCCCTAGAAGTTAGTACAGGTTCAGCGGAAAATATTACTGGCACCTCGTTAAGTATTACAACAGATAGTTCTGGAACTGAAGATTGTGGTCTTAAAGTATTAAATATCAGTAATACCTTAGTTGACCCCATCCCTCCTAAACCTATAATACAACATCCGCATACGGGAAAAAGAAAGCGAGGTGGAGGTCGACAGAAGGGAAGTCGCCCTAAAGTGACCAAAACAACATGTAAAGATGGGACTCGCACGTATTTGGCAATACCCACCTTAACTAATTCTTCGTCGACCCAGATCAATAAATCCCCCTCTATTCCCAAGGATAATTTGACTAGGAGGTGCCCCTTAACTACACACGCCCCAGGAGGCCTCGTGGAACAAGTGGAACAAATATTAAAATCTTTTATGTTACCACTAATAGAAAGAATGAAAATAATCAACGAGAGCCTGGGGAAGCTTGAAAACACCGTTAAAAATAATTCACATATACTGGCTAACCTGGTGGATTGTAGGCAGAAAAATGGCCCTAGCATATCACCAAAACCATCTGTAGGGGCTAGAAACAGCTTAATACTCACAGCGCCACCCTTACCAGTTGAAACTCCTTTAGTGTTTCAAAAATCAATCACTGATAAGGACGAGATAGAAACTGAAAAGCCAAGTTTGGAAAATAATGGAGTAACAAAAGATAAAAAGGGGGTAGTGGAGAAGACAAATCCCTTAGACTTCAAGCGGTCAGATGATAATATGGTTTCAGCAATGAGGATGAGAAATTCAGAAAATATACTAACTATTGATCTACCGCCACAATCAGCTCCTTTAGTGATTGTTATGTGCAATGTACCCATTCTCCCAGAAGGAGTTAAAGAAGAATATGGCCAACTTAAAAACAAGGTTACACACTGGTTGGCCCGCAATACTACATATGGGCATTGCGCAATGCATAATATTATCATGGCACGGCAAGTATCCTGGGTGGGAAGCTCGAGGAAAACACGAGGGGGATATTGTATAGTAGTCAATTTTAACAATCCGCTAGCGGCTGAAAGCCTACTTGGGAGACGGGCCAGGGTATGATGTTTAGGGGTCAAGGCATAGAGATCGTGCCCTTTGGTTTCTTCTATAAGGGAGATGAGGAACCACATAATTGGACCAGGGTGCATAGGGCACGTACGCACAAATGGAGAGACCTACCGAGGTATGGCCCAACTCAACTTAGTATGACAGAAGACAATACCTGGGGGGAATGCTATTATCCACAGTTGCCGCTAGGCCCCAATAGATACGCAGCCCTTTCAGGACTTAATGATTGCGACTGACTGTGGGCTCATAAGGTAAAAGTTACCCATACTGAGTGCGATGGCGTACCTTCTGAGAACCATGTCTCAGCTATAGGCCCGGTCCCGGAATTAGATGTATTGGTGCCTCAACTTGAATTACTAGATACGGTCCTGCGTAAAGATGAAAGGGTAGATAATCCCAAAGAGGTAACAACTTCTGTCAGCCCCGGGGAGCAAAGTAATATACATGGGATTAAACATGATAATGGCAGGGACTATAATGTAGTACTACCAAACAACAAAAGAGTACCTTAATACACACCAAATGGGCAAAAGGAGAGATCTAAAATATTCTCAGACCACCACCACCACCCATGAGTGGATTACAAAAGGGCGGGGAGGTGTATATGAACTGCAGTGCGCAAACAGTGAGGAAACAAGAACCCTCAGGCACCCGCACTAGGCAGGTAGCCAGTCATCTTCATCGGGTTCCTATTTGTTAGTACGTGAATAGTACTGAGAAAATGGTGCTAATTAAAATAAGTCATGACTACTCCCCTGACAAAAGACTTTTTAATAAAGGGGTAGTACTAACCCAGTTAAAAACCAAGTGAAAAGTCGGACATGCAAAAGGTTGAGTAAATTTGAACCTAATGTCCTAAAAAGGTCAACATGTTTCAGCTAATGAACCAGAACTCAGTTCAGCATTCTTCAGGACCAATAAACGTTCTTAATTGTGGGGAGGCGCACCCTAAGGCACCTACTACCAACCAGGTAAATAGACGGAAAAAAATTACAAACTTGTAATTGATGACCTGTGAATTCTCAGGTACAAACACTCCCCTGTCAGGGTGTTCACAATTAATTAGGGAGAGGCAACGGGCTTCCTGGGCGCGTGGCAGGGGTGAACCTTCACGCCAGCGTTTCCTGGCTGGCGACTCCCCGCGTCCACACCTATTTCGGTCACATCCACGGCCCCCGTGGATGTGACCGTGGGCCGTGGATGTGACCGAAATAGGTGTGGAAGCGGGGAGTCGCCAGCCAGGAAACGCTGGCGTGAAGGTTCACCCCTGCCACGCGCCCAGGAAGCCCGTTGCCTCTCCCTAATTAATTGTGAACACCCTGACAGGGGAGTGTTTGTACCTGAGAATTCACAGGTCATCAATTACAAGTTTGTAATTTTTTTCCGTCTATTTACCTGGTTGGTAGTAGGTGCCTTAGGGTGCGCCTCCCCACCGGTAAGAACGTTTATTGGTCCTGAAGAATGCTGAACTGAGTTCTGGTTCATTAGTTGAAACATGTCGACCTTTTTAGGACATTAGGTTCAAATTTACTCAACCTTTTGCATGTCCGACTTTTCACTTGGTTTTTAACTGGGTTAGTACTACCCCTTTATTAAAAAGTCTTTTGTCAGGGGAGTAGTCATGACTCATTTTAATTAGCACCAATTTCCTCAGTACTATTCACGTACTAACAAATAGGAACCCGATGAAGATGACTGGCTACCTGCCTAGTGCGGGTGCCTGAGGGGTCTTTTTTCCCCACTGTTTGCGCACTGCAGTTCATATACACCTCCCCGCCCTTTTGTAATCCACTCATTTGTGGTGGTGGTGGTCTGAGAATATTTTAGATCAATCCTTTTGCCCATTTGGTGTGTGTTAAGGTACTCTTTTGTTGTTTGGTAGTTGAATCTTCAGGGGTATGAGAGTAACCCTTTTTACACTTCCTCTTTTGTTGTTTAATTATACTATAATGTAGTATCCTGGAACGTAGCTGGCCTGGCAGGAAAGATCACAGACCCAATATGGGTGCAGTTCATCAGTCATTTTGGGATAATTTGTCTCCAGGAGACGAGGCTGGTTTATTGTAATCTTTCGCTGGAAGGGTATAAAGCATTCTTTGTGCCCGCAACTCGTACTACTAGCGGTAGGGCAAGGGGGGGGGGGTTGGCTATCTTTACTTCCTTGGCCTTGAGACATAAAATTAGGGGTATAGCATCAGCCCATAAAGATATAAGGGCCATAGTGTTAGGTAGCCGCAAAACTAATTTGTGTGTGATACATTTTTATAATGCGGTACAGAAGGAGGCAGGTTTCAAGATAACTGAACTCGTTAATTTTGAAGAGCAAAGTTGTGGGCCATACAAAAATAATCTAATGCTCACAGGCGATTTTAACACCCACCCATGTGGAGACCCGAAAAGCACAGACATGGGGACCATGGGGTGCCCTTTGATTGAAGGCCTTCATTTTGAACATACTGCTCAGGGAACTGTTCTTAACGACATGCTTGACAAATACAATCTGTACCCCGCTATGAGTTATGTACCACCTAACAGTAGACAAGGTGAACCAACATTTAAAGGCCGTGGTGAGGGATCGCTTATAGATCATATATTGCTCACTAGGCCTATTGCGTCCCTCCTGAGGGGTTTCTTGATTATGGCAAGCGTCTATAGTGACCATAACCCTATGTGTGTGAACCTAGGAGGCAGCTTACTGACGCTTGTGTGGTGGAATTTTCGAATTGCTTGAATGTAGCATCATCTGCTCTGGGTATCCTTAAAGCATTTGATGTTATTGCCACCAAGGTGGGGACTCTGTTGTCAGTTCCAGGGAAAATAGGAAACACAGGGATCCTAAATGGTTTAGTCCACTTTGCTCTAAAGCTGCAAGAGATCTCAAAGTGGCTCTGAAAGAAATACCAAGGGAGAGAGAAAAGATCCGAACTCTTCTCCATAACTATAGAAATGCGTTAGCTAATCGTAAAAAGGAATCGAAAGAGGCAACTTGGAGGGAGCTTTTAGATCCTATGACCCTCTCTAGTAGCTCCCGTTTTTGGGAAATCATTAACAGACCACTCTTTTCAGTGGAAAGAGCTGAGGATACGGGTACCAACATAAGCGAGACTGAATGGGTATCCCATGTTGCTAATATTTTTAAGAGTAAATACTCCCAGACTCAGCAGTTAGCTAGGTGTACACACAAAGAAATGGTTGTGTTCACAGTGGGGGAGGTGGAGGAAGGCATAAATAATCTCACATGTAAGAAGGCGCCGGGTCCAGATGGTGTTCCGCCCGATCTTTTTAAATCAAACCCCTCTTTCTGGGCTTCAATCCTGGTCGCAGTATTTAATGCAGCAGCTAAAGTAGGCTGCCCAAAATCTTGGGAAACATCGACAATAGTGCCAGTATTCAAGAAGGGAGATCGAGACTGTACTATAAATTACAGACCGATCTCCCTAATTGATTCTGAGAGAGCACAAGTTTGAAAAAATGTATAAGTACGCCATATTTACAAGCACGTAGTTAGTTTAAACATGTTTTGCACACGAGTGTTTTATATTCAATAGCGAAATGTATAGAATGTTAAGTAGAGTAACCATAATTATAACGGTGTGAGATTAAATGTAGAAATGTTGGAGTATATGTGAAAACCTCATGGTTCTCTCATGTTAAAAGAGTCATGTCCGAATTAAATGTAACTTTGGATTCCAGTATTTTGTGTAGGCCTTAGGGCAATTCACAGCAAACCTGAACGTGCTGCTAAAATAATGTGAGATAAAGTTGACATGGTTCTTTCAAAATGTACTATTGAACTTAGGGTTAAAAGTATATGCTTTATAGATGTGTTATTTTAGAAACGTATGCTAGTTAAGAATGTTTGCTGTTTAAATCAAGTTAACGTTTTAAGAGTGCAGGAACCTGCTGCATGTAAATCAAGTAGGCCAGAACAGATAATGTCATGTAGTTTAAATCGTCATGTGCTCGTTAGAGGAGAGGTCGTGAGGTGTCCAGTATGGAGCTCTGAGAGTGTTTTATGGCCTAAGATATGGTGAAGTCTGGAATTTGAGGCCCACTGCAGGACGAGCTGTATGCAGGTGCGAGGGTCCTAATCAGCTCGAATGAAAGGGACTTTGTTCAGTGGCGCCTTGCGCAGGCCTGTAGGAGTTTCCAGGAATTTCAGGGGGTATCAGCGCACGGAAGAAGGAGCCTGGGAACCAAGGTCAACTATAACGAGGGTCTTCAAGAGTACCATCATGGAGTTTTACCGCGCAAAGATGTACCACGTGAGGGGCGTCCCAAGGGGCGTTTCTATTGGAAATGTGATTTGGTATTAGGGAAAGTGACCCGGGAGGAGGGCAGAGCAGATGATTTTGGGAGCCTAAGGAAGCGGATGGGTGGGCAGATAGGCTGATCAGGAGAGACCCATTATCAGAGAAGAGACAAAGAGAAGTGCGTGATCTTCTTAGGAAATCACCACGGCTGACACCTAGAGGGTAAAGATCTTGTTAAGTAGGGATGTCATTTAGTGTAGTGTAGGGACAGACTAACCTTAATTTTCTTTTCTGTAATGACTTTGAGGTTGCAACTTGTATCCATTTTGGCAAACCTGATGGTTTTCGAGCTTATACTTATTATTCTGTTTTTCAGACTCAGATTATTCAAAAAGTTCATGTTCATAGTGATACCGATTTATCTTCTTAATCTCATTTTGAGAAGTTTGTATCTTCAGTTATCTTTGACTTTATATTAAATCTTTAAAACTTAATTTTGGTCAGTGGTCATTTAGAGTGGTGTAAGTTCTTAAATTGATTGTTTACTGCGAGATTACCTTTTACTCAAGACAGGTACCAACGATTCAGTCGACAGGAAATGGGATTTGGTAAGATAATTAGTAACCAGTAATCCCGCGTTAGCAGTTGGTAGCAGAGGATGGTTATCTTCTTGAGGAAGGTAATCTAGAGAGGTTAGTTTACCCCAAGGCCCGAGACGTCGAGAGACGAGCAGCGGAAGAATCGTGTGCCGAAAGGTGCAGACGGTGCGAGAAAAGCAGCAGTATCGGAGAGTGAGTATAAAAAGGGTCATGCGTGAACAGATTGCGGTGTTTTGTGTTGTATTTGTATTGTAATGTCTTGCGGAGTTGAATGCCTGTAGTGTGAAAGAGAGAAGGTTGTGAGCGCGCGCAACCTGGTAAACTGGTAACCTGGTAAACGGGTGAACTGGTGAAATCTTAAGTTCAGGCCAGAGCTTAAGTGGTTTTGGGTGTATCGAACATCCAGGGTAGTTGTCGACCATAGTACGGAGGTCACGAGGTACCATTGACCGCCGTGGATCCAAGATAGGGGGAGTGTAAGAGTGAGTGTATGAGTAACGGACGCTGGTCGAAAGTTACTGCGTGTGAGTAACCTATCGGAGAAGGCGATTGTCTGGAAGTAAACGGAAAGACATTTCGCCAAGTTAGGGTGACAACTACAGAAAGACTGTGGGCGTACAGTCAAAGAAAGGTGATCGCTTGGACGGAAGTAATCATTTTTCAGAGTATGAATGGGATGCGTGCATGACCGAGGAGACGAGCTGAGAAAGGAGGGGAACTGCTGCGAAGGGGGACGGGTGACGTCGGCTAGAGCCGCGCTCTGATTGAGCGGTTGGTGTGACGTTAGCTAGAGCCGCGCTCTGGTTGGGCGGCTAGAGTGACGTCGGAGGAAAGCCGCGTACGGATAGGCCAGTTAGTGAGAACGGCGCTGAGATTGGTGGAATATCATCAGGAAGTAAACAAACGCGGAGAAAAGAGAAATCATGAAGTGTTTTAAGTGTTTGAAAGGGATTTTTAAACGTAAACGAAGTGAACATTATTACGGGGAAGAGGCTCCCCCAGAGGGTACGCCAGCTCATTATATGGCAACGAATGTGGGGCTGCATACGATATTGTGGATTGGGGCTTGGAATAAGCTTACGGAAGGAAATGAGGAAATGCAGTTCCCGAAGTATGGAACGTTTAAGTTAGAGGTGTTACATCGGCTAAAAGCAACCATGTCCTCATCGAAACCCTCACCTAGACCAACACAGTTTGAGGCTCTTAATGCATGGATTAAGGCTGCACACAACCGAAATTTGAACAGGCGTCAACAAAGGCTGACGCGATCGGTAAGGGCAGTGCGAGATTCCAAATGGGATGAGGAGGAAAAGCGTTGGAGGGTACAGACTATTGAGGTGGAGAAAATGTATCCGATGAGGGAGGTGTCAGGAGGAGGAAACCTCATGGAAGAAGACGAGGAAAGCGAGTCGGAGGACAATCTGATAAACAGATTGTTAATGGATAGACCACCTCCGAGAGTGGGATTGATAGAAGATAGAGGGCTCGCAAGGGAAGATGGGAATGAGATAGAGGGATATACACCACTCCCTATATCGGAATGGACACCTAGCAAAGGCGGAGAAACACCTCCAAACAACACTGTACAGAGTGTAGTGGGAAGGTTTGTGGTGCAGAAAACGCCAACCACAGAAAGGGTTGAGTCTGTGGGATTGCCAGACGCTCTTCAAGTGCCTGTTACCATAGGACCCATAGTTTCGATCTATAATTCTGAGAGAGATAGAGGGGAACAACAAAGGCAATTGGATAGGGAAAGGATTGAGATGGAAAGGAGGAATAATGTGACGAATGCATGGAAACAATTACCAGGTTCGGTAACGTGGAACACCCCATTAGACACAACTGTCGGTCCCAATTCAGAACAGGGAGGTCCGAGAGGACCAATGGATCTAAGGGGACCGCGGCCAAGATCTTTTTCAGAGTTAAGAGCTGATTTGAGGGAATGGGACGGGTCCATAGTATCTCCGAGTAACAGGACAAGAACGGAACCAGAGTGGGAAAGCAGGGGAAACGGGACAGTATCTCATTGTGGGGCCAGCGAGAGTAGTCAGAACCGGGAAGGCCAAAGTCAAGAGAATAGAGGGGATGCATGTCCTACAAATCAGAGAGAACAGCCGGAACAAAATACTAAGATTGTAGAATGTGAGGAAATGTCCCGTCTCTGGGGGAACGGAGGAGATGAGGCGGTACGGGCTTTTCAGAATAGGTTTAGGTGCCTTCATCATACACTTGGGGAAGACGTTCAACATTGGAGAAAGGAGAACAGCGATAGGTCCCGCCACGCCTCGAATAATCAGGAATCACAGGGAAGTAGGGAAGAAAGAGGGAGTAATAGAACCTCTTACCCTCTATCCCGTGAAACTAGCCAGGATGGAGAGAGAGAGGCTGGGAGGCATGAAGGAGTGTTTCACCACCCACCCCGAGAAGATGGAAAGGCATGGGACTTAGAGAGATGGGAACAGGGGAGGACTCCCTATAATTCACCAATACCTAAACGTAGATCTCGGAGCTGGGATGGGAGAGATGCGGATGGAGGAGCTAAATTGAGTGTCTTGAAAGCTGAAATAAAGGCAAAAAGGCTTGATGTTACCAGTTTAAAATCAGATGTTGATGAGATAATAGATGGAACATTGCCTTTGGAAAGGATAGAATTGTATGAACAGGATGAGTTATTGTTCATGGCAAAGGATATTACTAGGAAAGCTAGAGCGTTTCATGAAAAACTGACTGATTTGGCAGACAAGTATGCCGTGGATTTGTCTAGGACAAGGGCATTGCAGAGCAACCACAGATTACAGTACGCAGACCAAGATCTAGATGAGAAGAGAACTACTGGATTAAAAACACACATAAGAGAGTTGGTAACAGGGATAAGAGTGTGGAGAGAACTGGATAAATGGGAAGAAAGGTGGTCGAAAAAGGGCACAGTTAGGCGAAGTACAAATGTGATGACCCCTGAGGGAAGGGTAATGCAGATGGAGGCATTCCCTTTGCGAGAAATATCAAATGGAAATTATGTACATGTGCCCTGGAGTAGAGGAGACTTAGCCGCATTTACCAACTCATTTCCGAAGTTGCGGGACAATCCAGTCGAATGGTATAAGCAGGTAGAGAGGTTCGTTAAAATCTCGAAAGTACTGTGGATAGATTTGAACACGTTGTTTGACATCGTGGTCCCATCTGATCTATGGACCCCTTGTAAGACTAGTGTCGAATGGCCAAATGCTGAACCATTGAGGGATGCTCGAACAAATGGACCATCTGAGATTGTCATGCGAAAGTATGAAAGGGTAATAGCATGGCTGAAAGATAAGGTACCACCACAGGATATAGATTGGGTAAAAATAGACCGAACAAGGCAGGAACCCAAGGAGACAGTTCACGAGTTTTATGAAAGATTGTTGAAAACATTCAAGCAATACAGTGGACTAGATGTAATGGATCCCAAAGACATAGGGCAGTTCGTGTCAAAGTTTGTCTTGGGGTTGAGACCTGATATTTGTTTGATGATACAGCAACATTTAATCTGTTGGCAGAACAAACCACTAGATGAGATTTTACGATATGCGAGGTACTGCAGTGACGAGATAGATTCTAAAGCCAAGAATCTAAAGGAGAAATTGATGGTGGTGCAAATGCAGTCCGCTGGGAAGGGTGGCCAGCAGAAGCAGGGGATGGGACGAAAACCAAATGGTCAGAACAAAGATAATGAAGAAGGGCAGAGACCTAGGATAGACTTTGCCACTTTAAAGAAAACGACAAAGTGTCATCTGTGTCATCAGGTGGGGCATTGGCGACGCGAGTGTCCCTTTAACCCTGAAAACGGAGAGCTAGAAGTAGAAGAGCAGGTCCAAGAAGACCCAGTGCAAAAAGTGACAGTCCCAAGCAGTAAGGTGGCCAAAGGGGGGACTTCGGCTCCACGGGCCCAATTCCCACAGCCACCGAAGATAGCAGCTGGAGGAAAGGTCTTTAAACAAATGCCTCTGTTTATCGAGGAAGAAAAATGTTATTACATTGATCCATTGACAGGACAACGGGTGAGCAGTGAAGAAGACTGTACCCTCGGGGCAGTTCTAGAAGTGGATCAGAGAGGGCCATTTGTTGAGGCAGAAGTGGCAGGGTGTCCCACTACGTTCTTAGTGGACACTGGGGCTACTCGTTCGACTCTGAGATCAGCGGTAGTTCCAGACTTGCCAATGTCAGGGGAAACAATTCAAGTGGTAGGAGTCGCAAATAAAAGAATGACTAGTCCCTTGACAGAACCAGTGTCTGTGAAAATTGGAAACCACATGAACGAACATCAGTTTGTGGTTTGTGACTCGAGTCCGGTATGTCTGTTAGGTAGGGATTTGTTATGCAAATTGAATTGCACCATATACTGCACCCCACAAGGAGTGGAGGTACAGACTACCGACGATGATGCTACCTTTAAGGTGGCCAATTCAAAATTCTGTGTAGAACTATATCCTACTCTGACTGTAGAAGATCTTCCACAAGACTTAAGAGATGCAGTGGCGTCAGAGGTGTGGGATTTCACAGGAGAAGATATAGGATTGATTAAAGGGGTAGAACCGGTAAAAATTCTGGTAAAACCAAATGTTGAGTTTCCAAGAACGCCTCAATACAAATTGTCCCAGGAAACGATTGCGGGAATAAAGCCTGTGATCGAGTCAATGATACAGCAGGGAATACTGAAGGAAATCGTGGGCAGTCCTTGTAACTCCCCGATTATGGGTTTGCAGAAACCTAGCGGGAAGTTTAGGATAGTTCAGGATTTACGAAAAATTAACAACATAGTCGTTTCATGTTGTCCCGTGGTACCGAATCCATCAGTAATATTGTTTCAAATACCATGTCAAGCAGAATGGTTCACAGTGATAGATCTTTGTCAGGCTTTCTTTTCAATCCCATTGGATGAAGAGAGCAGGTACCTTTTTGCGTTTAAAATGGAAGATCGCGTTTTAACATGGTGTCGAATCCCACAAGGATTCACAGACAGTCCATCCATCTTTAATCAGTTGTTGAAAAAGAATCTTGAGAATCTAGTACTGCCACAGAACTCGGTTCTGGTACAGTACATAGATGACCTACTTGTTGCGTCAGAAACAGAGGAAGCTTGTAAAGTAGATTCAATTGCCTTACTGAATCATTTAGCTGAAAATGGACATAAGGTATCTCCGAGCAAGTTACAGTATTGTCTGACAGAAGTACAGTATCTAGGGCACAGGTTAGAAAAAGGGAAACGTAAGGTGTCCCCAGAGAGGATTGAGGCGATAATGAAAATGAATGCGCCTACAACACAGAGAGAAGTTAGAATGTTCTTAGGAATGGTGGGTTACTGCCGACAGTGGATAGTTAACTTTTTACTGAAAGCAAAGCCCTTACAGAAACTGACGCACAAGGAGGTGAGTGATCCGGTACCATGGGATGAAGAATGTCTGGTGGCGTTTTTACAGCTGAGAGACGATTTATGTCGTGCTCCGGCTCTGGGAATGCCAGATTACGAAAAGTCATTTTCACTCTATTGCTGTGAGAGAGAGGGATGTGCTTTGTCAGTCTTGGCACAGACCCACGGTAATGCCCGTAGACCAGTTGCATATTTTTCGGCTACATTAGATCCAGTAGCCGCAGCGTTGCCCGGATGTCTCAAATCCGTTGCCGCAACGGGTGTCAGCATTGAAAGGAGCGAAAGTATTGTAATGGGACATCCAGTGGTGGTGTATGTACCGCATTCAGTTGAATTGTTAATGACCAGGACGAAGACGCAGCATCTGACCAATAGCAGGCTCACGCGTTATGAGCAAGTTATACTTGCCGCAGAAAACGTGACTCTCAGGAGATGCTCTGTCTTGAATCCTGCTACTTTGATGCCATTACCTTCGGTTATAGAAGGCGAAGGATGTGAAGACCACGATTGCCTTGATGTGACTGAACTATGCACGAAACCCAGACCAGATATAGTGGATGAGCCATTGTCTGACCCCGATGAAATTTACTTTGTTGATGGCTCATGTTTAAGAGACGATACTGGTCGGTTGAGAGCAGCTTATGCTGTTTGTACCATTACTGGAGTTGTAGAAGCCGCTTGCCTGGAAGGAGTACATTCCGCACAGGTAGCAGAGATTATTGCCCTAACTCGTGCCTGCATAGCAGGAAATGGAAAGAGAGTCACCATCTACACGGACAGCCAATATGGTTTCGGTGTGGTTCATGATTTCGGGCAGTTGTGGTCTCAGAGGGGTTACATGACCTCCTCTGGTTCGCCCATTCGAAATGGAGAATTTGTGCGATTGCTGATAGAAGCATTACAAGGTCCTGTTGACATTGCAGTAGTGAAGTGTGTAGCTCATACTAAGAATACAGATTTTGTGTCACAAGGTAATAGATATGCTGATGAAGTCGCACGCTATTGTGCGGAACAAAGTTATTCTTTCTCAAAGGTGGAAATAGAAGGTGCAGAAGAAAAGACTGAATTAAGTATGATGTTAGAAACTGTAGACACTTGGGAGGATTTAAGGATAATGCAGGAGAACGCACCTGAAACAGAGAAAAAGGCATGGGAAATAGCAGGCTGTGTGCGAAGTGAAATGGATTTTTGGGTTTCAGCAGATGGGAGAGCTGTGTTACCTGAAGAATTAGCTAATCCCATGGCGAGAGAAATACATGGTCCAGTACATCTAGGAAGGGATGCTATGATGAGAGTTTTTAGGCAGACTTGGTATTGCCCGAAATTCAGAATAGCAGCAGAATCAGTATGTAAGCGATGTGTTACCTGCCAACAACTGAACGTAGGCAAACGAACACCAGTCACACTGAGTCACATTGGGAGGTCGGGGGGGCCTTTCAATAGAATGCAACTAGATTTCATTGAAATGCCAAGAGTCAATCGCCTTCGGTATGTGTTGGTGATTGTATGCGTATTTTCCAGATGGGTTGAAGCGTACCCTACACGTAGGTGCGATACACTCACAGTGGCTAAATTGTTGCTCAGGGAGTTGATACCGCGCTTCGGGGTGCCTGCCTCTTTGGAATCGGACAGAGGAAAACATTTTAACAGCGAAATAGTGAAGATGTTGTGCTCCACACTGAATATCGATCAAAAGCTGCATTGTAGTTATCGACCAGAAGCTTCAGGAATTGTGGAACAAGTGAATGGCACTTTGAAGAATAGATTGGCTAAAGTAGTGGCATCCACATCCTTGAGTTGGCCAGATGCTCTTCCATTGGTGCTCATGAGCATGCGCAGCACACCTGATAGGAGGACAGGTCTCTCTCCCCACGAGATCCTGATGGGGAGGGCCATGAGACTTCCTACAGTTCCAACTACTGCTCTATTGAATATTACAGATGATCTGATCTTGGATTATTGTAAAGGACTGTCTGACGCCATCCATTCTGTGTCCCTTCAGGTGCATGCGGCTGAAGTTCCAGCAGCGAGGAACCTGTGTCATGACCTGAACCCAGGGGACTGGGTCTTGGTTAAAAAGCACGTCCGGAAGAACTGCCTAGATGTTCGCTGGCGTGGGCCCTTTCAGGTAATCCTGATCACGAACACCGCGGTGAAGTGCGGGGGGCTGCCAAATTGGATCCATGCATCCCATACTAGAAGAGTTCCAGCACCTCTAGAAGGAACAGCTCCCATCCCAGACGAAAGCCCGGAAGTGGAAGAAGAGTCGCAAGAAGGGATTGAGGCAGCTGAGGAGGTGTCGGAAGAAGTTGGGAACGCATCGGATTCAGAAGAAGAGCGAAGGCAGGACGGCAGTGAGACAGAAGACGCAACTGAAGGAGAGAGCAGAAGTGAATACGACTCAGACTCAGATCCGTATCGGAGCGATCAAGAACCAAGTGGGAGGACAAGGAATAGGAGAATAAGGCTTGGAGCTGCCACTTGGCCAACAAGGAGAAGAAGGCTAAGTTTGAGGTCGGCCCAGGAAGAAACGCTTACTCCTATATCCGAAGACTCAGATCCAGAAGAAGATATCCAGGATCAAGCCGAGGAGGGTCTTAGAAGATCAAGTAGGGTGCGAGTGCCTAGCAGAAGATACTCTACTCCCGACTGGACCTACCTCGTGGCAGATGTCTGGGAGACACAGAACAGGGAGGATCAGGGAAGTGGAACTGATCAGAACTGACCCGATCATCACAGTGCAAATAAAGTTTCTACTGCCAGGAGCGGAGACCGAAAGGTTGCTGACACTCAACATCGTTCATCCTGCTCTCCTGAGGGGAATAAGAAAGTTGATTTTAGAAACAGTTGAGTTTCCAGTTTGCTGTTCACG
This sequence comes from Lissotriton helveticus, assembly GCF_964261635.1. Lineage (NCBI taxonomy): Eukaryota > Metazoa > Chordata > Amphibia > Caudata > Salamandridae > Lissotriton > Lissotriton helveticus. Next base: position 732,506,939 of record NC_136059.1, on the reverse strand, counting down.
ATATCCAATATTGGAGGGAACTCTTCTTCGTTTGGAAATGCTTGAGCGAGTAGTAGAAATGTTAGGAGCACTTATTGTTGTGGACTAATATCATATTGCGAATGGCTTTAAGGGGGTGCAGATCTGGAAAGGTGAAGAAAGTGATCTTGATTAGAACGAACCCCTTTGTAATTGTGGATATAGAACTGATAGTACCAGGATTGGAAATTGAAAAAACGCTAACTCTCAATTTCGTCCGTCCACTTGTCTTGAGCGAAATAAGGAGAATAATCCTAGAAAAGGTTGACTTTCCATGTTGTGGTACGAACTGTCCAGAACCTGAGGGAATGATACTTCGGATGGACGTTTATGAAGAAGTAGTGTCACTCCTTGAGTCATACATAACTTCAGACGAAAATAAGACTTTTGAAAAGAAATTGTAAATTGTTGCAAGATAACCTAGCGCCGAGTGGAAGAAGAAAAAAATGGTAGGGGTTTCCTTTTAGCGGATGGAGAAGGGCTAGGGTTGTCTATATTACTGGACTTTGAATTGTTTTGCGGAAATAAATTGTCAAGCTTCCAAGTGTTCCAAGAAAGACATTGCAAGAGAGAAAGACTTTGTTTGAAAAGAAGAGGAAGTGAATGCTGGAAGATAGTCGAAAACTACACTGTTTGAGAACATGGAGGCTGGCAACCCGAACCGCAGGGCAAAATGTATAGCTGTTACATTTTTAGGAGTAGTGGTTTCTCTTATAATTTTAGTGGTAACTGTTTCATTCCTAGCGGGACACGAAGGGGATGGAACCACAGTTAAGGAGGATAAGGGAGTGTCAACACCGAGAACTACCATTATTAAGGAGAAGGGAAACATCAATGAGAAAGACAAAGCGTTGTTAGATGCAGAAGTAAAAAGGTTACACATGGATGAGTCACAGGGGAATTACAAGTCAAATGCTTATGCTAAGTTGCTTTATGAATATGTTGATGCCATGGAGGTAAAGGATTGCTATGTCTGTATGCAATTGCCAATTTCGGTGGAGGAGGGTATCAAATACCATCATCTCCCGTTGACATATGGGATAACGTGCAGTTTATTGTTAAGTATGTTTTATGGACGAGACGGATTTGAGTATTACTTCTCGAATTTCGACTCGACATTGCCAGAGGTTCCGAATTTCAAGCATTTGAACAAATGGGACTACTACAAAAGCGAAGACAGGTTACACAAATGGTTTATTCCATGGAGAACGTTAGATACTTCACATGCTCGAATCAACAATCTGACTTGTCAAATATCAGAAGTTGAGAAAAAGTTTATAGCTCAGGTAGATACTAGATACAGGAGGCAGAAGATATTGAAGGCATCAGGACAAGGGGAAACAGATTGGACCAAGGAGGAAAGGGCACAACAACGAAAAGGTAGTATTGGTCCAATTGCTTTGGATAAGGAGAAACGGGGGAAACTGTGCATTCACAGGAGTTACTCCTATTATGAAAACGTTTATGTAGGACAAGTAAATTGTGAACATGCCTTTCAATTGGAGTACTACTCTAAGAACTTCATGAAAGGGATGCAAGCAATACCAAATGTATATTTTGTATGTGGAAGATATGCCTATGTGAAGTTACCAGATAATTGGTACGGATCATGCTATCTGGCTGTTGTCTTCCCTAAAATATATCATGTTGAGAATTTAGACACGCCTAAGAAAGAAATATCAACTAGATGGAAGCGAGGGCTGGGTGCAGCAGAAGTAGTTGGAGATGTAATAGGTGCTGCATTCCCTTTCTTAGGATTGATAATGAATGACATTAAGATCAGGAGGTTAGCTACAGTCGTAGATAGACTGTCTGCCAGTACTGCAAGATCCTTGATGCTGATAGAGGGGGAGATGCAATCGATTAGGGCAATGGTTCTTCAGAACCGACTTGCTTTAGATGTTCTGTTAGCAAAAGAGGGAGGAGTCTGTAGGGCCTTGAAGGTACAGGAATGCTGTACTTACATTCCAGACAATTCAAAGCCTCTAGAGAAGTATATACAAAACATCACTGCCATACACTACGAAATTGAGGACCTGGCAAAGGTAAATGTGTGGGAAAAAGTAGGTCATGGAATGGGTAAAGTTGGAAGTTGGTTTGCCAACTTAGGAAAGGGTATCGTTTGGTACATATTGAAGCCCATCATCATAGTAATGATTTGTGTAATCACTTTGTGGGGATTGGTGCGTTTGTATCAATGTTATAGAGCAAATAGGTTGCAGAGAACTATGAAGAAACAGGAAGAAGAGTTGACAGCGATGCAGGACACTCAATATAAGAGTCTGAAAGCATTAGAGAGTATGAAAAGAAGTGGTACTGCCCTGTCTTCACTTTAAAGGTTCTACATTTTAGTGTCATGGTAAGGATGACCCCTAAAGGTCATCAAAGGGGGGACTGAGAGAGCACAAGTTTGAAAAAATGTATAAGTACGCCATATTTACAAGCACGTAGTTAGTTTAAACATGTTTTGCACACGAGTGTTTTATATTCAATAGCGAAATGTATAGAATGTTAAGTAGAGTAACCATAATTATAACGGTGTGAGATTAAATGTAGAAATGTTGGAGTATATGTGAAAACCTCATGGTTCTCTCATGTTAAAAGAGTCATGTCCGAATTAAATGTAACTTTGGATTCCAGTATTTTGTGTAGGCCTTAGGGCAATTCACAGCAAACCTGAACGTGCTGCTAAAATAATGTGAGATAAAGTTGACATGGTTCTTTCAAAATGTACTATTGAACTTAGGGTTAAAAGTATATGCTTTATAGATGTGTTATTTTAGAAACGTATGCTAGTTAAGAATGTTTGCTGTTTAAATCAAGTTAACGTTTTAAGAGTGCAGGAACCTGCTGCATGTAAATCAAGTAGGCCAGAACAGATAATGTCATGTAGTTTAAATCGTCATGTGCTCGTTAGAGGAGAGGTCGTGAGGTGTCCAGTATGGAGCTCTGAGAGTGTTTTATGGCCTAAGATATGGTGAAGTCTGGAATTTGAGGCCCACTGCAGGACGAGCTGTATGCAGGTGCGAGGGTCCTAATCAGCTCGAATGAAAGGGACTTTGTTCAGTGGCGCCTTGCGCAGGCCTGTAGGAGTTTCCAGGAATTTCAGGGGGTATCAGCGCACGGAAGAAGGAGCCTGGGAACCAAGGTCAACTATAACGAGGGTCTTCAAGAGTACCATCATGGAGTTTTACCGCGCAAAGATGTACCACGTGAGGGGCGTCCCAAGGGGCGTTTCTATTGGAAATGTGATTTGGTATTAGGGAAAGTGACCCGGGAGGAGGGCAGAGCAGATGATTTTGGGAGCCTAAGGAAGCGGATGGGTAGGCAGATAGGCTGATCAGGAGAGACCCATTATCAGAGAAGAGACAAAGAGAAGTGCGTGATCTTCTTAGGAAATCACCACGGCTGACACCTAGAGGGTAAAGATCTTGTTAAGTAGGGATGTCATTTAGTGTAGTGTAGGGACAGACTAACCTTAATTTTCTTTTCTGTAATGACTTTGAGGTTGCAACTTGTATCCATTTTGGCAAACCTGATGGTTTTCGAGCTTATACTTATTATTCTGTTTTTCAGACTCAGATTATTCAAAAAGTTCATGTTCATAGTGATACCGATTTATCTTCTTAATCTCATTTTGAGAAGTTTGTATCTTCAGTTATCTTTGACTTTATATTAAATCTTTAAAACTTAATTTTGGTCAGTGGTCATTTAGAGTGGTGTAAGTTCTTAAATTGATTGTTTACTGCGAGATTACCTTTTACTCAAGACAGGTACCAACGATTCAGTCGACAGGAAATGGGATTTGGTAAGATAATTAGTAACCAGTAATCCCGCGTTAGCAATTCTATCGTGAAGGTCTTAGGGGGAGTTATCTTAAAGAGACTGACTGTCTGGGCTGAAGACAACAAGATTGTATCAGACATTCAGTTTGGGTTTCACCCGGGCTACTCAACCATGGCACAATGCCTTAATCTCTATTTGATCCTCGGAAAGTACACCATCACCCGCCCAGGGACAATTTATCTGGCCTTCATGGATTTGTCATCCGCCTTTGACTGTGTCAATCGGGAAAGGCTGTGGCAATCCATGAGGGACATGGGGGTGGAGTCTATTTTGGTGGACTTCCTGATGGATCTACATAGAGAAACACGGGCAAATATCAGATATGCATCTGATCTCAAGGTGACCAGGAAATTTAATACAGAGCGGGGGGAACGACAGGGGTGCATTCTTGCATCATTTCCTTTTAATTTATATATTAATGATTTAGAAAAAATACTGCAGGAGACGGGGGCTGATTATCCGTATGTGGGGCGGTGGGGATTGCCCGTCTTGCTCTACGTGGACGATGCCATCCTCCTGTCACGTACCCCTAAAGGATTACAGACATTACTAGAAGCATTTTGGGGGTTTATGGATGCAAGAGATTTGGCTATAAATAATTCCAAATCGTACATAATGCAGGTAGGGCAGCGCCCCAAAAAGCAGTACCTTTTTAAAGTAAATGGTGAAAAAGTTCCTATATCTAAAACCTTTTCCTATCTGGGCGTCCTACTGGATGACAAATTGAATTGGATCGCACAGCTCAACAAAAAAAAGGGAGAGGTTGTTAGGTCCAATGCTGCAAAATGTAGCTTTACGGCCAAGATGGCCTACGCCCGGTGGCCGCTATGCTAAAAATCTATCAAGCGAAAAGTATCTCTATAGCCAGCTACGGGAGGGATATTTGGGGGTACTCTTGCCTTGAGGGACTGCAGGTAACCGAAAATAATTTTCTAAAGCAGCTGCTGTGCGTCCCACAAGGAACAGTGAACTTTTCGGTCCATGAAGAAACAGGCACCCCTTATATTAGTGATACCTTGGCCATACGTCCCCTAATATTCTGGCTCAAATGTTGACTAAATGAACATCTTGCCCTTACACACAAAATCTTAAAAGAGACTTTGAGCTTAGATTATATGATATATATCCCCTGAATTAAATATCTAAGGGAAAGTTTTAGAGAGCTGGGACGTCTAGATTTATTTTTAACACCTGATTGTATCTCCAAGGAAGATGTGGCCCTTGTAAAAAACTCTTTTATGCTATGCAAAAAAATGGAAAGAGAGGAAAGAGAACTGTTAAAAAAGAGCGTACGCAAACATATATTACTTAGGTCCTCACTTGAGCTGGAACCATATCTCCAATGGCCGGTGCCTTCATATGTGGGTTTTTTGTTAATCAGGTTCAGAATGGACTATTTTCACCTTTTATTAGCCGTTCCAAGAGGGTGTTACAGGGGCAAAGTGCTAGCTCCCAGTGGCTGTGACAATATGTCTCCACAGGACTTGCTGCACTTTGTGTTCTTTTGTAAATATTATGAAACCCCAAGAAACTTTTATCTAAAACCCCTTTTTAAAAAGTTAAATTTTAGACAGGTTCGCCCCGCACTTTATTACTTATTATTGTTAAAACCTGAATGTATCCATTTTGTGACAGGCTTTTTAAGATGCTAAATGAAACTCAGGAAAAGCTTGGACATTTAAAGGAACGTGATTATGTGTTGTATCAAAAAATCAAGTGTTTTTAATAGTGGAGCTGTAATGTGCCTTCCCTATAAGCCTCCATTTTTTTTGGAACACCTATTTGATTTCTTTGTATTGTACTCCTGGGGAGGTATTTCTATATAATGTCTTAATCTAATGTTTTATGCCCGGTGTACTTTTAAATGGTTATGTATTCGAATTGTATTTTATAACTTTTATGGTTTCCTATGCTGTAAACGAATAAAGTCTGTTGATGATGATGAATGGTTGCTTTACGTGGCCGTGATTAATTGCCTCATTTATTGCTGGGCCACAATGGCATAACCTTAAACAATTGCTTGATTTAATGTGCCTAGATGTGTTATGTGTAGAAGCCAGGAAAGCACAATGAATCTAAAAGTAGAGAAATAGCTGTGTCTGCCAACAGGAGCAGCCTGACTGTTCTGGTCCACCGACTCACATGGTACTGACAGGCCTGCTAGCTTCACATTTCGTATTTTTTCCATCTACCATTGCATTGCTTGATGTTTCCAGACCGGAAAAAACGAAAAATGTCTGCCACGTTGAGGTATTAAACTCCCAGGGTGATCTGGAACTTTAGAGATTTGTCTTTGGAAAACAAAGAAATGCCAACCAGCATTGGGCACTGAATGTGTTTGTTTGTTTTTCTCACAACTGCTCCTACCATAACAGCATGACTAATTTTAGCAATTAACCTGCAGAATAGGGGGGATAACGCCAAATATGCTGGAAAAACTGTGGCAAGGGAGTTGGAGTCTGGCTTTCCACCAGCCTGATTGCTAAAAAACCCAGCTGTTAAGCTATAAACATGGCCGTAATGAGATGCTGAAGGTTTCTAGTTGCATGTTTTTGGAGTGTTTTTTTTGTTGCAATCATTGAGGAGGGACATGTATGGGATGGTGCAGTGGCTTTTCAGGAGCATGTTAGGCATGAATGGGATTGGCGTTGCGAGTGACTGAGAATCTATATGCTTAAATGTGCTGTTATTAGATGTGGATTATGGCTTAAGTGCATACTCGTATTCTGCGGCATGTCTATGGTACCGATACATATATTTTTCTAAGGCATTGGTATAATGGGGGTTGTCAACTATTATATGCTGTGCTGAAGGAGAGGACGTAAGTACACCTTGTTTGTATGGATGCAGTTAATAAGTTACCAATGTATATGTTTGAGTGGGGCTGTGTTGTGACAAGTGCAGTGGGTTGGTTTTTCCTGTGGTGGGTTTGTGACACAGGTTCTGAGTGAGATCTGAGTTCACACTTTTTATGTGGTGGGTGGGTGGTTTTTCAGGTGAAGAGTGCTTTTGATGCTTAATGACAGCTTAATTGTGTATGTGAGACTTGTTTCCTGGGTTAAAGAGTGAGATTATTTTCTATGTGGGGTGTTTGTAGGGCAGTATGGTATTAGTGAAGGAAGACGGATATTGTAATTTTTCAGTGTGAGGGTGATACTGATTGTGATATGGTTTCCAGTGACATTACATGCAGGTGTTGAAATATGTTCTGGTGGTTGAAATCAGTAGTGAACCAAATGAGGTATCTGGTACATCTTTGTTTCAGGTGACAAGGTTCCTGCACATTGGTGGAGGCAAGAAAGGTAGAGTGTGGTTTTTTTCCAGGTCCCTCAGGGGTTGTTGAGCAGGAGCTAGATGCAGGGGCTGGAGCGCACTGCTGGTGGAGATAGTGACACTATGAATAGGAGTATGGGATAAATCAGTGGTGACAAGTTAATTGCTGGTCTGTGTGTGGGTCCCCTTTTTGGTAGGTCGGTGCACTTTGTGATAGTTGATGAATATGGTACTTTTCCATCCTGGGTGGGTGAAGGAATTGTTTTGAGTTACATTTCGGTGAGGAGAGATCTGAATTGAGGTGAAGGACTAGGGTCAAGTTTTTAACTGGGGTGCATGTCGGATATATTGTGCTCAGGGTTCGAAAGGTCCAGATGATTGAATCTAAGGATATATCAGTAGTGAGTGTGTTTCATGAAGGGTAAGGATTGCAGTTCTATTATAGAAGGTATAGCACCTGTGTGGTGGTTCATCCTCTGTATATAGCATGTGATTGTATGAAATTTGGAGTTTCACTGTAGGAAAGTGCAATTTTGTGTAAACCCAGCCCCCTTTTTTGCCCGATTGGAATTGCTGATATTTTGACACTGGACCCTGGGAAGCAGATTACCTGCTCCAATGCACATGCTCAGATTCTTAAATATTGTCTATTCCCAGTTAACACGTGTATGTTTTAGTTAAGGTCACAGTTATATGATGCAGGAAGTGCGCTTAAGTCATTACATTTAATTCACCTCTAGGCTGCAGTGTAGTGTAGGCACCAACAAGATTTAAAAGCATGGATTCAGTCCAGTCATTATTGTCCAGGACTTCAGTAATTAAAGCTACCTCAGGCAGAAACTATTTCTGAACTGATTAAAAGCTTACCTTTGACTTTATCTAAGTGACTTATAATTGGTGCATGAGTGCCTGCCAGGTCTAAGTGTACAATGTGCAAAAGTTGAACCTGCCTATTATTGAGATTGATAGGTTCTTGCATTGACATACACAAATGCTACATTTTTAGTTTGTTGTTGTTGTATAGTTTGTTTATGCATTTCAAGGACAAATAAAGATACATTAACTTCGGGGAGCCATTATGTTGAATCTCAATTTATTGGTACATTTACCTCATATGTTCACTAACCCGTCGCCCCTCCCCCTCCCCTGGGTCAGGTCTCAACATATGAGGGAAGAATAATTCCGTACAGCATTGCATTAGGTTCATACATAGAGGGCCAGGTAGACCAAAATCACCCAGGGACTGAGTTTAGTTATCAGAGTCAGCCTCCCAGGACCAATTGAGATCTGTATCTTCGGGGCAAATTATTTTCCCAACCCTTGATCTATAGTGGTAACTCATTCAGGTACGTCAATAATTACGTGAGCATTGCCGCCCAGGCTCTCATATCATCTTACAGCTTTCCATCCCTGCGTGTCTTTTTCATATATCACCCCTCAGCATTTATCCATTTAGCCACATCTCTAAACCAATCCTCAACCATTGGGTGCTTCGGGGACAACCACCCTATCACAAACCTGCCTTTGGCCAGGAGCAACCACAGGATAAGGAACAATTTGCTCAGCTTTTTCTACTTGCAGAACAGGATGTGTCCCAATAGGCACTGGGCTATCTCCCTAGGGATCTCCCACCCTGTGACCGAGTTGAATCTCATCAAGACGGATTGCCAGAATCTGCCTATGCTGAGACAATGCCAAAACATGTACAGGAAATTAGCAGACTGTCCCCCGCATTAAGGGCAGTCCACCGACCGCTTCAGGTTCATGCTCTGCAACCTAATGGGAGCCAGATACACCTAATGAATCACATTGTATTGAAGTAGCTTGAACCGCGCGCTCGTAGATGTAGTCTTAACCCCCTCGTGGATCGTTTCCCAAGCACTCTCAGTAAGAGGCATCTCAAACTGTGACTCCCATTTACCGTGCACCATCAGAGTGACCTTGGGGGTATCCTCCCTCAGGGCCCTGTAAATGTGCAAAATCAGCCTCCTGCCCTCGGCCATACCCAATAGAGCTCTCAGTGTCTGGGAAATAGGTGGTGCCTCTGGAAACGGTGGCCAAACCTCTCGCGCTGTCGCCGCTATTTTGGCAAATTGTAAAATTGCCCGGTTCCCAGCTGTCAGAGTTATACCTTTGTTGTTGGGGTATAGGTCCCACAGAGACTAAGAGCAGCCCTCACGCCATTTACGTATGGACATGGATCTTTCGATATTTTTGAATGGGCGCAGTGCCCAAATGTTTATCTCCGGTGCAAACGGAGCCCTCTTCAGTACCATTCAGACTGTCCACTCCCATGCCCCACAAAATCATTCGAACTGTGTATGGCAAACATTCCGGTGCCCCGAACCGATCATCTGGATCTCCTGTAGGGAATACCGGCAGCACGTGCCCCGCAGGAGTCTACGTTCCCAATTGCCCAATGGAGTAAATCCTATCTACCTGAGGACAGAAAGGTGTATAAAGATACCTTAAACGCTCACTCCATTCTCGTGAAGGTGTTAAAAAAAACCTTCTTTCAAACCAAGATAGAAAATGCCCAAAATAAGAGTAAGGAAATCTTTAGCATAGTTAAATCCTTTACCTCCCTGAAAGCCGGCACAAAAGAAGGGCCATGCACGGAAGAATGGTCTTAGCAGATAGCTCAATTCTTCCACAAGAAGATTTCTGTGATCCAACAAGCTTTCACTAGCATCTCAGAGGAAGAACTGTTCTTTCAGCATAGTGCAATTATCAAATTTCACTTTTTAGATCCCCGTCTTCACCAGCTTTCCCTGAGCTTCAGCTGGAAGAATCACTGTCCCTTATCCAAAGTCTAAAGTCTGGATCTCCTACCGCCCCATGTCCAGCGAATATCCCAAACTTATTAGCTCCCACCATAAACCCCACGGTAAACAAGCTCTTTAATGCTTCCCTCTCCTTAGGCAATATGCCAAACTTTTGGAGGCAAGCAAAGATTCTTCCACTTATGAAAAAGACTAATGCCAAACTGACATACCCTGCCAACTGCAGGCCAATTTCCCTTCTTATGGCCCTCTCTAAAGTATTAGATGAGCATGTAAACAAGGCCCTCCAAAAACACATTGAAGATTGGAAGCTTCTTCATGAGTCCCAATCCTGTTTTAGGGCTAACTACAGCACAGAGTCAGCTCTGCTGGAAGTGACTGAATTTATCAAGGATAAGCTGGACCAGGGCGTCAAGGCTGTTCTAAAAGTGCTCGATCTGTTGGCGGCCTTTGATACGGTCCCACATGAGAGGCTCTTGGATAGACTTGCAAACATCGGCCTGGGTGGGACCGCCCTAACATGGATGTCCTCCTTCTTGTAAAATATATCTCAGGACATATGGCTCCCCCCTTTCTCAACCCCAGTTCTGGCCATGAATGTAGGTGTCCCACATGGCTCCATTCTTAGTCCTACCCTTTTTAACATATATCTATCTCCCCTTGCATTTCTGGTAGAGGGCACCAAAATTGTTTTCTAAGCAGATGACACTCAGCTGATTTTCACTTGCTATAAAGAAACCAACTTTGTCAGGGCAATGATTAGGTCTTGCCTCACAAAGGTTTTTCATTGGCTTAAGATCAATCAGCTGACAAAACTGAAGTTGTTTTCTTTGGTAAACCAGAGACGCCTGAGTGGAGCTCTTGGTGGCCAAAAGATCTGCCGCCTCTGCCCACAGATAAGGAGAAAGTCAAAGACTTACGAATTGTTATAGACAAGACACTCTTCATGCACGTTCAGATCCTAAATCTAACTGGCGCTTGCTGTGGCATACTCCGCATGCTAAAAAAAATCCTGCCTTTGTTACCTCTTGAGAGCAGAAAGATCATGGTACAGGCTCTGGTGACATCAAAACTTGACTATGTCAACAGCTTGTACCTCGGTCTTCCCAAATCTCTTATCCAGCGCCTACAAGTGGTACAAAACACAGCGGCCAGAGCCATCCTGAGATCTAAACTTAGATCTAATATGAACCCTATTCTTAAGTCTCTACATTGGCTCTGCATAAAGGAACAGATTGACTTCAAAGCGATGACCATCTTCTTTAAAGCTTTCTATGGCTTAGGTGCTGGCTGCCTGAATAAGTGACTAAATCGCTACATAACATCTAGACCCCTAAGATCTTCAAATGCCAACTTTGCCATTGTGCCTAAAATATGCCACCCCCGCATGGGAGTCAGATCCTTCGGCTTTCTAGGTGCCAAATTGTGGAATAGCCTTCCTGAGTCTCTGATACTAACAACAGTCCTACTCTCTTTCAGGAAGAACCTACAAGCCTGGCTTTTTAATAGCGAATGGGCCTTTTAAGCACGTTTTCCTTCCGCTCTCACACGCCAGGACACTCTAGTCTGAGTAGCTGTGCGCTATATCAAATACACTATTTCATTTAATTTCAATTATCGTTATCTTCCAACCAGTGTACTGCATGTTGGAGTCGTGCAGCTAGGTAGTGATACTTAAGCATGGTACTTCCAGTCCACCCCTCCGCCATGCATGTTTCAACGTTACCAAAGTTACTTGTTTCCTCCCAGTATCCCAGAGTAATTCCACTGTCAGTTTCTCCAAATCTGTTAAGACCCGCCTATGTATGGTATACAGGGTTCCATGAAAGAGGTACAAACACCTGGGAAGGACTAGGGCGATTTTACTCATCAATGATAATCGAAGGGTGTTCCAGGATTTAATGTTGTGTTTTAAGCTGTGCACTATCCTGCCCATGTTTACCTCCTCAAAGTCCTGAGCTCCGTGCGTGACTCAGATACCCACATTTCTGACCACCTTGGGCTCTCAGGGTAGAGCCAGAGGCAGTAGATCTATTTCGGACAGTCCCCACCAGGGCCCCTAAGGGAAATAGCTTGGACTTGGAGCGATTGACACACAACCCAATATGGTCACCAAATTCTGCCAAGATCGCCAACATGATGAGTACAGAGTATCTGAGCTGCATAAATTGTTGTAGCTGTTGCCTACAGTAAAGCCTACTTATGAATACAAGTAATACTTGTCTTAAGGGAGTTTAGGAAGCAGCTCAATAATAATCTGCACACTATGAGGGCGTGGCTACGATGGCTAAGATGGAGGATGCTCACTAATCGAGCTCTGCCGCCCGATCCCCTAATCCAGCATTTATTCCCCTGGGTCATTGGCCATCGCTATCGCCTGCTATGCTTGCTGGGGAGTGAGGCAGAGATGAAGGGACATCCATGGGGCCCGCAGACGAGGGCTCCGGTGCCATTATAAGACGCCTGCCAGGGGCGCTCACTCCCCTGCATTGCGAGGGGAACTGCAGCCTTACTACCGGAACTGGATACATTTAGGACGGCCATGGGGGTGGCCAGTTTACTGACCCGGCTGTGGCTCACAGCACTAGTGAAGTCTGCCAGGTGACATTGGGAACTTTGCTCCTCGGTGTGGTGAGCTGACGGAGGCCACTCCCAGAACTGCTGCTGAAGTCGTGCCCCCCCCACCTTATTGTGGATGATGTTGGCCCAACAGAGGCCAGGAGTGGAGCACTTACCCCGCGCTGATGGCTGAGGTAGGAGAAGAACAGCTTCTCGAAATTGATGGGCTGCAGCACCATCCCAGATATAGCAGTGCCTGGTGATGGCTAACAGACATTCCCTTAGCATACTCTCAGCAGCAGTGGGTCTGGGAGGGTGAGTGCCCTGATCCCTTATCACTCTACAGCCACTGAGTCTGAGACACACAGGGGACCACTTACACAACCTGGGTCCCTGGAGGAGCAACCCCAAGACATCTCTCTGTCCTGCCCGGCCAGAAGGAGTGAAACACAGTAGGCTGGGCCCTGGCGAGACCCCTGGAAAAGGACTCCGGACCTCAGGGCTGTAGATCTCCACCAGTTGCTGTCCTGGCCCCTGGTATAGCACACACCTGAGCCTATATCCTACATGTGCAGATCTCATTGAACCATTGGGCAGCACATGCTGCAGGCTGCACCTGGACCAATTTGCACCTGCATGCAGGTCCCATGCAGGTAACCCTTTAGTTACTGAATCCACGGAACTGCACTTAACGGCTCTCATGACTATCCACGGAACTGCACTTAACAGCTCTCATGATTTGCTGGATCACACATGCTGCTGCTGGAACTTACCAGCCGACCCCGACCAAGGGCCATCTACCAGGAGGTAGCCCAGGAATGACAGCAGTGATGGCCCAAAGCGTCGACCATTATGGTACACCACCAAGGGCATCTGCAAACAATGTAACAAGGAGGTGCTCCTGAGACATCTACTATGGGACCACTCACAAAAAATTGTAAGCTGACTGACCGGTTATGTGCAATAAAGCAGGGTTCTGGTGATGTCAAGCTGCAAACAAAAGAGGTGTAGTGCCACATACGTGAGCTGCAGCACCAAGTACACATCCTGATGGACAGATCAGAGGAAGCTGAAGGCCATTCACACAGGAACAACATGCACATTGAGGGGATCCCCAAAAGAGCTGAGGGTTGGGACAAAGAGGCCTAACTTGAGCCTTGGTTTGTTGGCTTCATCCCGGTGGCTGCCCTCTCACCATTCTTCTCCATCGAACGGGCATGCCAGGTGCCTATGAGCCGTCCGGCCTGCGCACCATCCCCTGGTTACAAGATTCGTGTACTATAGAGATTGAGACCTCATCCTGCATGAAGCCAGTAGGCAGGACTCACTTTCCATGGATAATGTGTGAGTAATGGTATTCCCACACTCTACACTCACAGTCCAATGGCAATGTTACACTTTTCTGCCAGTTAAACTGAAGCTCGGAGAAGCTAACATCAAATGCTCCCTCCTTCCCAGCCCACCTGGGATTAAAGCAGATTGACCAAAACACTCAGCCTACACCCTCTGAAAAAAACAACTCCACAGCAGATCGAGGAAAACAAGGGAAGCAAAAGGTTTGGAGGGACCCTCAGCCTGCCCTGACCTGGAACAGCTGATACAGGAGAGCAACGGCCGTATTCCATGATCCAACCCCGCCATTGGAAGCAGGCAAAGAAGATGATGCAAAGTCCATCAGTGAAGGGGGCTCCAACTCATCAGTCTTATTTCCACTCAGCACTAGCCCACCCCCAATATCACCCTGCAAATCTCAGATAAAATAATCTGACTGCTCTTCTTGCTCCAGAACACTGAATGCTGCAGTGAGGTACTCAGACTCGCACCTTCCCGTGGACAGACTGAGGAATCATAGATTTCTGCAATTGTCACACACTCAGGATCACGTCACCCACTCAATAGACAACATGTTCACCACCCCTACGTCAGCGATTCTGTGTTGGCAAGTTGCACATTCTGATTTGGGCAAGACGCTGTTGCGATTTTGATCTTCCCCCACTTCCTGAGAAGTAGATAGGGGTCTTGCACACAGTATTCACCATTAGACTACACTAATGTACTCACATGGAATGTTAGAGGGATGCACACTTCATCCCTCAGGCACACATGGTACTCATGGCTGCACCGAAGACATACATGCATTGCCTTCATCCACAAGTCACAGGTAGAGGCTCTTTGTCTCGAAAAAAGTTGGAGAGGCCAGGTCTACTCCACTTTCTACTCTACCTGCAGCTGTAGGATCATGGTGTAGATCATAGCAGGTGTCCCATTCACAGCAGATAACATAGTGCTGATGGTCAATACGTTTTTGTTGCGGGCTACTTGGATGGCCACACGATACTACTTGGTGAGCTCTATGCCCCTCCGCTCAGAGCGGGCACCATTCTGTCACAACTTATCTGGGTGCTCTCAGGCTGGGGTGGTCTCCCATTGCTGCTTGGCAGTGACTTCAACAGCGTCCTCATTGTCAACCTGGATAGGTCCTTCCCTCCGCTACCCCACACCATTACTACTTCAAATGCACAGACACTAACCACATGGCTGCAGCACTGGCACCTGGCAGATGTCTGGTATCAGCACAACTGGCACGCAAGAATCTACTCGCTCTACTCACATGTGCCTGACCTGCATGTCCCTATAGACTGTCTCATTACTACAGCGACCCTAGTAACCCACTTCACATGCATAGACTATTTGGGCAGAACATACTCTGACTAGGGATGGGTGGAATTTTTAATTCCGCTGATAGAATTGGAGGAATTTACCCCCAGATGCATCAAGCACCCATTTTGCTATTCCTTATTAGCGAAAAATAATGATTCGCTAATAAGGAATAGCAAAATACTATGCATGAAAAAATCACTAAAAAATTCGCGATTTCTTAAAATTCCTTAATTGCGACTCGCAAATTACGAGTCACAATTAAGGAATACCTCCCCATTCATTCCTATGGGACTAGAGGCCCATAGGAATGAATGGGAAGACATTCTCAATTTGCGAATCGCAATTAGTGAATCGCAAATTGAGAATGCGATTTCAAGGGTGCAGGGGTGTCCAAAGGATACCCTGTTGCACCCCTGAAATTGATCTGTGCACATATGTTGCGCACACACATGCCCTTAGGGCATGTGTGTGCGCAACATGAAACTTTGAAAAAGGCACTTTAGTGCATTTTCCAAAGTTTTTGCAAATTACCATGAAGTTCAACTTCATGGTAATTTGCAAGCCCTATTAGCGAAATTGCTATTTTTTAAACTTTAATGCATTGCATTTAAGGAAATGAAAGTATTCGCAATTTTGCAATTTCTTAATTTGCGATTTTTGCATTTGGGATGATGCATCCCAAATACAAAAATACCGGTCGCAAAGGGGCAGATTCTGAGAATCGGCCCCTTTGCGAGCGGATTTTACGTTGATGCATCTATATGTTAGTAATTACTCTTGTAATGCGAAATTACTAATAAATGCCAATACTTCGCCAATTAAATTAATCAGCACTGGTAAAACTTCAGCATTAACCAACCGTTTCTTGACCAAAGTGTTGTAGGATCATTCTGCTGTAATTGCAGTGAAAGTGTATACCAGTTAAGGGCTATATGCACCTTTTAGATGCTGTAAAGCTTTCCGGGCTAAAAGAGGCGTGCAACGTGGTCCTTCCTCTGTGTCTGCTAAAAATGACGGGGCTATGTAGTGTTGGGGCCCTAGGCCCGCATGGTGAAAGGAATGAGACACAGGACACCAGTTAGGGAATGGTAGATCTGGCCACGAGCACGTCCGCTCAGGGTCTTTTATTAACAGCGTCACCTGACCCAGTGACGTCTGTGGTGGGTGGGCGTACAGTGTATGGTTACACTGAAAACAACTAGACTGTGTCCTGGCAGGACACTACATTCCTCCCAAAGTCTAATGAAAGGAAAAGCGAATGTCCAACCTGCAAGAAAACAGAACAATAACATTTGATAGCTCCAACAGATCTTCTTCAGGCGATCAGCTGGGAGAATGTTGAAAGTTCCAAAGACTACAAAGTCAGTCAGATGAGCTTCACCTCAGCGGTGTACTTCAGATCATCCTTGTCTTGCTGTGTTGACGCTTATATACAGTGTTCATCACTTGGAGCATTGGGAGCAGAGTGGGTGTGACCCTTGAGGGGTCTCGCAGGTGTTCCAAGTCCAGTGGATGACAACGCTTGTTGGTTGTAGGAGACGATTATGGCACGAGAGGTCTTTCCTTGGATTTGCTGATCTTGATGCTTTCACATCTCCGTCCGGCCAAGTAACTTCCGACTTGCCTTTCTTGCCGGACTCCTCTCTCACTGGAGCTTCAAAGACTGGCCTCTCCTACTTGGACTCTTCTCTCACTAGAGACGCTGGGAGGACCCTCTTGCTGGACACGATGGGACCGGGTGGACCGTGCAGGCTTCGCATGAGCCGCGCAAAGGCGTCGCTGAGGAACTGCCAACGGGCTCACCGCCAAGTCTCTCATGATGTCCTCGGGGGTGTTGATGTCATCCGCCAGGATGGCCTTGCCGTTAGGACATGTGTTCAGTGTCTTCATCAGACCGTTTCTCGGTGCCAGGTGTTTACCTGGGGCCTTCATGCTTCCTGTTGCCTGTCGTGGAGCTGCCGCTGCTGCACCTCTCCCATCCGGATTCCTCTCTCACAGGACATGCGGCCGAGGCCCTTGTCCCCTGGACTGCCACTTGATCGCGTGGGCTGTGCGGGTCGCTGCGGAACTTCGGACATGGCCACAGTCGAGTCTTGTGTAGTCCACAAGGGTGGATTGTCTAGTGCTCGGGTATGCTCTGCTTCGGCAAGCTTCAGGTTCACGGGGCACCCATACGGTTCTTCAGTGGCTGGTCTCCTCTAATGCAGGTTGTAGGGATTACTGGGATCCACACGGATGTTGCGATGTTCCTTGGCCAGCACCGATGTTCCTGTGTGCTGACTGGTACGATGCTCCTTGGACAGCACCGATGTTCCTGTGTGCTGTGGTTCTCTCTCTTACTCTGTGGAGTGATGTTGTGATTCTCCATCCTACCTCTACGTTCTCTTCCTCAACGCGGTCCGGTCTTCTTTCTTGCTTACTCATGCTAACCAGGCTTCTCCATGTAGCGGGCCCTCTACATGTCGTCCCCTTGGTCTTGTCCATGTGGTAGGACACTGTCTTCACTTGGCTTGGTGACTAGACCTGTCGTCGTATCTTCCTGTCCCTTTTCCCTTTTCTTCATGGCGTCGCGCCCTTCCTTTCCATGTTCCTTCTTGCGACGTGGTCCGGTCCTCTTGCTGTCGTTGGCCTTCCCGACCAGTCTTCCCCAGGCGGCGTGCACTCCACCTGTTTCTTTCTGGTCTGGGCATAGCTCTCTGGCATGGTGTTCTTCTCTTCTCTGACTGGACCAGTTGTCGCGATCTTCTCTGTTGCTTCTTTTCTTTCCTTGGCGACCAGACTGGGTGGTCGGCTTTCATCTTGGACATGAGTTGTCATGCTGTGCAGTTTACTTTGTGGTCGCTATTCGCCGTCACGGAGTTTAGGTGTTGGCGCGCTTATGTCTACGCGGAGGAGGGTTGAGTCACCGCTCCTGGTGCATGCCGCCATGCGTGCTGACGATGGCGTTCTGGTTGCTGTGAGACTGTAGTGTAGTTCCTATTATCCCAATAGGCTCTGCGCATTGGAATAATACCTTCAATAGTATAGGCCTAGACCAGACGTTAACTAGGTCTTCTATTGTCGATATTAGACTTAAAGTTTTGGGTTTGCCAGCTAGCTCAGAGTTCACTAGAAACTTTCTCGAATAGGCAAGGAGGAGTTGAACCTCCCTGGATAGACAAGAAGGGATTTAGTTTCTGACAACCATAGAACATGACAACTTTGCTCTCCCCTAATCAAGAGTGTATCTCTAGAGTCGTGTGAAAACAAAAGACGACTTATTTTACTCAGTCAGTACGTGCATTCTTAGTCTCACCAGATTGTAGAGAAAAGGAAGAGACGGGCGTGTTCAATAAAAGATGGTATTTATTGATCAGTCTCTTTTCTCATACAAGAGAAATGGATCGATATTATTGCAATACTTATGGTTAAGTAAAGTGCATACATTAAAAGCAGAAGTATAAAATAATACTGTAAAAACATTGATATGGGTTCTAAGCCATATGATGGGTTAAAATGGATAAAATAGATACATACACATATACATTTGACTAATCGTACTCAACTGGTGTTTCTAACTACGCCTACCCCAGATGTACCTGACCTAAGCCTAATACGTGGGCGGGAATAGAAAGTAGCAGTTTAAGTTAAGTTTGTTTTGCCAAGTGACTGACTCAAGAATTCTCTGCAAGGGGTTATTCAGTTCTGTACCTGGAGTCTAGGATGAATGAGGGATGGTATCTCTCGTCTCTGGTCTCGATATTCCAGGCTGCCTGCGAGGGCTACCCGGAAGCGCCGGAGCTGGATTTCTCGGCAGGAGAAAGCAGCGTCTCGTTCTCAGCGCATCAGGAAGGCGGGGCTGCGCCAGCGGGGTCTGCTCTGCTCTGGGCTTCGGCAAGTCTGGCTGCTCCGATCTCGTCACCACCGCGTGTGTTTGCATAGGGCAATATCGGTAATATTTATACCTTTAAGGTGCCGAGATTGACGTAAGGATGGACATAGATACGTCAATAAGGATGTCATACGACCTGGTCGTTAGCACATTCTTTTGCTGAAGTTCTCGGTGAAATCAAAACAATGGCCGCAGGGTTTTTCCCAGGTTGTCATAGGTTTGATTTGTTTTGAGAACTCCGTATGCCTTATCAGGGGCTGGAGGAATATCGCTTGTCTAATTAGATGGCAAGCGTTATGACCTAATCAGATAACACGTTCCTGTGCCGTAGTGTGGCTTAATCAGATAACGGTTCCTGCATCATGGGGGTTTTCTGCCTCATGGGATGGCTGCTAGTTAACTTGTTAACCAGAACAGGGTCAGGAATAGGGGGATCGATACAGAACCTATAGGAATACATCACACCCACTCCACGCTAACTATGGACATATTTACTAATCTATGCATAGGAAAACATACTGTAGAGTATCGTGTATACCTTACCACCCCAAAATACATAAATGCATTTTGAAATTATCAAATATACGGAAAAAAAAGTCACATGTAATATATGCACTCAAGCTGTAGAACAATGCTAAAGTAATCACGCATATCTATACATTATCACTAATTTGTATATGAGAATTTACACATGAAATGGCTCTTAATATAGAAAAAAAGTTTCGAGACCATTCCATCACAGAATAAAATAATTACGAACATATCAGCGGGCAGCTAATGTCTATAAACTATCTAAAGTTAGAAGTTTTAGTTCTCTAAGAATAGTTCTTACTTTAAGCAGAAGATAAGTGTCCCGAAAAATATGTAAAAATATTTTGGGGCTGCTGAAAAAATCGCTGTCCGTGAACTGGAAGGAAAATTGTTCATGGTATTTCGCTATTCTAGTTGAAGGCCAAATTCAGGGAACGTCGTGTGCGAGCTTGCTCAAAAGTCTCTATTTCTGCTTTGGTGAGAACATCATATCATTTAGACTGTCGAAAAAGCTGTCAACAGCTTCCTGGGAGAGTTCCACTAACTCGGAAAAGGATGTAACCATGCATTCGTGCGCATGATTGTCTCCATTGACGTTTTGATTAGTATTGCTGACAGAAGGTCGTACCTGATCAATGCTGCTTTCATCTTGAACTTCACTACCCCTCAATCGTAGTGGTGAAGCTTCCACGAATGCCGTCATCAGGATTGGTAGCCGTTGAGGGCAGCACAAAGCATGAGCCTTTATTGGACTCAACAATGTTTCTGCATCCATTGGCGCATCTGATTGTAGCGTCAGACAGGTGTCTAACACGCATTCTTCTCCGCATAGCAAGCACCTTAATACAGGTAAAACACATCGTTGCCACATTGGTCGAAATGAAAGAAACCAAGTCATGTTCAGATCTCTATGCCGGGATAGTCCCAGGATTTTTGATATCCGGTCCCGGTATCCAATGGCTAGGATTGTTTCTTCCCTTGTCGCAGGTGTTTTGTCTGTGACATGGTTTGCCATAACGAAATATAAGGACTAAGAATAGTATTCCTGCAATTAGTCCCAAAATGAGGGGAAGTCCGCCAAAAATCGAATGGACGAAATCTGGAAAAATACCCAGTATGGCTTTGAATGGTGTTAATGCCATCGAAAATACTGTCTTAAATACTTTTGAGACTCCACTGGTATCAGAAATATTTAAGATTTCATTCAGGATTTCTGCGAAATGTATGGGGGAATTAGTTGATAACAATGAGTGAATCTCTGCAGTCGTCCTTGCGACTAGGAGATCATACGTTTCTTTTGATGACGTGAGCCTGATCGGCGTCTGAAGAAGCACTGTTTTCATTCTGCTTAAAGTATCTATTCGAATAGAAGTAATTTTCAAGTTGGGCCATGCCCTTGCCTCCCTGTCTGGAAGGGAGCTGGGGAACAATAAGCGTCCACAGCACTTGACCTTCGCAGTCGTAGTTACGAGATAAGGAGCCCCGGGCATAAGACTACAACATCTGCGGTCCACAATTAGAACGTAACTCCCATTATAGAGTCTTTGAAAGAATGGTTCTATCTCTGTTGCAGGTGCGCCTAGCTGGTGACATGAAAGGTTATTTGAGTTCCCTTCACAGGCTCCATGCAAACTAATTCCATTACACAGAAGTGTACCGCTCAGTGACATCGCACAATTATTGCCACTAAGAAACACTTTCTGTCCTTTATTACTGACACATGCATGTGAATAGGGCAAGTTCCATGTTGTTTTAATGTACCCTTTTCCCAATTTTTCGTACATGCCAGCCTGTATATATTTTTGGCAGTATTGAAACCTGAAGGTTGATATTGGAATATTAATTATCCCATGTATTATCCATTCACTGACAGGTCGTTCTGACATTGTCACTGGTAATCTCTCGAGTTTCTCAATGCTCAGGATTGTATAATCAGCACCCTTTTGTGCCATACTGATATGTTTATCAGTGAGGTTAAAGATATTGAATAGTGACGTTGTGTTGATTAAACGCCAAGGCACATAGCCTGAACGCAGATTTTGTAACGTCCAGCCAAGCTGTACAATAGAACGCAATTGGGACTGACCGTGTTGTAACAACAGTAAGTCTTGCGATATTATGTCGATTGCTGAAGACACAATGCTGTCCAAAGAAAAAATTCTGGAGGACAGAGTCATTAACCCATTGTCCACTACAGAAAGTGATTTTTCCAAATTAATACGGTCAATTTCCCGTATACTTTCTGCTGTCTCAATTTGAGTCACCTTCCAGGCCTCGTTGTATGCTGCATATACAGAGGCTGCTATGAAACGTTTCTGATGCTGTTTGCGCGGTCCCATAATGAAATCACGCAAGTCAGCACCATCAGTAAGTAAAGTTAGGTGTTGCTTAATTTCTGCCAGTGTGGAAGTTTGTAGCCACTGAAGGCATAATTTGCCCACACTGTAGGTGGTTATTATCCCTGGGTGTTGTCTTTGGGAATATCTAGGGTCTGGCCTGGTCATTTTGAACCCCTGTGTTTTGTTCAGGAATCTGTCTTGACAGTTATTAGTATCTGTGGGCCAGATCAACCACTTTTTCCAATCAGGATGTGTTCTGTTTTGGTTTATTACATAATTTACATCTATCTCTTCATCTGTAGAGCTATTGCTGTTCATTGTTGGTTTTGGAATAGACGGTTTATTTAAGTCTTTGATTTTGGCTAGGCCAAGACAGGTAGTTTGTTGAACAGTGTCATTTAAAAATATAATTTGTTCTGGGATCATGCAGGCTCTAAACAAAGATTCTATACCCTGTACTTGCCATTCTTTTGTACCCCAAACACTCTTTACTTCAACATTTTTGTCCCAATACTCAAAACCAAAAGTATTCATTTGTTCAAAGAATGAGTCTGAATATATCAATTTCGTGTTTGTTATCATGGTCTTTGTCCCTGTCTTATTTGACAATTTGAAATAAAATGTTTCAGCATTACTTGTGTTAAAACCTGAAAAGTATGAATATTTGTCATAAACGGTTCTTGAGCTTCCTTTTGGAGGGGTTGCACAATGTTCCCATTGATTATAATTTAAAACATTTCTAGGTTGTGCAGATCTATGTAGAAAATGGTTACCATAGTTGTTATAACAGTACATACTATCATAATTTGTCGAACCCTGCAAATAATCATGTTTGGTAAATTTAGCAGACATCACTAAGTCAGACATCATATTACTTATACTTTCAAAGTCCCAATCATCAGCAAATGAGCTTGGTTTTACAAAGTCACTCAACGAGATCTTAATTTGGTGTGGATATTTCAGGATTTCAACCGGACCATAAATTTCGTAGTCAGTGTTGTCCCATGCTACCCCACCCGGTATAGGATTGGCTGTGAAGTTGACTGAAGAAAGTTCTCTTTTCTCGACGTGTGAAGATGTGTGTGGTTTGAGGATCAAGTTGATTTTCTGACTTGCTGTGTCCATTTTAGTATATTTTCCCTCAATGAAGCGTCCCAAAGTTAGTACCATGATGAGCCAAAGTATGAGGATAAATGCACCAAAACCCACCCAAAATTCAATCCATGGAGAAATCAGATATGTTTCTTTCAGTTGTTTCAAAAGTACTTTAACTTTATCTTTAAAGGTTTTTGTTGATGGCTGTGTTTTTGATTCAGTGAAGCCTTCAGAGGAATCATCGAAGTTTATGAAGTAGCCGGATGCAGTTCTGTCAATTGTTCCAATTGCTTCAGGATTACTGTTTCTTGCATAGTCGTTTGTTACTTCATTATAGATTGGTGTGTCTCTGCTAAATGTTTTTATTTGGGTTTTCAGAGGTCTAAGTTCCATTGCATTGTTGCATAGTCCTTGTTGTAGTTCTGTAGGCGTTTCGAATGTGATTAGCCTCTTAGATTGAACCTCTGTGTTTGTAGCAAATCTTGGTGTTCTACTACTTATCGGGAGTCCACTTGGCCTACTATTTGTTATCGGCCACATGATTGTGGTTTTACCAGGTCGATGGATACAACTCGGTTCTCCTTTTTACCAGCAAGCGGCGGTAGTACAACTGATCTTGTCCCGTTGATGGACAAGACAGGAACTGCTTTTCTGTAAGAAGGCCCAAATTCCTTCTTTACCGCGATCTTTTCTCTGACTAGATCCCCGACTTTTGGAATCCAGACAGGTCTTGCTGGGACAGGTGGTGGTTCTTCAGTGGTTGTTGGCTGCTGTTTCAACTTTATGTTGCTCAGGTCTTTTCTTGTTTCGTTTAAGTCCTGCAAAATAGCCAAACGATCTTTGATATCAAAGCTTTTTTCCTTCACCACTGAAGTCTGACTGTCGAGGTCTAAGACTAACATCCTAGTTCCAAACAATAATTCGTACGGACTGAATCCCTTCAGAGAATTTCTTGGCAGGTTATTTAGACTACGTTGGACACTTATTAGATGTTTGACCCACCCAGCTCCCGAACCTAATACCTTTGCCGTTATAGATTGCTTTATGTCACGGTTTTTTCTTTCAACAATTCCGTTCCCCTCAGGGTGAAATGGACAAGAGTACCGCAATGTAACGCCCATGCTTACCATGGCCTCCTTATAAGCTCTAGAGCTAAAAGCAGGACCATGGTCCGAATGCAGCATGCCAATTGCGTATGTGCCGATAAAGACTCGCAAATCTTTTATAACAGTTCTGGCGTCAGCCGTTCGCTGGGGCCACATCCATATGAATCTCGTGCATGAGTCCACTGCAACCAAGATATATTTATAGTTACCATCCCTTTGTAAGGGACCACAGTGGTCTAGGTAAACACAGGCTAATGGTTTATCCGAGATTAGAAGGGGCGTCTGCGCTGGACATCTCACCGTTGATACTTTCATTCTTTGACATATTTCACATTCTAAAACATAGTTCCTTGTTTGTCTTCTCATTTGTGGCCACCAGTATCTCTGTTTTAATAATGATACTGTGGCTGAGACGCCAGCATGTATAGAAGCAAGCCCTTCGTGTGCCGCTATTATCAGTCCTAACCTATGTTCCATGTTTGGAATTGCCCTATCCCCCACTCCAGGGATTCGAGCAAAAGGAACATTGTTTGCATCAGTTATGTATGAGTATTTTACTGGAAAGCCTTTCGGGAGTGTTTCTATCGAATCCTTTTCTGTAGTGCTGACAGCCTGTAATATTTCGCTGTCTATTTTTGTTTTTGACCGTGTGATGGCAGCTACGGAAGCCGTTAGCACAGCTGCCTTCGCGGCCTCATCAGCCAATGAATTCCCTGCAACGTGAACGCCATCACGTTGATGACTCAGCGTATGTATCACGTGAGTCTTTGGTAGTTCTTTTTGTAATAGAACTACTTGTTCCCAAAGCAGTTTTTGCTTTATTGTTGCACCTGTGTCATCTTTGTAACCGTTTTGAATCCATGTCTGCAAATCGTTGTTATATGATTTGACGCAGTAATATGAATCGGACACTATAAGTGTCGGGAATTCGCGATCCGCATTATCTAGCGCCATTTTCAATGCTATTATTTCAGTCTGTTGTTCTGAATTAGTTTCTACTGAGTGTGTTTTTGTTAATAGAGGTCTTAGATTACCTCCGCGCCACACTTCTTTTGTAATCTCACATGTGGGGTTGTATGCTTGTTCTCCCCAAACGGAGGGTTGAGCATGTCCGTCTGTATAGATTACATAAGCGTATTGTCGTAAGGGCAGAATGTCGATAGGCAGAGGGAATGTTCTTTTAAATTCTAGATTTTTCAATTCCTTTAGTTCTGGATCAAAGTAGTAGTATACTTTGTCCGTTGTAATTGAATTCACCCATTGTATCCATTCCGGATTCAATGTTGTTGTTGGTAAATTACACGGTGTTGTTAATGCCTCAAAGGCTGATTCTGCTGTTCTGACTGTGATATGTCTACCGTCCGCTTGATCTTTTTCTCTAGCTATTGCGGTTTGAACTGCATGAACAATGTTTTCTTTAATGCTGAATTTCTTTTCAGCTTCTGTGTACAAGTGTGATTTGAATGCAATTGGTACCTTTTCTCCCTCATTAGAGGTCAGGTATGTGAATCCGCATCTTCCTGGGATGACTCGAATCACTAGATTGCGTGTGTTATCACGTGTTTCTAATTTTGTTTTAATTAACATGTCTGTTTGTAAGGATCTCAAAATTTCTGTGTGTATTTGAGTCCAATTGGTTCTTTTAAAATCTGGTTTTATTAGATAATAAAGGGGTTTGACCCTTTCTGCGTAATTTGCAATGTATGTTCTTCCGAAATTTAGGAAGCCTAGAATTGACTGTAGGTTTTTTAGTGTTCTAGGTGCTTGGAGTAAGGCACATTTCTCTAGGAAATTGTCAGCCAGGCTTTTGCCTTCACTTGATAATTCGTATCCTAAGAACAGGACTGTTAGATGGGCAATTCTAGATTTTTTAAAGTTGAATTTGTAACCCTCTGCTGCGAACCCAAGTATTATGGTGTTCACTCTCTTCAAGTGAGTATCCAAGTCATCATCTGTTAGGTATATGTCGTCGACATAAGATAATGCCTCGTCATCATATGTTTGTAGTAATTCTGTTACTCTCGCTGAGAATACCCCTGGGCTATTCTTGTACCCCTGGGCTAACCGACAGAATTGTTTTTGAGTGCCATTTATTGAGAACGCAGACAAATATCTGCTCTCTGGTGCTATGTTTTGACAAAAGAATCCATTAGAGATGTCTAATGTTGTTTTGTATTTTTTGCGCACTATGTTATTCATTAGTGCAGCACTATGCGAATTTTGTACTGCAAAAGTTTTGCAACATGAGTTAAGGTGTCGGTAATCCAAAACTAGACGATATGAATTGTCTGGTTTGGAGACCGGAAACAAAGGGTTGTTCATTTGTGAGGTGCACGTTTCAATCACCCCCTGGTATTCTAGTTGATCTAGGATTTCTTGTACCTGTTTTTTAGCTTCTTGCTTAATTGGGTACTGTCTTTGTGCAGTAGGTTGTGATTTTAACTGGATTTTGTGAGGAGGAGAGTCCTCATCCCATCCTACATTATTTTTATATAAAGCAGGAGCTTGAGCTACTGCCCACTTTCTGGCAAGTGTGTATTTTTTATGAATTGGGATATGATTTGAGAAGGCAGGCATAATTATTTCTTCGCCATGAGGGCACTCCCTGACAAACTCTGGTGGCCAGTCTTTTTCAGCTAGAAGGATGTCATAGCCCTTGGAGAGATTATCCCAAAACAGTCCCCTTATTTCTCTAGTCTTATCCCCTTCTATACGTAAAGTTATTTCATATATTTTGTGAGGTTTGCTAACTCTGGTGTCTGCAGTTTCCACTTGAAGATATTCATTCGTGTCCACTGTCTCCAGAAGATTCATAAGGACTTTGCGAGCTATGCTCACTTCTGCTGCGCTGTCTAGCATTGTCTGAGCCCATTCTCCGTTATTCAGTTGTGTCCTCAGTATTCTCGGCATTGTTAACTACCTTGATACTGGCTACCTTCTTTTTTGGAAATTGTAGTTTCTTTTTTAGATGAGCAGATTCCTTGTCTTTGGACTTGGCGTGCTCTTCTCTTTGTTCTGATCGTCCTCTTCTTTCCGATTTCTGCAAGGAAGTCTGAAAAGATTGAGAGGGACGTGTATCAATGTCTTGATATCTATCAGGCTTCTTTATATTATCCCTATTTCTAAGGTTATATCTTTTCCCAGAGGGGTCACTTTGGGGTGACCTGTGTCTTTGGTTCGGAGATTTTTCTCTCCGCCGAGGAGACCTTCCTCTGGACTGGAATTTCTTCTCTTTAGGATTGGATTGTTTGTTTCCATCCCAGCTCTTTTTTTGTGATGTTGAATTATTATTAAAAAATATTTTTCCAGGACTTTCAATCAGTTGTGGTTTTACTGGTATTCCACCTAAACTATCTCTACCTAGTTCCTCATAGGATTTTTCTATAATTCTGGCAATTTCAGCTGGTTGGTCTGCTATATCTGTCTCCTTTAACCTCTGGCGGATCGCCACGTTTGCTGCTTCTCCCTTTATGTTGGCTAATAATATAGCCGAGACCTGCTTGAAGTCTTTTAGTAATTTCATACCAAGAGTTAAAGCGGGTTCTGGACCGTATTCATCTTGAATTTGTTTTAGCACATCTGGTATTACCGAAATGGATGGAACACCGTGCGTTTTTGTGTAGATGGAAGCAAAGACTGTACCCCAAGTGTCACAGTCCTCCACGTGTGGTGCGATTCCCATTGGAAGACAGATAGTCAGAATCCTGTGTTTTTCTAACGGGGTGGTGTCTGGAAACACCGCCTCTATTTGGGTGATTTTTTGTGCTAACCAGAATGGTATTTGTTCCCGTTTAGCTGGTACTTTACCTAGGCAGGATTGTATGTTCTGTGGTGTAATTTTATTTGTGTTCCCCTGATGAGGGGTCAGCTGTGGAATTTTAATTGCTGGTTGAATTGTTGAAGTCCGCATCACATATTGGACTAATTGTCTATGTAATTTTATTAATTGTTTTAGCTGTGTTAAAAGCTCTGCTGCAGACATCCCATCGATGTCTGGATGTGGTGTGTATCCGGCTAGGACCGGCCACGTTGCTCCTGGTCTACCTAATGGACCGAGCCTGGTGATGTGATTATTATGTTTTAGGGCGCCATTAAATAAGAGCAGATGCTCTTGAAATTTAAGTGGTACTTCCACCTCCTCGAAAGGAGTGTACTCATTAGGAGGTTCCTCTGTTTTGTAATAGTGGAAGACCTTTGTTACAGCATTTGCTGCTGGAAAGTGTATCCATGAATAGAATACCTCTGTCTGCCGATATTCGTGTGCCTCAATTACGAATATGACTGTGCCACCTCTAGGTGTCAGTCCATTTTCTATAAGTTTTAAATTTATAGATTTTCTTATGTTGACCGCGATGAGTATTATATCCGGGTCAGCGTCTTGCAGTGCATTATCAGCTGCTGCGAGTTCAATTATTATTCTAACTGCCTCTCTTTCTCCTTCAGTGTCTGACATTGTACTGTCCAGAAGGTTATTTAGTTTGTTTTGCAGATCAGGTTCTTATGGAAACAAAGATTAGATGCACAATATTTTGGAACAGTGTATCCTTCAACGTTGACTAAACCAAGGACCATACATAGGAGTTTCCTCCTGCGAGGTCTGGCGGATATTACCTTTCACCCACTCCAGACGTCTTTGGAGTATTATGGAAAAAAGGGGTCTGAGTGAAAAAGCACGACTGAGTTACTCTAAATGTCTTATGTTAGTTTTATCGCCTATCCAAACGCGTTGGGCGCCATGTAGTGTAGTTCCTATTATCCCAATAGGCTGTGCGCATTGGAATAATACCTTCAATAGTATAGGCCTAGACCAGACGTTAACTAGGTCTTCTATTG
The DNA here is from genome assembly GCF_964261635.1 of Lissotriton helveticus. Taxonomy (NCBI): domain Eukaryota; kingdom Metazoa; phylum Chordata; class Amphibia; order Caudata; family Salamandridae; genus Lissotriton; species Lissotriton helveticus. The sequence goes on along the minus strand of NC_136059.1, from coordinate 732,478,024 downwards.
TCGATATTAGACTTAAAGTTTTGGGTTTGCCAGCTAGCTCAGAGTTCACTAGAAACTTTCTCGAATAGGCAAGGAGGAGTTGAACCTCCCTGGATAGACAAGAAGGGATTTAGTTTCTGACAACCATAGAACATGACAACTTTGCTCTCCCCTAATCAAGAGTGTATCTCTAGAGTCGTGTGAAAACAAAAGACGACTTATTTTACTCAGTCAGTACGTGCATTCTTAGTCTCACCAGATTGTAGAGAAAAGGAAGAGACGGGCGTGTTCAATAAAAGATGGTATTTATTGATCAGTCTCTTTTCTCATACAAGAGAAATGGATCGATATTATTGCAATACTTATGGTTAAGTACAGTGCATACATTAAAAGCAGAAGTATAAAATAATACTGTAAAAACATTGATATGGGTTCTAAGCCATATGATGGGTTAAAATGGATAAAATAGATACATACACATATACATTTGACTAATCGTACTCAACTGGTGTTTCTAACTACGCCTACCCCAGATGTACCTGACCTAAGCCTAATACGTGGGCGGGAATAGAAAGTAGCAGTTTAAGTTAAGTTTGTTTTGCCAAGTGACTGACTCAAGAATTCTCTGCAAGGGGTTATTCAGTTCTGTACCTGGAGTCTAGGATGAATGAGGGGTGGTATCTCTCGTCTCTGGTCTCGATATTCCAGGCTGCCTGCGAGGGCTACCCGGAAGCGCCGGAGCTGGATTTCTCGGCAGGAGAAAGCAGCGTCTCGTTCTCAGCGCGTCAGGAAGGCGGGGCTGCGCCAGCGGGGTCTGCTCTGCTCTGGGCTTCGGCAAGTCTGGCTGCTCCGATCTCGTCACCACCGCGTGTGTTTGCATAGGGCAATATCGGTAATATTTATACCTTTAAGGTGCCGAGATTGACGTAAGGATGGACATAGATACGTCAATAAGGATGTCATACGACCTGGTCGTTAGCACATTCTTTTGCTGAAGTTCTCGGTGAAATCAAAACAATGGCCGCAGGGTTTTTCCCAGGTTGTCATAGGTTTGATTTGTTTTGAGAACTCCGTATGCCTTATCAGGGGCTGGAGGAATATCGCTTGTCTAATTAGATGGCAAGCGTTATGACCTAATCAGATAACACGTTCCTGTGCCGTAGTGTGGCTTAATCAGATAACGGTTCCTGCATCATGGGGGTTTTCTGCCTCATGGGATGGCTGCTAGTTAACTTGTTAACCAGAACAGGGTCAGGAATAGGGGGATCGATACAGAACCTATAGGAATACATCACAAGACATCGCTGTCTCCCTTGGGGACTTTTGTGCTCTGTCCCGTGGCGTTGGCGTGTCGCTGTGCAGCGTCACTCTGGCGCTCCTGGCACGTTCCGGCGCAGTGCTGCGCGGTCCTGGCGTGCGGGTGTGGAGTTCTGGCACTCCTGTCGCGTTCTTGCGCTTCGAGGTGTGTTCCTGCGTTTTCTGGCGCGTTCCTGCGCCGTCTTGTGATGTGCTCCTTGCGCTGTTTGGAGCGTGCCTGCGTTTCTGGTGTCGCAGTGCTGACCTTTGTTTCTTGCTGTGTTCTTTGAGTGCTTTGGGCACTCCTTGTGCTCTCTTGCGCTTGACCACTGTCCCTGTTTTGCTAGAGGGCGATGAGTTGCAGTTGGCCCTTAGCTTCGACCCTTGCTTTTGCTGCACTCACTTGCTGCTACAGTCGTGTGCTGTTGCGTGGCGTTTCTGTGCCAATCCAATGCTGTTGGGTGTGTAGCCTGCTCGGTACTGCCTTTGCGTTACCTTGTCTTGTCCTAGGCTTGTTTTGCACTGGCGTCAGTTCCTTGGTTTGATAAAGGCTTGTTTTTCGCCATTTGCTGCAATATTTGCTAATGTCCACCAGGTGGCAGTGTTGCTTTTTTCTATATCGAGGCTCTAGGAGCCTCCCAGCGCTGCAGGCCTCGCGTACTTCTCGGGACCAGTCCAGTGTGCCGGGTGACCAGATTCCTCATGTCTCTGCTGGTGAGGAGCTGCAGATGACCTCCGTGCAGCGTGGCATGGAGACTCGCGGGGGCATGGCTGGTTTCCTCCCGGTCCTTGCACAATGCTGTGAGTCCTGCCGCACCTCCTCAGGTACGCTCTAAAATCTTGCAGTGAGTGTTCTGTCGCGCTAGCTTAGCGCTTTAGTTGGGGGTGGAGGGGGGGGGGGGGTTTGGCTAGCCTCCGTTTGCCTCGGCCGCTCTGGACGGCCATCGGCTGCCCGCTGTCACTTTCTTCCCCTTGCAGCCTCGCACTCCACACGCAGCACGGCTGGGGAGGAATGTAGGCACTAATCCTCGCTCCGAGTGTGGATTGGGGCTCTTGCCGCGGGTGGGCTCTGCGTTGCACACCAGCGCCCGGCAGCTCTTCACACGCTGCGGGTCGCTCTCCTACTCCTCGCTCTGTCCTTGGCTGCTGCGGGTGGGCTCCGCTGTCGGCTTTAATTTACTTGGGAGCCGCTGCACCCTCACAGGCTCACTTCTCGGTCCGCGGGCCTCATTTCTGCGTCGCCGCAGCAGCCTCGAACATGCGCTGCGCGGCAGGGGCAGGAGTCGCTAATAGTAGGCCGCGGGTGGGCTCCGCGAGCCTTGCTTTATTAAGGGGACAAATTGTCTGCACTGTTTGGGGGCACAGTTATTTCCCTCGCGGGAAACGGTTGGCACTTTCATAGGTGTGGCACTATTACTTATTGTGGCGGGTATGCTCCGCTTCAGTTATTCGGCGCCCGGCAGCTTGTGTGTGTCGGTGTGGGCTCCGCTTTCATTGTTCTCCCACCGCAGCTTCACACTACCCACGTTGCGCGGCGGGGGCTGAGGACGCTCTTAGCAGGCCGCGGGTGGGCTCCGCTGGCCTTGCTTTGTCCACTGATCATGGGGGGTCGCTTCAGGCTCACGCGGCCCCCCAGGCAGTCTATATCGCCCAGGCTCACCTCCGGCCTACGGGCCTTGTTCAACCCCGCGGGTGGGCTCCGCAGGGGTCTCCGCTTTCCGGGGCACTCCGTCGCTGTTGATGCGGGTGGGCACTGCTTGGGTCTCACTTCACCCCCAGGCAGGGGGCAGCTCAGATGTGATCACGAGGTGCGGGGTCGGCTCCCGGTCACCTCTGCTGTCGTGTCAGCCCGGGGCTTAGCTCTTGCCCTGCGGGCCTGTCGGCGCGTTGCGCCGTGTTGCAGGGGGTGCCCTCTAGGCGGGCAGCTCTCTCCCCCTTTCTTCCAGATGCTTGGCAGTAGCACGCACGGGTGTCACTACCGACCTCGTCGCCAATGTAGTGTTGGGGCCCTAGGCCCGCATGGTGAAAGGAATGAGACACAGGACACCAGTTAGGGGATGGTAGATCTGGCCACGAGCACGTGCGCTCAGGGTCTTTTATTAACAGCGTCACCTGACCCAGTGACGTCTGTGGTGGGTGGGCGTACAGTGTATGGTTACACTGAAAACAACTAGACTGTGTCCTGGCAGGACACTACAGGCTAGAGGGGAGGTGGTCATTGCAGAGAAAGGTAGTTTTTTTCTCCCTCGGCCAAACAAAAGCAAACCACCCAGAGGTAGTTTTGCAGGGCCTTCGCTGCCTGTGAACTAAAGCACTAAAGCAACACTTGCCACCAATTTCTGGTGTCATCGACATTAGAAAGAAAAGGGATCGAAATGAACTAAGAGGCCTTTTCACACCAGAGACCTCCGCGGCCTCCTCTTGGCAAGGGCACACTCTTTCTAAGCATTACACTTTCCATTAAATCACACCAATGAAGAAGGTAGCCCACCTCAACCGGCAGATGGAGTACAAGTGTGGGGACCTGGTCTTCTCCAAGTTAAAGGGATACATGCATTGGCCTCTTCGGGGGAAAAAAATACATATTTGCTAATGTATATTTACCATACATGGTAAAGACATGAGTCCTCACATTCGAATACATCCAGCCTCCTACAAGACCCTTTTTATGCCACATCAAGGCCAATGTGATTCGGCATCTTTGGAACTCAAGCACATCAAACAACTATCCACTGAAAGGTTTCATCAACCAACATTTTTCACACCTGTACAGTAAACTCGTAATTTCCTGGACAAAGTGATAGCGCCACGAGGCCACACTAGAGACGTGTGCTATATGAATAAAAAAGTGACAGTGAGTGGCTCGTCTTCCCTGGATGCTACAATGATGAACCATAGTGAAACTCTCCTAAGACCTTACAGCAGAACCCGCCCCTTACTCCTTGTAATTCCCTGTTTATGGAGACCTAAAACCAGATAATCATTCTAAACTATGTACTGACTGTTTTTGAGCCTGGTGAAGCGATTCTGCATCCCATACCGCATCTCCTATGGAGCCAGAGGCTACAGATTTTTTAACTTCAATTAACAGGAACGAAAAAACTGTTCATATATCACGCTACTCGTCTTTTTATAGCCGTACACATGTTAACAAATATGGCACAGTCTCTCAGTCTCACTATTCAAAAGCTGCACAGGTTATATCCCCCATATTTAATGCGGCCTTGAATACAGGCAGTACTATAAGTGATGGACTTTACAATCCACTCCAGTTCTCTGTACAGGAATAGCTCAGGAATAGGTTGAGTGTTCTTTCTAATTCCAATGGATGAGCAGGCACATTATTCCTGAACTATCAGCCGCGCATAACTGGTCTGTCCCGATCTCAGCAGCCCTGCAGCCAACCTTCACTTTGTTTTTTCAACGTATTTGAAAGAGGCGCTGTCTGTACTTCTGCCGAGAACACAGAAAGCAACAAAGACCTGCTTTTTAGGTCTCGTGACCTATCAATGCGCATGCGCATTGAGCGGAGCGAGATATAAAGGGGCTTAAACAGAGTTAACCGAGATCGGGCGATTCCATGCAGTGCCCGTGAAAAGCTCGCTCAATGCGCATGTGCATTGCCATAAAAAGCGCGTGCACAGACACCAGCCTCCCTCCCACAGGCATCCCCCAGCGTGCGCTGTGCCAACAAGCCTTTGAAGTGAAGCTTAGCTTCACTTCAAAGGTATCCGCTACCCCCGCTCACATTTCTCCTCCCTCCCTCGCCTCCCTCGCCCTTCAGCGTGCCTTTTCCTAATGTCCAAAGAGTCTGCGACTACGTTTCTCCTCAATGTCCTTCCTTCTGTTGTTCACCCTGCTCCCTTTCTTCCTTCATTCTTTCCTTTTCTTCTTTTGGCCCGTCAGCCTCCATCCTTTCTTTCCCTCTTCCTTGTTTCATCTTTGTTTTCTCACTGTACTGCCTTTTGCCCATCTCTTTCTACTGTCTTTATCTCTTTTTTGCCCCTTCCCTTCTGTATGATGCATGTCTCTTTTCTGTATCACACTTTGTCTGTCCTGCCCCGCCCAGTCTCTCCCGTGGGTGCACTTACATTTCTCTATAATTTCTCATTGTCTCCACTTAGTGTCTTTATTGCTCTCTTCCTCTCGTGCGCTGATCTTCGTTTTTCTCATCCACATTGCCTGTCTAATGCATGTCTCTTTCCTACTCTGCCCTTAAAATATTGGAATTCCGAGTTTCCCATTCACTCTCCTAGTCTCTTTATTGCTGTCACTCTATCTCTCGTTGCTATATTTCTCCAAGAGTATTTCTTGCCTGTGTCTGTTTGTGCACCCATACTTTTATTATCTGTATAGCTCTCCTCTCTTGGGCTCAAACTTTACACTCCCTCTTGCCTCTCTCTCTCTGTCACTTTTACCCAATGATGCCCTCTTCTTTCTCTTTCGTTCTCCCTGTGTCTCATTGTACTGCCTTTTGCCCATCTCTTTTTTTCAACTCGTCCATCTACTACCACTATCTCGTCTGTATCACGTACTTCCCAGTCCCTCATTTGCTAGCCACATGCATTCATTTTTCCCCAACTTCTCGTTGTCTCCCTCCAGTTTGTCTTACTGTTTCTCTCCCTTTCATTCATATTGTCTGCTTTCGTCTTTCTCTCTCGCAATCTCTCTGGCCCACTCGTACCTTTTTCAGATTCACTATCTCCTTCTTTCTTAGCACCTACAATCTAGCTGCCACTGGCCTTCAGTCTCTCTGTGCCCCTCCTCTCCCCGTGCTCTGCCTACTCTATGCCTGTGCCTCTCCACGGCTTGACCTGCTCGATGGATCGTCATCTTCCATATCTGCCTTTGCCCCTCCTGTTTCTCACCGCATGATCTCTGTCTGCGGCACTCTTCTTCCTCAAAACCTGCCATCCTTTCTCTCTTACTCCTTCTTTGTGTCTGTTTCTCAGGCAGTTTCTTCCTTCTATCTCCCCTCCTCTCCCTCCTTCCCTCTCGTCCTCCCTCTCCCTCCCTCCCCTCACTCTCTCACTCTCCCTCTCTCTGTCTACCTCTCTCCCTTTCCCTCACTTCCCTCTCCCTCTCTCCTCTCTCCTCTCTCACCCTCTCCCTCTCTCTCTCCTCTCCCCCTCTCCCCCTCTCTCTCCTCTCTCCCTCTTTACCTTCCCCCTGCTCTCCTTTTTCTCCCTCTCCCCATCTCACCCTCTGCCTGCTCTCCTCTCTCTCTCCCTCCCCTCTCTCTCCCCTCCGTCCTTTGCTCTCTTCCTCCCCCTCTCTTCTTACCCTCCCTCTCTCCCTCTACCCTCTCTCCCTTTCTCTCTCTCCCTTTCCCTCACTTCCCTCTCCCTCTCTCCCTTTCCCTCTCTTCCCTCTCCTCTCTCCCCGTCTCCCTTTCGCTCACTTCCCTCTCCCTCTCTCCCTTTCCCTCTCCTCTCTCCCCCTCTCTCTCTCATCTCTCCCCCCTCTCTCCTCTCTCTCTCTCTTTACCCTCTCCCTGCTCTCCTTTTTCTCCCTCTCCCCATCTCCCACTCAGCACCACCACAGCATCACTCAGCACCACCACAGCATCACTCAGCACCACCACAGCATCACTCAGCACCACTCAGCACCACTACAGCATCACTCAGCACCACCACAGCATCACTTAGCACCACCACAGCACCAGTCTTCACCACCACAGCATCACTCAGCACCACCACAGCATCACTCAGCACCACCACAGCATCACTCAGCACCACCACAGCATCACTCAGCACCACCACAGCATCACTCAGTACCACAACAGCATCACTCAGCACCACTGCGCCATCACAGCATCAATCTGTGCAACCATTCAACCACAACTGGTTCAATTATGTTCTCTCAACGTTTCAAAATTTATTACAAATGTCACAAAAAGATGTTAATATTTCACTTCTGTTCTTGGATTTTCCTCACAATAAAATACACTGAACATAATCTTCACAAAAGTTTTTTACAAAAGTTTAAGCTATTGCCATTATAAATTACAATCACTTTTATTTAAGTATTAATTACTTAAAAAATTAAAAGCCATTGTTATTTGTAATATCAATACATCTAAGTCACGTAAATACAAATCATGTTGCTTTACAAATGCTATAGGTGTGGCACATTTGCGAAAGTTATAACTATTGGCATTGTAAATGACAAAGATATTAATTTAGCTATTTTCAAAACCAAAACAAAAATAAAAAAAATTGTCATTTACAAGACCAATAGCTCCAACTTTTCTAATGCGAGACCTATTGCATTTCCAATGCTTGTTTTACTTGAAGTTATCGAGTGCCGCCATGCTGAGACGTAGCGCACGCCCCTCAGGTTCTACTGAACACTGTGTGAGCTGAACTCCGTGGAATATCATGCAACTGAAGTAGAACTCCGCCCAATCCTAATCACCACGGTGGTGGCATCACCTATATTTTGCATTGTGGCAGGGATGTGGTCAGCACAATGCAAAATAGAGGGTGCTGACACATCCCTGCTCTACAGTGCCTGCCACACGGAGCAGGGATGTGTAGAGGGGCACCATAGGTGCCCCCCCGGGTGCATGTCCCTGCACCTGAGATTGAAGGGGGCCCGCTACAGGCCCCCGAATCCATTTTGGCCATTCGTTTTGCGGTGGGTTGTCCGCCGCAAAACGAATGGAGGAAAGGGATATCATAATTAGGGCTCCCGGTTTTATGGTATTTATTTTTTTAACATTTCCGTCTGTATTTATCCATATTTATTTTTGGGCCATGTTATCTGTATTTATCCATATTTATTTACTGTTTTGCGTATAAATGTAGTTGTAAAACTGTACATTTCCATATTTATTTAAATGATAGACGCGCAGTCATACTTTGATGTCTGTCGTGTTTTAGCTATTTAAGTTGCCAAATATTACATAACAGTTCATCCACCGGCAAATATTAGCATTATACCATAAATGTTAGTTGACAAATGCAGTTATTTAAAGAAATATCATCCTGTTTTTCAATTTCCCACACTGTCTATCTGCTCAGCTGTTGGGCTAAATTCAGGAAAGACAGCACGAAGAGTCACTAAAAAGAAGCAGATTTTCTGCATTTATCCATTTTTAAGAATAAATGCAGAGAGAAAACACATTGTTTTCTGTCTGTATTTATCTGTAAAAATCCGTAAAAACGGAAAACAGGGAGCCTTAATCATAATCCACCGCTGCAATGTTACCCAATGTTTTTGTTCCAACAGGCGGTCGGAAAAGGACCACCTGTCGAAACTGTGGTGGGTGGTCATTACGACTGCCACGCTTAACCAACAAATCTCCCCCTCCCATTATAATATGATGAGGGGAAAACAGCAGTACGATGGCGGAGGGCCCGCCACCAACTGGCTGGCGGTGGTGAGCCCTCCGCCATCATACCGAGCCCCAATGTCCTTCCTCCAATACCCTCATGGTGCCTCCAAACTTCAATGCTTGGCACCCATCATTCCAGGCCTCCATCCACGACTGCATCTCAGAATATTTGACACTAACGCTGACATCAATCAATCATTCAATCAATCAATCAATCAATCCATCAATCAATCAATCAAGGGTTTATATAGCGTGCTACTCACTCGTGAGGGTCTCAAGGAGCAGGGGGGGGGAGCGGCGGCTCTGGGTCAGTCGAAGAGCCAGGTCTTGAGGTCCTTCCTGAACATGTTCATGGGGAGCATGTTCCAGGTTTTCGCTGCGATGTAAGAAAAAGCTCTCCCGCTGGTTCTCTTTCTGCGGATGCAGGGAACCTCTGCCAGGGCGAGGTCGGCGGAGCGGAGGTTCCTCTTGGGTACGTGGAAGGACAGTCTTTCATTGAGGTAATTGGGTCTGAGGCTGTTGAGGGATTTGTATGCGTGGGTGAGGAGTTTGAAGGTGACCCTCTTTTCAACGGGGAGCCAGTGGAGGCCTCGTATGTGTTGGGTCATGTACTCATGGCGCGGAGTACTGAGGACGAGTCTGGCAGTGGCGTTCTGGATGGTTTGTAGTCTGCGTAGAAGAGTTTTTTTGATTCTGACAAAGAAGAAGTTTCCATAGTCCAGTCTGCTGGTTAAGAGTACGTGGGTGACGATTCTTCTGCAGTCAAGGGGATCCATTTGAAGATCTTGCGGAGGATGCGGAGGCAGTTGAAGCTGGTGGAAGCGACAGCGTTGATCTAGTGGTTCATGGAGAGGGAGGAGTCCAGGATGATGCAGAGGTTCCGAGCGTGGTCTGTGGGGGTCAATGGACTCCAGAGGGTGGGTGGCCACCAGGTGTTGTCCCAGGCGGTGGTGAGAGGTCCGAGGATGTGGATCTCCATTTTCTCTGAGTTTAACTTCAGGCAGCTGTCCTTCATCCAGGCTGCCACGTTCTTCATTCCTTCCTGGTGTCTTCTGGATTCCTTTCTGGTGGCTTCTTCTTGAGCGAGAGGCTGAGTTGGGTCTCGTCTGAGTAGGATACGATGTTGAGTCCCTGCTGTCTGACGATGGCGGCGAGGGGGGCCATGTAGATTTTGAAGATCGTGGAGCTGAGAGGTGATACCTGGGGTACTCCGCAGCGGACTTCCGTGGGTTTGGAGAGAAAGGGCGGGAGTTGGATCCTCTGAGTCCTGTCGGAGAGGATGGATCGGATCCAGCCAAGGGCAGCTCCTTGTCTTCCCGCGTCATGCAGTCTGGCAGCAAACATGCGATGTGAGACGGTGTTGAAAGCTGAGGAGAGGTCAAGAAGGATGAGGGCCGCAGTGTGTCCCTGGTCCAGTAGCATGCAGATATCGTCGGTGGCTGCGAGTAGGCCGGTCTCTGTGCAGTGATTGCTGCAGAATCCAGACTGAGAGGCATACAGGATGGAGTTCTCTTCTATGAAGGCGGTCAGCTGAGTGTTTACGATTCACTCTGTGACTTTGGCCGCAAAGGGGAGGAGAGAGAAGGGCCAATAGTTGTTCAGGTCCGTAGGGTCGGCCATTGGTTTCATGAGGTTGGGTTTTACCTCTGCCCAGTGCCAGTAATCTGGGAAGATGCCTGAAATGAGGGAGGCATTGATGGTTTGACCTAGTTCAGGTGCGATGGCGGGGGCGGCTCTGTGGAATATATGTGGGTGGCAGGGGTTCGTTGGGGAGCCTGAGTGGGTTTTCCTCATGGTGGTGGTGATGAGTTTGATGGTTGCGTGGTCCCAGGATGTGATGGTAGGTATGTCGGCGGCAGCGGGTCGGGGGGTGGTGTTCGTCGTACGTTCGCTGAAGTTGTCGTAGAGCGTCTTGATCTTCAGATGGAAGTAGGAGCTGAGCTTGTAGCATAGTTCCTGGGTGGGTGTGACATCCGTGGATTTGCAGGTGGGTTTGGCGATCTGCTGTATGACGTTGAACAGTTCCTTGGCGTTGGATACATTGGTCAGGACTTTGTCTCTTATGAAGGTCAATTTTGTGTCTCTTATGCGCTAGTGGTAATCCTTCTGGGCACTCTTGTGATTGTTCCCGTATTCTGTGGTTCTCAGGTTTCGCCAGGTTTTCTCCAGGCGTCTGCAGGATCATCTGGCTTCTTGAAGTTCTGCAGTGAACCAGACTGCTTTTATAGGGCATTGTTTGGCGGCGGGCGGAGGGGTGCGAGCATGCAGCGGGAGATCCAGCGTTGAAGTTCTTTGGCTGTGGAGTTGGTGTCAGTTGTGGCGCTGGGGGGGTCTTGGAGGAGAGTGCTGTTGAGGAGTTCCTCTGTGACCTTGCTCCAGTTCGTTCGTGGTGGGCGCGGGCGGGCTTGGGTGTGGTGGTGGTGTTGAACGTGAAATGGACGCAGTGGTGGTCGGTCCAGGGGGGTTTGGGTAGTGTGACTGAACGAATGTAAGTCCCTCCTTCGAAGATGGGGTCAAGGGTGTGGCCTGCTCTGTGGGTGGGCCTGTTGCCGAGCTGCTCCAGTCCAAGGTTGTCGAGGTTGTCGAGGAGAGTGGTCGAGTCGGGGTCATTGCTGTTGTCAAGGTGGAAATTCAGGTCTCAGAGTAGAATGTAGTCCATAGAGGTGATTGCTTGGGGTGCGGCAAGTTTGGCGATGGTGGTTTTGTGGTGAGTGAGGGGTACAGGCGGTCGGTAGATGAGGATGCCGTGTATTGTGGTCCTGGGGCTAGTCTGGCTCTGGGAGTGGAGGTGTTCTGTGTTGGAGAGGGGGTCGCTCGGGCTGGAAGTGGAGAGTCGGAGGGGGGTCTTGTGTGCGATGGCGAGTCCACCTTCTGGGCCATGTGGTCGGTCTATTCTCTGGATCTTGTAGCCGTCGGGTATGGCAGTGGCGAAGTCAGGGCCAGAGGTGGCGTTTGTCCAGGTTTCTGTGAAGAATGCTACGTCGGGTGAGAGGGTGTCGATCAGATCCCAGATCTCTACATCATGTCGGTGCACGAAGCGCACGTTGAGAAGGATGCAAGTCAGGGTATGGGTGGTGTGTGCATCGGGCGTGCCTTCGTCAGTCGCAGGAGCTTTGTTGATGGTGAAGGATCTGCGGCGGGGTCTGCACGAGAACTGCCTGTGGGTGGTGATGGGCGAGGATCTTGCGCAGTCGGCGTGTCTTCCGGGGTTGAGGGTGTGTAGGATGATTTGATCGTAGCCGTGGGGTCCGGGAGGACCAGGGGTCCTGGGTCGTGGACGGGCGCAGATGGGCATGCCTTAGGCGTGCCTTTGGCGCACAGCGGCCGCCATTATGAAGGGGAAGGGGAAGGAAAGTGCAGCTGGGAGGCGGGAGAGGGGTGGTAAGGGAAGGAGCCACGGGTTGGCAGCAGTAGGAAAAAAACAGAGGGGGCAACAGAAACAAAGAGGAAACTAGCGGCAAAAACACAGTGGCAGGCACAATAAAGTAAAATAAGCACACAAATTAGGCAGGCAAAATAAAGTAAATTAGGCACAGAAATTAGGCAAAAATGCGCAACACAGCAAGAACCAGAGTCAGGGTGTACACGAGCCCTGAAAGAGGAGTGTCAGGCTTGAGAGGCGATGCAGGGCACAGCGGAGCTGCCGGGGAGAGTGAGCTCCTAGGACCTAGGTCTGTCGACATCACCTCCTCTCGCCACATTGAATGGGATGCTTTTACAGTACTTTGCACTTTCCTCCCCACATCTTCCCTTGTATATACAGGTTGTGTTTGAAGGGGGAACCTCCCGCAGGGCACCAATTCGGGTTCACGAATTTAATGAACTCGGTAAGTAAAGCAAATGGTATTGATGGATGAGTTGCACGATGGGTAATCTATTTGAAAAACGGGGAAGATTGGTGTGAGTGATGGACCTACACGGGGTAATGTGATGAGTGTAAGCGAAGTTTGATGAGCCATCCGATCGAGAAGCACGAAGTCGTACAGTACTGTGCTCGCGTGCTGAGGAGGGTGGGGAAAAGAGATCCCACTTCAGCTAAAGGAATTAAGAGGATTCATTACCAACCTAACCATAACACAGCATGATATAAGAGAGACACAAATGGTTTGCACAATAGAGATGGCAAGCTTGAAGATGGTAAAAGAGAACGTACTACATTACTTTATTTTTTCTTTTATCCACAGTAAGTGTTTTTCCGTATTTCGGGATAAGCCTCTACATGTAACAAGAGAGGGCACGGATTTGTAAAGACCGGCTCAGTTCCAAGGGGCCCAGTATACCGAACTGCGGTAGGGCTCAGACAGAAATAAAAGGTGACTGTCCTGAAGAATACCGAGGTGACCAGCATTGGCACATTTATTACGGTTGAAACATGTCGACATAAGCAGTATCAGGAGGGAGGTCTTGTCAGATCCTTGGGCCTCGAACAAGACAGTTTCCATCCCAATTTGAGTTTTTAATCCTGATAGGGGTACCAGGTAATGTCCAATAAAACACTTATTTCAGTTGGCACCCTTAATCAGTTTTAACATTTCCCATTAACTGCACTTTAGTCGCACTATTATTTCTGACACTTGGTGATTGGCACAAATCACATCACATTATATGTTACATGTTTTCTGTGATTTATGGTTTGTCCTGTCGAGTGAAATTTATTGTTTTTTTTCCCCTTCCCTAATGCTCCGCCCTGGGTGTGGCTACACCAGGGCGTATTGCAAGCAGGCTCAATGATGGTAGAATGTAAATGTAAATGTAAATGTAAATGTATTTCGATTTATATAGCGCACTAATCACCCAGGGGTCTCAAGGCGCTTGCTTAGGGAACCCGTCCTGGTATTCCCCTGTGAGATACCCCGGCAGGGTATTCACAAGGTGAAAGCCAGGCATCCCGCCGCGAGGGGCCGTAGTGGAGATTAAGCAAGCTATTGCCCAGAGTCGCAGAGTGTGACCCCGTGAGTCGAGTAGGCACCGGAGCGAGAATTGTCGAGTCCGTGGAATTTTTGTGCCCGAGACCCGCCGAGGCGGGGAATCGAACCCTAGTCCACGGCTGATCTCAGCTTCCGGGTCTGCCGCCTCTAACCACTGAGCCACGCTTCTCCACCTTCGGTATGTGAGTGAGGGCAACTTTTTCCAATGATTGAACATATGTATATTGATATGTCTACGTTCCGTTGTGGTCGCTTTTTTTGTGTGTACTGGGGTGGTAGAGTTAGGAGCCCTCACCCCTTCTTTGTGTTTGATATGCTTTTAAAGTAACAATAAAAAGGAATGCCCTCAACATGCAACGGCAACTAGACAAAGAGGTCACAGAAATTGAACAGCAGCTGCTCCGCTTTGAAGGACAGATGGAGCTGACCCTGTCTGAGAGGGAACAACTGGGAGGGGCATGCACCTTGCTCACAGACCTCTTAGAGTGACTGAGTTGTTTCAAGTATGCAGTACACACTGCCAGAGTATACTCTGATTCTTACAAGGCTGGAGCTTTAGTATCTTGGTCGATACGACAAGAGCAACTGCCCCTTCCTATACTTGCCATACGCCGTGGAATCCGGCACCTGTACAAATTCCCAAATGAACGTTAATGAGGCATTCATGCACCACCACACCTCCCAATTCAAGCCAGCAGCACAGGCTATACCGACAGACCTTGACTCTTTCTTGGCCCCAGTGGCACTTTTCAGCACCACAATAGAACACCAAAAAGAGCTTAATGGGGAAATTACAATACATGACATCTATGAGGGCATCTGCGCACCTGCTTTAAGCAAGTCCCCCAGCCCTGATGGCCTGCCATCTGAGTTTCACAAAAGATACCCCCTCCTCAACTGGTCCTTCAATTGAAGACACTATATGATGAACTAATGACCAGCATGCACTTCCCAACTAAACTATGCGAGGCTCTACTGGTATCACTGCCTAAACCTGATAGGCACTCAGAGGACCTACTCTACTGTAGACCACTGGCCCTGCTCAACAGTGATTATAAAATATTGGCCAAGATATTGGCTGACACGTTCAGCCCAACGGTCCTGCAACTGATACACCCTGACTAAAATGGGTTTGCGCCTACCAGAAACACTTTCCATAATCTACGGCAATCCTTCAGAGTTCTTTAATATTCCCCCGTTAACATGGCCATGGTCCAGTTGCTTAGTGTTTGACTTACAAAAGTTTCTGACTACTCTCTGGAATGGCCCTACCTGTTTGAGATCCTCATCCGCTATGGCCTTGGCTCTCTTTTCCTCCACCTAGTGAAACTATTATACACAGATCCCATGGCCAGGGTCAAGGCTGAGCAGTTTATATCAGAATCAACCTGTTCACAGGGGCACATTCCAGGGCTGCTTGCTGTCCCCGCTATTGTTCTCCCTAGCAATGGAACTATTGGCCCATGTGCTTGATGAGCAGAGAAGTCAATGGGGGATACCCCTAGGTGACAGAACACATGCGGTGTCATTGTATGCAGATGACATGCTTTTGTACCAAAGCAACATCAGCAATATCCCAGCCACCATAGTGCACACGCTGAGCAGTTTTGTGCGGGTCTCTGGCCTAAAGGTTAACTGGGCCAAGCCATGTTTTTTCCCGTTCCTGGCCATCACTCCAAATCCTGCACTGCAGATTGGCGGAGCAGCCTTGCGGTGGCAGTCTGACATATTCTACTATTTGGGTATACGCATATATCACACCCGACTGACCTAATGGATGGCAACCTGACCAATGCTGTCACTTCCATACACACGCAGATGGTGTTTTGGCGATCCTTGCCACTCTAAGTGGCTGGATGCATAGCTGTCAAAAAAATGGTAGTATTGCTGTGCCTCCTTTAGTAAGTAAGTAAGTAAATACTTTATTTGATTTGGTTTAAATCATACAAAGAGCGGATTAACCGCTAAAAACACGTAAACACTTGTGATTTAAAATTCATGTATAAACACTAGTTTGTTAGTAAAATTTCTGTTTAAAACATTTTGATTATTAAAACAAAGGAAATCAAAGGAAAATAATACAGTTAGTGCATTTGAGTCTTATGGAGTTGATCTGGCTTGAGGAATGTGATTCTTTTACTTATATTTGCTATAAAGTAGATGTCTAAGCATTTTCTGAATCAAGTTCTGTGTCTTTCCTTTCTAGCGCTTTTGCAGGTAGTCTTAAAAGCTTTAGTGATTTGCATGCCAATTGCACTGTTGATCCTCCTAAACATTTTAATACTGCGGATCTGCATGTCCTTATCTGCTCTCTGTGCCTCCTTTAATATTTTGCCACTTTGCCCCTTTACATCACTGGAACCTTCTTCTGGACCCTCAAACAACTCACCAGGGACTTCATCTGGCATGCCTCGCAGTGCAGATTAATGCGCACTAAATTTTATCCACTAATTGATCAGGGGGGCCTAGATGTGCCGAACTTTGATTATTACTACCTGGCCTCCCAACAGCAGTGGGTGGCCAGGTGGCTAGCAGGCTGCCAGCTCGAGGACATGGCCACTGTTCACCCGTCTTGGGACTTGCCTTGACTGCTAAACCTATTCCACTCACACACAAGGCTGTCAGCATCCCAATTATTCATGCTACGAGTAGCACATTGCTGCTACAAGAGGTGTCTTTTTCTCACTAGAGCAACTTCACCCTTCTCTTCGGCTATGCGACTCCTTGGTATGCCACGTGGCACGATGGTGACATCAACCAGGAACTCTGTGGCTGGCACAATCTGGGGATACACGCACGGACTCTCTATTGAGACAGGGTACTCCTCACCATGGAGAGCTCATCGCTGACACTGGTATTCTTTGGGACAGTCCCTACCACACACATCCATCACACGTCACTGAGAGGGCACTGGGGCAAAATCCAACAGGAGCCCAAAATGCCCTGCACAATGCAATGTACTCATGTCATTTTGTCCTAGAGGCATGCTCACCCAAAATCCTATGCTTCTATTATGTACCACACTTTTTTCTTTCTGCAGAATTGGGAGGGAGGAACATCGGTATTTTCGCTGTTGGGTCTTGTGAATTCTTGTATGATGGCGAAGAGTTCCTTGGAGTTGTGGGAGTTAGAGAGAATTGTGTCTTGTATGCAGTTTATCTTTGTTGATTTGATGAGTTGGAGGTGTGCCGTGGTGGCAGCCTTGTAAGAGGAGAGTGCTTCTGGGGTTTTGCTGTTTTCCCACGTTTTCTCCAGTCATCAGCAAGAGTGCTTGGATTCTCAGAAGCCCATGGTAAACCAGGTGGCTTTCATGTTGTGTCATCTGGTGGTGTTCAGGATGGTGCAAGGTTGTTGGAGCAGGTGGTGTTCCAAAGGTGGAGGTTGCTTGCTGCAGTGTTAGTGTCTGTTGTATTAGGGGGAGGAGTGCAGCTGAGAGAGGAGGTGAGGTTTTCTTCAGAGACTTTGTTCCAGTTTTGATGAGGGAGGCGTGATGTGCGCTTGTTTGCGGTGGGTTTCAAGAAGGAGAAATGGTACTGTGGTGGTCTGTCCACAGCAGTTCTTTGGTGTTGCTGAAGTGAATGTTGTTTCCACTGGCAAAGATGGGGTTGAGTGTGTGTCCTGCCATGTATGTGGGGATACTTTTTTATTTAATTTTTATTTGAAAAGTTTTATATAGCGCGAATAAGACCCTTGCGGGTATCAGAGCGCTGTACAGATGTGGTGAAATCACGAATAAAACCAAGCACAATGTTACAAATGGTGTCCTTGTGTCCACACAACGTCGAGCAAAGGAGGAAACAATCAAGGTCAGAGGTTGGAGAACTACCCCTATCCGAACATTATCAGCAATGCCCTAGAGCATGATACCCATTTAACAGACAAGCATAGAATAAATCGAAACAACTGTGTCAAATAAGAGTCACATTTGTAGACAGAGCATGTGAACAAGTTGAAGGATTTTAATGTTCACTCGAGAATAGTTGTTTGACCTGTTTCTTGAAAGATGCCGTGGAAGGATTAGATCTGATCTGAGGAGGTAGAGTGTTCCAAATCCTTGGAGCAAGACCGGTGAAGGCCCAATAGTAAGATCTTTTCTTTTTGAATTTAGGATGCTTCATAAGTCGGGTGGGTGTACTTCTTAAGCTCCGATAAGAGCCCGATAGTTCAAGCTTATTTGCCAAGTATTCTAGGGTGTTGTGATGTATGGCTTTATGGGACCAGCAAGCCATCTTGAAATGTATTCTGGCTTCAATAGATAGCCAATTTAGTTGCAAACGGGCAGGGGAGGTATGGTCATGCTTTCTAGAGCCAGTGATGAGCCTGGTCGATGTGTTTAGAGTAGCTCTGAGTGGGGCCAAGCTAGCTTTGGGAAGCCCAGCAAGGGCCACCAAGCCATATTCCAGACGAGAGATAACAAGGGATTGTACAGCAGGCTTGATGTCTTCAGGAGGCAGGAAAGGCTTGATTTTCCTACAGGTGTTGAGTTGAAAGCTGGCTCCCCTAATAGTTGCACTGATGTGCGCTTGCATGTTTAGGTATTTGTCCAAGGTTATGCCTAACAATTTAGCAGAGTTAACCACATGAGGGGTGCAGTTAAGAGCAGTGAGTTGATTAAGCCAGACAAGGGTAGGTTCAGAGTGGCTGGGTGGAGCAATCAGAAGGAATTCAGTTTTGAGAGTATTTAACAGAAGATGGTTCTGGGCTAACCACTGTTGAGTTTATGAGAGAGTATCATTTAGCGTATTTATGTCTTCTTGAGAGGAGATCTTCAAGTACAGTTGTGTGTCATCCGCATACATGTGGTACTGAATGTTAGAGTAGTTCTGAATGACGGTTAGTGGTTCCATAAATGGGTTGAAAAGAGTGGGTGAGAGTGTGGATCCTGCGAATGGATGCATTTCTCTAGCAATTTAGCTAGAGTCACGATGCTGGTGATAGGTCGGAAGTTGTCAGGATCAGATACATCAGAACTGTGCTTCTTAGGGATGGGAGTAACTTGCCCTCTCTTGAGGCAATCAGGGATCCTTCCCTGTAAGAGAGATTCATGAATGATCCATGACAACAGAGGGAGAATGGCCGAATTGAGATCTTTAAAAAACTTAGCAGGTAGTGGATAGCTGAAATGGTTGGAAGGTTTAAGGGACACCATGTTGTGGAGCTGCTCAGTGATATCTGCAAGGAGAAAAGAATTCCAGGAGGTGTTGTTTTTGAGAGAAAAACTAATGGTTAAGGACAAAGCTGAAGGTTCTACCCATTCAACTGATGATGCAGTGAGATTCAAAGGTCTCCAATTGGGAGTGACAGGATGCAGCTCCAGTTACATTTACTTGTTTTTTCAGCGAAGTGCACTGATAAGTCCTCTCCAATAGGAAGCAGGGACAAGGGAGACCAGATAGAGATGGAAGAGTGGTTAGCTTGTTGCTTGATTATTTCAAAGATCTTCTTGGGTCTAGTCTAAGCGCCATCCAGCTGAGCCTTGAGGTGGTCTGTTTTAGCAATGTATTTGTGTTTGTTGTAAGTACTTCTCACCTTTCTTAGCTGAATGAAGCTTGTGTAGGAGGGTGTGTTTCTCCAACGTTCCTCTGCAAGTCTAAGATTGTGCCGCTCATCCTTTAGGTAAACAGGTAGGTGTGCCTTCAAGGGATTTACTTGAATACTCAATTAGGTTATTTTATAGTCGCATTTAGGAGCAAGGTAAGTTGTATACCTGCTAATTAATTTCTTTCAACAGCTTATTCTACTGCACAATCTCTTCAAAAAGCAGAACAGAGTCACAAGCAAAACAATATATATCATATAGAATATATATAAAAAATGAAACAGTGCAAAAAACAAACAGAAGCGGTGTATATAGAAAAATATTCACTTTTTATCTTAGGATTTCATCAAGGATACTTATAGATAATACAAACAATGAAACAAGAAGGTAACGATTTGATACACTAGAATTTCACTGTAACAATTGCAAACACTTTTGCTAAAAAAAAAGTCAAACAAATGTCTGGGAAAGAAGCGTGTAAGTCGGCGGTGGTTGTTAGTCGGAATGAGCTTTTGTGACCGATGGCGAGGCCTCCTCCTGGGCGGTTTGGGCTGTCTTTCCTCAGGATCTTGTATCTGTCCGGGATGGCGGTTGTGATGTCTGGGGCAGAGCAGGTGTTGGTCCAGGTTTCTGTAAAGAAGGCGATGTCGGGTGAGTGAGTGTTGAGGAGGTCCCAAATTTCTACGGCATGTCTGTGCATGGAGCGTATGTTGAAGACAATGCAGCTCAGGGACATGTGTGGGGTGGAGTCAGGTGGATTGAGTCTGGCTGTCTGCATCCGGAGGTGGGTGAAGGTATGGTGGAAGTGTCAGCAGGAGATTGGTCCATGGGTGTTGCTCGGCGTCGAGCTCTGGCAGTTGATTTTGCGTCCAGGGTTGAGTGCATGGGAAGTGCTGGAGTCGTAGGGGTTGGGGGACCCGGGTCCCTGGCGCTGGTCGTGGTTGGGTCATGGATTGGCACAGACGGACGTGCATTAAGTAGGGGTCAAAGGGAGGGGGAGCAGCTGGGAGGTAGGAGGCAGGAGCAGGAACACGCAGGGTAGGGGCCGCAGCAGGCAGCACCGGCAGGAAAAAACAGGACACACAGGCAAAGAGAGAAAAAGATAATGAATAAAAAAGGGAGAAGAGATAAAGGCCGCAGAGAAAGGCAAAACAGAAAGGACAGAAAAGGCTGACACCCACAGAGCAGACTAGCAAAAGACTAGGAGGTCAGAGGTCTTGCTCTCCTTGGCGCGCAGCAGCCACCATTAAGTAGGGTTTGGGGGAAGGGGGAGCAGCTAGGATGTGGGAGGCAGGAGCACGTTGGGGGGTAGGCCACGGGGCAGCATCAGCGGGAAAAAACAGGACAAAGATGCAAAGTGAGAAAACGGCAAAGAATAAAAAAGCAGAAGACAAAAAGGCAGCAGAGAAAGGCAAAACAGAAAAGACTGACACCCACAGAGTGCAATAGCAGAAGAACAGGCTCTTCCACTAGACCAATGCAAAAAATACAATGTATGGACAAAATGCAGAACAATGTCATAAATTCACCTCGGTACAGAGATCTGGGCCTAAATCTACTGTTTATTTGCCCCTCATGCCATTCCAGCTCTGGAACCCTGCCATATGCAAATCAGTCTTGGCCCTGTGCCAAGTAGGAACAGTCCAGCCCGAACTGCCAGGCCATGTCCTCCCTGGGCTGGAAACAAGCATGCTAGGACCGGTTTCGCGGTTTCACCCTTCATGAGTCAGGATAGCTTGACTCCAGTGGCATGGAGAGCACAAGACCCACTTCTGGGCATACCCGTCCCACTCAGGGTGACAAATGCAAAAATAACAATTGATGGACAGAATGCAGAACAATCAGTGTATAAATATAGGGGTTCTCCGGACAATGAATAAAGTTCGTAAGTCAGGGACAAAAGAGCAATTCTCTTAATAAACGTTTATGCAACTATATATTTTAGAAGTTCTGATAAGCAAAGGGGGGCTCTGGAACTTAATGACTAGAGGTAGGCAAGATGGCATCCGATTGAGTGCTCCGTGGAAAGCAGACGATGCGCCTGGGGCTTCAACAAACCAGGGACCATTGCAGGCTTACACTGAGGGGACAGAGGGGCGTTATAGGCTCGCGCAGGAGAAGCGCAGGATTCTGTGGCGAGAGCTGGGAATCGCTCGCACGGCTGCTGCTGACGGCGGTGGCTTCTGGGATTAGACACGTCGATGGCTGCAGAGGGCTTTGGTTGCCTGGTTACTGAGACGCTTTTGTTACTCAGACCACGGAAGCAATGGCGGTAGCTGCCTGTGGACGGGAGAAGATGTGGTCAGCTTCTATTCTAATATAGCCATGCCGGGAGGAGTCTGAGTCCAAAACGGAGGGCAGAAGAGCAGACATTCGAGCTGGTAAGGGGCAAACAGGAGAAAAAAGAAAAGGAAAAGTCAGAAGGATATGGAAAGCTTTCCCAACGTTTACCACTGACAGGGGAGCAGGGGAAGTTACAACCTCCCACTACAAGTATGTTTTACCCCTGGGCATGAGTGAAAATGAAATAGGGGTTCAAGGGAAACAGGAATTTCAAGAAGATAAAGTCTGCAGAGGGGAAACGCATTATGTGGGGTACCTACCATGTAACACAACACAGTGTATGATATCCGGGAGAGGATGAGAACCTGCTGAATCAGGGCAGGACCTCATGGCTGTCAAGTGCTGCTAGAACTATCCTGGAAGTGCCAGAAACTCACTCCGAGGTTGGTAAAGAGAATCAAATTGCTCTGAAGGATAATTGCTCTCTAAATGCTTCAATCAATAAAGCAAAGATTGAGATGGGTGTAAGTACACCAGGCATGGCTAATGAAACCAGGCGAAACATTGCAACAGGGAGTAAATCCCAAAGAAAGCTCATGGAGACCAGACATCTCTCCCCCGACTCTCTGGAAAAGTTTTGTTCTCTAACTGAGGAATCTGGGGTATCTGATACGAGAAATTCGGCTGGAAGTGATGGAGGAGTAGATACCTCTTCAAGCATTAGCAGCATGCAAAGGGAAAGGGGGACTTTGAAAAGAACCAAACGGTTATCAGGAAAGAGAATTCATAAGAGAGGTCTTAGAGATAGAGAGGAGGTGGAAGAACTGGGCTGGGATTATTCAGCTACCCAGTTATTATCCCCTGATGAAACACACGACAAGGGGAAGTCTCCAAGGAAGAATCCAGGGGGTGAGTCTTTGCAAGTTAATGATGAGAAATCACCTGAGCCCTCTCTCTCTCAGATCCTGCAATCTCTCTGAGTATTTCAAGACAAGGTTAAATCAGATAACTGCCAGGCATGACGAGCCTCTCAAAAATTAGAAGGATCGATTCATAAGATTGGGAAAACATGCACCGAGATTTCAGAAAGACTAAACATGATGGAAACATGCACTGAGGTACTAGAGAACGCCGTAGATACTCTAAAGGCCCAGGCTACATCACAGGAGAGTGCTCTGAAAGATGTGATGTGGAAACTTGAGTAGTTTGAGAAAGATCAGCGGCGCAATAATTTGATATTGCTAGGGATACCTGAAAATTGTGAAGGCAGCAATATAAGACAATTCACAATCACCATGTTGAAAAGTGCCCTAACTGAACTCGCTCATTGGGACTAGGACAAGGAAGTCCAGCGCATTCATCGATTCCCTCTAACACCTGCAAAGCACCTATCTAATGATGGAATGCTACCCCATGCCATATTGTTCTACTTCAGGAATTTTTTATTACGCCAGGCTTGGTATGATTTGGCCAGACATAACATTAAAAGGAATTTTGCCAAACCAGATTTTGCACATGCTACCGTGGAGAGGAGATGGTGACTCAGACAGCTCATAACTCTTTTTCAGAAAGCTGGAGTTGTAGTATTCTTGTAGAACCCAGCCAGGCTGAAAGTTGTTTTTCATAGCCAGAATTACAGCTCTACCTCAGAAATCCAAGCTCAGAATCTACTAGATGACCTCTCAGCGGGGGTTGTTGGGAGAAAAAAAATAATAATAAGCAGGTTACATATGCGAGAAAGGAGATGGCTAGAATGGTTAATCCCTTCAAGTAGGGAGATTATTTTCTTATTCTTTACTTTTTTTGAGGTTTAAACACGTATTAGAGCACTGGTGGAGGGGGAAGGAGGAGGAGGGGGGAGGTGTGGTTCAGACACCTTCACGCAGGCTCACGGTTGAGCCTGGTTGCCTAAGATGCGGTGGTGGGTGGGGGTGAGGAAGGAGTGGGGGATGGCTATCCTCAGACAGGGGTTTAAAGAAGGTGGTGCAACAGAGTTTTGTGATACAGACACTACCATAGTCAGAGTAAATGAAAAGAGGGAGAGATTGGCATGGTGGGTTTGTTGGATAATGATGGGATATCAGAATCAATGAAATGATATAAACTGTCATGGGTAGATTGAGAATTTTAACTGTTAATATATGTGGCCTCAATGATATCAAGAAAAGGCAGAGGGTAACGGTTAGACTGCAATCCTTTGGGGCAAACATCATATGTCTCCAGGAGACTTATATTGAAGGATCACAACTACATGTGCTTAAAACTTTGGGTACAAACTGATCTGTGCAACAACGCAGGGGGCCAAGGTTCAGGGTGTTGCTATATTGGCTAAAGCTGGTGGGATGCAATATTCTCAATCTTGCTATGACAAATTTGGGCGGTGGGCAATTACAGAATGTCAATATGCATGGGGTACAAATTGTCACATATATCAAGGTGCACTACTCTTGCCCATGTAGTGCAAAACAAATGTAACAAGTTTTTTTACTGATGTCATTGTTAAACCATTTTTCCAACAAATAATTGTGAACTGATCATTTCAATGTTATAGCTAATATACAGAAGAAAGAAAAAAGAGAAGAAAATAGCAGTAATCAATTTAATTTTCCACTTATCTTCTGTATAATACAATTCTTTACAATGCATTCACAACATTATGAATGCTACATAAGGTCTTTCTTTGCCATGTTCCCAATGCATTTCTGGAATCTCTTCTTCAGGGGAACTCTGTGATAACAAATAATACATGCTTTTTATCTTATTGTGTGAACACAACTAAAAAAACATCAAAAATATACAGACTTTTCAGGTTTATGCCCTTCACCGTGTTGTTTAGAGTGACTTAAAAAATAACTGAAAGATTCCTTCATGGACATCTGTCCATCAGCTGCATCATGGCTCCCTTTCAGTGTGACTTATGGATGATAAACATGCCCCTAGTGCATTGCCTCCAAAACATGCAACTTCGCTCCCTGTGCAAACAAGTCTCACATACCCTGCCCTGAATTGACCTCACCTTTCAAATATGTGAGTGTATCTATGAAAAAAATCAATTCATGAATAATTATACATTCTGAGCGACGACCCGAGTTTAAGTTTTTAGAACAGACCCAATTCTGCCAAACACTTACTACAACTGCCGTGCCTCGATGACATATGCCAAAAAAGATAACGTCCGGTGTACTCGCTCAATCTATCAAGAAAACAGCGATTTCAAGGACTTTTTTAGCTTGAAACCTATATTTGCACATTAACGGTCTTAAAATGTAAAAGAACTTTTGAAAAAAGACCAGAATCAGCAGCTAAAATACAAGCATCAGGC
Source organism: Lissotriton helveticus (assembly GCF_964261635.1). Lineage (NCBI taxonomy): Eukaryota > Metazoa > Chordata > Amphibia > Caudata > Salamandridae > Lissotriton > Lissotriton helveticus. Next base: position 732,453,338 of record NC_136059.1, on the reverse strand, counting down.
ATGTGAAAATGCTACAACTGCAGTCACTGCAGCAATGTGATTGTTGGAAATATATTCACACATTCACAGACTGGCAAGAAAATACATTTAACTCCCACCTCATATTGCAATACAGAGATGGTAGTGTATGCCATTAAGTGCCCATGTGATCTTGTCTATGACAGAGTCTGTACTCATTAGTTGGTTGATTAGTTAACATGGCAGGTCAGTGTAGCACACAATAGAGGAACTTTTTGTCAATTGTTTACCCACAAGATATGCAGTATTAAGCGCAGGAGTGCAGGTTATACCAAAAGTTTGAATGGGTCTCAAATCGACAATATGTACTTTATATGGGAATATTAGTGACAACACCAATGTATTTGATAACATCTCTAATGAACTCGCGCATTGGTCCCTTCCGTTGATCCTATGTGGGGATTGTAATATTCATATACCTAGTGACTTGTCACTAGAGGCGGGATATAGATATCAGGGGAGGAAACCAAAAGTGTTTCTGGCCTTAAGGAACCTATGCCTGACCCATGGGTTGATCGACTGTTGGCAAATGATGAAACCAAGTGACCCAGGGTATACTTTTTTTCCCCACATATGACTCATGTCAGACGAAACTAAATGTTTGTCTCCAACATGTTGTGCTCGAAATGTAGAATAGAAAAGTTACCACAGGTTTTATCAGATGACAACCCTTTAGCTCTTAATATAGAAATGGAAGCGGTCAACCCAAATGTGAGAACCTGGACCTTCGAGAGATCAATGTTGTCAAATGAGGGGGATTGCAGACATATGAGAGAATGGATTCCCAAGGTTTGTGGAGGATCATCTGCGAAGCACAACAACTGAGGTGGTATGGGATGCTCTGAAAGCAGGGGTTAGGGGGAAATACTGACGTACTCTTTCAATTGTAACAAAGAGGCTAAACATCTATTGGAGGTGCTGCCGGAAGATCTGGGGACAGCAGAAGAGAGACTGATTAGGGCTATACATGAGGGATGGGAGGTGGATCTTGAACAAAGATGTGTGGCTTTAAAACCAGCAAAGTGTTTGAAGTGATGCGGTATACGATGGCGCCTCCAGTCGTACACGTGTATGTAAAGCGAGACCAAACAGTGAATGGTGCTACAGGTAAGAGGATAACCTAAAACACCCAAAAATGACCGAAGTCCTTGATACAATAATACAGGTAGCCTGTGCACACGTAATCCTCATTAACAGTAACAATGCACCTGAAACACGAATAAACCACACAGACTAAAACGTCAATCCGACTAGTGTTATTGTTATGTTCATGAGATACTTGCAGCATCAATACTGGTAATGAGGATTACGTGTGCTCAGGCTACTTGTAAAGATGTGTGGCAATTGCTAAAGCTGCCTTTATGGATATATTAACAGACAAAGCAATAAGTAAGGCGAAAACTCAAAAGTAAGTGGTGTACGAACTAAGTGAACAGGTCGGTCACCATCTGACAGTCCACACTAAACAGCAAAGTACATTGAGTATAATACGAGAAATTACTGACCCAGTATACGGTCGGACAACCTAACCTGAAATATTTTGGGCAGCATTTCGGAAATACTATCAAATACTATGTAAAGCTAGGATGGGGGAGGATCAGAGTAAGATTGAGGAATACCTGGATCTAATCCCTCTCTTAAGATTGGAGAAAGAAGACCAGGACAACTTAGACTGTCCGCACAGTTGAAAGAGATTCTACTCTCTATGAATAGCCTAGCTAAAGGGAAAGCGGCTGGTACAGATGGTATACCAACCAAATTGTATACTAAAAGGAATAATCTATAACCTATTCACTCAAGTATTTAATGGTGGTGGCCTCCGGGTTCATGGTCTCTGGCGAAGATAGTGGTCTTCTTAAAAAAAATAAACCTTTGTTACAATTGGGATCATATCACCCTATCACACTGATTAATGGTGACATAAATTCATCTCGGATCGCCAACATGGGTTTATCCTGGCAGATCTACCATTGACCATATACAAAGAGTGATTACTCTATTTGACATCACCATTGTTGCAGGGGACCCTATGCCACTCATTTTGTTAGAGGGTGAGAAAGCTTTCAATAGGGTCTCCTGGCAAAATCTATGGACGGCTATTTCCAGAAATGGCATTAGGTATGGCTTTATCAAGGCAGTACAAATGTTATATACAGAACCATCAGCATTAGTTATGGTCAATGGTGCACCCTCAGAAAAATTACTAATCTCCAGAGGGACCGGACAGGGGTGCCCTTGCTCCCCTCTCCTATTTGCGGTGTTCATAGACCCCTTTATCCGAAGGTTAGAGAATAATGCACTAATTTAATCAATCTGGTTTCAGAATTAGCCGACTAAGACCTTGGCCTATGCCGATGATATTGCATTGGTTACATCTGATCCAAACACCGCCGAAAAGATAATTGAAGATGAGACTGAACTTTTTGGGCAGATCTCCGGTTATGCTCTCAATCAAGACAAAATACAGATTGTGCTCAACGAAAAAATCACGATGACAGATAACCGGGAAGTTGAAAGAGCCACGTATTTGGGTGTCAGCATAACCTCTAAACTACACAATTTGGTTAAGAACAACACGGAACCCTTAATGGAGCATCCAAAAAAAGATCTTGCTTGGTTGAACAACTTCTATTTATCCATTGGCGGAAGAAAAATGATGCTCCTCCTGAAACCTTTATATTTTCATTAGGGCAATATGTCTGGAATTCAATCCACAATGGCTTTAAGCAATAGAGCATATGTTTTCCAGGTTTATATGGGCATACACAGGACCTCGTAGAGCACTTAGGTTTTTCATTTTACGAAGGGAGAGAGGTGGCTTTGCTCTCTGTAACCTGAAATTATATTATTGGGCTACCACACTAATTTATGGCAGGGAGCTGCTTAGGATAGAAATGGATAACAGGCCAAGTACTAGGGTTCCCTCACCATTGGAACTTATGTTGGGGGGGGCAGGAGAATATCTGTTGTGGCAACTGCATGATAGTTTTTACAAGAAAGTTTTTTTAAAACTCTGGGTGGTATACACAAAGTACGAAGTACTGTATGTAAAACCTTAGGAATTGGTATAATATCCTTTTATACACCTATATCAAACAGCCACAATCTCCCCGAGATATTTGGAGATTTTTATATAAATAAATGGATTCGGGCCGGGATTGTCCAGATTGGCTGTTTTTTCCTCTTTAGGGCTTAAGTCTTTTGACAAAATGAAAAATGAATATAATGTTGATTGAAGGGATTGTTTTAAGTTTGTCCAAGTTAGGGGCTTTCTTTGGTGAAAGAGAGGGGAAGGAGTAAGTTTCAGAGAGTAGAAATCATTGAAAGCATAGTTAGTGATAAAACTGAAACTACTGGGGAAATCTATGGTTTCCTCAATGCTGCTATATCCGACAACCAGGATAAATGTTCTTTAAAATGGCAGACCAAATTGGGGATTTCAGCTGAAACGTTTTTGTACACTTATGAATTATCACAATCTCTTTTAATGTCCACTGTGTTGCAAGATAGCCAAATGGGGATCTGGAAAAGGAACAGTATGCACTTTATAAGGCTGATATCATCCATATGTTTGCATCCTCTAATGTATTACAAAAACTGATTTAGGATGTCTCGGATTTCTTATCAGAAGCATTAAGAATTGAAATAGAAGTATCAGAATAGAAAAGTAATGTTAGGCACGGCAGGTGCAAATCGAGAGAGGAATAGACATGGATTGATTTTTTTTAGCAATGGCCCTCTTAAGGATTTGCATCACCTCTGCCTGGTTGGATTCAAGGCCTCCGGCCTTTCAATAATGGATTGCCAGATTGTTAGCAACATGTAGCCTGAAAGTAGCCATATATAAACGGAAAGGGTGTCTTACATGTAAAAAAGGTATGAAATCTGGGATGCCCTATTCAAATGGATGCAAGGGCATAGCGGGTCATGAGAATCCATGTATGTTTTTATCATTTTTTGTATAGTTTTCTTCGCTTCTTTAGCAAATAGTCGCACATGCCACTTAAGAAATGCACTTGCACGTTTCTTGGATATTACTGGAATTGAGTTGCACAGGATTGTATTTGAAAAGTTTATACTCTTGGGAAGCCTATCTGTATTTAATGATGAATGATAATATTTATTGCACCTGATGAATTAAGTGTTGTTGTTTTACTTACCTGTCTTTGGGGAATGGGGATGGAAGGGTGGGGGGAGTTTACATGTAAAACAAAATGAATAAAGATAATTTTTTTTAAAAAAGGAACTTAATGACCAGACATGACCAAAATACTGAACTCGATTTAGTATATTTATTATATCAAAAATAGAAAAGAAATAAAGATCTATTTTTTTATCACAGATTTTTAGTATTGAAATATCTTATCATGGCTAGTAGTAGATACAAATAATTCATACATCCTCAATCATACTATCGAGAATTATTCATAGTGTAATTTGACACAATTATATTCTCCTTTTAACATTTTATTCCATCATTGCTCTATTAACATTGAACATTTCCAATCATTACATGGAAGGTATGACCTTCTACATTTGATCAAATTCCATTGTATCTTCAGGAACTAGCTTTTTCATCATATCTGTTTTTTGACTTTCTCTTTTTTAAAATATAGAGTTCTGTCAAATTACGAGGACTGCAAGAATTAATCTTTTGTCAAACATCATGGCTATGTGTTCTTCTCTCCTATGTGCATTTTGGCTAAGCAGCCTTCATCAGGAAGCCATGTACAATTGAAAAGTCCTATAATGTCCAAGTAACCTTTGTTTTTTATATGAATTTCTAAGGTTTTTTCTTTTTTTCCCTTATTGTAACCTCTAATGTTTGCCACGGCAACCACCACCTCCTTTTATATTTTTATGGCCACATGACCCCGGGCCCTGGCCCACCTGGCGGCTATAATGTAAACAAGTGCAGGAGACCGTGCTTGTATTTGCCTGGGATTCATGACTTCACCGCGATTACTAAGCAAACATTCTTTTAAAAAGTGCTTTTTTGCCATGGCGGGTCCCCATTGTTCCAGGCACTACCTGTATAAAAAGATCCCTAAACATTATTATGCCACTTGATGCACTGGAAGAAATGCCCTGTTCTATGACTAATGTTTCTTGAAGTTGACTGTTGCTACCTAAATATTTGAACTTGGTCAGCTATCGGTAGCCCTGTGTTAGTCAGGGCTATGATTAGTGTTCTGCCTTTTATATTAATGCGACTAAAGCAAAGCCTATTTTTATGGAGGTGTACTGTGCTTAGCATACTCTGCTTTGTAGCTTATGTGTGTGTGTATTAAATACTAATTAAATTGAATTAAAAAAACAATCTTAAACCGTATAATGTAAATAATTTTCAGATACTGGATTAATGTAAGAATTATTTATGTGTGAACAAATGTATGGCCAAAACAAAATGCACTATTTGTGACTGGGAAATTATGGTTAAACATTGTTCATGTCTTCTTCACAGGAATCGGTTATGGAATGTCAGTAGTGGGCCCTGCTATTGGCTATGTGTTAGGTGGACAGTTACTTAACCTTTATATTGATTTTGATCGAGTTAAGAGGTAAGTCCTGCTCTTGCTCTTCTTTGTGTGTCAATTAGAATTGTAAAAAGAATGCTATTTTTGCATACCTGTTTTGTTTACTTTACCTAAATCTTACCCACTCAGTAGTACAATGTTTGAGAGTTTTTTTTAAAGTTTAAAAAGCTCTACTTAAACAATGCAGCAAGATACAGAAGAAATAATAAAATCTCTGTAACAAGCAAAGATGATGCCAATGTCAACAATAGAATAATATATAAAACAGCTAACATGAATATTGACCATATGACATTAAAGCTTTTGTGAGTTTTCTTATTAAGAAAGGAGCTGTGATAAAACCTAGAAAAAGATAAATGGAGAGAATAAAAGTACAAGAGTTAGAGTGTGAAGACCAGGAATGAAAGAAGATAAATGTATGTGGTAAACAATGGAGAAATATGGGTAAATCAAGTAAATAATATACCAATATTGAGGTCCGAGAAGTTCAAGGTGGTTGAAAATACATAGCAGTAACAGAAGATACACATAGATCATTTTCGGAGACAACATTCAAATAGGTAATTGTTAGAAGTCAAGATGATCCCCTATTGACAGCAATGTCTAATCTATGATGATAACATACTGCATACCACCATGCTTTAAAAGAAATATTTGAGGAACATTTCCATGTAATCATTATTTATTGAAAGGCAGTGGCAAATAAAATGTCAAACAATTTATTATGAACTAGGGTTATATCATTGGGTTCAACTAGGCTGCCTAGACATATGGAAGAAACTTTGAAGGAAGATTGAGTATGGAAAATGAACTCAATTTGTCTCCATACCTTATGCAAGAATGCCAAAGTAGAAAGAAAAGCATGTGGGAAATATCATTTTTGGGTTTAGCACAAGATCTACAGATGGTAGACATAAGTGGAGACAGTTTCATAAGCAACAAGGGAGTAACATATAGTCTAATATATACGAAAAATAAAGTCTGTTTAGTATTGGATGTTTAGAGGTTTTGTACATTTTTAGCCATAGTTTGTCCCATAAAAGTAGTCTACCAGGTAAGATCAAATTCCATCTCCCATTGAAGTTTTATGATAGATTTTGATCTTAGCAAAGGAGCAGTGGAGATAATTCTTTATATGAGGGAGGCTTTAGGTAAGGATTTTGAAACCTAAAACAACCAAAATTGAGTTGCAGAAGAGACTGGAGAGCTATCAAAAGAACACAGAGCATCTAATACTAAATTTCCTAGAGGTGTGAACCTAGATTGAAATGACTTAGGGAAATGAAAACGTGACTCAAACCGAGGAAAGAGGATCATCATCCTGAAAGAGATCCGAAACCCATATAATAGCTTAGCCCCTTGAAATGAAATGAAATGAAAAAGACTCTTGTATAGCGCATGGCTACTCGGGAGCATCCCAGCGCTTAGGAAAGGACCAAAGGGGAATTATAGTGCAGAGGGCCAGGGCCAGAGGCTCTAGATCGTAGGAAAGAGCCAGGTTTTTAACTTTTTCCGAAATGCGACCAAATTGGGCTCCTGACGAAAAGAAGGAGGAAGGGAGTTCCACAATTTTGCTGCATTGTATGAGAAAAGACGGCCACCAGAGCGGGACCTGTTAATTCTAGGGATCACTGCAAGATTCAGATCATTGGATCGAAGGTTTCTGAGAGCTTTGTATGGTCTGACCATCCCATCTAAAATAGGAGGGCCTTTCCCATAGAAAGTTTTATGTGCCATGCAAAGTGTCTTAAAATGAATCCGCTCCTTCACCGGAAGCCAGTGAAGGGCGTTCAGCGCGGGTCTAGCTGAAGAGCGATGGCTGGTGCCCGTTAGCAGTATTGCCGCCGAGTTTTGAACGATCTGAAGTTGCTGGGTCACCGATGCTGGAGCTCCTAAGTAGATTGCGTTGCCATAATCTATCCTAGAAAGAATTAGTGACTGGATTAGAATTATTTTGGCTTTTTCTGGTAATTGAGGGAGGATTTTGCGGATTGTCTTTAATAGGCCAAAGCAAGTGGCCGCTGTTTTTCTTGCCTGGGGCCTGAATGACAATTCAAGCCAAAAGCCAAGGCTCTTAATCTCAGTTTTAGGAGTGGAGCCAGGACCCATACAGAGGGGCCAGGATATAGAGTTGTCAAATGTGGCCCGCCTTCCGAGTAAAATCAGCTCAGTCTTTCCGCCGTTCAGCTTGAGATGGGACAGGTCCATCCAGCTTGCGACCGCTTCCAGACAGTTGCACAGATTCATAGGAAGATGTTCTTCCTGATTCAAGGAGACCACCGGCTGGATGTCATCTGCGTAGCTTACCAGTTGGATCCCGAAAGGGGCCACTATCTCTGCCAGGGGAGCCATGTACACGTTAAACAGTGTGGGGCTGAGGGAGGAGCCCTGCGGCACCCCACACTGCAACGGAACCGGGTGGGAGCAGCTGTTGTCCGCAAACACCTTGAAAAACCTATCCCTGAGGAAAGATTCAAGCCACCTAAGGGCCTTGCCCTTGACTCCGATGTTATTAAGGCGAGATAGGAGGATAGGGTGATTAACCGTATCGAAGGCGGCGCTGAGGTCCAGGAGGATGATGGCCGCGCTGCCACCTGCATCCAAAATCCTTCTGGACTCCTCAACCACCTTCAACAGAGCTGTTTCTGTTCCTTGACCCTTCGGAACCCTGTTTGGGATGGGTGAAGCAGATTGTGTAATTCTAAAAAAGAAGCCAGTTGGTTGTTGACAAACTTTTCAGTCAATTTACTGATACCTGGGAGCAGGGAAATGGGACGATAGTTAGAAAAATCACCTGGGTCAAGGTTAGGTTTCTTTATCAAGGCGTTGACCACAGCCATTTTCCACTCTCTAGGGACCGTACCTGACTCTATAGAGGAATTAACCAAGTTAACAATAGGTGTGCTGATGACAGGCAGGACTGAGTTTAGGATGTTCATTGGGGCGGGGTCAAGCGGCTTGCCACTCTTTATGGCATTCAGAAGAGGGGGTAGGAGATCTACCTTGAGAAGAGAAAAAGCAGAAAGCTGAGGAAAAGTTGAATTGACCGAAGTAAAAAACAAGGAGTGGGGTTCAACAGATGATGTGGGAGAAGCGTGATGAGGATCTTTTGAATTTTAGTGGCAAAAAAGTTTGCCAGTTCTTCACAGCGGGCGCCTGTTTCATCTGAGGTGGGCATCTGAGGTGGGCATCGGATCAGGGGCTTTTAGCAGGGACTTTACCATTCTAAACATCTCTCTAGGGGCGTTTGCGGAGGTCTCAATTTTGTCTGCATAAAAAGTAGATTTGGCGGTAGTTAGAGCGGACTTATATTTCTTTATGGCGGCTCTATATTTACTTTTCTTCACAGGATTGAAATCTTTCCGCCATTGCCTCTCCTCCCGTTTACACTCTTGTTTAAGAGTCCTAAGTTCCAAATTAAACCAAGGTTGGTTAATGGAGCCTTTCTTTTTAATAATCGATTTTTTGGGGAGTACGCTGTCTAAAGACTGTTCTATCCACTGGTTAAAATCCCTATTTGCTCTATCTATGTCCCGGTTGGCAGAAGGTTCAGTCTTCTTCAAGATATCTGACCATTCATGGAGCTCAAGTGTGGGCCAATGTCTAGCTAATGCTCTGTGGGAGGATGTAATTGGACTGGGGCAGGGCACCTTCCAGGTAAAAGGGATTACCATGTGGTCCGACCATGGGATCGGATAAGGGTCATCCGTAATTAAACCTGGGATGTTCGAGAAAATAGGGTCCAAAAGATTCCCTCTAGAGTGGGTAGCATGTTGGACTTTTTGACTCAAATCGTAAGTCCCCAGATCTTTAGTCAGGTCTGTAGCAATGGAATCATGTGGACTATTAAAATGGAAGTTCAAGTCCCCCAGCACCATAAAATTGGAGACTGTACTAGCCAGGTCCATTACTATTTCAACCAGTCCTTCATGGAATTGCCCTGGGGGGCCAGGAGAACGATATATCAAGAGCCCTGAAAATGAGGTTTCTGGGGATAGTGAGATGGAGAAATGTGCACTTTCACAGTCTGAGATAGAACTATCTAACAAACAACAGGCTATATAATCTTTGTAAATAATGGCAACCCCTCCTCCGACTTTGAACACTCTGTCCGTATGTTGTATCAAGTATCCAGGCGGTAAGGCCTGGACAATATCGGGACCAGAGTTTGGTCCCATGTTTCAGTAATGTAAAGTATGTCGAGAGCCGTACTGTGAAGTAAAAGGGAGATTTCAGTGGAATGCTTCGGCAGTGAGCGACAATTTACTAATGCCATTTTCAGTTAGACCTCCATCTTCCCTCTGATTTCAACCGGCTCTGTTACTTTGAAGGTGCAGTACTGGCATGAGAAACAGCCTTGCACCAGATCTAAAGAGTGCCGACATGAGAGAGATAAGTCGCCTTTTAAGAGCAGGAGTGCCGAGCGAGAATAGGTAAGTGGGAGGTTAGTTGGTGAAGCAGGGGTCCTGGTCCCTGGGCCTGACCGTGCGCGAACGGGCGCAAACGGGCTTACCTCTGGCACACCTCCGGCGCGATTACGGCATGCCCACTGCGCGCAACCGCTGCTCGTTTCTATGACAGGTTTAAGTAGGCTTCAGGCGTGGCCGCCGGAGCACTAGAGCGCTCCCTAAGATGGCGCCCGAAAAACGTCGCTTTCTCCTCCCAAGATGGCGGCTAAACAAGAACTGCACGGGCAAATGACCCGCTCAAGTAGCGGTGAGCTCCACAATTATAGTGCAAGTATGCGCGCTATGTGAGCAGTAAAAGCAGGGGTCAAGAAATCAAGTAGAAACACAAATACTAAAATAGGGGAAATGGTTTTAAAATCACCAAATATCACGCTATATTAAAGCAGAGGGCACGAGTGGCCTGGTGCGCTTAATACACCTAGGGGTACCTTATCCAGGCTGACCCACCTGTACAAGCGCCTTAAGGGTTTTCAGTACATCTGTCTGTTATGAAATTTAATAAACTTGTGTACCACAGGGGCATCTGCAGAAAATTCACATTAGAAAAAGAGTTTGAAGGAGAGTGTGATGATAATGATGACAGACATGTTTAAAACACTGATTTATTAATTAACAAGGGTTTTGAGAAAAATAAACAATTTCAGAAAAAGAGAAGGGCACAAGTAATGATTCATCAATGTTGAAGCCTTAATAAGGAAAAAAGCAGAAGTGCTCTGTCGTAACCAAAAAGAAGCTTGACAACGACAGAAGGCTTTATGATATTGATGAAAATCAGGAAAATGAACCTCTTTCTCCCTTTTAGAATTTTTTTAATGTGGTCAAAGAAACACAGGAGCTTTTTCCCTTCCATAAAAAGGTAGCAACAAGTGAGTCATGCTTCTTGAAATACAGGAAGGGGATTCCTACCGGAATCATGGAATGATATGGAGAATAATTGTTGAAATCATCAACTTAACTGCATCTAAATGACCCCACCAGGCTTCAAATAAAAAATTCCCACTAGACAGTAAGGATTCAGATTCAGGCAAAGCTTCTTTTAGATTATTTGTGAACTGTCTCAATGATGGAATTAATAAACCAAAGTCCCAAATATTTGATTTTAGAAATAAAAAACAAGTAAAGCCCCAAGATTCAAAAGATTGCCTAGGACAATATTAATTTAAAGTAAGGGCTTCAGTCTTATTTTAATTAATTTCATAGTTGGAGACAGATGAGAATTGGGGACATTCATTCAATAGAGTTTGTAATGAAATATCAGGATTAGATATAAAAAACTAAATATCATCAGCATAAGCTTCTAATTTTAAATGATGATTCCCACTTTGAAAGCCCCAAATTAGCAAATTATTCCAGACTCGAGATAGTAGACGTTCCACAGCAAGAAATAATTGTAGATGAGAAAGAGGGTAGCCTTGATGGAAACCTCTTTGGAGTGGGAAGTAGGGAAATGCCATGCCATTTACTGTCATGGAAGCTCTAGGGGTCAGATGTACGACCCTTTTTTCACTCGCAAACGGAAGATTGACCCATTTGCGACCGCAAAAAAAGGATATGGCATGCACAAATGCTATTTTGCGAGTCACTGACTAGCAAAATAGTGTTAGCGACTCTCACTATTAGGAACGGGCGTCCCTTCCTAATAGCGAGACTGACTGCCATGTACTATTGTTTGCAGCCGCATTTACGGCTGCCAAATACCTACAGTTTACCACGTACTTTAAGTAGGTGGTAAACCATTCGCAAACAGGAAGGAGTTCCCTGGATCCCTTCCCATTTGTGAAAGGGTAGATACATATTTTTCAAAAGCAGGCAGTGGTCCCATGGACCACTGACGGCCCTTAAAAATTGAAACTGAAAACTTTCATTTTTCTTTTTTAAATGAATCCCGTTTTCCTTTAAGGAAAATGGGATGCATTAAAAAAAACTGCCTCATGTAAAAGGCAGCCCCAGACATGTTGGTCTGCTGACCCCAGCAGGCCAGCATCCCTGGGAGTTCTAACCATTCCCAATGGGGTCGCAAATTGCGCTTGCCTCATGAAAATTGATGAGACATGCAATTTGCGACCCCATTGGAAATCGCTAACAGTCTCTGACACTGTTGTACATTGCATTTTGCAACTCGCAAAGCGACGCAATTTGCGAGTCACAAAATGCCAGCATCATACATCTGTCCCTAGTAGATTTATATAATTAGTATATACGAGAGATACATTGAGGACCAAAGGCATGCCAATCTAGAGGTGAAAGCCTAAAGTTCATGCTAATTTATCAAAGGCTTTCTCAGCATCAATCGTGATTATTGCTAACAACTAAAACAAAAGAGAGGCTTTACCCAGATGGTCAAAAAATATGTGTGCATGCTTATCCTTGATAAATCCTGATTGCTCTTTCCCAATTAACATAGGTAGAAAGGGGTCTAAGCGCAAGGCTAATATTTTTTGCAAACATTTTATAATTAACATCACTAAGAGAGATGGGTGCAACAATCTTTACAATGGGTAGGATCACTAGCCACTTTGTGTATGAGAGTTATAGATGCCTCCTGAAAAGTGCTTATGGTAGTAACAGATGAGCCAAAGAACTGGTTTAACTGTAATAATTTTGGTATTAGAAGATCAGAGAAGTTATAGAAAAATTCAAATGGAAAACCATCTGGTCCAGGTAATTTACGTTTCTTAAGTGTGGAAATAGCACGGGTAAAGAGATATTTGCTTCTAGAGGAGAGAAATATATGTCTCTATTCCTAAGATGGCAAGACACCCTTACATCATTAACAATATTAGCTGGTTGAGGCACAGCTTCTGGTGTATATAGAGACCTATAAAAGTGTACAAATTCAGCAAGTTTCTTGGGTGTTGTGCAGATGATGTATCTTGGTTTGTTGTTTCTTAACCTTCAAATATTTAGCCAAGAGCTTTCCAACTTTATTGCGACCCCCATAGTATTGTGCACAATTCCCAAGTAACATGGTGGAGGCAGCATGTGTAAAGATTTCATGAAATTGAAATTTGACTTTAACTAAATCTTGAATGATCACATTAGATGGAGCTCTAATGACTTGCTGGGTGCTAGCAAATCCTTATATTCTTTGAGAAAAAGTGAATTTTTTGTCTGGCTACATAGTCAAATATGAATCCATGAGCAGCCACTTTAAATGTGTCCCACAACATTGGAATAGAAAGAGTAGGGTCATTATAAATTTAAAAATTCTCAGTCTAAATTAAGTGAAGGCATAAGAAAATATACAGTCTTTCAATAAAAAGTTATTGAATCACAATCTGACACTTAGTTTGCTATCAGGAACCAAGTCCAAATTGGTAATGATTGGAGAATGATCTGAAATCAGAATGGACCCAATTCACTTGAGCCAACATTTTGAGCACATATATGATCCAATCTGGATAAACATCTGTGGACTGGGGAGTAAAAAGTATAATCTTGTTAGTTGGGGTTTGTAGGAAAGTGGATAAAGTAGACAGGGTTATTCATCTTGTGATAATACCACAATCACTGATAGGTCCAGTCAAGTCTCAATAAATGAATCCTTGCTCAACCCTTGGTAGCTTAAAAATGAGCAATCAGGCTTACCTTTGGAGACAGGTATGTGTAAAGCATTTAATTTCACCAAAACAGTAAATAAGTAAAAGACACAACACAATAAAATCCAGCATCAATTAATAAACATAGAGAATATTTTTATCTTTAATATGACAAAAATCTAATGTAGGGAACCAGAGACATGATTTTTTAAAGAGTAAATACAAAATTGTGCATTCTAACGCCCATAAACTTAAATTGTCTCTCACATCTATCTGGTCGCACTGGATTGAGACAAAGTCAAAGTTTTAAGCTGACCGCAATGGAGTGTGGGTTGGATAGGATTGGTGCTAGGTCCCATTCAGATGTTTACTTTCGGACTTAGGCCGTGGTTTTGAGTTTGGCAGCCTTCATGTAGGACCGCCACTGCGGCAGTCCCAAGAAGATTGACAAGCCTGTGGTGAACCAGCCCGCCGGATGCAGAGTTGAATCCAGGGCTGGCAGTGCGGCAGCCGCCATTCCACGGCAGTGGGTATGTTTGGGAGAGCTTAAGCAGCATACCATTGCCATGACAGCACCTCCAGTACGTCCGTGCATGGTGTGGCATGCACCATGTCATGCATGCCACACAGTGCATGCTTAACTGTTCACTTTTGTGGGGGCACATAAAGTGCCGTCTGCACGCATCCCTGGATGGCCGATTTGCCCCAGGGATCTGATGGGGGCCCCTTTCCATACCTTTCCTACCAAGCAATGCATGGTGGGGTCCCCGCCATGAAATGCTTGGTGGAAAGTCAGGTCGAAATCTGATCAGCAGTAGCAGCATAGGCACAACCACGATTCCCACCTGCTTTTCTACATGCCGCAGGCGTTGGCAGCGGTCTTGTGGCAGTCCCCCCACCACCATCACTGTACTGCATTCGGACCACTGGGGTGGTGATGGTCGGACTGCCACAGCGAGTATAGCATTCCCAGGGCCGCTGTACTCTTAATAAGGCCCTTATTTTTTTTCTTAGAGATTTTCTTTCGTTGCCGGGCTCGTCGCCATGTCCTCGGGCTTCTAAGACTTGAGGCAGTATGTTGCCTCAGTGAGTCCCTGGAAGTATCTGTTCTTGACGTCGACAGCATGGTCAGGCCTATTCTTGAGTTGACGATAGCGGTTTGACTCTTGACGTCGAGCCGGTCTCCTGGAGCTTTTCAGCAAAACTTTGTAGAAAGTATACAAACTTTCAGAGTTTGTTCCTTGTTTGTTCCTTTGGGAAGAGAAGTGTCAAGCTGCAACATCCAAGTGTTCAGAGACTCTGGATTGGCTCTTGGGGGCTAGGACTCAATCACCCACAATGCATCTGCGCAGACCATAAAAAATACAGTTGCAGCTCGTCAGTTGGGGTAATCCTCTCTTTGGGCTTGCATGTGACTTCTTCCAGAAATGTTTTACCTGTTGCTGATCAGGGAGTCCAATTCCTTTTCCTTTGAGGCAGACACAGACTTTTCTTTGTAGAGCCTTGAGAGTGCAGTAGGTTCAGTCCTTTTGAGTGCAAGGCTTTTGTGGGTTGCAGTCCAAGGATTTAGCATGGCAGACCTTCTTCTTTTTTTGTTTCAGGCAGTGTTCTGAGAAGCTCCTGCAGCTCTCCCCTTTGTATCCTCCATTCTGGGCTTGTAAAAGGGGGTGATACCCCAACCAATATAAGTAAAGTTACTTCTTTCTGCTATGACCACTTCCTATAAAGTGTGGACTATGTTTGACCCAGAATCAAGTCTTCTCCAAAAATCAAAATGGAAAAATCTCTCATAGGTATGTGTGCGTCTGTGTGGCCCAGCCCAATGCTGTGGTTATCATCACACTACATTCTCCTTCCGGCCCCTCTCCTAATCTAATTAGGGTGGAAGGTAGTAAATCATCAAGTTGAGGTACAAAGGATGCAAAAAATTAGACAGGATCTGTACCCTCAATTTGTTCTGGAAGACCATAAATACACAAGTTATTTAATTTATTCCTAATTTCCAAATCTTCTGATAGTCTCTTTAACAGCAATACTGCCTTTTTGGATATGTTTATTTTGCTCATATCATCTTGAATTTCACTGACTCTGTTCCACTTCCGAGACCCTCCTTTGTGTGAGAGAACATTTGTCATCCAACCTCTGCATGAGCTTATTTGTCTCTTCAACAAAATGATTCAATGTCTATGGTTTACCATGTGAAAGAGGGCCATGCTTAAATCTCCTAGTAGCAGAAGCACCTTTGATTTTGAGGAAGACAATTCCACAAGTTTTGGAATAGCAGAAGGAATCAGCTCACCGAAAGCTAGACCAGTAGCCATTTCATGCAGACAAAGTGTGGAAGTTCTAGGCACTCTTTGCTTTGGAACCAATTTAGATTAGTTTTTTTTAATCCTGCCCATACAAAGGTATTGGAGAAAACGTGGGAGTATAAATATATCCACTAAAGTGAAAATGTAGTAGTTGATAAATTAGACCAAATTCAAAATGTATTGAGAAAACAATTAATAAGTATACTGAAAAAAGTCACATGCCCCAAGTATGAGAGGAAATAAGGCTCACCACTGTGATGCTCTTGGTAAAACCAATTATATTGACACATTCCACAATAGCTGCAATTGCAGAAATACCAGCAAAGTGGCAGTAGAAGGTGTGAGGAGAAAGGAGGCATGTCGTCATTCATAGCAGCTCCGGGACTGTGAGAAAATGACTTTCACTCCTGGCGCCTGTGACGGGACTATCGACTGTCACTCATTCTGTCAAACAACACCACTGGCAGTGTAGGAACACTGATCACAGTGCATGTCTCCGCATCACCAAAAGGACGCCGCTGCACTGCCCCATCCTCCAGGAGCCCAAAGGTAATTCCTGCAGTATGAAAGAAAAGATGAGGTGTGGAGCTTGGTCGTCAGGTGGCCATCTTTGGTGGTGCCTGTTAGACCTCACATCTCTTTGCGTGGATTCCTCTGACATTTTGCTTCTGAACTCCTGTTTTTTACTATGTGCTGAACTTCATTTTTGGTGGTTTTATGACTCTGGGCACTTTACCACTGCTGACAAGTGCTAAAATGCATGTGCTCTTGTCGGTTAGTTCCTATAAGACCTAGATAGGATCTGCGCGTTTAGACAACATACACTGCGGGACTGGTGTCCAGACTAATTCCAGACACCCCCCACCGGGTATGTTGGCCTGTGTACCAGCTAGCTCGTAATGCCACTATAACCCCCTCTTACCAAGGAGCGAATAGTTATTGGCAACTATCGAACATGACAACCCTGAGCCCTCTGGACCGTGAAAACGATAATTTACTTTTCACTCAGTCACTCGTGCTTACGCTTTCTCAGAAAGATACACAGAATAAACGGTTGGGATGTTTTCAATAAGTATTTATTGAACAGCCGTTATTCTTGCGTAAAATAAGTGTACTGCAATTACCAGTAGACAGTAGCATAGATAAATGAGTAGCAGCACTAAGAAAGTAAACAGATGGTGGGTTACTACCATTTTGCTGAAATCATAAATATAGGCGAGCATATAAAATACATTACAGTAACATGGGTACTCCTATGATGCAGCCCTAACTAGATGTACCTAAGTGTAACTAGCATGTGTGTAGGTGTAAAGCCAAGAATCCCTCTAGGATTAAGCCAACCCCATTGCCTGAGGTGAGACTGCGGGACCCCATATTGGTCTCGAGTTGGATACCCCGCAAGGGATGTTCAGACCACTGTGAGCTGGAGTGTGCATGGAGGAACCTCAGCGTCTTGCGTCATTGTGTCGGCATGGAAGTTGTGATCTCCACTGACTATCTCAGCAAGATGTTCTACCTTGCGGTGCCTGTGTCAGGCTTAGGATGACATCGGGAATGAACTTTATACACAGTTATTGTGCAGGAGATGAGGGTCCTGCTGTGATTCGAAGAAACTAAGAATCCTCATGCATAATTTATGAGGCCAGTGTCCAGGGAAAAAACCTATGTACTTATGTGAGGTATTGTAACTGGGTAAAAGGTTAGTCCTCCAAATCTGTTATGTATGTAGTATAGGAGAGAATGTAGGTGAAGGGTTATTATGTTACCTAGCCCTTTTTCGGGGTACCTATGTGAAATATAACACTCTGTGTTTAAGATGTAATCGCATTTGGTTTCTCCACGGTTAGCCTATTTGATTTATTAATAAGTCCCTAGCACAGTGCACTGCATGTGCCCAGGGCCTGTAAATCAAATTCTACTAGTGGGTCCACAACACTGATTATGCCACCTACATGAGTAGCCCTTCTAACATGTCTCAGGCCTGCCACTGCAGGGTTTGGGTGTGCAGTTTTAAACCCTTCCCTGCACCGCGAATTCCGCCGCGGGGCGGGGGATAGGGGGTGGGCGTGGTGCTCCGGTACTTATGATGGCTCTACGCCATCATGAGCCACGGGCGACGTGTGCTCATGATGGCGTGAAGCCATCATGACCCTGCCCACTCATTAATTCAACCGCACAGGTGGAGAATTAGTGCCGTGTGAGCGGAGCAGCAGCAGCATGACGGCTCCACACTGTTATGAGCACACGCCGCCCGTGACTCATGACGGCGTGGAGCCGTCATGAGCACCCAAAGGGTTAAACTGCCATGTCGACCTGACAAGTTCACCTACTTGCCAGACTTAAACCTTCCCTTTTATTATATGGAAGGTACCCCTAAGGTAGGCCCTACGCAGCCCAATGGCAATGGATAGGGAGCAGTGAATTTAAAAGGTATGACATGGGCTTTAAAGTTTTACATGTACTGGCAGTGAAAAACTGCTACATTTGTTTTTCACTCAAGCACGGCCTATCTCTCCCATAGGTTAGCATTGGAGCTGCTTTGTATCACTTTGCAAGTGTAACTTCCAATTGGGAGCAGATGGAAAATTGGAGTTTGGTGTCTCTGGACTCACAATTTTAAAACACATCTTTTGGTGAAGTTGGTTTTTAAATTGCAGGTCTGAAAATGCCACTTTTAAAAGGTTGGTGTTTTCTTACTTTAACCATTCTGTGCTTCCGCCGGTCCCTGAATTACATGTCTTGGTTGGATGACTTTTGGGCTTTGTGAATTCACTCTAGTCGGTCACACACAAAGGGAGCTGAGGGGTGCCGTGCAAATTCTGATGGCCCATCACCAGGCAGATGGATCTTCCTGCGCTAGAGTGGTTGGAGGTGTTGACACTTGCTCCTGAATAGGGCAGTTCCTGTACCTTCACAAACAGCTGCATACTCTTCTGCAGTGTGTCTGGAGCCAGGGCCAGGAGGGGCAGGGTCTTGTGCACTACAAAGGCCTTTCTTTGAAGTCTCCCTACTTCAAAGACTAAAATGGGTTTAAGTATCGGACCTCTGACGACACTTCAGGACTGAAGACATTTTGCCAGGAAGAAGAGCTGTTGTGCTGCCAGGAGGACAGCCACTTTGCTGCTTGCTTTGCTGTGTTGGCTTGCTGCTTCTTGCCTCGGAGTGACTGCTGCTTCTTGCCTCAGAGTGAGAGGACTGGACTCTCTACATCCTGCTTCCTTAGGTTCTCCAAGGGCTTGGCTGAGGTTGCCTCCTGTTGCTAAAGTCTCAGGGTCATCAAGGATTTTACCTGCGTGTTGCTACAAGCACCTGGGCTCCTCTTCTGTGAGTCCAGTGGTGCCAAACAAATCCAGACCTGTGCCATTGGAGGTGAATTTGGTGCTGGAACCAAGAAATCGACATATCGACTCCAATTGTTCAGTTCTGAACCTGGCACATCCCTGCAAATTTAATGCATCGTCGCTGCCTACACCAAATCCATTCCCCCCGCTCACCTAGTGTGTGATGCATCAACCATGTCTTATATCGCAGCCCCGACTTTGCCACAGCACCTCTGAAGAACCGTCACTGTGTGTGTCTTAAGCACTGCCTCACTGAAGTTTGTACTGCGGCAACTAATGATGGATGGAATGCTGAATAAATCAACCATTCTCCCCCAGTCAAGAGATCTGGGTTAAATTAATTGTTCTATTGCTCACTAAGCCACCAAACCAGTTTGGACCCAGCCATATGCAAATCAGTCGTGATCCTGCTCCTCATGGCAACCGACAAGCCCGAACTGCCAAACCAGGTCCTCCCTAGACCATAAACAATCATTCTGGGACTGATTTTGGGGTATATCACCCCTGATCAGCCAGGCTAGCTTAAATCCAGTGGCTCAGTGAGCACGGGACCCACACCTGGGCATACCCATCCCACTTAGGATGAAAAGTGCTGTGGCAGAAATGATGGACGGAATGCTGAAAAATTCAAACATTCACCCCCAATAAAGAGATCTGGGTTTAATCCATTCTTAGTTTGCTCACTAAGCCACCCCAGTCTGTGACGCATCCCTCCGACTGTGACGCAGCCTCGGCCCAGCGTGGCTTCTTGGCCGACGCAATGCATTAAAAGCACAGCAGTTTGGCTTGTCACCGTAGAATTGAAGCATTATGCTGTTGACATTGACAGTGACACATCCTCGATGTTTCATCACCTTCAGGAACTGAGGCCTCGCACCATTAACTGACACATCACCCACTCTGCACATTGCATCTTTCCCGGACGTTAAAGATTCAATGACCTTGCACCACCTTAAGGAACTGTTGCATCACCTGCATCCATGACACCTCACCTCCTCTGCACCACTCATCATCTTCGATTTCTGATGCATCAAAGGTACTGTAAGTGAGTTGGCATGACTCCTTTAGCCGGCCTGTAATCCATTGTGGTCAGACTGAATGTTTGGAGTCAAGCACGACCAGATTACCCCAGTTGGAGCTATTGGCTTCTAAGAACTGCATTTTGATTTAATCTTTAAAAATTCATATCTTGACTTGTTTATGTTGATTTTTTGTTGTTGTGTTCTTGTTTTACTCAGATAAATACTGGTTATTATTCTAAACTGGTGTGGAGTACTTTTGTGGTGTCTTCACTTTGTTACTGTGTGTGTATGTGTACAATACTTTACACATTGCCTCTTTAGTTTAGCCTGACTGCTTTGTGCCAATCTACCAGAGGGTGAGCACAGGTAAACGTTTAGGCCCCGATTACAATGTCGGACGAACTCAGGCCCGTCCAACATTGTTTGGGAACTGGGACCGAACAACCTTGTGTCGTCGGTCCAAACCCAGCAATTAGGATGCAACCGAACACTGTTTGGTCGCATTCCTATTCTTTACAATGGGAGCATGCATTCCGACTGGCATGCATGCTCTCGTTGTAAAGCGCTGAGGTGCAGGTCATCCCTGCACCCTATGGCAGACACTTCAAGATGGTACAAACTCACTGATTTCTTTGAGTGGTTAACTTCTTGGCGCTCACAGGCTGCCTTAGAAAGAGAGGTAGTCTTAACAATATCTGTCACATAAGGTAGTCCGAGTCAAGATGATAAATGTAGTTTGAGCATGAGCTGGGGAGGTAAAGTAATTTCTTATAAAATCCATCCTCCAAAATTTGAATTTGAGTTACCAAGACCGTACCCCTTACACATGCCCTCTAAGTTGCTGCTGATAGTGTCTTTGCTTGGTATACCTTCTAAATTATTGTAAGACGTTTTGAACCTAACCTTTTGGCAAAGCTCATGATGGCTTCCATATTCCTCTCCACCACTAGGGATCTGTTATTTACCATATTTGCCCAAGAATGTTTTTTTCTCAAAGTAGACCTTTAGGTAAAGGAAGGAGTCTACAACCTCTGATCTCCATGAGCCCATCTCAAAGTATGATATTCTTTTTGACACAGGCATCCGTGCTTCGAGAACAAAGGACTTAGTTTCACTTCCCCTCAAAACACAGTGAGGACATGAAAGAGGCATAAGCAGTTATTAGTCATTGAAAGGCCACCCCCGTTCTGGCTACTAATACTGCATCATTGCAGCCACGGTCGTTAGTAGGAGTTTCTGCAGGGCGGTGACGTGGGGAGGGGCAGGGTGGGGGGTAGTAATGTATGGATTACGGAGTTTAACAGGTAAGTAAACATATAAATAAATAAAACGAATTTCGTTGCGCGCGCTGCATCCTATTTGGTGATGCAGTGCATGCAACAAAATTTGTTTTATTTATTTATATGTTTACTTACCTGTTAAACTCCATAATCCATACAATACTACCCCCCACCCTGCCCCTCCCACTCCCCATATTACTGCCCTGCAGAAACTCCTACTACCGACCGCGGCTGCATTATTGGCGTATGCAAGTATCAGTACAATTAAAGACTCAAAAGCAAGGACATCGGGAGTTGCTCTTGAAAGGGCTGCCTCAATACCGTTAGTGTATAGGGAAAATAGGAATAGAGCAAGGACACATCCCTGCCTAACGCCCCTTTGAATCTTAAATGAGTGTGTACACTCCCCGTCTTTACCATATCTGACGTGGGCGGAGGCGTTGGAATGCATTTGATGGATAAAAGTAGTTATTGCTGGATCCACCCCCATCATATCCATTATATCCCAAATTTGAGAGTAGGAACGCAGTCGAATGCTGCGCTCAGATCCATAAATGTCATATAGATCTGGCCAGGCTTGGCTCTAGCATATTTGTCAATGGTCAGGGTTACATTGAGGCAGTGGTCTATTGTACTTCTACCACTTTGGAAACAATGCTGCGCCTGCATCAAGATGTTCTTCTCATTTGTCCACCCTTCCAACCGATTAAGCAGTAAGTGCCCCATGAGCTTTGTCGTAGTGTCCAGCAATGAGATGGGTCTATAATTCTGGGGATTATCTTTATGACCCTTTTTATGAATAGGTACAATAATACTTGTTTTCCATTGGTCTAATGGGATAGATTTTTCTATTGTATTAAAGACATTAATTAATAATGGGGCCCATACATTTTGATGTTCAAGAAAGAGATTAATGGGGACCCCATCTGCGCCCGGGGCCTTTCCGCTGGTCCACTTTCCCCATCCACTTATGACCTCCTGGTCGTAAGGCTGATCCCAGTGCTGTCATTGGAGGCGAACATCGGCTCAAAATGGGCCACCCATAGATCTTCACTAACATGAGCATCTAGTGGGATCAGTACTATTTTTAATGTAGGGGGCATTGATCCCCTTCCAGAACTCTTTACAGTTCTTAGAAGCTGCTGCTACATCAAGATTTTCCCACCCTTCTTCTCTTAATTTCCTTTCTCTTGCCTTCCTAGCCATCACATAAACCTTTCGAAGCATCTTAATCTGGTCCCTGTCTCTGTGTTGTTCTTTGAGGGTCCAGTGCACATTTTTTTATGATTTGGAGCATGCATGGTTGAACCATCACATTTCTCGTAATTTTAATCTAGATTTGAGACGTGTAAGAGCCATTTATTACTTCTGCAAGTAGGTTCTCAAAAAGGGAAGGTAATTAGTTAGGGTTGCTCTCGAGTTCCAGACATTATACGACCAGCTGCATTTCTGGGCTACGATTTAAAGGACCATTTTTGCTTTATCAATTTGGTTCCATTTTAGTTGATAACCGTTTTTCCTTGCCAAGATTGGTTTCTCAATTTTTTGTACTATCTTTTTGTTTTTTTCCTCTACTAACATTAAAATTAAAAGGATTGCGTAATCACTAAAAGTTGAAAACTAGGTGTCTATTTTCGCAATCCTTCCCCACATGGAGCCTGATACTATTGCATAGTCGATAGTAGACTCATACTCATTACGGGTAAAAGTCTTGTAGAATCTCCTTTGCTTATATCCACTCTATTTATGATTTTCAGATATCTTCCATAAAGCAATCTATTGAAACTGTTCCCGTAATCATGGAGCGTGAAATGGTAGATTGGCTCTCCTTGTATATCTTCTAGGCCGCAGATATTATACAGTTTTTAATTGCATGGGTGCGCATTGAAGTCACAACCCCCAAAAAACAAAGTTCCCTTTTCCTTCCGTTTTTTAGAGGTAAAAATTAGTGTCTTTCACACCCTCTAGTCTGTCTATACAGGATGTTTTCATATAAAGTGTAGTCTTAGACAGGTTACCAAATATTACAAAACCATTTTACAAAACACATTCATGCAGTAATTCTCAGTTAAACAAACCCCCAAAGCAAGGAATGTGCTGGTTACCTATTTTATTTACCAGTGAGTATTTCTATCATCATTATCTGATACAATTCAATAAAAACACTTCTTTGTAACATTTATTAAAAAAAGAATTTACAATACATAATATACTTAAAACATTTTTTTAGGAAAAAGACTGTTGACGCGGCGTTTCGGTGTTCGAAATGATCGTCACCTTCTTCAGGACAACAATTTCAAATGTTTAAAAACATCTGATTAAAAACAGTATAGAGCCTCAATCAATCAGCTATAGTAGTTGATGTCATCCTTCCATATTTTTGGATAGGAGTGTAGAGTAATACTAGATTAAAGTAGTGTGAAGCCTCAATCGACCGGCTGCAGGACCTGATAAAATCCTTTTTGAATATGAGTGGATTAATACTGGATTGGTACAGTGTGAGGCCTCAATCAATCGACCGCAGACCCTGATAAAAATCCTTTAGTATTTTTTGGATAGAGATGTAGGTGGGTGCTCAGTATTTTTTATGGTGAAATTTATACAGGACAGGCTCTGGATAGTTCTCATGGGGCCTCTCCTGTTACCTCCCTCTCTTGTGCTCGTTGAGGATGGTTTTCCCCTATCCGCTTTTTCCTCTCTTTTCGAGATTGTGTAGTATCCTTTATTAATTTGCAGGACCCTGAATTGGGGGCAAGGGTTGTCTTCTGTGAGCATCCGTCCTCGAGGTCCTTCAGTCCGCATTGAAGTCACCCACCCGCACTAAAATAATAGCTTTCTTCCCATGAGCTCTAATAATTTTGTTTCACTCTGAGTGTAGAGAGCCAACCCCTGACTGTAGATCACCAAAGTAGTTATTATAGAAGTTTAGTAAAAGAACATCCCTGGTCAATGTCCCCCTCTACCAATAAAAAAAGGAATTGTGGACTCAAGGTCACACATTTTTGGATTTTGATTGGGAAAGTGTTCGAAATTAGGGTTAACAAACCTCTTCTTGCTCTGCCTGCAGGAGATGGTACTGCATTTGTTTGTTACGAACAAAACCCATCTATGTAAATGTGTTCAGGCGAGCAATTCCCCTGAAAAGATAAGATGTCCTGATTTTGCCAAAATGCTAGCCAGAGGGTGTTATCCAGTTTTGTGCCAATACCTGCCAAGTTTCAGGAAGCTAATTTCAAACCAGGTTTATGATTCCCACTCCGATGGTTAGGGGCATAAGAATTTTCTTGTTTGGATGCTAGGGGTCCCTTCAGTGTCTCTTCCTGTGTCTCTTGGCTTGGATATGGAGTTGTTAGTCGCAAGCCTCAAGATCTGTGAGCATGGCACTCACTCCTAGCCTGCCCAAGTTGGCCATATTGGCTGTGTTAGTTAATTTTGGGTTTGCAAGAAACCTTATGGGAGGGACTCTACTTGGGCCTTCATAGAGGGTAATGTGTGGCTATGAAAATGCTCCAAAGATGACACAAAAACCTGTGTCCTTGGTGGAGTGGGTTCGTGGAACTGAGCCAAAAGAAACCTAGTTACTAGTCTATTATTTAAGTTTTCTACAACACAGTCACCGGGGTATGCTTTACATGCCATTTTCCTAGCCATGATAATATGGCTGGACAAACCCTCGGGCCTTCTATCTTGATTCCCAAGGTGAGTGCTCAGCCAGTGTAGGGATTTGTCCATAAGCTGTAATGTTGATTCACTCTGGCTCTCTCTTATTACCGGGACATTTGCCAGGACCAGGGCGAGCGGGGAAGCTTCTGGGGGAAGATACAGGGACTGGTATATCTGAGTATTTAGCCTTACTTCACCTGCAGATGGACATATTGGACCTGTTGGTCGACGCCCCCCAAGCCTCCCCCACACATCAGTGAGTCTTCTTTAGGGCTACCGGGAGGCTGCAAATTAAGTGTCAGTCTCAATTTTGGTTCATTCCACCCCCTATTCTGCTCCTGCGGTACATCTGGGCGCTGAACCATGCATTCTGGCAGGTGGATGGGGTATAGTTCTAATTAACTTCTTCAATTCTCCTTTGTGTTCGCTGAGCACCCCTGTGGATCAAAAGACCTGCGAGGCCTGTCCCGGTTTGTCTATTTTTGTCCCGGATATATGAACATTCTTCAATTTTAGTTAATCTGTGCAAAATGGGCTGGAGTAAACTAGAGAACATCTTCGCTAGCTTTTGCCACATGGCATCATCTTTCAGCGAATGCAAACGGGTATCAGTGGGGGTTTGTGCCATAAGCTTCAGCAGTTCTGTGAGGGTATATGCTCTCGACACTCTGGTGACATTCATGGGCTTGTACTTCAAATTTCTCCCACCTCTTTTCCTTTTGGGTGTGGGCTGTGTACCTTAAGTGGATAAAGGTGAGGGGGCAGACTCTGTTAAGATGAGGGGTGAACTACTTAGGGGGATAGTGGGAGGTTCTTTCTCAGTCCTTGCTGGTAACTCAGCAGGTGGCTCAGTCAGGGACAAGGTGGGGTCAATACTCCGTCTTCCCTCTTCTAGGGAGAGTCGGCGCTCAGTAAGCTCAATCTCCTGCTGCCCTTGATAGGAAGGTGTCCAGAGTATAAACTATCCCCCTCCCCATTTGCTCAACACTTGTCTTTCTATTGCCCAGTCTTTTATGTTCAGTTTTCCTCAGGAATCCTCAGGAGCAATAGCGGTGAACAGATTCTGAGTTGTTTCCGAGTCACTTGTCAGAGGAGGGGGCAGCCCGGCCTCCTTTGGGCTTCGCCAGGAGTGGACGGGCCCGTCATTGTCCCGGGGCCGCAGCGCGCTTTTCTGGGTGAGTCCAGCAGACTGCAGCAGGGGGGTGATGGGAGGTGTAGTTCCTCCCAAGAGGTGCGGTTCAGTGATGCATGGCTCTCCTCCTGGGCGTATGTGTAAAGCAAGTACAATCTCCTCCAGCTGCATCTCACTTTTATGCACGAGTCCAGCAGACATCAGTTGGGGGTGATTGGAGGTGCAGTCCCTCCCCAGTGGTGCAGTTCAGTGATGCAAGGCTCTCCTCCCAGGCGAATGTGTAAAGAGGGATGTAATCTCACAGAAGCTTAAACAAAGGTTATGCATTAACCCTCTTGATGCTGTCCAATCTCCCTGCACACTGGGGCCATTTATTTTTTTATTTTTCTAATACAAGCTCCTGCTTTGGAAGTTTGTTTTAAAATAGCAAAAAACAAATGCTGACTGGTGAAACAAATATGGTGGTCTCTTAGCATTCCTCAATGCCTTCTGTGCAGCCACCGCATCAGCAGCTGCGCTCAAGGCATAGAGATGCGAACCAGATAGGCAGGTACCTCTAAGTAAGGCCTATGCTGCTGGGCCTTATGGGAGGAGGCAATGGCCTCTGTCGACCCAGAACCCTGGCATTCCACCCAGAGTACTCCATTTGAACTCTAGAGTTGCCAAAATATGATGCTGGCCACTGCCTGGCACTGCTCTTTCATGCCAGGAAGACACCGACAATTCAGGGGAAGGTGGCAGGAAATGAAGAATTCTATGGAGCACTCAATATTATGACTAATAGAGGGCTAATAGAAATGAAACATTATTACAACAAAAGTTAAAAAAACTAATTTCAAACACTTCAAACCAAATAAATACCACCTGTGGAAGTCAAAAAATGTCAGGTATTATTATCCTTGATTAACCCTGCATATAACAAAGCGCCAACTGCCTAGGAAAAATATTCCACAGCTACAGCATTTTAGAATCTGAGTCTTTGTCATGTGATTCTAGTAACAGTTGTGTTCACGTTTGAAACCTTCTATTTCAGTTTAAGGCCATGAAAAGCCCACAAATAGACAATGATAAAAGATGGATAATCAAAATTCAATAAATACTTATTATATAATGAAATGCACATGAAAACAGCCTTAAAACTATCATATGTACAGAGAAAAAGGGCTCAAAACAAGAACAAAACTAGAACATTAAGAATGCACATTTTGTTGAATTTGCACACATTAACCCAGTAGCACCAGATATTTAATATCTCAAAACAACTACTCTTGGCAAGGTAATAATCAATCAATATATTCAAGCAATCACACCATCCAACTTCACCAGTCTGGGAAAGGAAAAACCAAAAGAGCATGTATGTATACAATACATTTAATTAAAACATCATCAGAATGTACCATACCATAATAAAAATATGAAATATTTGTCATACAATGATTCCACATATTAAAAAAGAAAACATCAAAGAGAGATATGAACAACAGACATAAGCATTTGTCATTGGTATTGGTTATTCATTGGCAGAATTGACAGCATTTGAGCATTGAACTTAAGTGACTAAAAGTAAACTGTAGGAGAGCTGAACTTCTTTGGAGATAAGACTATAGAAATGAAAAGAAAGCAACCTATAATCTAGCCCTTCAACAGTATAAGAAAGCAGTTATTGCCGCTAAGAAGCTATTTTTTACAACCAAGATTGAGGAAGCTGGTAATTCCATTAAGGAACTTTTTAAATCTGTTAAACTGCTGGCTAAACCGCAGCAGGACAACACGTTTAAACCAGATCAAGCCACATGTAACAAATTGGCCTTATACTTTCAGAATAAGGTGCAAGTGATTTATAATGACCTCCTGAACACTTGGGGGACTCCGGCTAATTAATGCCCATTTCCTGGTGTTGTCCGATCAACCCATTGCAGAGTATCCTGCTTCCAGACACTTACAAATGATGAAGTACAAAAACTTCTCCTCTCTACAAAATCCGACTCACCCAAAGACAACCTGTCCTCCAGCCATTATGCACCTGGCCGCTTGGAAGATCTGTGATAACCCCTCTTGTTAATCAAGTTTTGGAATCGGGTAATTATCCAGCAGCTTGGAAAAGAGTAGCTATCAGGCCAATTCTCAAAAAGCCGACCCTGGACCCTACTGAACCTAAGAACTATCGCCCAATTGCTGGCCTGCCGATAGTAGCTACAATTCTGGAGAAGACTGACTATCTAGATGCCAATATTCTGCTGGACTCTATGCAGCATGGCTTTCGGTCTTGTCATTCTACTGAATCAGCCCTGATTACTGCAATGGAAGAGATCCGGAGAATAGTGGATGGAGGGGGCAAAGCGGTCCTCGTACTGCTAGACCTGTTAGCAGAATTTGACACCGTGAATCACACGGTGTTAGTGCAGCAGCTGAAGGATGTGGGGGGTCAAGGACATTGCCTTGGCCCTCCTCTCCTCGTTCCTTTAGGCGAGGAAGCAGAGTCTGCATTTGGATGGTCTGCAATCGGATAGTTTCCATCTTCCATGTGGGGTCCCACAGGGATCAGTCCTATCCCTAAAATGTTCAACATCTACGTCACTCCATTGGCTAGAATTATCAGGAGGCATGGGTTTGCCCTGGTCTCTTATGCTGATGACTCTCAGCTCATGATCTCTATATTCAATCAGCCTGAGGCCACAGCCATTGGTTTTCATGCATGTCTCACTGAGATCATGACCTGGATGAACCATAGCTTCTTGAAAATCAACACCGATACAACGGAGGTAATAGAGTTTGGCCAGGGTCGATCCCCGTGGAACGACTCCTGGTGGCCGGTTGAAGCTGGGGAATGCCCGTACCCTGTCTCTAAGGTCAGAAACCTCTGAGTCATCTTCAATGACCAGCTGAATTTCTCTGCCCAAGTTAACAGTCTCACTTCCTCTTGCTTCTTTTTATTAAAAACCTGGAGAAAATGTTTCCTTTTATCTCACAAGAACTGCAAAAGGCGGTGGTGGAGGCTCTCTTCCTGTCCAAACTGGACTACTGCAATGCCCTTTTTCTGGGCATTGATCAGACCCACATGAGGAAACTGCAGCCTTTACAGAATGCTGCAGCACGATTACTTTTAAACATACCTAAAGGACAATCAACCTCAGCAGAAATTAAGTCACTGCACTGGCTTCCTATCCAGCAGCGCATGGAATTTAAGGCCCTATACCTGGTACACAAGGCACTTTACGGTGGATATCCCGAGCTTTTTTCTACCTTACACCCACTCTCGAGCTCTTAAATCTGCAAATTTGGGTCTTATCAAGATTACTAAAGTTAGGCGGGCAAGATGGGGTGGCAGGACTTTATTGAACTGTGCGGCAAAGCTATGGAACAAAATGCCAATGGCTATGAGATTTCAATCTAATCGGCAGCTCTTTAGGAAGGATTTGAAAACATGCTGTTTACCTCCACTTAGTGCCCCTGGTAATACTGGCTGTACTCCTTTCACATACACTAGCGCGAAGACGCCATGGCAATCGAGCGCTCTATAAACATACATCCTATCCTATTTGATATTTTATAATCAATACGTTTATTCCTCAGATATAACCCCACAACAGTAAGCGTAGATGCGTTTCAGTGTTATCAGAGCAGAATAAGACCACCTTCTTCAGGACAATGTATAAACTACCCCTATTCTTTTATGAGTAACCTGTTTTAAAACATAATTCAAGTAATTACGTACGTTTTCCTCTCTTGTACTATTTCTCAAAACACAATTTGTTACCACCTGTTTAATAAACATTATAATTAAACACTCCCAAGGTGATTCTGGTGTTGCTCTAATGTATATCACCACATGCCCCATGTTGTTCCATTCCAGATTGTGCGGTGAAGGCACATACCACTCATACATTCAATCGGCTCATAGATTTCAAAAGCTTCAATGCTATCCAACTCACCTCTACCATCAAGGTGACTTTCACTCTAATGGACTAAGATACTTGGCAAAACGGACCTATTCCCATAATAGGAACCTGAAGAAATATATATAAGTGAGAGTTAGGGGAACCTCCTATTATTTAAATGTTGGTTTCCCCACGGTCAACATACGTTTTAACCTACCCTTAATTGTATAAATTGTTTCATAGGTTTTGAAACAGGTCCATATGAAGGACCGGCCTACTAGTCCCTAATTGAACAGAAGAGGAGGCCTATACCCCGTCACTGTATGGAATGTTAGATGCTACAAAACAGTGCCCCTCCATAGTGACAGAGGACATTACGTTCCAAAAGGCATGATGTTCTTTTTGCTTTGCAGTGGATGAAAGGCTCTCCCACCTTCTCCGGTTCCCACTATTTTCTAGCTACAGTAAGAGCCTTTTTGTGGGTAGCCCTTGCTTTCTGAATTAGGGCCCTGTCTTGCTTACTTATGGCTCAAACTAGATTCATTTTAGCCACTCCATACTATTTGTTATACCAGAACAGAGGGCTCTTTGTCTCTACCGCTTGCCTGGCCTCAACATAAAGCAAGCTTTTTAGGTTTTTTAAATCCCTTGGAGGATCACAGCAATTCTCCCCAGTCATATACCATATTACCTAGTCTGAGACAGGAAAACCACTCACTTGATCTAATCAGCCACCACACTATAGATCTGACTCATGATCTTCTGTGAGCTCTCCACAATACTTATTGATGGAGACTCTCAATCTTCTATCCAGTGGCTCATTTGTGATATCCATTGGACCTTTAATGTTTAATCTTAATGTAAGAGCTAGGGCTATGTGATCACTGACCTGGCGCTGTAAGACCACCATGTCCTGCAAATAATGCCATAATTTGATATCCATAAAAAAAAACTATTAAGCTAGTTGATTTGAAACGGTCAAAGGTATGCAACCCTGCCTTGTCACAGTTGGATCTGCCACTGCAGGCTCGCAGCCCCTGGTTTAAAACCAATTCATTGATTGTTATTACAGTGGCTGTCTATTTCCTAATAGGCTCAATCTCCAAAGCTGGGACAGAACATAGTTCGTCCTCTTCCATCAAGGGCTCGAATTGACAATAATTATTGCCCCCTCAATTTTCCTGGGGCTAAGGGGCAACAGTTGCAGATACTGGGAATGCGGAACCTCATGATGATACTTCACCATTCACAAGTGAGGATGGCAAGCAGTCCCGGTGAAAATCTAATTCTCCTTAAGCATCTATCGCATCAGAAGAAGAGGAGGAAGACCAGGAAATTGTAGGGAAAGAGGAGACAGAAGACCTCTTCATGTCTGGCAAGCAGTCTTCCGCCGAGCTCTCTCGTCAGAATTCCTGGTCATCAGCTAAGCAATCATCGATGCTTGTCCAAGCTATGCAAGACTAACCTCAACTTGACTCTCTACTTACACGTACCAACTTTGACTCTCCTGCTCACTACTCCCTTGAAGCTGCATTTACAGTCTTCTATCACTCATTTGAAAGAGATAACAATCCTGATGAACAACAGCTCTCTCTCCATCAGTCTTCCCCACACCCTTCCCGATGACAATGCTCTTTGTAATAGCCAATGTGCTGGCAATAACAAGCGGCCTCCATTATTCGGGGGGCATGGCCAAATTTGACCTTTGTGAGAATCAATTCTTCCAGTTTTACTGTATATGGGAGTTTCATGACCTGTGGGCAACTCTCTATAAGATTGCGAGCAACTTTAAAGCACTCACTCAGATGGTTAACAAGCAGCTGTGTCTTGGCTAATGACGTGACATGTCATCAAATAATGGCAAAGATGCACCATGGACATCTTCGGACAGAGAGTGCAGGCTAACACCTTTGCCAAAGAAGATGATAGAGGCAATACCAAAGAAGTGTCATGTTAGTCTGTAGGGCCAACGAAGGCACAGGATTCAATAAAGATGCCTTAAACGATGAGGCCCACACTAACCGATGAAGTCCGGAGCCAATTGCCTTGTATATATGTGCAATGCTAGCTGTATTATACGCATAAAATATAGCCCTAAACAGATCTAAAAAGGGAGTTGGGAATGAAAGCGGCTGTATTTCTGCTGCAGAATGTACCTTCTGAAGATATTAAAGGAACCTCTTTTTGAGTTAAAATTGACAGACACTTATTCAGTTTTTCAAATCTGCACATCTGTGAGACAAATTGTTGATCATAGAGGAAAATCAGACGATCTTATTAGAAGAGGATGCATTATAACTTCACAAAATTTTTTTGTTTTCTAAACAGTGAGAAGATAAACTGGACCATGAGTCACACCGCAACATAAAATATCTGTAGGGAAAACATTGCTCCCATTGTTCATGAGAGCATTGTAAGGAGGAACGAAAGATGCAGGTCTAGTAAGTAACTTGGAAGCAAGGCCTGACTTATAGGGGTTACAAGAGCCAAGTAAGTTGTTAGTATCCATTTATTCAGTCAATTTATGAGCATAAAACCAGATTTCACATAAACAGCAAAAGATCCAATACACAATATAAAAATACATACTGAAAGTTTTGACTTACAACACTAATTACAGTACAAATTGCTCTCTAACCAATATCAGAATAATAACATTTGTCTCAATTACTTTTGTTAAGTATGAGTCTATATCCATGATCAATGTTCTTTAAAAAAACAAAAAACAGTACAATGGGCATTGAAGCAAAATATTTACATATAATCAATCTTAAGTACATTTAAAAAACCTAATCATCATAAAAGTGCAGGTGCATAGATTGAACAACGAACATCACAGTAATAATCAACACTTTATAGTTCCCATCAAATTCTCCAGGCATGCATTAAAACTGGATAATTTTAGAGAGAAGATATACTTGCAGCCTTCCTAAATTCCTTAAACAATACTTTATAAACACAATAGCCTTTAGTAACATTCTTAAAACTGACCAGCATGGGAAGTGTGTTGCTTAAAATCAGCATCTATCATGAGGATGTCAATCAGCAGCTAATATTTTGCATCTGATGCACCAAACATGCAGTAGATACCTTGATACTGAAAACACTACCCCCTCAGTATTTTCAGAACTTAGGGCTAGATGTAGGTAAATCGTATTTACCGATTCATAAATACTGAATTTTACCGATTCGGTATATATGAATCGGTAAATAAGATGTAGGTAAAAATTCGGTAATTTTTACCGAATCGGTAGGATTTGTTATTTACCGATTCGGTAATTACCGAATCGGTATTTGCCATTGATTCCTATGGGCCTTGAAGCCCATAGGAATCAATAGCAAATACCGATTCGGTAATTACCGAATTGGTAAAAATACCGAATTGCCAAGGGGGACAGGGTGTCACTTTGACACCCTGTTACACCCCTGTTTCTGGCTTGTGTGCCATGTGGCACACATACATGCCCCAAGATGTGCATGTACACAGGAATTCGTTATTTACCACCCAATGGTATAAGGTGGTAAGTAACGAATTCTAAAGGCCCTGTAGCACTGTTTAAAGTGCTACCTACATAAGAAATTACAGATTCGGTAATTTTACCGATCGGTAATTTTACCGAATCTGTAAAATTACCCATTCTGTACATTTACCGAATCTGTATGTTTTTGCTATCCCTCCATATCAATGTCCAAATACCGGTCGGAAACGGCCGAAAATCAGTATTTTCGGCCGTTATCGGTATTTTTGGCCGTTTCCGACCAGTATTTGGACACCTACATCTGGCCCTTAATATGCAAATAGCAGCTGTGGGTCATATTATAAAATGTAGACAGAAGACTGGGATTACGTATGTCATCCCAGCTTTTTCATAGGCAGGATAGAAAAACATAAAAAGCTCCACATATTCTGTGCTTAATTTACAAGCCAGACAGGGTGACGAAATGGAACTTGTCCACCACTTACTTCTAACTGCATTCACCGGAAGGATACCATATCTAAATTTAAAAAAAACAGATCTAGCTAATGGGGTTCTATCTGGTTCATAAATTGTTAAAAATCCAAAGTGCTTTTAACATCAATAAAGTGCCCTGTTAAAGGGAGGGGACAACCAGTTTTGCGGGTTTTAATACCAGTATCAATTCTTCAATTTAGCTACCATACTTCTGGTCAAGCTCTCCTTAACATGCTTAAACCAGGGCATTAATCCTGTTTTATCCAGCTCTTTAACTTCAGCAACTGCCTGCTGGACGGAAACCTGGAGAAATGGGGTCAAAAATGTATCTATTCAATTCCCTTACAATTGCCACCTTAAAATGTTGTACAGCCATCTGGCTATTCAGTATTTGAGCAGCCCATAATAAGTTATTGGCTAGCCTTACACCCAGATATTCAACATTTTTAACCTGGTCCTGGTTCATGGATCTAAGCCTCGCTTTCCTTCTCAATCAATCAATCATTTGTAAAGCGCACTACATACCCGCAGGGGTCTCAAGGCGCTGGGGGGGGGGGGGGTGCTACTGATCGAACAGCCAGGTCTTTAGTATCCTCCTGAAGGTTAGCCGGTCTTGGGTCTGCCATAGGCTCAGTGGGAGGGTGTTCCATGTCTTGGCGGCAAGGTGGGAGAAGGATCTCCCACCGGTGGTTGTTCTTCGGATGCGAGTGGGACGGTGGCGAGTGAGAGGTCGGCGGAGCATAGCTGGCGGTTGGGGATGTAGAAGGAGAGCTGTCTGTTGAGGTAGGCTGGGCCGGTCTTGTAGAGTGCCTTGTGTGGGCGGGTGAGGAGTTTGAAGGATATCCTCTTGTTGACGGGGTGCCAGTGCAGGTTTCTCAGGTGGGGGTGATGTGGCCATGGCATGGTACCTCGAGGATCAGACGTGCCGAGGCGTTTTGGTTGCAATGTAGTCGTTTAATGAGCTTGGTCAGGGCTCTTGCGTTGAGGGCGCTTCCGTAGTCGAGTCTGCTGCTGACGAGGGACTGGGTGACTGTCTTTCTTGTATTAGTCGGGATCCATCTGTAAATCTTGCGGAGCATGCAGAGGATGTTGAAGCAGGAGGAGGAAATGGCGTTGACTTGCTTGGTCATTGAGAGCATTGAGTCGAGGATGATTCCCAGGTTGCGTGCGTGGTCGGTGGGTGTCGGGCTGCCCCCAGTGCTGTCGGCCACCAGGAGTCATCCCAGGCTGAAGGGTTGGAGCCGAGGATGAGGACCTCCTTCTTGTCCGAGTTCTGCTTCAGACAGCTGGTCTTCATCCGTTCGGCGACGCCCTTCATTCCTTCGTGGAGGTTGGCTTTGGTGGTGATAGTGTCCTTGGTGAGGGAGAGGATCAGCTGAGTGTCGTCGGCTTAGGGAATTATGTTGAGGTTGTGCTGTCGGGCTACGTGTGTGAGCGGGACCATGTAAATGTTGAACAGCGTCGGGCTGAGGGAGGATCCCTGGGGTACGCCGCAGATGATCTCGGAGGCTCTGGAATGGAATGGGGGGAGGTGGATGCTCTGGGTTCTGCCGGAGAGGAAGGAGGTGGTTCAGTCCAGAGCCTTGTCTCGGATCCCTGCGACGTGGAGGTGTGCGCATAGTGTGCGGTGGCAGACGGCGTCGAAGGTGCCAGAGAGGTCTAGGAGGATGAGTGCTGACGTCTCGCTGTTGTCCAGCAGGGTCCTGATGTAATCGGTGGCGGCGATGTGGTTGCTGAGGAACCCTGACTGGGAAGGGTCCAGAATTCTGTTTTCTTTGAGGTATCGGGTTAGCTGTCTGTTGACGGTTTTCTCGATGACCTTGGCCGGGAAGGGGAGCAGAGAGATGGGCTGGAAGTTTTTGAGGTCTCTTGGGTCTGCCTTAGGTTTTTTGAGTAGGGCATTGATCTCGGCATGTTTCCAGATCTTTGGGAATGTCGCGGTCTCGAGGGAGAGATTGATGATGTTGCGCAGGTGGGGTGCGATGGAGCTGCTTGCTCTGTTGAAGACGTGGTGTGGAAATGGGTCTGCCGGAGAGCCGGAGTGGATTGTGCGCATGGTCTTGATGGTGTCATTGATGCTCACGCTGGCCCAGGCTAGCTGGGGGTTGTTGTCGATGGTGTGCGGAGGGTCTGTTGTGTTGCTGTCTGCTGGGGCTGTTTGGGTGTTGAAGCTGTCGTGGATGTCTGCTATCTTGCGGTGGAATAAGGTGGTGAGGGAGTCGCACAGGGCTTGCGACGGCAGGATATCGTTGGTGTTGGAGCTCGGGTTGGAGAGTTCCTTCACGGTGTTGAAGAGCTCCTTGCTATTGTGTGCATTGTTGTCGAGGCGGTCTTTGAAGGAGGTCCTCTTGGCTGCCCTGATGAGGTGGTGGTGGTGGTTGCGGTTTGTTAGATTGAACAACAAACCGCTGCGTCCTTGTGTGCTTCGTGGCTGTCCGGAGTTTGTTCACTGTGCCATTTCTTCTCTAGTTTCCGGCAGGATTGCTTGGAGGCTAGGAGTTCTGGGGTGAACCAGCTGGCCCTCTTGCATTAAAGTTTATCTTTTGAGGACATATCATCCTATTTTAATTCACCACATTTGTTTATGTTGCACTGTATTTTCACAACTTTCATAACCATCATCGATTAGCTAGCAGATGCCGAATTACAGAAACCTGTGGACCAGATACAATACTAACTATTGATTGTGTGGCATTCAGTCTCGATGATCAAGGAACTAGCCAGTTTCACAAGGTGGACAGCCAGATGATATGACTGATCATTAAGTCTTCTTTGATGGTAATCCACTATCTTGTTGGTATCTTGTCGACCAGTTTGTGAATAATATTTCCTGTGTGTCGAGTGTTTCACATGTTGCCAGATTGGTAGTTGTTCCCTGTTTGGAGGCTGATCCATGGTGACTTGGGTACCTTTTGACTTGTTAGTCTTTCAAGACAGCCTAGTTAGATTATCTGGTTTTCAGACCCCCTGGTTCCTTTTGTGTGTATTATACTGTGTAGCTGGGGATTCGAATCAGGTGAAGGTCTTTAAATATTTTATATCCCTTTGACCCTCTCTCCACTGTTTGTATTGATATTGTTAGAGCAGCTGTGCGGCTGCGGGTCTTTTTGTCTTGTGACTATACTTTCAGGTAGTCCTGCAGAGTTACTTGTTTAGAACTCTACGTTGTTCAGATTGAGATTCAGTTGTTGATAGCCTTCTTTGGTTTCGGTGTTCCTACATAGCTGTAACACATATACAATTAACTAGAAAGATGGCAGAAATTAGCGGTAATGCTTATGATGACACCGTATACCAGTCTATTCTGGATTGTATGCCTAGTGTGTTTGACGCACTTCCAACAGCAACCAGTGGTCCGGGTGATGAGTGGGCCAAGGTTTTAATCTTGAAGAAGTCGCATTCACGCACTATGGTACATGGGATTTCAATCGCCGAATATTTAAGGGCCAGTTGTGCACCTCCGGGCCTAATTGTTTCCAACGCACCCCGCCTGTTCTTACAGGACAA
Organism: Lissotriton helveticus; assembly: GCF_964261635.1. Classification (NCBI taxonomy): domain Eukaryota; kingdom Metazoa; phylum Chordata; class Amphibia; order Caudata; family Salamandridae; genus Lissotriton; species Lissotriton helveticus. The sequence continues at coordinate 732,415,687 of NC_136059.1, read as the reverse complement.
GGCTTTTCTCAAAGATTGGTCTCTTTTAGCCGATAAAGGCGGCTCTATTGTTATTTTGAATACCACTGACTACAGAACAGAATGCCTCAGACAATTGAGTGACAGACATGCATATTTACCATTAAAGCAAGACCCCACGGAAGATCTTATGAAACGGATAAGATGTCTAGTAGAGGAAGCATCAGCGGAGGGATGGATCACAAATAATGAGGCAGTGTTTTTAATAATTGAGCACCCGGTAATGCCGTATTTTTGCATTCTTCCGAAGGTGCACAAGCCTCAGCGTCCCCCTCCTGGTAGACCGATCATCTCCGGTTTAGGGTCGGTCCTAGAACCTCTTTCCACTTTCGTAGATTTCTTTCTACGACCAATTGTGCAGAAGATGCCCACCTATCTCCAGGACACAAAGGATGTCCTGAGAGCCCTTCCTGAAATTGAATTTGACCCTGAAAAATATCTACTGGTCTCGTTTGACGTAGAGTCGTTATATACCTCAATCCCCCAGGATGAGACTCTGGAAGTAGTCGCCTCCATCCTGTTTGACAACATTGGGGATACCATAACACCGGTACCTTTCATCATGGCCTTGGCTAAGTTGGCAATGAAGGAAAAAAAAATCAGTTTTGAGGATATAGTTTACCTTCAGACCTCCGGAACAAGCATGGGCAGCGTTTTTGCGCCGAGCCTGGAAAACCTGTGTCGTGCAGGCCTCAGCCAGACCCGCTAGTGTCAATGTCAATGTCAATGTCAAAGGTTCTTATATAGCACCTTATCACCGCAAGGTCTCAAGGCGTTTGCTTGGGGAACCCGTCCTGGTTTTTCTCTGTGAGATAACCCCTACTGGGCATCCCCAAGGTGAAAGCCAGGCATCCCGCCGCGGGGGGGGGGCGTAGTGGAGATTAAGCAAGCTATTGCCCAGAGTTGCAGAGTGTGAACCCGTGATTCGAGTAGGCACCGAAGCGAGAATTATCGAGTCCGTGGACATTTGGGCTCAAGACCCTGCCGCGTCGGGAATTGAACCCTGGTCCCGGGTCTGACCTCTGCTTCAGGGTCTGACTCCTCTAACCAGTGAGCCACACTTCTCCTTCTCTGCACGAAGTCCTCAGACCAAATTGAAAGAAGTTGGCACCGAAACTAGAAATAGAAAACGTAACATTATTACACCTCATGAGGGGGTGCTACGGTTCAAACAGTACCCTTCGGTATTGCAAGAAGTAGCACCCCGAAGCTAGGGATGCATGGTTTATGTATACCCGCACAGGGGCTCAAAAGAAGGAGGTACAAAGCACAAAAGCACATTTCATGTACATATAAGGTAATATCGAGAAGCACAACCGATCAGTGGGAGGAGCTAACAGTCATGGGGGTATCGGCTAACACATTCCAGTCTAAGGCTAATCACTAACAGATGTGAGCTCTAACGGTCAGTGGCAAAACAAGAGGAAGCTAATAATAGCCTGTTGCTGGGCAGATTCAAGTGCCATGGACAGGAAGATAGGACAGAGCACATGGTCGGCACGAGGTAGCATCTGGCAGACAAAATGGCTGCTATGAATACAAAATGGAGTCCGTTAAATGTCAAGATAATGGCTAGAACTAAGATGTCTTTTGCTAATGCTCAATCTAATCGCTGTTAAATTACAACAGACGACCCTTTTAGCATTAGCTAAAGACATACGCTCTCTTGGGGTAATCTAAACATTCATCTCGTATATCGATACGCATCATATCAGTTACTTCCTTATCCAACGTGTGTTGTGCTTTCACAGTATTTCTTTTGGATGGTATACAAGCAGTTATGCACATAGAACATAGCATTGGGCCACCGTGGATACACATACAACAGGTGAAAATCACTGCAATTGCAATACAGAGAATAGTCAACAATTTCCAACCCCAGGCAGAAACTAGAGCCCAAAACCAACCAGCAAAAGTCCAGGTGCCATTTGTAGTATGAATATCTGCAGCTATCTTATGCAGTTTAAGAATTGCGTCATACACTGAAGGCGAATTATCTGGAATAAACACACAACAACTACTACCGATAACTTTACATGCACCTCCTCTATCTGCTAACATAACATCTAACACCATCCTATTTTGGAGAGGTACAATTCTAGCAATTTGCAACTCTTCAGTAATATTACCAAGAGCTATAGTAGTTTGATTAGTGACAGCTTCCACAACTCTAGTCAATCGTCGTATTTCCTGCTATTCAATGCAGCACCCACAAAAGGAAACAAGCCCAAATTAAAATCAACATATTGTTGCAGACTAGTGTCTGTCTGGTCCACATCATCTATTTTTACATCCCTTTTATAACGATTCATTGAAATATTTCTAAACAATTTAAAATCTCGATGGTATGAAGCAGGTGCCAGGAAAACAGGAGGCAATAGAAAAGATACATAACATATGCCAGACCACCCTACTGGTAGTCTATGATATCCATGGTTCCCACATACTAAATACGTGTTGTGTGAGGCCAGAAACGAACTGTCATTTTGCCCATCTATATTTAATACAGTAACACAATCACTAGTTCCAACTGGAATTCGTCCAGTACTTTGTACACATGAATCAGCTTTAGTCCTTGTAACAGTGATTACAGACTGGTTGCTTGTGGTAGAGTCTCTCGTATGGGTGAAAACATATGGTGTAGAAGATTGTCCGGTCGGCATTCCTCCCATTCCCATATAGTTCCATTTGCTTGAGGATACCCATGTTCATCTTGAAAACACTCTTTATTCAGACGAAAAAGAAGTCCACCTACTGCAGGTTTCCTAGTTGCAAATAGAAGAGTGTACCAGGCTCGACAAGAACCATTATGCAAAAAAGGAAGTGGAATAAACGGTGTTCCACCTTTCTTTTGATGTGCTGGAAGCATACCACATATCCAACAATTTGTAACATTCGTGGCGTTGTGCGTGTGGTGGAGCATCTGGACAAACGTATCATTGAGATAGGATTCGCGATGCTTTTGCTCATGATACGGAAGAGTGAAATGCTGATGCTCTTCTGGGACTGGAGTAGTAGGAACCACAAAAAACTTGCGAGCATGAATCATCATTTCAACAGACCAAGTGATCACTGCTATAATTGTCAAAACAGCAAAAACACCTATAACTCCTAATTCCTTTTTCTTAGTGGTTATCATAGCAGCAAAACCAGCTTTCTCAAAAACAAAACAAAAAACAATAAAAAACAAAAATAGTCATAGGAGCTCTTCTCCCGTGGGTAGACGTTGGTTTCTTCACCACAGATCAAGACAGGTGTCACTACACTATGCAGGGCTGATCCCCCTCCCTTGTCATATTGGCATTCCGTTTCCACTACCCAGGGCGGTTGCTCAACCTGTCTCTCTCAAAAAACTGTAGACTCTTTCCTCAGTCTCAAATTGTATCGCGTTGCTCCAGGAGTCCTCTGGTCCGGGAAGAACTCTGCAGATTTGCCAGGTGATACCGCAGGGCCTTTCTCCGTGGTGAAGATCTCTCGGTGATCGGACAGCACAGCAGGTTCCACCAAGGTCGACAATACCTTCCGACAATGAGTGCTATGCACCCAATTTCTCTTGTTGGTGACTCGAACCGCTGTTCTCGTGGCAAGGAGCACTTGTTCTGGTCCACGCCATCTCGGATCCAAGCTGCTTGACCTCTCGAACTCCTTAACCATTACAAGGTCACCAGGACAGAGCTCATGGCCTTCACCTGTAGATCTGTCAGGAAGTGCTTCACGAACCTGTTGATGAATAGAAACCAAACTGTCAGTTAACTGTGCTAAATAGTCACTCATCAAGACACAAGGTACATCATACACAGAACTCGGTTTCGGAACTCCCCAAATATTCATTGGCCGTCCAAATACCACCTCGTACGGGGTGAGACCCATCCTAGAATGTGGTATTGATCTAATGGACAACAATGCCAATGGCAATGCATCTGGCCAGGTCAAATGTGTAAAAGCTTGAATCTTCGCAATTTTCAGCTGCAGAGTAGCATTATACCTTTCCACCAATCCTGCAGATTGTGGATGGAACACTGCATGGAACTTCTGTTTAATTCCCAATCCCTTCAAGACATATTTGATAACTTCCCCAACGAAATGAGGTCCGTTATCATTCCATAAAAGCCTGCAAACACCAAACCTCGGGAAGAATTCCTTCAGCAGCACCTTAGCGGTAGTAATAGCAGTATTGTCCTTTGTGGGGTACGCCTCAATCCATTTACTGAAAGCACAAACCACCACTAGAACATACTTTAAATTATTACAGCGCTCAAGTTGGATGTAGTCCATTTGCAGGACTTCAAAAGGTGCAGTCAGTGTAGCAAAGCCTCCAGATGGAACTCGCGTTCCCTTTCCAGGATTGTATTGTAAACAGATCAGGCAAGACTGTACTACTCTCTTAGCTGTGCTAGCAGTTTCTGGATGCTCCCAAACTTGCGTAAGCATTTTCGTTATTGTGGAAGCTCCAACATGTGCTAGCCCATGTGCTATCTGAACCATAGGTTGTACGAAAGCTATAAGCAGCTTCCACCTATCCATCTGCTTATTTCTCCAACAACCTTCGTCATCTAACTCTCCTTCCTTAGACCACTGTTCACGTTCTTTATCAGAGGCTGTCCTCTGTATCTCTCCTACTTCTTGCCTAGCATCATGCCATCTCTCAGCTTGTGACTTCACTACATACATAGGAGTAGTGTTTCTTCTCATTGCAGTTTCACGTGCCACGTGGTCTGCAAAGGCATTTACTTGTCCAATCTTGTCTATCACTTTCTTGTGCGCGCTACACTTCACTCTGGCTACTTTATTTGGGCATGTCAATGCAGGTATACAGACATAATATCGAGTACAAAATATCGAATGGGCATAATATCGAGTACAAAATATAGGCTGGACAAAATATTGAATGAACAGAATATAGACATCAAAAAAATCGTTTTGAAGGTAAGTAATGTAATATCGAATGTTAAAAATATAGAAAGTTAAAATATCAAAGTATATAATATAGGTTATTAAAATTATTGAATTTTTAATAATATTGACTTTTTTATAGTGTTTTTTATGTTATTATATGTGTGAAAAGTGTGCATTTATGTTATAATTTATTTTAATTAATGAATTTTGTTTTATTAATTTTTTGCGTAATTTAATTCCGTAGCGGGTTGTGGGTTTATAGGGAAATAGGGTGGGAAGTAATTTAATTATAATTAATTAAATATGTAAATTTATTTATTGGTAATAATTTTTAATTAATTGATAATTAATTTATATTTGGTAATTAATTACATTTTAATTGGCAATTAATTTTAAATAATTGATTAATTGCTAATTATGTTAATTTTACTAATTTATTTTCTGTAGTGGGTTGTGGGTTTATAGGGGAATTGGGTGGGAAGTAATTTATTTATAATTAATTAAATATGTGAAGTTATTTATTGGTATTTATTTAGAATTAATTGTTAATTAATTTTTTATGGGTAATTAATTGAATTGTAATTGCCAATTAAATATATTTAATTGATTAATTGCTAATTATGTTTATTTTACTAATTCATTTTCTGTAGCGGGTTGTGGGTTTATAGGGGAATAGGGTGGGAAGTAATTTATTTGTAATTAATTAAATAATTCAATTTATATAATTGTATTTAATTTGATTAAATTGTGAATTAATTTTAAATTGTTAATTAATTAATTGTTAATTTGTAATTAATTTGTATTATTAGAAAACTAATTGTAATAATTAATTTTAATTTGTAATTTTAATTGATTAATTATTATATTATATTAAATTGGCTTTAACTTTTAATTAATTTTTTATAGATATTAATTTATATATTTTTAAATAATATATGAAGTATTTACTTTCCCTACTGTTGCACTCTTTGGAGTGGGAATAGTAATTTTAACCCCTATGCTATCCAACGCTTTCCCTACTGTTGCACTCTTTGGAGTTAGAATAGTAATTTTAACCCCTACGCTCTCCAACGCTTTCCCTACTGTTGCACTCTTTGGAGTTGGAATAGTAATTTTTACCCCTACGCTATCCAACGCTTTCCCTACTGTTGCATCCACTGGAGTTGGAATAGTAATTTTTACCCCTACGCTATCCAATGCTTTTCCTACTGTTGCACACACTGGAGTGGGAATAGTAATTTTTACCTCTACGCTATCCAACGCTTTCCCTACTGTTGCACTCACTGGAGTGGGAATAGTAATTTTTACCCCCACGCTATCGAACGCTTTCCCTACTGTTGCACCCATAGGAGTGGGAATAGTCATTTTTACCCGTACGCTATCCAACGCTTTCCCTACTGTTGCACTCTTTGGAGTGGGAATAGTCATTTTTACCCCTACGCTATCCAAAGCTCCTACTGTTGCACTCTTTGGAGTTGGAATAGTAATTTTTACCCCTACGCTATCCAACGCTTTCCCTACTGTTGCACCCACTGGAGTGGGAATAGTAATTTTTACCCCTACGCTATCCAACGCTTTCCCTACTGTTGCACTCACTGGAGTGGGAATAGTCATTTTGACCCCTTCGCTCTCCAACGCTTTCCCTACTGTTGCACTCACTGGAGTGGGAATAGTAATTTTTACCCCTACACTGTCCAACGCTTTCCCTACTGTTGCAGTCACTGGAGTGGGAATAGTAATTTTTACCCCTACGCTATCCAACGCTTTCCCTACTGTTGCACTTTTTGGAGTGGGAATAGTAATTTTGACACTTCTGCTATCGTACGGCAATAATATTGGATATTATTTAATTATATTATGTTACTATATATATATGTTTTAACAAATATGATTGTAATTTTTTTATAACTTGTATTAATTATTTAATTATTATAATGTAATTTAAGTATTTCTATGTATATTTTAGTTATTAATTTTTAATATTAATTTAATTTAACATTGTTTTCAATAAAGTCGATATTTTAATAAACTATATTTTTGTAAACGATATTTTTTACTCGATATTTTTGTACCTACCTGTTTGTAGATACAAACTCGATATTCTGTCTGTCGATATTTTGTCAACTATATTTTTGCTAGTCGATATTATGTCCCTCGATATTATGTCAGTTATCCGTCAATGCAATCAAAAGATGATGCACTAATTCTCCGTGCATTATCTGCATTCCGTGAGATGTAAGAAAGCCTCTTTCCTTCCAGAGTAGGCCAAAATCATACGCTACTCCAAAAGCATAGTGGCTATCTGTGTAAATGTTCACACATAAATCAACACTAAGCTCACATGCTCGCGTCAAAGCTATCAATTCAGCTGCTTGGGCCGATTTCTGCGGTATGCGAGCTGTCTCCACTATTGTTTCAAGCGTGGTGATTGTATATGCGGCTGAGGTCGTGCCATCTGGTAATTTCAAACAAGACCCGTCAACCCATAGTTCACCATCCACATCTGGAAGGGGCGTATCTTGCAGATCAATGCGACCCTTTGTCTGTTCCTCAGTCAAGAATATACAATCATATGTTTCTTGTGACTGAGGCTGAGTCACCGGATACGGTAACAAAGTAGCAGGGTTCAAAGTTGCACATCTCTTCAATGTAATGTGAGGACTGAGGAGCTAGCAATGTCAGTTCGTATCCTGTAAGACGAGTGCTAGTTAAGTGCTACGTCTTTGTCTGATTCAAAAGGGCATCAACAGCATGCGGTACCAACACTAACAGCTTATGTGACAAAACTTTTCCCTCACTCTGTCGTATTGACACAGCTGTTGCTGCAACTGAGGGAAAACACCCAGGTAATGCTCTAGCAACAGGATCAACAACTGCTGAAAAATAAGCACAAGGACGTTGCTTATCGCCATGTAACTGGACTAAAACTGACAATGCACATCCATCTTTCTCATGCACGTAAAGTGTAAAAAGCTTTGTGTAATCTGGTGTGCCTAACACTGGTGCTGAACAAAGAGCTTGTCGTAACTGTCGAAGAGCACTTTCACATTCATCTGTCCATGGAAGGGGTACGGGAGTATCTTTTGTCAAAAGTGCTAACAAAGGCTTACTAATTTGTGAAAACCCCAAAATCCACTGTCTGCAAAAGGAAGTAAGATCCAGAAATGCACATACTCCTTTCTGTGTTGTAGGAACTGGCGTGTCTAAAATCGCTTGTATACGATCTGATGTCAATGCATGTCCCTCCTTAGACAAAAGGTGAACTAAGTAGGTTACCTTTGGTCTACAATATTGCAGCTTCTTTCGAGACACTTTGTGATGATGGGAAGCAAGAAAAGAAAGCAAAGACAGAGTACACTTTTCACATTGCTCTGGGTGTCGGCTGCCAGCAAGATGTCATCGACATATTGTATGAGAGCTACACCTTCAGGCAATGCAAAAGAATCAAGTTCTCTTTTCAATGCTTGACTGTAAATACTCGGACTCTCAGTATAGCCGTGAGGAACTCTGCAAAATCTATACGATCGATTATTCAAAGTGAAACCGAACAAATATCGGCTATCAGGATGAATAGGGATCGAAAAGAAAGTGTTCTTCAAGTCTATCACAGAAAATGTAGTAGAAGTCGGAGGAACCAGAGTAAGAAGTGTGGTGATGTCAGAAACCACAGGATACTGCGGCACGACAATCTTGTTTACTTCCCTCAAGTCTATGATAAATCTGTAGACTCGTGTATCAGTATCTCTCTTCAGAATCGGGAGAATCGGGCTGTTGCAAACATTAAATGGGACTTCCTCAATAACCCCAACTTGGATGAGATCATGTACAATTTGTATGAGTGCCTCCTCACCCTCCTGTGAAATCCTATATTGTGGCAAACGAGGTAAAACAGCTCCCTCCTTGACACTAATCTGAACCGGTGGGATAACCATTTGACCCACATGAGTGTCTGAGGTAGCCCACAAACTATCGGGAAGCGAAGCCAATGCAATATCTTCTTTAACAAAACAAATTCTTTCAGGCTCTGAGTGATTATCGCTCAAAATGACACACACTCCTTCAGGGGAACATCGTATTGTGGCTCTGAAATACTTCAGCATATCAAGACCCACAATATTATCTGGTGTGTTTGGAGAAAGCAAAAATGGACATAGAGAACAAAATGTATCAACATGGAATGCAAGTGGTTGTGACAATGGGCTAAGGGAAGGTGTTCCATCGAAACCTATCGAAGTAATAATTACGCCAGACAGGGGAGCCCTCGAAACCATTTGTTTAGACAAAGCGCTACGAGTAGCTCCTGTATCAACCAGAAACCGATCATTGGAACCCAAAACATGTGCTGTAACATAGGGACCCGTCTGATCTACTGGAATTTCATTTGATTCCTTGCCCCATCCTAGGCAATCCTATGCATGAGCAGAATCGTAAAGGTCAGGCTGAACATAATCAGAAACTTGATATTGGTTTCGTCTATCAAAAGTGTTTTGACCATTTTGTGTTCGTACATTAGTATCAAATCGAGCACGATCATTCGTATTTCCCCTAGGCCCTGTAAAACTTGAACCATTTCTCCTTTGTCCCCGCCCCCGGGAATTCTGTTGGGCACGCAACACTGGACAATCGGCCATCCAATGACCAAACTGCTTACAATACGCACATTGATTGATAGACAAATTCGTACGAGTATAGGGGGTATTGAAAGATCCACGTCCGCCTCTATCGTAGCTTTTATCATAACCTCTAGAGGGCGGACCATAGACCTGAGCTAACATAATTTTCATTTTCAAATCTTTAGATTTCTTTTCCTCGCTACCTTTTGCTTCTAATTCTTGACGCTCATAATACTGAGCCATCGTCAAAACAAATGCCAGAGAAGTGGTAGTCCAAGAACTTTCACTAGCTTTTAAACGACTAGCTATCCCTGGCAACAGATTCGTGACATATTTGTCGATAAACAGATGCCTGCCGGTATCATCCGTCAAAGACTGACCGCTAAAATCATGAAATGTTTCCTCAAATCTCGTAAAGAAATCAGAAACGGATTCATCAGCCTTTTGTTTACACGATGCTAAGACAGTCCAATCGATCTTTTTAGGGGGGATAACTGTTTTAAGCTTAGTTAAAATGGCCATGGGGAGATCTAGTATCAACCGATGTGGCTTTTTAGCAGGCTCCCTATCCACATCCATTTGTTCTAAGTCCTTCCAGTCAGCACCAAAAGTAACACAGTCATCAACTTTCCGAACAGTCTGCCACATATCTGGTGGCAGAATTAACCCGAAAAGCAAATCTATATCGCATAAGGTCATAGTACAGGAATTTAAAGCGCCTTCAACTTCCTCATAGAAAGCGGCCGGATTTTTACGCGGATAGGGTAACGCTGCTTTAAGCGCCATTACATCTGCTCTATTCCAAGGAGTGTACACCCAATTATAAATAAAATATCCTTTAGCATCAGTAGAATTTTTATCATCATTATCACCCGCTCCTTTAGGAGGAACATACAAGGGCTCGGCTTCCCACATAGGTCTCATTTCGACTGGTATTATCTTATCTGTCACGAAGATAGAAGACTACGACACTCCGGACGAATTGGGCTGTGCAGCTTTGTCCGTGCGCTTTTTCTGCTCCTTCTGGTGAACCGCCTCATTTCGCAATTTAACCAATCGTCTAATCGCGTCGTCCACCTGAGAAGAAACAAAAGTACCATCATTTAGCTGTTTACGATCATTTGCTATATCATTAGGTTCTAATACTGAAGAATGTTTTCGAAACCTTTCTATGACTTCATCAGCAAATGTCTCAACAAAACATAACTGTTCCTTTTCCGACCAGTCCTTCATAATAACTAAAAGATTGGGAGCAGAATCGGCACTTTGCAATGCTATACGAGCAGCTTGTCTTATTTCAAACGAACGCGCAGCAGTCAACATGGATCGGGTATCCCGCGCCTTTTGTTGCTCTGTATCAGAATCCCCATCGCCTTTGCCGGAGCGGACGGAACGGCATACGGAGGTGGAGGTCGATCTAATAACAAAAAATCATCATGCGGTTTATTAAGGACAGGATAGAGAGGCTGTCGGACAGGATATTGGCCAGATACCTGCAACCAATGTTCTTTCTCCTCTCTCTCTTTCAACTCTTTCAATTCTTTCTTTCTCAACTCCAGCGCTTTCTCATACACATTCTTTCGCTGTTCCTTGTCAATCAACGCTTGCTCACGCTTCTCTTGCTGCCACACTTCTTTCTCCCACATACACACACATTCAAACATGTCACGTCTAGACCGTCGCTCAAACATACATCGCTCCACATACTCAATCTTTCGTGCATCAAATGACCCATTCAGTGGCCACCGTAACTCAGGATCCTTTTTGGTATATTTGTGCCACAGTGTGCTGTACATTATGGAAGAAAGACCAAATTTCACATAGATAGTTCTATTAGGCGTCCCCTCTGGGGGAGCCGGCTGCGATTCCTCAAGTCGTAAACTGGTACCATTACAAAAGCAGCACAACCTTCGAAGTGCACTGAAAACAGGCATGCCAAAAATAATGCAAAATATGCAATATTATACACAAAGTAGCGCTTAAGGTACCTGTAGTACGTTGCGCCGTTCAAATCAAATAGTTGAAGAAAAGTCTTCACATTGCCTGTCTATATGAGTTTCAACGCATATATTCATACCAATACCAAAACTCCAAAATGCAAATTAGACTAGTCTATTCCAAATACAAATATGCCACAGTAAGTGTTCCTAAAACTACCTTACCATACAAGGGCATCCAAAACCTGCAATAGGTGCCGCAAAACGTCTCTTACCAATCATAGGGAGTCCAGATTCCAACTGGCAAGTTCTAAATTCGACCAAATGGTCACTGCACGGCGAACCACCAGAAGAGATCTCAGTCGAGGACCGGCGCCGCCTGGATGGTCAGATCGGAAAGAAGGGAAGAAACGCCTCGGGTGCCAAGACTCGGGTCTTCTCTGGCAGCGATCGCGTCCTCAGCGAAGTTCCAAACCTTCGTCACGACCAATCCTTCGGGCATCCGAGTCGCCGATGAGCCCCACGTGACGGGCGCCAATTTGTCGTGCAGGCCTCAGCCAGACCGGCTAGTGCAAGGGGTTCGCCCTTCTCTGCACAAAGTCCTCAGACCAAATTGAAAGAAGTTGGTACCAAAACTAGAAATAGAAAATGTAACATTTATTACACCTCATGAGGGGGTGCTACGGTTCAAACAGTACCCTTCGGTATTGCAAGAAGTAGCACCCTGAAGCTAGGGATGCATGGTTTATTTATGCCCGCACAGGGGCTCAAAAGAAGGCGGTACAAAGCACAAGAGCACATTTCATGTACATATAAGGTAATATCGAGAAGCACAACCGATCAGAGGGAGGAGCTAACAGTCATGGGGGTATCGGCTAACACATTCCAGTCTAAGGCTAATCACTAGCAGATGTGAGCTCTAACGGTCAGTGGCAAAACAAGAGGACGCTAATTATAGCCTGTTGCTGGGCAGATTCAAGTGCTATGGACAGGAAGATAGGACAGAGCACATGGTCGGCACAAGGTAGCATGTGGCAGACAAAATGGCTGCCATGATTACAAAATGGAGTCCGTTAAATGTCAAGATAATGCCTAGAACTAAGATGTCTTTTGCTAATGCTCAATCTAATCGCTGTTAAATTACAACACCTGTACGTGCATCATTTTGAACAACGCGATACAAAAGAGGATGATGGACAGAACGTTTGAGCAAATCAAACACTCACCCCCAGTCAACTGATCTGGGTTTAATCCATCACCATTCTTTAGCCCACTCAGCCACCCCATTTCAGACATGGCTATATGCAAATCAGTCTGTCCCTGTGCCTCATGGGAACAGTCCAGCCCGAACTGCCAAGCCATGTCTTCCATGGACCGGAAACAAGCATCCTGGGACCGGTTTCGGATTCATAATCCTCATCAGCCAGGCTATCTTGAATCCAGTGGCCAAGTGAGCAAGGGACTCACATCTGAGCATACCCTGCCACACTTAGGGCGAACAAAGCGATACAAAAGGGGATGATGGACAGAGCGTTTGAGCAAATCAAACACTCACCCCCAGTCAACTGATCTGGGTTTAATCCATCACCATTCTTTAGCCCACTCAGCCACCCCATTTCAGACATGGCTATATGCAAATCAGTCTGACCCTGTGCCTCATGGGAACAGTCCAGCCCGAACTGCCAAGCCATGTCTTCCATGGACCGGCAACAAGCATCCTGGGACCGGTTTCGGATTCATAATCCTCATCAGCCAGGCTATCTTGAATCCAGTGGCCAAGTGAGCAAGGGACTCACGTCTGAGCATACCCTGCCACACTTAGGGCGAACAAAGCGATACAAAAGGGGATGATGGACAGAGCGTTTGAGCAAATCAAACACTCACCCCCAGTCAATTGATCTGGGTTTAATCCATCACCATTCTTTAACCCACTCAGCCACCCCATTTCAGACACGGCTATATGCAAATCAGTCTGACCCTGTGCCTCATGGGAACAGTCCAGCCCGAACTGCCAAGCCATGTCTTCCATGGACCACAAACAAGCATCCTGGGACCGGTTTCGGATTCATAATCCTCATCAGCCAGGCTATCTTGAATCCAGTGGCCAAGTGAGCAAGGGACTCACGTCTGAGCATACCCTGCCACACTTAGGGCGAACAAAGCGATACAAAAGGGGATGATGGACAGAGCGTTTGAGCAAATCAAACACTCACCCCCACTCAACTGATCTGGGTTTAATCCATCACCATTCTTTAGCCCACTCAGCCACCCCATTTCAGACATGGCTATATGCAAATCAGTCTGACCCTGTGCCTCATGGGAACAGTCCAGCCCGAACTGCCAAGCCATGTCTTCCATGGACCGGAAACAAGCATCCTGGGACCGGTTTCGGATTCATAATCCTCATCAGCCAGGCTATCTTGAATCCAGTGGCCAAGTGAGCAAGGGACTCACGTCTGAGCATACCCTGCCACACTTAGGGCGAACAAAGCGATACAAAAGGGGATGATGGACAGAGCGTTTGAGCAAATCAAACACTCACCCCCAGTCAACTGATCTGGGTTTAGTCCATCACCATTCTTTAGCCCCCTCAGCCACCCCATTTCAGACATGGCTATATGCAAATCAGTCTGTCCCTGTGCCTCATGGGAACAGTCCAGCCCGAACTACCAAGCCATGTCTTCCATGGACCGGAAACAAGCATCCTGGGACCGGTTTCGGATTCATAATCCTCATCAGCCAGGCTATCTTGAATCCAGTGGCCAAGTGAGCAAGGGACTCACGTCTGAGCATACCCTGCCACACTTAGGGCGAACAAAGCAATAAAAAAGGGGATGATCGACAGAGCGTTTGAGCAAATCAAACACTCACCCCCAGTCAACTGATCTGGGTTTAATCCATCACCATTCTTTAGCCCACTCAGCCACCCCATTTCAGACATGGCGATATGCAAATCAGTCTGACCCTGTGCCTCATGGGAACAGTCCAGCCCGAACTGCCAAGCCATGTCTTCCATGGACCGGCAACAAGCATCCTGGGACCGGTTTCGGATTCATAATCCTCATCAGCCAGGCTATCTTGAATCCAGTGGCCAAGTGAGCAAAGGACTCACGTCTGAGCATACCCTTGCACACTTAGGGCGAACAAAGTGATACAAAAGGGGATGATGGACAGAGCATTTGAGCAAATCAAACACTCACCCCAGTCAATTGATCTGGGTTTAATCCATCACCATTCTTTAGCCCACTCAGCCACCCCATTTCAGACACGGCTATATGCAAATCAGTCTGACCCTGTGCCTCATGGGAACAGTCCAGCCCGAACTGCCAAGCCATGTCTTCCATGGACCGGAAACAAGCATCCTGGGACCGGTTTCAGATTCATAATCCTCATCAGCCAGGCTATCTTGAATCCAGTGGCCAAGTGAGCAAGGGACTCACGTCTGAGCATACCCTGCCACACTTAGGGCGAACAAAGCGATACAAAAGGGGATGATGGACAGAGCGTTTGAGCAAATCAAACACTCACCCCCAGTCAACTGATCTGGGTTTAATCCATCACCATTCTTTAGCCCACTCAGCCACCCCATTTCAGACATGGCTATATGCAAATCAGTCTGACCCTGTGCCTCATGGGAACAGTCCAGCCCGAACTGCCAAGCCATGTCTTCCATGGACCGGAAACAAGCATCCTGGGACCGGTTTCGGATTCATAATCCTCATCAGCCAGGCTATCTTGAATCCAGTGGCCAAGTGAGCAAGGGACTCACGTCTGAGCATACCCTGCCACACTTAGGGCGAACAAAGCGATACAAAAGGGGATGATGGACAGAGCGTTTGAGCAAATCAAACACTCACCCCCAGTCAACTGATCTGGGTTTAATCCATCACCATTCTTTAGCCCCCTCAGCCACCCCATTTCAGACATGGCTATATGCAAATCAGTCTGTCCCTGTGCCTCATGGGAACAGTCCAGCCCGAACTACCAAGCCATGTCTTCCATGGACCGGAAACAAGCATCCTGGGACCGGTTTCGGATTCATAATCCTCTTCAGCCAGGCTATCTTGAATCCAGTGGCCAAGTGAGCAAGGGACTCACGTCTGAGCATACCCTGCCACACTTAGGGCGAACAAAGCAATACAAAAGGGGATGATGGACAGAGCGTTTGAGCAAATCAAACACTCACCCCCAGTCAACTGATCTGGGTTTAATCCATCACCATTCTTTAGTCCACTCAGCCACCCCATTTCAGACATGACTATATGCAAATCAGTCTGACCCTGTGCCTCATGGGAACAGTCCAGCCCGAACTGCCAAGCCATGTCTTCCATGGACCGGCAACAAGCATCCTGGGACCGGTTTCGGATTCATAATCCTCATCAGCCAGGCTATCTTGAATCCAGTGGCCAAGTGAGCAAAGGACTCACGTCTGAGCATACCCTTGCACACTTAGGGCGAACAAAGTGATACAAAAGGGGATGATGGACAGAGCATTTGAGCAAATCAAACACTCAACCCCAGTCAATTGATCTGGGTTTAATCCATCACCATTCTTTAGCCCACTCAGCCACCCCATTTCAGACACGGCTATATGCAAATCAGTCTGACCCTGTGCCACATGGGAACAGTCCAGCCCGAACTGCCAAGCCATGTCTTCCATGGACCGGAAACAAGCATCCTGGGACCGGTTTCAGATTCATAATCCTCATCAGCCAGGCTATCTTGAATCCAGTGGCCAAGTGAGCAAGGGACTCACATCTGAGCATACCTTGCCACACTTAGGGCGAACAAAGCAATACAAAAGGGGATGATGGACAGAGCGTTTGAGCAAATCAAACACTCACCCCCAGTCAACTGATCTGGGTTTAATCCATCACCATTCTTTAGCCCACTCAGCCACCCCATTTCAGACATGGCTATATGCAAATCAGTCTGACCCTGTGCCTCATGGGAACAGTCCAGCCCGAACTGCCTAGCCATGTCTTCCATGGACCGGAAACAAGCATCCTGGGACCGGTTTCAGATTCATAATCCTCATCAGCCAGGCTATCTTGAATCCAGTGGCCAAGTGAGCAAGGGACTCACGTCTGAGCATACCCTGCCACACTTAGGGCGAACAAAGTGATACAAAAGGGGATGATGGACAGAGCGTTTGAGCAAATCAAACACTCACCCCCAGTCAACTGATCTGGGTTTAATCCATCACCATTCTTTAGCCCACTCAGCCACCCCATTTCAGACATGGCTATATGCAAATCAGTCTGTCCCTGTGCCTCATGGGAACAGTCCAGCCCGATCTGCCAAGCCATGTCTTCCATGCACCGGAAACAAGCATCCTGGGACCGGTTTCGGATTCATAATCCTCATCAGCCAGGCTATCTTGAATCCAGTGGCCAAGTGAGCAAGGGACTCACGTCTGAGCATACCCTGCCACACTTAGGGCGAACAAAGCGATACAAAAGGGGATGATGGACAGAGCGTTTGAGCAAATCAAACACTCACCCCCAGTCAACTGATCTGGCTTTAATCCATCACCATTCTTTAGCCCACTCAGCCACCCCATTTCAGACATGGCTATATGCAAATCAGTCTGACCCTGTGCCTCATGGGAACAGTCCAGCGCGAACTGCCAAGCCATGTCTTCCATGGACCGGCAACAAGCATCCTGGGACCGGTTTTGAATTCATAATCCTCATCAGCCAGGCTATCTTGAATCCAGTGGCCAAGTGAGCAAGGGACTCACGTCTGAGCATACCCTGGCACACTTAGGGCGAACAAAGCGATACAAAAGGGGATGATGGACAGAGCGTTTGAGCAAATCAAACACTCACCCCCAGTCAATTGATCTGGGTTTAATCCATCACCATTCTTTAGCCCACTCAGCCACCCCATTTCAGACACGGCTATATGCAAATCAGTCTGACCCTGTGCCTCATGGGAACAGTCCAGCCCGAACTGCCAAGCCATGTCTTCCATGGACCGGAAACAAGCATCCTGGGACCGGTTTCAGATTCATAATCCTCATCAGCCAGGCTATCTTGAATCCAGTGGCCAAGTGAGCAAGGGACTCACGTCTGAGCATACCCTGCCACACTCAGGGCGAACAAAGCGATACAAAAGGGGATGATGGACAGAGCGTTTGAGCAAATCAAACACTCACCCCCAGTCAACTGATCTGGGTTTAATCCATCACCATTCTTTAGCCCACTCAGCCACCCCATTTCAGACATGGCTATATGCAAATCAGTCTGACCCTGTGCCTCATGGGAACAGTCCAGCCCGAACTGCCAAGCCATCTCTTCCATGGACCGGAAACAAGCATCCTGGGACCGGTTTCGGATTCATAATCCTCATCAGCCAGGCTATCTTGAATCCAGTGGCCAAGTGAGCAAGGGACTCACGTCTGAGCATACCCTGCCACACTTAGGGCGAACAAAGCGATACAAAAGGGGATGATGGACAGAGCGTTTGAGCAAATCAAACACTCACACCCAGTCAACTGATCTGGGTTTAATCCATCACCATTCTTTAGCCCACTCAGCCACCCCATTTCAGACACGGCTATATGCAAATCAGTCTGACCCTGTGCCTCATGGGAACAGTCCAGCCCGAACTGCCAAGCCATGTCTTCCATGGACCGGAAACAAGCATCCTGGGACCGGTTTCGGATTCATAATCCTCATCAGCCAGGCTATCTTGAATCCAGTGACCAAGTGAGCAAGGGACTCACGTCTGAGCATACCTTGCCACACTTAGGGCGAACAAAGCGATACAAACGGGGATGATGGACAGAGCGTTTGAGCAAATCAAACACTCACCCCCAGTCATCTGATCTGGGTTTAATCAATCACCATTCTTTAGCCCACTCAGCCACCCCATTTCAGACATGGCTATATGCAAATCAGTCTGACCCTGTGCCTCAGGGGAACAGTCCAGCCCGAACTGCCAAGCCATGTCTTCCATGGACCGGAAAGAAGCATCCTGGAACCGGTTTCAGATTCATAATCCTCATCAGCCAGGCTATCTTGAATCCAGTGGCCAAGTGAGCAAGGGACTCACGTCTGAGCATACCCTGCCACACTCAGGGCGAACAATGCGATACAAAAGGGGATGATGGACAGAGCGTTTGAGCAAATCAAACACTCACCCCCAGTCAACTGATCTGGGTTTAATCCATCACCATTCTTTAGCCCACTCAGCCACCCCATTTTAGACATGGCTATATGCAAATCAGTCTGACCCTGTGCCTCATGGGAACAGTCCAGCCCGAACTGCCAAGCCATGTCTTCCATGGACCGGAAACAAGCATCCTGGGACCGGTTTCGGATTCATAATCCTCATCAGCCAGGCTATCTTGAATCCAGTGGCCAAGTGAGCAAGGGACTCACGTCTGAGCATACCCTGCCACACTTAGGGCGAACAAAGCGATACAAAAGGGGATGATGGACAGAGCGTTTGAGCAAATCAAACACTCACCCCCAGTCAACTGATCTGGGTTTAAGCCATCACCATTCTTTAGCCCACTCAGCCACCCCATTTCAGACATGGGTATATGCAAATCAGTCTGACCCTGTGCCTCATGGCAACAGTCCAGCCCGAACTGCCAAGCCGTGTCTTCCATGGACCGGAAACAAGCATCCTGGGACCGGTTTCGGATTCATAATCCTCATCAGCCAGGCTATCTTGAATCCAGTGGCCAAGTGAGCAAGGGACACACGTCTGAGCATACCCTGCCACACTTAGGGCGAACAAAGCGATACAAAAGGGGATGATGGACAGAGCGTTTGAGCAAATCAAACACTCACCCCCAGTCAACTGATCTGGGTTTAATCCATCACCATTCTTTAGCCCACTCAGCCACCCCGTTTCAGACATGGCTATATTCGAATCAGTCTGACCCTGTGCCTCATGGGAACAGTCCAGCCCGAACTGCCAAGCCATGTCTTCCATGGACCGGAAACAAGCATCCTGGGACCGGTTTCGGATTCATAATCCTCATCAGCCAGGCTATCTTGAATCCAGTGGCCAAGTGAGCAAGGGACTCACGTCTGAGCATACCCTGCCACACTTAGGGCGAACAAAGCGATACAAAAGGGGATGATGGACAGAGCGTTTGAGCAAATCAAACACTCATCCCCAGTCAACTGATCTGGGTTTAATCCATCACCATTCTTTAGCCCACTCAGCCACCCCATTTCAGACATGGCTATATTCAAATCAGTCTGACCCTGTGCCTCATGGGAACAGTCCAGCCCGAACAGCCAAGCCATGTCTATCATGGACCGGAAACAGGCATCCTGGGACCGGTTTCGGAATCATAATCCTCATCAGCCAGGCTATCTTGAATCCAGTGGCCAAGTGAGCAAGGGACTCACGTCTGAGCATACCCTGCCACACTTAGGGCGAACAAAGCAATACAAAAGGGGATGATGGACAGAGCGTTTGAGCAAATCAAACACTCACCCCCAGTCAACTGATCTGGGTTTAATCCATCACCATTCTTTAGCCCACTCAGCCACCCCAATTCAGACATGGCTATATGCAAATCTGTCTGACCCTGTGCCTCATGGGAACAGTCCAGCCTGAACTGCCATGTCTTCCATGGACCGGAAACAAGCATCCTGGGACCGGTTTCGGATTCATAATCCTCATCAGCCAGGCTATCCTGAATCCAGTGGCCAAGTGAGCAAAGGACTCACGTCTGAGCATACCCTGCCACACTTAAGGCGAACAAAGCGATACAAAAGGGGATGATGGACAGAGCGTTTGAGCAAATCAAACACTCACCCCCAGTCAACTGATCTGGGTTTAATCCATCACCATTCTTTAGCCCACTCAGCCACCCCATTTCAGACATGGCTATATGCAAATCAGTCTGACCCTGTGCCTCATGGGAACAGTCCAGCCCGAACTGCCAAGCCATGTCTTCTATGGACCGGAACAAGCATCCTGCGACCGGTTTCGGATTCATAATCCTCATCAGCCAGGCTATCTTGAATCCAGTGGCCAAGTGAGCAAGGGACTCATGTCTGAGCATACCCTGCCACACTTAGGGCGAACAAAGCGATACAAAAGGGGATGATGGACAGAGCGTTTGAGCAAATCAAACACTCACCCCCAGTCAACTGATCTGGATTTAATCCATCACCATTCTTTAGCCCACTCAGCCACCCCATTTCAGACATGGCTATATGCAAATCAGTCTGACCCTGTGCCTCATGGGAACAGTCCAGCCCGAACTACCAAGCCATGTCTTCCTTGGACCGGAAACAAGCATCCTGGGACCGGTTTCGGATTCATAATCCTCATCAGCCAGGCTATCTTGAATCAAGTGGCCAAGTGAGCAAGGGACTCACGTCTGAGCATACCCTGCCACACTTAGGGCGAACAAAGCGTTACAAAAGGGGATGATGGACAGAGCGTTTGAGCAAATCAAACACTCACCCCCAGTCAACTGATCTGGGTTTAATCCATCACCATTCTTTAGCCCACTCAGCCACCCCATTTCAGACATGGCTATATGCAAATCAGTCTGACCCTGTGCCTCATGGGAACAGTCCAGCCCGAACTGCCAAGCCATGTCTTCCATGGACCGGAAACAAGCATCCTGGGACCGGTTTCGGATTCATAATGCTCATCAGCCAGGCTATCTTGAATCCAGTGGCCAAGTGAGCAAGGGACTCACGTCTGAGCATACCCTGCCACATAAGGGCGAACAAAGCGATACAAAAGGGGATGATGGACAGAGCGTTTGAGCAAATCGAACACTCACCCCCAGTCAACTGATCTGGGTTTAATCCATCACCATTCTTTAGCCCACTCAGCCACCCCATTTCAGACATGGCTATATGCAAATCAGTCTGTCCCTGTGCCTCATGGGAACAGTCCAGCCCGAACTGCCAAGCCATGTCTTCCATGGACCCGAAACAAGCATCCTGGGACCGGTTTCGGATTCATAATCCTCATCAGCCAGGCTATCTTGAATCCAGTGGCCAAGTGAGCAAGGGACTCACGTCTGAGCATACCCTGCCACACTTAGGGCGAACAAAGCGATACAAAAGGGGATGATGGACAGAGCGTTTGAGCAAATCAAACACCCACCCCCAGTCAACTGATCGGGGTTTAATCCATCACCATTCTTTAGCCCACTCAGCCACCCGATTTCAGACATGGCTATATGCAAATCAGTTTGTCCCTGTGCCTCATGGGAACAGTCCAGCCCGAACTGCCAAGCTATGTCTTCCATGGACCGGAAACAAGCATCCTGGGACCGGTTTCGGATTCATAATCCTCATCAGCCAGGCTATCTTGAATCCAGTGGCCAAGTGAGCAAGGGACTCACGTCTGAGCATACCCTGCCACACTTAGGGCGAACAAAGCGATACAAAAGGGGATGATGGACAGAGCGTTTGAGCAAATCAAACACTCACCCCCAGTCAACTGATTTGGGTTTAATCATCACCATTCTTTAGCCCACTCAGCCACCCCATTTCAGACATGGCTATATGCAAATCAGTCTGACCCTGTGCCTCATGGGAACAGTCCAGCCCGAACTGCCAAGCCATGTCTTCCATGGACCGGCAACAAGCATCCTGGGACCGGTTTCGGATTCATAATCCTCATCAGCCAGGCTATCTTGAATCCAGTGGCCAAGTGAGCAAGGGACTCACGTCTGAGCATACCCTGGCACACTTAGGGCGAACAAAGCGATACAAAAGGCGATGATGAACAGAGCGTTTGAGCAAATCAAACACTCACCCCCAGTCAATTGATCTGGGTTTAATCCATCACCATTCTTTAGCCCACTCAGCCACCCCATTTCAGACACGGCTATATGCAAATCAGTCTGACCCTGTGCCTCATGGGAACAGTCCAGCCCGAACTGCCAAGCCATGTCTTTCATGGACCGGAAACAAGCATCCTGGGACCAGTTTGAGATTCATAATCCTCATCAGCCAGGCTATCTTGAATCAAGTGGCCAAGTGAGCAAGGGACTCACGTCTGAGCATACCCTGCCACACTCAGGGCGAACAAAGCGATACAAAAGGGGATGATGGACAGAGCGTTTGAGCAAATCAAACACTCACCCCCAGTCAACTGATCTGGGTTTAATCCATCACCATTCTTTAGCCCACTCAGCTACCCCATTTCAGACATGGCTATATGCAAATCAGTCTGACCCTGTGCCTCATGGGAACAGTCCAGCCCGAACTGCCAAGCCATGTCTTCCATGGACCGGAAACAAGCATCCTGGGACCGGTTTCGGATTCATAATCCTCATCAGCCAGGCTATCTTGAATCCAGTGGCCAAGTGAGCAAGGGACTCACGTCTGAGCATACCCTGCCACACTTAGGGCGAACAAAGCGATACAAAAAGGGATGATGGACAGAGCGTTTGAGCAAATCAAACACTCACCCCCAGTCAACTGATCTGGGTTTAATCCATCACCATTCTTTAGCCCACTCAGCCACCCCATTTCAGACACGGCTATATGCAAATCAGTCTGACCCTGTGCCTCATGGGAACAGTCCAGCCCGAACTGCCAAGCCATGTCTTCCATGGACCGGAAACAAGCATCCTGGGACCGGTTTCGTATTCATAATCCTCATCAGCCAGGCTATCTTGAATCCAGTGGCCAAGTGAGCAAGGGACTCACGTCTGAGCATACCCTGCCACACTTAGGGCGAACAAAGCGATACAAAAGGGGATGATGGACAGAGCGTTTGAGCAAATCAAACACTCACCCCCAGTCAACTGATCTGGGTTTAATCCATCACCATTCTTTAGCCCACTCAGCCACCCCATTTCAGACATGGCTATATTCGAATCAGTCTGACCCTGTGCCTCATGGGAACAGTCCAGCCCGAACTGCCAAGCCATGTCTTCCATGGACCGGAAACAAGCATCCTGGGACCGGTTTCGGATTCATAATCCTCATTAGCCAGGCTATTTTGAATCCAGTGGCCAAGTGAGCAAGGGACTCACGTCTGAGCATACCCTGCCACACTTAGGGCGAACAAAGCGATACAAAAGGGGATGATGGACAGAGCGTTTGAGCAAATCAAACACTCACCCCCAGTCAACTGATCTGGGTTTAATCCATCACCATTCTTTAGCCCACTCAGCCACCCCATTTCAGACTCGGCTATATGCAAATCAGTCTGACCCTGTGCCTCATGGGAACAGTCCAGCCCGAACTGCCAAGCCATGTCTTCCATGGACCGGAAACAAGCATCCTGGGACCGGTTTCGGATTCATAATCCTCATTAGCCAGGCTATCTTGAATCCAGTGGCCAAGTGAGCAAGGGACTCACGTCTGAGCATACCTTGCCACACTTAGGGCGAACAAAGCGATACAAAAGGGGATGATGGACAGAGCGTTTGAGCAAATCAAACACTCACCCCCAGTCAACTGATCTGGGTTTAATCCATCACCATTCTTTAGCCCACTCAGCCACCCCATTTCAGACACAGCTATATGCAAATCAGTCTGACCCTGTGCCTCATGGGAACAGTCCAGCCCGAACTGCCAAGCCATGTCTTCCATGGACCGGAAACAAGCATCCTGGGACCAGTTTCAGATTCATAATCCTCATCAGCCAGGCTATCTTGAATCCAGTGGCCAAGTGAGCAAGGGACTCACGTCTGAGCATACCCTGCCACACTCAGGGCGAACAAAGCGATACAAAAGGGGATGATGGACAGAGCGTTTGAGCAAATCAAACACTCACCCCCAGTCAACTGATCTGGGTTTAATCCATCACCATTCTTTAGCCCACTCAGCCACCCCATTTCAGACATGGCTATATGCAAATCAGTCTGACCCTGTGCCTCATGGGAACAGTCCAGCCCGAACTGTCAAGCCATGTCTTCCATGGACCGGAAACAAGCATCCTGGGACCGGTTTCGGATTCATAATCCTCATCAGCCAGGCTATCTTGAATTTAGTGGCCAAGTGAGCAAGGGACTCACGTCTGAGCATACCCTGCCACACTTAGGGCGAACTAAGCGATACAAAAGGGGATGATGAACAGAGCGTTAGAGCAAATCAAACACTCACCCCCAGTCAACTGATCTGGGTTTAATCCATCACCATTCTTTAGTCCACTCAGTCACCCCATTTCAGACATGGCTATATTCGAATCAATCTGACCCTGTGCCTCATGGGAACAGTCCAGCCCGAACTGCCAAGCCATGTCTTCCATGGACCGGAAACAAGCATCCTGGGACCGGTTTCGGATTCATAATCCTCATCAGCCAGGCTATCTTGAATCCAGTGGCCAAGTGAGCAAGGGACTCACGTCTGAGCATACCCTGCCACACTTAGGGCGAACAAAGCGATACAAAAGGGGATGATGGACAGAGCGTTTGAGCAAATCAAACACTCACCCCCAGTCAACTGATCTGGGTTTAATCCATCACCATTCTTTAGCCCACTCAGCCACCCCATTTCAGACATGGCTATATTCAAATCAGTCTGACCCTGTGCCTCATGGGAACAGTCCAGCCTGAACTGCCAAGCCATGTCTTCCATGGACCGGAAACAGGTATCCTGGGACCGGTTTCGGATTCATAATCCTCATCAGCCAGGCTATCTTGAATCTAGTGGCCAAGTGAGCAAGGGACTCACGTCTGAGCATACCCTGTCACACTTAGGGCGAACAAAGCAATACAAAAGGGGATGATGGACAGAGCGTTTGAGCAAATCAAACACTCACCCCCAGTCAACTGATCTGGGTTTAATCCATCACCATTCTTTAGCCCACTCAGCCACCCCATTTCAGACATGGCTATATGCAAATCTGTCTGACCCTGTGCCTCATGGGAACAGTCCAGCCTGAACTGCCATGTCTTCCATGGACCGGAAACAAGCATCCTGGGACCGGTTTCGGATTCATAATCCTCATCAGCCAGGCTATCCTGAATCCAGTGGCCAAGTGAGCAAGGGACTCACGTCTGAGCATACCCTGCCACACTTAGGGCGAACAAAGCGATACAAAAGGGGATGATGGACAGAGCGTTTGAGCAAATCAAACACTCACCCCCAGTCAACTGATCTGGGTTTAATCCATCACCATTCTTTAGCCCACTCAGCCACCCCATTTCAGACATGGCTATATGCAAATCTGTCTGACCCTGTGCCTCATGGGAACAGTCCAGCCTGAACTGCCATGTCTTCCATGGACCGGAAACAAGCATCCTGGGACCGGTTTCGGATTCATAATCCTCATCAGCCAGGCTATCCTGAATCCAGTGGCCAAGTGAGCAAGGGACTCACGTCTGAGCATACCCTGCCACACTTAGGGCGAACAAAGCGATACAAAAGGGGATGATGGACAGAGCGTTTGAGCAAATCAAACACTCACCCCCAGTCAACCGATCTGGGTTTAATCCATCACCATTCTTTAGCCCACTCAGCCACCCCATTTCAGACATGGCTATATGCAAATCAGTCTGACCCTGTGCCTCATGGGAACAGTCCAGCCCGAACTGCCAAGCCATGTCTTCCATGGACCGGAACAAGCATCCTGCGACCGGTTTCGGATTCATAATCCTCATCAGCCAGGCTATCTTGAATCCAGTGGCCAAGTGAGCAAGGAACTCACGTCTGAGCATACCCTGCCACACTTTGGGCGAACAAAGCGATACAAAAGGGGATGATGGACAGAGCGTTTGAGCAAATCAAACACTCACCCACAGTCAACTGATCTGGGTTTAATCCATCACCATTCTTTAGCCCACTCAGCCACCCCATTTCAGACATGGCTATATGCAAATCAGTCTGACCCTGTGCCTCATGGGAACAGTCCAGCCCGAACTACCAAGCCATGTCTTCCTTGGACCGGAAACAAGCATCCTGGGACCGGTTTCGGATTCATAATCCTCATCAGCCAGGCTATCTTGAATCAAGTGGACAAGTGAGCAAGGGACTCACGTCTGAGCATACCCTGCCACACTTAGGGCGAACAAAGCGATACAAAAGGGGATGATGGACAGAGCGTTTGAGCAAATCAAACACTCACCCCCAGTCAACTGATCTGGGTTTAATCCATCACCATTCTTTAGCCCACTCAGCCACCCCATTTCAGACATGGCTATATGCAAATCAGTCTGACCCTGTGCCTCATGGGAACAGTCCAGCCCGAACTGCCAAGCCATGTCTTCCATGGACCGGAAACAAGCATCCTGGGACCGGTTTCGGATTCATAATGCTCATCAGCCAGGCTATCTTGAATCCAGTGGCCAAGTGAGCAAGGGACTCACGTCTGAGCATACCCTGCCACACTTAGGGCAAACAAAGCGATACAAAAGGGGATGATGGACAGAGCGTTTGAGCAAATCAAACACTCACCCCCAGTCAACTGATCTGGGTTAAATCCATCACCATTCTTTAGCCCACTCAGCCACCCCATTCCAGACATGGCTATATGCAAATCAGTCTGACCCTGTGCCTCATGGGAACAGTCCAGCCCAAACTGCCAAGCTATGTCTTCCATGGACCGGAAACAATCATCCTGGGACTGGTTTCGGTTTCATAATCCTCATCAGCCAGGCTATCTTGAATCCAGTGGCCAAGTGAGCAAGGGACTCACGTCTGAGCATACCCTGCCACACTTAGGGCTAACAAAGCGATACAAAAGGGGATGATGGACAGAGCGTTTGAGCAAATCAAACACTCACCCCCAGTCAACTGATCTGGGTTTAATCCATCACCATTCTTTAGCCCACTCAGCCACCCCATTTCAGACATGGCTATATGCAAATCAGTCTGACCCTGTGCCTCATGGGAACAGTCCAGCCCGAACTGCCAAGCCATGTCTTCCATGGACCGGAACCAAGCATCCTGGGACCGGTTTCGGATTCATAATCCTCATCAGCCAGGCTATATTGAATCCAGTGGCCAAGTGAGCAAGTGACTCACGTCTGAGCATACCCTGCCACATTTAGGGCGAACAAAGCGATACAAAAGGGGATGATGGACAGAGCGTTTGAGCAAATCAAACACTCACCCCCAGTCAACTGATCTGGGTTTAATCCATCACCATTCTTTAGCCCACTCAGCCACCCCATTTCAGACATGGCTATATTCGAATCAGTCTGACCCTGTGCCTCATGGGAACAATCCAGCCCGAACTGCCAAGCCATGTCTTCCATGGACCGGAAACAAGCATCCTGGGACCGGTTTCGGATTCATAATCCTCATCAGCCAGGCTATCTTGAATCCAGTGGCCAAGTGAGCAAGGGACTCACGTCTGAGCATACCCTGCCACACTTAGGGCGAACAAAGCGATACAAAAGGGAATGATGGACAGAGCGTTTGAGCAAATCAAACACTCACCCCCAGTCAACTGATCTGGGTTTAATCCATCACCATTCTTTAGCCCACTCAGCCACCCCATTTCAGACATGGCTATATGCAAATCAGTCTGACCCTGTGCCTCATGGGAACAGTCCAGCCCGAACTGCCAAGCCATGTCTTCCATGGACCGGAAACAAGCATCCTGGGACCGGTTTCGGATTCATAATGCTCATCAGCCAGGCTATCTTGAATCCAGTGGCCAAGTGAGCAAGGGACTCACGTCTGAGCATACCCTGCCACACTTAGGGCGAACAAAGCGATACAAAAGGGGATGATGGACAGAGCGTTTGAGCAAATCAAACACTCACCCCCAGTCAACTGATCTGGCTTTAATCCATCACCATTCTTTAGCCCACTCAGCCACCCCATTCCAGACATGGCTATATGCAAATCAGTCTGACCCTGTGCCTCATGGGAACAGTCCAGCCCGAACTGCCAAGCCATGTCTTCCATGGACCGGAAACAAGCATCCTGGGACCGGTTTCGGTTTCATAATCCTCATCAGCCAGGCTATCTTGAATCCAGTGGCCAAGTGAGCAAGGGACTCACGTCTGAGCATACCCTGCCACACTTAGGGCTAACAAAGCGATACAAAAGGGGATGATGGACAGAGCGTTTGAGCAAATCAAACACTCACCCCCAGTCAACTGATTTGGGTTTAATCCATCACCATTCTTTAGCCCACTCAGCCACCCCATTTCAGACATGGCTATATGCAAATCAGTCTGACCCTGTGCCTCATGGGAACAGTCCAGCCCGAACTGCCAAGCCATGTCTTCCATGGACCGGAAACAAGCATCCTGGGACCGGTTTTGGATTCATAATCCACATCAGCCAGGCTATCTTGAATCCAGTGGCAAAGTGAGCAAGGGACTCACGTCTGAGCATACTCTGCCACACTTAGGGCGAACAAAGCGATACAAAAGGGGATGATGGACAGAGCGTTTGAGCAAATCAAACACTCACCCCCAGTCAACTGATCTGGGTTTAATCCATCACCATTCTTTAGCCCACTCAGCCACCCCATTTCAGACATGGCTATATGCAAATCAGTCTGACCCTGTGCCTCATGGGAACAGTCTGACCCGAGCTGCTAAGCCATGTCTTCCATGGACCGGTAACAAGCATCCTGGGACCGGTTTCGGATTCATAATCCTCATCAGCCAGGCTATCTTGAATCCAGTGGCCAAGTGAGCAAGGGACTCACGTCTGAGCATACCCTGCCACACTTAGGGTGAACAAAGCGATACAAAAGGGGATGATGGATAGAGCATTTGAGCAAATCAAACACTCACCCCCAGTCAACTGATCTGGGTTTAATCCATCACCATTCTTTAGCCCACTCAGCCACCCCTTTTCAGACATGGATATATGCAAATCAGTCTGACCCTGTGCCTCATGGGAACAGTCCAGCCCGAACTGCCAAGCCATGTCTTCCATGGAACGGAAACAAGCATCCTGGGACCGGTTTCGGATTCATAATCCTCATCAGCCAGGCTATCTTGAATCCAGTGGCCAAGTGAGCAAGGGACTCACGTCTGAGCATACCCTGCCACACTTAGAGCGAACAAAGCGATACAAAAGGGGATGATGGACAGAGCGTTTGAGCAAATCAAACACTCACCCCCAGTAAACTGATCTGGGTTTAATCCATCACCATTCTTTAGCCCACTCAGCCACCCCATTTCAGACATGGCTATATGCAAATCAGTCTGACCCTGTGCCTCATGGGAACAGTCCAGCCCGAACTGCCAAGCCATGTCTTCCATGGACCGGAACAAGCATCCTGCGAACAGTTTCGGATTCATAATCCTCATCAGCCAGGCTATCTTGAATCCAGTGGCCAAGTGAGCAAGGGACTCACGTCTGAGCATACCCTGCCACACTTAGGGCGAACAAAGCGATACAAAAGGGGATGATGGACAGAGCGTTTTAGCAAATCAAACACTCACCCCCAGTCAACTGATCTATATTTAATCCATCACCATTCTTTAGCCCACTCAGCCACCCCATTTCAGACATGGCTATATGCAAATCAGTCTGACCCTGTGCCTCATGGGAACAGTCCAGCCCGAACTACCAAGCCATGTCTTCCTTGGACCGGAAACAAGCATCCTGGGACCAGTTTCGGATTCATAATCCTCATCAGCCAGGCTATCTTGAATCAAGTGGCCAAGTGAGCAAGGGACTCACGTCTGAGCATACCCTGCCACACTTAGGGCGAACAAAGCGATACAAAAGGGGATGATGGACAGAGCGTTTGAGCAAATCAAACACTCACCCCCAGTCAACTGATCTGGGTTTAATCCATCACCATTCTTTAGCCCACTCAGCCACCCCATTTCAGACATGGCTATATGCAATTCAGTCTGACCCTGTGCCTCATGGGAACAGTCCAGCCCGAACTGCCAAGCCATGTCTTCCATGGACCGGAAACAAGCATCCTGGGACCGGTTTCGGATTCATAATGCTTTTCAGCCAGGCTATCTTGAATCCAGTGGCCAAGTGAGCAAGGGACTCACGTCTGAGCATACCCTGCCACACTTAGAGCGAACAAAGCGATACAAAAGGGGATGATGGACAGAGCGTTTGAGCAAATCAAACACTCACCCCCAGTCAACTGATCTGGGTTTAATCCATCACCATTCTTTAGCCCACTCAGCCACCCCATTTCAGACATGGCTATATGCAAATCAGTCTGACCCTGTGCCTCATGGGAACAGTCCAGCCCGAACTGCCAAGCCATGTCTTCCATGGACCGGAACAAGCATCCTGCGAACAGTTTCGGATTCATAATCCTCATCAGCCAGGCTATCTTGAATCCAGTGGCCAAGTGAGCAAGGGACTCACGTCTGAGCATACCCTGCCACACTTAGGGCGAACAAAGCGATACAAAAGGGGATGATGGACAGAGCGTTTGAGCAAATCAAACACTCACCCCCAGTCAACTGATCTATATTTAATCCATCACCATTCTTTAGCCCACTCAGCCACCCCATTTCAGACATGGCTATATGCAAATCAGTCTGACCCTGTGCCTCATGGGAACAGTCCAGCCCGAACTACCAAGCCATGTCTTCCTTGGACCGGAAACAAGCATCCTGGGACCAGTTTCGGATTCATAATCCTCATCAGCCAGGCTATCTTGAATCAAGTGGCCAAGTGAGCAAGGGACTCACGTCTGAGCATACCCTGCCACACTTAGGGCGAACAAAGCGATACAAAAGGGGATGATGGACAGAGCGTTTGAGCAAATCAAACACTCACCCCCAGTCAACTGATCTGGGTTTAATCCATCACCATTCTTTAGCCCACTCAGCCACCCCATTTCAGACATGGCTATATGCAATTCAGTCTGACCCTGTGCCTCATGGGAACAGTCCAGCCCGAACTGCCAAACCATGTCTTCCATGGACCGGAAACAAGCATCCTGGGACCGGTTTCGGATTCATAATGCTTTTCAGCCAGGCTATCTTGAATCCAGTGGCCAAGTGAGCAAGGGACTCACGTCTGAGCATACCCTGCAACACTTAGGGCGAACAAAGCGATACAAAAGCGGATGATGGACAGAGCGTTTGAGCAAATCAAACACTCACCCCCAGTCAACTGATCTGGGTTTAATCCATCACCATTCTTTAGCCGACTCAGCCACCCCATTTCAGACATGGCTATATGCAAATCAGTCTGTCCCTGTGCCTCATGGGAACAGTCCAGCCCGAACTGCCAAGCCATGTCTTCCATGGACCAGAAACAAGCATCCTGGGACCGGTTTCGGATTCATAATCCTCATCAGCCAGGCTATCTTGAATCCAGTGGCCAAGTGAGCAAGGGACTCACGTCTGAGCATACCCTGCCACACTTAGGGCGAACAAAGCGATACAAAAGGGGATGATGGACAGAGCGTTTGAGCAAATCAAACACTCACCCCCAGTCAACTGATCTGGGTTTAATCCATCACCATTCTTTAGCCCACTCAGCCACCCCATTTCAGACATGGCTATATGCAAATCAGTCTGTCCCTGTGCCTCATGGGAACAGTCCAGCCGGAACTGCCAAGCCATGTCTTCCATGGACCGGAAACAAGCATCCTGGGGCCGGTTTCGGATTCATAATCCTCATCAGCCAGGCTATCTTGAATCCAGTGGCCAAGTGAGCAAGGGACTCACGTCTGAGCATACCCTGCCACTCTCAGGGCGAACAAAGCGATACAAAAGGGGATGATGGACAGAGCGTTTGAGCAAATCATACACTCACCCCCAGTCAACTGATCTGGGTTTAATCCATCATCATTCTTTAGCCCACTCAGCCACCCCATTTCAGACATGGCTATATGCAAATCAGTCTGACCCTGTGCCTCATGGGAACAGTCCAGCCCGAACTGCCAAGCCATGTCTTCCATGGACCGGAAACAAGCATCCTGGGACCGGTTTCGGATTCATAATCCTCATCAGCTAGGCTATCTTGAATCCAGTGGCCAAGTGAGCAAGGGACTCACGTCTGAGCATACCCTGCCACACTTAGGGCGAACAAAGCGATACAAAAGGGGATGATGGACAGAGCGTTTGAGCAAATCAAACACTCACCCCCAGTCAACTGATCTGGGTTTAATCCATCACCATTCTTTAGCCCACTCAGCCACCCCATTTCAGACATGGCTATATGCAAATCAGTCTGACCCTGTGCCTCATGGGAACAGTCCAGCCCGAACTGCCAAGCCATGTCTTCCATGGACCGGAACAAGCATCCTGCGAACAGTTTCGGATTCATAATCCTCATCAGCCAGGCTATCTTGAATCCAGTGGCCAAGTGAGCAAGGGACTCACGTCTGAGCATACCCTGCCACACTTAGGGCGAACAAAGCGATACAAAAGGGGATGATGGACAGAGCGTTTGAGCAAATCAAACACTCACCCCCAGTCAACTGATCTGGGTTTAATCCATCACCATTCTTTAGCCCACTCAGCCACCCCATTTCAGACATGGCTATATGCAAATCAGTCTGACCCTGTGCCTCATGGGAACAGTCCAGCCCGAACTGCCAAGCCATGTCTTCCATGGACCGGAACAAGCATCCTGCGAACAGTTTCGGATTCATAATCCTCATCAGCCAGGCTATCTTGAATCCAGTGGCCAAGTGAGCAAGGGACTCACGTCTGAGCATACCCTGCCACACTTAGGGCGAACAAAGCGATACAAAAGGGGATGATGGACAGAGCGTTTGAGCAAATCAAACACTCACCCCCAGTCAACTGATCTATATTTAATCCATCACCATTCTTTAGCCCACTCAGCCACCCCATTTCAGACATGGCTATATGCAAATCAGTCTGACCCTGTGCCTCATGGGAACAGTCCAGCCCGAACTACCAAGCCATGTCTTCCTTGGACCGGAAACAAGCATCCTGGGACCAGTTTCGGATTCATAATCCTCATCAGCCAGGCTATCTTGAATCAAGTGGCCAAGTGAGCAAGGGACTCACGTCTGAGCATACCCTGCCACACTTAGGGCGAACAAAGCGATACAAAAGGGGATGATGGACAGAGCGTTTGAGCAAATCAAACACTCACCCCCAGTCAACTGATCTGGGTTTAATCCATCACCATTCTTTAGCCCACTCAGCCACCCCATTTCAGACATGGCTATATGCAATTCAGTCTGACCCTGTGCCTCATGGGAACAGTCCAGCCCGAACTGCCAAGCCATGTCTTCCATGGACCGGAAACAAGCATCCTGGGACCGGTTTCGGATTCATAATCCTCATCAGCTAGGCTATCTTGAATCCAGTGGCCAAGTGAGCAAGGGACTCACGTCTGAGCATACCCTGCCACACTTAGGGCGAACAAAGCGATACAAAAGGGGATGATGGACAGAGCGTTTGAGCAAATCAAACACTCACCCCCAGTCAACTGATCTGGGTTTAATCCATCACCATTCTTTAGCCCACTCAGCCACCCCATTTCAGACATGGCTATATGCAAATCAGTCTGACCCTGTGCCTCATGGGAACAGTCCAGCCCGAACTGCCAAGCCATGTCTTCCATGGACCGGAACAAGCATCCTGCGAACAGTTTCGGATTCATAATCCTCATCAGCCAGGCTATCTTGAATCCAGTGGCCAAGTGAGCAAGGGACTCACGTCTGAGCATACCCTGCCACACTTAGGGCGAACAAAGCGATACAAAAGGGGATGATGGACAGAGCGTTTGAGCAAATCAAACACTCACCCCCAGTCAACTGATCTGGGTTTAATCCATCACCATTCTTTAGCCCACTCAGCCACCCCATTTCAGACATGGCTATATGCAAATCAGTCTGACCCTGTGCCTCATGGGAACAGTCCAGCCCGAACTGCCAAGCCATGTCTTCCATGGACCGGAACAAGCATCCTGCGAACAGTTTCGGATTCATAATCCTCATCAGCCAGGCTATCTTGAATCCAGTGGCCAAGTGAGCAAGGGACTCACGTCTGAGCATACCCTGCCACACTTAGGGCGAACAAAGCGATACAAAAGGGGATGATGGACAGAGCGTTTGAGCAAATCAAACACTCACCCCCAGTCAACTGATCTATATTTAATCCATCACCATTCTTTAGCCCACTCAGCCACCCCATTTCAGACATGGCTATATGCAAATCAGTCTGACCCTGTGCCTCATGGGAACAGTCCAGCCCGAACTACCAAGCCATGTCTTCCTTGGACCGGAAACAAGCATCCTGGGACCAGTTTCGGATTCATAATCCTCATCAGCCAGGCTATCTTGAATCAAGTGGCCAAGTGAGCAAGGGACTCACGTCTGAGCATACCCTGCCACACTTAGGGCGAACAAAGCGATACAAAAGGGGATGATGGACAGAGCGTTTGAGCAAATCAAACACTCACCCCCAGTCAACTGATCTGGGTTTAATCCATCACCATTCTTTAGCCCACTCAGCCACCCCATTTCAGACATGGCTATATGCAATTCAGTCTGACCCTGTGCCTCATGGGAACAGTCCAGCCCGAACTGCCAAACCATGTCTTCCATGGACCGGAAACAAGCATCCTGGGACCGGTTTCGGATTCATAATGCTTTTCAGCCAGGCTATCTTGAATCCAGTGGCCAAGTGAGCAAGGGACTCACGTCTGAGCATACCCTGCAACACTTAGGGCGAACAAAGCGATACAAAAGCGGATGATGGACAGAGCGTTTGAGCAAATCAAACACTCACCCCCAGTCAACTGATCTGGGTTTAATCCATCACCATTCTTTAGCCGACTCAGCCACCCCATTTCAGACATGGCTATATGCAAATCAGTCTGTCCCTGTGCCTCATGGGAACAGTCCAGCCCGAACTGCCAAGCCATGTCTTCCATGGACCAGAAACAAGCATCCTGGGACCGGTTTCGGATTCATAATCCTCATCAGCCAGGCTATCTTGAATCCAGTGGCCAAGTGAGCAAGGGACTCACGTCTGAGCATACCCTGCCACACTTAGGGCGAACAAAGCGATACAAAAGGGGATGATGGACAGAGCGTTTGAGCAAATCAAACACTCACCCCCAGTCAACTGATCTGGGTTTAATCCATCACCATTCTTTAGCCCACTCAGCCACCCCATTTCAGACATGGCTATATGCAAATCAGTCTGTCCCTGTGCCTCATGGGAACAGTCCAGCCGGAACTGCCAAGCCATGTCTTCCATGGACCGGAAACAAGCATCCTGGGGCCGGTTTCGGATTCATAATCCTCATCAGCCAGGCTATCTTGAATCCAG
This sequence comes from Lissotriton helveticus, assembly GCF_964261635.1. Classification (NCBI taxonomy): domain Eukaryota; kingdom Metazoa; phylum Chordata; class Amphibia; order Caudata; family Salamandridae; genus Lissotriton; species Lissotriton helveticus. Next base: position 732,380,105 of record NC_136059.1, on the reverse strand, counting down.
TGGCCAAGTGAGCAAGGGACTCACGTCTGAGCATACCCTGCCACTCTCAGGGCGAACAAAGCGATACAAAAGGGGATGATGGACAGAGTGTTTGAGCAAATCATACACTCACCCCCAGTCAACTGATCTGGGTTTAATCCATCATCATTCTTTAGCCCACTCAGCCACCCCATTTCAGACATGGCTATATGCAAATCAGTCTGACCCTGTGCCTCATGGGAACAGTCCAGCCCGAACTGCCAAGCCATGTCTTCCATGGACCGGAAACAAGCATCCTGGGACCGGTTTCGGATTCATAATCCTCATCAGCTAGGCTATCTTGAATCCAGTGGCCAAGTGAGCAAGGGACTCACGTCTGAGCATACCCTGCCACACTTAGGGCGAACAAAGCGATACAAAAGGGGATGATGGACAGAGCGTTTGAGCAAATCAAACACTCACCCCCAGTCAACTGATCTGGGTTTAATCCATCACCATTCTTTAGCCCACTCAGCCACCCCATTTCAGACATGGCTATATGCAAATCAGTCTGACCCTGTGCCTCATGGGAACAGTCCAGCCCGAACTGCCAAGCCATGTCTTCCATGGACCGGAACAAGCATCCTGCGAACAGTTTCGGATTCATAATCCTCATCAGCCAGGCTATCTTGAATCCAGTGGCCAAGTGAGCAAGGGACTCACGTCTGAGCATACCCTGCCACACTTAGGGCGAACAAAGCGATACAAAAGGGGATGATGGACAGAGCGTTTGAGCAAATCAAACACTCACCCCCAGTCAACTGATCTATATTTAATCCATCACCATTCTTTAGCCCACTCAGCCACCCCATTTCAGACATGGCTATATGCAAATCAGTCTGACCCTGTGCCTCATGGGAACAGTCCAGCCCGAACTACCAAGCCATGTCTTCCTTGGACCGGAAACAAGCATCCTGGGACCAGTTTCGGATTCATAATCCTCATCAGCCAGGCTATCTTGAATCAAGTGGCCAAGTGAGCAAGGGACTCACGTCTGAGCATACCCTGCCACACTTAGGGCGAACAAAGCGATACAAAAGGGGATGATGGACAGAGCGTTTGAGCAAATCAAACACTCACCCCCAGTCAACTGATCTGGGTTTAATCCATCACCATTCTTTAGCCCACTCAGCCACCCCATTTCAGACATGGCTATATGCAATTCAGTCTGACCCTGTGCCTCATGGGAACAGTCCAGCCCGAACTGCCAAACCATGTCTTCCATGGACCGGAAACAAGCATCCTGGGACCGGTTTCGGATTCATAATGCTTTTCAGCCAGGCTATCTTGAATCCAGTGGCCAAGTGAGCAAGGGACTCACGTCTGAGCATACCCTGCAACACTTAGGGCGAACAAAGCGATACAAAAGCGGATGATGGACAGAGCGTTTGAGCAAATCAAACACTCACCCCCAGTCAACTGATCTGGGTTTAATCCATCACCATTCTTTAGCCGACTCAGCCACCCCATTTCAGACATGGCTATATGCAAATCAGTCTGTCCCTGTGCCTCATGGGAACAGTCCAGCCCGAACTGCCAAGCCATGTCTTCCATGGACCAGAAACAAGCATCCTGGGACCGGTTTCGGATTCATAATCCTCATCAGCCAGGCTATCTTGAATCCAGTGGCCAAGTGAGCAAGGGACTCACGTCTGAGCATACCCTGCCACACTTAGGGCGAACAAAGCGATACAAAAGGGGATGATGGACAGAGCGTTTGAGCAAATCAAACACTCACCCCCAGTCAACTGATCTGGGTTTAATCCATCACCATTCTTTAGCCCACTCAGCCACCCCATTTCAGACATGGCTATATGCAAATCAGTCTGTCCCTGTGCCTCATGGGAACAGTCCAGCCGGAACTGCCAAGCCATGTCTTCCATGGACCGGAAACAAGCATCCTGGGGCCGGTTTCGGATTCATAATCCTCATCAGCCAGGCTATCTTGAATCCAGTGGCCAAGTGAGCAAGGGACTCACGTCTGAGCATACCCTGCCACTCTCAGGGCGAACAAAGCGATACAAAAGGGGATGATGGACAGAGCGTTTGAGCAAATCATACACTCACCCCCAGTCAACTGATCTGGGTTTAATCCATCATCATTCTTTAGCCCACTCAGCCACCCCATTTCAGACATGGCTATATGCAAATCAGTCTGACCCTGTGCCTCATGGGAACAGTCCAGCCCGAACTGCCAAGCCATGTCTTCCATGGACCGGAAACAAGCATCCTGGGACCGGTTTCGGATTCATAATCCTCATCAGCTAGGCTATCTTGAATCCAGTGGCCAAGTGAGCAAGGGACTCACGTCTGAGCATACCCTGCCACACTTAGGGCGAACAAAGCGATACAAAAGGGGATGATGGACAGAGCGTTTGAGCAAATCAAACACTCACCCCCAGTCAACTGATCTGGGTTTAATCCATCACCATTCTTTAGCCCACTCAGCCACCCCATTTCAGACACGGCTATATGCAAATCAGTCTGACCCTGTGCCTCATGGGAACAGTCCAGCCCGAACTGCCAAGCCATGCCTTCCATGGACCGGAAACAAGCATCCTGGGACCGGTTTCGGATTCATATTCCTCATCAGCCAGGCTATCTTGAATCCAGTGGCCAAGTGAGCAAGGGACTCACGTCTGAGCATACCTTGCCACACTTAGGGCGAACAAAGCGATACAAAAGGGGATGATGGACAGAGCGTTTGAGCAAATCAAACACTCACCCCCAGTCAACTAATCTGTGTTTAATCCATCACCATTCTTTAGCCCACTCAGCCACCCCATTTCAGACATGGCTATATGCAAATCAGTCTGACCCTGTGCCTCATGGAAATAGTCCAGCCCGAACTGCCAAGCCATGTCTTCCATGGACCGGAAACAAGCATCCTGGGACCGGTTTCGGATTCATAATCCTCATCAGCCAGGCTATCTTGAATCCAGTGGCCAAGTGAGCAAGGGACTCACGTCTGAGCATACCCTGCCACACTTAGGGCGAACAAAGCGATACAAAAGGGGATGATGGACAGAGCGTTTGAGCAAATCAAACACTCACCCCCAGTCAACTGATCTGGGTTTAATCCATCACCATTCTTTAGCCCACTCAGCCACCCCATTTCAGACATGGCTATATTCAAATCAGTCTGACCCTGTGCCTCATGGGAACAGTCCAGCCCGAACTGCCAAGCCATTTCTTCCATGGACCGGAAACAGGCATCCTGCGACCGGTTTCGTATACATAATCCTCATCAGCCAGGCTATCTTGAATCCAGTGGCCAAGTGAGCAAGGGACTCACGTCTGAGCATACCCTGCCACACTTAGGGCGAACAAAGAGATACAAAAGGGGATGATGGACAGAGCGTTTGAGCAAATCAAACACTCACCCCCAGTCAACTGATCTGGGTTTAATCCATCACCATTCTTTAGCCCACTCAGCCACCCCATTTCAGACATGGCTATATTCAAATCAGTCTGACCCTGTGCCTCATGGGAACAGTCCAGCCCGAACTGCCAAGCCATGTCTTCCATGGACCGGAAACAGGCATCCTGCGACCGGTTTCGGATACATAATCCTCATCAGCCAGGCTATCTTGAATCCAGTGGCCAAGTGAGCAAGGGACTCACGTCTGAGCATACCCTGTCACACTTAGGGCGAACAAAGCAATACAAAAGGGGATGATGGACAGAGCGTTTGAGCAAATCAAACACTCACCCCCAGTCAACTGATCTGGGTTTAATCCATCACCATTCTTTAGCCCACTCAGCCACCCCATTTCAGACATGGCCATATGCAAATCTGTCTGACCATGTGCCTCATGGGAACAGTCCAGCCTGAACTGCCATGTCTTCCATGGACCGGAAACAAGCATCCTGGGACCGGTTTCGGATTCATAATCCTCATCAGCCAGGCTATCCTGAATCCAGTGGCCAAGTGAGCAAGGGACTCACGTCTGAGCATACCCTGCCACACTTAGGGCAAACAAAGCGATACAAAAGGGGATGATAGACAGAGCGTTTGAGCAAATCAAACACTCACCCTCAGTCAACTGATCTGGGTTTAATCCATCACCATTCTTTAGCCCACTCAGCCACCCCATTTCAGACATGGCTATATGCAAATCAGTCTGACCCTGTGCCTCATGGGAACAGTCCAGCCCGAACTGCCAAGCCATGTCTTCCATGGACCGGAACAAGCATCCTGCGACCGGTTTCGGATTCATAATCCTCATCAGCCAGTCTATCTTGAATCCAGTGGCCAAGTGAGCAAGGGACTCACGTCTGAGCATATGCTGCCACACTGAGGGCGAACAAAGCGATACAAAAGGGGATGATGGACAGAGCGTTTGAGCAAATCAAACACTCACCCCCAGTCAACTGATCTGGATTTACTCCATCACCATTCTTTAGCCCACTCAGCCACCCCATTTCAGACATGGCTATATGCAAATCAGTCTGACCCTGTGCCTCATGGGAACAGTCCAGCCCGAACTACCAAGCCATGTCTTCCTTGGACCGGAAACAAGCATCCTGGGACCGGTTTCGGATTCATAATCCTCATCAGCCAGGCTATCTTGAATCAAGTGGCCAAGTGAGCAAGGGACTCACGTCTGAGCATACCCTGCCACACTTAGGGCGAACAAAGCGGTACAAAAGGGGATGATGGATAGAGCGTTTGAGCAAATCAAACACTCACCCCCAGTCAACTGATCTGGGTTTAATCCATCACCATTCTTTAGCCCACTCAGCCACCCCATTTCAGACATGGCTATATGCAAATCAGTCTGACCCTGTGCCTCATGGGAACAGTCCAGCCCGAACTGTCAAGCCATGTCTTCCATGGACCGGAAACAAGCATCCTGGGACCGGTTTCGGATTCATAATGCTCATCAGCCAGGCTATCTTGAATCTAGTGGCCAAGTGAGCAAGGGACTCACGTCTGAGCATACCCTGCCACACTTAGGGCGAACAAAGCGATACAAAAGGGGATGATGGACAGAGCGTTTGAGCAAATCAAACACTCACCCCCAGTCAACTGATCTGGGTTAAATCCATCACCATTCTTTAGCCCACTCAGCCACCCCATTTCAGACATGGCTATATGCAAATCAGTCTGACCCTGTGCCTCATGGGAACAGTCCAGCCGAACTGCCAAGCCATGTCTTCCATGGACCGGAAACAAGCATCCTGGGACCGGTTTCGGATTCATAATCCTCATCAGCCAGGCTATCTTGAATCCAGTGGCCAAGTGAGCAAGGGACTCACGTCTGAGCATACCCTGCCACACTTAGGGCTAACAAAGCGATACAAAAGGGGATGATGGACAGAGCGTTTGAGCAAATCAAACACTCACCCCCAGTCAACTGATCTGGGTTTAATCCATCACCATTCTTTAGCCCACTCAGCCACCCCATTTCAGACATGGTTATATGCAAATCAGTCTGACCCTGTGCCTCATGGGAACAGTCCAGCCCGAACTGCCAAGCCATGTCTTCCATGGACCGGAAACAAGCATCCTGGGACCGGTTTTGGATTCATAATCCACATCAGCCAGGCTATCTTGAATCCAGTGGCCAAGTGAGCAAGGGACTCACGTCTGAGCACACCCTGCCACACTTAGGGCGAACAAAGCGATATGAAATCGGATGATGGACAGAGCGTTTGAGCAAATCAAACACTCACCCCCAGTCAACTGATCTGGGTTTAATCCATCACCATTCTTTAGCCCACTCAGCCACCCCATTTCAGACATGGCTATATGCAAATCAGTCTGACCCTTTGCCTCATGGGAACAGTCCAGCCCGAACTGCTAAGCCATGTCTTCCATGGACCGGAAACAAGCATCCTGGGACCGGTTTCGGATTCATAATCCTCATCAGCCAGGCTATCTTGAATCCAGTGGCCAAGTGAGCAAGGGACTCACGTCTGAGCATACCCTGCCACACTTAGGGCGAACAAAGCGATACAAAAGGGGATGATGGATAGAGCATTTGAGCAAATCAAACACTCACCCCCAGTCAACTGATCTGGGTTTAATCCATCACCATTCTTTAGCCCACTCAGCCACCCCATTTCAGACATGGCTATATGCAAATCAGTCTGACCCTGTGCCTCATGGGAACAGTCCAGCCCGAACTGCCAAGCCATATCTTCCATGGACCGGAAACAAGCATCCTGGGACCGGTTTTGGATTCATAATCCTCATCAGCCAGGCTATCTTGAATCCAGTGGCCAAGTGAGCAAGGGACTCACGTCTGAGCATACCCTGCCACACCTAGGGCGAACAATGCGATACAAAAGGGGATGATGGACAGAGCGTTTGAGCAAATCAAACACTCACCCCCAGTCAACTGATCCTTGTACTGGTGTGAATGTATGACATTGTTCTACATTCTGTCCATCAACTGTGTTTTTTGTCATTTTGAACAACAGCATGTGCTCACACCCACCAACCCCTCCCACACATCGATAAGATGGTGGAAGCGTTACATCAGTGGTTAAACAGCAGGATCCAATATCTGAAATTCATAGTGGAGGCCCATAAAGACAGAATTGCCTTTTTAGATCTTTCTATATATGTGACACCAACGGGCCTACAGAGTGAACTGTACAGGAAACCGATGGCAAGAAACTCTTTACTTCTATACGATAGCCACCATTCTAAGTCCTTAAGGGACAATCTACCGTATGGACAGTTCCTCCGGGTCTGGAGGAATTGTTCTAATACTGAGGATTTTAGAACCCCTGCTAACAATTTGTCAATACAACTGAGAGAGAGACATTACCCTCGATCACTAATAAGAAAGTCTCGAAAAAGAGCAAACAACAATAACCGTGAAGCTCTGTTGGATCCTCCAGTCCAGAAAGATCTTACGAGTAGACTGACCTTTGTGAGCACCTTCAACGTCAGGAGCAGTAACATCCAGAAAATAGTCAGGACTCACTGGCGGATTCTGAATTATAGCAATGAAAAGATCGCTTTGCCCCTCTTTGCTTTTAAAAGTGCAAGCAGTATACGTGATCGCTTAGTGCATACCCGGCCAAAAGAGACTCCAAAAAGAGTGCTAGGTACACTATGGGACCTACCACCAGCTGTGGGACACCACCCTTGTGGTATTTGTTCAATGTGCCCGCAGACTACACATTCCACTCAGATTGACATAGGTACCGACAGACCTTGGTCACAGATGCATTTCAGCAACTGCAATAGCAATAATTTGATCTATTTGCTAACATGTGCATGTTCCATTAGATATGTAGGGATGACCACCCGAAAGGTACGAACACGCATGCTAGAACATAAAAGTTCATTCCATTGCAAAAAGATCAACACAAGGCTGACTAGGCATTTTGTAGAGAAGCAACATGTAGAGACAGAATTCCAGTGGACTGTCCTAGAGAAACCGTATATACCTTCACATACAAGCGATGTCTCCAGATATTTGTTCCAGAGAGAACAACAATGGATTTACAAGTAAAATACAGATACTGAGGAACTCAATGACGACATACCCTGGACTGCTCTGTAGGGCCCTGTTCTGTTTAGTTAGTATAAGTAAGCCCTCTGACCTACACTTAGGTTGGTAAAGATATGTTAACATCTAGCACACGCTTACACTAGTGAGTGAATGCATCTAGCACATACAGATATCGAACCTCTGGACTATACCTTTGTGTGGGCTCTGTCTTCAGTTTGGTATTGTAGCTATATAGATATTTATTATCCAATATTTCACAACAGTCCTTTGTACCACGCTGTTTGAGTGAGTTGAGTATCGCAGTTATGAGTAGAGTATCACTACATGAGATCCCGAAGGTGGTTATTGATTGATTGATTTTTTGATTTTTTGGCTACTATGAACGGTGGTAATTCTGACCCCTTTTTCGATCTGTCTTAGGCATTGTACTCAATATGCCGGATCGAATATGGGCCCAGACACTTTGCGGAACTACAATAAAGGACGCCATGACTTTTCTCTGTTGGTTCTTTGTAGTGTCCAGCTCAAACAGGGCTCTGTAATCGATCCTTTTGCCACTCGGATATGGTACAACTGGGGGAAGGATAAGCAACAGCGGTAATCGGCCGATTAACGTTTCGGGAACACCTAATTCACATGAAACTACAGACAGATACGCGGTGACGTCATTTTGTAGTTCCATCATGCAGGGCGGCTCCACGATTCTGCGGCATCCTGAATTTGGCGGAGACTTTTCCAAATGAAGGGTGAATATACAGTTTTACGGGCGATACGCTCGTTAAACGAGATTCAGGGCAGTTACTATGAACAATCAATGTATGTCCTTATTTTTGATGCGGTGGACCTCCGCTGTTGGACGACTTCTGGCTTGAGAAGAAAAGGAGTCCCTAGATTAGACATCAGATAAAAGGGCTGTTGCCACTCCGATCGGTGCCTCCCCCAAGTCTCAGGATTGAGCTTGAGGTACCGACGGAGAGGTGAGTGGTTGTTAGTTTCTTGGAACTTTGGTCAATAGTTGAAATAGTTGAATAAGAAATAAGGAGTCTTTAGTCTACTGATTAAGTGGACTCAGAGCACTTTAATATATTTGTGTTTAATATGCAACTCGAGTTGATAGTAGAATAACCATATTAGCTAGACAATAGAACCAACAAGTCTATAACACATCTGAATGCGAAATGTAATCTTTTTATAAGTGTGGTATGGTGATCATTGGACTTCACCATTTGGGTTACATGCGATGTGGGGACACCTAGAGAACGAAGGGGTGTTCTAATACTGAATCTACAAATGGATAAAGTTGAAATAATTAACAGAGGGGAGTTAGATGACAGCGTTAAGATCTGTTGAAAAAACAGGATGATGTCTCCACCTTTTGTTTGCATCTTTAAATCCATAGAGCGGGGCCTCGTAGACCTGAGCACGGTCCAGGTGAGGTGAGGTCCATTCCCCTGTCAAATCGGGTGAGCAATGATGTAAACATTTTCTATAAACATGTATTTTGGGAGCACGAATATTTGGGAACTAGTGAACACTGACAGGACACATACATTAATGAATTTATCTTTTATAGATGCATATATTCCATTGACACGGAGGATTAGTGCGTCGTGGTTGGTACAGGTTTTATCATTTCCAACCTTTATTACACGTATTTATTCATTTGCATTTAATTGTCTGTGATTTTTATTTGGTCACTCTTTGATAACAGTAGCAACTATTCTTGAGAGCAGAGGCCCTGATGAAAGCTCGGCTTTAGTGCCCGTTAGGTAGAAACATGTTGGCCCATTTTGCGATAATTATTTGTTTATTACGTCGCTTGCACTGTTCTAGTTTTTAATTGGGGGATGTGCCCTGCTATGCATAAAAGTTTATTTTTTGAGGACATATCATCCTATTTTAATTCACCACATTTGTTTATGTTGCACTGTATTTTCACAACTTTCATAACCATCATCGATTAGCTATCAGATGGCGAATTACAGAAACCTGTGGACCAGATCCAATACTAACTAATGATTGTGTGGCATTCAGTCTCGATGATCAAGGGACTAGCCAGTTTCACAAGATGGACAGCCAGATGATATGACTGATCATTAAGTCTTCTTTGATGGTAATCCACTATCTTGATGGTATGGATCTTGTCGACCAGTTTGTGAATAATATTTCCTGTGTGTCGAGTGTTTCACATGTTGCCAGATTGGTAGTTGTTCCCTGTTTGAAGGCTGTTCCATGGTGACTTGGGTACCTTTTGACTTGTTAGTCTTTCAAGACAGCCTAGCCAGATTATCTGGTTTTCAGACCCCCTGGTTCCTTTTGTGTGTATTATACTGTGTAACTGGGGATTCGAATCAGGTGAAGGTCTTTAAATATTTTATATCCCTTTGACCCTCTCTCCACTTTTTGTATTGATACCTTATGCTGGTGTCTCTGTGGGGGGGTTTCTTTAGCGGGGTGAGGGTGTTGGCGCAGTCCTCGATCCAGTGTCTGAGGCTGTGGGCAGCGTCTTCAGTGTTGGAGGATTCGGTGGGTGGGCTGAGAGTGAGGTTTGCATGTAGTTGGTCTTCGGTGATTTTGCTCCAGCAGCGGCGGGGGATCTGTTGGGTGCGGTGGTGTGTGGTGGGCTTCTGGAATGTCTTATGTGGCCAGAAAGTCATACATTTGTTTTTAAGGGTGTTCATTTTTAGGCCAAATTTTTCAGAAGCATCTGGAAAAGGATTCAGGATTTTTTGTAATCCCGTGGGTGTCTGAGATATTATCAATGTATTATCTGCAAAGGGGAGGGCAGGGATTCATTGGTCTGCTAGTTTAGGGGGGTCACCTTCCAGTCATATACTGTTTCTATTAGCCTATTTATATAGAATGCAAAAAAGGTTGGAGCTGTCGAACCCCTCTTGAGATGTTTTTGCATCCTGTCAATTTGCCATCCCCGCCCCACCTCACCTGTGCATAATTCCCATTATGTAAGGGGATTAATAAGTGTAGCAGATCGATTGACTTCCCCATCTCCTAAAGTACAACCCACAATTTCTCTTGAGGGATTAAATCAAAAGTGGATCTTAACAGGAGGCCTACCCACTTACACTACCAATCTGTCAAGGGGCCTCCTGGCGCACATCTTGTTGGGGGACGAAGTCCCCTTAAAAGCTAAGGGTCCTTGGGGGCCAACAACCTCTCTTATTACCTCCAGTAAGACCCACATAGTGGGATTACTGAGAGGTTGTTGGTGGTTCCACCCCTTCTTATCACCACACTGCAAATGCTTCTTCTGGCACACTATTAATTAGGGTATGAAGTCCCCTTGGCTCCTGAGGGTCCTTCGTGGCCAACGACCCTCCCTGTTACCTCTAGTAAGTCCCATACAGAGGGACTGCTGAGAGATCTTTGGAGGCTATGTCCCCTTTCTCCACCACTCTGCAAATGTGCCACCTGGTGCACTACAGGTTGGGGAATGAAGTCCTCTTGGATGCTGAGGGCCTTGGAGGCCAAGAATCCCTCCTGTTACTTCCAAAAAGTCCCACACAGTGGGATTGCTGTGAGAGGATCAAAGGCCCCTCCCCCTTATCCGCCACTCTGCAAACACGACTACTAGTTTAATAAAAACATAGAAATTAACTTAGAAAAACAAAGGTTACAAGGACGTTATAGTTAGGAAATAGAATTTGAAAAACCTTAGAAATTCGCTTAAAAAAACCAAGGGTTGCAGGACGGTCATATTTAGGAAATATAATTTTTAAAAACATAGAAATTCAATGAAAACAACTAAGATTACAGGGACGTTATTGTTATTCTCAGATTCCACTTGTACAAAACCATAGAAATTTAGCAGTTTTAGTTACCTGAGCCAACTATAACTTACATCTTTGTTCCTGCCTGGCAGAGCAGCTGTTTGTGCTTGCTCTCGCCGTCTTGGAGCAATCAGTTTCCCTGCCCACAAGAGCACGGACAGAGAAACAAATATCTGCTGCTACCCAGTAGGAGCATTTTTGCAGCTCCTGCTGGATGAGAGTAAAGAAGTACCTGCTTGGGCTCCTGTAGGCTTCTGGGACACAGTTAGTTGAGCCGGCCCGAGGAATTGGATCCCCAAAGCCGGGAACGGCTCACAGGGGGCAGGGGGATTTAATGCAGGTATTGCATAGAATAAGCACAAGACATCCACCCAATGAGGTAGCACTTAATGTTCAACCAATAGAAAGTACTCTAGTTAGAGAGACATTTTATGCAAAACTATGGACACTTCTTGAAAAAATACACAATGTTCCATTCCATTCTGACACAGATGCTCAATTCACTTCTGGTGCATTTAGATCTATTTCTAAGCACTAAAGACATCCCTGCATACATTTTTGATGCGAGGAGGCATGTTGGTGCTAAGAAATAGCACAATAATGCACAATTACACTCCTTGAAATGCACTGCTAATTATCCCACATATTACTCATTCATGACATGTTCTATAATATTACTGATAATATCACTACTACATCTGAAATTACACCATTAATCCAATCAATCAATCAATCCAATCAAGGATTTTTAAAGCGCGAAAAATCACCTGTGAGGACCTGAAGGCACTACAGTTGGTAACTACTTTTTTTTTAAACAAGGGGAAAAGCAAAGAGAAGGCACTCAAAAACGTGAGAAAACAAGGAAAAATCAACTAAAATGAAGGGAAATCAAGGAAAAGGCACTAAACAAATGGGGGAGGGGAAGCAGTGAAAACAAGGGAGAAGGCACTCAGACATTGGGGGAAAACAAGGAGAAGCCAATGAAAATGAAGGGAAAGCAAGGAGAAGGCACTCAAAACACAGGGGGAAAAGAAAGGAGAAAGCAGTGAAAATGAAGGGAAAGCAAGGAGAGGGCACTTAAAACACTGGGGGAAAAGCAAGTAAATGACAGGAGCAATGCAGCACCTTGGGAAGAGCTGGGCCTGGGGGTTTTGATGACAAAACTGTGTGGCAGGGGCACAAGCTACAGTTACTTTAGGGCATGAGTTATATTTACCGGAGATAACTATAAATGGTGATTTTCAGTGTTTTTTTTTAATGTTAAGGGCCTCATTAGGATGTGGGTCGGAAAGCTTTCCGACCGACATCCTTGGATTGACTTCCGAACACCGTATTATGATTACGGATGTACGAAGTCAAACCAACGTGAAGCCAGCAGGAAACAGCAACATAATACCTTACAGATGGCGTTTCCGCTGTTGGGATTATGATGTCGGTTTCCAACCGACTTTTTATGTTGGGCTTTCTGACATGAAAAGCCTGTTGTAAACTGCTCCTACCATGGCCCCATGCCTCCACGGCCTCTGATTGGGGGCCTTGGTGGCTTCTATGGTGTACATCACTGTGAAGTGCCTGCCATGCGGTGCAGGGATTTACAGGAACTCCCATTTCTCTAAGCGAGCTTGTGCTGTGGCCGGTATCCACCGCTTGCATTGTAACAGTGTGTTCAGAACCGCCGACCTACAGTCGGTCGGTTACTACACCGAAATGGTGCCAACAATTTCGACCAACATCGTAATTAGGGCCTCGGTTGTCACAAAAATGTTCACCTAACTATAATGTCACTTTAACATTTGTTTTTTTCAGTGAATATATATATACATAAGGTACATATATGTGGGCTATGTCTGGTTGTTGACATTCTGGTCACAATATGTTTGCATGCCCAAATTTGAAACTCAATATTCTGGTACCAAATCCCAAATATACCATTGTCCGTTTACACACCACACCACATGGTACTTACACCCTCATCTATAGAAATAGATGACGGTGTAAGTACCATGTTATGTGGTGTGTCACATTCATCAGGGCACCACAGCAGACTCACCTGGGAAAATACAAAATCAGCAGCTTCTTCATTAGTAGAGCGACAGCTAGTTGTACATAAGATACTCAGGTGTCTGTTTCACTATCAGATTAGCAAAGGACATATCAGCTGCAGCAAGTAACCAGCATGTGACGGACAACTGAGGCTTAGTGCAGCTTCGAAATGCTTCACTGGTTCACAGGTTCTGGCTTGATGTGACCACCTTGTATAGTCAAGGCTAATAGATATTCTGTGTATAAGACTAACTTAGCATAGAACTCAGAACAATGTTCTAATGTGTGGATGGAAGAGCAAGTAGAAAATGAAAAGAAGTTTCACATTTAGAAATATTTGCATTGTTATTGACTTTTAATGTTTGTTTATTAACTTGTCAGCATGTATTTTCCATTCTTTGAAATAGTGCTCTCGAATATACTAACATTTCACACAACTTAACAACATATTTTCCCTGTCCTTTTAGTGTTCACCTAACTCCAGATGACCCAAGATGGCTTGGTTCTTGGTGGATAGGATTTATCATCTGCTGGTTTATAACTTGGCTCTTAATACCTCCATTTTCTTGCTTTCCCAAGCACTTGCCAGGTGAGTGTCTAAGACTAACATAAACATATTCAAATCATATATGTTTATCAATTAATTGAGTACCCACACATATTAAGCTTAGAGTAAAGAACAATACATATGTTGCACTGAAGTCCAACACTAAAGAGCACTGGAGATTCCTTGCACCTGGAAAATCTGTCAATTACTTTGCTGAAGCATCTCAGTATAGTAAAACATATTCAAAGAGTTTTGTGACCGCATGTCAGTCATAAAACATTCCAACATACAGCTGCGACTTGGTATTAAGAAGGGAAGCCCTAATCACACCCCTTCCTATTACTGAATCAATATGTATTCGCAATTCCAAATTGCGACTCGGTAACATGTTAACGAATCGCTAATTGGAATTCATACATACTGAAAAGCTGGTTGCAAATGGCTGATTCTGCTAATAGGATCAGTTGCGAACAGTAAAATGAATAATGCATGTGGCCCAAATTCTTCAATCCACCATTCAACAGGCACAGGGAACATGTCTTAAGTCACACATAAAGGGTATCATTTATTTCCCACAGTTTCTGTGGGGATATTGCAGTTGACCAGTGGCAATGGATTATCTGGATATAACTGTCTCAATGGGTATGTGGATATTGGACTATATGAGCCTATTCACAAAGGTAAATGAAATACATGTTTGTGGCTGACTGTGAGATTTTTTTGTACTTCTGTCAGGAACTCTCTAATGTATTTCAGGCAGGCGTGAATGGTTTTACAAGTACGTATGTTCTTTCACATGCACAGAGAAATCTGAACTTGTAAATCCCACTCATAGGGTCAGAAATGAGCATTCTGAGGTGTTGTTTGCCCTAAACATTTAGGAATGCCCACAAGCATATGTCAGTGAGCATTCCAAAGCTCCTTTCTGACATCGTCCCCCCATAGAAATAGTGAGAGATTTACTCCAGCCGGCGGGATGGAGTAAATCCCCTTCCAGGATGAGATGGAGAATGGATCACCCCGATATGATGGGGTGAAAGAGCAGACCCCCCTTGGAGAGTGAATTTGCACTGAAGGTTCAGTCCATCCTGTACGGAGTTCTCCACTATGGAAAACTCTGCACAGGAAAAGCTTGAGTCTTCACAGAAGTGCAGCTTTCCAGGCTTGCTTTGGGAATGTTTGTGAAAAGAAACAAAAAATGGAAATGTGCACTAAGGAAGAGGCATGAACATGCACCCGTAATTGTCCATTGTTTTGGATACAATCCTAAATATCTACTATAATGTAGGTCTGGGCAGTGAACTTCACCCGTTTGCAGAGTTTCCGGAGTTTTCAGCACTCCACGGAGCTCATAGAGTGCAGACAACTCTGCTTCGCAATCGGTAAGTTCGTGATCGCGAAAGGTAAGTTTGCGAGCGCGAGCTGCTGCTCGGGTCGAATTTCGACCCGAGCAGCAGGAATACCAGCACAAACTGCAGTTTGCACTGCACTCTGCCACTTGCAGAATTTTGCAGAGTTTTTTTGTAACTTTGCGGAGTTCCGCGTAGCAAAACTCCCCGAACTACGACCAGGCTTACTATAATGGTTAATAAATAGGAACTCAAACCAAAGGACTCCATAAGACATTATAAATAATTCTCTTAGGACCTTATCATGAGTTTGGCAGTACAGGAGCGGAAGTGGGACAGCCCCATTCCCGCACTACCTAACCCATGTTTGAACGGCCCGCCAGATTAGGAGTTTTCTCCAGTCTGGTGGGCAGTTCCTTGGCGTTCAGAGGGCGATGCCTATGAAATAGGCACCGTAATGAGAACGTCAAAATCAGTACCTGCATGGAATGGACTGCTGCAGTCAATGCGTGGGAGTACTGGTGTGCATGAACACAATGGGGACATATTGTGCCCACCTTTGTGCATCCACATGGCGGGAGGCACAAGAAGGCCCTGTAGGGCCCTCTTTGTTTCCTCAATGCCACACTCAGGAGGCTTATTTACAAGCCCGGTGCACCACCAGTACATCCCTTTTTTCCCATATAAAAAGTGATGCACCAGTGGCGCAACGGGCTTGTAAATAAAGCCCCTAATTGCCTAAAACAGGCTTTCAAGATGCGATAAAGGACCCCTCATGGGAAACTCATTATTTATCGCAAAATTCTAAGAAAATAAGATCAGTACAGTGAAGAAACTGTTTATAGAGCAATGATAATTCCATAAGTGGTTTGGCTACTCACTGATGAATATAAAACAAAATGCACAAAAATGCTAAACTGCTTTAGCATGCGACTTCCTTAACTGTGTAATGCGAGGTTTATCTGGAAAGGTAAAATAATTCCTCACTCTTCTATAGAACATTTTCTTAGAATATATCAGTATGCTATAGTTATTCACATCGACCCTTGAGACTCTGGTGAAGTAATTTACCTCTGGAAAAGTGTCAGACTTTAAATTCTGTAATCTGGCGCTTCATCCTTGACATGGGGGAACTTTGTAACTTTGAACTTTGAAGTGTTATCACTCCTTGCACAGGTCCAGCTAACATGGTGAAGGAAGGATACCGCAAGTTGAATTCTTTTACCTTCCTAGTACACATCCAGGTACATGTATGGTAGCCACTCACAAACGTTGTTAAACCTGCCTCAATGCCCAAGGCAGTTTCTGGCGTTTACATACGTTGTATTATCAAATCTGTGCTTGCAAACTTGAAATCAAATGGAAACTCTCTTCTACTGTTATGAGACTGTGTTTATGTGACTCACAGAAAGCCTGTTCTTTGGATAACAATGTTTACCTACCTCCTCACAAGTCAAGTGTAAAGCATTCTAACAGCCACTGATTTAATGTGCAGGCACAATGAAAGATCGTGAGAAAAGACAGAGAGTGTGTGTGTGTGTGTGTGTTTGTATGTGTGTGTGTGCATGTGTGTATTAACCTGAGGCCACAGGTTTGAATGGCATTTAAAAGAAGGATGCTTTGTAAGCCTGGCTTTCAATAGTAATTGTTTATCGATTTTATTGGGTGTATGTATGTATGTAGTGCGAACAGGTGCTACTGAACACTATATATTGTGACAGAATACTGGCCAGGTGCGAATGAAGACTTGGTGCGCAGGAGGATATTTATGAAGCTCTGTGGGGATGAAAGCCTAGCATATGTGTTCAAGAGTGAGCCGCTTAACCAGGAGCGGGTCCTCCATTGGAACAGAGGAGCATCGGCCCATTTAAGTTACCCCCAAAGATGCGAAAATAAAATGCGCCAAGACAGGGATGGGGCCGGGTGCTGACTGACTGCAGCAGGGGGTGGGTTGTTTGTACACTTTTCAAGGTGCGCATGTCCCTTTGGTAAGCCGCCTTGAGACGGCCATCCAGCCGTGCACCACCAGCTCATCCGCACCACCAAGAAGAAATCCCTAAAGGAATGACTGGACAACAATACCCACGACAGCAAGGAACTCTTCAGCATCGTCAAGGAGTTCTCCAACCCCAGCGCTGGCACCAACGACATCACTCCGTCACAAGACCTCTGCGACTCCCTCACCTCGTTCTTCCACCGCAAGATCGCCGACATCCACAACAGCTTCGGCGCACCACCCACGCACCCAACCGTCGAACCAACGCCCCCCACCGCCACCCTTCGCACCTGGACCACGGTGACCACCGAAGACACAGCCCGCACGATGAACACCATCCACTCCGGATCACCGACCGACCCCTGCACACACCACGTCTTCAACAAGGCCGACTCCACCATCGCACCCCAACTCCGGAACATCATCAACACCTCATTCAACACCGCCACCTTCCCGGAGAGCTGGAAGCACGCCGAGCTCAGCGCCCTCCTGAAGAAACCTACAGCGGACCCCACCGACCTCAAAAACTTCCGCCCCATCTCGCTCCTCCCTTTTCGTGCTAAAGTCATCGAGAAGATCGTCAACAGACAGCTGACCACCTTCCTCGAGACGAACGGATCCCTCGACCCCTCGCAGTCCGGCTTCAGAGCCAACCACAGCACCGAGACCGCCCTCATCGCAGCCACCGACGACATCCGGACCCTGCTCGACAAGGGGGAAACAGTGGCCCTCATCCTCCTGGACCTCTCCGCTGCGTTCGACACTGTCTGCCACCGCACCCTAGTCCAGCGCCTCAGCAACATCGGTATCCAAGAGTAGGCACTGGAGTGGATCATCTCGTTCCTCGCCGGAAGAACACAAAGAGTCTGCCTCCCCCCATTTTGCTCCGAGGCCACCGAAGTCATCTGCGGCGTCCCGCAAGGATCCTCACTCAGCCCCACCCTCTTCAACGTCTACATGAGACCTCTTGCAGCCATCGCACGCCAGCACAACCTCAACATCATCTCTTACGCCGACGACACCCAGCTGATCCTCTCCCTCACCAGAGACCCGACACCGCCAGAACCTGCCTACACGAAGGGATGAAAGACGTCGCCGAGTGGATGAAGGATAGCCGCCTGAAACTGAACTCGGACAAGACGGAAGTCCTCATCCTGGGATCTTCGCCCTCCGCCTGGGACGACTCCTGGTGGCCCCCAGCCCTGGTCACCACACCTAAG
This sequence comes from Lissotriton helveticus, assembly GCF_964261635.1. Classification (NCBI taxonomy): domain Eukaryota; kingdom Metazoa; phylum Chordata; class Amphibia; order Caudata; family Salamandridae; genus Lissotriton; species Lissotriton helveticus. Next base: position 732,361,669 of record NC_136059.1, on the reverse strand, counting down.
CCAACCGACCACGCACGCAACCTGGGCTTCATCCTGGACTCCTCCCTCTCGATGACCAGACAAGTCAACGCCGTCTCCTCATCATGCTTCAACACCCTGCGTATGCTTCGCAAGATCTTCCGCTGGATCCCGACCGAGACCAGGAAGACTGTCACCCAAGCACTCGTCACCAGCCGACTGGACTACGGAAACGCCCTCTACGCCGGAACCACAGCCAAGCTACAGAAAAGACTCCAGCGCATCCAGAACGCCTCCGCCCAACTCATCCTGGATGTCCCCCGACGCAGCCACATCTCCAGCCACCTGAGGAACCTGCACTGGCTCCCCGTCGACAAGAGGATCACGTTCCGGCTCCTCACCCACGCACACAAGTCTCTCCACGACCTGGGCCCCAAGTACCTCAACGACCGCCTGACCTTCTACACGCCCACCCGCCAGCTACGGTCCACCAGCCTCGCCCTCGCAGCCGTACCACGCATCCGAAGAGCCACCGCCGGAGGAAGATCCTTCTCTTACTTGGCTGCCAAGACATGGAACTCCCTCCCCATCCACCTTCGGCTGACCCAGGACCATCTCGCCTTCAGGAAACAACTCAAGACCTGGCTGTTCGAGAAGTAGCATACCCCTTCCCCAAGCGCCTTGACACCCTCCCGGGTGAGTAGTGCGCTATACAAATGGCATGATTGATTGATTGATTGAAAACATGAAGGTTCATTCAAAACATAAAATGCACAAGCATCGTTGTTCAAGTGCAGCCTGTCAGAAACAAAGCTTCCCATCAACTACTGGATACTCCAGTAGTCCATACTTTTGAGATTTGATGATCTCCAAAGGATTTTCTTATCTCTTTCTGGTAATTTTTCCCTTCAGGGTTAAGTGTACAAAATATCCTATGTATTTACTTATTTATTTATTTATTTGTTTGTTTGCTTATGCAGCCCTAACAACTGACAGAGTGCATTACAACAGTTATACACGATTTGTAACATTTCAAAAGTGACATCAGCGTTAGTAAGAAACTCATTATAAATAAACATCAGAAACAGCAAAAACATTACATTATAATGCAAGACTAAAATAACATTGGCATCAGTCTTAGTCAGCACAACAAGATGATTGTTGGAATTTTTCAAACACTCACCCCCAGTCAAAAGATCTGGGTTAAATCCATTGTTCTTTTGCTCACCATGCCACCCCAGTTAGGACCCAGCCATATGCAAATCAGTCTTGACCCTGCCCCCCATGGCAACAGTCCTGCCCGAACTGCCAGGCCAAGTCCTTGCTGAACCGGAAACAAACATCCTGAGACCGACTTTGGGATATTGTCCCTCATCAGCCAGGCTAGCTTGAAAACAGTGGCACAGAGAGCAAGGGACGCACGTCAGGGCATACCCTTGTCCATTTAGGGCAAACATAATAAAGACAACAAGATGATGGCCGGAGTGCTGAAACTTTTCAAACACTCTCACCCAGTCAAGGGATCTGGGTTAAATCCATGTTCTTAGTCAAGTCATATTTTTTATTTCCAATAAATACATTCTTCCAGAAATATACACAGCTTTGCACTTCATTAAAACATTGCATTTAGAACTATCTTAAACTCTCCAATAAATAGGACTAAGTCATATCAATTCCCCGGTACAAGACACAGACTTAAAAACAAATATAAATCTCTCTATAAAATACCATTTCAACTAAAGTGAATCTTAGGGGAGTCAACATTTATACCATACTTGTCAAAAAATATTTTAAGAGTGCATCAGTTTGACCTAATAATACAAAGCTAGTTTAAATTATTTATGTATTTTTTGCTCTGATTAACCTCATCTGTTTTGCTGTGATTAACCTTGTCATTGTACTAATAAAAGACTTAAGATTGTTGTCATCTTACCTGGGTTTTTGTTAACCTGTTCAATCTGAAATCAGAGTACTGTTGCCAATGGGGAAAGGAAAGCCCCAGAAGGGGGGATAGGTGTGGCCAAAAATAAAAAAGGAAAAACCCACCAAACTCGGAGCTGAGAACTGCGTGTTAGATCGCATTGACAACTTATTGGGAGAATGTGCAGTGATTCTTGCCCCTCCCAATTTGCCCCTTCTCCTGCTAATGCCTTAACCCCCAATAGACCCTCTGCATCGATTAACCACTCGCTGAAGCAATGAAGCATATCTGGTCTATTCAAGGGGTATTGGAAAAGAGCTCAGGCCCAACCCACTGAGGCTATAGCTCATCTTCCACTAATCCTTGGAGGAATACCTCCTGATCACGATAATTCCTGCAGTCCTTATTAGAGGATATTGTAATGCGCAATAATCGATATGCACCCTTGGCGGAAACAATTGTAGATCAGTACAATGTTATTTACATACCTGCTTGTAATTTTACCCCAAAGATTACTTCATCGGGAACACAAACTGACCAGGGCCACCAATCCACACTCATCTTTGATCTAAAGGCTGAAATTGGGGCACTTAAAATTCTGCTTCAATCATTAACTGATACAATGATTCAGTTCCTAGTTTGTAATAAGCAATAGCTCTCACAGCATATCCTTTCAATGCAGAACACAATCTCCAGGGTATCAGGAGTGGTATGCAAGGGTTCACCTTCATCTTTGAGTAACTCAGCAACTGTCAACAGTTCTTTCATCCTTTAAAAACCTTGCTTGCCAAAATCAATCACTGAAACCCTGGATCACGTCAATCTCGTGGTGGCCAATCTTTGGGAAGTCAGGTACATTATTCTCCTTTGATTAGCCCCGGGTCCCTCATTCTGTACAAGGGTCCTCCTTTCAAACTAAAGTTCCAAATTCCCAAAGTAGTACCAAAACGGATAGAACTATAATGATGACAAATGTCCCCAAACTGATTCCAACAGGGAGGTACGACGGGGAAGAATCACTAAAGAACAAAGTGACCCATTGTATACATCATGTTAGAGGTTGTCGCTCCTTTATCCATGATACTATCTTTACTGTTTAAAGAATCACCTCTCCCACCTCTAACTTTGACACCCTAGAAATTATACTAACGTCAACGAACTTAGTCGATAACCTGGTGGCGTTAAACATTGGGAGTAGTCCTCCAGGCTATTCCAGGCTACAATTTAAATATCCTTGGTCAGGTCATCACACATCTAAAGTGGACAACTGGACATGTGACGATTCTCATACGTAGCTAAACGATAAAGATTGACTGAGAGAGACGACCATTCCACTTGTAGTCCACCTTCAGTCCAGCCAATAATCTCTAATACACCAGGACGTCTAAGGAGGATTTAATCACTCGACTAACGTTAGACATAATGGGAGTCCCTTTTTGAGCCCTCTTTCCCTTAATTCTTTGCCTGTCAATCCTACTTACGAAGTTGCTAATATGTCGCCTCCAGTTCCCCCCCAGCAGTATATCACCCCCAATGAAGGAGCCTAACACCTCTTTTCAGGGTTTTTCTTTTCCTGCCAAAGTACATCTTATATCCTTGAACATAGCTGGTCTAAGATACAAAATAGCTCTTTCAGAATGGATTATTGTTATGGACAACATGACATTTGTATGTTCCAAGAAACCTGGTCTCTGGACCCCATCCATAGACTGGGATATCTTAATGTATTTGTCCCTCCCATCCTGAGCCCAAGACGGTACAAAAGGGGGTGGTGATGGACGGAGCATATGAACCAATCAAACACTCACACCCAGTCAAAAGATCTGGGTTTAATCCATCACCGTTCTTTAGCCCACTCTGCCGCCCCAGTTCAGACATGGCCATATGCAAATCAGTCTGACTCTGTGCCTCATGGGAACAGTCCAGCCAGAACTGCCAAGCCATGCCTTCCCTGGGCCGGAAACAAGCTTCCGAGGACCGGTTTCTGGCATTACAGCCGTCTTCAGCCCGGCTTGCTTGAATCCAGTGGCAAAGTGAGCAAGGGACTCACCTCTGAGCATACCCTGCCACACTTATGGCGAACAAAGCGGTACAAAAGGGGGTGGTGATGGACGGAGCATCTGAACCAATCAAACACTCACACCCAGGCAAAAGATCTGGGTTTAATCCATCACCGTTCTTTAGCCCACTCTGCCACCCCAGTTCATACATGGCCATATGCAAATCAGTCTGACCCTGTGCCTCATGGGAAAAGTCCAGCCCGAACTGCCAAGCCATGCCTTCCCTGGACCGGAACAAGCTTCCGAGGTCCGCTTTCAGGCATTACAGCTGTCTTCAGCCCGACTTGCTTGAATCCAGTGGCAAAGTGAGCAAGGGACTCACCTCTGAGCATACCCTGCCACACTTATGGCGAACAAAGCGGTACAAAAGGGGGTGGTGATGGACGGAGCATCTGAACCAATCAAACACTCACACCCAGTCAAAAGATCTGGGTTTAATCCATCACCGTTCTTTAGCCCACTCTGCCACCCCAGTTCAGACATGGCCATATGCAAATCAGTCTGACTTTGTGCCTCATGGGAACAGTCCAGCCCGAACTGCCAAGCCATGCCTTCCCTGGACAGGAAACAAGCTTCCGAGGACCGGTTTATGGCATTACAGCCGTCTTCAGCCCGGCTTGCTTGAATCCAGTGGCAAAGTGAGCAAGGGACTCACGTCTGAGCATACCCTGCCACACCTATGGCAAACAAAGCGGTACAAAAGGGGGTGGTGATGGACGGAGCATCTGAACCAATCAAACACTCACACCCAGTCAAAAGATCTGGGTTTAATCCATCACCGTTCTTTAGCCCACTCTGCCACCCCAGTTCAGACATGGCCATATGCAAATCAGTCTGACCCTGTGCCTCATGGGAACAGTCCAGCCCGAACTGCCAAGCCATGCCTTCCCTGGACCGGAAACAAGCTTCCGAGGACTGGTTTCTGGCATTACAGCCGTGTTCAGCCCGGCTTGCTTGAATCCAGAGGCAAAGGGAGCAAGGGACTCACGTCTGAGCATACCCTGCCACACTTATGGCAAACAAAGCGGTACAAAAGGGGGTGGTGATGGACGGAGCATCTGAACCAATCAAACACTCACACCCAGTCAAAATATCTGGCTTTAAACTATCACCGTTCTTTAGCCCACTCTGCCACCTCAGTTCAGACATGGCCATATGCAAATCAGTCTGACCCTGTGCCTCATGGGAACAGTCCAGCCCGAACTGCCAAGCCATGCCTTCCCTGGACCGGAAACAAGCTTCCTTGGACTGGTTTCTGGCATTACAGCCGTCTTCAGCCCGGCTTGCTTGAATCCAGTGGCAAAGTGAGCAAGGGACTCACGTCTGAGCATACCCTGCCACACTTATGGCGAACAAAGCTGTACAAAAGGGGGTGGTGATGGACGGAGCATCTGAACCAATCAAACACTCACACCCAGTCAAAATATCTGGGTTTAATCCATCACCGTTCTTTAGCCCACTCTGCCACCCCAGTTCAGACATGGCCTTATGCAAATCAGTCTGACCCTGTGCCTCATGGGAACAGTCCTGCCCGAACTGCCAAGCCATGCCTTCCCTGGACCGGAAACAAGCTTCCGAGGACCGGTTTCTGGCATTACAGCCGTCTTCCGCCCGGCTTGCTTGAATCCAGTGGCAAAGTGAGCAAGGGACTCACGTCTGAGCATACCCTGCCACACTTATGGCGAACAAAGCGGCACAAAATGGGGTGGTGTTGGACCGAGCATCTGAACCGATCAAACACTCACATCCAGTCAAAAGATCTGGGTTTAATCCATCACCGTTCTTTAGCCCACTCTGCCACCCCAGTTCAGACATGGCCATATGCAAATCAGTCTGACCCTGTGCCTCATGGGAACAGTCCAGCCCGAACTGCCAAGCCATGCCTTCCTTGGACCGGAAACAAGCTTCCGAGGACCGGTTTCTGGCATTACAGCCGTCTTCAGCCCGGCTTGCTTGAATCGAGTGGCAAAGTGAGCAAGGGACTCACGTCTGAGCATACCCTGCCACACCTATGGCAAACAAAGCGGTACAAAAGGGGGTGGTGATGGACGGAGCATCTGAACCAATCAAACACTCACACCCAGTCAAAAGATCTGGGTTTAATCCATCACCGTTCTTTAGCCCACTCTGCCACCCCAGTTCAGACATGGCCATATGCAAATCAGTCTGACCCTGTGCCTCATGGGAACAGTCCAGCCCGAACTGCCAAGCCATGCCTTCCCTGGACCGGAAACAAGCTTCCGAGGACTGGTTTCTGGCATTACAGCCGTGTTCAGCCCGGCTTGCTTGAATCCAGAGGCAAAGGGAGCAAGGGACTCACGTCTGAGCATACCCTGCCACACTTATGGCGAACAAAGCGGTACAAAAGGGGGTGGTGATGGACGGAGCATCTGAACCAATCAAACACTCACACCCAGTCAAAATATCTGGCTTTAAACTATCACCGTTCTTTAGCCCATTCTGCCACCTCAGTTCAGACATGGCCATATGCAAATCAGTCTGACCCTGTGCCTCATGGGAACAGTCCAGCCCGAACTGCCAAGCCATGCCTTCCCTGGACCGGAAACAAGCTTCCTTGGACTGGTTTCTGGCATTACAGCCGTCTTCAGCCCGGCTTGCTTGAATCCAGTGGCAAAGTGAGCAAGGGACTCACGTCTGAGCATACCCTGCCACACTTATGGCGAACAAAGCTGTACAAAAGGGGGTGGTGATGGACGGAGCATCTGAACCAATCAAACACTCACACCCAGTCAAAATATCTGGGTTTAATCCATCACCGTTCTTTAGCCCACTCTGCCACCCCAGTTCAGACATGGCCTTATGCAAATCAGTCTGACCCTGTGCCTCATGGGAACAGTCCTGCCCGAACTGCCAAGCCATGCCTTCCCTGGACCGGAAACAAGCTTCCGAGGACCGGTTTCTGGCATTACAGCCGTCTTCCGCCCGGCTTGCTTGAATCCAGTGGCAAAGTGAGCAAGGGACTCACGTCTGAGCATACCCTGCCACACTTATGGCGAACAAAGCGGCACAAAATGGGGTGGTGTTGGACCGAGCATCTGAACCGATCAAACACTCACATCCAGTCAAAAGATCTGGGTTTAATCCATCACCGTTCTTTAGCCCACTCTGCCACCCCAGTTCAGACATGGCCATATGCAAATCAGTCTGACCCTGTGCCTCATGGGAACAGTCCAGCCCGAACTGCCAAGCCATGCCTTCCTTGGACCGGAAACAAGCTTCCGAGGACCGGTTTCTGGCATTACAGCCGTCTTCAGCCCGGCTTGCTTGAATCGAGTGGCAAAGTGAGCAAGGGACTCACGTCTGAGCATACCCTGCCACACTTATGGCGAACAAAGCGGTACAAAAGGGAGTGGTGATGGACAGAGCATCTGAACCAATCAAACACTCACACCCAGTCAAAAGATCTGGGTTTAATCCATTACTGTTCTTTAGCCCACTCTGCCACCCCAGTTCAGACATGGCCATATGCAAATCAGTCTGACTCTGTGCTTCATGGGAACAGTCCAGCCCGAACTGCCAAGCCATGCCTTCCCTGGACCGGAAACAAGCTTCCGAAGACAGGTTTCTGGCATTACAGCCGTCTTCAGCTCGGCTTGCTTGAATCTAGTGGCAAAGTGAGCAAGAGACTCACGTCTGAGCATACCCTGCCAAAAGGGAGTGGTGATGGACGGAGCATCTGAACCAATCAAACACTCACACCCAGTCAAAAGATCTGGGTTTAATCCATCACCGTTCTGTAGCCCACTCTGCCACCCCAGTTCAGACATGGCCATATGCAAATCAGTCTGACCCTGTGCCTCATGGGAACAGTCCAGCCCGAACTGCCAAGCCATGCCTTCCCTGGACCGGAAACAAGCTTCCGAGGACCGGTTTCTGGCATTACAGCCGTCTTCAGCCGGCTTGCTTGAATCCAGTGGCAAAGTGAGCTATGGACTCACGTCTGAGCATACCCTGCCACACTTATGGCGAACAAAGCGGTACAAAAGGGGGTGGTCATGGACAGAGCATCTGAACCAATCAAACACTCACACCCAGTCAAAAGATCTGGGTTTAATCCATCACCATTCTTTAGCCCACTCTGCCACCCCAGTTCAGACATGGCCATATGCAAATCAGTCTGACCCTGTGCCTCATGGGAACAGTCCAGCCCGCACTGCCAAGCCTTGCCTTCCCTGGACCGGAAACAAGCTTCCGAGGACCGGTTTCTGGCATTACAGCCTTCTTCAGCCAGGCTTGCTTGAATCCAGTGGTAAAGTGAGCAAGGGACTCACGTCTGAGCATACCCTGCCACACTTATGGCGAACAAAGCGGCACAAAATGGGGTGGTGATGGACCGAGCATCTGAACCGATCAAACACTCACATCCAGTCAAAAGATCTGGGTTTAATCCATCACCGTTCTTTAGCCCACTCTGCCACCCCAGTTCAGACATGGCCATATGCAAATCAGTCTGACCCTGTGCCTCATGTGAACAGTCCAGCCCGAACTGCCAAGCCATGCCTTCCTTGGACCGGAAACAAGCTTCCGAGGACCGGTTTCTGGCATTACAGCCGTCTTCAGCCCGGCTTGCTTGAATCGAGTGGCAAAGTGAGCAAGGGACTCACGTCTGAGCATACCCTGCCACACTTATGCCGAACAAAGCGGTACAAAAGGGGGTGGTGATGGACGGAGCATCTGAACCAATCAAACACTCACACCCAGTCAAAAGATCTGGGTTCAAACCATCATCGTTCTTTAGCCCACTCCCACACTGATATGATTTTGGAAAACATTCTGGCATTATCAGAGGCCAATCGTCCGTTAACAAAGCCAGCCTGGTTGGGGTTAATTAGGAGAGGAATAACTTTCTTCAAACGTGTTGTCAAAATCTTTGCAAAATTTTTACAATCAAAGTTCATTAGAGATATGGGGCGAATTGTTTTTCAAAGAGAAGAGTCAGGTTTGGGGATAATAATAATAAGGGCTTCCAAAAAAGAACTACGAGCTTTAGAATTGGTTAAGAATGAATTAAAAAATTCTAATAATTTAGGGCCGAAAATTGAGGAAAAGGTTAAGAATAATTCAACTGAAAAGCCAACAGGACCTGGAGCCTTAGATTTTTTCAGGCATTTGAAAGCATCTTCGGCAATTTACAGCCAACCTGGTCCCTCACCTGGTGGCCTACGGCTCTGGGCGCCACACCATCCCCAGTACAGAAAGTAAGAAACCTTGGCATCACATTTGACGACAAACTCACGTTCGCCGCACAAGCCAATGCCATCACCTCCTTTGTCTTCTACACACTAAGGATGATCAAAAACTTCTTCAATTCCTCCCCCCCAGTGCAGGAAAAACTCTGATAAGCACTCTTGTAATGTCTAAAGTTGACTACTGCAACGGCCTGTTCCTGAATGCTCAGAAAAAGAACATAAATAAACTGCAGCTAATACAAAACGCCGCAGCCAGGATTATAACAGGCAGTCCTAAACACAAACCCAATTCCACAGTGGTGCGCAAGCTGCACTGGCTTCCAATCTCTAACTGCATCAGATTTAAGGCCTTGTGCATAGCATACAAGACCATGCGCAACACAGGTCCAATTTTTCTAACAAAAGCCCTCCGCTCTCATGCACCCAGCAGAAAACTACGCTCCGCATCAGCTAATCTCATCATGGTCCCTCGCACATACAAGGTCTCCTGGGGAGACAAAAGATTCACTGTCGCCACGGCAAGACTGTGGAACACTCTTCCAGCACAAATTAAATCCTGTCAATCTCTGCTGGCTTTCAGGAAACTACTAAAAACCTGGCTATTTACCCAATGAGCAGCAAATTACCTCTACCACCTCTTTCGTTCTTAGCCGCCGAGACACCCACAGGTACTTGCGCGCTCTACAAATTGTTTAAATAAAATAAAATAAAATAAATGAATAAATAAATAAATCTTCATCATAGATTGATGTTGAAAAAATTGCTACAGCAGTATCCTAGGCCTAGAATCATCCCTTCCCTGAACTGATAGGGTCCTTTTACAAGCAACCTTGGCTTCTTTTTTTACCAGATTCACTGTTAAAATACTTGTGAATAAAGAGGGGGGGTCTCTCTGTACTACTTTCCCCCCCAATTTCTTCCTTTCTCTTCCTGGGAACTAATTGTTTGCCCTTCACAAACTGTGCTGCATACATTGGCAACTCAAAAAGTTGACTAAAAGATGTCACTCCGTTACCTTCTGTCTTCTGCCATATTTGACACTCCCCCTTCTACCAACAGCCCTCCTTTCACCTCTTATTAAACATTACAGGTTAATATTAATGCTAATATGGAAATTGATATGCTCGTCAATAAAAATGAAGTTTTGTCCTTATTAATAGAATAGCCTATTCTGAACTCCGCATCAACCTCGACTCACAAATATGTAGTCAAGCAGGCCCTGAGACCTAGGCCTGAGATTACTGATTGATAAGCCACAGGTGGGAGGGTGCGTAGCTAGCAGGCAAACACTAGGGCAGGAAACTCTTGATTAATCCCACAGATAGGCACAGCAACATTGCAATTAATGAATTAATGAAACTGCATTTGTAAAGCGCACGCCTACTCCGACGAGTGTCCCAGCACTGGAGAAAGTTATCTAAACACTGGAAGCTGGACGAATTACCTCACTTGCTAAATGGCCACGTTTTCAGCTTTTTTCTGGAAATTGAAAGTTCCGAATGGCACAAAGTGGCAGTGGGAGTTGATTCCAGGCTTTAGCACCGAGATACTGAAATGATCTTCTGCCAATTCTGGTCCTGTGGATTTTTTGGGACGGTGGCTGGGTGGCCAAAAGTTAACTGTAGTGTCCTAAGAGGGGCTTAAGTAGAAAGCTTTCTCCTAAGGTATACTGGGCCATTTCCGTGCAGAGCTTTATGTACTAGTACCTGTGTCTTAAAATAAATCTTCTTTCCAGTGAAGTGAATATAAATGTGTGGACAAATGGGTTCTAGGGGCAAGATTGAGAACTAGTCTGGCCGCCGCATTCTGAACAATTTGCAACTGGCTCAAGAGATATTCAGGCAGACCTAGATACAACACATTTCTATAATCGAATCTCGATGTAATCAGGGCCTGGATTACTGTTTTCCTAGTATCGACTGAAAGAAGGGGTAGGAATTTTTTCAGGGTACGTAGTTGCCCACCAGTGCCTTGGGGTTGCAGGGACAGAGCTCAATCAATTTTGATCCCTAGACATTTTACTGAGCTCTGGTCGGAGGTGCGGGTGAAAGTGGCGGGCTGAGCAGCGAGTGGCGGCGGAGGCACTCGGTTGCTCTCACGGCCATGGGGCAGCGGAGATCGTCTTCACTCTAGCGATTGCTCCCCCCCCCCCCTGAGACTTGATTGAGGAAGCCGGCGGAGGTCCAAGGCCTCGAGGACAGCTCGGCGGGAATCCAGGTGTGTGTGCACCCTAGAGCTGAAAGGCTGCAGTACACCATCGCAGCGGGGGACAGGCGAAGTGAGCGCAAATTACCGGCGGAGCCCCGGGGGACAGGACTGTGCTGGTGGACCCCCCGTGGAATTGGGAGGTACGGGTCACCCCCCCCCCGACGATCATAGAGCGGGCCCTGGGGGCAGCCTGGGAGAAGTGTGGTCGCCATTTTGGAAAGTAACACAGAGCAGTCCCACGCCAGAGCCCAGCCATTTCAACTGATCTGTTTACTCGTGGACCTGGCTGTAACACCCCCTGCCAGTTCTAATAGCTGTACCCTCCACCATACACAGCGAGTGTTATAGGACATTGCTATGTCCTCAAATGAGTTCTAGTGGACAAATGAAAGCGGTGATTGGGGACAGTGAGAGACCTTGCACCTGAACAGCGCAACTAGCTGGTCTTAACTGATTAGCGGCCCCGCCAAAGCCCCTAACAGCAGGACACTCTGCTGCATCGTGCGGGAGGAGACCTGACCCTGGACTGTGTTTCCCTGGACTGTGTTTCCCTGCCCCAAAAGCCAAAGCCTGCCCCAAAAGCCTACCTCTAGCCGCACCCGCTTCGCGGGTGCCGCGTCGTTGTTTTCAGGATCTGCAGGAGTTGCCGGGGAGAGGAGCACTTGTTGCTCGGGACGCTGTGTGGCTGGGCTGATCGGCATTCCAAGAAGGCAGCACTGTGAGCGGCGCTGCGGGGACTCACATTTCCCAGGAGTCCCTGCCTGAGCCTCACCATCTGGCTTGTGCTGCCTGGCTGCCCCGCCCCCAGGACGCAATACGAGCTATAAAGTCCCCTAAGGATTCCGCTGTGCGGGCAAAGGGCGGGCCCTCTGACCTTACTTGCAAGAAGGAATAAAGACTTATCCCTTTTGTCTAAAAACACCAATTGACTAATCTAAGGGAAATACTATTGTTCATGAAATTTATATATCATAGTGCCCTCTTCTGTTAATTAATCACTCACTCATATTTTAAGATGACTCGGAAGGGGGTACCTAAAACAATAGTTATCCCGCTGAGAGATCCGTCCAAAGGGACACTGGTTCACCACCCAAACAAGTTAACCTTGACATCTCCACCACTAACAGATATTAATGAACTTTCTCCTCCTATAGAAATTATAACTAGTAAGCAATCCCCTTTATCCACAACCAACTCAGGGGACACTTTATCATGGTTAGAGGATTTGAGTAACTTGTGCGGAACTAAGTATGCTCTAGTGGCAAGCAGTCCCGAACCTACTACCCCCCCAAATCTTTGTGTAAAAAACCCAAGTGCACTAAACCCAATCAACAGTCCGCGCGATCTTACTTTACCTATCATATCCGGTGTACGAAGTACTCCTCCATCCCGCCCTGTGTCTGCCAAAAGGAAGTGTGATGAAGCCGAACACAACGGTAACCATCCCAAACAACCTAAATTGTGTCTAAACCCCTCACTGTCTGCCTCCATTCCCCCCCTAACTCCAGATTCGGTTGAGATTACGGAAATATTGGATGACCTAGCGCCTCCATCACAGTTGGCCTTACTGTCTCTTGTCAAACGGATGATTAATTCCGTCATTTCACCATTGATGGAAAAAATAACACTGCTTGGGGATAGGCTTACGAAATTAGAGGGTGCATTCCAAGTAAATTTGGCTTCTATAAAGTATCAGGTACCCTCTAAGCTCTCTCACCCACCTGTTATTGTTGAACCCCTTAAGTCATCTGCACTAAGCATTAATGCACATATTCAAGTACCACCTCCCACCACACCAGTCCCAAAGGCCCCCAAAGCCCATCCAAAACGTGTTCCAGCACAGCGCAACTTTGTTAGAACAGGGTCGATCAAACCACCTCACATCCACCTACCACCGGAGGCTGCCCCCTTCGTATTTGTCCTTTCGGGAGTTCCCACACTCGAACAGGGGAAAACTGAAAGCCAACAAGACCTACAAAATAAGGCTACATATTGGCTATCAAAGAATAGACCTTTGCCAGCAGATCTTGACGGTAGAATTTTAAGTGTTAGAAGGGTGGGCTGGTTGGGTCCCCTCCGAAAAGACACGCCCGGGGATTTGGTCTTAGTAAAATTTAGAAGCAGACGTATCATTCCGTACCTCCAAACCTGGCAGCGTCAAAAAGAAGACGGCCCCATAAGTACTGGGGATCTACATGACTTTTATCCCAGCTCATTATATATTTCTTTATTAAGGCCAAAGGCAGGGTCTTTTTATCCAATGGGTAGAAGCGCCTTGGAAATGAATGGCAGTAACTTTTTTCCACGTAATTATCCTGACGCTGTATACAACAATCATCTTTATGGAAGATTTTATTAACTGCCTACGTGAAGGTTCAATCTAAGGAATTGGCGGGTCTGCTTAAATGCTGAATTTCGAGATAAGTGCATTTCTAACAAAGTAACTATGTTTATGGGCGGGTTATTTCTTTTTCTTCTTCTCTGCTTTAACTTTGTCAGTATTCTGTGTTATCATTTGTTAGTTCTACTTTTGTTGGTTTTTAATTTGTATGTTTTTAACTTGTACGCTTTTATGATTTGTATTTTCAAATCGAATAAAGCTTAATGAATTGAATTGAATTACTGAGCTCTGAAGAGTGGCAGGAGAAGCGACATCCTAAGCACACTACTATCTCCAGATTTCTGATGGAGTTTTGCCAAAAAAAGGCAATCTTCGATTTATCTGGATTACATTTTAGTTGGTTGGTGGACAGCCAGTTGAACACCTTAGACAGGCAAGGTTTAATGATTTCTTTCTCAAATTCTGCCCCCTTATCACAAGTTAAAAGATGCTGAGTATCGCTGGCAATCAACATCACTTTGGCTCCACATGTTTCAGCAAGAATTAGTAGGGGAGCCAGATAAGCGTTGAATAGCGTGGATCTTGGTGCCGTACCTTGAGGAACACTCATCTTCAAGTTCTGTATAGTAAATACAAATGGGGGATCCATACTTTTTGGCTTCTATTGTCCGAGAAGGAAGTCAGCCACTTGTTATGTTATGTTATGTTAATGTTATTTTTATAGCGCACAGCTGCCCCAGCAAAGGGGCGTCCTGGCGCTTAGACAGGTACCATAACATAACACACAAAATGAGAGATAAAAGAGGGGGGCGGTTACTAAGAAACAGGGAACAGGAAAGTTTTAATAGCACGCCTGAAAGTGAACAAATCGTTCAGAGCTCGAATATGTACCGGGAGGGAGTTCCACAGCCCCGCAGCAAGCACCCGGTAAGAGCGGCCACCCATTCTACTGAGTTTGAAGCGGGGGCAGACTGCCAGATGAAGAGCCTCTGATCTTAAAGATCTCAAAGGGATGTAGGGGATAATCAAATTGGCAAGAGCCGGCGGCGAAGACAGTTTTATGATTTTAAAGGCCAGACAGAGTGCTTTAAACATAATCCTCTGTCTGACCGGTAACCAATGTAGGGCCAAGATGAGAGTCAGATCGCTAATCCCACTATGTTATGTAGCCGATCCTATAGTCTTTCTTGAGGGACAGTATCAAAAACTGCAGAAAGATCCAACATAATCACAATGGCCTTGCCCCCACAATCAAGCTTGTCTTTAATGTAAACTTGAGCAAGGCTGTTTGTGTGCTACAGCTTGCTCTGAAACCTGATGGACTGAGATGCAGCAGATTGTTACTTTCAGGGTAACCTGAGATGAGTGAATGTACATGTTTTTCAAGAGAGAAAACAGGGAGTAGAGAGGTAGGTTGATAGTTGGCCAAGACTTTGTGGTGGGCACACAGCTTTTTAAGCAGTAGGAGGATTTTGGCATGTTTCCATTTAAGAGGCACCCTTTCAGATACTAGTGATGCATTTAAGGCTTGCATAAGTCACTTGCACCAAAAGCCGGGGCGGGCAAGGATTGGTGGGAGAGCCAGCCTTAAAACACTCAATGACTCATAGGGACTCATCCATGGACATGAGAGGAAAGTAGAGGAGTGAGGTCGCCTCGCCATGGGATATACTTGAGCAAGCACCTCGGTTACACAGTTATCATCCTGTCAATGGTCAGGGGATATTGCCCCAGATTGCCCCAGAGGGGGTACGCGTGTTTCTAAAAGTAACACATAAAGTCACATGACACATGAGTTAGGAACACATAAGCTTGTCAGAAACTAGCACATGTAATGACCACACGCTTACCATGGCAGACATCTGGAGATGTTATCCACTGGCCACACAGTGTCCATGCGAGGTCGAGACCCACTTATAGTAACCATTTGAACATTCATTTATGACCCAAAGGCGGCAACCAACATTCCGAACCATATATGGTGCTCCAGAAACTATTATGACCTGTTGCGTTTTGTATAAAAGAAGAACATATACAGGTTGTAATTTGAGACAGTCCGTAGCCTCATGGGTGTTCAGTCAAAATATAGAGTTGGAAATGTCAACTTACACTAATATTGAGTTTTAAATATTGTGATACAGTATTGACAGCAAGAATATCGTGGTCACGAATATTGACTTTAAGGTAAGAAATATTGATTTAAAAATATAAAACTCCTTAATATCGTTTGAAAAATAAAGTTGTTTAAAATATAGATTTTTTAATTTGTGTTATAGATTTTAATATACATTTTAAATATATGTTATCTTTTTTTGTGTATAAGTATTGTTTATGTTTTTTAATCAATGTGTACATTTTTTGAAGTTATTAATTTTATTTTAATTAAGTTTTGCACTTTTTAGTTCTGTAGCGGGCAGTGAGTTTATAGGGGAATATGGTGGGAAGTAATTTAATTATAATAAATAAATGAATCTATTTAGCTAAATATCGTTTTTTAATTGAGATTTTATAATGTTAATTGTGTTTTTAATTTTTTGGGGTAAATTTTAGGTGCAGGTTGTGTGTAATATATGGGGTAAACGGTGGGAACCAATTTATTTTTAATTAATTGATAATTAATTGTTGATTAATATTAATTAATTAATTGACAATTAAATATGTAAATTGTGTAATTCATTTTAGTCATGGGTTGTGGGGATTTTAGGAGTAAAGTGTAGAAAATAATTTATTTTCAATTAACTAATGATTAGTTGATAAGTAATAATAATTAGTACATTGATAATTATTTAGTGTAATTGTTTAATTATTTTTTTCAGTGTGGGGTTTGAGTTTAGAGAGGTGAAGGATGGGAAGTAAAGTATTTTTACTTACTTTTAATTAGTTGTTAAACACTTAGGGGTCTATTTGGGTGGCGGTCGGATCGCCCCCACTGGGCCGGCGGTAGCCACAGCTTGTCCGGCAAGGGCGATCCACCCTCCATCCATGACTGAATGACCCCCGCCATATTAGGATGGCTGGGGGGTCCGCGGCGACGGACGGGAAGTTCGTCTGCCGCTTTTCCACCGTCAACAAGTCGACTGGGCAGAAAAGGGGCTTAATATGGTGGCGGTGTCTGCAGGACACAGCCATCCATATTACCATGCAGGCGGAGATGTGCCTTTCCATGGCGGCATTGCTTCCATGGAAAGGCATGCGGTTTCTGCTTTTGGTGGGTTGGGGGTGTACATGGGGGATAACTATGGTCCCCCCCTACATTGGCGTGGACAAGGTGGCAGGCATCATCACGGTGCCTGTCACCTTGTGCATGCCAATGCACAACGTGCATCCACAGCATTGTGGTGGGCGGTGCTGCGAGCACCGCCCACCATAATGTTGTGGATGGGGGATGCCACCACCATGGCGGTGGCATCCTAATGGTCACAGCGGGACCGCCGCACCTCTGGCGGACGGTCCCATTCACCGTTACTGTAGCGTGCAGACAAATCGTAATAGGCCCCTTAGTTGTTTAATTTGAAGAGTTTCTTAATTGTGTCATACATTTTTTTACAGTTTAATTTTAGGTGTGGTTTATGAGGATTATAGGTTTAAAGGGTGGGAAGTTAATTACACTTTCTAGGTTCAATCAGTTTTTTGGTTAATAATACTTGTTTATTTGATAATAATGTTAATTATGCAAATATTATTTTTTCCCGATGTGGGTTGTGAGTTGTGTGGTGTTATAGGGTAGGAAGTAAATAGACAAAATTTATGTAATAATCTATGTATTTGGAAATTAATTTCTAAATAAAATATTTATTTGTTTGAACAATATTTTTTTATTTTATTTAAAATGATATTTGCACGTATTTGTGATATGCATTTAAAAATAATATATTTTATTATTTTCTTTTAATTATTAAATATATTAAATATATTTTATTTACATTTTTTAACATGTATATCTTTCTATATTTATTTAAAAAAAAATATTTTTATTTTTCTGATATTTTGTTTGTTTGTTTTTAATTTTGAACTGACTGGAGTGAAAATTGTAAATTTTGTTCCGCTGCTACCCAACACTTTCCCTACTGCTGCACTCATTTGAGTGTGAATAATAATTGTTACCCCTCCGCTACCCAATACTTTTCCTACAGTTGCACTCACTGGAGTGGGAATAGTTATTTTTACCCTTTTGCTATTCAACACTTTCCCTACTGTTGCAGTCATTGGAGTGGGAATTGTAATTTTTACCCCTCCGCTATCCAACACTTTCCCTACTTTTCCACTGACTTGAGTGGGAATAGTACATTTTATCCCTCCGCTATCCAACACTTTCCCTACTGTTGCACTCACTGGAGTGGCAATAGTAATTATTTGTATGTGTTGTAATTTGTTTTTAAATAATAGTATTTCTTAAATTGATCATTAATTAAGTTCATTCATTCATTAGAAACTTTATTCGGTTATTGCAGGAAGAAAATAACCATAAAAGTACAATTGATAAAACACAATTGCAAAACACAGTAAAAACCAATGTACAGCAATTAAAAACTTCAAAGTGAGATCACAGATTGGATTTCATATTACAATGGTTTTCCTAGATCTAAAAACAGCTTTTAAAAAGGTGGAGACAGAGGCGACAGTAAAAACAGTGTCCAATTTCTGGATAGCCAAAAAAGTTGGGCGACATTGTCTAAATTCCAAGCCTTTTAACAGTGGAACTATCCATCTTTTTCTATGTATTGTATAAAATGTACAAAAAAACAAAATATGAATACATGACTGAGTTGACTGATCATCGCATGGACATTTAGGAAGTGATCTAGTCCAATCATTTACCTTCGGAAAACTTAAAAGTCTATGCAAAATATTTAATCTAAAACGGGTAGGTAGAAACCTTTCAAAATCCATCATAGAAAGTGTAGCATAGGGCTGTATTTTATCAGAAATCACTATAAGATGATGTGCCACCACAGTTGTTTTTGTCATTTCCCTACTTAATCTGAGATCATTCAAGTGCTCCATTCAACAAGTTTCAAGGGCCTTTCTGGGAACCTGACACAACAATGAAGAGTCACTAAAATAGTCCTAGTGGCCTATTGATGTTAAACAATGGAAATGTGGCTAGTCAAATAAACGTTACAATTCATTGGCAGGAAGCACATCACACAATAGCACAGTTGAGATTCCAAATACTTGAGGTGGTGTCGACACAAGAAGGTACAGATATGAACAAAAAACTATTGCAGAGAGAAACATATTGGATAAAAATGCTTGGTACTCTGGCCCCAGGGGGTCTCAATGACCGCATTGAACTCAGTAGTTACTTGTAAAAAATGTTCCTACAGTAAATAATGTTTCCATGAATGATGGGTGGTAACAATAATTATGTTTTCATTTTGAGTTATCTATTCACGTTTTATTTTATTTTATTTTATTTTTCATTTTATTTTTGTTCACTTATGTTGCTTGATTTGGTTCATTAGAATGAGTTTTTTGGTTTGTTGTGGTTTCAGTACGACGTATATTTTGTTGGAAATGAGCATTGATTAAAGTTTAGTTGTTTTGAAACAACTCGAAAATCTTTGTACGTGCTGTTACGTGATGCGCCAAACATCATTTTGTGAAAGTGCAACTCTGATAGGCTGATATCCCATGAGCGTAACCAATAGGGTAGCGGGTTAGTTTGGTTAAAGGCGGAAGTGTTTCTAAACACAGTGGCGCGTTATCGGACTATTGGTAACGGAGTTTGACGGAAGAGCGGGTCTTATGGCATGAGATAGCGGAGATATGAGGAGGTGAGTCCTGAGGGGTCAGTGCAGTAGTCGAGTGCAAGAACTGGTCATGATATTAACATACAGTGATAGCATCTTTTTTAACCCGGCAGGGAAGGATAGTGTTACGTGGAAGGAGGAAGGAGTTATACACTTTATCATTTCGAGTGGGAACCTACAGGTAAGCGAGGCTTGATTTAGAAGAGATGTTGTTTGTGAAGTTTGGGCAAAATCACTGAATTCGATTTTGTTGCATACATAAATACATATGAGAACTTCTGGGATAATTACGTATGAAGGTGTCTCATGGTCAGAAACATAAGGTATGATTATTTTTGAGTCGATTAGCGATTCTGTTAGGTTGCGAGTTAATATGTTAAACATATCTATACACATACTATAGGATACGGACATCGCTCATGAAAAAAAGAGATTGAAGGATCATTGAGAGGGAGTGGCTCTCTAATAGTGGTGTAAGTGATTGTTTTTCTTTTATATTTTCTTTTATATTTTTTGACACATATTGCACTGGAGGTGGTTTTATGGTGAAGCATATTTTGGTTAGAGAAAGCAGTAATTGTTCGGACATGTTAAAATGTTACCATCATTTAAAAAAAAAAACTACTGATGTGCCTGTACATTATTCTTATTTACAGTGTTTCCCCTGACGAAGGGACTTGCTAAGTGTCCTGAAATGCATTGGGCGAAGGACAACCAAACAAATGATTAATTGATTTTTTCTGTATATTGAATGAAGTGTTAACAATGCTTGTATATATGTAAAATCACAAAAATAAGATGTTTTGTGTAGAATTTTAGAGAATTCACTGTGAAATAACAGGAATAAAATTGTATCTATGAAAGAAATGTTAGATCATTAGAAACTCATTTATGTTGTGGGCATCTAAGTCTAAGTCAACGTTTAGTTGACTAGCCACATTTCCATTGTTTGATTTTTGAGTATTAGGATATATTCTATTAGATGCAGCACACAGATCATTAGAGCTAAGAAAAAAACGGTTTAATTCCAAGAGGCTGGTGTGCTCAGAACATATTCATTTGTTCTATTGATGTTAAAAACATTTTTTACATAGGAAAGCCATCTTATTTTGTTTACATTTTCGGCACTCATTGCGTCCTTTAAAACAGAGCGGTTAAAATTGCACTCATCAGTTGTCCAAACCCTACGCCACAGAAGGACAGGTTGGATTTGAATTATATATTCAATATACGATAGGCCAAGTTCGGCGTGGCATATAAATGTAGAGGTAGTGGATGGTACCGCTAGGAGGTATCTCAGGAAGGTGTTTTCCGCCATCTGTGATGTAGTTACATTAGAGTACCCCCAAATTCCTGCTACATACGTTGCAATGGATACACAGGTTGCCCTGTATATACTTAGCGATTCCCCGGGCGGTCTCCTGCCCAATTTCCTACTAAGATTAGTCAAAGCCATTAGCGATTTGGCAAATAATTGCTTTCTAGTTTTTATAGCATTTCCCCATGAGCCAGATTGATCGAACAATAACCCTAAATAGGGAAATGTGGGGACATTCTCCAGGGACTTTGAATTAATGTAGGTTGCTTTCTTCATTTTATTGGCCCCAGGGCCGCAATGCATAGTAAAGGTTTTGTACAATTTATAGTCAGGTCCAGGTTTGTCATAAAAAATTAGAGCCCCCCATAGCTATGCCTTTTGCATAGCTATGGGGGTCCGAGCCATTAACACCATTAACACCGCATCGTCGGCGTATAGAAGTGCGGGGACGGATCTTGTGGCTACCAATGGCAGGTAGCTTCACTCCTTTAACAGAGTTTTTTTCTAAGTCATTGATGTAAAGGGTAAAAAATAGAGAAAAACACCCTGCCTAAATGAATATCCAATGGTCCTCCAAGGGATCCAATTCTGTTAAGGAAGGGGCAACATTACCAGGTCTCAGAGCCAAGAATTCGAATCATATTTTCTATGAAAAATATATATTTTTTATGATTTTTGAACACATGTTTATAAAAAGACAATCATGCATTAAATATTTAGAAATTTATAAAAAACAATCAATATAATATTTCATATCAAATCAGGGGAAAAAACATCATCATACAGTTCAGTGTTCCAAACACTCCGGGGCACTTAGGGGGGTTCAACAAACACTCACACCTTCAAAGGGATCATTCAGACTCATACACATTCAAACCGTTCAACCGGATGGATTTCACAGGGCCTGCAACAGCTAGATGGACTTATGGTTGCATGCACCAGGGTGCAACAAAGAGGGGGCAAAAAAGAGGGTATAACGTTGCCATCCTAGGTGGTAGCGCCGACGCGCGTTTCGGTGTAAGGCACCTTCGTCAGGGCAGATGGATGTGGCCGGGGAGGGGAACACACAAGCTGTAATCCACGGGGCCTCAAAAGATTCAGATTTAGGAGGATCCGTATTTTTCACAAGTGGTAAACAGGAAAGATCCTATTCAGTAGGGGGAAGGTTCTGTTTCTTTTCCTTCTGATCACAGTAGGGGATGCGCAAAGATATAGTTCCTTCCCCAGGAGTTCAGGTTAGCTATAACAGCGGATCAATGGTCGCACTCAAACACTCATGGCTCTTGATAAGTGCAGGCCACGTCTAGTTTTTACACAGAAGTAGGGACAAATGGTTTATGATGGTTTCTTCCTTCCAGGCGGTGTCACCGAGGTACATCCCTGATAAATACGGAGAAGTGATGGCCACGTCTGGATGGCCCCCGGAAGCTCGAGGGTCGGATCTTTAATTAACGCCCCTGCTCACTTGTGAGACTGATAAAGAAGGGGGTAGATTCCTGATTAAGGGATGGGTCAGAGCGTTTCCAGACAGCAGGGGCTTCAATCCATATCCATTTCGGCCCGGGGCGACGTGCAGTCTATGGTGTATCTCGATTGATGTAAAGGGTAAACAGGAAGGGATCAAGTACAAAGCCTTGCCTTACCCCTCTTGCAATGGGAAACACCCTAGTGCACTCTCCATTGTTACCAAATCTAACCTTAGCTCTAGCCCCAGAATAGAGTTGACTAAGGAAGGTAACTATGTGATCGTCCACTCCAAGCCTGTCCATAATCGTCCAGAGCTTAGAATGAGTAACACAATCAAACGCCGAAGTCAGATCAATAAAAGTTAAAAACAGCGTCCCTCCCTTAGCTTTAGTGTATTTATCTATAATGATATGCAAATTAAGACCCTGATCTACAGTACTGAGGCCCTTACGGAATCCATATTGAAGGTCACTAATTATGGATTGTTCCTCAGTCCATAGCTATAATCTATCTAGGATTCCACGTCCGATTATCTTGGTAGAAGAGACCAGTAGGGATATCGGGCGATAGCATTTGGGACTTGCCCTATCTCCCTTTTTATATATAGGGACAATGATGGAATCCTACCACGATGTTAACAGTCCCTTCGAGCAGCAAGCATTATATAGTTGTGTGAGCAACGGTCCCCATAATGCCAAATTGTTTTTATACTGGTCGACGGGAACACCATCCGGGCCTTGTGCCTTTCCTCCCTTGCTGGTTTTAATGGCTCTACTAACTTCATTTAGTGTGAAGCCCATGTCTATTTTTTTCTTAACCAAATTATGTAGGAAATACTCCGGGATCACCTTCATCCACTTCAAGGTGTATCCGTTTTGTCTGTTTAGAGCAATACTATGCACGGCATGCCTAGAAGTGGATTTCCTTTTGGGAACTAAGGGGCCGATTATGATGGCGGACGGACCTGAGTCCGTCCGCCACCATAGAGTAGGAGGGACCATCCGCAGGGGCTGCGGAGGTCCCTCCGTGCAGATTAGGATGTGACCGCCAGGGTCAATCTTTAACATTGCGGCGGGTGCAGCTTCAAGCTGCACCCGCCGCAATGTTAAAAAAAGCATGCACGGCATTTGCGTGCACAAAGCAGCAGGCACCGCGCGGTGCCCGCCACTTTGTCCACACAAATGCAGGGGGGTACCAGAGGTACCCCCCATGTGCACCCTCCACCCCCCGTCACCAAGGGGGCCCGCAACGGGTCCCCGAAGGCAATCTCCGTATGCTTTTCCACGGCGGAAAAGCCGCCGTGGAAAAGCATATGTTTTACGCTATCCTAATATGCCTGGCGGTGACTGACAGACACCGCCAGCCATGTTAGGGCTTTTCTGCCGCGGTCGGAAGGCGACTGCGGCGGAAAAGCAGCGGACGGATTTTGAGACCCACCGCCATCCTAATTTGGCGGTGGGTCTTTTAGGCATCCGCGGCGGATTTCCCACATCCTCCGGGCCGGCGGTGGCTTCCGCCGGCCCGGAGGATGCGGGAAATCCGCCATCCTAATCAGCCCTTAAATTTGGTAATAAGATAAACGCTTAAGGGAAAATGATCAGTCAAGGCAGTACCAAGTACATTAAAATTCTTAACAGCTGCGGAGTATCAACAAGATGATAATATGTAATCAATAGTAGAAAAAACGCCTCTACCATTAAAGGTTGGATAGAAAGGAACCTCCAGCTGGCATAGGTTGTTAACAAACCCCATGTAACATGAAAACATAATATCATTAATTAGGTCCCCACACATAGTATGAGCAAAGTGCGGGAAATTTGAGTCTTTATCCATCCTTAACCCACAAGTCCCCGTCTCCCCTCTAATACATAAAAAGCAGTTAAAATCCCCCCCAAATAACAAAAACATCCTTAGTTGTCCCAGCTAATAAGCTTCTTATATTACTTCCCAGATTCCTTAACATATCCTCCATCACCACAGAAATTGCATTATTATAACAATTTACAATAATCAGGCTGAAAGCCTTATCCAGACTAACCCTCACAGTGTGATAAGAACAATTTTTATGTACCATCTCTAATTTCCTAGTTTTTAACTGGTTAGAGGCATAGGTGCAAACGCCCACCTTCGCTCTACCGTGTTTCGAGCTAATGGCTGCAGTGTGTAAAGTTTTAAAACCACACAAATGTACGGGTTCTACAGCCCAAGTTTCCTGTATGCATAATATCCCATAATTGTTTACCAGATCCACCCACACATTGTTAGACACCTTAGTTTTCAGGCCTGTCACGTTCCAAAACATAATCTGGCCGCTGTTATTTTCGATGTTACCATGTGGCTGACCAAAAGTATCCAGTTCCTGGCTGGCACTAATATTATCCTCTGTGCCAACAATAGGGACTGGATAGTCTTCCTCCCTTTCAGGGTGGGTGACGATGCGAGATGTCACATTTTGTGTACTTTGCACATTATCTAAACAATTAGGTCTATCTGTTACAATTTCAATCCTCTGGGGTGCAGCTGATGAGGTAATATTAGCACTATCAACAGGATCCCTTGTCCTTAGTCAATCCACATCTTCAAGTCCGTAAAGTCCATCAAAACGATTAAAAACTGGAATACAAAAGTGGTTTCTAAAAGAAGTTGTGGAACCCCCCCATGTTGTCATTGGTATATATCGATTTGGGGTTGGATAAAAATATCCTAAGGGGACAACACTAATCTGCGAATTTTCTGAAAAATTCCTCCCTAATATATTCAAAATCACCCGCACAAAATTTGGGGTTTTAAAGGTCAGTACAATACAGTCCCCTTCAGTGTGCTTTGATCCTCTCCCCAGCCAACTTACCCTCCGTGCCATCTTAAATTCATTAAACAGTTCATCAGTTAGCCCTGTTCTGTGGCCCAACTATTGCAAGGACTTATTTCGTAAGGTCTCCCAAGTTTCTCCCGCCACCTCATTATATTTGGGTACATTTACCAAAACCACTACATAAGGTGTAGCAGCTGGAGGTAAATCTAATTGTGTGTACTCTCTTCCATTTTCTACGACAGGGACTAAGGGTGACTTCCTCCTCGATTGAACAGTTGGCTTATTATTAGCTGGCTTGTTTTCAGCTGCTATTAAGGGCAAACTTAGAGGGGCATTGGTGGTGGAAGTCATGGGGGGCAATACATTTTAAACGAGGGTTAGAGACTGATGGTTCCCGTCCAGTAGTTTGACAAATATTGTGATCCGGCCGCCCTACTCTATCAGTTATGGTTGGTTGCACAATATCTAAGCATTTATTTAATGATGTCTCCATTGCACCGATCCTTGATAATAGGCTACCAATGCTATCTCTTATTAATTTGTCCAATGATTCTAACTTTACTTTAAGCTTTTCAACCTCTGTCTGGGTACGCATAGTAGTGCTAGTTATTACCTTTTCCCAATTATCCGGCTTGTTAGCTGGAACGGGCTTTGTCTTTTTTTTAGCCCTTTTTCGGGTTTTCATAGTTGTTGTTTCAACCACAATGTGATCTACCCCACCTATATCGGGAGACCCTGAGTAATTACTTGGGTTTCTCGCTCGCTTATTTAGAGGTTGATGAAGAGTATCAGGTTCAGGATCACTATCAATTAATTGATCCGAAATGTTCACCACACATCTGGTCCTGTGCTAACTTTTGTTAAAGTGCACTCATCCACCCCAGGTTTAAGTGTCTCCTCAACTGTATTAATTTCTTTCTATTGCACCCACCGCACCAGTTAAATAATTTAGTAAGGACTGGCATGAACGCTCCCCTGAGGTAACGGGTTTTTTCTTTTGGTCTGACAAGTTCTTGCATTTCCCCATGTTAGTTATAAATTCACAGTTTATCGCTTACAAAAGAAGAGGTATTCACTAAAAACAAAGCAGTCCTAGTCTTGCTCAATGTTTACAATTATACACTTATTCAATTCAGGATAAGAGGGTCAATATACACATTATTTTTTAAAAAAAGGTCGAAATCCAATATTCGATATCTCACAGGAATATAATCTAAAAAATAGGAGATTCCTCCTAAAATACAGTAAATGCAAAAGGAAGATGGTCTCACAGTTCGTAGCTGACTCGCCAAATGCTGTGACACAGTACCTTATTCGGGAAAACAATTTCAGATCTGTGGCCCAGCCCGGCCTCTTACGGTCCCTGACGGGCCCGCCCTTGGCCCGGGCTTCGCCCGCGCGCGTCCTGTGCTGCGGGAGACCTTAGCTGAATTTAAAGCGCCTCATGGCCCTGGTTGGTGATGCTGGTCTTCGGCGCTGCTGGGGACTCTGGGAAATGAAATCCCCGGCCCCCAGCACTACAGAGTAACTAGGTGCGTTGCAGTCCCGCGGACTGTTGAAGTGTGGCAAAGCAGGGCAGCATCAGGCGAACGGCGTTAGTACCACCAAGGGAGTTTTATATAGCGCTTACAAGACCCGGGGGTATCAGAGCGCTTTACAGCACACATAAAAAGAAAAATATAAGGAATAAAGTACAGTGAGTATCAAGGATATTGGGGACCAAGAAGAACGAGGTCATTGGCCAGATGTATAGAGATGGTGGTTGAGGAGAAGTTATTTTAGTTGTCTCTTGAAGATCGTGAAGGAGAGATTAGTGCTGATGTGAGTAGGGAGAGAGTTCCAGATTTTTGGGGCATTCCGAGAGAAAGAGCAGGACAGGGCTTTTTGTTTATGTCTTTTTGGGGTGATTAAGAGGAGCGAGTTGGAGCTTCTTAGGTTTATTGATTGTCCAGCTTTTGTGAGCTTAGCAGCGAGGTAATCCGGTTTGCCTGTGTGCAAGGCTTTATGAGTGAGGCAGGGCGTTTTGAAGGCGCAGCGTGCTTCAATGGGTAGCCATTTTAGGGCCTGTAATGCAAGGGTGATGTGGTCGTATTTCCTGGTACCTGAGATCATTCTTGCTGCGGCGTTTAGAGTGGCTCTCATGGGGGCTGTGTGCATTCTTGCTGTCCCGGTTAGAGTGGCATTACCATAGTCAAGTCTGGACAGAACTAGAGATTGGGTTGCAGTTTTTAGGTCATTGGGGGTATGAAAGGTTTGATTTTGTTGAGGAGTTTTAGGTTGTAGAGGGCGCCTTTTGCTCTAGATTTGATGTGGGAACTCATGTTGAGGCTTGGGTCTAGAGAGATCCCTAGTGAATTGACGAGTTTGCTGGAGTGAGTTTGCAGTTTAGGGAGTCAAGGTTGTTTAGCCATTCTTGGATCTGAGGGGGTTGCGCCTGATTTGAGAAGATAAGGATTTCTGTTAGTTCAGTTGGGCGAGAACACATTTCTCCAGGATTTTGGCTAGGAAAGGGAGGTTGTGATGGGCCTAAAATTTTTGAGGTCATTTGGGTCAGCATCAGGTTCTTGTAGAAGGGGGTGACTAGTTTGAGGCAGTCGGGCATCAGTCTGTTGTTTAGAGAGCTATTGATAATCTTTGTCCACAGTGGGGTTAGGGTGATGTTGAGGTTCTTGGCTAATGAGGCGGGTAAAGGCGGGTAAATTGAATGAATCCATGTCCCTGCTTCAAGACATGTCCACTCTTGGACTCCAACTTCATAATTCGGACCCCACTCATGAAGGGGGTCACCTTCTGGATTTACTGTTTTCTAATTGCTCCACTATGTCTGGTATAGTCACCACTCAGTTAGATTGGACAGATCACTATCTGCTGGAGTTTCACCTTCCAACAAAAAATAAACTGATACCTCATAAAACCCTTCCTCCCATATGGCGACGTCAATGGCATAAAGTCACCACAGACGGACTACAGAAGGTTTGGGAAATACCCACATCCCTTGCAACAGACAAAGTAGAAGATACCCTAATCAAATTCAAGGGTTCTCTAACAAAGGCAATAGACAAGCTAGCACCCCTCAAACTCCACAAACAATTCCCCACCCACAAGAAGGAGAAATGGTACACAGAAGTACTAAGAAGTGAGAAGCAAGGGTGTAGAAGATTGGAAAAGAAGCGGAGGAAGTCACACCTCAACGTAGATAGGATAGCCTTCTCCGAGGCCCAATCCACATACTACAAAAATATCAGAAAAGCCCGCAAGAATAGTTTGGCCCAGCAGATTTCAGAGGCAGGCAACTCCTCGAAGGAATTATATAAAATTCTTGAATCCTTTGTGAAACCAACTGCATGTGCTAGCGCAGACGATTTTTCTCTGCCACTCTGCGAAGAGATATCCATGTACTTCGAGAGCAAAATTAACATAATTTATGACAAAATCCTGAATGCCACCCTCACTAACAGTGGCAGACATGCCCCCAATGTCAGCGCTACTAGGACGACCTCACAGCAAAGAACAGTATCGCTACTTACTTTTCCCCCAATATCTGATACCGATCTCCCCCCCCTAATAAACCACATAAAATCTGGCTCTCCTAACGACCTCATACCTGCAAGAATGATGTCCACTCTCTGCCCCTTCCTAGGTCCATTCATACAAACTATACTAAATAAATCCCTCAGCGAAGGGCAGGTACCGTCTGAGTGGAAACAAGCAGTCGTAAATCCAATCAGGAAAAATACCACACTCCCCTGGTCGGATTTATCTAATCTGCGACCCATATCCCTCCTACCCTATCTCAGTAAACTTACCGAGAAGCATGTAAATACCCACCTGTCGAACTACATCGAGGCAGCGGAGGGCCTGGACCTATCCCAATCTGGTTTCAGGCCCAACCACAGCACTGAATCTGCCCTCCTCTCCGTGACCGACAACATCAGGATGTCACTGGACAGGGGGGAGTCGGTGATTCTAGTGCTGTTAGACCTGTCCGCTGCCTTCGACACGGTATCACATGATCTCCTACTTGAAAGACTGAGAGATGTGGGGGTGGGAGGCACAGCCTTGTTATGGCTGCATAGCTTCCTCTCAGACCGAACACAAGGCGTCAGACTGGGCTCTCATTCCTCACCATCGAGAGAGCTAGCAAAAGGAGTGCCACAGGGCTCGTGCCTCAGCCCCACGCTGTTTAACATTTATGTGGCCCCTTTAGCTAATCTGATAAGATCTTATGGATTTACCCCTGTATCGTACGCCGATGACACCCAGCTGCTCTTCCCTTTCCAGACCCTAACACCGGCAATTCAGTCTTCATTTGCTGATGGGATGAGGGCAGTAGCACGCTGGATGTCAAAAAACTTTCTTCAGTGCAATGTATCAAAAACCGAGGTCATGCTGTTTGGAGGGGCGACCCTTCTTTGGTCCCCGCAGTGGTGGCCTCTGGAGTTGGGCCCCGTACCCAACCCTAAACAAACAGCAAAAAATCTCGGCGTCAAATTAGATCAGGCACTCCTGCTTAAGGAGCACACCACGCAAGTGGCGGGTGCCTGCCTCCATGTGGTGGGGCTTTTGAGACGTGCTTTTCCTTTCCTACCCGAAAGCCATAGGAAAACTCTCATTCAGACCCTCATCATAAGCAGATTGGATTACTGCAACGGCCTATATCTCTCAGCTAATGTAGAACAGTTAGACAAACTTCAGGTGGTACAGAACACGGCTGCTAGACTGGCCCTCAATGCCCCCCCCAGAACGCCTTCCCGCCCTCTTCTCCATCAACTTCACTGGCTACCTATAAAACAACGCATCAAGTTTAAAGTCTGTAACATCATTTATCGATGCCTGTTTGGTACCAGCCCCAGGTACCTGAAAGAAAAATTCCTGCCCTACATCCCGGGACGCACACTCTCCGCTCCAGCAACCATCTGTTGCTTCAGGTCCCAAAGATAAAAAGAGCCAGACAGGGTGGCCGAGCACTGTCCTACACAGGACCAATCCTGTGGAACTCCTTACCCACCGAGCTGAAACAGACCAGGACCTTGGAGTTGTTCAGGAAAAAACTGAAGACATACCTCTTTACCCTATATTAAGCCTGTCTGATCCCCCATCCCCAGCTCTATTCTTACAGTAATCTGCCAAAAGCAAGTAACAGCGCAGAGATATCCCTTCGGGAATTGAGTCACGCGCTTAACAAGCAAATAAATAAATAAAATAAATAAAGGGTCTGCATAATGGTTGGAGGGTTTGAAGTTAGCAATCACATTAGAAATGTCCTCTTCGGAGAGAGGGCTGAAGTCTTTCCACTGCTTCGGAGGGGATGGGGGACTAAGGTGAGGGGTCGAAAGAGGAGTGGTCTCGGCTTCCGTGAGCATGTTGTGAGCTGGGGATGGGGGAGGTTTCATTAGGGGGGTGCGGATTTACCGTGTTGGGATTGAGGGTGGTGGTCTAGGGAGAGCGCAGTATTGGAGACGTTGTCATCGTAGAATTTAGCCAGGTTGTTACACTGAAGTTTGGAGGCAGGGGGGTTAGCTTTGGTGGGCTTGGAGGTCTGTCTCTGGATGATGTTGAAAAGTTCTTTGGGGCGGTTTTTGGCTTTGTCTAGTGTGTTCCGGAAGAAGGAGGCTTTCTCCTTGATTATGTGTTTTTTGTAGTTACTGCGTTCTTTCCTGAGTTGGGAGAGGTTGATTGTGGATGGGTTGCCTCTCCAGAGTCTCTCAGCGGCTCTTACTTTTCTTTGTTTGGAGTTAAGGTCATTATTGAACCAGGCTCGGGAGGGGATGTCTCTGACTCTTTTAAGTTTTAGGGGGGCTAGTTGGTCAAGGGCAGTTGTCATTGTTCTGTTGTACAGAGTAGTGAGCTCAACCATGTTGAGGTTGTCCGAACAGGTTGGGAGCAGTGATGTTATGGTTTCTTGAAGGGCAGGGAGGGGGGTGTCTTTGAAATTTCTGGTCCATTGGTGGGTGATTTGAGACTTGATTGGTGGAGCTACTGTTTGGTTAATACTGAAAAGGATGATGTGGTGGTCTGACCAGTTGATTTGGAGAATGTTATTTATGGTTATAGTTTCGCTTTTGGCTATGATATCATCTAAGGTTGGGCCCTTGTTGTGGGTTTGTCCCTTGCAGTGTTGGGTGAGCTCATTTGTGAGAAGGAGTTCATTTAGGAACTGTATAACAGTGTCATTTTCATTGTTCCAAGGGTGGTTGAAGTCACCCAGGATGATGTTGTCAGAGTTTGCTAGGGAGCACTGAGTTAGTAGGTCCGGGATTTGGTCACTGAAAGTTGGAGAATTTCCTGGGGGGTGGTAGATTAGATGGCATTTTGATACTTTGTTGTTTAGGCGTGTTATGATGGTGTTAAGGTATTCGAAGGTTGAGAAGAAGTGTGTTTTGAGTTCGACTATGTTGATGTTGTTCTTGTGGATGATGGCAATGCCGCCACCACATTGGTCAATTCTGCCTTTTTTAATGATGGAGAAGCCAGGGGGGACTAGGTGGTCAAGGAGCGGGTAAGATGTTTCATTAAGCCAGGTTTCGGTGAGGAACGCAAGTCAGTGTTGTAACTCAGTATGGCATAAGCCAGCTCTATAGCATGCTTGGCTGTGGATCTGCAATTTATAAGCATGCAGTTTACCATGTGGCTGTTGGAATTGCCTTGGGAGGAGGGGGGAACTTGGGGGATGGTTGTGCATTGGGAGGTACATTTAGTGAGCCTAGTTTGGGTGTTGTCTCTACCTATACTGGTGATTACTTGGATGTTAGAAGGGGGGGTTGGGTTTCTCTGGGGTCATAGGTTTTAGCGAGTGTCAATGCCTCTCTAGGAGACATATCTGGGGTCGTTCTTTTTGGTCTTAGGGATTGGGAGTTGCGAGGGAAGGAGCGTCAGCTGGGCGTCTTGAGATTAGGCTGTTGAGGTGGCTCACTTGTGTTTGAGAGGGAGGTGAGTATTAAATGATTGGAGGGGGAGGAGGGTGCAGTGGTGTTGAGAAGTATTTTGTTGATTGCATGAGTGATAGTGTTGAATTGGCTGTGTAGTAGGGACAGGTTTTCAGTTATGGTTGAGAGGTGAGTCAGGGACAGAGGTAAGAGGGAGTTGAGTTGTTTTTCTATGCGTGTTAGGCACTCATTTGTTACCTCCATTGTCTCCGGGGTATGGGGAGGAGTGGGTTTGGGAGGCATAACCGACTGGGCCAGTTGGTTGCGACAAGGGCTTTGAGGGTTGTTGCGGTAAGGGGGACGGGTGGGTTTAGGTGGCGGGTTAGGTTGAGGGTATAGGTTGGGGCGGGGGTCTGGGGTTGGGAGGATTAGGTGAAGTGGAGAGGCGTGTGTCTTCCGATAGGCAGTGGTGGGGGGATTGTATAGGGTATTTCTCGAGAGAGGCGGTGTGGTTTTGTCCGAGGGTCGGGGGTAGGTTAGGCAGGTGCTCAAGTTAGTGTGAGTAGGGGGATTGGGGAGGATGTTTTGAGAGGGCTGAGGGGGTGGGGCAGGGGTCTGGGGTCTGGGGTCTGGTTTTTGGGGTGGGAGTTGTGGTTGGGGGATGGGAGTGGGGGGTAGAGGGCAATCTTGCCGGGGGGGTGAGTCTACGGAGTTAGGTAGTTTGGGGCTTGGGGTAGGATTGGAGTCCGGTCTTTCTGGGGTCAGGGTGGAGTTTCGCAGCTTGGGAAAGGTGAGTTCAAATTAGTGTGTAGGTTGAAGTCGTTGGATTGGACCATGACTTTGCCATTTCTGTATAGCGTTATGGTGGCGTTAATTGGGAATGGGGGAGACCTGGAGATACTTAGGCTTTTGCCGTGGGGGATGTTGGTAGTTTTGGTAACTCAAAAATGGTTAGCTAGGTTATTTCTCCATTTGGCTTGGTGGGTGGTGTAGAAGATAAGGTCAGTGTTAGTCTAGCCTTTGAGGGAGTTGTGGTAGAGGTTGGCTATGAGGGATTCAGGGTGTCGCTTGAGTAGATTGTGTTTGAAGATTTTAGTGGCGGTAGGTGTGAGGTAGATGATGGAGAAGGAGTGGGGGCCGTGGGGTTTCAGGGTGGAGGGCGGTCATTGGGTAGGGGTTGATGGGGTGGTCTGGTGGGGATTACGGTTGGTTGGCATCTTTCTGAATGAGGGGTAGGGGGGTCAGGCAGGATGGAGAGGGGGTTTTCGGGATGGGTATTTCAGGGGTAAGCTGTGCCTTGTTGCGCACCGCATTGTCTGGAGAGGTAGGTGACAGTGGGGGGGGGGGGTGGAGCCGTGTGTAGATTGATTAGGGAGGGAGTAGGCTCAGAGACTCCTACTAGATATAATGAGGAGAAATGCAAGATGACTGGGGACAAGGGGGGAGAGCCCCTGGTAAGCAGTCTGCAGTGAACTCAAATGAGGGTGAGGATAGAGGTTAATTAGCAGGGTGGCCTAATTACTGCTGCTGTGGGTGGGGTGAGGGGGCACAATTGCACTATAAAGTGCCATTGTCGTTGGACCTGGGGGTGTGGAGGAGTTGATTGGTGTCCTTAGAATAGATGATGTCTTGTCTATCTTAGAGTTGCTCAACAGTAGAACAGATGATGCCTTGCCTCTCTTAGAATTGCTCAACAGTATGGCCATAGAGATTTGAAAAACATTTACAGTAGATATTGATATTGTGCCATCCTAGAGTATAGTGGGGGCAGTTGGATCTCTTTCAGCTGAGTAGATTGGAAGGGAATTTGGTTGAATGCCCATGCCAAGATGGCCGCTGCTGGGGTTCTGTTAGTCCTCTTTTTATTATTACTTTGGGGTTCTTCGGAAATGTAGGCACAGCTCCCTCTGTTTCAGTCCTGTACAAGGAAGCATTTCATGACTCACCCAGTTGTTGCGGGGCGGGTCACTCAAGATGGGGCTTAGTACCTTTTTTCTTTATTCAGCCTCCGTGGCATTCGGAGCCCGAGGTGCATTGGGGAGCTTATAGGTTCTGGCAGTCATTGTCACCGCCTGGCGCCATTTTAAAGTCAGGCGCCCGACTTGAGGAGCTCCCGCCTCGCCCAGCGACTGATTCCCGTCGTGTCTCCACTATTTGCCGAGGTCGGACTTCTCTCCTCTATTCTCCAGGGTTGGATCTTTGGAGTAGACGGGCAGTGGGCGCGATCCGCTTCGGCCGCCTCAGACTCCCGCTGGAATTTGCCGCACAATTGGGGAGGTGCTCAGCAGACCTCCTGGTCTGACCTGCTTTCGGGGATGGCAGACTTGTGGTCCAAGGAGAGTGCATGGGTTGACTGATGGGTCCATTACCATAGCACTGCTTGGGGCTGAGGTCAATCATAGCGCCTGGTGTCCACAATTTTTGCTGTCCGGGCTGCTGGTGCTTATCGGTCAGTATCTCCGTGCCCTCCAGCTATCACTCTAGCTTTCCACTCCGGAACACAGCTTCACGTCCCCAACACGCTCCGACACTGATGGAGCGAAACCAGGAGCCCAGGGTGCGCAGCAATGGACAGGACGCCTTCCTGGCAGTCCAGGCAGTGCAGCTGTACACCTTGGTCGTCGCGGAGAGCAGCTCATCAGGTGAGGAGAGGTTACAATGGACTCTTTAATGGTGGTCCGTAGTAGCGTTGTGCAGTGGGATCCAGGTGGCACGCCGGTGGGGCAGTTTAAACAGGGATATCTACCAAAAGGTAATCCCCAAACCGGGAGCTCCTGCCCGGAGGCTCCTAATTATGCAAATATTTTTTTTATTTTCGATGTTGGATGTGAGTTGTGTAGTGTTATAGGGTAGGAGGTAAATAGACTACATTTATGTAATAACTAATGTTTTTGGAAATAACTAATTTCTAAATAAAAATATTTAACATACTATGTTTTTATTTTATTTTTTAACAATCAATATATTTTATTTTAATTTTTAACATATTTATATTTTTGTTTTATTTACTTTTTTGAAGATATTTTTTTTTGCTTGTTTTTAATTTTGAACTGACAGGAGTGAGAAGTATAAATTTTACTGCTCCCTAATCCAACACGTTTCCTATTGATGCACTGATTAGAGTGGCAATAGTAAATGTTGTCCCATCTGCTATCCAACACTTTCCCTACTGTTGCACTCACTGGAGTGGGAATAGTAAGTTTTACCCTTCGCTATCCAGCACTTTCCCCACTGTTTCCCTCACTGCAGTGGGAATAGTAATTTTTACCCCTCCGCTATCCAGCACTTTCCTTACTGTTGCACTAATTGCAGTGGGAATAGTAATTTTTACCCCTCTGCCATCCAACACTTTCCCTACTGTTGCACTGACTAGTGGGAAATTAAGTTTGAAGATTTTTAAATAGTTTAATGTTTTCATTTATAATAAAATGTTTTTTTAATAGATTTTATGTTATTGGTATATGTTTTTATATAATTTTGAAAGTATAAAATATATTACAATTATTAGTTTAATAATTGTTTTAAAGTAAATATATATAAATTAAGTGTAATATCTCTCTCTCTATATATATATATATATATATAAAATACATTAATAAATATTCATATATTTCAAGGAATAAAATTAATTAAAAAATAATTTTATTTAATACACATTTCAGTAAATAAACTTAATTTTAAAAAGTTGAACACACATATATGTTAATTCATATATATATATATATATATATTACCTACTGGCGGTCGCCAGTAGGTATATATAGTTAGGATTTTTTCTCTATGGGTTTTTTGAAAATTCTATGTCTAATAACTTTGGCGTTTGTGGACGGAATTGGCTGAAATGTTCAGGAAAATGGCACATTTTGTTTCTGAGCAGCCCCTGAAAATTTTGGGGGGGTTCGTCAAGGGGGGGCCGAGAAAAAAGGGGGGTCCCAAAACGCGTTTTTCCCATGTTAATTTCCATAGGGCGGTTGGCCTCACTTTTAGCCCGAACGGCTGAATGGATTTGCACGAAACTTGGCAAAATTGTAGGGACTGGTAGCCCGGTGTGCCTTTTGTAGGTCTCAATATATGTGCTGCAGTGGATTTTGAGAAATTAACGTTTAAAAAAAGATATATATCTGTAACAGCGGACTGGGCAGCGGCCCAGGACGCGGACTTTTCGCGCAACGGAGCTTTGTGAAGCGAAGCTGATTGGTTCTCCGGCGTCTGTCAACATTCCAAACAGTCCGTAGCGGCCGCCATCTTGTCTCTCGGTAGGATCGAGAGACAAGAGGAGGTCAAAACAAAGGGGGAAATAACTATAAGGGGGCATAGTAGATCCTCGCTGACCCCCTAGGTTTGATGTGGAGGTTTTAAAAGGGCCCCGCGGGGCAAAAAAAAAAAATAATAATAATAATCGAACGGCTGAATGGATTTGCACGAAACTTGGCAACATATTAGGGACTGGTAGCCCGATGTGCCTTTGCTAGGTCTCAATATATGTGCTCCAGTGGATTTTGAGAAATTAACGTTCAAAAAAAGATATATATCTGTAACAGCGCTCCGCTTCGCGTAACGGAGGTTTGCGAAGCTGATTGGTCATTCTGTCACTGGGCTATAGTTGGGCTACATCTGGCTGATATTTGGGCTACATTTGTTTTTTTGTGTGTCTGGCGGCCATCTTTGGGCTACATTGGGCTACATTGGGCTTTATTGGGCTACATTCGGCTAATTAGCAAATAGCTCATCGCAAACTAGGAATGGTAAAGAATCGCTATTTATTCCTTAAAGTTCGCTATTTAGGAAATGCAAAAAACTTTGATGATACATATGGCGGTTCATCTCTAACAAGATAAGAAGCATAGGGATACATTTATGATGACTGGCGCATCACCAGGGATGTGTTAGTCATTCTGTGCCGCTGTTCCGTCACCTATGGTGTGCTGCATTTACAATGCGGCGCATCATGGGGCAAAAACAGCACAGATGCGTGATGTATCTGTGCCGTAAAGGTGGCGCATTGCTGGAGTTGTATCGCAAGTGTGATAAAGCTCCAGCAAGGGTCGGGGGTGCCCCTGTCGCAGGGTTTCTGTTCTCACACAGAACTGTGGGCAGAGGATTGGAACCTCGGCGAATGCATTGCTGGAGTTGTATCGCAAGTGTGATGAAGCTCCAGCAAGGGTCGGGGGTGCCCCTGTCGCAGGGTTTCTGTTCTCACACAGAACTGTGGACAGAGGATTGGAACCTCGGCGAATTAGGGTGTCCCAAAACTCACGTTAGTAATCAAAAACTCCTTAGCAAGCTAGGTACAGTGTCACATTGGATATAACAAACTCTCAATGTTTAGACAATCCAGAATATGAACTTATAGTACCTCAGGATACGTGGAACTCATGAACAGTCGGTCGTTATAGATTTCTTAGAAACCAGAACATGGAGTTAAGAAGAACAGATGTGTATTTGAAATGTTTATTTACTAATGCCGTCTTCTCAGGCGTAGTACCTTAGATAATAAAAGTACACATATTATCAGTAGCAAAATTACCAGCATAGTTACTAGTACATAAAAAGTGAATGGTGATAGTATGTTAACATGCTGTAAATGAATAAGAGTTAGCAACACTTATAAGCAGCCGCGGGCCGTGGAGGGAGTTACGGTGAGGCAGGGAGGCGGGGAGGGGGAGAAGCAGGGTGGAGAATACAAGTACACATATTATCAGTAGCAAAATTACCAGCATAGTTACTAGTACATAAAAAGCGAATGGTGACAGTATGTTAACATGCTGTAAATGAATAAGAGTTAGCAACACTTATAAGCAGCCGCGGGCCGTGGAGGGAGTTACGGTGGGGCAGGGAGGCGGGGAGGGGGAGGGGCAAGGTAGAGAGGGCTCCACCCTGCTTCTCCCCCTCCCCGCCTCCCTGCCCCATCGTAACTCCCTCCACGGCCCGCGGCTGCTTATATCTCACCCTCCCTAATACACATATTATATTATTTGCTAAGAAGGTCTCTTTGTGTTGGTTTAGGGCGTGCCCATACTTTAGTGTCTTAGATTTGAAGGAATCACATCAGCATACACCAGCTCTCTCTTCATGTGAACCGCATCAACTGTTGTGTATGTGTGTTCGGCAAAGCAATATAAAACCCGCCTCATGCCCAGAATTGGCAGAAGTTGCACTTATGTTATGAGTATGAAGTCGTGGAGATCAGACCTCATAACAATTCTGTATCGTGTTGTTCTTGAAACTTTAGCACTCGCTGTACAGATATAGTTTAACAAGTAAAGCAGATAGTAGACCAATAACATATTATTCTCATGTAAACCACGATGAACTACTAGGTGGAAAGCTAAAGCAACAACTAAGTGTCTTGTGCAGAAGTTGCAAAAAAGGAAAAATGGCGTTTAAACCGGTAATGAGCCCATGCTAACTTAACACGGTGTAAAGATATCCAGGACCTAGATGACACCTCCCCATGATCCGGAAACGAACTGAATAAGATAATAGAAGTGCCATCTCATGAGAGCAGATTGCAAGTTTATATGTGGACGGTCCGCAAGGTAAAGCATTAAAAACTAGGAAAATTTAATGCTAAAGAAAAATAAAACAGCCAAGTACTTTATCGAGTCTTAAGCCAATAGGCAAGGTAAATAATAAAAACTTGACAAATAAGTCAATGAATTGTCAATGAAATGCTAGTACTCAGCATATCAAACATGAAAAAGGTCTATGACATAACTGTGTATGCAAAATAAGCTGCAACAGCCTCCAATAGGAAGTCACCGTCTTCATCCGAAAACAGTTCAGCCATCCAATTTAAAAGCGGAAAAGAACATACGTGCTCTCCCAGCACCGGATCCTCTATCACCATCAGAGGACAGCTCGGTGGGTTTTCAAGAAAGCTCTGTTCCAAGAAAGACTGTGCTGCCGCCAGTAAATTCCAGGGACCAAGTAGTCCATGCATCAATGCCACAGCCATAATCCTTTCGCCAGGACAAACCAACTCGTGAGTAATGATAGGAGTCATCAGCTGATTAAAGTCGACGTCAGGAGAAACCGGTCCGCAGAGACACAAATCAATGGCCCAATCGAAATCACAGGTAAGGCAGTGAAATACAGGCTGGACACAGGTGAAGTAGGAGAATCGAAAAGATAATCCATATGCCGTGCTTAATATCGCCAACGGCATTGTGCCATAATATTCTAGCATGCGATTGCGGAACAGTGTCAGCAGCTGCAGGGTGTGAGGTTGCATAGGAGGGACATCCATATTTAAAAATGTAAAAAAGCACAAGAGCGTCCGCTGGTAATGCAAGTAAAAATGCCAATCCACGAACCAGAGTGGAGAAAATGGAATGAAAGGAAGCAGGGATGACTCCAAAGATTTTCTCAAATGAAGTCACGAGACCACTGGTAACAACTTTAAAAAAGTGCGCCAGGGACTTTGTGGAGGATGCGTTAAAGATAGTCGGAAACATGTTGCTGAAATTGAAAGGCAAATCTTAATTGAAAAGGGTGTGCACCTCTGTACGGGTGTTCGCTATGTGAAGTACGAAAGTTTCACGGGCCGAACTCAAGGCCACCTCTCTCTGAGACAAAAGAGCTCTTATTCTTGCCATGCCGTTGAAACGTGTCCCAAGGTTGGTATGTGTGGCCAGATTGAAAACTCCCTATGTTCATGTGTGGGAGGAAATAGAACATTTCTGCAGCAAATAACCCGTTCACTTACTGTTACGATAAAAGGAATACTTTTAATTAACTCAGAACAATCTTCATTATTGAGCATCAAATAACTACCATTTTCCAACAACTTGACGTGGGGATGATAGCAGGAACTGGCGTGCCTTGCAACACGCAAGCCATATTTGGTTGGTGTTTGTTGCATGAACCGTGTAACTGTATGTGCCTACACATTAGTGAATGATCTGGCGTCTCAGTGCATTCCTCTCCATTCAGATAAACTTCTTGATCATCTTTGAAACATCTGTATGTGTATGGAAGCGACCAGACCTCATGAAGAAAAGCACTACCTAAAGGTTCATAACGACCTATTGGTATATATTTCATACAATTTGAAAACTTATATAAAGCAAAAGGCAGCGTTATTAAACCGTGGATAAGGCATGTTGCCAAAAAACCCGCAATCCTCTGCTGATGATGTCACTGAGCATGTCATGAATGATGTAATATGTGACATCATCAGCAGTGGATTACGGGTAATAGTATCTCTAGTTTACTCCCCTATAGCTGTCTTTCTTTTAACATAAGTGTCTGTTTCCTTCCCTTATACTTACTGTTTTTGGTTCGCTTCCAGTTCGCGTACCTGCGAGCGAACTGGGAAGCGAACTAAGAGAAATAGAGGTTGGCACAGTTCCAAATATTGTACCAATTTTTTAATAACGGGGAGGTAGTTCTGAAAAGAACTTTTTTTTTTATTTTTCTGAACATTTTTTTACTGTTTTTGAATTTTTCGGAACAGTTTTATATTTTTTTGGGTTTTTCTTGGAGGGGGCAATGAAAACGATTCATTGTAAAGGGCTCAACAGGAGCAACAAAACAAAAAAAAGAAGTATTTATTATTTTGGGCGTTTCGGACAAACATGAGCATGATTGTCAATAGCTCTGTTGATCAGAGTGATGCTTTTTTCTCCGTAGGAAATGAATCCATCGCAAAATACGCAGATGTGTTTTACATCACCAAATCTCATTTGTATATTTGGCACCATCTCCCTGCCCTCTGGTCCCGTTACTTCCGGTACAACAGATCTTCTGGCCATAATAGGGAGATTATCTAGGTCGTTCCGAAACTGTGCAGCACTGTAGTTGTTAGGATGCCACCTAGTCATATGGCGATGCATTGTGTAGTTTCCGAAACTGTATTTCTTGTCGGTCCCTCTGGACAGTCTATCTTGACATATAAGGCAAGTTACGTATCTTGCATTTACTTTTTTCTGACCTTTGGGAATTTTAAAAAATTGCCAAATGAAGTTTTCTTTCCGGTGAGACGTCCTGGGCTGCTCAGGCAAAAACTGCCTCTCTTCGTGCTCGTCCTCCTGTTCCTCTTCTTCTTCTTCTTGTTGAATTATAACTTGAGCAGGTGGTCCACTCTTCCTTGGATGTGGTGGAGGTGGTGGGGAAGCACCAGCTGAAGCTACTAAAGAAGCCATTGCTCAGTGATCACAAAGGGTCTTTCTCTCACAATGATGAAAGTCAGAGTGAGGAAAGAAGGAGGGATTTTCATCATTTGGGAAAAACAAGAGTTCTCAACCAATCAAAAGTGTTCATTTTAGATTATATGACCTAGTCTTACATCATTAGGAAACCAAAAGTGAAATGAACCAATGAAAAGTGTTATTACCAAGTCACATGACTTGCTGTGTTTACGTTAAGCGCTTTGCAGGGCCTCCCGGTTTGCTTCCAGAAACCTGCGCTTTGCGACTCGCTTCGCGTACCAGTTCGCTAACGTAGTACGTCATATGACGTATCACGCGACAACGTGAAACGTCATGCGGACGGGAGGCGTCACGATGTTGTTTTGTAACGCGGCACTTGCGGTAAAGAAACGTTTACCGGCTCGCGGTCTATTTCGCGGCATCAAGGTCAGCTAACGGGAAGCTTCCCGATTTGCGAAGCGGGAACGAAGAAAAAAAAATATTAAAAAAAAAAATTATTCATAAACATATAAAATATATTTTTGGATTTAAAGAAGAATACATTTTACAGCTACAGATATTAGCTGTTAAAAAACCAATGAAATTCACAGAAAAAACCATAGGTTATGGACCATATATAGTTAGGAATTAGCATTTACAAAACCTTGAAAATTCACTGAAAAAACCATAGGTTATAGACCATATATAGTTAGGAATTAGCATTTACAAAACCTTGAAAATTCACTGAAAAAACCATAGGTTATAGACCATATATAGTTAGGAATTAGCATTTAAAAAACCTTATTTTACTCACACAAAACCATTGAAATTCCATATATAGTTAGTTGCACTAACTATATATCGCGCACCCGCAATCCACTGCTG
Organism: Lissotriton helveticus; assembly: GCF_964261635.1. Classification (NCBI taxonomy): domain Eukaryota; kingdom Metazoa; phylum Chordata; class Amphibia; order Caudata; family Salamandridae; genus Lissotriton; species Lissotriton helveticus. The sequence goes on along the minus strand of NC_136059.1, from coordinate 732,319,739 downwards.
ATCATGTCACATATTACATCATTCATGACATGGTCAGTGACATCACTGATGACATCACTGATGACATCTCAAATGACATCACTGATGACATCACTGATGACGTCATCCAGTGACTGTATAATTCTGTAAAGTTAAAATATGTCTTACATATTGAAGAATGAATGGATGTATAAGTGTCTTGATGAAGGATTTAGTAGGGGCATGGCTGACTGTATGAGTGACTGATTAAATGTGTCTCACTGAGTGCATGGGTTAGTGACTAAACTGTCTTAATTTGTGCATCATTATGTCTGTTGTTCTGTAAACTGCTGCATGTGTTGATCATTAGCTATATGATTAACTGTATGGGTTATTGATTGGTTGCCCAAGCATTTGTATGGGAGACTGAGTGTGTGTGTGGGTGGCTGGGAGGTGTATGACTCTCTGCATAGATGTGTGAGCAGTTGATTGACTGGATGTATGGGTTCAAAAGTGCATGTGGAAACAGCTGTATGGGCGGTTGACTGTGTGCATGAGTGTATTGGTGAGTGAATGGATATCTCAGTGCTACATGTCAAAGTAAGTACATATGTAAAACACAGTACATGTGAGAGTTACCATATATAAATAACTGTGCATAAGAGCCAGTGAATGTGTGAGTGGCTGTATGGATCATTGTGAACTTGTATCCAGGATTGTATAAGTGAGTAAATATGTTTTAGTATATGTTTGAATAAGTAAGGTGTGTATAACTGTATAGTTGAGGAAATGGAGGTGTGATTGATTCTTTGCATGACTGACTAAGTGTCTGAGTAACTCCATGGATGAGTGACAGTCTATGAGTGTCTGTTTACACTGAGTGTATCTAAGGTTATATTAGAGTCTGAAGAGGTTTATCGTATTATCACATGAATGATGTCATCAGTGATGTGATCAGTAATGTCAAATGAGATGTCATCAGTGATGTCATCAGTGATGTCATTTGAGATGTCATCAGTGATGTCATCAGTGATGTCACTGACCATGTCATGAATGATGTAATATGTGACATGATCAGCAGTGGATTGCGGGTGCGCGATATATAGTTAGTGCAACTAACTATATATGGAATTTCAATGGTTTTGTGTGAGTAAAATAAGGTTTTTTAAATGCTAATTCCTAACTATATATGGTCTATAACCTATGGTTTTTTCAGTGAATTTTCAAGGTTTTGTAAATGCTAATTCCTAACTATATATGGTCTATAACCTATGGTTTTTTCAGTGAATATATATATATATATATATATATATATACATATATATATATATATATATATATATATATAACAATTATTAAACTAATATATATATATATATCGATAACAATATCTTGTACAACTATTTTTATGGCATTTATATTTTTTCCAAATTTGTTGTACTTCCCACATCCTATAAATATAGGATGTGGATATTTTTCACATTGATATATATACCTCAATATTGTGGTACAGGGATATTTTAGTTGTCAATATTCTGTCAGTGAACCAGCCTCATGCCTGTATCTGTTCTCACAGCCGTAACGTTTAATTAAACAAAATGTTCCTGTTTTGACAAATGCCTCTCGTCTTATCTTGTGTAAAGGATTTTGAACAAGAGCAACATTTTGGTGAGACAGATAGGAGGGACTGGGATCTCGTACTCAACTGCAGCTGGTAGAAGAGACCCCGCCCAGACGGATTCATGTTTGTGCAATAAGAAAGGTGGGCAGACACCGCAATTGATTGAAACTTCTGCTGAATCCCTGGGGCGAAGGTCCATCCTAAAGCTGTATTCACATAGGGTAAGAGATTACATCTGAACTTTAAACATAGTCTAAAGCATTTGGCATATGGTAAGCTAGGGAGAAACGTAAATACATAACCTGAATGCCTTGCCACTAACAGGGTCTGGCATATTTCCTATTTTATAGAGCCTAACTGAATCAGTCATAAGGTGGCCTAGAAGGAGTTCCCGGGGAAGTCCCCTTGGTTCAATAGCTAAGCATGCTAGCTAAGGTGAATATAGCCCTCGATGACTCCAAGGACACTGATTTTTGTGACCTACCCATCCTGATTGGTTAGAGTTGACTCCTCAGTCCCATAGTTTATTAGTTCAATATTTTCCCAGTGCTAAAGAGGTTTCTTAACAGCCATATTATCTGGAAGGAGTGTGGGTTGACCCTGGCCGTTACAGGACAGAGTTTGAAAATAGAGACAAAAATTGGACACCGGAAACTGGGTGTAACTTGTATGTGGCCAAGAGGGGCCAGTGATTCCAAAGTTATTATGATATGGTTTTCTAGACCTTTGTCTAGGAGCGGATATTGGAAATCTATCTAGCTCCCTTAGGAGTGTATTCCATGCTAGCCTTCTCTTGCTAGAGGATAATATGTGATGAGAACGCACTAATTTGTTTTTGACAAAGCAATTTTTTTGTCAACCATTATTGAACTATATTATTGTATGTAATGATGTTGAATTGATTTTTTATTGAATTGTCTGAAAAATTGAAATTGTGCAGATGCTATTCTAAGATATACACCCTATGTTGTAATACTACACATGCATTTTTATCCTGTCATTGTTGAAATGTTCATTCGAACTGTGTGATGTAAAAAGTGAAAGCACTGAACTCCATAGTATGCAAGATGTAAGTGTGCACCATGTACAATTACCCCTACAATTAGACAAACAAAACTGCATAACGTCATTTGAGCGAGAGTAAGCACATGATCAGCTTTACAAATTGCATATATAAATGAGCATATTAGATGTACAATTAACATTGGACCATAGCATTGAAAAGAGATGGAAAACAAGAAGAATACATCTAAATTATTGTTAATTGCATATAACTGCACATCTATTAAAAAATCATGAATGTTAACAAATTAGTAATTTGTGCTTTCTTTTCCTTTGTAGGATTAGTTTTGGTAAGATGGTTAAGATTATGGTCTTTGGATCTTGTGCATTTACTCTTTTTTTAATAGGGACTGAATAATTTAAATGAATTGGTGAAGGGAAGGTATGAGATGCTATTTGGAGTGAACATGTGTGCCTGTCAGTGGGATGAGTTGAAAAGATAGGAAGGAAGAGTTTGAAAAGCATGTGTCGGAATCCATGGTATTCAGAGAACTTTGGGATGAGCCAGAGTGGATGGAAACTAAGAAGAAATTACCACACCCCTACTTACACACTGTAAAACGAGCAGCCTTGCATAAAGTTAACTAATCCCACTCACACTTTGTTCTTTCTCTTAATTCCCGCCACAGTGCAATTCATAAAAGAATGCATTTCTAATAAAGCTATGTGTGATCTCAGCACATTGTGTTCTTGCTATATAAGCTCTCTCTTTTATTGTTGATGTGCAGGTACAGCAAAGATGCAGTCAGAACGGGTCTCTCAGGCCCACCATAATGGAAGTGAAAAGGTTGTCCAAGAAAAGGATATTGGAAAGACATTCAGAGATTTCCCAGTGGCCTTGATGGTAATGACATTATTTAAAAAAGTATACAATTATTAATACATCATGATTAATGGGTCCAGATTGTGAACAAATCTTAGTATGCCATCTGTGATCATATCCAGATATTCATTCAATATTGTGTTGGAAGCAAATATCAAGAACCCAAAACTGGCCTTGTTTAAACATATATTAAGTTGGACTTGGTATTTATGTATGCACTGAGGTGTTTCAGACTACTATGTGTCAACCTTTTGTTATATAGAGCTGTAACAGGTGTAAGAGATCCTAAATGTAGTGCAGATGGAATCCAGTATATTATGGGGACCAATTCTGATACTGTTCAAAGTAATCCTCTAGCTAAAGGGGCTCAGTCGAAATCAAGCAGGAATAAGATGTCAGTTTCAAGCCCTTCTTGATTTATAGGGGTCGATTAAGATGTTGTTTGGAAAGCATTCAGACTGAATCCGTTTCAGAATGGTTTCTGACCGAACCGTGATCGGGGAGTGCGACCGATCGATTACGATGGTTCCGGTCACCGTTCGGTCGGACTCCCGTTGACTTCAGTGGGACCTTGTGTTCCGACTGACTACACAGGCTTCCATCGAAGAAAGGTGTGTGTGTGTGGAAAATTGTGCCCCCTGTGGCAGGCACCCCTAGGTTCCTGCCACACTATGCATGGTTGGAAATAGGAGACCCATAAGCACCCCCACAGGCCTGATTCTTAAGACCACTGGTGAAGGGGGGCCTGCTACGGGCCCCCAAAGTCAGATTCCGACAGTCAATCTGTGTCAGAACAATCAATTTGGGAAGGCTGTCTGAATCCATCATCCTATTCACTCGGTCAGAAACATGGTCCGTAGACCTGTACGAGGCAGCTCCGAGCGACTTGGTTACTCCGAAAGCCGCTCGGATGCGAGTCGAAACCGAGTTGGACAGTCTGAACGGTTTACGAACATCATAATCGGTCTTTCGGGAATGTTTCTGAGTCGGTCAAAAACAAGGCTTCCAAATCAGATCCGAACAAATCGAATGCTGTTCTGAACCTTTCCGAACAACATCATAATAGACCCCATAGTTGGGATCTGTCTCCAGATGTGCTCTGTCTCCAGCATTCAGTAGAATCCAAATTTCAGTGTTACCTACTCCTGGGGTCCTGCTCCTGTGTTTGATTGGAATAAAACTCTTTGAGTAGTAGCAGGTACAGAGGAATAAATACTGTTTGGATAGTAGTAGATGCAGAGACCAGTTTTTTATGGGACTAGTAGCGAGGTGTAATTTTGGAATTGTAATGGACCTTTTCCACCGATACTTTTTTTTGGCAGTTTCAACTACTGTAAGCATAATCCTGATCGACTGCTGAAAATGTCAGATGCCATTCAGCTTGTGATATGGTAACGCTTTTTCAGGTTTAGGCTAAGCCTGATTTCCTGGATTTATTGCCTTTGCTTTCTGATAGCATTCAAAATGGCCCTTTCTGCAGACACAGACCCAGACTTTTTGCCTTCTTCTTCCTCTTTTGCTTAATTAGTTTTTGTTTGCTGTAGAATTTACTTATAAGTCCATAGTGAAGTGCAGTACATTTGCCTGGGACCTCTAAATTAAATGCTACTAGTGGGCATGCAATACTGATTGTGCCACCCATCTAAGTAGCCCTTTAAACGTGTCTCAGGCCTGCCTCTGCAGAGCTTGTGTGTGCAGTTTACACCTCCATGCCAACTTGGAATTTAAAACCTCTTGGCAGTCCCTTGGTAGCCCGTAGGGCAGGGTGCTGTGTAATTGAAAGGGAGGACATGTGCTTTTCATCTTTATAGGTCATGGTAGTAAAAAAAAAAACAGGTTATTGTTTCACTAATATGAGGCCTACATCTCCCATAGGTTAACATTGTTAATTCCTTATTGCACCTAATAAGCTGTAATTCCCAGTTGGAATTTAGTACCTATGGAATTGTAATGACTGAAACTTGGCTAAATGATTCCTCTGCTCCTATACTTGACATACTAGTCCCTCCTAACCATGACATCATTAGACTGGATAGACACAGCAAACCAGATGTAGGCACTGCTGGCATACACAGCAACAGTCACAATCCCCTGGTTTATACACATGGGAATACTTATGCCTCGATATCGCATGCAACAGGCCACTATGCAAATTACACAATTTCTTGCTTCGCCTTTCAGATAATACAGAATCTTCCGCCTGGTGGAATAGTCCTGGTCTAGTGTGACCAGAGAGCCTCAGTTGGCACTTTATGTTTTTAAGCATACACTTTCACTTTATTCTTATTGGGGTTTTGTCATTTGGTCTTGTTTTACTCAAAAAAATAAGTTCTATATTTCTAACATGGCGTGGAGTCTTTTTTAGCGTTTTCACTGTGTTACTGGAAGTGAAGTTTTGTACAAATACTTTACACATTGCCTTTTAAGTAAAGTCTGACTGCTTAGTGCCCAGTTACCGAAATTAGCTGGAGTTTTTCACTAAGGTTGGTGCAGACATTGCTTTATATTTCTAGACGCATGTTTTTGGGTGGAGCCCATCATCAGTGTAGAGCCGCAGTATTAGAGAGCAAAGAACAATCAGCTTGCTGGCTCAAGGGAGCCTTTTAAACAGAAAGAGGGTTGGGAGCACACTGCCTCACAGTCCTAGCACTGTTCGCCCCTTTAAATCCTGGTTAATGCAATACAAGGTTCAAACTTACTTCAAAATTAGCTGGAGTTTTTCACCAAAGTTGGTGCAGACATTGCTGTATATTTCTAGACATGTGTTTCTGGGTTGAGCACGTCATCAGTAGAGAGCAGCAGTATTAGAGAGCAAAGAAAAATCATCTGGGGTTGCTGGAAATGCTGCCAAGGTTCTCCCAGGTCACAGTACCACTCACAGGCACACAGGTGCATCTCCAAAGCTCATCAGCTTGCTGGCTCAAGGGAGCCTTTTAAACAGAATGGGGGTTGGGAGCACACTGCCTCACAGTCACAGCACAGTTCTCCCTTTTGCATCCTGGTAAATGCAGTACACAGTATAAACTTACTTCAAAATTGGCTGGAGTTTTTCACTAAAGTTGGTGCAGACATTGCTGTATATTTCTAGACGTTTGTTTTTGGGTGGAGCCCATCATCAGTGGAGAGCAGCAGTATTAGAGAGCAAAGAAAAATCATCTGGGGTTGCTGAAAATGTGGCCAAGTTTCTCTAAGATCACAGTGCCACTAACAGGCAAACAGGTCATCAGTGTGCTCCCACCCCTTGCTGTTTAAAAAGGTTTCCTTGAGCCACTGAGCTGATGAGCTAGTGGAGATGCACCTGTGCGCCTATGAGAGTTACTGAGACCTGTAAGACTTTCGGCAGCATGCTCAGCAACCCCAGATGAGTTTTTTGATCTCTAATGATGATGGATAAAATCCAGAAACACATGTGTCTAGAGATGACAGCACTAATCTGCACCAACCCTGGTAAAAAAAAAAAAAGTAAATCCAGTACTTGTGTAGCGCACCAATCACCCCTGAAGGGGTATCTCGGCGCTGGGGGCCATTGGGAAGATTAAGCGAGCTACTGTCCAGAGTTGCATGGTGTTGGGCAGACCCCTGCCACCCAAGCCGGGGATTGAACCGTGATCCCAGCATCCAGCGTCAGTCGCCATGGCCGCGGCGTCACACTTCTCCCCCAGTGGAACACTCCAGCAAAATCCCAAGGAAGCGCGCACTGCAAACTGCATTTACCATAATGCTTAGGGGCGAACTGTGTGGGGAGGTCAGCAGTGGGCTCCCACCCCTTCCTGGTTATTTAAGTCTTGTCTTGCTTTCCACGGGCTGTTGTTGATTCCACACAGTATGACCTTTGTAATAGCAGATTAATTGCCTTGAAAACTGCATTTACCTAGTAAATGATCAAATGAAGGCTTTGTTTCAGAAATGACATTCATGTTGATCACTTCAATGCAGTGGGGATCAGTGTGGTTAAATTAGTTAGCCATGTAAAGGGCAGAGTTTTATTTCTGTTGCACCCAACATCAAGATTTTAGTCTTGTTTTCATTCAGACAAAGAAACCTCCTATTTTTCTAATGGAATACATTATGCAGACATAATGAGATGTTGGCCTGGCATGTAAGCATGATTTGCTTATGAAAATAGATTTGGACACCATTGATATACATTTGTAGGCTCAGCTAGTACTGCCTGTAATGGTCCAAGAGTAGGCAGCATATGGAGGAACCATTGTGTTAATTCACTGGTTGTTGTGTCAGATGCTGATGCCACTGATCCACTTCAAACTTGCTGACTGCAGGTGAAGAGGAAAGATCTAATCAACTCCAAAAAAAGAAATCATTTCATGAGCCTTTCAGGAAGATGGTGTGGTCTATTGTCAGGAAGTCTTCATTGATGTGAGTCAAGGTAGACTTTATTGATCTTGCAGGACTAAATTCTGAATAGTGATTGTGCAAGATGTGGTTACACTAAGTTTAATTGTTAAGCTGTTTTGTTACTTCTTTTATGCTTATCTTGCTGGGAAAGGGTGAATTGGAGCTAGATCAGTAGTTAACATTGCAATTTGGTCACCTATCTTATTTTTAGGTGGGGTCCAATAATTACTTGTTTCAGGGGTCTTGGAGTGACTCCATGAGGGTCCTCAATCATGAAATGTATTGTTTCCCACACGTATCAGGGCAAGACTTTGATTTGACACTTACATTTTTGGTCCAAAAACATATTTTTTGTAGACTTTGGGAGAAAGGTGGAGAAGGAGGACTGAAATGAAAGTTGTGGGTCAGACATGTAATGTTATGCAAGATATTATAATTTGGATTAGAAGAAGTAGTACTTCCAGTGCTGTCTGGTTGCACATATTTCTGTTTGTTATTGAACCAAACATGCTTCTGCATTGCCATTCACTGATCACCCATTTTTTTTAATTGAACATATATACGCATTGCCAGAAAGTGTGTTGTTGGTTGACTGTGGTGTGAGCTCTGTTCAAGTAACGGCCACAATCCCTGCAAGGTGAACAACAAAAAATCACAAATTTAACCTGTGCTTAACCATGGGTAGCTTTGCACAAAAAGCAATCAGGCTTAACTTAGAGGCAATGTGTAAAGTCTTTATGTAGCACACAAATAGTAATTAACTGAAGACACAACACAAAATAAATTTCATACTAATTTAGAAAAATAGGGTACATTTGAATAAATTATTTGACACCAAAATAAAAATAAAATCCAGTCAGTATAACAGAATTTATAGACTTTAAATTTTTTTAGGAAAAATAAGCTCCTAAAAGATCATAACGCCAACTGCGGACATCTATTCACGTCAGACTGAGTTAAAGTAAAAAAAAGAGGGGCAACCGCAAGGGAGCGCTGGTCTGATAAAAGAAGTGGATTGGGCCGGATCAGCGCTTACATGGAAGACATTTTGAGAAAAATGTTCAGAGGAGGTAACATTCACAGAGGCAAGGCTTATGCAGTTTCGAAGGGGGGAGTTTCACTGCTGGAGATCCTTGGGATGAATCGAGGGTGAAGATTTATATTTTCGGATTTAGAGCCTGATTAGGATGCTAATACCGCACGTCTGACCACCGCAGCCAAGTCCGACCGCAGAGGCAGGGAAAGCTCCACCCGCGGTAAAACCATGCAACTACCTCTACCGCGGAGGTCTCATTGTTGGCAGTGCCCTGCCCCCCTGGTATGTGGCTGCAAGTGGGTTCAAATGCACAGGAAACATGTGCAGCTGTAAACACATGTATGACATATGTAGGGATATGCCTGGTGCACCATGTACCCCATTGCCCGGAGTCCGGCGATAGGTGCACTGTTCAGTCAATGGTGATATATGCCACATGAGGACTTACATACATTCTGCCACTCCCAAGACTGTCTTCCTCTGGGTTCAGCTGCTGAGGTGAAGGAAGAGCCTAGAGAGAGGGATAAATGCTGGAGACTGCCAGGGAGAAGGTGCCAGGAAAGCAGTGTTCACCCCTTTTCCTATGTTTCAGATGACTCTAGGCAGACGTTGGACCACCAAGGTCAGGTCGTCGGGAACCCACATCATAATCCAGATGGCAGTCGGATCTCCCCGTTCAGCCCTATGGCTGCTGTTTCTCACGGTCCCCAACTTGGCAGTCATAGGAAGGCTGTCAGAGTCGGTGGTAGTACATGCTGGATGCACCGGAAGTCGGACCGACTGCTTCCGATGAAACCTTTTGTGGTCGACCACATCCGACAGGGCGGCAGTATGCGGTCCAACTAACATCCTAATCAGGCCCTTAATCTCCTTTTTGGAAGTCAAAAATCTCCAGCTGGATGAGGCAGAGGGCTGTAGCAGAAGACAGTTCCACAATGACGTATACCCCTTTGGTGGAGGACCGCTGAACAGGATTTGCTGCTTTGGAGAAGAATATTGTTATAAAACACAAGGGAAACCCAAAAGGAATTGCACTAGGGTCCTTGGGCGGTAGTTTATTTCGAAAAACAGTGTACCCTAGTTTATCAGCATCATGTAAATGATAGGCATACACTAAATAGTACGTATGTCCTTTGTCCAGCCGGACAGGATTTTATTAGTTTCAGTGTTTTGCACTAGTTCATATAATCAACATTCATACACAAGTGGGCACAACCCGTGACCCACAGAAGACAAGACAAAACAAGAGGAAAAAGATTATGTAAGGGCGCACAAGGCGGTCTGTACTAGTATTCAGTTTTACAGACTTGGTTTAATTTTAACACACCATTGTAAGTAACATTATGTGACATTATTAAGTACATATGGTGCTCTTTGGTCGACGACGTTTCGATGCCACTACTCAAATGCAGGCATCATCATCAGGACAAAAATATATCATGTTTGTCTTGAGAACATTTTAAACTCAGCCTATATGACATTTACATAAACACATAAGAGGGAGTAATGGAAAGAAAAAGGGGGGGGAAACATATGCAAATTGCGTTAAAATGCTAGGCATAAATTGAGTACAGGTTTTTTAATCATGCGGAAAACTGACACACTGTGTTACACTCCGGCGGATGGAAAATCTGGGGTGTCTCAACTATGATTGGTGCAAGTAATAGTTGCTAGGTGGACCTGGTGCCTTTAACAGTTGTGAATCGAAAGACATGCTTGTCAGATCGAGAGCCATTGTGTTTAGAGTTGGTACAAGATAAGGATTTAAAAATATTCATATAGTGCGGCGCGGTGATAACAACCCATGAATTTCTTCACTCACGAAGATAAATAAAAAACTTTTCGGCGCAGTGAATCGAAGTTCTGAGTACAGTGCCAAGGGGGAAGAAGAGAGAGGTCAGATGTATACCTGCGTGTGAATCACGCATTCTCTGGAGTGGAGATGAAGTTAAGCAGTCTCTGTTCTACTCCCTGTACAGAATAAAGCAGTTCTGTTAGGGTGGGCGAGAGAAGGTTATGTTACGGGAGTTACTATTTGAAGTGAGACTACGCTGTGTCCATTTGTAATTTAAAACGGATACTCACTTATCAGGCCTGTCCTGGTGATGGGCGGCACGGCGGGGTACTGCTGTGGGGGAAGAGAGGGGGATGGTGGGTTGGATGGAGAGCATAGGCAGCGACAAGGGAACACGAGGAAGCCTGGCTGTACTTACTTAGCAAGGCAATTTTCAGGGCCGTGAGCGCGGCAGCAATGGGCTCCGGCATGGGGATTCTGTGAGATGAAGCAGAGAGGGAGCAAGGGGTAGTAAGCACGGGGGATCTAGCGGTAGCATCAAGGTGCACGAAGTCAGGGAGCCACAGCATAACGGTACTTACTCAATGGTATCTTGCTCGATGGCAGGACGGATGGGGTTCTGGCGGTGATCGCTGCTTGTGTACAGGGGGGGTAGTGTTTTATGAAAAACGCCAACCGTGGGAATGGAAGAAGGACTGGGAGGGAAGAAAAGGGTCCTGATAGGGGGGGTGGAGGGACGTCCATATTGGAGTTGAGCGAATAAGCCCAAGAATAGAGAATTGTGACAAATGAAAGTGCTTAGAGTGACTTATATATTCATAAACAACAAAAATAGTTAAACATTAGTTACATTGTAGTATAGAGTCAAGGCGTAATTGTTTTCGAAGGTCTTTTTTACGAGTGAAGTCTCATTACAACAGTGAGGTCCAGTCCTCAACACGGTTAAGGCCTTTCCGTATGCTGTCCGTTCTCAGGATCCAGTGTAGTTCCTCTTTGTTTAAGATTTGGGAAATGTCTGCTCCCCGAGGAGGGGCTTTTATCTGTGTGATAACAGTCCATGTGAAATCATTCTCGAAGAAGAATATAGCAGGAGAAGCCGCGTCAATGCACTTGGGGCGGGTAGGCGAGCAGGTCAGTCCCATTCCCTCCTGGTTCTTAGAGCTGTTTTTGGCCAAAAATGCTCTAAGTCCTCAGCTTTGGAATTTGGCCATCTAGGCACATTTAGCACCACAACCAAGGGTCCAGGACTGGGTGTTCAGGAATCAAGCAGGGTCCAGGTGTGAGTATAGGTGGTGGGAGCTTTTTGTGTCCCTTTGTCTCTGAACAGAAGGCCAGAAAAATAATCCTTGGAGTCACTCTGGAAGTCTTGGGTTCAGGTGATGATGCAGGGCCGGCCTCTGAGGTTTAAGATATGCTCTAAGCAGCAAAGCAGTCCTTCCAGGTGCAGCAAAGCAGACCTTCCAGGTAGAGCAAATTAGTCTTGCAGAGTTCACAGCAGACAAAGTTCAAGAGAGGTGGCTGGGGAGAAAAGCGTACACACCAGAGTGTCAGTACGTTCACAGTTTTGTTAATCAGCACAAAGCAGCGAAAGTATTTGGTGATCAAGAAGGAAGAGATTCCACCAATCCCTCTTCTGTTGGAGCAAGTCCAAGTCATCACATAGAAGGTTGAGATCCTTCCCAAACAAGTCCAATAAGTTGTTTATCACCGATATCCATTATTCCTTTTCAAAAAGATGGATATACATTTTACTGCCTCTTCCGACATGTGTTTCGTCTCAGCTGCAAATACACATCAGACTTTATCAGGGCTACAAATAATCACAAACATAGGATTTCAGAAATATTCTTATAATCACAGGATCAGAGCGCTGTCTCCCAGTTCACTGAGACCATAATCACTGCATGTGCATGAGCATTATATGTGAATTATCCCCAAAAAAGGGAATTTTCATGCTGTTTATTAGTGATGACATTGATCTAAGCATAAGAGACTTTGGCCAGTTATGTTTTACAGAATAAGTACATACTACTCCCCAAACTATGCCCAAATCAAAACAAGCAAGTCAAAAAATGTAAGAGGAAGTTGTCCCCAGTGATGAAATGATTCATGTCAAGGGCTCACCTAATCTAGGATCCAACAACAATAATTATGTATCTTGAGAGATGATCGGCAACAAAAGGTATGTATATAATCTCTCAACTCATGCATCTGTCAAACATGTGTTTGTATAGAATGCGCCTGAATATTTTGTCGCCTCTGACACTATACAAATTATAGTACCACGGCTATTGCTGGGAGCACAGGTGTTTTCTGCTCGAAAACCCTCATGTATTATTCACATTTATTTTTATTTATCTGTTCCTCCTTGTCCTGCGCATACAAAGAATATTTTGCAGCAGTACATTATTTTCTGCTGTAAAACGTCAGTGATGTTATCTAACAGTACCACATCAGAGAGCTTGGATAGATGGACATATTTTGATTATGCTCTTGTGCATGGGTTTTTCTTTTCCCTGGGAAGGTGTGATTCATTTGGTGTTCAGACATTTGATGCTAAATATATTTCAGGTATGCGGTTTGAAAATTCTGCATTTTCCGGAATGATATTGAAAACTGTTTTGATGTTATTTCTTTTCACAGTTGCTGTTGAAGAACCCAGTGTTTATGTGTCTAACAATATCCAGTTGCTCTGATGCTTTCACGACGGCAGGGTTTGCCGCGTTTTTGCCAAAGTTTATAGAAAATCAGTTTTCCAGAAGCGCCAGTTTTTCAGCCACTATTGGAGGTATTTTGTTGTTCTATTTTCGTTCTACACGAATTCACATTGCATAACCTGTGTGGTGCCAGAACAATTCTACAGAAAATCTGGAAAATGGAGCCCGATGTACATAGGTAAATACGTTAATAGTATGAACTGTGTAACCTTCATAGTACCTCTATCGGTACGCCACCCCCCACAGCACCCCACAACATTCACACAATAATATACAGACACAGTGTTATTTGGAAAAAGAAGCTGCAGGTTTATTTGTTATACAAATAAAAGGTGGGTTATCTTACAGGCGATCCCGTCCGCCCCGCAACCCCTAGTTGCAGGGTACCTGAAGTTTAGCCAAAGAACCACCAGCGGCCATAGCCCGGTGTTGTACCTGGGAGGACCTACTCCTCCCACCGGTGAACCTATCGTCCACCCCACTCCGCCCTCTGAACAAGGGAGAGTGAACTCACACCTTCCTCAGCCGGGCGAAGCGTTATCTGGCAAGCCCCCAGTTGCTCAGGTTTACAACCGCCCTAAGGACTAACGGGGCGCCGTCGTACTCCAAGTTCCCAAGAAGGACCCCTTGAAGCATGTATGACTTATGCACGGTGCGTTTTGCACTGGAGGCTTCAGGTCCTGTTCCTGCGCCTTTCCTGTTTTGGGATCGCCCTGTAAATCCTCCACAGCCCTGGGTGTGGCCTCCGCTGCACCCAGAGCCCCCACCACTTAGCTCCTCACCTCAGCTATGGGATCTAGTCCTATCCATGTCCTGGCAAGCCAAGATTGGCCATTCCTGAGTACAGGTGTTGCCAAACCTCATACCACCATTGATGAGGCCAGGGTATGTTCTGACCCCATGTTCCCCTCAGAGTCAGCACCCCGACTCTCCCTAAACGGCCGGCAGCCAGCTACTGCCTGTGTCTTGGATAGGGACTGGAGTGTTTGTCTGTCCCCGGGTTGCTGAAGCAATGCCCTAACCAAGGGCCTATACTATGTTGGGGCAGCTAAACCAAGGGCCTATACTATGTTGGGGCAGCTATGGGACACTACTATTTCCCTTACTTCCTTCACTGCCTGAAGCTGTTTTCTAAGCTCTCCTGCTAGAGACAGACTAACCCCCACTTAAATGTTGCCCCAGGTCAGCGATTGTGGCCAGAAATGACTGTAAATAATTTTACCTATTCTAAAACTACACTTCTTCTGTACCGCTTCCAGCTGATGTTACAATTTCTGATAAGGTGGTGCGAGGTGGTGCTGTGGACTAGGGTGTTGGCACATTAGTTCGCTGAAGGCGCACTGGGACCTTGTGCGTTTCTTTGCAATATCTTGCCCTTTGTAAGGTGATCTAATGGGCCTGAAAAGGGGAGGGGGAGCTACCTAACAGCCAGACCGGCTGAGGAGGCCAGGGAGCCGCCTAGGACGCGACCTGGCCGGCGAGGGGAGCAGCAGCAAAGAGAGCGTGAGGGAGGAGGGGCCACCCCTATATACTCATGACCCCGCCCCCTCCCCAGTCGCTAGCTCGCGCCGCCCCCCCCTCCCCAAGGATGTGCTGCCTGGCTGCCCTCAGCGGTACTACGGGGGGCTGCCCTCCTATGGGGTCCCTTGCATGGACCACGGGCATCCTGCATTACAGCAAAGGGCCTAGAGATCAAGGATCCTTCACTGTTTGCTTATTTTCCACAGCAACAAACAAGTTTAATTTCGGATCTAGTTGCTCCACCCAAACAACGCATAATATTGTTGGATACCTTTTTGTGTGATAAGCTGTATCCAGTGTGGTGCTCCTGTGCATAGGATAAACATATTGAAATAAGAGGTATTTAATTAAAATATGTCGGACAGATTTCATGGACAGGGTGGGTGGTACTGAGGATAGTAGTGGGTTGCTTCATAGCGAGGTGGGTGCGATGGTCCACTCTACACTGTAGGCAGCTGGTGTAGGTCCCTCGGGTGTTACTCAGTCACTGTTTGATTAGTTAATTTATCAGAGGTTTCTTGAAGAGAAATAATTAGGTTATTTTCTCTGGGATCCATCATCGATAGGCAGCATTTCAGACCCTAAGGCCTTGCGTAGCTAGGGATCGGGCCTCCACTACTTGGCCATTTCAACTTTGGGGGTAGATAGTTCATCTGGTATTTGGACGGATATTTCTAGTTGGTACAAAATAGGAGGGGCATGTCCTATATACTATCTGGCCTTTTCTGACAAAATTACTTGAACATGATGCATAGAAATTTTGATCAAATCCTGACACGGAGCTAGTAGATGTTGTCCGTGACAGTTTCACCTTTCTTTTCACGCCTATGTATTTCACATTCATGCAATCCTTCAATGAGCTTTGAGTTTGCAATTTTGGGTTAATGTTGAGCTCTAGCTGGCGTTGAACTCTGACTGCAGCTTCAAGTACAAATTGGGCCAGAATAGGATTTGCATCACAAATGCTCTGTGGGAAGTGGGAAGGGTCAGTTGCTTGATGTATATCTGTGTAAATGCTTAAGCTAGGCAGAACCTATTCTCTTTTGTTGTACTGTGAGCAAATCTCCTGTCCCTGCAGCCTCCCCTTGAATCTAGTGATCTTTTCTAAATAAATACACTCAGTGCTGCCCAAACCTTCATGTAAATAGAAACTGAGCATGGTACAGGCCATAGAGATTTAGGGAGGCTCCGTTTGCATGTTGGATCAGGCACATTTCAGCCCCCAAAACTCAGTGGTCTACCCCAAACTATCAGTCATGTTGGAACTCATTTTTAAGGGAAAACAAGATGTTTTGTAGTATTGACCATAATTGTAGTCTCATCTGAACACTGAATGCAGGAGTGGGTACAGCGGCATACATTTCATGCTGATGATGTTAATAGGTCCCGCAGAAAATACCCTGAAATCAATGATGGGTACAAAGTATTCTACGAACCCCTTCAAACTCTTTCAGTGCAACAGAGCTATCATTGATTGAGTGGACTTAAGTAACATGTCATTTTTGTATTCATTCAGTATTATTTTGGAATTTGTTCTTTTATATTACGTACAGGCCACAATATCCTTACAAGTCATAATGATATGATAAACTTAAATACACAATATTTATTACGTTCTGCTATTGTTAAGTCCAGGACTCATCCTCACATTCCATGAACCAGTTATGTGCTAATATGTCAACAGTCTACTGTTATTAGCTGTGTACCTGATAGTAACTCCTCTTACACTAAAGCACTAAAACGTATTTATGGCCAAGGGTTTTTCTTAGATTCTTTATAAATGAGCCAGAAATTTGTAAATCGCTAAAACACAGTCATCTTCAAATCAGACTTACAATGCATCAGAGCTTCTCAACATCTTCCATTCCTACCGGTCTGAGAATACCAACAGAAAACCATTGATTACACAGACCAGTAGCAAGTAGGGCAGAAAAACAACAAATGTAATACAGTTTTTATCTTATCCAAGCACAGACATCAGACTTTGGACATTTGCCTTCCCATATTTTTTAAGGGAAGGCAACTGGCAAAATGCTGTGGTGGGAACTTGACCCTAAGGCCCTAATTAAGAGTCTGGCAATCCGAGGACCACCATACTCACAGGGGTGAGGCGCGGCAGTCCAGCCACCACCGCAGCAGCGATCCGACCGCCCCATTACGAGTTGGGCGGTCGGACCACCCTTGGATTGCCAACGCTGCCGGGGAACTGCGTTCCCTGGAGGTGGTGTGGTGGTCAGGAGGCCAGAATATGCTAGGCGGAACCGCTGTAGTCCCGCCATCATATTATTAATTTTCTCTCCTCCAGGGTGTACATGGAGGTTCTTACTCCATGTAAGCCCTAGAGGAGGGGAAACAAAATGGGCTCTACAGGGCCCCCAGTGCCTCCTACGCTTGTGGATGCACACAGGGTGTATAATATGTGCCCCCCCCCTGTGTGCATGCACAACAGTTCCTGCACAGCATGGACTTCAGAGTACATACCGGGCAGGAACCTTATATGGTGTTCCCAATGTGGTGCCTTTTTCAAAGGTACTGCCAGCTTTGAATGAGGCACCACCCTGGGATTGCCACGCCACTCGTCAGACTACTTAAAAGTTGTAATCTGTCAAGCGGGTGGCAGTGTCCTTTGGCAGGGCAGAGGCGCTGAGGTTTGCACTGCTGTGCCACAGCTCTGCCATAAGTTGTAATCAGGCCCTAAGTATCCTATCTTTGCGGGAGCATATCCCCTACAAGTATTTTTCAGATCTCCACTTGCCTTTTATCAAATCAATAACACAACATCGATGCAGACAAAAATAGTTGGATGATGGATGAGACCTTCAATATGTGCCCTAAACTATTCACTCAGATATGCATCATATATGGTGAATAACCCAAAACCCGGGGTGCATTAATTATAAAAGTGGAGGGGGCTGCATGGTCCTCCTCACTGAGCCTTAGTAGACCTCAGGGACCCCTTCCCCTTGAGAAGGATTGTATATAGGTGGGTCCCTCAATGCCCACCCGGGACACACACAGAGAACACGTTAGGGGCAGTCGGGTAGCGACTCAGGGCCCCTGCAGCCCCAGCAGGCTCCCTACTTGGTAAGGGAGCAAGCATTGTTCATACCCTGAGGGAGCAGCAATTTAAGCTGCTCCCTCTGGGCAGGAGCAATATCTTGTTCTGTTTTCCTTCCTGTATCAGTGCGGGGGGTGAAACAGAATGCATGTCTGCTTCCAGCTGGCAAGAAATGTGGCAATGCGACCCCGGGCCGCCATCACTTTGTCTGCAATCCCACTGGAGTCCTGATGGATCACAGAAAAATCACTGATTTTCTTGTATTGTTTGACCAGGGTGGGAGTTCCTAATGTGGCCCCCACAGGGCCTTCAGGGGAAAGGGTATCCCTACCCCCTTATATCTTTTTTTCCCAAACTTCTGGAAGGGACGAAATCCTGAGTCTTGTAAAGTCTGGCAGCAGCTTTTCTCTCATGTTACTATTAGCCAATCAGAGCACTTGCTCACGCAGGAGTTTGACTCCTGCAGGAACGAATTGCCCAAGGGAAAAAAGTTTATTGGGCAAATCTGAATACTCCATTTAAAAAACAATTGGGTTTAAGGGATTCTTGCGAGTATCCCTCGAAAACAACTTTCCAGATATACAAATATTTCTAAATCTTAATATCTCAAAACTACTGAATAGATTTACACCAAATTACAAAAAGCACAATCTGTGTACAAAGATCTAGCTTCCTTCCAAATTTGGTGTAATTCTATTCAGTAGTTTCTGCGGTAGTGCTTCCTAAAAAACGTCTATGGAAAATGTCTGTGGAAAATTCATGCAGATTTTGCATTTTGGGACGTCCCCTTTTTTCTTGGCCCCCACTTGACAGATCATCCCCACACCTTCCATGCACAACCTAGTTAACAAGTAGCACCTTTTTATGAAGTTCTGTGGAGATTCATCGAATGAGGCCAACGTTATTTCCAAAACAGAAAAGGCAATTATAACTACCCAGTAGTGACCATGGCCCCCCTACAGCCTTATTTGACCCCGGGGACCCCATCCCCTTGAACCAAATTATTATTAAAGGGAGTGGGCGTCATCACTGGGTAGTTATAGTTAGGTCAGCATTTCCCACCTTATTGGCAGGTTTGGTAATTTTTCTCTGGTTTGAACACCATATTCAGCTTATAAACTGCTTACATTCTCTAAACATAATATTGCGCTCAAAGAAACTCGGCTACAAAACACAAATAATTTGTCTTTGGCTTTGATATGTTAGAAATAAGCTTCAAGGATGACACCAAATGGCAGAGCTAAGTAACCTAAAGCACAGCATTGTGATCATATACAACTTGGGCTGTAAAGAAATTCTCCAACTGGTATGGACGCAGTAAAATTCCATCAACTCTATCTGTAAATTAGGCCAAAGATCTCTCTCTTCAGCTGGAACAGAGATTTGAAGATAAACTCGTTCCCAAAGAATAGCTACAAACAGTCCCTTGGGCTGTAAGTAGAGTTAGATCTTGGGCATGAAAATATTGTGAAGAAAACTGAAATTAAACCAGAATTAAAGTGTAGACAAATTCAATGCACACAGTATACAGGATAGCCATCTGGGCACTCATTGAATACAACCAGACTGAGTACTTTTCCAATTTGTCCCATGTCTAGTCAGTGCTGCCGAATTTAGGCTCATCATAGTTCTGTTGCATCCTGGCATCTGCTATTAGAATGTATTGCCACAGGCTAAATAAGATAATTATTGGTGATTTAGATGGCAACAGGTGTAGAAAATAAGATGATGTACTCTTGCACCAATATCTGTTGCTAAAGGAGAGTTCTGACAAAATATAGAATAAAAAATTATAGTGGCACCAAAATATTGTGTCAAGAATATCAGGAAAATATAGTTGACAGTAAAATCAAAGGTACGGATATTGTTTTAAGTGTTGTTTTTATTATTGTCATAAAAATATTGTACGAGAAAATATTATTTTATAGAATATTGCTCTATGTGTTTTTTATGTGTATTTTATTGCATTTTGTTATATTTTAAGTGTTTGTTAATTTGTTTGTTTAGTGTATTTATTAAGTTGATTTATTTGTGTAAATTGTGATTTGGTACTGTAGGTTTCTGGGTATATAATTTTTTATAATATTGTGTTATAGTAGTGGGATGTTGGGTTTTTAGGGAAAAAGGCAACGGAGCTTTTTAAAATAATGTATCTTTCAATTTGATTTAATACGCCATTTTTATTAATATTCAAATTATGTATTTATTATTTTCAAAATTATTGTTTTTATTGATAAAATAAGTTAATTATTTTACAAAGTTAATAATAATTTAAATGTATTGATACATTTTAAAAAACTGAACAATGTATAATGTAAATATTTATTTAAAATATGCTTACTATCCAATTATTTATTTTAGAACATAGAATTGATAAATATATTTTTGTATAATTAGGTGTATTATATTTGTTTTGCTTTTTAATTTGAAATTGGAAATGCTTCATTTGATTTTTTAATGAGTTGTGTGTTACAAATTGGTTTTATTTTCGATGTATATATTTCAAAATTTTTAAGAAGTACATTTTGAGTATAGAATTACAGTCAATATGTATTAATTATATTTGTGTTTATATTTCATATGTATTATATTTCACAAATTATTATTTTTATTGGTAAAGCGAAACAACACATTTATATTTATGTATACAACAAGTAATTGGGACAATATATATTTTTTGATGTTTAATTATTATCTTTTATAATGTGTTAATAATTCTAATCATTTTTGTGTAATGTAAATCAAATTGAGTAATTTTCTTAATGTATATTTTATGTTTAATTTTTGCGTGTATATTTCTTTCAATTACTAAAAATGATGTATAATTTGATAGAAAAATATTAGCATGTTACTGGTTCATGTTAAATAATTAGATTCTTTTAGTAATTGTTTATTAGAAGTATGCTTTTAATTTGTTTTATAAATTAGAGCTCATTGACTTACTACGGAGTATATATTTTGTATGTAACTGTTTTAGGACCCTATTGCGAGTTTGGCGGTCCAACCGCCGTAGAACCGCATCCTCTAGCATCCCACTGCGCTGTTGGTCCAAAGACCACCGTATTATAAGTTCACCATGGGGCCGGTGGCTTGGATGGGGAAACTTGCAGCGGGTGAGAGTATATTTATCAAATATATCAAGGCCAGTGTTTGCTTTTCAACTGCATATGTGTCGGATGCACACATATACATGATGTATGTGAAAAAATACCATATACTCATTACCGGGATTTAGCCCATATGCGGGCAGTACTGGCAATGTGTATATGGTTTGAAACAGACTCACCTGAAGATTGCTGCACACAGGGTCATAATCCACGGGTTGAAGATCCTTCTGTGAAGGGGCACCTGGAAAAATGGATCCACATCAGAATCTGCCTGGAAGAAGAAACGGGTGAGTATGCACCCCAAATCCTTCATCACCGCCACTTTGAAGCAGGCAGTCGGCCCACTGTTGTCTGCTCGTGGAATGACACTATGGCGACTGCCTTTCCCTGACTGCAATCCTGGTGGTTGGCGGCAAGCTGGTGGCATCTCGGTGATCGAGCGGTGGTCTTCAGTAAGTTGATCTGCCCAACTCATAATATGGTGATCAGACGACCGAGCTCACTGCGCTCGGACTTGCAGTGTGGATACGGCGGTTCACAGGACCGTCAAACTTGTAATAAGGCCATAAGTGTCCAACACCTTCTCTAAAATGCTTTAGTTTGGAGTGAGAATAGAAAATGTGATCCATAAAAGTGCCAAACGCCTTCCCCAAAATGGTTTAAATTGGAGTGGGAATAGTATAAGTAACCTCTTTAGTGCCCAACACCTTGCCCAAAATAGTTTAGATTGGCGTGGGAATAGTAAATGTAACCCCGTTAATGTCTAACACCTTCCCCAAAATGATTAAGGTTGGAGAGGTAATAGTAAATGTAATCCTTTTAGTGTCCAGTACTTTTGTTAAAAAGGTTTTGCACACAGAAGGAATGGTTCATGTAATTTAATCACATAGGAGTTGGTTGTGCACTCATAGTATACCCTATTTATATTTATATTTGTTTAATTATAACAATGGTACAAATCACGGTAGTTTACATATTTATTTAATGTATATATTTACAATTTTAACATATATAGTTTTAGTTATATAAAAACATTGTATATTGATATATAAACAATATTATAATGCAAATTTAGTAGTAACTAATCCATGTAAGTTACATTTATACAGTTTTGCATTTTGTACATTTGTCTGTAATTTTACCTATTAACATATTTTTTATACATTAATACAGTTCTTTAAGTACTTTTTTTAACATAATTGTAAGATCATTTGTTTAGTATATATTAATAAATTATATAATATTTAACTATTATTTAACTTATATGTTACAGTTTTGTTTACTATGTTACGAAACTTCTTTACATGTTTAACATTTTAAAAAACGTTTTTACATTTTTTAAAAACTTTAGAAGCATTTTAAAATATATTATCATTGGTTTCTTTCTATGGGGAAATAGTCATTTTTATGTTTCATTTAGAGGACATTTTATTTTTATCACTAAATTCTATTTTGTAGTCTGTTTGTCTCCTTTTTTGTCTATATTCCTTTGAAGGAAGTCATACAAAGGTGCTGCTGTTTGTTGGAACAGGTAAGACCTTTTTTAACTTTACTTTGGGTTTTAAGGCAGGATGGATATAAGTGGGAGTTGTAAACTTTACCTATAATGTCACTTTGGGGTTTTTCCTATATTTAGTTGTCGTGTTGTTTCGTAGTGTGTTGGCCTGAGTGTAGGTAGAGATTGTTAGTGATATATTATTATGTTATGTGCTTTTTGATGATTAAGTCTGATGTATATACTATTTTTGAAGTTACTGTTTTTACTGATGAGTATTTTTCTTTGCAGGTTTTCGATTGCATATGTCTTTTATAGAAATGTTGACTTAGCATTTGTTTTTTAAAAGGAAATCATTTTTTTCTTTTAGCCAACCAAATTGTTTTTTAAAATTATAAAAAAAAATTGGGTTATTTATGGTTTATTAAGACTTTGGACTGCTTCCATGGATCTTTGAGGCATATGTATCAACCTCCGTGTTTGCGATTCTCAAATAGTGATTTTTTAGAAATTGCTATTTGAGAATTGCAAAACGGGATGTATTTAAAAATTCGCAATTTTTTTGCAAATTCTTAAAATTCCTTAATTGCGATTAGCAAATTGCGAAATGGCAATTAAGGAATACCTTCCCATTCATTTCTATGGGCCAGGAGGCCCATAGGAATGATGGGGAAGTCATTCTCAATTTGCAATTCGCAATTTGAGAATCGCAAATTGAGAATAATTTCAAGGGTGCAAGGGTGTCATAAGGACACCCTGATGCACCCCTTAAATGAACATGTATGCGCATATGGCGCACATACATGCCCAAAGGGCATGTATGTCCGCCACATGGCACCTTTGCAAATGCCAAAAAGTGCATTTGGGAAAGAAATCGCAAATTACCACCAACTTGAAGTTGGTGGTAATTTGCGATTTCTTAATGAGAAATCGCACAACTTGGGGGCTTTATACAAAGCATTTAAGGAATCACAATTTGCGATTCCTTAAATGCTTATGCATAGTTAAGGTTAAATTTGCGATGAGATTATCCACATACATACCGTTTTCTGAATTTTGAGTCGCAAACGCTGCCTTTTTGAGATTCGCAGCATTTGCGAATCAAAATTCGGTTGATGCATATGCCCCTTTATTTGTTGGTGAGATTCATTGTTTTAATATAAATAATATTAATAAGATTTGTATTCATCAGTCTTATTTGAAATTACAGTTGTATTACTTTTTGACTGATGTTAAAAATTATAGGGGCACTACATGTCCCTCCATGACCACTTTTCAGTGGCCCATGAGAGACAAGGGCCCTGTTTCGGGCCACCAATATCCGTTTCTGATAACCTTTGCATGATGCTGTTCATATCATGAAAAGGCTGTTGGAAAGGGATAATGCAATCCCAATGGTGGTACCTGCCTTGGCACCGTTGCCATGCTAGGACAATGCTGCCCAGTCAAGAACACTGATCCTGGCGAAGGTGGCGGTCTTTTACCCGACAGTTGTGGGTCTGACCATCAGCATCGTAATGCGGCGGTTGGACCGAAGGGATGTCGGCAGTCAGACTGCCACTGAAGGCCTGTCGGTGACCCGACCGCCCAACATTGAAATCAGGCCCTTTGTTCTTTTTGTAGAGTGTAGATTGAAAGACATTGTGCCATCCTTCCAGTGCGTTGTTTGTTTTGCCTTCCTGTGCCATGGAGCTGTCATAGACATTCAACCATTGGAATTTGGGTTGGCGCCTGTCTCCAGAACAATGAAGTCTGCCAACTCAGGTGTCTTCTAAATTATCCACTAAGGTGCTGAGGGCCTGATTTAGATCTTTGCAGGACTCCAGCCTCTCTCCATAATAATAATAATAATCCACGTTTGTAAAGCGCGAACAATCACCTATAAGGGTCTCCAGGCACTGGGGGCCGTCAGGAAGATTAAGCAAGCTATTGCCCAGAGTCACATGGTGCTGAGCTATTCTGCTGCCGGCGCCGGGCATCGAACCGTGATCCCCAGATTCCAGAGTCAGTCGCCCTGGACACTGTGCCACACCTCTTCCATGGTGAAGTTCACAAGTAATCTGCCAAGCTGATGGAATAGTGCCTGCCTTAATTAGGTGTGTGGTTGCTGAACCGTTTTCTGCAGTGACAGAATGTTATCCGTTGTGTAAATGGTTCACCACAGTTGATGTGGCAGACATCTCTGCTGGCTAAAATCTCCCTCACCATCAGGGGGGCGGGATTGCACAAGTCTATTTAGAATTCAAAGTTGTGCTGATGGTGTTCTAATAGCAGATTGGTGACAGAGTGATACCGTCACAGGATGTGTAATTCCTGTGGCTTTTGAATGGACGCTAGCATCACACACATGATGTGTTTTGGCTAATTGCCTTCACCTGCATACCACTTAATAAGGCACACTCCATTTCAGGCCATGATCATTTGCCATTCCACTGCACAATCGCATATTCAAGCTGAACTTTTGCCAGTTGAATCAGGTTTATTATGTAGCTTTCTCTGCTTCTTGTCCCTTATATCTTCTTTCATTCATATTTTTGTGGGTCATAGCATTGATTTCGTTTTTGTTTATTTATAAGGACAGTGAGGTGAAATCCCCGGTTGACTGAGGGAGATTTGTCAGTCATGGTGGAATAAATGATTTGTGTAGAGCCACAATTGTTTGGAGCCCATGTACAAAATAAAGGCAAATCTCAGAAAAGGCAAATGTGGGCCAGAATAGCTGTCAGAGTAAATGCTGTAGCAAAAAACCTGTGCACACGGGAGGAAATTATAATGGAATGACCTGCAGGTGAGAGTGTATTCCCTGGCCTCCAAGCGTCACTGCCGGTCACTGGTGGTGGTTCTCCCAGCCCCCCTTACAACTTGTTCCCTGCGAGGTGAAGATCTTGCAGAGCCTACATCTGGAAGGCTTGACAGGAATCCCTGGTGGAGTGGAGTCTGGTAAGTTACACTTTTGAATGTGTCACTAAACCTAAATGTTGTTTTTGGTTACATTTAGCTCTTGCTAATGTGTTTTGCACCTTTTGGAAACACACATATATGTATGTTTATGAATTCTCTTGTGGTCTTGTTTGTTGAAAGTTTTTTGTTATCAACAAGATTACAGGCTTCAATCTCCATAACATTTCACATGATGTAAGTGTTTTTACACCAAATAACCTATTGCATAGATGTTTTTTTAATTGTAAATGTCTGTTCTTTTTTACAGAATAATTTCAATAGGAATGTTTAACGTACACATTTTTTAGTGTTGTTAATGTATAATTGAAATTACGCCTGCCTGATGAGGGGTGTTACCCCGAAACGGGTCTCAGTATGCTTGTTTCCTGTCCAGGGAAGACCTGACTTGGCAGTTCGGGCTGGACTGTTCCCATGAGGCACAAGGTCAAGACTGATTTGCATATAGCTGGGTTTTAACTAGGGTCTGAACTAGGGTGGTAAAGTGAGCTAAAGAAAGATGATGAATTCAACTGAGATCTGTGACTGGGGTAGTGTCTAAAAGGTTTCAGCGCTCCGCCATCATATCCTTGTGTTTGCATTGTTTGCCCAAGTTGGCAGGGTATGCCCAGACGTGGGTCCCTTGCTCACTTTGCCACTGGATTCAAGCTAGCCTGGCTGATGAGGGATGTTACCCCAAAACCGGTTCCAGGATGCTTTTTTCTGGTCCAGGGAAGACCTGGCTTAGCAGTTCTGGCTGGACTGTTCCCATGAGGCACAGGGTCATAAGTAGTTTGCATATAGCTGGGTCTGAACTGGGGTGGCAAAGTGAGCTAAAGAATGATGATGAATTCAACCCAGATCTGTGACTGGGGGTGAGTGTCTGAAAAGTTTCAGTGCTCTGTCTATCATCTGCTTGTGTTTGCTTAATCAAAATTATCACAATTATTATGATGACTTGTTTTTGTTTTGCGAAAATAATATAGCAATGTTATCTTGCTCATTCTCTCTTTTCCAACACATTTTCACATATATCAAAGTGTCAGGTATTTATCAATCTCTATTTCTTGCTATGTTTTGAAATGTATTTGTGTTGAATTTTGTATGTTGTCCTATCCCTGTTATTTTATTAAATTGATGTTATTTATTTTCCAAAACAAAGTTTATTTATTCAAAAAGTTTATGGTATGTAATTTTGTATGCTGAATATAAGTGGTTATTTATGTGAAAACGTACTCTGCGGTGGTCATAGAATGACTAATGCTATACATCCTTCTAATTTGTGTAAATGACAAAATATTAGCTTCTAAGTCTTGGAATGGTTCATTTCACATTTTGCCTTCCTACTGTGTTGTGTGATATGTTTGGCGTATTTTATATATACTTTCTAATCATCTTTTTGCATTTCAGGACATCTTTTCACCTGCTGTTTTAAAGTAGTTTTGTGTGTTATTTTAACTGTTTGTGTAACCTATTATAATACCACTGAAAGGTACAATTGTGTTAATCTTTTGTTTTTTACTTTTAATTTGCTTCGTACTGTAGCTTCAAAATATTTTGATGTATAATCCAGACTATACAAATTTGTATTTGACATTATTTCATAACAGGTTCAACAGCCAGGGTTGATGAACAACATCTACCAGTGAGGATAACTTCAATCCAGGCCAGGATGAAGCCTATGGTTTACGTGGAGTGGCCAGGTCTATCAGGTCTGCCTGGGCAGACCCCTCCAGTGAGTCTAACTCGGCTCATACCTACACCGCCCACCCCAGCTGTTACCACACCTCAGCCTATTAATACCTGCACTTCCTGTATCCAAACAAACATCACCCTAATCTTGTACCCCCTGTACTGCCCGTTTTGATACAATACATCACCACCACAACCCTCCAATTCAGACAGAAACTAGTGGGATGGGTCACATTTTGTCTAGGACACAGGGCAGTGGAGGTAGGGGTAGAGTGGGGGAATCTTTAGGCCAGCAAAGTGAGGGCACGAGGTTCACTTTCATGCAGCCCACCATCTACCAAGTCTTGGGCTCCCTCCGTCAGTCCCACGACATGATTGGCCTTGTCCTGACAGAGCTCTGGGAGATTAAGCTGATGCAAAGAGAGCACAATTTATAGAAGGAGAATCTGTACTCCAATGTTGGCTCCATGACTGGGGTGTTGCATGATATTTTAACCCATATTTGCAGGGCTTTTGCAGCAACATCTTTCTGTTGTCCTACTACCACTGCCCCAACTGCATCTGCCTCAGCCACAGAAATGGAGGCCCTACCACAAGAGGAACAACTGCAACTCTGGATCCACCCCCAGGAGGGGATGATCAGCTACATTATCAGTAGAGGATAGCAAGACCTCCACCACCATCAGCAAGCAACGCAGACCTAAATTCCTCCAGCGTGTGACTACCATTCACTGTGTGGACTATTTTCTGGACATTTACCTTTCTGATGCCAGTTGTATTTTGAACATTGGACTTCAAACAATTTTGGCTCTGCAATAAGAATTTCATTCATCATAATATACAGTGTTACATTCATTTTGGTCATGTTGATTAAAAACAACACTAACAAAGGCATGTTATTTCTCAATTGGTTCATTTTTCTTTACATCTTACATTTTAAAATGTAAACATTAAAATGATTGTTCAGTCATAAATAAATTCCATGAAGATAATGTGTCTAATTTTTAAAACAAAATTAGCCAAAATAACAAAAATATCAATGTAATAACTAGTAGTTCATTAAATGTGAAGAAAAGAATCTTTGTCATTTTTTCAAAAAGATTACTACCTATACATAACCCAAATACTTAGGGCCTTTTTCCCATTTACAGTTCCACACCTTGTCACAATGTATTAACTTATTATAAACAAATATATCAGATTGAATAGACTAGTTATTATAGATGTATGTCAGCAGCAGGATCCAGAACTCAGGGCACAATAGGAATCCCACACCAATAACACCAGTAGTCTAAATAACGACAGTACTCTATTTAGTGGACGCAGAATCATTTTAAAACAGGGCTGCAGTATCCGGTACAATGTCACAAACAACTGTAAGTGTCCATCGACCCACCAGCATCTATACTGAGCGATCAGACCACCTAGTAAGTGGATGGGGAATGTGATGGAAAAACGACAGCAGGACCAAATGCGCGAAGATCTAAATCGGGTCCTTAGTTTGTCTTCTTTGTGTTGACAGGAAAGGTATTTCTATGAGTAAATTGTAGTGGTTAGCTACCCCTGTGACAGGAACATAGGCTAGTGCATTCTACTCTTAACGCAGATTGCTGGAGATATCTCAATAAAAAATTGCTCCCTCGCCATGCTGTGCTGTGCTAATTACCACACAAATTACATCACTCATGACATCTTCTATGACATCATTGATAACATCACGGTAACATTTTAAATGACAACATTGATGGCAACACTATGCGTGACTGTTATAGTTACCGTAGAGATTGAGTTATAGTTAATATATACATATATTTTCAGTGAGAAAACAAAAGGTTAAATGGATGTTATTATTAGGTGAAAATGTCAGTTCAAACATATCCTTTTAAACTAATATCCTTTTAAATGAACGAAAACACTGAAATACACTTCACCGGTTATAGTTTGTTCAAGTAACTATAACTTGTGCCCTAAAATAGCTCTAACTTGCAGTCCCCCGTGCAGTGTTGTCATTTTAGATGTGCATTGATGTTATCAATGATGTCATAGAACATGTCTTGGGTGATGTAATATGTGAATGATGAGGAGGTCAGTTGTAGTTATTTTAGGTCATGGGGGGCAACTGGTAAGACCTGTCCAATCATTTTATCTGCAGAGTTCTCTGCCCTGACTGCTGAGTCATAGAAGTTGTAAACTTACAATTAAGTCTTATTTCGTGAATAAAAAAATAAAGTTTAAGTTTACCTTTGTCAGGCCCTTGGTGTTCATCTTTAATTTCAGTTTTTTTAAAGTGAATTGCCCCTTGGTTCATTTGTTGCACACAATGTCTTACACTTGTTTTAGACTGCTTTTTTGCAAGCATCTAATGTAGCTTGGGTGCTGTAACACCCAAAACCGCTGAGAGAGAGATTGGCTAGGAGGGTGGGTGGTTTCCGAGCAGTAGAAGCAGCTCAATCCGGAATAGCCGCAGGAGCCATGCTGCACAGGCTTTGCCTCCACCTCTGCTGCCCAGCACCTCTGAAACACTGACGAAGGAAGTGCGGAGGACGGAGTTAGAAGTGCCCAGTGGCCTGACGTGCAGTCAATATTTCCTTGCTCCACTTCTCTCCCACCTTCACCCGCTTCCAGTCATGTTCGACCACAGAAGAACAATGGGGAGGAGGAGTGCCAGCCACAAAAATAGATTTGGCTGCTCTCCCCATGGGCCTTCCATTTTCCATTCAGGTCTCAATAGCTGACTGCATCGCTGTCCGCAAAAGCTGGCAAGGCTGTTAAGCTATATGCATAACACAGCCACTTGTAGTTGATGAAACCGACCAGGGCCCAGTCACCGTAGGCTCCAGGAGGCAGCAGGAGGTGGGAGACAGGAGCAGCGAGGCAGGTGAGGTGATTTTGGCATGGGTGAGTTTAGCCAGCCTAGCGAGGGTGTGGCACTAGACGCCATGGCACAGAGGGGGACCTGCTTCTGTTGAGGCAGCGTGGCAATGTCCAGGTGCGGCTTGTGGGGGTGCCAGGTTCTTCCACTCATACCCACACTTGCACGCCCACGTGTCCATGTGCTCACTTGCAGTCACAGCAACCACAGAGCACCCAGCAAAGGACTTTAAGCATAATATATAGCAGCCCCAGCTTCCAAACCTAAAGACGATATCACTGCTGCAGTGCCCCCAATTATAATATCTGGGCCCCTTACTGGCCTTCACTTACTTTGGGAATCCCCAGTCAGCCTTTACTTCTTCAGCAGGCAATACAACATAAGTCCAGCACAAAAGGTGAGTAAGCACTAGCACAGTTCCCCATGTAAAATCAAAGTGAAAAGCAAAAGGTGAAGATACGCTCACATTCCTACACAAGAGACTGTTTGCACAAAAGAGCAGATGCACCCCGACATCCGGTAGTTGCACATCTATGCAGCACCAATGGCCACAAGCACGGTCACTAGGATAGTAAACAATAAGTGCCTAAATCGGTGCACTAGTTATATTACAAAAATTGATAGTCCTTTCAGCCCAAGCATAGCAACTGGCAGAAGGTGTTAAAGGCAGTGCAAGGACACCAATGGACATCAACGGATGTCTTTAACAGTGCAGCGGCCTGACATCAAAGTCGACTCACCCAGAGGAGAACTAAAGGCCCAAACAAGTTATATAATCCATTCCTACTTGGGTGGAAACTGTCCCACAGGCTTTTTTTTACCAGTGACGCACTAGCACATTGGCTAAAAAAGGGCATTACAGCCAAGCAGACAATTAGCAGGAATAGCCCCAGTAACACCAGCTTTTCTGAAAGGCCTGCTCAAACCAATTGGATATCAGACTGAAAGTGCTCCAAACATGGTCAAGAATGTATCTGGGCAGAACACAGAAACTCAATTGATCAACAAAAGAATTAAAAACCAACTCACCTGTAAAGTAGCAACCCAACTATCAGGCCCAAGCATGCCCTTACTATCTGAGTCTTCTTATCGAAGAAAACATAGAAACAAAAGTGCAGTAAAATCAATACAGTTCTTTTTTAGGAAAAATTATCCCATGGCCAAAGTCCAGACCGTGAGCCAGTGGCCATTTCAAATATGATAGCACCTAAGAAGCATCTCCCAGTGCACACTTCAACCTCGCCCCCCAGATGCATCTAATCCTGCCCCCAGCTGAGAGGGGACAGCTCAATAATTGAGCTGTCATTAGGTAGCATGCTAAGCATACTAACAAAATTAGACTCCCTATCCAAGGAAGTACCCTGACCTCCCCCAATCTAAAAAGGGAATCAGCACTACAAGTACTACTAGTATATACAGGCTTCAAGAGTCCTGCGCATCCCACCTGCCGCAAGCACACTCAGCTGACCCATTTAGTTCACTCACAACACCTGCGCAGGTGCACAAGTACAATCTTGGGCCCCATGAGGCCAATGCTCACCCATTGAGCTTCAAAGAGGGAAGATTAGATGTAGGGAGGAGCGCGCGAGAGTCGACTGGAATTCTCGATCTCAGGAACTACTCACACAGTTCGTTCGCTGCTAGAAATTGCCAAACCTGTGGAAGTAGCAACAAATTCACCCGCAGCAAAACAGTCAATAATAGAATAGAATTGCTGTCAAACTGAAAGCCAGAATGGTAACATCAAATCAGTCTGCTTTTTCAGTCTAATGATGGGCAGTGTTCCCTACTGGGGTCAATCGACTCCATACTGGTTGCAAAGATAAACGTTCTGACGTGGTAGTCAGAAACATTAGAGCTAGAACTGGTACTAATCTATGGCTTAGCAACATCAATCACCAAGCTGGAGTACAAACTTTATGCCCTGGAACAAAGCGCTAGCACAACTGAAATGGGAAAATTAACACATGCCTGTCATACAATAGTAGAAAAACTATGCACCTTGCTGGAGATTTTCACCTCAATGATAATGGCCTGGAAGCTCACCCTTCAATACCCTAATCCACAAACATGTCTCTGGACACTGCACAAAATTTACCACCAGCACATGGAGAATCCATGAATGAAGAGATAATCAACCATTACGGTCATGACAAACCACTTGTGGTCTCACCTGTCAACATCCCTCCTACGTCTGGGAGGGCACACCCAGGGCAGATTCAAAAGACCCCTAAGACTACGCACTGGCAATAAATTAAAACAATATATACACACTCAAAAATATGACTAAATCCTTACTAAGCACTGAGCACTAAGTCAGTGGAGTGCAGTCTCCAGGTGTAGGCCCGCTCTCTATCAACCGTGGTGTTTAGAGAGCGAGGACTGCCAATGTTGAAGCATCACACCTGGTGGTGTGTGAGGACAGTCCTTTACATTTTTTGAGATGCCTAGTACTCCACTGACTTAATGAGCAGTGCTCTGTATGGTTTTGGTCCCATTTTTAACAACTAATCATTCAAGGTAGCTTCTTTTTGTGTGTGCAATAAATGAAAACACCCAGCTATGCTGTAATCAAGGTGAATCAAAACAGGTGGACAATCAGTGGACACGCGTACTCTCCAAATAATCCCAAAAATATTTAAAAAGTCTAAAAACAAAGCAGCGAAACAGCTGCTTCAAACTTCACGCAATGCACAACAGATAGCAATCTAGTTAGTCTTTACCCCCATTTTCAAGGGAAGGGTGTCACCCAAGTATGTAAATGTACCCTGGGAAACAACCCAACAGTTCAATTTCAGACTTCCAATTCAACTCGCACCAGAGCACTCTGTAAGCCCTCTCACTACTCAAGATGTATCAGAACTTCATATTGAGCCCCAATCCCAGCTGGAGGCCATACAACCAACAAATCCCCATCCCAGACGAGGGCCGAATAGTCTATCAACTACTACAATGATGCTGAAAAAAACACAGTAGCTAGTTAATATGCCAATTTTATACAGTAGCCTCAATCTGTTCATGCAAGAAAAACCCTTAGACGAACGTGCTCGAGGCAACTGCACAACCAATGAGACCAGTAGCGACCGAATGCCAGCAAAATGAACCATCACCTTGCAATATTCATCCGAGGGTCAGCGTGACATCTTAAATAGATCAAACTTGCTGCAATCTTTTAAATCCATCCCATACCTTGCAAATATAAAGACATCCCTGGGTAGGTTTTAAAATACTGGCAATCGACAAGTATGGAAGAGAATCAACTATGCTAACGCTTAAATCTCCTTTACTGGTAGCAGACATCTTGACCAGAAAACCAATCATTGAATTTTGAGGGATTGGGATTATGAAACCAAAAGCACCTAAGCACCCGCTTCCACTGAAGGATCATGGAGAGCCGTCAAGGCAACAAGGTCATTCTTATAGCATCCCAGGAGGGCCAGGAAACTCTCAACTACACTTGCCCTATGTTGCGAATTTCACAATCCTACTCAAAGGAAATTGACACCATCAGGAAAATTGATCTAGAGCCTAAAGACAAAAAACGGGAAAAGGAATGGAGCTGGTTATCGTAAATCCTCCCGAGCAACACCAACATCTGTTCCTAGTATAAACAGACACCCATCTCAGATAAGTCCAGAAAGAAAAGAAAATATAACAATAATATCATGGAATGTAGCTGGATTATCAAACCTTCTCATATCTTTAGCTGCAAGCTCATTCATACCGAATGCACACCTTCTTTGCCTCCAGGAAATCTGGTCAACAAGCCCCACTACAATCTCTAGATTTCATGAAATACATCAAGCTGCAAAAAAACAGACATCTTTTGGAGGCCATCAGATTACCTCTCAATATATGCAAACATAGACTTGGACCTGAAAACTAAAAAAAGCTCGAGAAGCACAATGAAATAGTTCAATTTGCTTCTTTGGAAGGCCTGCACATAAATGATCAGCTAACAAAGATATTTCTGTTCAACGTCTATTTCAACTGCTTTGGATCAGGGCAAGCAGACAGGCTGATTCAATTATGCAAATCCCCAGAATCTGTGCTTTGTGAAAATACCAACTATGAAGTCAATATATGTTGCCACTTAAAACAGCACCATTTGGGATCATCCCTGACGGACCCCACTGCAGCTGGCCAGGCTACCAACCCTCTTTAAACCAAGGGCCTCATTTATGAAAAGTGTTGGATCGCTGAGGTAAAACAACGATGCAACACTTTTCAGTGCGCCTTCCTTGCGACACCATAGATGCACTGTATTTACTGTATGGCGCTCCATGTCGAAGGATTGACAGATACGTCAGGAATCCTGACATATCAGTTGGTGGAAAAATGGCACATTGCTGGAGTGTGTCTGGAAACAGACGCGACTCCAGCAATGTGTCATTTCACATGGGGGCAAGCCCCATTCAAAAAGGCCTGCGTCACCCCTTACGCGTGCTTCAAGCAGGCATAGATTTAATGCAGTGATGCCATAGAAGTGTCACAGTGAAATCTCAAAGATTTCACTGCAACAATTCTACAAGCTTTTTCTGTGATGGAACTCCCACCCCGCGCTACATTATACCTGACGCAGGTTTAATGTAGCGCAGGGCTTTACAAACTGACACATCTGCCTAGATGCATCACTTTGCAAATATGACCGTGTGGCATATTCTCTACAGCGCCCCAGCATCACAAAAAGTGATAAATAAAGCTCCCAAGTACATCCAGCAGCCATTGGAAAATAAAGGTGCTGCACCAAAATGTCAAAAAAAGTTCACTGTTCACTGATAAAATCTCTTATGAGCTTAGAAATTCCACCTCGTCATGCGAGTGATCACTCCCCTCTCTTCACCAATATAAAAGCCAGCATGAGCAGGCACAAAAATCTAAGGGTAGTGGCTGATTCATATGGTAAAGAAAGCCAGCAGCTAATCAGGAGAATAAAATGGGGACCAGTGAATATGTAGAAATGTAAAACTTGGGAAACATCCAGAGGTCCATACCTCAAGAACAAAAATGGCAAATTCCCAATGGACATGTAGGATTTGATCAACAACAAAATTAATCAAGCTCTAGGAAACACCTTAGTCCCCAAAAAGGATGTCTACCAAGACCCCTCCTAAAAAGTGCCATAGAACGGAATGCAAATGGAACAAACAAAAACTCCAAAAAGCATGCAAGGAGCTATTAAAAAAACCAAGTAAAACGGAAATAAAATGAAGACCAAGGTCTTTAAATAAATAGCTAGTTTGGACAGCTAAACGTGAGCGTGTGGACAAAGAATGGATACATGTATATGCTTTAATGGGCAAACGGAGCCAAGCGAACCAATCGAGATACATTCTAAACAATGCTAGGAAGCAGCCAAAATAAATGTCATTGAAGAATTCCTGTGGATAATACATGTTCAAAAACTATATATAGCTGAAACTACAAGCAATGATGACTTGGGAACACTGGGCACCCTTACAGAAAGCCAGAACCCAGGGGGTGCTGCTAAAAGTCAATGGCAACTTTTGAGGAAAATCAGAGCCACTGGAGCCTCAGGCCTCAATGGTACCCCAGGACAGGTCTTCAAAGATGACACTGACCTTTGGTCAGCCATACTACTCCCATTATTCCAATCCTGCCTATCGAGCCAGCAGGTCCCAGAAAGATGGGGAGGCTCCATCGTGCACCCAGCAAACTACCGCCTTATTGCCCTCATATACATTGAAGCAAAGGCCTACACTGCTGTATTCCTGAAAGAGATGAAGCATTGGGCAGATGCGCACCAGACAATCCCATTCTGCCAAACTGACTTCAGGGCGAGCTCCTCAACATTGGACAATATAGTGACACTTTCCTTATTAATTCATCAGGCAACCAGTCAGAAGTAGCTCCAGTTCTATGTGTGCTTTGTTGACTACTCTGCCCCATTTGTCTTGGTAGACATCAATACCCTCTGGAGGAAACTCAGAGGGCGAGGCATCTCAAACAATTTGCTCCAGGCAATTACATCTTTATACACCTCACCCTGGGTCAGGGTCAAGCTATCACTAACTGAAACATGCCAACTTATAGATGGCATACAAAGTGCACACTACCCAAACACATTTAATCCCACCTCAAAATAGACACCTGAGTCTTGTCTGGTTTTCCGCAGTGTGCATATTTTTATTAAAATAAGTTCACAGGTCAATTACTCCATTGACCTCCATTCTTTATTTAAAATTCTCAAAATTATTTTCACATCACAGTATTCAAATACTCACACGTATATACATATTTATCAATTTACAGCCCGTTCTCCAAGGGGCTTTTGTATGACCTTCGGGCTGTGCCAGCAGGCCACAACCAAGTTAGCCTGCTCTCCTTAAGTTAACCGCCTTCCGGTCAACAGAGCCGCAGGTAAATAATCTGCCACCACTTGTGGCCACCAGCGGCTTCCAGGGTAGGGCTAGAGGAACCAGGGCCACCAGCAGGTCAGCCCCAACTCTCCCGCCAGCCCGGAGCCCATGATGATTTTAAGACCTGTTCTGGGGTAAAAACTGGCACTGACCAAAGAAGTCCCTGTGATACCTCTTGTCCATGACCCCGACATCCCTACCTGAAACCCTAATTCTGGGGTGCGTGGGTGGTGACTTCCTTCTGCGACGTCCGACTCCTGGGCGGTCAGCAGACAGAGAGGGGGTCATAAAGTGGGTCGCTGGCTTTTCAAGGCTCGCGCCCTCCCCAACTGCATCCGGGGCACACCCTCTGCTCGTGACGCGTTTCCTGCCTGCCTCCCTTAGCTATCCCTTCCGGGTCGCGCGACCCGGAAGTGATTCCTTACCTAGGTGGCCCTTTGGCTGCCACCAACGGCGCCACGTCCCCTAAGTGGGGTGGCGCCTTGCATAGATGGCATACAAAGTGCACACTACCCAAACACATTTAATCCCACCTCAAAATAGACACCTGAGTCTTGTTTGGTTTTCTGCAGTGTGCATATTTTTATTAAAATAAGTTCACAGGTCAATTACTCCATTGACCTCCATTCTTTATTTAAAATTCTCAAAATTATTTTCACATCACAGTATTCAAATACTCACACGTATATACATATTTATCAATTTACAGCCCGTTCTCCAAGGGGCTTTTGTATGACCTTCGGGCTGTGCCAGCAGGCCACAACCAAGTTAGCCTGCTCTCCTTAAGTTAACCGCCTTCCGGTCAACAGAGCCGCAGGTAAATAATCTGCCACCACTTGTGGCCACCAGCGGCTTCCAGGGTAGGGCTAGAGGACCCAGGGCCACCAGCAGGTCAGCCCCAACTCTCCCGCCAGCCCGGAGCCCATGATGATTTTAAGACCTGTTCTGGGGTAAAAACTGGCACTGACCAAAGAAGTCCCTGTGATACCTCTTGTCCATGACCCCGCCACAGGGCGAGGCGCTTACTGGCGGACTCGACCTCCCCCCCTGCACTCAAGAGCTTCTGAAATGGCCCCTCGCACTGTTTGTATAAAAAGTTCACTGCCCGCCTCTGAGAGGTGAACTCCGTCCAAAGCGTACAGTTCCGGCCTGGACGTTTGTATTAGCTTGTGCCTAATGGTGCGAATGCTTGATTTCTGAAGTATTTCGGCCACTGACTGGTTCAATCTTTTCACTGACTTATTCACCGCCTTCGGGGGAGCGGGGCTGGCCCATATCTGCCTCGGAATGACTTCGGACCATAGCAGCGTGGCATTTGGTAACATATTTTTGATTGCCGCTAGGGCAGTAAACAACGACTCTTTCACGCCCCTCCTTCCCGCCGGGATCATGTCGTTGCCTCCACAGTGCAACACCAATACATCTGGGGAGGGCATACTTCTCTTCATGGCAGCCCGCAAGTCGTTCGGGACGTCGGCTAGGTGTTGTCCACCTATCCCTACCCAATGGTGGTCCCATTCTTGCTCCTCCCGCGCCTTTCTTTCGAGCAATTTCTTGAAGACCAAACCAGCCCTGCGAATAAAGGAATGGCCGCACCAACATATTTGGGGTCTTTGAGCTGTCGTACCTAGGGTAAATTTTGAAATGAACAAGAGGTCAGGAATGCCTGAGAAACAATATTAGCTATCGGGAGGGGGGAGGGGGGGAAACGGGGGTGTGCCACTTTGACACTCATACTAATTGCGGGCGCACATAACGTTCATAACACGCAGACTTCCAACGCCCTAGTCTCCTAATAGTCTCTTCTGGCAGCCCCAGGCCTGCTGCTGTAGTTGCTGCCCCGATACGGAAGGAATGGGATGTGAAATCGGCCGGGTCCACTCCCATCTTTGACAAGGTCAGTTTAACTACCCTTGTGAACTGAAATCTGGTGAGGGGCGAACCGTTCCTATGCAACAATACTCTGTCATCGCCCCCTGGTGGCCTGATCTGCAGAAATTCCCTTGTCAGCCTAACTGGGCAGTAAGACGCCCCTGCTACCCTGCCTAGTTGTAGCCATATCCCCTTGCCCAAGGGATCTGTTTTTGATCTCCGGACCTTGACTCTTAGAACGTCTTCAGACTCAATCACGTCCTCACACCTTATGCCCCCTTTCCTGTCCGCCTTAGAGGCAGGGAGCAACTCCGAGATCCTAAGTGCCCTGCAAAAGGCAAGCACGTACGCTACCCTGAATAGTTGAGTTTCATAAGGGGAGAAGCAAATCATAGGCAGGGTCTCCAGGATAGCCACCAACCTGCTCACGTCTATGGGTCGCCTTAAATCCTTCACCCCCGGGGTTAAACGTTCCCAACCCTTCACGGCTCTCCTCACTCTCTGATCCTTGGTTGGGTCTGCCACCCCCTGTAGGCCCGCATAGAATGCTAACGCAGACAGTCATCGCCACTGACTTTCCACCGGCTCTCTGATGGACTATGAAGCCCAATATACTCAAGGGAGAGAATGCATCAACTAAACCCGCCCCTGTTAAGTACTCCTGATAAAATTGCCACGACCTCTCATACATACTCTTAGTCTTGGGGGCCAGGGATGCGGTTATCAACTCGGGAGCTGCGGGGCACCAAACTTCCATAGCCCCGCTGGGAAGGCTGTCATTCTCCTCTCTGCTTGCGGCCAATGTGTGTGGAATTCTGTCAACTTAAAACGGGACAAGGCGTCAGCGGCTTGGTTCTCTATCCCTGGCACATGTCTTGCAGTAAAATGTACATTGCGGCTCAGACATTGCAACACTAATTCTTTCAATAGGCGCAGCACCCATGTACAAGTTGCTCTCTGGTTGTTGATCGCCATTACCACTGACATGCTATCTGACCAGAAAACAATGTGTCTGTTTGCGAGCATGTCTCCCCACAAGTGCGCTGCCACAACTATGGGAAACAGTTCCAAAAAAGTAACATTGCGTGTCAGACCCTGTTTTGCCCATTCCTCTGGCCAATACTGCATGCACCACCTGGGGCCTAAGTTTGCTCCAAAGCCTACACTCCCTGCCGCATATGTAAACAATTCGAGCTCTGCATTCGAGGAACTCGGTGTCCGCCATATCACGGACCCATTAAAGCTCTCCAGAAAGTCCTTCCAAATGCTCAAGTCTTTTCTCACATCTGCTGAAAGCCTAACTCTATGGTGCTTTGCCCGAAGGCCAGCCATCGCCCTTGCTATGCTCCTAGAGAAGGCCCTGCCCATCGGTATGACTCTCAAGGCGAAGTTCAGCTGCCCTACCAAGACTTGCAGCTGGTGTAGTGTAACTTTCCTTGACTTTAAGCAGTCGTCAATAGCAGCCTTGAAGGCCGACACCTTTGACCCAGGTAGCCTGCAAACCCCTTCTCTGGTATCGATCTCAATGCCTAGGAATGTCAGGCAGGTAGTCGGCCCTTCTGTTTTTTCTGCTGCAAGTGGTACCCCCAGGGCTTTAGCCAAGTGCTGGAAGCCCAGCAGGGCCTTCCTGCATGACTGTGAACCCTGAGGACCGAGAAATAGAAAATCATCTAAGTAGTGTACAACTGCGTGGGATTTGTCTGAAGTAAGGAATTGTTCCACCGCCCATTCCAAAAACCTAGCAAAAGTCTCGAAGACTGCGCAAGCGATTGAACAGCCCATGGGCATGCACAGATCGATGAAATAATCTTCTTTGAAGGTAAAGCTAAAGAACTTAGTATCTTCTGGGTGAACCGGAAGGAGCCTAAATGCGGCCTCTATGTCAGACTTGGCCAGGGCCCAGGGCCTGTATTTTTTCAATTGCAGTGTCAAACGTTCTATAACGCACTGTGCAGAGATCTGGGTCAAGTTTGTCATTGACTGATAATCCTGGAGGGCTGGATAAATTATGTATCAGGCGGAATTTCCCTTTCTCTTTTTTAGGTACTAATCCCAGGGGAGAGCAGACCAGATCAGGACTTGGACGTTGTTTGAATGGACCCGCTACCCGCCCCAGGGCAACTTCTTTCATTATCTTATTTTGCGCTGCGTCCATGTTCTGTAGCACAGAGCTCTGGTTGCGCGGCGGGAAACTGGTGGGGGCAGCTGAAGACGGGATACGGAAACCGGACATAAAACCATTGTGAAGAAACTGAGCTTCCTCAAGTTTGTCATATTTGCTAAGGAGGTGTGTCAAAACATGTGTCTTAATGGGAGTTGGCAGATCTGTCTGATGTCTGAGGTGGTCTCCCTTTTGCTGTGGAATGGGTCGGCTGCTCCCTTGCATTTCCCGGCTTCTTAAAGCATCTGATCTCTGGATGAGACGGGCCCCCACAGAAGGAGCAGCAATGTTTGAACCTGCATGTGGTCCCCCTGGTGCACTCGTTTTTGTTATACAGCCAGCAGGCCTGTTTTTTATCTCCTGCCCCCCTGTCGTTCCGAAAGGACTGATTCTGTGAAGGGGAACTGGTCTTGGACACAGATGTGGTGGAATAAGAAACTGTGTTGGGCACAGATGGGGTGGAATAAAAAACTGTGTGCCATAAATTGATCTCGCGTTGATCCCATGCTATCCCTGGGTGTACTGCTCTCATTTGTCTGAATTTGTTATCATATTTTAACCACCCTGTGCCTGGGAACTCGGAGGCCGCCCCATGTATTAAAGATATATAACTGATTATCTGAGGGCCTACCGCGGGGTACCTCTCCGCCATAATGGCAGCATAAATGGCGAATCCTGTGATCCAATTCTTTATCGACCAGTCAACCCATACCTTCTTCTGTTTATACTCGCTTTCCTTACCACCTCTGCCCTTATCTGGCACGACCCCTGCATTGATCAGATCAAACACATCAACATATTCGCCTTTCAGTATCTTTTCTTTGATGTCTGCGGGTACATGCCACGTGATCCCACAGATGGTGATAATGTTAAGGATGAGGAGCCGTAAATTACCGGGCTGTAAGCTAAAGTCGGCTGACCCGCCATTTGCAGTCCAACCCCCCCTTGAATTTGAGTACCTGCTGGTCCTATCAAATTTACTCCGGTGTTAGCTATTGGAACTTGAGGTGAATTTCCTATGTTAGGAAAAGGGGCCATCATTACTGGTCCGGCGAATCCCGGGTATGCTGTGGAGGGTACCATCGTGCTAGCAGGGCCATTATTAATTGCTTGACCTTGTGAATTATTTATCAGCATCCCTGGTAATTGCGCCACTCCCCCAGACTGCACCCAGACTTGTGCTATTCCGCTACCCGGTTGAGCGACCACTGGTGGTAAGAGTGCGTGTGCGCCGGGCACCTCCGCATTAGCGATGGGCGATATTTCCTTCAAGCGCGCCCTTGTCTTTGTTTGCGTTAGCGATCAAGTCTATTGTCTCTAGCACCTCCTTCTCACCTGAGGATGCTGGTTGGGCCTCTGCTGCCCTGGGCCGCTTTTCTTTCGACGCCTCTTTAAACCTTTCCGGTGTGCGCCGAGTTCGCTTGCTTCGCCCTCTTTCCTCTTGGGCGTCCGCTCTTGCCCCTTCTCTCATTGTCTTTAACGCCCAGTCCACGCCTTTCTCTTTTGTAAACTCCAACAGCTCCGTTAATGCGAGGTAATCATCTCCTTTGGCCGAAGCCCCTTTGCCCTTCGTTGGCCGTTTAGGCGGCATTCTGCGCTTAAAAGATAGAATGTGTTATCACCACTTCAAAACAGGTGTCTATCCACAGATCTGGAAGAAGGCTATTGTTAAACCTTTGATTAAGAAGCCTTCCTTAGACCCCACCATCACTTCTAACTACAGGCCAATTGCCTGCCTTCCCTTCCCTGCCAAAATAGTAGAGGCAATAATGAATAAACAGCTCTCTGAGTTTATTGAACAACATAAACTCTTAGATGACACTCAGTTCGGGTTCCGGAAGGGACACGGAACT
Organism: Lissotriton helveticus; assembly: GCF_964261635.1. Taxonomy (NCBI): domain Eukaryota; kingdom Metazoa; phylum Chordata; class Amphibia; order Caudata; family Salamandridae; genus Lissotriton; species Lissotriton helveticus. The sequence continues at coordinate 732,277,423 of NC_136059.1, read as the reverse complement.
GAGACAGCATTGGTAAAGGCCTCGGATGAAATTCGAGAGATCATGGATTTGGGAGGTGCGGCAGTGCTCATCTTGTTGGACCTGTCAGCTGCTTTTGACACGGTTGACCACGTCATCTTGGTCGACCGTGTCGCAGCCCTTGGAATTAGCCATCTGGCTAAAGATCTCATAGCCTCTTTCCTAGTTAATCGTAAACAGGCAGTCAAATTGGGCAATTACTACTCGCCCACTTCTGAACTGCTCTGTGGGGTTCCTCAAGGATCCTCGCTAAGTCCCACGCTTTTTAATATCTACGTTGCGGACTTGGTGAGGGTCATTAAATCCCATGGGATGCGATTAACTACCTACGCGGATGACACCCAGCTTGTGTTGGCGGTACACAAGAATGGTCCAGTGGTAGCAGCTAAGTTTCAGGAGGGGTTACTGGATGTACAATCATGGATGCACAGTAACTGCCTGAAACTTAATACAGAGAAAACCGAAGTCATGACCTTCGGCAAGATCTCCCCCGAATGGTCCCCAACATGGTGGCCCAGTCAGATGGGCCCCCCCCCGCCGATTCCAGCTGTTAAGGTTAGGAATTTGGGAGTGATTTTTGATAACAGGTTATCTTTTGGTTATCATGTCAATAAAGTGGTCTCTGCTGCATTCTTCGTGCGGAAGAAAATAAAAAAACTCATGCCATATCTACCAGCTTCGGCAGGGAAAACACTGATCACCACCTTAGTGTTTTCGAAGCTGGATTATGGAAACGCCCTCTTCCTTGGCACACACAAATACATCCTGAACAAACTACAGTCTGTGCAAAATATGGCAGCACGGATCCTGCTTAATATTCCTTAGCGACACTCCACTTCAGTAGCCATACGCCATCTACACTGGCTAAGGGTGGAGAGCAGAATCAAATTTAAGGCTCTCTGCATCGCCTATAAGGCCATCCATCAGACTGGACCAAAGTTCCTAAAGGAAGCTTTTCAGGTGTACATACCTGGAAAGAATCTAAGATCAGCAGCAAGCTGTCTATTGCATGTTCCCCGTACAAGAACGGCTACATGGGGAGACAGACGTTTCCTGGTAGCAACCCCCATACTGTGGAACACACTCCCCTTGCATATTAAAACAGCACCAACACTCATTGCCTTTCGTAAGACCTTGAAGACCTGGCTATTCAATCAATAAGTTTGTGCCCTGAATTTTGTGTATCCCAGAGTATCTCACTGCGCCTAGACACCCCAGGGTATTAGTTGCGCACTAAAAATCCCATAAATAAATAAATAAATAAACATGACGTGCATCCGGATTAGCCACCAATTGTAATTGGTACCAAACTCTTTCATTTCACAACCCCTTAGCTTCCCTAACCTTGCCAATTATGCGGCTGCAATTTAACCCAAAATCGCTCCTTTTTATAGCCATTGGTTCAGACCGCTATCCCCCCAGAAAGTGCTAAATCTTCTGCCCGCTGCCCTGCATGACGTATATGACGAGGATCGCCCCCCTTATCCAGCCATAAATGATAATAACATATATGATAATGCTAATAGCACCCCGCGAGAGTGCCCGATGTCCCGGTTCTGCTTAGCATAATGCGGCGTGACAATCCGCGCTCCCCAACAGTATAACTAATGGCTGCGGGTGAAAGTAATATGGACCGACCGCTGCAGAGTGGCCCGCTTTTAAAGGAGCGCCCCTTCAATTAACATGCATTGTTACCAGCGGAGGTGCAGTATTCCAGTATTACAAATGGCCACGGGTGAAAATTAACACAGACCGACCAATGTAGAGTGGCCCGCTTTGAAGGGCACGCTCTTTCAATTAAATGCCTTGTTACCAGCGGAGGTATGCTCCGGTTGCAAATTGTAATTCAACCGCTCGGCTTCACGGCGTCACAGGCTTTAACGCTACAAATGCCGTTGATTCCTTCGCTCGCTATCCCCGCACACGCATAAAGATTCCTCCGGCCCACTCTCACACCGGCTCCCAGTCATACCGGATCTGCAACAGGAGGGCTCATTCACGCGATGGGCATTCACTGCCCCACACCCTCGCTCTCCATCAAAGTCTCGCGCTCCATGCAACACACGCGCCTGGATCGTCCACACCACTTCACACACACAGACACACTGCGAGGCCCACTCACCTGCACCAAAAGTCGGACTGACTTTCCCGAAAACATAGCTACCGCGATGGTTCTGTTTGACTTCCTTCTGCGACGTCGGACTCCTGGGCGGTCAGCAGACAAAGAGGGGATCATAAAGTGGGTCGCTGGCTTTTCAAGGCTCGCGCCCTCCCCAACTGCATCCGGGGTACACCCTCTGCTCGTGACGCATTTCCTGCCTGCCTCCCTTAGCTATCCCTTCCGGGTCGCGCGACCCGGAAGTGATTCCTTACCTAGGTGGCCCTTTGGCTGCCACTAATGGCGCCACGTCCCCTAAGTGGGGTGGCGCCTTGCAATTCTGCCACAAATTAGACACCTTCGGCAGACCACCCAAGAAACCAAAACATGTTTGGAGCCTGAGTCCAGTAAAAATCCAAATCGCTGATTCATACAATTACCTGGAAGTTTGGCTATCATCAAACGGAGGAGCAAAAACACACTTGAGCACCTTAGAAGCAAAAGTGGAATTAGTAATCACACATCCAATAAGACGTGTACTCAAAGCAACACTCCTCCAGATGATCAAATATTGCCACAAAGCCTAACCGGGTCAACATGTCAATGTCATGGAAAAATTCCAACATAAAGCCAACACAGGGTTTTCAGATTACATCATACATAACTTGGATGCCTGGTAAGACTGGAATTTGGGCTGGAGGGCCAATCATGGGCCTCTATGGCAACCTTCTTAAAGTTCTACTATAGGATTATAAAGGCGCCACCTATGACCCTGAAGGAAAGCCTTCAGAATATCTTCCAATCAGAGAGGAATCCCTCGTCACACTATCTCGAAAGATCAATTGGTACCCTCTGAAAAAGCAAAATGAGGACACTTTCGAAAAAAAGCAATGTGGCACACTTACTGTTGTTGTGAGCTGTAGAAAATCATACACTAACATACAGCCACATTGCCTCAGCCCACAGCTATATTTTCACTATCCACTCTGAAAAACTGATTGCAAGGCAGATGGGCCTACAGTCTAAAAAACTAAATCCCAAATGGGTCTCTCCCTCTAAGACTACCAACTGTAGACTCTGTGCTTACAACTTAAGTACTTCAATTATTTACTTTGTTGCTGCCCAGCGCTTTTGCATGCATGGTGCCCCTTGTTAAAACCACTCTTTCTGGCATGCAGAACTCGAACCAGTAATGAAGCAAAGAAAGTTGTGTTTACAATCACTGAGCCCTCCGAGTTGGCCACATTTGGCAAGTATATCAGTCTCATACAAGCATGCATAAAAGAGGTGAATAAGATTTGAGAGACTACATGGGGAAAGGACAACCCTGTATCCGATTTGCAATCGCTAGAAAGAGGGGAGTCTTTAGACCACACGAGCACTGCCTACTCATCAAACCCTTTCCAGGGCAGACAATCTAGGTGTAGTCCCTCTCCTTTGAAACATTGCAGTGCATGCAGAAAGGCACTGCCCTTACTAACTCTCCTTAGGGCAGTTAATGCAGGTGCTGCCTCTCCTGAAAAATACTGTAGCGCGTATAGAATGGCAATGGTACCATCATGAGACCAAAATAATTGAGAAGTGCTGCGCTCATCCATTAAACTGTCAAACGATGCCGCCCTCTGACCCCCTGTATATATAATCTTTGTTAGATAATTTATCTGCACCTTACCATCTCCTCCCAGCTTTCTATCTCTCAGAAGCACTCTAGCCAGCATCTTACTGATGACCAAGGGCCTCATTTCGATGACGGGCGGAATTCCTTCCGCCTGACACAGACTCGGTCCTGGGACTGACTGACACCGGGTCAGCGGTCCGGACCTGCCAATTACAATGTGCCTGAAAACTGTTCAGTAACATTACACTTTTGTCAATGGGAGCTCATGTTACTGCCAGCAACCGGCATAACACAAGCTCCCATTGAGAAAAGGGAGGTGCATTTCATCTCTGCACCCCATTCCAGGCACCTTGAGGTGCAGGGTTCAACGTGCCCCCTCGGCCGTGCACCCAAGAGGGCCCTGCTGGCGGCCCCAAAACTTGAGTTCTGACAACCTTTCCGTATCTGACAGGCCGGCATGGAAAGGCTGCCGAAACCAGACATGGTAATCTCAAGGGCGGGCATTTCCGGCTGGATTCTGCCTGTCGGAAACCAGCCGGAATTGCCGGCAGGTTTAGTTTACGACCGCCTCCATCGTAATGAGGCAGTCAGAAAGTAAACCGACCTGTATGAGGACTAGTAAAAAAAAAAGAAAAGAAAAGAAAAAAAAAAGAATGTAAACCGACGCAGCCATGAAGACCCTGACCAATGGTCAGAGCATTTTACAGCTGTATCGTAATCGGCCCCTAAGCACTTTGTAGTTCTGCATGTATGTGGTCCACTGTTGCTACATTGTTTAGGCTATCTCTGCACATATTGATGTTTTATATTTTTATTTTAACGTATTTGCCTGCTTGTAATCATATGTATTCACTCCTTTACAAATGTACACATAGCAAATATTTTAATTAATCATACATGCCACCAGCACTCTATCTTCTACAAGAACTGTCCAATATTGCAGCCTAGCATTCTTACTAATGACTGTACGTGAGTCGCTGCTACTACATTTTTTAATTTTAGGTATTATTTGCACATATTGATGTTTTATCCTATTTTAATGTAGTTGTCTGCTTTTGATCATATGTTTTCGTTCCTTCATAATCTGAACATTGTAAAGATTGTAATTATTCACATAATAAACTTCAACAGCAACAACTTTTTTTAGAGTACCTTGCTTCTTAGACTACACTCAAAGTTGAATCAAGATTTTTAGTATTGAAACTGGATTTCGTCTATTACCTGTGTGGAATCCTCCATTTGGTCAGTAAGCTAGTTCAGTCTAAGCTCATATCAACAATGTAACCTGTCTTCGCATAGCCTGCCATTGGAGATTCCCTTAGTCACATATCTCTCTTGGTTACACTACATATCTCTTGTGGGTGTACATACAAGTTTTCCATTTTAGAATCAACTTCACTTTATGCTTGCTTTTGTATATGGGAAATGTAAAAAACCTGAATTCTAAATGTTCCATTCTTAGCAGTAAAGCTTTACCCTTTCTTCATGCTTTTTGAAAATCAGGTGGAGTCCTCATTCCTGCAGCAGCTATTGGCCAAGTAATTGGTGGCATAATAATATCCAAGACCAAAATGAACTGTAGGAATGTGATGAAGTACTCAATCATTTGTGCAGTGCTGGCACTTGCACTTTGTTCCGTATTTCTCTTCACTAAATGTGGGAATCATCCATATGCAGGAGTCTCTGTGAACTACAATGGGTAAGCAACATTCTAAGTAAAATGATGTGAATTGTATATAGTTACTGTAGTACATCATGATGCTACCTGTATTCCATTTACAGATGATGTCTTATCTTCAACAGATAGAATATGGGCATCATTCAGTTCATTTACATTAAGGAAACAAGTCAGCATTTTCTATCTTAAGGTATTGCTTTCATAAAAGGGCAACTTAACTGCAGTATGCACATTGGTTAAGCTGTAGCTCTAAAATGGGTTCCAAGACTAACCCTATGCCCGAGACAATGGGCCCACAGGTGGTGGAGTGACCCCTTTATGGATTTTGGGCTAAATGTAGAAATAGGGAAGTCTAGGATTGTGATTTATCAAGAACTCAGCCTCATTTTTAGTAATCTACCCTTGGTTAAGGGCCACCGTGACCATGGAATTTATTCTGGTTAGAAGGGACGGGGTAGGATCTTGGGTAAGGGGAGTGTAGTAGTTGTTGTTCTACAGCTGGCATAGACATTCCACCCGGTAGTCTATGGTAGCCATGATGACAATGGCTCCCCCTTGTCTGCCTCTTTTATGGTTATGGTAGGGTCATTTGCTAGTGCTTTTACGGTTTCGGTTTCAGAGTTCGTGGTGTTAGAGAACCTAAAGTCACAGCATTTATCTGTTATTTCTTTCAGAACAGCTCTCTCGAAGGTAAGTACTCCCTACCGCATCTGGTAATTAACTCACAGAATTTCAATACCAGACATAGTGCACCATTCACATTTAGTTACTTCGGTCCTGATGAATTGCCAACTGACCTGTTAGGGGCAATCTGGCCACGAAACATGTTGACCAACTTCACCTTAACAGCCCTTTAGGAACATTACTCCCACATAGGGGCACTCGCAATGCTTTTAATCAGGCTAGAGCTCTCTAAACCATTAAACTTGAAGCAAGTAGGACTGCTCCAGACCTATTTTACTTTATCTCACTCTCCTGTGCACTACCCAGCCCCCACACCCGCACGCACCTAACGGCTTCTTCGAAAAGATCTCCGATAAAGAGCCCTGTTAAAGGGAGCCCGTCAGGCATTGCAATGCCGGCCTGACGAGGGGCAAGCGCGCTATGATGAAGCATGACATCCCCAGGGGTGTGTGAGGGCATCACAAAGAAAGACCTCCCTGTCCCCCACGCCCAGACAGGAACTACACACCCCCTTCACGCTGTGAAACCTGCACATGGGACAGCAGTCTTGGTCTATTCAAATGTTTTCATTCAGTCCGATAGGGGTCATGAATGTCTGATGGAGAACATTATTTTGAATGACTTTGAAGCGAGCATTCTTGCATACTGTTTTGGGTTGAAGGTTAGTATTCATCTGCATTTCTGATCTATTACCTGAGTTTAATTCGTTTTCCCTACTGTTATTTATTTTCTCCTCACTGCCTCGTTTTACTGTGTGTCCCTAACCCCCCTTTTGCTGCCAGCACTTCCGCTCTGCTCTCATTTCCGCTGCTGCTTCCCTGCAGCCCGCCCCCTCTCTCGCCCATAGGCCGCGCCGCTCCCGCCTCCCAGCTGCTCCTCCCTCCCTCGTACCCTTATATGGAGGCTGCTGTGCAGCAGTGAGGACGACCTTTGACTCTGCTTGCAGGTCAGGCCGCTCCACACGCCGTACAGCACCCCCGCTGTGTCAGTGCCTCTCTCCCGCTGCCGCTGTGAGTTCGCCGCTCCTCCCCTTCTTTCAGTGCCTGTTGTTTCTCATCACTGCTGCCCACTCTTGCTTCTGTGCCCCCTGGTATTGTGGTTTAATTCGTTTTCCTTACTGTATTTTATTTCTCCTCACTGCCTCGTTTTACTGGGTTTCATTTTTTTCCCTACTGTCATTTATTTTCTCCTCACTGCCCCTTTTTACTGTGTGTCCCTGACCCCCCCTTTTTCCGCAAGCACTCCCACTCCGCCCCCACTCCCGCTGCTGCTTCCCTGCGTCCCCGCCCCCTCACACGCCCATAGGCCGCCTGCTCCCGCCTCCCAGCTGCTCCTCCCTCCCGCCTACCCTTATATGGAGGCCGCTGCGCCTACCAATTCCTTGGTAGAGAAAAATTCATTACTGGTTGTTATCCACAAATAATGCATAAGCTTCAATGCTGGTGTTTCAGACAGTCCTGGGCACCACGCTCCTCCTGGGGTTGTCTTTAATCCTTGGGGAAATTCAGGAGCACTGGAGGTCAGCATGCCACGGAGAGCATTGTTTGGTCCCCCAATGTAATGCTGTGGACAGGGTAGGGAAGTATGGTATTGCATGCAGCGCAGGCTATGCCAGACATCCTGGTCAATCATGTTGCTGGGGGGGCGGATATCATAGGAGAGGGAGTGATCCTGTACCTGACAGATGGTGCCCCTTTTTTGCGCCCACCATATAAACGTGCAAGGGTCATGTGGAGGCTAGGCTTTGCCACACAAATGTTGAAACCATTGTCTTCAGGCCTGGAAAAATTAAATCCAGAATTTACAAATCTGAGATTACAAGGTCCAGAATTTGCAAACATTGTAATTCCAGACACAGGATCTCTTAGAATGGTGAGTAGTGGATTTCCACCCAGCTTCCTTGGTGGAACACTGCCCCCTGTAATGAGGTCCCATCTCTTATGTAAAGAGGAGTTAGGGTATCCAGAAAATACCTCATATATTGTATTCTTATAAATCTAAAACAACAGGAGATGTTAAAGCTCTAGGTCTTCAAGGCATGGGTTCCTATGTTAGACTGAATATATTATTTACATAGTATTGAGGTACATGTCAAATATTAGTGTAGTGATGAAAAAGTGTGAAGAGGGAAAAAAGATGCTGTCCAGATCGTGTGATTCTATTACCCAGGAGAGGTAATACTCTTCAATGTATAACCTAAATAATGATGATGTATAGATCATTAGGATAGTGGTTGAAACGATCACAGAACTAACTTGGCATCAAATGAAAATACTATCATGTGAAAGAGTTATGTGAATCTCTCTTTTTTGCAAGATAATTCCAATCAATCTGTGCCAACTTCGAGTCACATTCAACTTCACTTCTTACTGACATTTTCAGGTCTGAAGATTCTGCACTTACCAATTATGGAAAACCACTGTTCTTAAATTTGACCATAAAGTCAAGCTCCTTGCTGGAACCTTTCCCAGCAATAGATTTCCATTTTATGTTAATATTTATTAGTCTGACGCTGACCTCTTCAATTGTTCATTCCCTTGCTTAAGATATCTGATGCTGACCCTCCAAGAGTTGAAGAGAAAACTTAAACCATTTGTGAAGCAAATGCCACCATAGATGAGGCAGAGGCTGGCTGTCATTCATTTCATTGAACTGAAGTATCCCAAATAAATAAACTTGTATGATTCAGGAATAGGGAACGTGGCAGCACTTATCCAACTAGATATGTTGGTTTCTAAGTGCACTGTGTCACATTCAGTGTTGATATCTCAACTGTATGAGGCCAGAGTCAGGGCTAAGGCTCCGGATTGATTTAAACTGGATGCATCGAACCTGTTTATATTCTATCTTGTAGCTTCTCGATATGCAATCTGAATTGTGGGATTCCTCAAGGTTTCTCTTTGAGCCCAACACTTTTATTATTTATGTTGCCCCTGTAACTAAACTTATTGGATGCTTTGATTTGGAAGTAATATTCTGTGCCAATAACATGCAAATTATACTTGGAATGGAGGAGTAAAGATATAAACACACCATTAACTAATGTTTGGACATGATAAAAAGTTACTTAATGGACGAGTCAGAAATTCCTTAAGTTGAACTCTGATAAAACAAACGGCATGATTGTGGGTGGGCTAACTTTGATCTTTGTCGAACTGGTGGCAACCTCACTGGGCACCTGACCTCTGTTGGTAACCTCAGTATAAAATGTGAACTTCCTATTTAAGAACAAGCAGGAGCTGCTCAGCCCATATTGCCAAGCTTGCATCCTCATATATTTTCCATCCAACACTTCTGAGGAAAGCATTGCCTTTCCTGCCAATGGCTTTTCAGTTATACAAGCTGTGGTCAAACCTCACATGAGTTATTGTAAGGTTCTATATTTTTAACTCTACTTTTTGTTGTTTTCCACAAAATTATCAACACCATATCAAACATGTTGATAATCCTATCTGAAGGATAATAAATACCACTAGTGTCACACAAAATGCTCATACAATATTTTTAACTCCTTACAGCAATTCATCTTATCTCATTTCTAAACCCGTCAGAAAGACAATAGTTTCCATGACATATATATCAGCCATTATTCATTTAAGATGGTCTGTTATTTGGCGTCTTCAACAACCTATGTCCCATCTCCTCCCAGTCAGCCAAATCACCTGTGAGTTTTTCATCCCTTCACATATTATTAATATGTTGTTATGGACCATGGCCCCACCATCCACATCTGTCACATGTTGAAGATATATCCTGATAGATCTGTGCCAAACTCTTAGGTGATAAATATGTCCTATTGAACTAGTGAAACTGGTTCAGTTTGAAATGAGCATTCAGCAAAATACATTGGACCAGGCCCTCTCTTCAGGCTCACCCCAGATGTTTGCCTTCGTCTGTCTTCCTTTGTTGAATCCATTTTTATTGGCAGTGGTAAAGTGCTTGTGCTCTCCCTTCTAAGCATGCTAAAATTTACCTGCACTAGATTGGTATATTTAATTTTCTTGTAAGTCCCTAGTAAATGATACTACCTGTACCCAGGTCCTGTAAGTTAACTGCTAAGTTTGGGCAGCAACACTCAAAGTAGCCTTTTAAAGTCTCAGGGCGGCCTCTGTGGTCTGTAGTGCAGTTTTAAACTGCTATTTTGACCTAGCGAAATTAAACCTTTTGCCAAGCCTGAACCTTACTACTTAATACCTATAAGTCATACCTATGGTAGGCCCTAAATGGTTACTGGGCAGGGTATTTAAAAAGTAAGACGTGGTTTTATATTTTACATGTCCTGGCAGTGAAATACTCCTAGAGGAGTTTTCCATTGTTGTAAGGCTATCTCTCACATAGGCTAATATTGGGTTGCTTTACTACACTTAGCAGATAGAGCAGTGATGTTTACACTCAAATTATTTGTAATTTACAACCCTCTTTAATGGTAAAATGAGATTTTGAGTTACAATTTTGAAAATGCCACTTTTAGAAAATTAACATTTTTCTGCCCTAAACTAATATGCCTTTCTGCCAATGTCCTAGGTTTCATGACTGTGAATGGCTCTCCTGTTGTGGGTTGTATATTTCTTCCAGAATGCTTTGGTATGAGGGGAATGGGTCTTCCTGATGGGATGGCTGGGGAAGACCTGCCCATATCATATTTCAAAGTGTGCTGCCTACAGCACACACAAAGGAATCTAATACCAGGCCTGCCCCTACCTTGGCCACCCTAGACAGTTTGGAGCCAGGACCATGGAAGGGGAAGAACTGATCAGAACACGGTTTGCCCTACACAAAGGATAGTACCAGGTATAAAAGTGGGACCTTCAGAACCACTCACCAAAATACTTCTGGACCTGTGGAAGAAGTGCTGCTCTGTTGCCAGAATGACTGCCCTGCTGCTGGGTACTGATTTGCTGTCTGAGGAAGGACAATTGGACCTGCTTACCTTGATCCTAGGCTACCCAGAGTGACTCCAAGGGTCAGTTGGTTGACCTCCTATTTGTAATCAGGGGCACAACAGGTTTCCAGGGGCCTTCCTGCAGCTGCCCAGCACTAACTGGACCTACCTGGACCTGCATAATCCCTGTTACTGAAGTGACTCTTGATCCCCAAGACGTGCACCCCAAGGTCCTGGACTCTAGGCTGGTCAGTGAGAAACCCTCTTCAAGCAAGAAATTGTGAAAATCATTAGGTGTGGGCTCCTTACAACTGCAAAGTGACCTTTACGTGCAGAGAATTGATCACCTGTGATAACCACCAATGCAAAACTCCAACAGTATCTGCTCTTTGCGCAGCAGTTACCGTCCACTTCGACCGACAATGTGAGACCTGCACTTCATGCCAACCGTGACTGTCTGCGACGATCAACCAAAGAAAAGCAAGCAAAGGTTAAGTGATGAGTGGCTCGTTGTGCTACAACAATGACTGTCCACCACGCTCAACCTCCTCGTCGAGCATAAAGCCTCCTCATTGTGGCTTTGGGTCTCAGGACTGTCATTGCCTCTCTCATGGTGGTGACAGATCAACCCCATTTTCAAACCCATTCAAAGACCCCAAGCAACCTTTCAAGGAGAAGTGCTGGCATCTCCTGATAAAACTTGACTCTGAGTCCATCAGGTGATTTCATCTTCTGTAGGCATTATAATGCTTCCTGCGTTTCCTGAATTTCCAATTGGGCCTCCACGGTTGCCCTCGGCTCTTCTGTGAGGTGTAGGAGTTTTGCCACATGTATCGACCCCTTCACATACATCAGCCCTCATATATCAACATTCCAGGATGTTGCTACAAATGTGAGTAATTTTGTCATCCTCCTATCTTAGTTTTAGTATATGCATATGTTTTTTTTCTCCAAATTCACAAGCTAAGTTAAGAGCTTGCCAGTTTTGTTACCCTTTCCAAATAGTCTCTGTCTATATTTTGTATGAGTACACTTGTTCTACATGACCTATGAGTAAACCTGACCAATTAGGACCGTTTATCCTCCATCACTGGTCCGTAACAATAGTTTGTTTAGTGCTGTCAGGTCCCATAACCACCCTTTTTCCCAACTCGGCTGTAACAAAATCCTGTTCTAGTTATCTCTTCACCCCAAAACTCTGTGACATACATTCCCCTCGCATCACCATCTGATAGGAGCCCCAGTCAGTGGCCCTGCTATCACAGGATTTTTTTTTTCTGTGGTAAATTTCCATGCTTGTGTGAGAAAAACAATGTCCATAATTGCACTTGCCCGTAATTGCTACAGAAACATATTAGGCCGTCACAGCCTTACCACCAGGGTGCAGGTAAGGGGAGAGTGTATCCAAAATAAATCAATATAAGTAGCTCGCTGTCCCAAATAATTCAGTTCCATCTCCATGCCCCATTATATAATCAATTCTACTTTATGTATCATGTACATGGAAGTGGTAGGAGTGTTTCCTATCTGTTGGATGCTGGTACAGTCAATTGTCTATTAATTCAGATTCTGTCATGGGATTAACAATTGATCTCTCCTCACCTAGTGTCTGTCTCTACCCGTGAGGGTTTTTATTTACTTGCCTGTCCAATACACAATCATGGTCTCCCGCACAGTTAAACATAGTCCTCAGGAATGGGAAGGCTGCCCTCATAATGCTAGGAAAGACGTTTTTATCATTACTATTCAGAGCCTAGTAATTAATTTGGCACATCTCCACTCCATCAAGGTTACCAACTTCAATACTCTATCTTGCCTGTGGTTCTGCTATTTCTTCCTAGAATATAAAGGGATCCCCTGATGCAACCCATGTTATGTCCATCCTTCAATAATTAAAGTAGCTGGCAGCATACGTATAGCCTTTCCATTTCTTCCCAAGGCAGAGAATCTACACTCTTAATAAATGGGTATCTTAGAGCAGGACCATTTGAACTCTGTGTTGCTTTAAATAGGAATACATTCTGTATCACTTCGGTAATACATTTAGGGCCATATGTATCAAGCTAATTAGCATTCGTAAAGGCCAAAATTCTGCGATATTCGGCCTTTGCGAATGCTAATTAGCAAAATGGTATGTATGTAACATGTTTGATGCAAAATAGGGAATCGCACATTTTGCTATTCCTTATTTTGCGATTGCACTTAAGGAATCGCAAAATTTGCAATTCCTTAAATGCAATGTATCAAACAAATATTAATGCAAAAATGGCAATAAGGATTCGCAGATTACCACCAACTTCTAGTTGGTGGTAAGTTGCGAATTCTTTTAATAATGCAATTTATTTAAATTCCAAAGGTGCCATATGACGCTCATACATGCCCTTAGGGCATGTATGTGCGCCATATGCCCCCAAATGTCATTTTCAGGGGTGCAGCAGGGTGTTCTTGAGACACCCCTGCACCCTTGAAAAAATTCCTAATTTGCGATTAGCAAATTGCTAATCGCAAATTGCCCCTTCATTCCTATGGGCCTCCTGGCCCATAGAAATGAATGGGTAATTTGCAATTAGCAATTTGCTAATCGCAAATTAGGAATGGTAAGGAATCGATATAAGAAAGCGATTTTGTACATACATACCGTTTTGTGAATCCTAAATAGCGAGTCCTTAAAAATCGCCATTTAGGAATCGCTAAACGGTATGATGATACATTTGGCCCATAGTCCCTGCACCTTCCAGGTTATTAATTCTCTCTTTAAAACCATTGCTATGTATGTGTTAATGTGTTGCAGTGTAAGAAATTGTGTTATTGGGTTGGGTGGGGGAAGCCCCACTCAGGCAATAGCCACATCCCTTGTTAAGGTGAACCACAAAATTCATTAAATTAACTTAGGTTTAACCCTCTGTCAGCTTGGCACAAATCAGTCAGGCTTAACGTAGACACAATGTATAAAGTATTTATGCAGCACACACATAAGGAAAATCCCAAACCAATTTAGAAACAAGGATGAAATTAAAGTGAATGAAATGATAGCATAACAACAAAAATACAATCCGTAGAACCACAGGTATGCAATTTTTAAGTTTTAAGTAAATCTAGCGCCTAAAAGCACAAAGCACCACTCATGGTCATCTGGCTGTGCTAGATCAGGGGAAAGCCACAAGTTCAGGCCAACCACAATAGAACGTGGGACTGATACAGGGACATGGTTAGTCTGCTGAAGAGTTTGGCTTGGAAGTGTACTAGGGACTGACTTGTGTTGATTATCAACACAGCCAAAAGAATATCTGATGAAATGCTCATCCAAATACAAACTAGTGAGAAGAATTTAAAAACTACTGTTCTCATCGCCACCTTTAAAAAGAGACTTGAGGAAATAAATAAGGATCTGACTCAACAAAAATAATTCCTTACACAATCTAAGATTACAAAATTGCAAAAAGACATTACGAAATTCAGCCATGAAAGAATGTATCCATATGTAACAGACAAATATTACATAAAAGGTCCAATGGAAATACCACAGAAGAGACCCTACAAGAAAAGATACACACCACAGAATAGGTAATTTAGCTCAGGGAGTAGCGGAGGATACAGTAGCGAGGAAGAAACCCGTTACCCACCAGCCCACATGCAAATGCCACAAATGGGCCCGCAAAATCTGGGATTATAGATGGGTTCTGGTCACAGACATACCCATCCTTCATTCAAGGATTCCCCTTCTAATAAGGCCACCATCTTTTTTGGCAGTGGCCACACCATGGGGAGAGGAAGACAAAAACAAAGAGGTACACAGAACGCACAATGGCAGGATCCCAAGTTATGAGTAACCAGTGGCATGTCCAAAGACAGCAACCAGCTGGGCACAAGCAGGAAAACACCACAATAGGGCCTACTGCTGCCCAAGAGGCCCAACATAAATATCCCCTAGTAGTCAACCTCAGCAGCCTGACCCTCATGGCAAGAGAACTAGTAGTCTTAAACAAGGGACTAGGAGTTGTACCAACCCAAGAGTTGATAGGCTCCAACTTAGAACGGAATTATTAGAGTTCTTTAGGAAAATGAAACTGAAATCATTCTTCCATGACACACCGGAGGTGGCCACAGGGGGAACAATAAGAAACACTGGTCTCAGGGCAAAATCAACCTTCTGACCCCCAACACATACTACCGTCACGGCAATACAAACCTTTGAAGAGGTAGCCTCTAGAGAGATAGAAGCTATGTACAATAATCCAAGCTTCGATAACATGTCAACCACAGAAATAAAGGCCCTAGAGGCACTGGTAAAAAGACAGGATATTGTCATAAAACCAGAAGACAAAGGGGGCACAACGGTTATTCTCACAACAGAGATGTATGACACAGAGTGTAATAGGTTACTAGCAGACAGCACCAGCTACTTATTGTATTGTATGTATAACATAATGAACCTACTTTTTTCAAACTTCTGATCATTTCCACTCTCACCCTCTAGCCAATCGCTCAATACCACTGTGAAAGATTCACCCCAGTGTGCGCGGAGCTCATGCTAGCAACTGATGACCCTACAGTGTCACCCCCTCTCCCGGACAGCTCCACCCCAAGCATTTGAAACCACCAGTGTTGCTACTTTCTCAGAAGGGTAACAGAGGATATGCCCCACTTTGTTTAACGCCCCGCCACAGTACCACTCAATATTTGGCATCAAGAAAATGTACTAAAACATATTAAACTCCTTTCCCCATGGAATGTTGTTGTAGGAGTTTGCACTCAAAGACGAC
Source organism: Lissotriton helveticus (assembly GCF_964261635.1). NCBI lineage: Eukaryota > Metazoa > Chordata > Amphibia > Caudata > Salamandridae > Lissotriton > Lissotriton helveticus. Next base: position 732,261,682 of record NC_136059.1, on the reverse strand, counting down.
TCCTCTCCTCAATACCTGATTATTATGTCGCTTGCCACACTGTTACTAACAATAATTATAACCTGCCCCATCCCAGCCATAATATTTCTTCTTCGGCCACTGTCTCTGGTACTAGCTGTTAGGATGGGGTAGGTGAGTCAGCCTACATATCTGCCACAACCGGCACCAGTCTTATTCTCCTTTCAGATCATGCTATTCTCCTGTACCTGTACTGGTGGAGCCCAGCACTCTGTCCTGGTGCAATCTCACGTATCACCGGCTTCGCTCATCTTCTCGTCTAGGAACCTCACTGTTTGTGCTACCCTGGTAAAGGGCAGCATTTCGAACCCCATCCCCAACCAAGCCCAGACATTATCTAGCCTACTGATAAAAAAATAGTCGTTCCCAGAGAAGTCACTACGAGCTCGGGAGAGCATCATGTACTTAAAATTCAAAGAAACAATTTGAAAAGGAGCATCTGCTATGTTAATCTATTTCCAGCCAAAATTCAGGTAATCAAATGTCCCGGAACATTTCAATAATGAACAATTAATTGAGATTCTATTGTCAAGAGTCATAGGAATGTGTTCAGAATCCAACTTTTATTCATTTTTCCACACACAATGTTTCCAGTCATACCCAGCCAAAGCGTTTCATCATTTTAGACTTCACGAGGGCTGCAAATTAAAAAAAACATACATCACTCATATGTAGAGCCAATTTCACATTGATACAAAAACATCATAATTATTTACAAAACATACTAATAATGCCTCAGCACACGAAGACTCCTGTCCTTTATATAACATATATCTCTAACATATATAGTGCATAATTCCATGTTATCATCATTAATACAGTATGTGCATGTTGTTTAATAAAATACATTCCCCACAACTCTCTACCTATATACAACCTTAAAAATATAATGTACATTTAAATAAATGTATTACTTTCTATTGACATACTTTTGTATTTCAAAGTTGAATGACCTAACACAATTTGTCATTATAAAAACATATTGTCTTGATATCATTATGCATGTATTTATGTATATAGAATTTATTAAGCGCAGCAAACACCCCATGGGTCCCCTGGCGCTACGTGATTTAGAGGACCAATATTAATCAGAAACAGAGACAGATAGTGAAGAAAGACAATAATTAGAGGACAGAATCAAATTCTAGGAAACAACCACATCTTAATCCTTTTCCTGAACAGCAGCAGGGAATTACACTGTCTGATATCAGGTGGTAGCTCATTCCACAGACTTGCTGCAGCAATGCTGAAGGCACAACCACCCAATCTGACCCTCTTGAATCTAGAAACTTTCGCCAACCCGGCCGAAGAGGAGCAAAGATGTTGAATAGGAATGTACCAGAGTAGTTTTTCTTGCAGAGATTTTGGTCCAAGGCCATGCAAGGCCTTAAACACAATGCACAAGGACTTAAACTGTACTCTTTGCAACACTGGTAGCCAATGTAGCTTGGCCAGGCATTGTGACACAGACGAGTCTCGCGGTTTAGCCAGAGCTAATCTTGCCGCCATGTTTTGAACCCGTTGCAAACGTTGGATCAAATATTTAGGAGATTCCAACAGCAGGGCATTACAATAGTCTAAACGACTTTAAATTGCGCCCTGCACTACTAGTGTTCTGGCCTGAGGCCGGCAGCAGTGAGAGAATCTTTCTTAAGGCTCTAATCATCCCAAAACAGCATCTTGCTGTTTTATTCACCTGTGCCTCCAGGGTCAGATTAGCACTGAACAGAACCCCCAAAGTACGGACCCCCAAAGTACGGGCTGGGACCAAGAGGGAGGAAGTACCTAGTGGCCAGAAGTTGTGGGGGAGAGGTAGAGGCACCTTCCCTACTGCGCAATGCACTACCTCGGTTTTCTCATAATTGAATTGTAAAAAATTCAGCCGTAGCCATTGCGCAGTGTCACGCATACAAGCATATAAATCCTCCAACGCCGAAGGTTGAGAGCCATCCAGGGATAAAATGATCTGGGTATCATCCGCATAGTTTATCAGCTTTACCTTATGGGCCTGAATTATGTCAATCAAAGGTCTAAGATAAACATTAAACATATTCGGACTGATAGCAGACCCTTGTGGGACACCATGACCAATATCGGTGAAGGTAGATTGAAATGGCGGAAGGGTCACCGCCTGACGTCTAACCGAAAGATAAGAGCAGAACCAAGCCAAAGCTGTGCCTACTACTCCGGCCTCCTCAAGGCGGGTCAGCAGAATACTATAGTTGACCTTGTCGAAGGCGGCAGACAAGTCAAGCAATATTAATATTGCCAATTACCCCTTGTCTGCAACAACCGAATATCATCCATCACGGTCACCAAAGCAGACTCTGTACCGTGCTCTGGGCAGAAGCCAAATTGGATATCTGCCAACTTGTTGTTACTCTCCAGAAGCACAGACAGGGATCTGCTGACCCAGCGTTCAAGGATCTTCACAGGGTAAGGTACGAGGGAGATTGGTCGATAGCTTTCTGGGCGTGCAGCATCAAGAGTAGCCTTCTTGAGAAGAGGTGTAACTACCGCCTGTTTCCAGCTTGATGGCACCTCCCCACTGAAAATCTGTCTCAGACTAGGAAACAGATCTGAAGCACGTTCCTTCCAGATTTTATGAGGAAGAGGGTCCACTGGGGAGCAGGAAGAAACCCCCAAAGCCAGGCCGCCAAACTCCTCCTCTGGCAACAATTCAAAATGGTCCAGAATACCCAGGGTCACAGTCCTGGCTACTTCCTAAATTTCCCATTGAGTTCCTAATTAGAGAAACTTTTACATATAACCTGCCTCTGGGTCACATGACTAGGTGTAGTTGACAATTGGGCTTTGTGCATTCCTCCTAGACATCCCACGCAATGGGGAGCTTAGGTGTAACTGAATGGGCCATGACTGCTAGGATGGGCGGGAGAAGCTAAGCCCAAACTGGTTCTCACTTGAATCTGCTGTGTCCTGCCTCTACACAAAGGGATGCATATTCCCTATAGTTAGATGGAGCCCGTGCCAGGAAAGCAGGGCATCTGTGCACTTCAACGGTATGCCCTAAATGCTTTTCCCCACTTCAAAGGTGCAACTATATATAAATATTGGACCTCAGACACCAACTCTTAGGTACACATTGGAACCTGTAGATACTCTGCCACAAAGGACTGCTGTGCGGCTGAAAGGAGTGACTGCTGGACTGCTGCTCAGAAGTAGCTGCTGCCCTGCTGCATTGACCTGCTGTCTTCTAGCCTCTTGCCTTGGGAGGACGAACTGGACCTGCAACTTCATCTTGAACCCAGGACTCCCAGAGTTACTCCAAGGGATAGTCTGCTGACCTCCTGATTTGAGCCTCAGTTATATAAAAGTCTCCCCAAAATCCTGCATGAGCCCTTGGACCCAGCTCCAAACTGTTTCTGACCTCCAAATGGTGCCCCCAGGTCCTGGACCCTTAAGGTTTTGTGGTGTATTGTTCAACAGTCTCTAGGGTACAAGCCTAAGAACCTTGACAAACATTTTCCAACGCTGTTTGATGGCATATGCAAGCTGAAAGATCACCATCTTCATCTCCACATTGTCTTGGATTTCAAATTAGTTGCCCAACATTTTAGAGGCATTCTGCTAACAAGTTGAACAAGAAATTGACAATCTTATGAAACTTGACATCAGGGAACATATTCAAATTCCTACACCAGGGGCCTCCTCCAATATCCCTGTTTCCAAGAAACAAGCAGGAGGCAGCATCCATTTGTGTTTTGACAAGTGCCAACCTAACCAGGCTTTTCAAAGAGGGAGACATCATGCTCCATAAGTACAAGATACAATACATCAGCTAAGTGGTGCTTGTGTCTTTTCTAGCCTTGTTCTGAACAAAGGCTACCATCAATTGGAGTTAACAGGAGAATCAAGATATATAACCACTTTCACCACTCACTGTTGTTTATGTCATTACAAAAGACTTAGTTTCAGTGTCTCCTCAGCAGCTGAAATCTTACAAGAGGAGATGAGAAAAGTCCTACATGGCATCCAAAATTCCTTCACTATAATTGTAATTGAATTTATATTATATAGTGCTTACTAACCCTGACGAGGCATCAAAGCACTGCTCAGCCAGTCACTTGCTACTCCGTAACTCAAAAGAATTAGTGGTTAATAGTATATGGAAATATGAGTTAATTTGAGCAGTGGACATGCAAGTCTGTTAGTTGTATTGAATAGGATAATGGAGGGATAGAAGAGATAAGAGTCTAGACAGTGTTATTTGGGAGATCATAATAGTAAGATGAAGTTTGGGATGAGGAAAAGGACAGAAGATGGAGGAAAGAGTCTCTAGAAGGGGATTAGGGAGATCATGGTAGTATAATGAGGTTCGGAATGAGTCAAAAGAGAGATGCAGGAGGGAGGAATTTAGAAAAGGTTGTTTCGGAGATCATAGTAGCAAACTGAGGTTTGAGGTGAGCAAATGAGGGATAGAGGAGGGAAGAGCCTAGGAAGGGTTATTTTGGAGATCATAGTATAGAATGGGGTTTGAAATGAGTCAATGGTGACATCCTTGAGCATGGAAAGATTCTAGAACAACCTGATGCTGCCCTTCTTAAAGTCCTCTGAGGATTGCAGGACATTAACCTGACACTTAATAAAGAGAACCCTACGAACAAACTCTATGAAATTCTGTGGACATATTTTCCCAGCTGATGGCATAAGGACAGGCCCAATAAGGGCACTGCTTTGACACAAACACAACTCCCAGATAATTTGTATGTATAGATACAGTATGACAAAATTATTAAAAATATATGTTACATTCTATTATTTGTTTTAAATGTACTACTATGAAATACACACACACATATATGTAAATATATATATATATATATATATACACACACATATCTGTCTATCCACAACCTTAAATATCTATCTACAAATACATATTAACAATTTAATTACAAAACATTAAATTAATTGCCAAATAAATAATATGTAAGAAATTCAGAAAAACTAAAAAAACACAAGCACTAGAAATTAAACAAAATATTTAAAACGTTTCAATAATATTTTTTTTTAAAGTAACAAATATTAATAAAAAGTAAATAGATATACTATTGCCACTCCAGATTATGTACAGTAGGGAAAGTGTAGGACTTCAGAGGGGTTACATTTATAATTCACACTCCAAACTGCACAACAACAGGCAAAGCCTTTCACTTCAAGGGGTTCGATTAACTTCCCCCCACCCCCTGACAATGCAACAGTAGGGAAAGTGTTAGACTTAGGAGAGGTTAAATGTATGGTTCCTACTCCAGTCAACATAACAGTAGGCAAAACATAGGACTTTGAAGTGGTTGGATTTACCCTTTACTAGTCTCCACAACAGTAGGGAAAGTGTTGGACTTCGGAGGGGTTAAATTCATTATTCCCACTCCAGCAACAGTAGGTAAAGCATGAAACTTTGGAGGGGTTACATTAACTATTCCTACGCCAGTCACTGCAAAAATATGGAAAGTGTTGAACTTGAGAGAGGTTACAGTTACCATTACCACTCCAAAGAGTGCAACAGCAGTGAAAGTATTGGACTTTGAAGGGGTTACATTTACGTTTCCCACTCCAAACTATTCAACAGTAGGGACAGTGTTGGACTTTGGAGGGTTTAGAGTTACTATTCCCACTCCACTATGTGCAATAGCTGGGAAAGATTGGACTTCGAAGAGTTTAGATTTACTAATTCCACTCCAGTCAGCTCAATAGCAGGGAAAGCGTTGGGTTTGGGAGGGCTAAAATGTACTATTTCCACTGCAGTCGAAATAACAGTAGGGAAAGCATTAGACTTTGAAGGGGTTACATTTACTACCCCTACTCTGGTCAGCACAACAGTAGGAAGACTGTTGGACTTCGAAGGGCTTACATGTATTAGTTCCACTCCCACAGCGCAACACTAGGGAAAATGTTAGACTTAAAAGGGGATGCATTTACTATTCCCACTCCAAACATTGCAACAGTAGGGAACTTGTTGGATTTTAGAGCATTTAGATTTAATATTCTCAATCCAGTCTATGCAATAGCAGGGAAAGAATGGCCTTCAAAGAGGTTCCATTTGCGATTCCCAGTCAACTTCAAGTAACAGAAGAAAAAGCGTTAGATTTTGGAGAGGTGACATTTACCTTTCCCGCTCTAGTCAGCGCAACAGTATGGAAAGTGTTGTACTTCGGAGGGGTAAGATTTACTATTCCCACTTCAAACAGCACCACAATAAGGAAAGTGTTGGACTTTCGAGGGGTTACATTTACTATTCCCACTGTAAACAGCACAATATTAGAAGGATAGTACTTCGGAGGGGTAAGATTTATTATTCCCTCTCCAGTCTGTGCAACAGAACGGAAAGCGTTGCACTTCGGAGGGATAAGATTTTCTATTCCCACTCCAGTCTTTAAAACAGTAGGGAAAGGTTTGGACTTCTGAGGACTTACATTTTCTATTTTCACCCCAGTCTAAGCAATAGCAGGGAAAGACTCCACTTCAGACACATTACATATTTGAATTACCCTATTACTTCAGTAAAAATATTAAACTCTTCATATAAACATTATTAATTGACATAATGTATATATCTATATATATGACATCTACTTATCATTAGGATTTGTTCACAATGAAACATGATTGTCATGACTATTGTATTATAGGATGAGGTTAATGAGTATTGTTACAGTGGATTGCCATTGTTAAATCTAGTTTGGTTGCAGTATATATTTTTACTATGACCACTCACCCATCCAATGCAATATACAGGACAGGAGTTCCTTTGAAACCTGTTCATATATCTTATTGGCACAGTGTATTCTATTTTTGCATTGTGATATGGTCAGTTTGCGATATCCTGCACAATCCTCTGCACTATTATGGCACTATTTTGCACATGTAAATAGGACTTATTTGAACTTCCATGTGACAGTACTAGGAGGATACATGTATTTAACTTTTATACATTCATTTTAGCCCAACAAGTTTTAATCATGCTACTTACGAAATGTAACTACGAGGCATTTTGTTTTCTATGTCTATGTCATGTGACCCATATTATGCTATACATTTGCACTTTAAAAGTAGGCGGTTCACTACCTCCATGTTGTCATGTGATCAAGGCTCTCCGGAGCCAAAACGTTATGGCAACAGCACTAAATAAATAATCGGCATCCTGACATTGTCGTCCGTGTCCGTTCCTGAAAGCTGAGTACGTGAGTTGAATGCTCCAGCGTATATATATATATATATATATATATATATATTCACTGAAAAAACCATAGGTTATACACCATATATAGTTAGGAATTAGCATTTAAAAAACCTTATTTTACTCACACAAAACCATTGAAATTCCATATATAGTTAGTTGCACTAACTATATATCGCGCACCCGCAATCCACTGCTGATCATGTCACATATTACATCATTCATGACATGGTCAGTGACATCACTGATGACATCACTGATGACATCTCAAATGACATCACTGATGAGATCACTGATGACATCATCCAGTGACTGTGTGTTTCTGTAAAGTTTAAATATGTTTTACATATTGAAGAATGAGTAGATGTATAAGTGTCTGGGCGAAGGATTTAGTAGGTGCATGACTGAATGTATGAGTGAGTGATTAAATGTGTCTCACTGAGTGCATGGGTTAGTGAGTAAACTGTCTTAATTTGTGCATCATTATGTCTGTTGTTCTGTAAACTGCTGCATGTGTTGATCAGTAGCTATATGATTAACTATATGGGTTATTGATTGATTGTCCAAGTATTTGTATAGGAGACTGAGTGTGTGTGTGGCTGGCTGGGAGGTGTGTGACTCTGTGCAGATCAATGTGTACTTGTATCAATGATTGTATAAGAAAGTAAGTATGTGTTAGTATATGTTTGAAAATGTAAGGTGCTCTATGTTTAACTGTATAGACAAGAAAATGGAAGTGTGATTGATTCTTTACAGGACTGACTAGGTGTGTGAGTAACTCCATGGATGAGTGGCAGAGTGTAAGTGTCTGTATAGGTGTATGAGTGCATATGATAGTGTTGTAAAGATGAGTGATTGTATGTATGAATGATTGTATGGGTGAATGAGTGAATGTGTGTGTAGACGTAGGAATCAGTGAGTACGTATGTAGTAACTAGTATTGGTGTGTCAATGGTTTCAAAAATTATACTCTGTATTTAACACTGGGTGAAACAGAGGTTATATTAAAACGTGAGGAGATGCATTGTATTGTCACATGAATGATATCATCAGTGATGTGGTCATTGATGTCAAATGAGATGTCATCAGTGATCTCATCAGTGATGTCATTTGAGATGTCATCAGTGATGTCATCAGTGATGTCACTGACCATGTCATGAATGATGTAATATGTGACATGATCAGCAGTGGATTGCGGGTGCGCGATATATAGTTAGTGCAACTAACTATATATGGAATTTCAATGGTTTTGTGTGAGTAAAATAAGGTTTTTTAAATGCTAATTCCTAACTATATATGGTGTATAACCTATGGTTTTTTCAGTGAATTTTCAAGGTTTTGTAAATGCTAATTCCTAACTATATATGGTCTATAACCTATGGTTTTTTCAGTGAATTTCAATGGTTTTTTAATAGCAAATATCATAAGCTGTCGAATGTCAAGTACGTGGTAAGTGAAAACATTTTCGTGTTTATGCACACTGATCTGCTTTGAATGGTGCCCCCCCCCCCCTCATTTCTATTAGGAGTACTCTCTCTTTGCAGATAGTGAAAGGTAGTTAACGCAGGCCTTTGCCCCCGTTGTAATCCGTCGTGCCTGCTTCTCTCTCCATTTGATTGATTGTTATCCAAGTATTTACTGTTTTAGAATTAGTTCTCTTTGGTTCATTCTCTATTTACAAACAAACACAGAGTCGCAATACTCTGTTTAGTCTTTGCAGATAACGAAAAATCGTGTAAAAAAAAAGAAAAGGAATCGAGCAAAATCAGTAGGCCACTAATGGGATCTCTTTTTGACCTCGCTAAAATAGAAACATTAGGAACAACCCCTCATGACAAATACAAAACTAGTGAGATGAACTGAACTCCACACAATGATGGCTGCAAAACAGCTCGGCTCCGCCACCCACCCCGCCCAAAATAACGATAAAGAGCGGCTGCCATGATTGGTTGCGGAATGGCCACAACGGAGCTACGAAATGGTGCTGCTCTCATGCTAACCCCAGCTTCGGTCTGAAACATCCAGAAACACTGTAGACTACCAATTCGATCAGTTCCGGTAGCGCCCCAATGTAACCCGGTAGAGAAGAACTAGCCCTCCCCTCTTTGACTGATGGTTCTTGTTGCCTGTCCTTTCTGTTGTCATTTAACAGAACTATTTAGCCTGCTGAAAGGGGTTGTGTTTCGACCGCTGGTTGGTGGAGACATTTTGACTATATTCTGGACCTGCGTTGTCGCGTAATGCGTCATATGACGCGCCGCGTTAGCGCATCCGGAAGTCATCCGGGGCGCGCAGCGCGTAACGTAAGCATAACAAGTCATGTGACTTGTTAATAAAACTTTTCATTGGTTCATTTTACTTTTCTTATTCTAATGATGAAAGCCTTGGTCATATCACCTAAAAATTACGCTTTTAATTACTTCCGAACATTATTTTCTCTTAAATATATGTTATAATGTTCCAGGCTAATGTACTTTCCCGGAAATTTTACAACTGTCCTGCAAGTAAAATATATTCTTTTTTCGAGAAAAAGAGCGTTTCTTCGTCCCATGACGGAGCCGTTGAGCAAAAGAGGGTCGACCTGCTGTCTTAGTCGCCGATACGCCTGAATATGAGATTCTTATCGATCACTTTATGTTGCAGGAATAGAAAACACAACAGCCCTTGACCATTTATCTTTACTGCGTTCCTTCGTATTATACCTTTTACCCTTCATGTAATTGGTCTGCTTTATTTCACTTGCCTTTTAATGATTCTAAAACAGTGACTATTATTAAAAACTTTACCAATGTATACACTACTACCATGTTTTCTTTTAAAAACCTTTATTGTGAAAATTTCATTATACAAATACGAGCCTATAACCACGTGGGCCTGCCACGGAGCAAACTGTAATCGTATATGATGAATAGACATTTACACTGTAGAGGAACGTAACGGGCGGGCCATTAGGTTGCAAAAACTAAGGTGTCTAACAGTTACGGAATCGGTGGACGTACATTTTATAATTAAAATACGACAGGGCCAGTTACAATAAAATTATCTAGATATACATTTGCGGGCAAGTACCATGGGTGACGTTAATTCGAATTTTCAACAGTACAGTAATCAATAACACATCAGAACTTAATATCAATAGGGATGTCGAAATATTCAATCAATTCTCGTCCCCGCCCGCCATGTGCTTCAAAACTGCATACGTATCTCGTGATTTCAAGGTTCTGCAACCAGTACACAACAAGGAGTTACGAGTCCCATTTATTCCGGCGCCATTTTGGGCGAGGACGGGCAGGTCCAGGATATAGTCAAAATGTCTCTACCAACCATCGACTATGATGATGTTCATATGCTGTATTTATTAGAGTAACACTCATCTGCCCACATGAAATTAATTTACCACAATGTAAACATGTCATTTTAATCTTTCCAAAGTTCTTCTAAATATTTGGGACCGTTTCCCTTGCCTCTGAAGCTCTCAGTGCCACTTCTTTGATGAATGTACTAGCAGGTCAGGGGTTCTCCTCCAAATCTCTCTTTTATGCAGCACTATAATTAATTGGTGCCACCTCTCCATATGACGATGCATGGTATAGTTACCACAACTATATATTTTTTCGGTTCCTCTGGAGAGTTCATCGTGGCAGATGAAGCGTGTAACATACCGGGCATTTACCTTTTTTTGCATGTACAGGAAAGGAAAAAAAAATCGAGCGTTCGAGTTCTTAGGTGTCCCAGGGCCATTTTAGTGGACCAGGCCCAAATCCAAAGAACAGCTATCTCACAGGCTAATGGGGCGACCCACGCCGAGTTTCAGCATTGTAGGATGACCACACAAGTACAGCAACTTGCTAGACATCACCTCGGTGCCATCCGGATCTCGGCGCCCCACTGCAGATGAAGTTCCTCTCAACTATGAAACCACCACGGTGACATCCGGATCTTGGCGCGTTGTGCTGCCTTCGGCCTATTCGCACATCGGTCCGCTACTGACGCCATCTCACAGGCTAATGGGGTGACCCACGCCGAGTTTCAGCATTGTAGGATGACCACACCAACTTGCTAGACATCACCTCGGTGCCATCCGAATCTTGGCATCTCAACGCCTAGTGGTATCTTCCATACAGAAAATATTGTTACGCTGCCTTTGGCCCCATTCGCACATCAGTCCGCAACTTAGACATCACCTCGATGCCATCCGGATCTTGGCATCTCAGCGCCTTGTGGTGTCAGTCAGAAAATATTGTTGCGCTGCCTTTGGCCCCATTCGCACATCAGTCCGCTACTGACACCATCTCACAGGCCAATAGGGCGCCCCACGCCGACTTTTACCATTGTACGATGGCCACACCAGTGGCACAACTTCCTAGACATCACCTCGGTGCCATCCGAATCTTGGCATCTCAACGCCTAGTGGTATCTTCCATACAGAAAATCTTGTTACGCTACCTTTGGCCCCATTCGCACATCGGTCCGCAACTTAGACATCACCTCGGTGCCATCCGGATCTTGGCATCTCAGCGCCTTGTGGTGTATTCTCTTCAGAAAATATTGTTGAGCTGCCTTTGGCCCCATTCGCACATCCGTCCGCAACTTACACATCACCTCGGTGCCATCCGGATCTTGGCATCTCAGCGCCTTGTGGTGTCTTCTACTCCGAAAATATAGTAGAAAATATTGTTGCGCTGCCTTTGGCCCCATTCACACATCAGTCCGCTACTGACACCATCTCACAGGCCAACAGGGCGCCCCACGCCGACTTTTACCATTGTACGATGGCCACACCAGTGCCACAACTTGCTAGACACCACCTCGGTGCCATCCGGATCTTGGCATCTCAGCGCCTTGTGGTGTCTTCAAATCAGAAAATATTGTTGCGCTGCCTTTGGCCCCATTCGCACATCGGTCCGCTACTGACGCCATCTCACAGGCCAACGGGGCGCCCCACGCCGACTTTCAACATTGTAGGATGGCCACAGAAGTGCGACAACTTACTAGACACCACCTCGGTGCCATCCGGATCTTGGCGCGTTGTGCTGCCTTCGACCTATTCGCACATCGGTCCGCTACTGACGCAAACTCACAGGCCAACGGGGCGCCCCACGCCGACTTTCAGCATTGTAGGATGGCCACACCAGTGCGGCAACTTACTAGACACCACCTCGGTGCCATCCGGATCTTGGTGCGTTGTGCTGCCTTCGGCCTATTCGCACATCGGTCCGCTACTGACGCAAACTCACAGGCCAACGGGGCGCCCCACGCCGACTTTCAGCATTGTTGGATGGCCACACCAGTGCGACAACTTACTAGACACCACCTCGGTGCCATCCGGATCTTGGCGCGTTGTGCTGCCTTCGGCCTATTCGCACATCGGTCCGCTACTGACGCAAACTCACAGGCCAACGGGGCGCCCCACGCCGACTTTCAGCATTGTAGGATGGCCACACCAGTGCTGCAACTTGCTGGACACCACCTCGGTGCCATCCAGATCTTGGCGCGTTGTGTTGCCTTCGGCCTATTCGCACATCGGTCCGCTACTGACGCCGCCTCACGTGCCAACGTATTTTCTCCTAATTTTACACCCTATGCCGCATAACAGGTCATGTGACTTGTTTATAAAACTTTTCATTGGTTCATTTTACTTTTGGTTTCCTAATGATGGAAGGCTTGATCATGTGACCTAAAAACAACACTTTTCATAGGATGAAAACTTTTTTTTTTCCCCAAACGATGAAAGCCCCACCTTGTTTCTGGATGTTTCAGACTGAAGCTGGCGTCAGCATGAAAGCACCACCATCTCGTAGCTCAGTCGTGGTCATTCCGCGAGCAATCATGGCAGCCGCTCCCCACCAGAAGCCTGCAGGAGTCGGAGCCCCCAAAACTTTTGATGAATTCTCAAGGCGGAGGGGACGCTTTCGAGAATGAGGTCCAAGACCTAGCAGACAAGCGTCCGATTTCCAAGGTGTCCCAGGGCCATTTCAGTGGACCAGGCCCAAAAAGGAAAGAGCCTGCCGCCATTTTGAGAGTCCTGTGACAGCCGCCTATCGCTGCACCGCAAGAGTGGGCGCAACTCAGCTGAATTGCGGCTTTTGACACAGTGGACCAAAAACGGACGGAATGGCAACTGAAACGGTAAAGGGGCGCCCCACTACAACAGATGACACTCCACCTGGAGAGGCCCGTTCACGCCGCCTCCCCCGGGGCGCTCCACGCCGTTATTCGGAGCAGCATTGTAGGATACCAAAACCAGTGCGGCAACTTACTGGACATCACCTTGGTGCCATCGTTCTGCTGCCTTGGAACTATTCGCGCAACAGTTTGCTACTGATGACCCACCCCCCGCGACGCCCCATGCCGTTATTTGCTGGGTGGCAACTTACTAGACATCACTTTCGTGTCATCTAGATTTCAACGCGTTCTGCTGCCTTGGAACTATTCGCACAACAGTTTGCTACTGATGACCCACCCCCCGCGACGCCCCACGCCGGAAATCTGGACGTTGTGCTGCGTTGGGACTATTCGCACAGCCGACCGCTACTTCGTTGTTTTTCCCTAAAAATGTTTATATGTTATTACTATTTTTGTTTTCTTGTAATTTATTTATAAATTATTAAAGTTTTATAATCTTACTACTTTGTCGGAGTGCTATATATTTTTAATGTGACACATAATTGTAAAAACTTTGATGTACAAACAGTCATCCCTGGAATCTTCCGCTTCAGGCTCGGTCCCCTCCCCAATCACAATACAGGATGGTTTTCAGATAATAGCAACGCTTCTGCTGTGACGAATCTCATCGAGTGTGGGCCTTGATCTACTATAACTCCTTTGAAGAGGGGTGATTCTTTACAGCTGTGGCCATAAACTACATCTGCAGGGCTAGCTGATACCCTAGGACCAGCCTGGACAATCGGACACAGAGGAAAAGGAGTGTCAGAGGGTGCGGTAGTGAATAGGGCGAAAGGGAGGTGTCGGGCGGGCACAGGGTGTGATTCTCAGGGAACAGCAGCGCAGATGGGGGAGGTTTATTACCCATGCATAAGACAGAGAGCGGGGGTGACCACTGCCTGGGGGAGATGTTTGCGAGGGTGGGGAGCCATGCTAAGGATCGACAGCGTGCACAGAGTGGGTCTGGTCAAGGCATCTAAAATGGCTGCCGTGCACGACAAAAGTGTGGCATTTGAAAAAAGACAAGATGGCGCAGACAATGTTTTTCAACACTTCCTGATTTCCTTCGAATCGAACGTTAACAGACGTTGGGGCATATTACCAAAGTTAAGCGATATTTATCCCTAACGATGCTTAGCAACGATTTTTTTACCGTCAGAAATTATCGCAGATAAACCTTGCTATTATCAAGGTTTATCGGAAATACGATAAAAAACGACCGCAATGCATTAATATCGCTGAAAACTCAGCGATATTCATGCATTACCGAGCTAATGCTCTTAGCCATGTTATCCACCTCCCATTGGATAACATGGCTAAGAACTGCTCAGGGCAGGTGGTAGCTTTTAGAGATATTCGCCCTTATCTCGAATATTTCCAAAAGTTGATAATAGGAGATAGCGATGTTAGCGACTGTTTCCAGTCGCTAACATCTTGGCATGCCCACTTTGCATGTCATTAGTGATAAATATCACTCACATGCAAAGTGGGGCCCAAGATGGTCGCTATCTTCTACTAGCCGTCGCTAACTGGTGTTAGCAACAGCTAGGTAATACACATATAATTTTATCTCCGCGAAGCGGAGCGCTGTTACAGATATATATCTTGTTTCTGAACGTTAATTTCTCAAAATGCACTGAAGCACATATATTGAGACCTAGCAAAGGCACATCGGGCTACCAGTCCCTACAATTTTGCCAAGTTTCGTGCAAATCCATTCAGCTGTTCGATCCTACCGAGAGACAAGATGGCGGCCGCTACGGACTGTTTGGAATGTTTACAGACACCGGAGAGCCAATCAGCTTCGCTTCGCAAAGCTCCGTAACGCGAAAAGTACGCGAAGCGGTGCGCTGTTACAGATATATACCTTTTTTTGAACGTTAATTTCTCAAAATCCACTGGAGCACATATATTGAGATCTAGCAAAGGCACATCGGGCTACCAGTCCCTACAATTTTGCCAAGTTTCGTGCAAATCCATTCAGCTGTTCGATTATTATTATTTTAATTTTTTTTTGCCCCGCGGGGCCCTTTTAAAACCTCCACATCAAACCTAGGGGGTGAGCGACAATGTACTATGCCCCCTTATGGTCATTTGCCCCTTCGCTTCGGCCTCCTCTTGTCTCTCGATCCTACCGAGAGACAAGATGGCGGCCGCTACGGACTGTTTGGAATGTTGACAGACGCCGGAGAACCAATCAGCTTCGCTTCACAAAGCTCCGTTGCGCGAAAAGTCCGCGAACCAGAGCGCTGCCCGGTCCGCTGTTACAGATATATATCTTTTTTTAAACGTTAATTTCTCAAAATCCACTGGAGCACATATATTGAGACCTACAAAAGGCACATCGGGCTACCAGTCCCTACAATTTTGCCAAGTTTCGTGCAAATCCATTCAGCCGTTCGGGCTAAAAGTGAGGCCAACCGCCCTATGGAAAACTCAATGTTAAAAACACGTTTTGGGACCCCCCTTTTTTCTCAGCCCCCACTGGACGAACCCCCCCCAAATTTTCAAGGGCTGCTCAGAAACAAAATGTGCCATTTTCCTGAAAATTTCAGCCAATTCCGTCCACAAACGCCAAAGTTATTAGACATAGAATTTTCAAAAAACCCATAGAGAAAAAATCCTAACTATATATACCTACTGGCGACCGCCAGTAGGTAATATATATATATATACAAATGTGAAATCCCTTACTAGATACCTTGATGTGGGGAGAATACCACGAGGATTGAGAATTTTGGTGGCACCAACTTATGAGGACCCTGACCCTGAGATGTTGCAGAGGTGGGCCGAAAATAGTGCTAAATTATCAGAAAATATGTTAAAAATCCTCATCGAGTTCGCTGCGAAAGATAGAGCCAAAATGATTACACGCATTGAAGAAATACTAAAAGAACTGGACACAAAAGAAAACAAAGAGGAAATCGCGGAAAAAATGAAAGAAATAATAACAAGGCTGGAGAAACATGAAACCGAAATTAGAGAGAGAAAAGCAATACAATTCCAGAGGGATCGCAACGATTATATGAACGGGAGAATTTATACGTTTGCGAGAAAATTCGATCAAATAAGACGGCAACCATTAACATCAACAGATAAAGGACAAACCGCAACTGTGGAGCAAAGCGAGAACGAGATCAGCTCTGAATATGAGACTGAAAATGAAAGCAATCAGAGCGCAGAAATGTCTGGCCCGGCACCAACCCCAGCAAAGAACTGGCTTTTTTACGGTTGCAGCGCCTCAGGACACTACGTCCTCGGATCCCGCAAAATCATGGAGATGGGAGTGGAAGGAACCGACCAAACCAAAAACAACAACAAAAAGCAGGAGAAGAAAGAAAAGGAGATGGGGACAACAAGTGCAAAGGCAAAACAAACCAAAATACAGACAAAACAGACGCCGATGATGGATAAAACAAAAGACAACACAGTCATAAACTTAACCAATATGGAGCTATCACCACAGGAAATGGAAATTTTATCATTAGGGTTAACGTTTTGCAGCAACACGAACTTTGACTACGCTCAAACACAAATTGATTTGTTTTTATATGTCCGAAAATTGAAACTTCAAAAATACTTTGCAAACTCATGCCAACAAACCTCTGAGATGCCTAAGACTAACGAACTTAACCAAATGCTAAATGTAGCACACATGAAAACACTACAAACTTTGATTGACCTGGAACAGCAAAATGAGTATGAAAATGAAGATATCATGCCAAGTGGGGCAGCCATGAGTTCGGAGATAGACATTTATCATACAATTGAAACAAGATTCAAACCAAAATCAGTGTTTATGCCAGCGATGCCTAAAGATGGGCTAGACCTTTTCGCCGAATGCGTGACAAAAGACCTTAAGGAACTCTCCATTCTAAGTACCAAGCAACGACATTGGGAAAACCAGGACCACACACGTAAATACAATGACCTAATGGAAAAAATAAAAGCAAGATCTGACATTGTTGTTAGGTGGTCTGATAAAGGGGGAAATATAGTGCTATGGCCCCTAGAAATGTACAACCAAGAGGCGCTCAGTCAACTACAGGACAGAGAATGCTATGCAAGAATCAGTCCTACACACATTATAGGTATACAGGAGAAATACCATAATGAATTGTACAAATGGAGAGGGAAAGGCCTGCTGAGCAGAAAAGAATTTGAATTTTTGAAAAATGACTATCCTGTTACTGCCCAAATGTATCTAATCCCTAAGATACACAAAAATGACAAAATACCACCTGGAAGACCAATAATATCTGCAATAGGGAGTTTATTTGAGAACGCTAGTGTCTTCATAGACCATTTCCTACAACCAGAAGTTAAAAAACTCCCCGCTTACATAAAGGACACAGGAGACCTTTTAACAAAGATATATGATGTCAAATGGAAAGAGAAGTACCTATTTATGACATTGGATGTCCAGGCACTCTACACCAGCATTAGGTATAAGGACGGTCTGAATGCCATAAAACACTTTCTGGGGAAAAGACCTATAAACCTATTTGAACATACAAAAATGCTGCTGGAAATGACTGAGTGGTGCCTCACGAACAATACGTTCATGTTTGACAGAATGCACTACAAACAGGTCCAAGGTTCAGCCATGGGTACTTGCTTCTCCCCCAGCTATGCAAATCTGCATATGGGCTGGTTGGAGGAGCAGGTACTATGGACATTATACCAAGAAGTCATGACAACCAATGTGATTGTATATAAGAGATTTATTGATGATATCTTTATTTTGTGGGAGGGCAGTGTGGAGAGTGCAATGAGCTTTGCAGATGAATTGAATGAGAATGTACTGAATCTAAAATTCACCTGCAACACGAGCACTGAATCAATACAATTTCTAGATGTAGAATTGTTTGTCCAACACAATAATAAACAAACACGTACCTACCGTAAACCCACAGCAGGTAACGCGATCCTCCACGCCCACAGTTTCCACCCCACACCCTTAAAACAATCAATCCCGTATGCTGAAGGCCTCAGGATGACACGTAATTGTAGTACAAATGAGGGACTCACAGATGCCAAACAAAACCTCTTCATGAGACTCCAAAGGAGAGGGTACACAGACAAGACATGCAAAAATCAGAAGCGAAATGCAGCACAAGAACTCGACAGGAACTACTGTTCCCGGAGGTGCCAGACACAAGCAGAGACAAGCAAGAAAGACAACCCCCTAGGCTTATCACTGGTTTCAATCGATACCACTCGAACCTCAGAAAAATCTTAAGAAGGCACTGGCCATTGATCCATAATGATCCAACCATAGGGAGCACAGTAGGCGAGAGACCTTTGGTATCGTTTAGAAAAGCAAAATCAATGCGCAGCCAGCTTGTCTGTAATGCACCTGTCATTAAGAAGCAAAAAAACTGGCTACAGTCCCAGAAGGGTTTCAAAAAATGCAGCAAATGCAAAGCCTGCAACCATGGCATAAACACCACCAATGTCGAGTTACCCTTCGGAAGACCGCCCTATTACATCAGGGAACATTTCACATGCAAGACTGAGTTTGCTGTATACGTGCTCACGTGTGAATGTGGCAAAAAATACGTAGGGTCCACCATCCACCCTGTGCATGTGAGAATCCTACAACACCTGCGGGCAATCGCCAATGTAGACCAAACATATCCAGTGGCAAGACACATCCATGAGACTCATGGAGGCAATGCAGAAGGTCTGACGTACTTCGTCATAGACAGCATCCCCAGAAATGTCAGAGGCGGTAATCGTAAACTAGCTTTACGCCGCCTGGAGTCGAGATATATCATCCTCTTAAACTTCAAAATCCCTTCAGGCCTGAATGCGGATGGCCTCTTGCCTCCTCTCTTAACCAAGTACCCTTCAAAACATCTGCTGTTCACGCTTTCACTGTAAATACACCTCACATGTCACAATGGGTATGGGCACACCTGATATATCGTACAAATCACTTTATTTCACACACCCTTATTTTAGTCACCAGGCATCAACATGAGCATTTCTTTACGAGTCCCGGTTGATTTCCTCCCGCTGTATGAATAGTGACCAGCATGTACCTGAATACAAAATAGGCACTAGCCTATGAGAGGCTAACGGTGTGCAGTGAGCAGGTAAAATGTACTTACTACGTATTATGCCCTGCACGCACAAAAGTTATCGGGTCGGGCTTGAGGACTAGACCACTGTAGTCGGATGCCGGCTTCCTCACTCCCGTCCGAGCACCCAATAAGATGCTATGTCACTAAGGACTGCACAGCCCTGAGCCAATCACGCTGAATACAGGAACATGTATGGGCAGACAAACAGAGTATCATACGGGACATGAAAACAAACATTACAATGCAGCCAATGTCGGGAATTGAATAGCGAGTGATGTTATGTGACTACTTTTAATACAGTTAAAACATCGTGGTCATAAGATGTATTATGAGCACATATTGAAATGTTTAAAGTTTACCTGTTTAAAAATTATTTTGACAACAAGTGAAAACAGACTGCCATGATGACTCTAAATGTGCAAGTCATGTATTTGTTCACGTCATCACAGAGGGTGTAGCCTTTGAAACCATAGAAACAACCAGTACAAACGTGTTTTGTTAATTGAACCCATGACAACATGTACATGTATATATGTCGTAAAATCTAGAATGCATTTGTTAGTGAACAAGGCGGGAGGAAGCCGCCGAAACGCGTCTGAGCAGAAACTGATTATAAAATAAACCGTTTGGATTAAGATTCACGGAGTCAGCGCCTTCTTGAATTAGAAGTTTGGTGTGGTAAAGAATATATATATATGTATATATATATATTCCAACACAACCCAGTTTAGGAAAATAAATAAATCCACTGGTGCCGTGGCCACATTGCATGAACGGTTTTTATTTTTAGGCTTCGGGTAGACCCGACGCGTTTCGCAGTTACCTCACTGCTTTGTCAAGGGTGATTCAATAAAGTGAAATACACACATTTAAAGGTGCAGGGTTCAAACTTAATAAACATAGTAAAAATACTTCCGTTTTTAGTCTCAAGCAGAGTAAACATACTTAATTTCCCTTGTTTGCCCATTAATACATTCTAGCTAATCATTAGCTGTAATTTATAAACAAATCTCGCCCAAGTGGGCTGGTGTAATACTGATGTTGATGATCCATCAATAAAAAAAAATTTTTTATAAACAAATAATACATTTCGACCTTAACACTGTCGTAAATTTCAAAATAGTCTCTTAGTAATATAGCTCAAGTGAGCTAGTACACCGTTCAGGGCAAATCATCCTTGGAAAATACGTCTTTTTGTCTGCAAAGAAACAGATGAAAAACTGACTTTAAAAACTAGTTTGAACCCATAGTTTCCAAAACATTCAAAGTTTAAACTTTTAAAATCAAACAAAGAAATGCAGTAAGAACGAGGTAAGGGTACAGAACATGATTCATCTTAGGTGTATAGAAATCTCATTGTCCACATTCAAACCATAAGGAATCACGGTGTTATATTTTATGATTGTTTTTGACTCAAGCTTTCTTAGTTCAAGTGTGCGGTTCCCTCCTCTCTCCCTCAGGGGTAATGTATCTAGCACACAGAATTTCAGCAGATTGGGATTTTGGTTATGTTTTTCAAAAAAGTGACGAGCAACTGGGTATTGCCTATCATTCTTAGTGATTGCCCGCATATGCTCTAAGATACGCATTTTTGCCTTTTTGATTGTACTGCCTATATAAAATAGGTCGCGAAGGCATCTCAGAGCATAAATAGCAAATTCTGTTTCACAGGATAGGTGTTTCCAAATTTGAAATGCAGCAAGGTCTTTATTGAGTTTCACACTTTTACACTTCTGGCTAAAATGGCAAGCTTTGCATTTAGAACATGTAAAGAATCCTTGTACTGGGTTTCTTTTCTTGGTTTCTCTAATCTCGCCTTTCATCAATATATTCTTCAATGATTTATTTCGTCTGAACGTTATAGATGGTTGATCAGACAGATTTTCTTTCAAATCTTCATCGGTTCTAAGAACCTCCCAGAACTTCCTCAAACTCCTACGTACCTCCCATGCTTGGTTGTGGTATGTAGTGATAAATCTCATCTTGTTGTCACTTATCAGTTCTTTCCCTTTGTGAAAGAGCAAGTCCTCTCGCTTCACTAGGGCAACTTTGTCAACAGCAGTTTGAATCGTTTTAGAGCTGTATCCCCTCTCTTTAAATCTAGATATCATCACTTGTTGCTCTGCTTCAAAATCCCCGGAAGAGCTGCAATTGCGTTTGGCACGCAGCAATTCCCCATAGGGGATACTATTGATAAGATTTCTCGGGTGACAGCTCTGAGCTAGCAGCAAACTGTTGCCAGCTGTCTTTTTTCTGTACAATTTACTACAGATAATGTTGTTGACAATAGTGAGTTCTAGATCCAGAAATTCAATTTTCTTTTTGCTCATTTCGCTAGTAAATTGCAAATTGTAGTCATTTTGGTTTAGTTTGATAACAAACTCTTCTGCCTGGTGTTGCTCACCATCCCAGATGCAGAATACATCGTCAATGTACCTTACCCAGAGGACGACATGATCTTGGTACTGATCGATCTTCCGGGCAACCTGCTCCTCCCACCAGCCGAGGTATAGACCTGCAAAGCTGGGGGCAAAGCAGGTTCCCATTGTCGTCCCCTGGGTCTGTTTGTACAAAACTTTATTGAAAATGAAGAAATTATTCTTCAAACAAAGTGCGATCATTTCAAGCACCATGTCTGAATGTAACAGAAACGATAATGACCTTTCCCTTAGGAAGTGTCTGCATGCCTCTACACCAGCCGCATGAGGGATGCTGGTGTAGAGACTACACACATCCAAACTCATAAGCAGATAGCTCTCCTTCCATTCTATTCCGTTAATTGTTTTCAAAAAGTCTCCCGTGTCTTTGACATATGCAGGTAGACCCTGTACATACGGTTGAAGAAAGTAATCTACGTACTTTGATATATTCTCAAATGCACACCCTCTTGAAGATACTATAGGTCTCCCTGGTGGTATAGTGGCATGTTTATGGATTTTCGGCAATAGATACAAAATTGGGATTTTAGGGTCTTTACATTGCAAAAACAGATATTCCTTCTGTTCTAAAATACCATCATCCCTCCAACACAGCAGTTTCTTAGATACTTCATCAATAGTGTTATCATATTCATTTCTAGTTGCTACATTGTATTTAGTACAATCTGAATCTGATATATTCACTGAAAAAACCATAGGTTATAGACCATATATAGTTAGGAATTAGCATTTAAAAAACCTTATTTTACTCACACAAAACCATTGAAATTCCATATATAGTTAGTTGCACTAAATATATATCGCGCACCCGCAATCCACTGCTGATGATGTCACATATTACATCATTCATGACATGGTCAGTGACATCACTGATGACATCACTGATGACATCTCAAATGACATCACTGATGACATCACTGATGACATCATCCAGTGACTGTGTGTTTCTGTAAAGTTTAAATATGTTTGATATATTGAAGAATGAGTGGATGTATAAGTGTCTGGATGAAGGATTTAGTAGGTGCGTGACTGACTGTATGAGTGAGTGAATAAATGTGTCGTACTAAATGCATGGGTTAGTGACTAAACTGTCTGAATGTGTGCATCAGTATGTCTGTTGTGATGTAAACTGCTGCATGTGTTGATCATTAGCTATACGAGAGGCTATATGTGTTATTGATTGGTTGCCCAAGTATTTGTATGGGA
Source organism: Lissotriton helveticus (assembly GCF_964261635.1). Lineage (NCBI taxonomy): Eukaryota > Metazoa > Chordata > Amphibia > Caudata > Salamandridae > Lissotriton > Lissotriton helveticus. Next base: position 732,238,568 of record NC_136059.1, on the reverse strand, counting down.
GATTGAGTTTGTGTGGGGGTGGCTGGGAGGTGTGTGACTCTGTGCATAGATGTGTGAGCAGTTGATTCACTAGGTGTATGAGTTCAAGAGTGCATGTGGAAACAGCTACATGGGCGGTTGACTGTGTGCATGAGTGTATTGATGAGTGAATGGATATCTCAATGCTACATGTCATAGTAAGTACATATGTAAAACAAAGTACATGTGAGAGTTGGCATATATAAATAAATGTGCATGAGAGCCACTGAATGTGTGAGTGGCTGTATGGATCATTGTGAACTTGTATCAGGGATTGTATAAGAGAGTAAATATGTGTTAGTATATGTTTGAATAAGTAAGGTGTGTATAACTGTATAGTTGAGGAAATGGAGGTGAGATTGTTTCTTTGCATGACTGACTAGGTGTGTGAGTAACTCCATGGATGAGTGACAGTGTGTGAGTGTCTGTATACACTGAGTGTATCTAAGGTTATATTAGAGTCTGAAGAGGTTTATCGTATTAGCACAAGAATGATGTCAAATGAGATGTCATCAGTGATGTCATCAGTGATGTCATTTGAGATGTCATCAGTGATGTCATCAGTGATGTCACTGACCATGTCATGAATGATGTAATATGTGACATCATCAGCAGTGGATTGCGGGTGCGCGATATATAGTTAGTGCAACTAACTATATATGGAATTTCATTGGTTTTGTGTGAGTAAAATAAGGTTTTTTAAATGCTAATTCCTAACTATATATGGTCTATAACCTATGGTTTTTTCAGTGAATTTTCAAGGTTTTGTAAATGCTAATTCCTAACTATATATGGTCTCTAACCTATGGTTTTTTCAGTGAATTTCAATGGTTTTTTAATAGCAAATATCATAAGCTGTTGAATGTCAAGTACGTGGTAAGTAAAAACATTTTCGTGTTTATGCACACTGATCTGCTTTGAATGCTGCCCCCCCTCATTTCTATTAGGAGTACTCTCTCTTTGCAGATAGTGAAGGGTAGTTAACGCAGGCCTTTGCCCCCGTTGTAATCCGTTGTGCCTGCTTCTCTCTCCATTTGATTGATTGTTATCCAAGCATTTACTGTTTTAGAATTGGTTCTCTTTGGTTCATTCTCTATTTACAAACAAGCACAGAGTCGCAATACTCTGTTTAGTCTTTGCAGATAGTGAAAAATCGTGTAAAAAAACAAAAGGGATCGAGCAAAATCAGTAGGCCACTAATGGGATCTCTTTTTGACCTCGCTAAAATAGAAACATTAGAAACAACCCCTCATGAGAAATACGAAACTAGTGAGATGAACTGAGCTCCACACCATGATGGCTGCAAGACAGCTCGGCTCCGCCACCCACCCCGCCCAAAATAACGATAAACTCTATGCAAATATTACAAATATATACAACACACCAACAAAGTAACAGGGTAAAACATTTTATTAAATAACTATTTACATAACTATTTTATACTTTTTGTTGCCCGATCCGGCTAGCTCAATCGATCGAGCATGAAACTCATGCACTCTGATAGTTCAAAGTTTTGAGGAGTGCTTGTTAGACTGTCTGAAGCTTATTTGCACCTGCTACAGCTTCACTATTCTCAATGTAAGTGGGGGCTGTTTGAGGACGTGACTGCATTTGAAAACAATGTGATGCGGTGCCTCCCTGAACCGCTTGACGGAGGCCCCCGAGGGACGGTGTGATGGCGCGGACTCGGAGGGGGCGCTTGGCTCCGGCCCCCTCCCCAAGTCGTGTTGCCCTGGTGTGGCCTGAGATCGCCCCCGACATAGGTGGCCGGCTCCCGGGGTCAAGCGGAACTTTTTGCCTTTTGGTGACTCTTCCATTCTGGACCTTGTCCCACAATCCGTTTGACCTGAAGACACGCTGTAGTGGGGCGCCCCTTTACCGTTTCAGTTGCCATTCCGCCCGCTTTTGCTACACTGTGCCTCTTCCGCTATTCAGCTGTTTACCGCCCACTATTGCGACTACAGCGTTTCGCTCACCATGTAGTTGAGTTGCTCCCGCTCTTGCGGTGTAGCGATAGGCGGCTGCCACAGGACTCTCAAAATGGCGGCCGGCTCTTCAGATTTGGGCGTGGTCCACTAAAATGGCCCTGCGACACCTTGGAACTCGGACGCTTGTCTGCTAGGGCTTGGGCTCCATTCTCGAAAGCGTCCCCTCAGCCTTGAAGATTCTACAAAAGTCTTGGGGGCCCCCGACTCCCGCAGGCTTCTGGTGGGGAGCGGCTGCCATGATTGCTCGTGGAATGGCCACGACGGAGCTACGAGATGGTGGTGCTCTCATGCTGACGCCAGCTTCAGTCTGAAACATCCAGAAACACTGTAGACTACCAATTCGATCAGTTCCGGTAGCGCCCCAACGTGACCCGGTAGAGAAGAACTTGCCCTCCCCTCTTTGACTGATGGTTCTTGTTGCCTGTCCCTTCTGTTGTCATTTAACAGAACTATTTAGCCTCCTGAAAGGGGTTGTGTTCCGACCGCTGGTTGGTGGAGAGATTTTGACTATATTCTGGACCTGCGTTGTCGCGTAATGCGTCATATGACGCGCCGCGTTAGCGCATCCGGAAGTGCTCCAGTGTGCGAAGCGCAGCTTCCCGGAAGCGATCCAGGGCGCGGCGCGCAGCGCGTAACGTAAGCATAACAGGTCATGTGACTTGTTAATAAAACTTTTCATTGGTTCATTTTACTTTTCTTATTCTAATGATGAAAGGCTTGGTCATATGACCTAAAAATTACACTTTTTATTACTTTCGAACATTATTTTTTCTTAAACATATATGTTATAATGTTCCAAGCTAATGTACTTTCCCGGAAAATTTACAACTGTCCTGCAAGTAAAATATATTCCTTTTTCGAGAAAAAGGGCGTTTCTTCGTCCCATGACGGAGCCGTTGAGCAAAAGAGGCTCGGCCTGCTGTCTTAGTCGCCGATACGCCTGAATATCAGATTCTTATCGATCACTTTATGTTGCAGGAGTAGAAAACACAACAGCCCTTGACCATTTATCTTTACTGCGTTCCTGCGTATTATACCTTTTACCCTTCATGTAATTGGACTGCTTTATTTCACTTGCCTTTTACTGATTCGAAAACAGTGACTATTATTAAAAACTTTACCAATGTAAATACTACTACCAAGTTTTCTTTTAAAAACCTTTATTGTGAAAATGTCAGTATACAAATACGGGCCTATAACCACGTGGGCCGGCCACGGAGCAAACTGTAATCTTATATGATGAGGAGACATTTACACTGTAGAGGAACGTAACGGGCGGGCCATTAGGTTGCAAGAACTAAGGTGTCTAACAGTTGCGGAATCGGTGGACGTACATTTTATAATTAAAATACGACAGGGCCAGTTACAATAAAATTATCTAGATATACATTTGCGGGCAAGTACCATGGGTGACGTTAATTCGAACTTTCAATAGTACAGTAATCAATAACACATCAGAACTTAATATCAATAGGGATGTCGAAATATTCAATCAATTCTCGTCCCCGCCCGCCATGTGCTTCAAAACTGCATACGTATCTCGTGATATCAAGGTTGTGCAACCAGTACACAACAAGGAGTTACGAGTACCATTTATTCCGGCGCCATTTTGGACGAGGACGGGCAGGTCCAGGATATAGTCAAAATGTCTCCACCAACCATCGACTATGATGATGTTCATATGCTGTATTTATTAGAGTAACACTCATCTGTCCACATGAAATTAATTTGCCACAATTACCATGACTATATTTTTTTTCGGTTCCTCTGGAGAGTACATCGTGGCAGATGAGGCAGGTAATGTACCGGGCATTTACCTTTTTTGCATGTAGAGGAAAGGAAAAAAAATTCGAGCGTCCGAGTTCTACGGTGTCCCAGGGCCATTTTAGTGGACCAGGCCCAAATCCAAAGAACAGGCCGCCATTTTGAGAGTCCTGTTGCAGCCGCCTGTCGCTGTAGCAGCAAGAGCAGGCGAAACTCAGCTAGACGGCGCTCCACTGAAGGAACATAGACTTGCTGTGGACCTTTCATCTTTTCAACACACACCAGTGCGGCAACTTGCTAGACACCACCTCGGTGCCATCCGGATCTCGGCGCCCCACTGCAGATGAAGTGCCTCCACATGGAGGGAGAGACTCGTTTGCGCCGCCTCCCCCCCGCTTCTCAGAACTCTCAACTATGACACCACCTCAGTGCCATCCGGATCTTGGCGCCTTGTGCTGGTTCCGGCCTATTCACACATCGGTCCGCTACTGACGCCACCTCACAGGCCAACGGGGCACCCCACGCCGACTTTCGGCGCAGCATTGTAGGATGGCCACACCAGTGCGGCAACTTGCTGGACACCACCTCGGTGCCATCCGGATCTTGGCGCGTTGTGCTGCCTTCGGCCTATTCGCCGCAAGTGCGCACGCAACTCAGCTGCATAGCGAGTGAAACACCAAGGGGCGCCCCACTGCAGCCGAGGAACCTCCATCTTGGGGGCGACGCACAGCATCACATTGCTTTCCAATGCAATCAGATCCTCAAACAGCCCCCACTGACTGACGCGAAATCACAGGCCAACGGGGCGCCCCACGCCGACTTTCGGCGCAGCATTGTAGGATGGCCACACCAGTGCGGCAACTTGCTGGACACCACCTCGGTGCCATCCGGATCTTGGCGCGTTGTGCTGCCTTCGGCCTATTCGCACATCGATCCGCTACTGACGCCGCCTCACGTGCCAACGGATTTTCTACGCTTTTTATAGCCCTATGCCGCATAACAGGTCATGTGACTTGTTTATAAAACTTTTCATTGGTTCATTTTACTTTTGGTTTCCTAATGATGGAAGGCTTGATCATATGACCTAAAAATAACACTTTTCATTGGATTAAAACATTTTTTTTCCCAAACGATGAAAGCCCCACCTTGTTTCTGGATGTTTCAGACTGAAGCTGGCGTCAGCATGAAAGCACCACCATCTCGTGGCTCCGTCGTGGTCATTCCGCGAGCAATCATGGCAGCCGCTCCCCACCGGAAGCCTGCAGGAGTCGGGGGCCCCCAAGACTTTTGTAGAATCTTCAAGGCTGAGGGGACGCTTTCGAGAATGGGGTCCAAGACCTAGCAGACAAGCGTCCGAGTTCCAAGGTGTCCCAGGGCCATTTCAGTGGACCAGGCCCAAAAAGGAAAGAGCCTGCCGCCATTTTGAGAGTCCTGTGGCAGCCGCCTATCGCTGCACCGCAAGAGTGGGCGCAACTCAGCTGAATGGCGGATTTTGGCACAGTGTACCAAAAGCGGGCGGAATGGCAACTGAAACGGTAAAGGGGCACCCCACTACAGCAGACGAGCCTCCACCTGGGGAGGCCCGTTCACGCCGCCTCACCCCCCCCCCCGGGGCGCCCCACGCCGTTATTCGGAGCAGCATTGTAGGATACCAAAACCAGTGCGGCAACTTACTGGACATCACCTGGGTGCCATCCACATCTCAGCGCGTTCTGCTGCCTTGGGACTATTCGCACAACAGACCGCTACTGACGAGGCCTCCCCCCGCACCCCCTGGGACGCCCCACGCCGTTTTTCGGAGCTGCATTGTAGGATACCAAAAACCAGTGCGGCACCCAGGTAACATCACCTGGGTGCCGTCCAGAACTCAGCACGTTGTGCTGCCTTGGGACTATTCGCACAAAACACAGCTACTGACCATTGTTGCTTCTTTTTTCAAAAAAATGTTTAAATGTATTTACTGTTTTTGTTGCGTTGTATATATTTATAAGTTATTAAAGTTTTATAATCCTACTACTTTGTTGGAGTGCTATATATTTTTAATGTGACACATAATTGTAAAAACTTTGATGTACAAAGAGGCATCCCTGGAATCTTCCGCTTCAGGCTCGGTCCCCTCCCCAATCACAATACAGGATGGTTTTCAGATAGTAGGAACGCGTGTGGTGTGACGGATCTCATCGGGTGGGGGCCTTGATCTACTGTAACTCCTTTGAAGAGGGGTGATTCCTTACAGCTGGGGCCATAAATTACATCTGCAAGGCTAGGTGATAGCCTGGTACCGGCCTGGACAATCGGACACAGAGGAAGAGGAGTGTCAGAGGGTGCGGTAGTGAATAGGGCAAAAGGGGGGTGTCGGGCGGGCACAGGGTGTGATTCTCAAGGAAGAGCAGCGCAGATGGGGGGAGGTTTATTGCCCATGCATAAGACAGAGAGTGGGGGTGACCAGTGCCTGGGGAGATGCTTGCGAGGGTGGGGAGCCATGCTAAGGATCGACAGCGTGCAGAGAGTGGGTCTGGTCAAGGCATCTAAAATGGCTGCCGTGCACGACAAAAGTGTGGCATTTGAAAAAAGGCAAGATGGCGCAGACAATGTTTTTCAACACTTCCTGATTTCCTTCGAATCGAACATTAACAGACGTTATCTCTCCCACACTACCGGTCCCCCTGTGCTTAAACGCCGAGATAGTAGGGACTGCATTCCGTGGAGATAGGCCGAGACGTCACTCAGCAAAAAAAAAAGTCTATAAACATACAATAAGTTAAAAGTCAATCATTCTTGTTTCCTTGTAGTACGCTCCCCAGTCCGCTTTCCGTTACGCGTACCGGGCGCACCCCACAAAAAAAAAGCCTCCACATCAAACCTAGGGGGTCAGGGAGGATCTACTATGCCCCCTTATGGTCATTTGCCCCTTCGCTTTGGCCTCCTCTTGTCTCTCGATCCTACCGAGAGACAAGATGGCGGCCGCTACGGACGGTTTGGAATGTTTACAGACACCGGAGAGCCAATCAGCTTCGCTTCGCAAAGCTCCGTAACGCGAAAAGTACGCGAACCGGATCGCTGTTACAGATATATATCTTTTTTTGAACGTTAGTTTCTCAAAATCCACTGGAGCACATATATTGAGACCTAGCAAAGGCACATCGGGCTACCAGTCCCTACAATTTTGCCAAGTTTCGTGCAAATCCATTCAGCCGTTCGGGCTAAAAGTGAGGCCAACCGCCCTATGGAAATTAACATGGGAAAAACGCGTTTTGGGACCCCCCTTTTTTCTCGGCCCCCCCTTGACGAACCCCCCCTAAATTTTCAGGGGCTGCTCAGAAACAAAATGTTCAAAATTTCAGCCAATTCCGTCCACAAACGCCAAAGTTATTAGACATAGAATTTTCAAAAATCCCATAGAGAAAAAATCCTAACTATATATACCTACTGGCGACCGCCAGTAGGTAATATATATATATATATATTTATATATATTAATCCAAAAGCCTCCGCGCTTAGAGAATGCACTCCACAGGGAAAAGTTTAACAAAACCTTTAATGCAGGGAGCATTTAACACAGTCCGACAAATTGATTCCCCTACGCGTTTCGGTGCCCTGCACCTTAATCATGGGGTAGTGAGGCAAGTTAAAAACACAGGTGTAGGCATACCACATATATTACCCTTTGAGGCACGTGTCCACCAGTGCACAGCATGCCGGGAGTGGTAGTCCCGATTTTTCCTCTCTGGTGAGGTCCGTTTTTTAACCTTCATTTCTTCAGCCTCTGTAAACAACAATGTTCCGGCTATATATGTGGTATGCCTACACCTGTGTGTTTAACTTGCCTCACTACCCCATGATTAAGGTGCAGGGCACCGAAACGCGTAGGGGAATCAATTTGTCGGACTGTGTTAAATGCTCCCTGCATTAAAGGTTTTGTTAAACTTTTCCCTGTGGAGTGCATTCTCTAAGCGCGGAGGCTTTTGGATTAACATGACACACGGCAGCTCCAGCCGTGGGGGAGTGCACCGCCGAAATCACCGAAGGAAGGTCTGTGTGGCTGTGCACTGTAACAGCCTGTTCCAGCACAAGGAAATAAGCCATTTGGGAAGCGTTTAAACTGAACTGAGACCCACTGGAGGGTCGGAACATTGTTTTTTACAGAGTCTGAAGAAATGAAGGTTAAAAAACGGACCTCACCAGAGAGGAAAAATCGGGACTACCACTCCCGGCATGCTGTGCACTGGTGGACACGTGCCTCAAAGGGTAATATATGTGGTATGCCTACACCTGTGTTTTTAACTTGCCTCACTACCCCATGATTAAGGTGCAGGGCACCGAAACGCGTAGGGGAATCAATTTGTCGGACTGTGTTAAATGCTCCCTGCATTAAAGGTTTTGTTAAACTTTTCCCTGTGGAGTGCATTCTCTAAGCGCGGAGGCTTTTGGATTAACATGACACACGGCAGCTCCAGCCGTGGGGGAGTGCACCGCCGAAATCACCGAAGGAAGGTCTGTGTGGCTGTGCACTGTAACAGCCTGTTCCAGCACAAGGAAATAAGCCATTTGGGAAGCGTTTAAACTGAACTGAGACCCACTGGAGGGTCGGAACATTGTTGTTTACAGAGGCTGAAGAAATGAAGGTTAAAAAACGGACCTCACCAGAGAGGAAAAATCGGGACTACCACTCCCGGCATGCTGTGCACTGGTGGACACGTGCCTCAAAGGGTAATATATGTAGTATGCCTACACCTGTGTTTTTAACTTGCCTCACTACCCCATGATTAAGGTGCAGGGCACCGAAACGCGTAGGGGAATCAATTTGTCGGACTGTGTTAAATGCTCCCTGCATTAAAGGTTTTGTTAAACTTTTCCCTGTGGAGTGCATTCTCTAAGCGCGGAGGCTTTTGGATTAACATGACACACGGCAGCTCCAGCCGTGGGGGAGTGCACCGCCGAAATCACCGAAGGAAGGTCTGTGTGGCTGTGCACTGTAACAGCCTGTTCCAGCACAAGGAAATAAGCCATTTGGGAAGCGTTTAAACTGAACTGAGACCCACTGGAGGGTCGGAACATTGTTGTTTACAGAGGCTGAAGAAATGAAGGTTAAAAAACGGACCTCACCAGAGAGGAAAAATCGGGACTACCACTCCCGGCATGCTGTGCACTGGTGGACACGTGCCTCAAAGGGTAATATATGTGGTATGCCTACACCTGTGTTTTTAACTTGCCTCACTACCCCATGATTAAGGTGCAGGGCACCGAAACGCGTAGGGGAATCAATTTGTCGGACTGTGTTAAATGCTCCCTGCATTAAAGGTTTTGTTAAACTTTTCCCTGTGGAGTGCATTCTCTAAGCGCGGAGGCTTTTGGATTAATATTTATATATATATATATATATATATATATATATATATGCCGTACAAATTGGAACCTATATATATTTATTAAAGTAATAACAAAATGACAAAAGTATAAATATTAATAATATATCTATATGAATAAATAGTAATACATAATTATTCATCAATAAAGATTATTCAAATATTAATTAATTAACTTCCCTCCCTAAACCCATGTAAACCTATCAGCACACACCAAAAATAAAACTAAATAAATAAGTATAGCACAATTCACATAATTGATAATAAATTACATGATTAATTAACAATTGATAGTTAAATATTAATGAATTAGGGTCCCACCCTATAGCTATACAAACCCACCAACCTTCTCCTAAAATGTAACTAAAATATATTTGTATTAGATACTTTACATAATAAATAATTAATTAATAAATAGCCATTAATTGTTAATTAATTATATCTTGATTAACTTCCCATCCTCTACCCCTACAAACCTAGAAACCCACACCTAAAATATAGCAAAAAAAATCTGTATTACTTAATTTACATATTTAATACCAACCACAAAAATCATTACAAGTTATAAATAAATTATTAATTCATTATTACTTAATTAACGTCCCACCCTATCTCCCTACAACCTGCTAGAATACTATAAATTATTATTAACTAATAAATAAAGAATTCTAAATCACTTCAAATTAAAAATTATATTTTACAAAATGTATAATTATACAAACAATAATAACACTTACATTAATATATGAACTAAGACACATTAAAACAATTGAAAAACTATATATTTTACAACTATATTACAGAAACCAATGTTAAAAACAATGATTTTCTTAAAAGCAATGTTGCTTCCCTAAAATAAACGCATTTCCTTTCCAATATTTCTTTCTCCTGATCTTTGCAACTGGATATTTTGTCCAAGCACCTCCTGTGGGACTTGGATTTATCCTAGTTCAGAGAGACACTGACCCTGAAGCACCTACTCATGTGATTGTGTGTACTAGTCATAGTCTTACTATCCTAATGTGGCCTAGTCACAAGGTGAGATAGAATCCCTGGCTGTAGTGTGAGCCTTTGGGCACTATAATGTTTTTCTGCATGGATATTTTGTCCAAGCACCTCCTGTGGGACTTGGATTTATCCTAGTTCAGAGAGACACTGACCCTGAAGCACCTACTCATGTGATTGTGTGTACTAGTCATAGTCTTACTATCCTAATGTGGCCTAGTCACAAGGTGAGATAGAATCCCTGGCTGTAGTGTGAGCCTTTGGGCACTATAATGTTTTTCTGCATGTTAGATGCCTCACCGTTCTGACAGACCATCAACTTGGCAACCCAAAAGCCAAAATGTCCCCTCCTATTGATAAACAGGGTTTACTTTAGCAGGACTACCTATTTGAAGCAATTCACAGGACATGCAAAAGACAAGAATCCTGTCTACTTTATATCATGTTTTCCTATAGAAACCTCAGAAACCCTTCCATCCACAGTGGAGATATACCTGAGCAGTGTCATTTAAGGGTCACAGATCTGTCCCCTGAGGCATTGAGAAATAATACATTCATCCAGACAAGACCCCACCATGTGTGAGTTGCAGGCACTGATCGAGTCTCAGCAATGGAAGGAATGGGGAAGATTCATAAGAAATATTCCTAAAGTTAAATGAAATATCTACAAAAATTGAAAAACGTGAAGGAAGAGGTAGCATACATTCAAAAGGACTGCTTCTGCCTGTCTCACTATGGGTCATTCCCAGGTCTCTGCAAATATATGACAGAGATGTTGCATGAACAAATCAAGGAGTTTTTGTCACAAAACGACCTCAAGGCAAAAGCTGGGGTGTCTACAGCCAGACTGAGGAGTTGAGAGGAACATCTCCTCAACCCCGCCTTTTCAGAAAAGTAATTGAAATACTACGTCAAAAAGTTAGGCTTTAAGCACCTTTTTTGCTGCAGGCCAATGGTATAGTCAAATGTTTTATGACCACTCTGAAGAGAACTTTCCAAGTAGGTAAATTCACTGGCCAGTCCCCATCAAAGTCTTATCTCAGAGACTTTGAGGCTGATTCCCAAAGGTAAACTTACACTTTTTTGTCAGTTTACTTTTGTTTTAGAATTTACAATCTCTGATTAATTATAAAGTTGAGGACTGGGAAGGCTACACTGTCTAGGCAGAGAAATCGCCACATAAAAAAATAGACATGTCATATATTGTTGTGTGGAGTTCTCCGGCACAGCTTTGTAACTGATTTATTAAATCGGAGATTATAAATCAATCTGACAGTGAGTATTGAGAAAATCCTCCTAGTACCACAAACATAGCTCAGGCTGAACTGATCATTGAGTGGAAAAAGATACAACAACCTATGACACATCGGGCAAAAAGAAAGTAAGTCATTAATAAGAACATTTGCATGTTGACCTCCCGCCTTATGCAATTGTTGACATAAATTGTTTCATGATCATTGCCTGGTGGCATGAACACACCATCACTCAAAACTCTTCGTATTTCAAGATTCTGCATGTAGAGCAGTGTGGGGAAATAATGACTAATATGGATCAAGGAGAAGGCTGTGGCTCAATCTGGGAACAGGCTTTTAATAAGTTTTGACAGTGACTCCAGACCACCTTTGAATGTTTCAATTACAGCTCCTCCTGTTCCGATATGCTTTCGGACATTTCATTCTTTCCTGTTCTTATGCCACAACCGTCTTACAATCTTGATGCCTCTGTGGCAACTAACTCCCCAACAGTTGTGTCCTAGACATTCTAATCACCCCTCAGAATGTTTTACAACTGTTATAATGAACTACAATGAACCATTTATTGTGTTGTGGGGGGATGCAATGTTGTGAATGCTCCAGCTGATGGGTGTGTCCTCCCGCCCAGCGTGGTGATACATTTCCAGGCTCCGCAATGAGAGTGGAAACTCTTTCGGGCGGGGGACTTCAGTTGGCACGCAGCCAATAGCGGAACATAGGCCCCCGAACTCCAGGGGGCCTTCTCAGCACAGTACCCTGACCTGTGAGCTCCAGATTGAGTCTGGGGGAGGGCACCTCCATATACCTTGCAGGGGGACCCGCTCAAGTTTCGTTCCACTACTGCACGCAGCCACCAATGAGGGATGATCAACCATGTCACTCTTGTGACAGTGTTTTACTGCGTAATTTCTTAGAGGGCCTTTTAAAGTAAAAGGTAATTCATGTATTATTAAATACCCTAGAGTGATTGCCTGTGAGTTTGTCATAGCTGGTGATCCAAACTAATAAGTCGCTCATGAATAAAAGAATGATTGAAGTTCCCTGCATGTGCTACTGGTCGATAAGGTGATTCCAGTTCATTGCAGGTTCCTCTTAAAGAGAAGGGAAGAAGAGAAAAAAAGAATGCAAATTAGCGCCTGGGCTGGAAAATGTGATGATGGAAAAGGGGCGTTCCCTCAATGAGAACACATCAACAAACTAAAAACAAAGGAACTTGCAACAAACTTTGTATCCTAACACATTTCAGAATAAATGCTGGACTCATATGTAAATTAAATGTACATCATACAAACCAATAATTTATGCTACTTAAAACAAATTAGCCAAAAGACTGCATCCTTTTCAAGCAACCAGTTTGTACACACGGAGCCCATTTTCAGTCGACATATATTTCGTAATCCTGAAGACACTGCACTACAGTATCCGAAATTGCTGGTAATGTGTAAGATATTGCATGTATTCAAATGTTTAACTGCAACTTCACTGCCTATAATTGTATTTTGCTGTTCAGTTGAAAGGTTTTGCCTTTTGTAAACTGTGTGTTATAATTGTTAAAAACATTGCAGTGTAGAATTGGGCCGATTCTTTGATATGCGATTCAGACATAAAAATTAAAGTTTTTGAAGAATTCTCGATTTTTGCATTTTGCTGCTTTAAACCACAATCCGAAAAGATGCACAAAGTTCCCCTAGGGAGTAGTATTAGTATAGTGGAGTGGTATTGCTTACTCTCTCCGAGTGTGGTTGTATGTGAAAGTTAGGGACAGGTATCCCTTGTCGGAACTAGGGATGCCTCACACAACAGGCTGGTTTAACGGCTGCTGTCATCTCACCAGCCAATTGTCTCGTGTCATCATCGGCTTCCTGCTCCTACGTCAAGCCGGCGCTGCAATGCCTGACGGGTAGCCCTTAGTGCTACACTTTTGTGGAGATCTTTTGTTCCTGGCCGTTGATTGAGTGCGTGTGAGGGGCCTAAGTGATTAAGTAGTGAGCGTGAGGTGAGGTAAGTTAAAAAGGTTAGTATAGTCTACTCTAGTCAGTTTATTCATGTAGCTAACTACCTTGTTAAAATAAGAGGGGTATAGGGACTCAACCAGGCTATGGGTGGGGGACCCGTTCAACCCTCGTTAGTGATCAGGTCAACATGTTTCATGCCATCACGGCAATTCGTCAGGACCTAAATAGTGCTCATAAACTAGAAAAGAGCCCAGGATGGGCTAAGGAGTGTAGCGGATACAACCTGAAGGGTCAAAGACTGGAACAGGAAGAGTTCCTGTGTTGCAATCCGCCCTATAGGAAAGTGAGAGAAAGACACAAAATAATGACTGTTCTCCACAAAATTATCATACAATCCTAGATCCCAAGTGGGGAGCGCTGATTAACGTCCACCCGGGGTGTGTAATGACCAGTAGAATGGAGAGAGGTGGAAAAATACCAATGACTAGAGTGAGTTTTGATTAGGTACAATTTACCATATTGGGTTACCAACAAACATATGTTCAATCAGCAGTGTGGTCGATTATATTAGTTGGTACTGTGAGGAAAATGGTGCCGAAGATGAGCCTCTTAAGGAGGAGAACTAAAGTATTAAAAAATTAGAGGAATAGAAAGGTAAATTTCTTTGGACTTACCCTCAATAGCTGCTACCGGTCCCCACAGACTGCTCTCGTGGGACCTGCGCTATCAACTAATTATCTAGAAAGATAAAGAAGGGAGAGGGAATTCTAAGTGAACTTGAGGGGAGCAATGATCTATCCTCAAGGACAGAGCGTTCAGTGCTGTAAGCTAGTCTCACTGTGGTTTTACCTACCAACCGGTGGTGTCAGTAGGAACATACCACTCAGATGACGCTGCAGCCCAGCCGGGAAACCAGCAGATTGATCCCGGGTCACCACAGCACCCACAGTGCATCCCCATGCGGTGACCGCGATGCCCCCTAAGGGAAGAGCCTAACGTGACCAACTCGCCCCCACACCGATGTCTCGGACTGGGTGGCGGATGGCCGCGAGCTGACAGTATACAGCGGCCCACGGGGATAGTCACTGTAACGGCCGGGGACCCGAGCACTACATCAGCCCCGTGTCTACGCTTACAGCCCAGCAGAGGGCTACTCCCCCGTGCCCCCCGGGTAGCAGGAAACCCGCGGTCAGTGGACGTCGCCTGCAGACTTACTGAGCCCAACCGATATCTGGAGGCAGTGTTAAGCCCATCGACCCCCAACGTCTTGGAAAAAGGACTAGGATTCGTCCCTACACCCATCCCAGACAGCTTCCAGGAGACGATTGAAATCAAGAATCTCTTCAGGAAAGTACGGTTACGAGCCTTTTTTGATGGAAAACCCAAACCTAACAACCAGGGTACCGGTCTTAAGAAACCTTCCACCTTTACCCCGACGGATGGGATGGTTCCCCCTGAGGTCCTTACCTTTGAGCGAGCCGTCCTGGCAAGCCTGAAAAAGAAACCTAACATCAAACAATTCAACAACCTGACGACTGCTGAAAGACAAGCCGTAGACACATTAGGTAATGATGTCACGATTGTTATCAAACAAGCAGACAAGGGAGGTGCCACGGTCATACAGGATCGCCACGACTACGATCTCGAATGTAGACGGCAACTTTCCAACACCACCCACTACAGGCCCCTCCCTGTGGACCCTACCAAGCGCTTGTCTACCACCATCATGAGTCTGGTGCTCGAAGGCGAAACAAATGAGTGGATCACTAGGAAGGAAGCTGATTTCCTTATCACACCAGAACCTATAACATCATACTTTTACACCCTTCCGAAAATCCACAAAGGCATCACCCCGGTCCCCGGCAGACCAATCGTCTCCGGAATAGGATCTTTATTGGAACCTTTGTCCCAGTTTTGCGATGTCTTCCTACAACCAGTAGTGAAAAAGATCCCCTCCTATCTCCAGGACACCAGGGATGTCCTTCGTTTGATAAATGATGTGGATGGAAGAACAGATGTTGACCTCCTACTGACCCTAGACGTGGAAGCGCTATACAAGCACTTTCCCACAACAGGCAACCTTAGAGGCAGTGGAATCCACCCTGAGACTGGAAGAATGGACATCCCCTACCCCGGTCTCCTTTATCATGGAGTTAGCCAACATAACCCTCACAGAGAACTTTTTCAAGTACGAATCAGAACTATACCATCAGATCCGTGGAACTTCTATGGGTTCAACTTTCGCGCCAAGTGTGGCTTGTATTTACATGGCCGCCTTCGAGAAATTTCACATCTACTCCTCAGAACACAACCCATTTCGTGAGAACCTCACCCTATGGCGTCGTTACATTGACGACATCCTGATTTTTTGGAAAGGAGACCGGACCAGGTGCAATGCGTTCTGCACGTGGATCAACCACCAGGATCCATATTTGAAATTCACAGGAACCATCTCTGAACATTCCATACCTTTCCTGGACCTTACCATCGTACTGGGCCCGTCAGAAATCTCGACCACCCTCTACAAAAAGGAGACCGATAGAAACAGCCTCTTGCTCTACAATAGCCATCATACAAGGGCACTGAGGGATAACCTCCCTCTTGGTCAATTTTTAAGGCTCCGTAGAAACTGTACCACGACCTCCGATTACGGACGGGAAGCGAACCTTCTACAACACAAACTCCAGGAAAGGGGGTATCCAACGAGACTACTACAACGTTCGGCGAAGAGAGCCCTCAATAACAACAGGGAATCTCTCCTAGAAACCCACACAAAGGAGAAAGAAGATATGATCACTTGTGTAACATCCTATACGAAGAATTCCTCCTTCATCAAAAAAACAGTGAACTCCCACTGGGGCATCCTGAACTCAGTGAATTTGGACATCCCTCGCCCCCATTTCGCCTTCAAAAGAACCACCAACCTGAAGGATCAATTGGTCCATACCCGTCCAAAAAAGACCAGCACTCACCCACAGAACACACTTTGGGATCTGCCCCCAGTGACAGGGCACTACCGCTGTGGCAACTGTGTCGTCTGCCCACAAACCACACAAACCAAATCAGTCCAACTCTCAGATACTTTTATTTGGCACTTGAAGAGACATACTAACTGCAATAGCAACAAGTGCATTTACATGTTGACCTGCCCTTGTGGTCTGAAGTACATTGGGATGACGACATGCGCAGTGAAGACACGCGTTATGGAACACAACAGCAATATCCGCTGCCATAAGACTCATACTCGCCTGTATGAACACTGCAAGCAACAGGGTCATGTCGCAGAGGACATACAGTGGGTAATATTGGAGTGGCATCCCTCATCAAACCAGCAGGCCCTGTTCAGAATTGAACAGAGATGGGTTCACCGCCTACATCTAGATACTGAAGGACTAAATGATTCCGTCCCCTGGAACACACTAACTAGATGACTTGGGGCCGGGATCATGTGATTCTCCACCTGGGCTATCTACTATCCCTGTAAGTGGTGTCGACTATCCCCATACAAGATGCATCCCCGGGGTATGTCCGAGATACACTGAGAGCACATACCGACATGTTTATACCCCTGCAGGGGAGATACAGTGTGCAAAATTGCTCTACCCTATTCCCCTTTCAAAACACCATTTTTGATACACTGAGAGGAATGCTTACCACTCCTCAGCCCCACTCATCCCCCTGTGTCATGGTCCATCTCACACAGTTCTGCAAACCACATCATGAGTGGCTGACCTCCCTCCTGGCCTGACCCCGTACTTAGAGATGAGTATGCCACTCTCTCTCTTTCTTTCTCCCCTATACATCACCTTTATCACTGGGGACCCCGGGACACCTCTTCGTCCACCTCACGACCTCTGCCCTTACGACAACAATGATCATTTTTGACTCCACTTTGTGATCATCATGTTTGGATCCCCCCCTTAACTTTTGCTAATAATTTTTGCAACTAGTCTGGAGCTTTGGAGCTGATTCCTGCACGCTCACCGATAGTGACAGGTAAACACAAACAAGGGCACCCCGGTTGGCCCACCCGCCCAATCCAAAATGGCGCACCGTCTGTTTAGCAGGGATATGCATTTTGATAATGTCTGGGCGGCTATACAACATTCATTCTATGTCTATGCCACCAACCCACGAGAATTCTCCTTTGATGCTCGATTACTGATCTCGCCATCACGACGGACCGCCTGTCCGGCTAATTAAGATATATCCACAATTCTCATTCAGTTGTAATACTCCTGTACTCCATTCCAAGATGGCGCTTGCACTGATATGATGACACATACACGCCGTCATCCCCACGCACCGGGACTTCGAGCCGGTTTGAGACGTATCGCCTAGCAACTAGCAACTTGACACGCCCCCAATCACGATCACGAACTCGGATATATCGGCGCTAAGAACCCCGCCACACCGCCAGCTGCTTCACGTGCCAAGCCGCGTCGGTGTTGTGGGATTAGGTGCAGAGGTAACTTCCTCGCGCCTGTAAGGTAAGGGGGTCGATGGGCTTAACACTGCCTCCAGATATCGGTTGGGCTCAGTAAGTCTGCAGGCGACGTCCACTGACCGCGGGTTTCCTGCTACCGGGGGGGCACGGGGGAGCAGCCCTCTGCTGGGCTGTAAGCGTAGACACGGGGCTGATGTAGTGCTCGGGTCCCCGGCCGTTACAGTGACTATCCCCGTGGGCCGCTGTATACTGTCAGCTCGCGGCCATCCGCCACCCAGTCCGAGACATCGGTGTGGGGGCGAGTTGGTCACGTTAGGCTCTTCCCTTAGGGGGCATTGCGGTCACCGCATGGGGATGCACTGTGGGTGCTGTGGTGACCCGGGATCAATCTGCTGGTTTCCCGGCTGGGCTGCAGCGTCATCTGAGTGGTATGTTCCTACTGACACCACCGGTTGGTAGGTAAAACCACAGTGAGACTAGCTTACAGCACTGAACGCTCTGTCCTTGAGGATAGATCATTGCTCCCCTCAAGTTCACTTAGAATTCCCTCTCCCTTCTTTATCTTTCTAGATAATTAGTTGATAGCGCAGGTCCCACGAGAGCAGTCTGTGGCGACCGGTAGCAGCTATTGAGGGTAAGTCCAAAGAAATTGACCTTTCTATTCCTCTAATTTTTTAATACTCTAGTTCTCCTCCTTAAGAGGCTCATCTTCGGCACCATTTTCCTCACAGTACCAACTAATATAATCGACCACACTGCTGATTGAACATATGTTTGTTGGTAACCCAATATGGTAAATTGTACCTAATCAAAACTCACTCTAGTCATTGGTATTTTTCCACCTCTCTCCATTCTACTGGTCATTACACACCCCGGGTGGACGTTAATCAGCGCTCCCCACTTGGGATCTAGGATTGTATGATAATTTTGTGGAGAACAGTCATTATTTTGTGTCTTTCTCTCACTTTCCTATAGGGCGGATTGCAACACAGGAACTCATCCTGTTCCAGTCTTTGACCCTTCAGGTTGTATCCGCTACACTCCTTAGCCCATCCTGGGCTCTTTTCTAGTTTATGAGCACTATTTAGGTCCTGACGAATTGCCGTGATGGCATGAAACATGTTGACCTGATCACTAACGAGGGTTGAACGGGTCCCCCACCCATAGCCTGGTTGAGTCCTTATACCCCTCTTATTTTAACAAGGTAGTTAGCTACATGAATAAACTGACTAGAGTAGACTATACTAACCTTTTTAACTTACCTCACCTCACGCTCACTACTTAATCACTTAGGCCCCTCACACGCACTCAATCAACGGCCAGGAACAAAAGATCTCCACAAAAGTGTAGCACTAAGGGCTACCCGTCAGGCATTGCAGCGCCGGCTTGACGTAGGAGCAGGAAGCCGATGATGACACGAGACAATTGGCTGGTGAGATGACAGCAGCCGTTAAACCAGCCTGTTGTGTGAGGCATCCCTAGTTCCGACAAGGGATACCTGTCCCTAACTTTCACATACAACCACACTCGGAGAGAGTAAGCAATACCACTCCACTATACTAATACTACTCCCTAGGGGAACTTTGTGCATCTTTTCGGATAGTGCTTGATGGGACGCGCATACTGGACCCCTTTAAATATTGTCCCTTCCCTGTCCCTCCCTGTTGTTCACTGCTTTAAACCACAACAAATATAAATTTGAACCTACTTAATGCTTTTTGTGGTTTTCCAGTTGTCTTTTGTGAGAAAAAAAATGAAGCAAACGCACGCGGTTAGGTTGCAACACATGCAAACGGGGCTGATGTGTCAGTTGTTGCTTCATCATGAGACCAGAGGCAGAGGAACCCTGGAAGCACTGGTGTGTGCTGTGCTTCACGCCTTATTCTACCAACGGATTATAGTATAATTAGTCTTCAAGAATATACTCCAGTGTAGTGGAGTGACACAGCCATTATTTGTTTTGGGGCTGATAACCTGATCACCGAGTGCACATGTAATAATAACTATAACTACAGATAGCTCTTAAAACTACATGTCTGTTTTGTTGTGGAAAAAAAAACTACATGTCTGGATTTTAAGCACTACATAATTACACGAAAAAGAGCACACTTTTCTATCGAACATTTTCTTCTCTTCCTTCTTGAAACCGAATGACATCCTGCACAAGACAAAGACATTTGACAAAAGATTTCCATGTCAATTGGTGTGATTAACTTTTTCTCTTGGTTGCTCCCATTTCTTAATCCTCCCCTGGATGAATTATTTGTAAAACCAAGAGGCAGCAAAGATGAATTATCAAAATTGCTCAAGAGCATAACTTGTTTGCACCCGGTTTTCTGCTGAAGGGTTACTGTAGCATTATGGAAGGGGTCATTGCTGTTTGTTCACCGCCTCGTTTAATATGCATTTCTCAGGAACACATTTAGCATCGATGCAATAGCACGGAGGGCATGCCATTATTTGTATGAAGTATAGACAGTGGAAGCTGGCATACGAGAAGGGGGGGGCGTCCACAAATATTCAAAAATAACGCGTACTGAACCGACGCCCTCCATCCGCTTCGGTCCGCTTCCGATGAACTGCATGCTGCAGTGCGGGCAACAATCCTGGCACTGCTCTCAGGTTGAGAGGGCATTGCCCTGAATGAAGGGAGCTGCCTCACACGGCGCTTCCCAGCTCCCTGGAGGCCTGAACGTATTCTAAACCAGCTTCACTGCTCGAACTGAGGTGCCGCCCCTGTCTATAGATCCTTGGAAATGAAATAACAAAGTTCTTGCAGGGCGTACGAATGTGCACCATTGGAACTAGATTTGGGCACATTAAGCCATTCATTCAGATTGAATGTGAATACAAAAATCGGACACATATGCAGGTTGCAGGCCATTTCAAATTACAAATTGAACATAAATCATATTGGGTCACAGGTTTCGCCTGGAAGAATTTGTCTGGGCAGACAACTGAAGAAATGTAAGGAGGTGTGTCGACACTGCAAATCAACTATGAAGGAAATCATATAAGTGGGAGCGACCTTAGACGTGTAAGGAAGTGTTTTTATAAAACTGGCCAATTATTGGTCTCTGAGAAAGTTTTCAGGAAGCCTCTCTTTTAAGATGCTGTTGTCAACAGTGTGAGAAGTTGGCCTGGCATATGCTGTCTACTATTGAAGTGGGCACCTTGCACCAGTCCAAACGACCCTTATTGATGGTAGGTTTAAAGACAACCCAAATAGAAAGCTATCCTAGTTGTAGCTGTGGAGAGCAGCCTTCAGGCTAAGTCTTGAAGGAATGTAAAGCAGCTTGTTTTATCAGTCTATAATCTCATGAATGACCAAATGAAAGGAGAATCACACCAGGTATAGATATAAAATATAGGTATTTATTCTAAACACATCCCACTAGCCTCTTCAAGAGGCTAGAGGCAAAAGTACATAAAGTAAACTTATTTAGCACCCAGTAAATTAGCACAATATACGTTGAGCCCCAGGGGCATACCAAACCATATATTAAGAAAGTGGTATAAGAACCACGACTGACATAGATACAAGGCCTAGAGCCTTTCGAACCGCTGGGGCCACCAGGAACCACCCAAGGTAGTGACACAGGGGACCCATGGAGGACGCGTGCAGTGTCAAAACACAGCCACGAATCACCATTAACTTCCATGGAGAAAGTCGCTGTTGGAAAATTACAGATTAAGGACACTTAGAAGAGGACTTGGAGCAAACCCCTTTAGAACTAGGCAGTTCTAGAGACAATACCCATAGGAGTACCGGAGTACTCAAGTTACCTCACCCAGGGAAGCCGGTGCATAGGTGTCTTTTGATGTCGGGTTTCGTTGTCATTTTCAATGGCGATCTGCTGCAAACTGCTGCTGGCGACCAAGTCGAAAGTGTCCGGGTGGATACAAGGGTGGATCGAACATCTGAAGAATCTGAAAGCAGAGGGGATAAAGTCTGGGTCACTTGCCAGTGACCAGGAAGGGAATGAGCGGATGCCCACCAATGTCGGGTGCTTTCAGATGAAGAAGGTGAAGCTTGACTCTTCAGCCACAAGGACCAGGAGGTGTTGACGACAACCAGGAACTTGATTCGAGCTGTTCCACAAAGGATGTTGAGTCCTGCGGTGTCGGTATCCGGATTGGACCCAACAAGCCTTGGCAACAGTAACCCACACAGAAAGCAAAGATTGGCTTTGGTGCAGACCAGCAAGGTCTGAGTGACTCACTTTTTGAAGGGGAGTCAGGGCAAGTTTGGATCAACCAGGGAAGCCCAAGAAACAGAAGAGTTGCCTTTGTGGGGACCCACCAGTCAATGGAACAGGGATTGCAAAGGGCCCTAAAGCAAAAATGCTAGAAGCGGGCTCACAGAACCCTTGTAGAGTGTAGGCCAAAAATCTTTGGTGCAGATGGTGCTTGGGGCTTGGACTATAAGTAGCCCTATGCACAACTTCGGGAAAGCTCGGGAAATCAATGCACTAGCAAATGTGTACGATGTCCAGGAGTTCCAGTCCCACATCTCTTGTGATGGCTGCGGGTCTCAGCTTTGCTGAGATCTCATGTCAGCCTCTGCGAAGTCTGGAAGTCTGTGTCCTGAGTCGCAACTTCTTTGGGGTCTGGCGGGAGGCTCGGAAATGCAGACCGGCAAGATGCTTCTTGGTGCCTGCTTGAGCAGGGGAGTCACTCCTTGACTCCAAGGGAGATTCTTCCATCTTCTAGTCATGCAGAATGTCAAAGTTCCAGGGTATATATTGCAGAGTTTCGTCCCGGTGTAATCTGAAGTCCTAAGGACTGGGATCCCATACTTATACTAAGTTAGGGGGTTGGACATACTCTAGGGACCCACCTATGGGAGGTTCCAGGGAGTGGGGTGGTTACACCCCTTTCCCTTTGTCCAGTTTTGCGCCAGTGTAGGGGCTGTAACCGGTTTTAACTGGGGTATGCACAGGAACACCAAGTGTGCCCCCAGCACTGTCTGAAAAGCATTCTATGAATGCACCAACTCAGCCCTAATACCCTAAAGCCTGTCTGGGAGGGGATTACACCCCCCTGTGACAGGAAACCTATTGTCCAGGCCTCCCCTGCCGGAGTTTCATCCAGCAGCAGGAGGTCAGACTCGTGTCTGTGGCTGCAGCATCCATTTTGTGATGCTGGGGCTCTTTTAAACTATTACCGGTCAGGTAAGTGTGTACATGTCTGTTCCCTCTAGAAGGGTGGAATTCTACCCCCCACCAGAACTGGCGAGGGGTAGGATTCCAAAGTGTTTGACACCAAACACATCATGTTTTCATGCAGCCATTCCAAAGTTAGCATTTACCGCAAGTTTATAATGCACTTAAGAGTATATGGTCTGGCTACATTACAGAACAGCATCGGAGAATGGTATACAACCTTTACCACGCAACTTTTACAACGACCTACCATTACCACGCAATTTTTTACAACGCAGGATCCATTACAACGAAGTACCATTACAACGCATGTATTTACAACGCAGGTACCTTTACAACGCATACCATTACAACGTAAGTATTGGTAAGTATATAATTTTATCAAAAATATTATAAGTTTGGGTTTTTGGGTAAAGGGGTATTTTTAGGGTTCAGGGTCAGTTTTGGGTTTTTGGGTAAAGGGGTATTTTTAGGGTTCAGGGTCAGTTTTGGGTTTTTGGGTAAAGGGGTATTTTTAGGGTTCAGGGTCAGTTTTGGGGTTTTTGGGTAAAGGGGTATTTTTAGGGTTCAGGGTCAGTTTTGAGTTTTTGGATAAAGGGGTATTTTTAGGGTTCAGGGTCAGTTTTGGTTTTTTGAGTAAAGGGATATTTTTAGGGTTCAGGGTCAGTTTTGAGTTTTTGGATAAAGGGGTATTTTTAGGGTTCAGGGTCAGTTTTGGGTTTTTGGGTAAAGGGGTATTTTTAGGGTTCAGGGTCAGTTTTGGGTTTTTGGGTAAAGGGGTATTTTTAGGGTTCAGGGTCAGTTTTGGGTTTTTGGGTAAAGGGGTATTTTTAGGGTTCAGGGTCAGTTTTGGGTTTTTGGGTAAAGGGGTATTTTTAGGGTTTAGGGTCAGTTTTGGGTTTTTGGGTAAAGGGGTATTTTTAGGGTTCAGGGTCAGTTTTGGGTTTTTGGGAAAAGGGGTATTTTTAGGGTTCAGGGTCAGTTTTGGGTTTTTGGGTAAAGGGGTATTTTTAGGGTTCAGGGTCAGTTTTGGGTTTTTAGGTAAAGGGGTATTTTTAGGGTTCAGGGTCAGTTTTGGGTTTTTGGGTAAAGGGGTATTTTTAGGGTTCAGGGTCAGTTTTGGGTTTTTAGGTAAAGGGGTATTTTTCGGGTTCAGGGTCAGTTTTGGGTTTTTTGGGTAAAGGGGTATTTTTAGGGTTCAGGGTCAGTTTTGGGTTTTTGGGTAAAGGGGTATTTGTAGGGTTCAGGGTCAGTTTTGGGTTTTTGGGTAAAGGGATATTTTTAGGGTTCAGGGTCAGTTTGGGGTTTTTGGGTAAAGGGGTATTTTTAGGGTTCAGGGTCAGTTTTTGTTTTTTGGGTAATGGGGTACAGGGTAAAAATTAAGTACAATGAAATTTAAATTAAATTGATTAAATTAAATTAAATTAAATTAAATTAAAATTAAATTAAATTAATTAAATTAAATTAAATTAATTAAATTAAATTAAATTAAATTAAATTAAATTAAATTAAAATATATTAATTTTAATTAATTTACATTTTAAAAAATATTATAAACTTACCAATACTTACATTGTAATGGTATGCGTTGTAAAGGTATCTGCGTTGTAAATACATGCGTTGTAATGGTACTTCGTTGTAATGGATCCTGCGTTGTAAAAATTGCGTGGTAATGGTAGGCATTGTAAAAGTATGCGTTGTAACGTCATATATCCTCGGAGAATAGATTCTGAGCGCTGCAGAGGGGACCAGCTCATGCATTGGCACCCTCTCACACAAAACCAAGCACTCTGCCTTCAGGATTGATAAGGCCTGCCATAGGAGTGACTTATAGGTTTATAGGTGTCAGTGATTAAAGGTAGATATAGGTAGCCTATATCTTAGTAAGGGGTGCATGCACCACCTTACCCAGGCTGGTGCCATTTTGGAAGGCTTCCCAGGGGTGGCATAATACATGCTTCAGTCCCTGGTAGGCCTCTGGGGTATCTATGCCCTTGGTACCTAAGGTACCATATACTAGGGACTCACAATGGTAGCCCAGTAACCAATCTGGAGTGTACCTAAAGTACATGTAATGAATTTAGTAAACAGCTAGGATGGGGTCCTGAATAGCAGGGCCCCAGCCAGACTAAAGTCGAAAAACAGTGAAACAGCAGCAAAAAGTGGGGGTAACCATAGTAAGCAGATCCTACTCTCCTACAAACAGTGCCAAATCCTATAGTAAATTTAAGAATAGGAAGACATTTCCAATGTTCAATCATCCACCATCTGGAGATTGTCCAAAGCAGCTACACTAGGACTTCTGCTCAGACATAGAATTATTCTCATCAATGAAAGTGGAAAATGCTTCTCTACGTGGTCTTTATCTAGTTCGGCTGGGCGAGCAGCAAGCAAATTGGGAGGTAGTAGGATATGCCATTTAGATCAGATCCTATTTTATGATTTATTGGGAGAACAACTGTCTCTTAAAGTTCCTTTGTGCCTGTGCTGTTGTGCAAGGAGTTGTTATGTGCCTTTAAAAGAAGCCTAGAATCACAGAACAAACTTACTTCAAATTGTGAATTGAAATTGGTTAGGCAGGAGCAAGGAGTCCCCCCCATCCACATGCTAGTGAAAACCATAATTGTGTGCATCCTTAGAACTCTTTCAAGACCTGTAGAAGAACTGAAGAAGGACTGCATCTACTGTTTGAGACCTTTGAGGAGGCCTGAAGGGCTGCTTCCGCTTATATCCAGGTAAAAAAAGTGGCTACCTGTGATCAGTTAGTTGGCCTCTTGTGTAGCTACAGGAACAACAAGCTGCATGAGGCCTCTCCCTGAAGTGCCCAGCTGACTAGTAGAAGCTGGACCTGGACTGGTCCCGCTGGTGGTCTCTACTAGAAGGGTTTTGACACCCAGGATCTTGTGCTTGCACCCTTGGCTGTGTCTTTTGGAAATGTTCCCAACTAGTCTGTAAAGCTGGGACCGCCAGATCTCCATAGGATGGGACAAACTGACTTTGCATGGCTGAAAAAACAGGTTTCTTTCACTTGGAGCTTCTTTGCAGCATGCCCTTGGCGAGAAGGTATACAGAGGAACTCATCATCAAATAAAGCCTGCAGCTGTGTCCCACTGGAGGATTCTGAGCTCCAAAAAAGAGACTAAGTCCAAATGTAGACATTTTGACTGGGAAAGTTGCCAAAAGCATCCAGCCACTGCAAGAACTTCCGTGACAGTGAAATGTGAATTTTCCCCCTTGGAGCTTTTTCTGCCAAAACCAATGGGTTCAGCGAGATCCCATCTAATAGCTATCCAACTGTCCTAAGATACATCCTGTACCCTTGCTCTGATTGAGGATGAGAATAAGGGCCAACTGTACAGAGGTTTTTTGAGGTTGCAAATGGGCAGATTCACAGAATCTGGCCATTTCTGACAGCAAAACAGCCTATTTTTTTGTACTAAAGGTAAGTCTTTATTCGATAACTCGTTATCCAATCACAATTTGCTTTTGTGCATTGGTGATAGAAAGGGGCATGTTTACGGCTTCCCTTCCAAATACCGATTCACAGCAGTATGTATTATTGTTTTGTGACCAAATTCTGGTCACAAAACATTAAACATTTACTACCAATTTAAAAGTGGTCCCTTAACTTTTAAGAAAGTAAAAAAATATTTTTAAGAACAGGCAATGGTCCCACAAACCGCTGCCTACTCCTTAAAAACGTTTTTTAATGAGATAAAGGAAAACGTTTTTCAATGATATAAAGGAAAACTGGCAGCATTTTAAAAAAAAAAGATTGCTTAGTTAAAATGCAATCAGAGACATGGTGGTCTGCTGACCCCTGCAGGCCACCATCACTATGATGGCTGTCATTCTTAATTTGACGCAAATTGCAACCTATGTCACTAATATTAATGAGGTAGGTTGGTTTGCGACCCACTAGGAATCAAAAAATACAAAAAAAAGTTGTTTACATTAGAAACATTGATTTCCTAATTGATTCAGAGATAACTGTAATTGGCAAACCGCTCTTCATAATGGTAATGCATCTGACCCCAAGACCCTAGGTAGACTCTCTGACCAGTATGAACCTGATTTGTGTATCTGTCCCTCTGTCTATCACCGTTAGCCTTCAATCATGCCTATGTCTTGGTCTACAATAACGGACAAAGCTTAGTGTAGTAGTAGTAGTATAAATCTTTATTCGGTAAAATTGATCACCATAAAAGACAACAATATACATTTTAAAATACATTCCATCAAATTATACTAGCAACAACAAGGGTTGACCATACTTAAAATACGACTGAGCACTGTCATAATTAATAAAACCACGGACAAAAAAAAAAAAAAAAATACTCCAGGCACTCAGAATTAGCAGCTTCAAACAACTCCACTCTGGGTAGGTAGAGGCCTTGCAATCATTCCCAGAGATCTTGATCTAATAATCCAGGCACTACCTAAAAACTTTGCCACCCCGCATATCAATGGGGTAGATGATAGATCCGATGTAATCACTCGTAAGGCCGAGCGATGGCACCTCATCCCCAAACCTTTACATACTGGTTTCAACCAGTTTTTCCGCGCCACTTTATACGCGGGGCAGGCAAAAAGAAGATGGGCCACGGACTCTTTAGGGGCCGCACAGCCAGGACAAGATCGCAAGGGGCCGCCCTGGTTGGACCATTTTGAAGTAAATTCGTGTACCGGGAGGGTACCGTACCTTAATTTTAAAAAGAGGGCCCTGTCTAGAGGCTTGGTTATCAAGTCAAGGAAGGGTTCAAGTTTCCTTACACACTTACACTCCAGAAAAGACTCTGTAAGTGAACCCCCTGTTATACCACGTGATGCTTCAGCCTGAACCCAATCCCAATATAATTTCTTGATCACCATTTTGGGCGGGGGCGCTTGAGACTCCCAAATATCTCTCAAACCCAATTGGGAGACCAATAGCCTCAAATTTTTCAACCAGCCAATTTTACACCCAGAGTCGAGTAAAATTAGCTCGTCCAGTACTTCAGCATATTTGGCCAACTCCTTAGTCCTTCTCAGGCGGACCCAAAAAAGCAATGGTCGCAGCCTCACTATATCCTTTAGGGCACGTCTACCAAGGTCTAACCGCAAGGGGATAAGCGGGGTGGAAACAGGGAGTGCCACCACATCTCTCAAAAACTTATTTTCTGCTAAGGTTAGCTCATTTACATTGTCGAACCCCCATAATTCGGAGCCGTACAATGCAGCCGGGAGTATCTGGCCATCGTAGATGGCCATTACCGGGGACACTGGTTTACTAATTGATGCCCGGTACTCTCGTAAGATCACCCCCGACACTCTTTTGTGGCCCAATAGCATTTTCGCTAAGTGATCCTTCCAGGTCATTCGGCTATTTATCCGGACCCCTAAATAGTCGAATGCCTCGACCAACTCCAAGGGAGTCCCATTAAGCAGAAAATTGTTTTTAAAATTTTTGGCGGGTGAAAAGGCCATCAATTTGGTTTTGGTGGTGTTGATGGTTAGGCCTCTCTCTGTACAAAAGGAGGAGAAACGCTGCAGGAGTTTGTGCAGGCCTATCGGGGATTTAGCTATCAGTAAGGTATCATCAGCAAAGAGCAGGGTCTGAATCTTTTCCCCCGCCAGGGTTGGGGCATCCGTCTCTTCTCCTCTCAGATGGTCCACCACTCCATTCACAAACAAGGAGAAGAGAGTCGGAGCCATGACACACCCTTGACGGACTCCACTCCTCACAGGTACCCTATCTGTCAGTTGGCCCTCCCCTCGTGGAGTCTTACAATTAATCTTAAGAGTGAGCCAGGAAAGCCCAAACTTTTCAGAATCTCCCACAGTTTAGCACGGGGGACCAGGTCGAAGGCCGTCTTGAGATCTATGAAGGCCATATATAGGCTCCCCTTCTTGATGGTAACTGCCTTCCAATAGATCCCAAACAGCCGAAAGACCTGGTCCATCGTGCCCACCCTTTGGCGAAATCCGGCCTGCAGATGAGAGAGAATGCCTTCCTCCTCCATCCAGTCGCCCACCCTGGCGATAATGACCCTGCCAACCACTTTCTGGATTATGTCTATCAGACTAATCGGTCTGTAGTTGGCAGGGTCATCTCTTGCCCCCTTCTTGTACACTGTGACCACCTCGGCACCCTTCCATGAATCTGGCACGGGGTGTCCCTTTACTAACAAATTCATTATGGTGGCTATTAAATTTGCCCAGGCTAGGGGTTCAGCAATCAAGAGGTCCCCAGGGATCCCATCCGGCCCAGCTGCCTTTTTGGGCGTCAAATGTTTAATTGCTGCCACTACTTCGGAGGCCATAAATAAGCACTCCGTCTCCCCGTCAGGATCCCTTCCCTCCCCACAAGCAACCAAAGGGCCAGATGTATCTTCACTGCCGCCATACAGAGATGAAAAGTGATTGAACCATTGCAGGCTGTTTATATGGGTTGCTAAAGGCTGGGTTTTACCCTGCCTAGCTCTATTGATTAAATCCCAGAATAACGTCGAGTCCCTCCTGCTGACGGCGTCTGTTATTTCCCTCCAGTGCTCCTCCTCCCACTCGCGCTTTGCCAGAGCAATTGCTCTCAAGTACTCCCTCCTGGCCGCTCTAACCAGAGTAGGATTCCTTGAGAGCAAGGCAACTGACAAACTTTTCCTCTTCCCCCTGCAGTCCGTTGAATACCATGGGTTGCTGGATATGGGGGGAGTCCTATTTGATCTGGGGGTTTTCCCTTTAGAGGTGAAATAAAGACTCACTTGATCTATCGTGCCTTTATATGCAGAATCTAGTTGTAAAGAAAGGCACGGAGGGCTAGCAACCACCCGATCCATTACTTCCAAGTCCCTGTACAGGGCTTCGATGGTAAATTTAATGGTCTCTAGTTGGTCTGCGTTTAGCTGAGCCTTGTCCCACTTCAATCTACGATTGTTTTCGTAGGGGATGATCTCTTTGGTTAGTTTCAACGGTGCACTCATCCCTTTCTCTTTAATTTTGCCCCATTTAAACTTGCAGCAAAGCGGATTATGGTCGCTATCCTGGGTGGGTACCACCTCCATATCAATAAGGTCCATCCACATACTAACACTCATTAAAATATAGTCAATTCTGGACGGGGCCGATAGCCTGTTAAAAGTCATTGCACCTAATATATCAGACCAGGTCCTGCCATTAAGGGCTCTTAATTTGTGCTCCCTAGTGAGGGCGTTCAGTTGGATTGCCCTAGCAGACCATTTCCGGATGGGGGGTACCGTCAAGGGGGGGATAGACCACCTGGAGTCGTCCTCCTCAGTACCTAGTGGATCATCACCAAGAAGAGGTTCGAACGTGCAATTAAAATCGCCACCCACCATAATTCTGGCTGAGGGAGGGCAATTAGCTAGAGCAGAATCAAGGCTCAATATGGTTGCCGAAGTATTATCCCCCGCAGCCCCTCTAGCGTACACATTAAAAAGTTCAAGCCTAATCCCCTCGATATGACCCCTGGAAGAAAGGTGCATTAAATCATTACACTGGGTGTCATTAGAGGCCATGTCCCAATCTAGGTCAGTTCTTATCCAGACTAAAAGACCTCCTGCTGGTCTACCTTTCCCTCTACTTATCGCTGGGGAAAAGAAGGTAGTGTAGCCAGATTTATCAATTGGTATCAAGCACCAAGTTTCTTGAAACAGGCAGACATCGAACTTCTCGATGAATTCATGCCATTCAGGAATGTCTAACTTCCTTTTTAGCCCGGCTACATTCCAGGAAATCAGGTTTATTACCCTAGAACCCTTATGCACTAGAGAGTACCCTTCCGTGATCACCCCCCCCGGCTCCATTCCCACACCTCTAGATTGGTGGCTGTTACTCACACAACAAGATTGCCTGTCGGGTTCAGAACAATCAACAACAATAGACATACCCGGGGCATCAAAATGAGGCATATTCGAGTGGATGACATTAGAGTCATCTATGGTTACCTCCTGGGAATTGTCACAAATAATTCCTCCTTGCTGGGGATCCACTCCATGTCTACCGCCTCCCTCCTCCATAGGCTGTAAGCATCAATCGCAGTCCTCCATGCCACTAAGCTGCGAAAACCTATTGAAAGTATCTAAGGGGGTGAAGGGTCTAAGATGCTCCATTGCACCATTGTGGCTTAGGTGATGTCTCTGTGGAACCGTAAACCAACCAGACTGACCATTAGGGTAAAGCTGATGCTGGCCAAATACCTGATGAGTACTATTGTAACCAAACTGCTTGGGCCATAGGGCATAAGACTCTTCCCTATGTTTGGGGGGGTAAGGAACCGGCCTCGGGTAAAAGTAGGTTAAGGGCCTAGGTGTAATAGAGTTTCCTCCTCCTGCATATGGCCAGTTTAAAATGTAGTCCACTGCACGGGGGTCTCTAAAATTGACCACCACTAGATCCCCGTCAATATCTTTCCTAGTGTTACCCAACCACGGGATCCTTCTGACATGTACAATATCTCCATCCACATTTGGGGCTATAGGCCTGAATGTCCTCAACCAATGAATTATTTTATTTTTCAATTGGCCATAACCTTCCTTCTTATTGTCTGCTAATGGAGGAACCCCGGTCATGACTATTACATAGGGCACCGCCTGAGGTGGAATTTCCACTTGAGGTACCCTAGTAAAAGGACCTCTGGTGCGTCCCCCTTCCCCCTGTCTCTCGCTTCTGTTTACTGGGGGAGCCTTTGTCATTGGCCTTTGGGGGCCACCTTCTGTCCCAGCTACAGAAATGATCGGGTTCATTGTAGGATTTTCTTTATGTATAGCAGGCGCCGCCTTTCCCTGATGCTGAGACGACTGTTTAGACGGCTGGAGTAGAGCAGAGGGGGTAGCTACTGGGGGTTTTACAGTCTCGCTAGACAAGACCCCAGTACAAGGTGTTGGTTGTGTTCCCCCACTCCCCTGAGCCCTGGTCACCGTGGCCATACTATTTAAGGCAGCCTCTACTAAGGTCAATCTATTTTCGACTTTCCTAAGACTCTCAATCACGGGTAGCAACAGAGACCTCAGTAAAAGTTCGAAATCCCCTACAGGTGGAGGAGGAGTCGATGAGTTTGTAAATAAGGGCCCCTGACTGTTAACTAAAACTGCTATATTGGGGACCTCAACAAGCGGAGTAGCCACCATTGGTGATGCCTCGGGTGTTACAGTAGTTGCAACTTCCATGGTAGCCCTTACATGCGGTGAAGATAATTTAGGGCCTTTGCCAAAGTCTAAATGGGAAATTTTAACTTTGCCTTGTCCCGCCCTTAATTTCCTCCTTTTTTTATTTGGTGGTGGTCCGTGTATCTGTGCAACCACTAGTTGCTTGGATTTCAATGATTTAAGCTTCAGGGGAGCAGCAGGGTGGCATGGGATCTGGGTAGGGGGGTCAATCACAATAGGATCAAGGGACATACCAGGCGAAGAAGTGCAGTCACGCAGTAAAAGTGGGAAGCCTTCTTGACTAACGGTTTCCCTCCCAAGGTCGATTAAGTCCCCCTCGGTGAACAAGGATACAGACGCAGAGTCAATAAAGGATCTGTTTTTCAAGCTTTCGATTGAACGCCTCCGCTCAGCCCTGCGTTCAGCCATGATCAATTCCTTCTCCCCCTCGGACAGTACCTTGGGAAAGTAATTGTCTAGTGACCCATTGCGAAGTTTGCCCTTCTTCCCAGGTGACCCCCCATCAGGTAGGGTAGCCATTAACTAACCTGTAACACAAGCCCACGGAGTGGGTTTTAGAGAGTGGGCCCAGCCCGGCCTGCTCTGGCCTACGAGGGCCTCAGAGGGCCCGCCCTTTGCCCGGGCTTCGCCCCGGGCGCTCCCGCGCAGCGGGTTACAAAGGTTTATATGGGCCTAAGGCTGGAATAAGCTGGGCGGGGCGGTCAGGGAGAGCGGGCCAGGTGATAGGCCGGAGGATTGCCGGGACTCCTGGGAAAGCGAGTCCCGGTTCCATCGCTCGCAGCCCTGTCGCACGCTCTCTCACCCAGCTGGCTCCTGTGACTCCTGGGCTCCGGTGGCGGCAACAGCGCAGCGGGACCCGCGAAGCGGGTTCCGCAAGTAGTAAAATTGGTCTCCCAACGGCAGCAGGAACACACACAGCAAACGACCCCAATGTCAATAGGAGGCGGGGATTTTTAAAAAGGTGAGCTGGGCGGGGCGGTCAGGGAGAGCGGGCCAGGTGATAGGCCGGAGGATTGCCGGGACTCCTGGGAAAGCGAGTCCCGGTTCCTTCGCTCGCAGCCCTGTCGCACGCTCTCTCACCCAGCTGGCTCCTGTGACTCCTGGGCTCCGGTGGCGGCAACAGCGCAGCGGGACCCGCGAAGCGGGTTCCGCAAGTAGTAAAATTGGTCTCCCAACGGCAGCAGGAACACACACAGCAAACGACCCCAATGTCAATAGGAGGCGGGGATTTTTAAAAAGGTGAGCTGGGCGGGGCGGTCAGGGAGAGCGGGCCAGGTGATAGGCCGGAGGATTGCCGGGACTCCTGGGAAGCGAGTCCCGGTTCCTTCGCTCGCAGCCCTGTCGCACGCTCTCTCACCCAGCTGGCTCCTGTGACTCCTGGGCTCCGGTGGCGGCAACAGCGCAGCGGGACCCGCGAAGCGGGTTCCGCAAGTAGTAAAATTGGTCTCCCAACGGCAGCAGGAACACACACAGCAAACGACCCCAATGTCAATAGGAGGCGGGGATTTTTAAAAAGGTGAGCTGGGCGGGGCGGTCAGGGAGAGCGGGCCAGGTGATAGGCCGGAGGATTGCCGGGACTCCTGGGAAGCGAGTCCCGGTTCCTTCGCTCGCAGCCCTGTCGCACGCTCTCTCACCCAGCTGGCTCCTGTGACTCCTGGGCTCCGGTGGCGGCAACAGCGCAGCGGGACCCGCGAAGCGGGTTCCGCAAGTAGTAAAATTGGTCTCCCAACGGCAGCAGGAACACACACAGCAAACGACCCCCTTTAGTGCTTAGTGCTTTTGGTGTTGTTTTTCCTTAAATGTTCTAAAAATCACACCCTTGGTTCCCATTATTGGTTATTTGTTGTTTTGGTGACATTTTGTTTTTTACAGTTTGCTCTATTTTTTTACGTTGAAGTTATATTTGATTGTGTTGTATTTTTTTTCCTTTTTACTTGTTTAGGTTCTTTCAAATGTGTTATCCTTTTTTAAGCTGTGTCTGTCTTTTCTGTGCCATAGTTAAAAGGATTTATCACAGTTTCAATTAATTTACTGAAACCTTCGACTGGACTTAAAAGGTTAGTGACTTTGGGGCTTATGTATTAAATACCGTCATTGCAATTCTCAAATAGCGATTTTTAGAGAATCGCTATTTGAGAATCGCAAAACGGTATGTAATAAATACCTTGCAAATATTTTGTGATTTCTTGGCATTCGTTAATTGTGATTAGCAAATTGCGAATTGCAATTAAGGAATACCTTCCCATGTATTTCTATGGGCTAGGAGGCCCATAGGAATGAATGAGAAAACATTCTCAATTTGCGATTTGCAATTTGAGAATCGCAAATTGAGAATGCTATTTCAAGTGTGCCAGGGTGTCCTTTGGACACCCTGTTGCACCCCTGAAATATGTATGTGTGCATATGTGGTACACATACATGCCCTAAGGGCATGTATGTGTGGCACATGGCACTTTGAAAAAAGCTAAAAAGTGCTTTTTTCAAAGAATTCGCAAATTACCACCAACTGTCAGTTGGTGGTAATTTGCGATTTCTTATGCCAAATTCACACAACTTAGGTGCTTCATACATTTCATTGTTAAATGTAATCACAAAATAGAGAATCGTAAATTTTGCGATTCTCTAATTTGCGATACACTTTTGGGATGATCCATCCCAAAAGTCCTTTTCCCATTCACAAACGGGCCGATTCTGAGAATCAGCCAGTTTGCGAACGGGAAAAGGGCTTGATACATATGCCCCTTCATTACTTGTGGTGGACTTCCATCTTCTGCAGTTATTAATTCACTTTCCTACAGTTATAATAACATCTGAAGACATAGGACCTTCCAGCTGTAAAGCGATTAGGCTGCCTGCTGGGTCTCATAGAGTTTACTGACCATTTTCCACTTCAGAGGAAAGATGTCCAAGTCCTGAAATACAAACCAGATGTCAAAGATCAGATTTCAGACAGCTGAAATCAGTTTCCTCGCTAATGTCAGCATAATGTCATAGTCACCTAATATCAGAGCATAGACTGAGGAAGCACAGCTGTTCAAACTGTTTTTGCTCAGAAAGCCTGTTGAATAATATGTAAGGAGGCTCTTGAACAGACGTTAGAGAACAGTAACGATTTGTGGCAAAATGTGTCTACCCTCATGCTCACTCATGAGTGGACAACAACCAGAAACCTTTCGGGCACACTCTGCCGATGATGATCTAAGACTGTCAGATTGCCTTCAGCACAGAGGACACTATTTCTCTGTGACGGAACTCCATGTCACTTTGAAAAAGTTGTAACAGGTTTTTAAAAAACACCCCTTTCATCCTCTAAGTGCATTTCCTCATATTGTGATTTGTAGAGTAGGAAACAAAATCTTTCCTTGTTACAAATCTTAAGAAGTGCTTCATAAGTGAGTATTACATGTATGGGTTAAAAACATCAGCCATGCTTTGTACTATGTATTTTCATAATTTGTCTGTTGCCAAAGTATGAATCTGTCTGACATTCCATAAAACACAGTAGTCCTCATAGGAGTTGGCGATTTGATTTGTGAGTAACTTAGGAACAGCAGAACACAACACAGTTTCCTGGGAGCGTTTAATTGGTCGAAGCAGTAAATTCCCCAGGGAATCTGATTTGTCAAATTTGGATTCCTAGGTTATTTCCTGTCCTAATTAACCCGAAATTAGCTAGTATTTCTGATACATGGAGATACTGTTTTAGATGGTAACAGCATC
Organism: Lissotriton helveticus; assembly: GCF_964261635.1. NCBI lineage: Eukaryota > Metazoa > Chordata > Amphibia > Caudata > Salamandridae > Lissotriton > Lissotriton helveticus. Next base: position 732,202,723 of record NC_136059.1, on the reverse strand, counting down.
TCCAGGAGTCCTAATTAATGGACAAGGTAATGGGCCTTTTGCTATGAGGATCTGTGTGTTAATGTTAATGTAATGGGTATTTGTCGACTGCAGCAAGCACCCTAGAATCTGTTGGTGCTACCAGGTCCTGAGGGTAGCATTAAAATTGAAGAAAAATTAACCTATTTATCAAAAGCCTGCTTAAAGAGCCGTATCTTTAAATCTTTCCTAAAAGGTTTAGTTCTGTGATTAATTGGATCTCAGCTGGAAGGGAATTCCACTCATTAGGGGCAACTTTTGAGAATCTGTATGTTACAATGTCATGATTAAATCTATGACCAAGGACCCGCCTACATACCACTGCCTGAACTTCCACTTACCTCCCAAGTACCTCCGCTCATCTCACCCTCACACAGATACCACCCATCCGACACTGCCACATTAAAGGACACTCATTCTCTCATCTCACCAACAAGGCTTTGAATGCCCTTCCCTCTACCTCAGTACTTCACCCTCACAGACCCACTTCAGAAATGGACTTCAGACCTGGCTCTTTGACTGAAACTGCAGCATACCGCTAATATACCCTCTTGGGTGAGAAGCAGCGCTATATGAGTAAAGCTTGGTTGATTGGCAGCCACTAGGGAACTCGCTTACATCACTGATTACAGTCTGAAAGATTGTAAGGCTCTTTCATCATTGAAGGAGTAGGCTCTCAAAAGATGTAGATTTTGAACGTCTATCTGAAGGATAGAAAGTTTGTGGCTGTGAGAAAGAGGATTATTAGTTGGAGTGGATGATAGTCGATTACAAGTAATAATGCCACTATTCCTGTTAGGTCCAGTAAAAGTTTTAGTAATTTAAAACTGAGCTCAACCTCTGGTAGCTATGGCACAGAGCAGACAGGCTTATCTTAAGAAAACGTGTAAAGCATTTAGAAGCAGCAAAATATTTAAAAAGTTGATTTTCACAACACAATAAAATCCCCACTCCAATTTATAAAGTAAAGAATGGTTTAATGTACTAAATTACACCAAATGTCAAAAATCTGACAAGTTAAGCCTGAGATATTTATTTTCAAAGTTTTAGATAAAAAAATAGTGCCAAAAAGCTTGAATTCTCCTCTGCGAGCAACTGGTCTCACTTGACTGAGACAAGAGTGTTGTGTAGTTCAAGCCTTGAAAGAAGTCCCCTTCGGGTAAGTATCATACACACAATGCACCAATTTACCTCATATATCCTTTGCACGCCAGCCATATGAAGAATGAACAAAGAGGAAATGTAATCAAGCAAATGAATAAAATAATAAGTAAAAATGCAAATTTATTCGAAAAATCCATTAAAACCAATAGGAGCACACCATACAAAGTATTCTATCTAATTTTTGTACTCCTTATCTAATAAATGCAAAAATATTAAAAACAAAAACAATTATATTAGACAAAAATTCACATTCCATATACTTCAAGGACAACACAATTAGAAACAAATTAAAACACATTAAAAAGTATTGGGAATAGAACAAGGACAACATTATTCCTATTTGTAATGAGGCACTACATTAGTCAGACATAGATCAATTCAAAGCGTTGAGGTTATAATTCCAACTTTTCCATTCAGTGTAATTGTCTCCTCAGACTTAACGCAATTTCCTCTTATAAAAGCATTGACGGGTTTCGGTGGTCAATAAATGTGCAGACAACACCTTCTTCAGGAAAACACAATAATATTCCCACTAACAATATTAAAATCTGAAAATCCAGAGCAGAAAAGGCCTCCAGAAAGATCTGTGGACTGATATTAGGATTACCAAAATCTCTGATAAAGTCAATACCACATTCAGAACATTAGGCCACCATCGGTCCGGCGTATCAATTCCCTCAAGGAAAGATAAGAATCTTCACAACGTTATATGGGCATAAACCGCCACAGTTATTTGTAGTCCCGCATACGTTTTGTCAGCATGGAAATACGCGGTAAGTTAGAATGTCCCGCGGAGGAATAGATACACGCCCAGCAGGATTCTGTTGTTCGTTGCAAGGAATCACGGGGCCTCCAACTCTGGAAATACATAGGGTGTAGTTCCTCTAAACCTATATAGGACCTACATGACATGGCGCCCTACGTTGGGTGCCATGTCGTGTAGTTCCTATAAACCTATATAGGACCTGCACGTTTAGACAACATATCCCATAGGATTTGTGTCCGGACTGATTCTAGACACCCCCAATGGACATGTTAGCATGTGTCCCAGCTAGATCACAGTGCCACTCGAAACCCCTCTTACCAAGGAGAGAATAGTTCTTGGCAACTATTGAACATGACAACCCTGATCCCTCAGGATCGTGGAGACAGTGCAATTCTTTTCGCTCAGTCACTCCTGCTCACTTTGTCTCAGAGAGATACACAGTATAAACGACTGCGATGTTTTCCAATTAGCATTTATTAAACCAGCTTAATTCTAGTTGAAAATAGGTCTGCTGATACAACCATTAGACTGAAGCAGATATAAATGATTAGAAGCACTAACAGAGTAAAAGGAGGGTAGAATTCTACCATCGTGCTAAAACAATGGATACAGGCAAGTAAATAAAATACATGACAGTAAAATGCTTACTCCTTTGATGCAACCCTAACTAGATGTACCTGAGTGTACATAGCATGTATGTAGGTGTAAAGCCAAGAGTCCCTCTAGGATAAAGTCAACCCCATTACCTGAAGTGAGAGATTGTGGGACCCCATCTTGGTCTGAAGATGGAAAACCCGCAAGGGATGTCAGACCACTGCGAGCTGGAGTGTCTGCATACAGGAACCTCAGCATTTCGTGTTAGTGTGTCAGCATTGAAGTCCTTTCCTCCTCTGACTACCTCAGCAAGAAATGGTGTTTATAAACCCAAAGTGGTACTCTCAGGGGTTCTACCTTGCTCTTTCATGTCGAACAGAGGAGGACGGAAGAAATGACCCTTATACATATTGATTATTTATTTGTTGAGATTTATAGAGCGCAACGATTACCCTAGGGCGTCTTGGGTACTGGAGATGGTAGTCCTGCTGAGTTTCCAAGAATCCTCATGTATATTGGATGAGGCTAGCTTTCAGGAAAAACCCTACGTCCTGTAAGCAGTATCATAACTAAGTAAAAGGTCACTTTAAAGAACTGTTATGCACTTTAATGGAAGGAGAGAATATAGTTGAAAGGTTAGGTGACTACCTGAGCCTATATTGGAGTATCTCTATGAAACATAAAAAGGGTGAGCGTTCAGGTTGACCACTATGGGGCGTGGGTCGGATGCAATGACTATCTTTGTCCCAGTGGGAAAGTTACCACCTCAGCATCAACAGTTTACAGAGAAATCAAGTTGGCATCAAGAAAAAGGGGTTAGGTGTCGACAGAGTCCTCCTTCAAGATGTAGCCTAAGCGAAACCCTTGATCTGGAGTGGAAAAGCTCCAGCAGAAGTGCTTCAAGTTGCTGAATCCTGGAGATCTTCGGGGTCCATTAGGTCCATGTCGACTACAGTGTCAATGGAGCTGCAGAATGGAGTCCAAGCAGTCTTGTCATTGACAAATTCCGACATCAAGGGGACAACGTAATGGGAACAGCGGCAAAATCAGGCCCACCAGTGATGCACCTCCAGCAGATCGGCGGGCAGGTTGATCCTGGTCACTTGACAGGTCTCCAGGCAAAATATTTGCTGAAAGTTTCTAAGTCACAACTTTTAGAATTAGGCTGGATGAGTACACTCTGACATTAGGCAAATGTCTCAGGACCCTAGGAACAGTACTTGAGGATCATAACTCCCTCCTACACTTGTGAAAGGTCAGCTGGGAATTTTCAGGAAAGTGGGCTTTTTGCAGCATTGCATTGTGCCCCTGTATTTTAACAAGAGGTCAGCCAACTGACCCTTAGAGTTCACTTCTTTTCCTGGTTACAAGTGGAAACAGGTCCAGCTAATAAACAACCCCTCACAGTTCTTAACAGAAGGTGAAGTCCTTCTTCTGTCTTACACGGGTTCAGAAAAAGAAATCTAGGGGTACCTCATTTAGGTCTGGCACTAGCTTGTGGGTGGGGATTATTCCTGGTTCCTCTCTTATCAAAAGAGACAAAGTTTCCAGGGGTAACCCTACCCACATTAGAAGCTGTTCCTGTGTGACCTACCGCAGACAACTCCAGAGTGCAGCTCTCCCTCTACATCTAACATGTTAGAACCTTTCCTCCCCTGTTTAGAGTTCTTGTGCCAACCCTGGATGTATGGCCAGGGAAATTAGCATTCCCTCCTCTGTGGTAACTCAAACCAGGTCGCAGCTCCTTTCGCACTAAGATTGGAGTCTGGCTGGCTAGGAAGACAAAAGGGAGGCAGGCTCAGCGTGTGCTACATCTGCCAGTTGCAGGGTAGGCATCCTTTGAATTAATTTGAGGGGCTGCGCTCAGCCCCCAAGCCATCCCATCAAGGGAAGGTCAACCTCTCCACATGCCCAATGCCTTTTTTCTCAGCTCTGAGAGTCAATTCACATTTCATCAAAGAGCTATTCACAGTTGGAGGCTCAGGCAAATGGGCTGCTATAGGGTTTAGGCAGGTTAGAAGTACCTTTTGCAGAATATTTAGGACAAATCCTACTTTACCAAGGAATTAAACTTGTAATAAATATTTTAAAAAGTCCAAGAATAAAAGTTTGATCTGGTTCCTAGGTGGACATAACTTCATTTAATTTTAATACTAACTTCCAATGCTTTCCTATGGAACAGCTTACCCTGCTACAATGAAAATAGCTTTTATGGCAGTATAATTGGAAGGACATGTATAAGATTAAACTTTTTTATGTTCTACTTCTAAATATCAAACACCCTGCCTTATGGGCATTTAAGGTCTACGTAGAGGTGACTTATTAATATATAAAAAATAATGTAGGCCTGTCAAAATGGGATATTTTGACAAGTTGTATTTTCAGTTTAAATCCTGCTCAGCCAGATGACTAGTTGCAGGCCTGCAGTCAGGTTTTGCATTGTCACCTTAGTGGTGGCACAGTACCAACTGTAATCCACTATTGACTTACAGGTCCTGGGTACATTGGGTACCATATACTAGGAACCTATAGATAAGTTAAATGTGGCAATTAGGACTATAGCTAATTTCAACATGTTTCAGGGGTCAGAGCAGGATAGTCGAAGTGTACAGACTATTTAAGAACAACAGCATCAGTCCAAAAAGTGGGGGTTATCATGCCAAAAAGGGACATTTTCCTACAGTGACAGACTCTCTTCCTGCTTAATTAAGATATATTTTACACTAATGAACAAAGTTTTGATTCATCAGAGTGGAAATGTTAGGGTATTAAAAACACCGGTAGAGAGTGGGTCCAAGGGAAAGTTTAACGACCATGCTCAGTTACATTCCCCATAAACATACAGTGAAAAACCTAAAGAGTAACTGTGGGTCTGCACGCACTATCCGTTGAACAGTGTCTGACAAACAACTTGAAACTAAATGTAACTGTAAATCATAACCAATGTGATTCAAGCACAACACGATACCTCCATGTTGTGAAAGTACCCATCAGTTATCGTCTGGTACCGCCCTTGTCATCATCTGGGCCTCCTCACACCAGAAGAGCATTCTTGCAACCACTTGAAAGTTGTAAAGTGGATGCCCCAGTGTGTTGAAGGTGTACGACAGGTAACCTTGAGATGATAACTGAAAAAGCAGTGCGTAAAAAGAAAAAGTAATAGGTGTGTGAATAAGGTGAGGAATATAAAATTGGAGAACTAGGTGGAAAAGAATTTATTAGGTACCGCCTATGTTTCCAATGTTTAAAAATCAGTGCGAGGACATAGTAGGTTAGAACAAATAACTACTATTTAGATCTTAACGGTCGACATGTTTCTGCAGTCTATGGACCCAACCAGGTGTCCTGCTGCTTTCATCAGGACCACATCTCACTACTGCTTTGAATAAAAAAAATGAGTAAAAAAGTTTTTACTTTACGTTATATTCAAGTAACCAGGACGCCCCTTGATAGGTACTGGTCCTCCTTTGTACTAAAGAGAGTTGTAAAATCAGACACAGACAACAAAAGACAAACAAAGAGAGCACGGACATTCGCCAGAAGGGAGGACTATTTCAAAGAGGCAAAAATCTTACAAACAAAACTTACAATGAGGAATTATCTGTATCGTCTTGTTAAACGTTCAATGAAACGTGCCTGGTACTATGACAGGCAAGCTCTACTGGAACCTAAAAAGATAAAAAGTGTGGTAGATAACCAGATTACATGTGTTACCACATTCTGGACTGAATCCAACCTAATCAAGAAGATAGTGACAAAGAACTGGCACTTGATACATAAAATTGAACCACAACTCCCAATTCCTCGATTTGCTTTTAAAAGAGCACGCAACCTGAGAGATTACTTGGTAAAGGCTTACAAAGAACCAGTTACAAATTCAATCCAAAGTATGTGGGGAATGCCGCCTGTGGTTGGCCGCTATCCATGTGGTTCCTGTGGTGCTTGCGAGACTACACTAACTATAAAAAACTGCTGTATTAATGGGAAAATTGGACACTAAGACAACATACCAACTGTTTGACGAGAAATGTCATCTATTGTATCGAATGTCCGTGCTCTCTTTGTTACATAGGTAAAACCACTCAAGAAATTAAAAAGCGCATCATGCAACACCAGTCCAGGATACGTTGTAAAGTTGAAACAGCACCATTAGTTGAACATTACCTAGGAAAACAACATTCTCCTCGCGACATGAAGTGGTTTGTCCTCGAGGCAGTTAAAAACACTAAGAGAAGGTGTGATGTGGACCGTCTGTTAACTCAAAAAGAGAACAGATGGATATGGTCAGCCAAAACTGTGGAAAGAGGACTTAATTCCTTTGTGGAATGGCAGACATTAGCAACCCTGAGATAGATTTTGGTCTCTACGTTTTTTTTGTCTGTGTTTGGTTATCTAGTTTAATCTGTGGCAAATAAAGTTTCGGATATTGTTATCTAGGGGAAGTTTTTGGTTGATTACTCTGACCTAAATATATAGATACATCTTTAGATATATTTTTCATGTTGGCATGATACTGTAATCCCTGGTGTTTAATTTCAAACTGACCGGGATGACAATCTGCCGTATTGACAGAACAATAATGTGCCTGACCTGTATTACAAGTGCGGTAGATAGTCAGGCATCCTTTATAAAGACACAAAACATGGCCGCCACGCTGCACGGAACATCACGTGACTGCCATGGTATCAGTCATAGAGTTTCAGGAAGACGCCATTCGGCACTCGACTTGTATAGTGAGCGGTAGATTTTGGTGGTGTTTAATTCCCTAACAAGTAAGTGAAGCAGGCTCTCTTGGAAGGCGGGTAGGGATTATGCGAGTTCAGACTTTTAATTCTTTTAATATTATTGATTAGACGTATGTGTTGAATAGGTAGTAAGGGATACCTGTTGTTGTTTTTTCAATGATACAGAGATCCCGTGCAGGCGTTCTGAACATGCCTGAAGATTACGAATAAAAGTGTGGACCTGCCTCTCCCTAATACAAGATTCAGGAGGTAAGCGCAAGGTTCCGTTGGAGCATGTGAGCTTTAGTTTGTCTCAGTTTGGTACAGGTGACTGATCATGACTTAACAGGTATTTCGGTTTATTTCTGTATAGGACAGGACTATTGTGACTCTTCACATGTGAGTATTGTTGAAAAACAAGAAGTTTTATTTTATTAGATGTGTTCACTCGGTCAAGATGGAGGTCAATTGCACTCTTCCGGACCACTTGGAATAGATTGTGAGCGGCTGTGGTTTAAGTGTATAGTTTTAGATATGTATATAGAGACTGTATATAGGCCACTTAGTGTTCCACCTTTTTGGCACCATATTCGGTGGGGGCAGACGGTACAATGCACACAATAAGGAGATTACTAATTTTATAATATGTTGTTTTACTGTAGATTCATGGTGCAACGTTTGTCCTGATGATGGTCTCGTTTAATTGTGAAGTGTGAGACCGAAACGTCGACGAATTGACACTGTTTTGCGAATACCATCAGACTATGTATTGTATAAATGTATATAGTTGGTAAATAATGTATATATAATTTTCAAAAGTGTCAATCATTACTGCTCATACGAAGAATTGAAGTAGCAGTCTTTTGTTTTTGTTGCCAATCATGAACTGTCATATGGATGTTTACATATGCTGATTGAACAGGATATATTTTGGTATATATCTTATGTCTTTATATAAATTCACTGATCATATAAATATAATCTCCGGTTGGTTATTGAATTATGTTAATTTCTATGACATTCTCACAAGTCGATAAATAATTTGAAATAATTCCTTCAGGAAATTTTTGTTTATGGTATTCTTCTTAAATTGAGCCAACACTCTTTGAACAGCCACTTGGTGAGTGAGTTACCAAGTGCATGATTGAAGAATCAAATGAGCAGGTGATTACTTAAGTGATATAGCTGGTCGCTGAGTGGTGCATGCGTGATGCAGGGCTCTCAATCATATTTACGAAGTCATGCAATGCCACCCTGCGTACCTTTGAGTGGCCTCATAAATCTTTAGTAAGGCAACACAACGCAAATTGCTACGTTGCCTTACTCTGCACTCAGGAGGCGTTCCATATGCATTGTGGTGGGTGTTTCAACACAACAACCAAGAATTTTGACGCTGCCCCAGATTCACAAAATCATGTAAACTTTTAAGAAGTGCCAAATCCTTATGCTTCCAGAACTGAGGCATAACGAGGAAAAATATATTTATTCCTTGTTTTTTCCTCTTTCTATGCTCTTTCTATGTGTGCTGCACCATAGTACAAGGGTGCCGGCATTGGTACTAGGCTGCTGGAATTGAGCTAGATCAGGGGGAACGTGCAAGAAATCACCATATTGCATAAATAATGTGCATACTGCCCTTTCAATTTGGCACAGGGCAGCAAAGCAAATTGACCTGTTGTGCTTCCCTACACCAAATCCCCATAAATGAGGGTCATGGTATTTAAATATGATTGCGTAGGATGTGAGAAATCGAAGATGACAAGTTGGTCTTTTAGAAATTTAAGTGAATTTGGATGTGGCTCTTTGAGTCTGATATTAATCAGTCCTGTCTCAACATTCATCATCAAATCACCTCATTATGAGTAAATTGATAATTATGTTATTTTTCTCTATTCTTCATAAGATACGTCATTTTTTATTGCATTTTCAAAATGTATTTATTTTCAAGGTTTAAAATGTTTCTTTAACTTGGAAAGTTGAGCTCAAGAAACAGAAGAATAGTGACAAATGATATTGATTCCTTCTAGCACCTGCACATTCTGACCTTACACATTGTGAATGCATTTGTGAGACGCAATAATGTACATAATCATATGAGAATCACGGCATATTGCAAAACATTAATGCATTTAAATAAAGGGGAGACGCAAGAGCAGTAATAAGTTTAGAAAACAACATTTTAGCTCTCATCTGAGAAATGAAAATGTTAATAATGAATGGTTTGTAATGTTAATACTGAATAGATTATCTCTCAACTATGAGGGACAAGAAGTTAATAATGAATAGATTGCTGGTAGTGCTGAGATACAATCTGGTGAGGGTGCTCATACTGCTATCTCTTTTCACATAAACCATGTAGGAAACTGGTTCATTAAGCTGTGAGAGAAAGAGGCCACAAACATGATGTTAGATGTGGCAAAGCTCCCGCAAAGTAAAATCAGTCTGACTTCTAAAAGGTAAACTAGTTCATGTGAGGAGTGTGTAACTTAGTTCAAGCTTTTTTTGAAGATAAATGCATGTGGTACATGTGCAACCACACCAAAACAGCAATATCATTGAAAAATAAGGAACTTAAAAGAAGAAGTATTTAGTGATGAAAATGACATAACATGAAGACAATTGGATGTAAAGATCAGGTGATATTTCAAAAACCAACACTGGTGCATGGAAAATTAAGGAAAGTCAAATTAGTGTGGCAAGCTGGAACGTAGGGGCTCTTCAAAGCTGACCCATGAGTGAGTGGTTGAATAACAGTTTATTTGTCCTGATCAGAAGGTTTGTCTTTGACCTTAGCATTATTTTGGAACTGAAACATCTTCAATGAGGCAACACTAGGAGCTGTAGCAGAAATGTGATGCACAAGGCCAAATGCTTATTTTCTCTGGCTGTACAGTTGCTTTTACATTGTGAGCATAGGCTAGGAGTGGGACAAACCTCCAAAATGTAGGGACCAACACCACATCTTTTTTGGGAAAGCTTGGTATCTTGTTCCAATTCTGTAGAGATAGATTCTTTCTAAGCACCAATATTCAAGCAAATGTATGTAATTTTGGTTCTGGAGGATGAATGTCTTCAGAACTACAGGAATGGTTCCCTAGACACCACTTCACATGTCCAATTTGTAATAAAGTCCAGGCACAAATTAATGCTGATATCTGTCTGTAACCGCATTAGCTCCCTATAGTCACAGAATTGTGCTCTCCAGACATAGGAGATTAAATCTACAATGGCAGGCAGTAGAAAGGTCCAGTTTCAAATACTCTAATAGTTTTCATGTAGTCAGCCACAGCTTCCTATGTCTGAATTACCTACTGCACTCCAAGGTCACAGTCAAGACATTCCAGGATAAACAAGACCCTTTGCAGGGACCTGGACCCATCTGATCTCTCGGACCAGAGCAGACCTACACTCTTTAGTCCCCAGAGCAGTCTTTGAGTCCCAGAGAAATATAAGCAAGCAGTGTACATAATTCTTCCATAGGTCTCTAGTGGGTAGACAGGCAGTCTTCAAGCAAGAAGCCATTAAGTCTTATTTTGGCTTGGCATAACTCTGTTCTATGCTCATAGCAATAAAAGTCTGTTACTAGTAAAGGTCCACTGTAAGAAAATGTCCTTTTTTGCATGTTATGTTATGTTGTTAGTTATGTTAGTGGATTTGTAGAGTGCAGACTATCACCCATAATGGTAGCCAGGCACTAAGCATTGGAAAACTGAGTCTAGCAGTGGTGGATGAAGGGACTAGATTGCTAATCACAGAGCCAGGTCTTCAGCTTATGGTCACCCCACCTTTCTGCAAGATTTTATTGCTGGTGTATGGACTTTGAACACTTGGGGACTGCCATCCAGCACCCAGTGTATTTGCTCAAACCCCTAAAAACATGTAGAATTGGCTAATCCCTGATTGGCATGTAAAACATACCTGTAAGTATCTAGCATATGGAGGGCCTATCAAACACAAAATAGCATAAGGCAGAAAAAATAAACTTAATAAAATCCGCAGCAAACGCAGCCCCCAAGGAAGTAGTGTGCAGCAAATCATTTTCTAACATAAACGATTCAAACTTGGTGGAAATCCTAGAAATATTGGAATCTAATTGTCAGGACAACGAACGCCAAGGAACGGACCCACATATAGTTTCAAGAAAAAGAACATCACAAAGCAAATCCAAATTGGTTTCATCTACCCCTTTAAGCCCACAAGGCAAACAAGATCCTAAGCTTTCAGAACTAGAGGAGGCCAGTCATAGCTCTATAAGATTTAAACAACTGAATCTTTCATCACCAATAACTATTTCCTCTGTTAGCGGGACAGATCTCGGGCCAGAGGCCTCGGCGCAGCACAATGAAGATCATTCCAACACTCAATGGGCTGAAACCCGGATTCACACTCTAGAACAAGCCATAAGCGTTTTGAACTTCCAGTCGGACAAAATGGATGTTCAAATAGACCTTGTAAATCTCATTGCCAGTCACATCTCAGGTGTAAACACCTAAATAGATTTAATAACATCCCTATAAACAAATAGGGAAAACTTGGATCTGCAAGGAGACATCAACAAACAATTATCGACCTGCTGTTGCGGTCCCATAATCGAGAAACTGGCAACCCTCCCCGAAATTCTAAAAGACGTCCTAGGGGCAGTAAAACAATCTTGCAACCGCAAGCAGTAGAAAAATCCCCAAAAAAGTGTTGAATTAGAGGAAAGAGCAGAATGCATCAAAGTAATAAAAGAAGGAATCAGTGACATCAACGAAGAATTAGAGAAAACGGAGATCGAGGTACAACCTGATTCAATAAATCTCTAACCAGACACTCCAGAGGACTCTTTTAAACCAGTAGCGGTGGTTGCCAAACTGACAAAATGGGAAAGAAAGCGCGCAAGAAAGGCTCGGCTTAAAAACAATAAACAGCCAAGCCCAGTCTCGGAAAAAATCTTCCCGTTATTTACAGCAAAACCAGTCAGGGGAAAAGAAACATCTCCGTCCCGTGTGGGGCGGCACTCTCCGCAGTGGATCAACCTCAAGTCACCCAGTCCCCTGATTTAAAGCAGCGGTGTACAATCCAAAACCCCATACTTCAAAATTCCCGTGAAGTCTTAAAAATGGACGGCAGCCCATAAATCCATCCTGGAAGTGCAGCAACAAGGAGGAAATGAATTATCCAACACAGTAGAGGGGCAAGAAAAAATATTGCTCATGTTAGGCAAAAGAGAACCTGGGAGTAGTAGAGGTCCGAGCACACAATCGTGGGATTTCCAACACGAAGAAAGGAATAAGGTGTTAGAACTAGAAAAGCAGAAAGCTTCTCCAGTGAAGAAGCTTCAGGTACCAACACCCACTAAGGCTCAAAGCCTTACTAAACTAATCGTGGTTACAATAACGGGAAAAGCCCGACATTGTAAGCTTTTTAACTCGGACCAGGTGCCGGTGCAAACAGGGAAAAGAGCATCTAAAAACCCGGGAACTCCGAAACGGATACCTAAGGAGACAACTGCTGTCCCCACGGAGTGCGAATCCAGACGTGAAAGAGACACCCCATTAACAACAAATTCTGAAGTCGGAAGGAAGGAAAACGCACCCTTCTGTCACAACAACCAAATTCAGTCTGAGGAGTTCGAAGTGCTCAAATTGTCATTCATCCCCGAATATTCGATCAAAGGAAGACAAGACACCTTAAACAGAGGGAACCTAATGAGGCTTTTCAACTAAATCCCAGAATTAAAAGGAATCCGCTACCATGACCTAATATCGGTTGAATTCCACCAAACAACAAGAATGGGAGTTGAAGAGACTCTGACAACCTGGTCATGTAAGGACCTGGTGGACAAAATATCCTCAATGAGTGCAAGGTTCGGAGCCTGGGGAATCATGCTAAAGGCTCACAAACGCCCAAGGTACCGCATCCCCTCCTTAAAAATCCAAAAGAGGTGGACACTCCAGGGAACAGCTATACCACATGTGTACGCGGTGCACGTTCCAACTCGCCCGCAGCACCATCCATCAAGAACAGGCACAACGCAAGAGAAAGCCCCAGAAACATGAAGGGAAGCTCACAGGAAACCAAGGACTGGTCTTGGGTGTCCAAAATACTAAATAATAAGCATCCTTGACCAAGTTAAGAAAAGCACAATAGCAGAAAGGAGGCCGGCCCCTAAAGCGGAAGTCGCATGCCCAGCCAACATCATGCTCTGCTCATGGAATGTTCACGGATTTAAAGATATGGGGCAAGATCACGAAACCATATCGTTCTTCATCCAACAAGATATAATCCTGCTCCAGGAAAGCTGGAATTTGGTTCCAACCCCAATTCCAAGATTCATAGAACATCACTGCCTGGCAGAAAGACTCTCCAGTTTCAGGCACCCAAGAGGGGGCCTATCAACATTCGTCACACAAAAACTGAACTGGTCAACGGAAGAACTAGGCACGGGGGCCAACTGGATCCAAGCAACCATAGTAAGTAGCAAACATGGGTCCGACTAATTAAAGTGGCAACTCCTACTAATTAATGTCTATATTCACCCGGAAAGAAAAAAGCAGAAAGGAAAATATATAATCCTAACTAAATTAATAAAATCAATGCAGAGAAGCCACGAGAACTGTCAAATAGTTATCTCAGGCAACTTCAATAGCAATCTCACAGCTAGTACTCCGCTCGGAAGTAAAAGAAAAGTCACTCAAGGAGCGAGAGCATTAGTGAGCGAATTAGAATCTCTCGACCTGACAATCCTGAATGGTAACACACCGGGGGATACCCCAGCGGCCGCCACATACTTGAGCGGAAAAGTCTCTTCAACGATAGACTTTATCATCATCAGTAACAACTTGCTCCCACAAATCGACACATTTAAAATCACTCTACGAGCCGAAAGCGATCATCTTCCCCTCATCCTAATAATGAAACAAAGTAAAGTTTGCACAAAAAATTAAGTCTATCACTCAACCCCCTGAAAAATTCAATCTTCGAAAGTTAAAATGGCGGGGAGTGGCACCTCAATCTATTCAGGAGGCAGCCAGGGTTTTTTTGGGCAAACAGGGCCCTCAAGCAGAGAACGATCGTGTTAAAACCTGGGAGCAGCTGGCCCAGTCATTAGTCCAAAAATTCCCAGCCACTCTGAGACGCACTCCAAGAATGGTGACCAGAAGCGATCCATGTTTCAACCAAGACCTCAGAAAACAAAAAAGAGACATTGCAAGAGAAGTGCGATTTCAGTTACAAGCAGCAAAAATGGGTCATAAAACAGAAAAATCTAAGCTGTGCGTACTAAGGAGCAACTACAGGAGGAACCTGAGGAAAGCGAAAATAGCGCACAAAGGGACCATCTGGCTGCAATTATTGTCCGCTAGCAAAAAGCCCAATAGCAGTGAATTTTGGGGTATAATAAACAAATTGTCAACCGGCCCAACATTACAACAAGAAGCGGAACTGGAGAAGACACGTGGATTGCCCACGTGCAATCTCTGTATAACAACACAGCAACGGGTCTCGCAGGAAGGCCCTGTGGGCGGTATCTCGACCAGGAATAAATACAATCATCCTCCGCCCCGGAACACGCGGAAGGCAGATCATTACGATCAGAGTCATTTAGCAACGAGCCGGATAGCCTGACTAATGCGAAGGAACTAAGAGGCTTTATATTAAAACTTAAGACCAAGAGAGCGGCTGGTCCAAATGGCATCCCCAACGCCATCTTTAAGAACGACCCAGAGTTTTGGTCCTCCCATCTCACCCCCCTCTTCAATGAGATCTATATTCAGACCAACATCCCGGCTTCCTGGAAGGGGAACATCATCCACCCCATATTTAAAAAGGGAGACCACCGTAAGCCAGGAAACTATAGACTGATCTCATTGATTGACGTAGAAGCAAAACTTTACGCCTCTTGCCTGTTAGTCCAGCTGCAAGACTGGATGGAGAAAAATAACATAATGCCCAAGTTCCAGACGGGATTCAGGCAAGGAATGGGCACCACAACCAACCTCGCTATCTTAACACTCCTAATTGAAAAAGCGCAAAAAAGGAAATCTCGGCTGTTTGCTTGCTTCGTGGATATCAAATCTGCCTTTGACAGAGTAAGTAGGGGTCATCTCTGGAAGAAACTTAACGCATGGGGCTTACCAAGCTCAATACTCATAATTTCCCTGTACACGGATACCTGGGCAAGAGTTAAGCTGGGCGATGGGTTGAGCACAACTGCAAGTATTTACACGCAAAGAGGCTTGAAACAAGGCTGCGTCTTAGCTCCCAGCCTATTCAATCTGTTCCTATCGGACATTGCACCTTATATTGAAAAAGCAGATTCTCACCCTCCGAAAATGGCCAATGAGTCAGTTGCCATCTTACAATATGCAGATGACATTGTTTTGCTGAGCCAAACTCCCATTGGCTTACAGAGATCAATAAATAATCTCGCAGCCTATTTGGATAAGGAACAACTGGAGCTAAACAAAGAAAATATAAAAATTGTCCGCTTAGTGGATCACAAAAAAACTAAGGAGCCCATTAGGATCGCGGACGGACTTGAGTCCGTCCGCGATCCTTGAGGCTCGGCGTTCCCTCCTGTGCAATTAGGATGTGACCGCCACCCTGGCGGTCACATCCTCTATTTTTAACATTGCGGCGGGTGCGGCTTCAAGCTGCACCTGCCGCCATGGTAAAAAAGCACGCATTGCATTTACATGCAGAAAGCTGCAGGCACCGAGAGCTTTTCCACCGTGGTTGTAAGCCGACCGCGGCGGAAAAGCGGCGGACATAAGCCAAGACCCACCAGCCATCCTAATTTGGCGGTGGGTCTTTGGAGGCTCCGCGGCGGTTTTCCGGCATCCTCCAGGCCGGCGGTGGCTTCCGCCGGCCCGGAGGATGCGGGAAAACCGCGATCATAATGTGCCCCTAAGTTTAAATGGACGGCCAAAGGGGCAATAGTGGAGGAGCAGAGGTCATATAAATATCTGAGCGTAACAATTGGGCAGGGCACATCTCATAAAGAACATAAATCGGCATTAAAAGCAAAGGCTCAATCACTAATCTATGCATATAGATTATTACGTAAAAAAGTAGACAGCCCGAACTACACCCATCTGTTAAAAGTTATGGCCGCCCAAATCCAGCCCAGTATGTCCTAGGGCCTGGCTCCCTGGTGTGGCAAAGAAGTGCTCTTACTGAACGAGCGTCAGATGAAGAGCTATACAGCCGTCTTTGACTTGCCAAAATCTGCCTCTCCTTCCCAGGTCAGATTGGAATACGGCCTTCAGCACCAGAAATTCCGGGGAATGAGCGGATTTGTTAAACTCTGTCATAAATTCCGCTCTTCAAACCAGGACACTCTGAACAGATTATGCTGGGATGAAATTAAGCACCAGACGGATCTCGAAATACCGAACTCCTGGGGAAGCGTTTTGAGAGCATCTCTGGCCGAGCTGGAACTACAAACAGCATGGGAAACGGGGAAGACAGAGCAAGCTTTGGCAAAATAGTAAACATCGCAGCAAAAAATAAATCCTTGTTGGCCGACAAAAAGGCAAACACCAAGCGCCGGCATGGGTGGACAGTCATATACTCCTACAGATCTTTAAGGCCACAAGCATATTTATCTGCCCACTTCAGCTCACAGCTAAAAAAGAGCTTTATATACTTCCGATTGGGTGTGCACGACTCAAAGGACTTGTACCCATCGTGGAAAAAGGCCTTTAAATCAGAGACCTGTCGACTCTGTGGCTTTAAACAAGAATCCTTAACCGACCTATTATGTGCCTGTCCAGCCGTCTTGGACCAGAGGAGACAGCACCTGTAATTAATTTTTACCGATCTGAACATTCGCTCAAGCAGACAAGTGGTGATATGCTGGTTAGAGGGCACGTCCAACATCCTGGCTTGCCGGGGGGTTAAATACATGAAAAAAGTTAGCAGACTTTTACGGCAAGATGATGGAGAACTAACAATATAAGCTGGATCTATGCAACCACGCAAAAGCTGAATCCTCAGATTAACAAGTGGACAGAATGCTGACTCATAATAAGATCCTCCCACCGCAGCTCCCAAATAAAAAATACAGCTCAGGAAATTATAGTCGAGCATTGACTGTAATTTCCCCCACTGACTTTATCATCTTCTTTAAGGAGTTTACATACCATTAAATCTGCTGTTCTGAGGGAAAAAAAATATATATATATATATATATATATATATATATATATATATATATATATATATATATATATATATATATATATATATATATATATATATATATATATATGGGAAAAACAGCTCCGGTGATGAAAGAGGCCGTCTCACAGGGCGGTCCGTGATCAGGGCACCGGTAGCCCTGTAAAGTATCGCCAACAGCATTTTCCAAATCGGAAAGAACTCACGGACGCCTTGAGTGGCTTTGCAGGTAATTTATTCTTACAAAGACTGCACAGCAACGCGTTTCGACTTACGTATATATATTTTTTAGCCCCTATTGAGAATGTTGTCAAAGTAAGAACCTTTACATATGAATTTTAACGAAAAGTATTTTTCTAACTACCTCAACAATGGCATCGTGTTAAAATGATGTGCATTTTAATACAGGATTGTAACGTTATTGCATAAGTAATCCTTTTTATCTGTTTCAGGGGGATATTGTAATGATTTTAATTAATCACATAATAAAAATGTACTTGAACTTGAAATGGTTTTAGTGGCTCCAGCACCTATTGTGCCACCGCAAAAGTGACAATGCAAGTGTGCCTTCAGGCATGCACTTGCAGCCTCAGTGTGCAGTTTTAAAACTTTAAATTTGACCTGGCAAAATAAACCAGACCTAAACCTTTAATACTTGTGTCTATAGGGCCGTGTGCATGTTGTTTAAAATTTAGGACATGTGTAGTTAAGTTTTAAATTTCCTGCTCTTTTTTCACTGTGGCATGCTAGCATCCTCATAGAATTGCACTGGGTTACATTAGAACACCATAAGAATCAGTAACCATGGATGTAAATTAATAGGAATTTAAAAACCAAACTAATGGTCAAGGCGGATTTTGAATGACTATGTTGGAAATGCCACTTTTAGAAGTGTATTGCTCCCAGGTGGTGGACAATAGTCTTTTTAAGGTGCCTACCCTGCACAAAGCAGATATAATGCATACCTAGGCCTGCCCCTCCATTGTTCTTATAGCTAGCTGGGTACCAATCCCAGTGGGACAGGGGATACCCGTAGAACCACTAGTTCCACCTAACACACCCATCTATGAAGACATTGGCTTTCAGGAGGATATCTGCAACCATGTTATGTCTTTCAAATGATTGGCAGGAGACCAATAATTTGAGCTCTGTGGCTTTATAAACCATCTTGTTCTTTCACCTTGTTCCTTTACATGCTTATCGGTCTTCTTGGTGACTTGAACCAAGTAAAGTCTTCAATTAAAAAACATACAAGTATGACATTGGGGAGTACAGTTATAAATGCACCTCATTGGCTGCATAACAAAAAAGAGGGTAACTGTATAGAAAACAGTTTCACATGGACACAATCTGGTATGCTGTGAAATAGCAGCAGTCTGATAAACAAAGGCTACTCTAAAACGATTTTACAACTGTAGCAAGAGGCGAAAACTTATCAAGCTGGAGTTAAAATGCCTTGTGCTCACATCCAAAAACAACTGGCACAAAGGGCCTGCTTTCACATCGGGCATTAAATACAAAGTCAACGGTAAAGTAATATTAAAGCAAAAACAAAAACACTGGCACTGAAGATCATGTGTGTGGATATACTTTTTGTGAAACAGCAAAATGCAGTCGCTCAAAGTGAAATTAGTCAGTGACTGAAGTAGGCTGACTCAGAGCCGCATGCTGTTTGCTGTAGTGCAGGGGTACTCATCGGGCCAGATGTAGGAGCCCTAATACCGGTCGGAAATGGCTGATTTCGGTCGTTTACGACTGGAATTAGGGTTTTCAGATGTAGGGGCATGTTATTTTAAGAATTGGTAATTTTACCGATTCGGTAAATATACCGATTCAGTAAAATACCGAATCGGTATATTTACCGAATCGGTAAATTCATATGTAGCTGACACTCCTAAGAGTGCCACAGGCCCTTAAGAGTCGGTATTTTACCACACAATCCTATTGTGTGGTAAAATACCGAATTCAGGTGTGCATGCACATCTGTGCATGCACACCTGTGCCATGTGACACACAGACATGCCCTTAGGGCATGTATGTGTGCCACATGTCACACAAGCCTGTACTTGGGGTGCTAGAGGGTGTCAAAGTGACACCCCCTGCACCCTTGCAGGATTCGGTATTTACCGATTCGGTAAATACCGAATCGGTATTGCCCATTGATTCCTATGGGCTTCAAGGCCCATAGGAATCAATGGGCAATACCGATTTGGTATTTACCGAATCAGTAAATACCGAATCTTACAGATTCGGTATTCCTGAATTCGGAATTACCTAAATCTACCCCCTTCCCATTTACAGACTCTTAAATACCGAATCGGTAAAATTCGGTATTTAAGAGTCTGTAAATGGGAATTACCTACATCTAGGCCATAGTACGGCCCGCGGGCCGCTGGCGGCCCGGCAAGCCTTCCCTGGCGGCCCACGGACCTTGTACACATCATACCAGTGTTTTCATTTTTTTGTTTTTAAAGAGTGTCTGCAAACTAAGTTACAGCAGCGCGACTCCGAGACTCTGCTGCTCTGTGGGGGCCAGCCGGGCGATTCCTGCCATAGTTAAAGTGGAGCTGCAGGGGCGCTAAGAGGTGAACAACACAGCCTCATTAACATTCTAATGGTCTTTTAAAGACCTGTTAATGCGCTCGGTGCAGCTATGTGTGTATGTGTGTGCTCCGAAACTGTCTCAGCCCGGGCTGACACAGAGGCAGGGTGAGATGACAGAGGGAGAGGGAAAGAAAGGGAGACAAAGTGAGGAAGGGAAAGGGAGACCGGGTGAGGGAGTAAGAGAGAGAAGGAGGGAAAGGGAGGGGGAGGAAGGGAATGGGAGGGTGGGTGAGGGAGGGAAAGGGAGTGACAGTGAGGGAGTGAGGGAGGGAAAGGGAGATCGGGTAAGGGAGTGAGAGAGGGAAAGGGTAGGAGGGAAAGGGAGGGAGGAAGGGAAAGGGAGGGTGAGGGAGGGAAAGGGAGTGCCAGTGAGGGAGTGTGGGAGTGAGGGAGGGAAAGGGAGACAGAGTGAGGGAGTGAGGGAGGGAAAGGGAGACAGAGTGAGGGAGGGAAAGGGAGGGACAGAGTGAGGGAGTAAGGGAGGGAAAGGGAGACAGAGTGAGGGAGTGAGAGAGGGAAAGGGAGACAGAGTGAGGGAGTGAGAGAGGCAAAGGGAGACAGAGTGAGGGAGTGAGAGAGGGAAAAGGAGGGAGAGAAAGGAAGGGAGGGAAAGGGAGTGACAGAGTGAGGGAGTGAGAGAGGGAAAGGGAGACAGAGGGAGGGAGGGAGACAGAGGGAGGGGTACAGAGGGAGGGGGACAGAGTAAGGGAGAGTGAGAGAGGGAGGGAGGGAGACAGAGAGAGAAAGAGAGCGAGAGAGAGAGATGTGTGTATGCCGGGTCTGGTGGCTCAGTGGACAAAAGTGTCTGCTGCAGGGACCAGTGATCAACCTCATGGTCACTTGTTTTGTTGTTGCTCTTGCCCCACCCCTTCCCCCACTGACCCCGCCCCCACTGGTGCGGCCCTCGGACACAAACCACAGTATACATTTTGCCCCCGAGAGAAAGTTTGTGAGTACCCATGCTGTAGTGGGTGAAAGCAAAATAGGAATAATACAACAGAAGACCAATGGATGAAGACTACTGGCTGAAAGCCCATTTAAGTATGTTTGACACATACATTCTGTAAAATCAAAAGGACTTGGCTAACGTCTGACCTAACAAGTTAGATGACAGGGTGACAGTGGCCATCTGCTAGTGCTGCATTTACTTTTATTTTACCTAAGAAATAATGTAATGTGCATTGGAAACAAATGCTCCAAGAAAAAGGAGAAAGGTGAACGCATTAAAACCATACGGCGGAGGATTCAATGCAAAATCCCAAAGTATCCCTTGGGCTGCCTATCCTCTTAATTGCTTTTCTTTACATTCATATTCAAACCAATCCCCAATTATCCAGTACAGTGTGCAGTTGGTGCGCTAAAATGTAACTATAGAAAAGCACAGTATATATTGAAATATTCAACTTGCGCCTCATGTGTAAAAAGAATTAAAAATCTTCTACGCCCCAAAAGCAACACGCCACATGTTGTGTTCCCATCTCTAAAACATCTCTATAGTCATATAAAGATAACTTAGCTTTTTGAGAAAAACTTCAAAGATTTTATTTTTGGTAATTACAAATATCATAGTTCATAACACATTAGGCCAATATTCTGAAAATATGTTTTCCTTCGCAATATTTTTTACTTATGTACAGTTGATTTCTCACATTCGCTGCACATTAATGGCAAATGCACCCACAGCTTCCATAAACTCCAGCGTTTGAGGTATCATGTACTGTAAAAAAACATTCCCAATGTATGTAATAAGGATATTACGAGCCACCTCAGAATTCCATGACCTCATTCGGGCACTGGCCCTGTGGGCTTCAGCTTCTGTATGGTCTCTGTGGTGACTTGCAGTATCAGTTGTTGGTACTTTATTACTTACATACTTGGCACTGCGAATTGTCAACATAAACAGTTGGATGAGAGGAAAAATAAAGCTATACCAATAATTAAATTAAAAGAAACTAGAAATGAAAGTAATTTACTTCTGTTCTCTCTTTCAGGACTGGTTCGATTGGTGAGCTGACAGCTCCATGCAACGCTAACTGCAGCTGCCTACGCTCAACTTATGAACCTGTGTGCGGATCAAATAATATTCAATATTTCTCCCCTTGTTATGCTGGCTGTTCATCATACACATCGGACAGTCAAGGAAAGGTAAGCTTTTGAACTTGCATTATTTTGCCAAAAGATTAAATAGATGTTTACACGCACTGGAGCCTACAGTAATCAAATCGTCTTCCATCTCTTCATTAGAAGTACATAACTTGCTGAACATGGGCTAGAAATACCTAAAATAGGCCATGGGGCAAAGTTTGGAACACAGTGCTAATTTGTCACAGTCAGCGTTTATCTTGTTGTTGGTTACTCCAGTGCTATTTTTCACCTCACCACATAGGGTCTCATTACAAGCGTGATTACATTTACTGGTCCCATTGGAAATGAAAAAGCTGAAATCGTCTGGGAAGACTACAATGGAGAAAGAGGAAATGGCAGGGGAATTGGACCTAGAATTCCTTATCACCCCTTTAATTCTTCATTACTGAGGATATTCTCGAAATCCCTTTGTTGGCTCTCATGTTTGAAATCTTTGACAGCAGCCCTTCCTCCACAAAGTTTTTGGCCAATCTACGTCATGAGTCACGCTCTGTGTAGGGCGTCCTTTACAATACACATCTTCATGTGGTTTGCACTGAATGGACTTGTGTATGAAACTTATTAGTTTACACTGGGTGAGAGAGCTCCAAGATTACTTAGCCAATTATGTTTGTGCTGTACAAAAATAGTTATGGATTTGAATATATATGTTAGAGAGGATTAAAGAGGTGTTTATCAGATGGTCTGGTCAAACTCATGGCAAATACTGGCTCAAGTTTAAGGAGATTGAGAAAAGGTTGCATGAAATATGGTAGTCATGGATGTCTGGTGCACCCAAGAACTTCAGCGGTCTCATGAAAGGAACAAAAGTCATACCTATTTAGGAACTGTTTAGTTGTCTCTAAAACATTTTGGATTCAAGCCAGGCAAGGAGGTTATGGCTATTATGGATAAGGGGACAAGAGCCCTCCTGAGCTTGGTTCAGTGCCTCAACCAGTGACTTCTGCACAGAATCCTGGAGTGAGTTCTGACAAAGAAATGTCCTTCAAAGCCCAGATATATCAAGTGAGAGCTGCATGCTGCTATGTTAGAAGGCTAAAGAAAACCTTTCCTTTTATTCCTCAGTTGGCACAGAAAATGATTGTCCAAGCTTCAATTGCTTCCTGTCTGGACTACTACTATTCCCTCTATCTGGGAATTACCCAGGCGATATGTTCAAGTACGCTCAGAAAGCAGCTGCGAGATTGATTTTAATGTTTCCTAAATATTATTTCATGTCAAAGGCAGTGAAGGGCCTACAACAGCCTAACGTTTGTAAAAGCTCCATATTGAGTATGCAAGTGATTTTCTTTCAATAATACTTATCTTTTTATGTCTTAAAGATGCGTGTAAGCATTATGTTTTGTAATAATCATTGTGATCATTGACTCACATGCAAAGTAATTGCTTTGCAAACACTACCGGTACTCCTGTAGGTAAGGTTTTGCCTAGCCATTTGCAAATAGTAACTTGTATGACTGACAGATGCAAGATGGAAGATATCTTCTTTTGAAAAAGGACAAGCGCCGACCCACCCTCGACTTTCTTCAAGGGTAGTCTGGAGGAATGATATTAGGTGGCTGCTGCAATGCATTCCAGGCAATAGATCTTCCAAGATAGTTGTCAGGTGGACCTACATTCTTCTATAGCCTGATCTGCTGGACTTTATGAGCTTGGAGAACTTAATGACTGTTATAGGTCTATGGTTCAGGTGCCCAGGTGCCTAAATCCTAGATGAATCTGTGCCTAACAGATCCATCCTATTGCTCAGCTCTTGGACACAGAACAACATTGATGCTGCTGCTGCTGTTTGTGTTTCTAGAACATGGAGCTGAGTGTTGCCCATTTGTTCTTGGTCAGTAATAAGCATTAATACTCTGCTGTAGCTGTGCTGGCCTGACCTGCTGATACGGACCTTGCCTACATCGAAGAGCCATGCCAGTCCAAGGAGCTTGGAGATGTGGACAGGGCAGATTGAAGTGGTCTGTGTCCCTCCCCGCGGTTGATAAGAGAACTTCCCTAAAACACTACAGCTCCAAGTGTGAGTGAACTGTGTGGTGACTCTGCCTGGCAAGTACTCTCTCACTTTCCACCTCCTTATTTACTTCTTTGTTGCCCCTGCTGTATTTTCATTGGTCTTGCACATGTTTGCGAGTAGGATTTGTAGACCTTGCACCTATTCCTGTGGGTTAAACTGAGGTGTGCCCTGCTTCATTGAAAGAATGAGGCCGCCTGAGTGAGGAGCTTCTAACCAAGTCCCTAGGACACTAAGCTTGTATCAATTCATGGTATTTAACTATGCATTCTTAAACCAGGAGAAAATTTGACTTTCTTACCAGATGAATTGGGTCACAAACAGTAATGGCTTACTGACTTATTCCTTAGTTGAACGGTTCTTAAACTTTTGACTTCTGTGGACTCCCACATAATCATTATTAGAACCCAGGGACCCCAATGAATAATTATTGTAATCCAGGGAAGCTGTGGACCTTGGCCTAA
Source organism: Lissotriton helveticus (assembly GCF_964261635.1). Lineage (NCBI taxonomy): Eukaryota > Metazoa > Chordata > Amphibia > Caudata > Salamandridae > Lissotriton > Lissotriton helveticus. The sequence goes on along the minus strand of NC_136059.1, from coordinate 732,178,066 downwards.
GCATTTTCGATAATATAAACTACAAAACAATACACAAAAAATACAGAAACAAACCTTTATGAAACAAATACACAAAGGATGAAATATTTTATTTAGTTTACAAACATATAAAAAATAATGAATGTAATTTTAATGAGAAGGTCGGAGTTTTTCTAAATCCAATGGAGGTCACTCATCGTCTATACTACAGTCTGTTTGATGCACTTGTATTGTTCACACAAATCAATCTGAGGATACTAACCTAATTTTTAGCCTCCAATTTCAAATTACATCACATTTACAGACTGTAACGTTTAAATTTGACATTTTGTACATTATTTATATACACTTTATTAATCTGATGATATTATTTCATTTTCAAAGTAGTCACGGTCCCCGTGAGTAGGCTTTGTGACACACATGGGTCTTCAGTCTACAAGTTAAGAGCCACTGACTAAGGGCTTTATTACGAGTCTGGCAGTGCACGGACTGCCAGACTCATGGGGGCAGTGGTGGTGGTCTTGTGCCTGCCACATTACAACCAGGATAGCCAGGGAGCCCTGGGACCACAGCAACTGCCAGAGATCAGAGATGCCTGGTGGTGGCACAACTGTAATGTGTTTGTAAAATGCTTGGCCACTGCGGCCCACCAAGCATAATAGGAGTTTCCTCACAACACACCTTTCATACTGGTGCGACTTCCATGAAAACTGTGGCGGTGAGGAAACAAAGGGTCAGCCTCACGCCATGTGGCTGCACATAGGGGGGCCCTGTGTGCATGCACACCAGTACCTGCATGGCATGGACTGCAGCAGTTTATGCCATGCAGGTACTGCCTTTTAGGTTCCCATTATTTCATAGGAACCACCCTGGGAACACCAAAGAACTGCCCGCCTGACAGGAGACATCTCCTGATCTGTCGGGCAGTTTGTACATGTGTTGGGTAGTCCGTGAGCGGGGCAGTCCCACTCCCGCACCACCAAAATCATTATGAGGCCCTTAGTTTTTCTCTTGGTGGTAGGCTTGCAATACATTTCAAAGTGCTGTGATAACAACCACTAACAAATCATAATCAGAATATGTTTACCAACATTGCATTTCATTTGCTATTGTGTTTTCAGTTTCAGGATTGTGCCAGTGTTAGCATTCATTTAGTTATAAAGGAACAGTATATTGTGGTGAAAGTCAAGGACTCTGGTTTTAGTACAGTATTGTGTCTTATTCCTAGTTTATTCTGAATTGTATTTTGTTTATTTCTTCCTTTTTTGATGTCTATGTTTATTGGGAATATAGTTCTATATTTTGGAATAATAATAAATATTTTCTCATAACGGTAGCTGTGAGGGTCCATCTTCATTGCAACTGTGAAAAAATTCTTTATTGCAAATGTGATAATTGTATTCTACTGAACTGTACCTCGAATCATCATATGTGCCCTCCCTTGAAATATTTTTGACTTTCTATCCACACCGACCAAGAGAGTCTAATAGGCTTGGGAGACCAACTTTCTGTCACAGACTAATGATGTAATTTAGATGTTGGCAGATGTGAAGCATCAATTAAAAATAGGGGTCACCCCGTCTGCGAAACCTTGTAGTTCCTTCTTTCAAATTATAGGTAGAGTGGTGATTGATTTCTTCAGTTGACACCTCAGTAGGCTCTACTGCCAGAAACCATTGACCTGGTTCTCTGAGTCACAGTGGCAGCATCTTCAGCATACTTAAGATGGAGAGTCTATCCCTGTCATGGACTGGATACCAACAAGGGGCCTTATTTATGAAGGCCTTGCGCCGCCGGTGTGTCACTTTAAACATGGGAAAAAGTGACTCACCGGCGGCGCAAGGCCTTCATAAATAAGGCCCATGGTCTTTTGAGTCCCTTTCTAGATTACCTGCGGAAAGGGTCACGCCTCCTAGAAGTCACAGTGCTACCTTGCACTGAACAGTCCAGGTGAAATGTGTAAACTGCTTCCTTAAGAGGGTCCACAGTTAGGAGGAGAAAACCACAAGTGGTTGAAACTTCCTTGGCAATCTAGTAGCACTTTATTAAAGATGAAGACTAAAACTGCAATTGATAGAAAGGCCCCAAACTCCCCTTCACATGATGGAAGTGAAAGACCCAAGCTGGAGTAGAAGTTTCAACTGATAGAAGTAAAACTTTGAGCCAAAACATGTTGAAAAGGTGCCAAGAATGAAACGAAAAATAAGAGCCAAAAGGATTGTGATGCATCCATCTCTTGGAAATGCCTCTTCATATATGATTCAAACAGGAACTGACATCCCTGGAAAAGATGCTACTTTATCTTGGATTGGGGACCTCGGATAGCTTTCCATGGACAGACCACCATATTGGAAAGAGCAAGCTATGTGGCTTGTCTGAGACCCTTTCCTTAAACGTATGGCTTTCTTTTTGGCACATAAAGGAGAAGCCCAAGTTTGTCATCTTTTTCTCAGAACAGGATTCTTCAGTCCCACAAACAGTGTTTAAGGCTGATGCTTCATGTGGCTTGCGGAATACTTATCTGGCTTAGCTAAACATAGAAGCATTGGTGTGGTCCAGACAGTGAGGATGTTTAATCACGTGCAGAGCACAAAATCTAGCCACATTCTGCCAGCAATTGGCAGTTCGGGCTGGACTGTTCCCATGAGGCACAGGGTCAGACTGATTTACATATAGCCATGTCTGAACTGGGGTGGCAGAGTGGGCTAAAGAACGGTGATGGATCAAACCCAGATCTTTTGACTAGGTGTGAGTGTTTGATTGGTTCAGATGCTACGTCCATCACCACCCCCTATTGTACCTTATTCAGAAGCAGCATTAGATCCCTTGTGTTGTATTTCAGCTTCTAGTTGAGATTCCATAGTATGAACTGGGGCCAATACTACACCTCTCTAATCTGCCCATCGCTGCCATATATTCTGATGCTTTTCTCAGCATCCCCTAGCCTGGAACTCCACCCCCTCCAGTCCTATTCAGTGGTCCACCCATCTCTTCCATGCCCCCACCAATGGTGGTGAGCTTACTTTCCATAGTCTGGTTATGTCTCCTTTCACTAGTGTAAGCCCCAAAAATAACAGGTGCCATTTATAGCGGCTCTCACGTATTCCCTCTGTGCTATGAAGAAGGAGCAATTTAGGGCCCAGGGGAATGTGCCAGGCAAGAACCTTCCCATGTTACCCCTCGCCAGAAGTGCGTTAATGCCACATAGCTCCACACCCTTCCATTCCATTGCATTTGTAAAGCGCACAGCTACCAACAACGGTGGTGCCCGGCGCTGAGCAGCAGAAAACAAATACCCAGCGGAGAACAGAGAGAACAAGACGGGCTAAGGTAGATCAAATAGCCAAGTCTTCAGGGCCTTCCTAAATGCAGTTTCAGACTCTGATTTTTGAAGATTTTCAGGCATGGAATTCCAATGGATAGCAGTTCTCACTGTGAAGCCTCGCCCCCCAATCCTAGTTTTGGTAAAGCGAGGAATCCGGAGCAATTCCTGAGAGCTGGATTGCAGGGTCTTAATCAGGCTATACTTCTGGAGTCTCAGCTTCAGCTAACCTGGGCCGCTGTCTCTGGAGGCTCTGAAGACCAAAGACAGAGCCTTAAACTCTATTCTTCTCCTAACTGGGAGCCAGTGCAGGCTGCGCAGATGAGGGGAGATATGATGACAGAGCGGCACGTTCCTGATAAGCCTAGCTGCGGCATCCTGTATAATTTGCAGTTTTCTCATCAGATATGCTGGAAGGCCAAGGTACAAGCTATTGGCGTAATCCAGCTGGGATATGACAAGCGTGCAGACCACAGTTTCCGTGCAGTCCATCAGCAGAAGATGCAGGAATCTCCACAGGGCTTTTGACTCCCAGAAACAGGAAGCGGAGACATGCCTAATCTGGACCTTGCATGAGAGTGTGGAGTTAAATTTGAAGCCTAGGTTTCTGGCAGCTGTGACAGGTGTGGGTGGGGGATTCAGCTCTACCGGCTACCAGCGATCAGGCCGTGGTGGGGAGGGTTGATTAAAGAACATAACCTCTGTTTTTTCGGTTTTCAACTTCAGGCAACTGTCAGTCATCCATGAAGTAATGTCCATCAGGTATTGCCTGAATCTGCCAAAGGCGACCTCTTGGTGATCATTGAAGGAGAACACCAACTGGGTGTCATCACCATATGAAATCACTCAGGCTCCACAGTGCTCAATTACTGATGCCAGAGGGGTAAGCTACACATTGAATAGAGTGGGGCTGAGTGTCCGAGCCCTGAGGAATACCACACACAAGAGGACTGCAGGAGGAAACATAAGGGTGGGGAGAAAACCTTGTTGTGACTTAGATGTAAGAAAGAAACGGGATCAGGCTAAAGGGGTTCCTGTAACTCCAAGCAGTGCCAGTCTTACTAGCAGAATCTGGTGTGATACCGTGTCAAATGCTGCTGATAGGTCTAGCAGCACTAACATGGCACAGGCGCCATGGTCCAGTGATTCGTGTATCGTTACGCCACTTCTAGTAGGGCAGTCTCCGTGCTGAAGCCTGTCCTAAAGCCTGATTGTGAGTCATTCAGGTGGTTATTGACCTCTAGGAAGTTGGATAACTGCTGCTGAACTTCCTTCTCAAGGATTTTTGCAGGTGCAGGCAGAAGAGAAATAGGCATGAAATTATTAAGTATAGCGGGGTCCGCATCCTCTTTTTTAAGAATCGGCACAACATATGCCTGTTTCCATGCTGATGGATAACAACCTTTTGACAGAGAGGCGTTCCATATTGGGTTTAGATGAGGGTTCAACTGAGGGGCGAGCAGTTTAAAAAAGCTAGCCCGACAGGGGTTGAGGGGGTAACCCGACTTAACCCTCTTCAGTTCTGATAGGGAGGATTCTAAGCTGTATGGATGAAATTCATCCCAAACATTGGCAGAGGTGGTGGGCAAAATAGCAGAGGAGTCGGATCCCTTCCTAGTAAAGACAGAATAAATGGCTTGAATCTTATCTTGGAAGGAGGTTGAATGATTTTCACATAAAGTTGCAGAGGGGATAAAAGTGCTTGCGGTTTCATAAAACTGTGCACAATCTTAAAGACTTCCTTGGGGGAGTTATCAGAGGCCTTGATTTGGTTGGCAACATAGGTTCTGATCGCTCTGCGTTTGAGGCTATGAAATCTTTTTAAGGCAGCTTTATAGGCCGATTTAGCTACTGAGTCATTGTTTTTGCGCCAAATACTTTCTAACCTTTTACAGGCACTTTTCCCATTGCGGAGTTGTAACAAGAGCCAAGGGGCAGAAGGTTTGTTCCTGGCTGGTTTAGTGTATTTAACTGGAGCAATTACATCAAAAGCAGAGGTAACCCAGTTATTATAAAGGGCAGCGTCACCTATGAAGGGAGGTACACTCCTTCGCCTCACAGCAAAGATATATGGGGGATACAATTAATCCTATGTGCCATAGGCGGCTGCTAGTTAATTAGGCTCTGTGTACATATTTTAGTTAGATCAAATAGAGTCTGGAAGATATTGCTGCCCCAAGGGGGCCAGGGCCGGATTAGCTACCACGCAGTTGTGTGTGCTGCCGAGCTGGGGGCTGATTTCGTTGATGGGGACCTGCGTGTGCCAATGATGAAGCATAACACCAGGTGGTGGGTGAGGACATTCCTTCACTTAATATCTTCTAAGTTTTAGTCATTTTTACTCAGAGCAGCTTCTTTTATGTATTCAACGGAATATGGTGTGACACAATTGTAAGTACATGTAAAACTGGCTGTGGTGCAGCTGGTAATCAGTTTGCATCTCCTAAAATGATTTTAGAACCGTGCAGCACATGATATCCCCTAGCGTAGCGTAGAAATTCCTATGGCATCCCACTTTTGAAACCATCTCAATAGGGCCACCTGTAGAAGAAAAATGCCCTGCCACAATGGTGTTCCTTGTGTCAGTCTCCCCCACCTCCCCAGCCTTTGGAGGGATAGTATCCATATGTGTATTACTACCTGAGTTGCAAGGGGAAGTGATCCCATCCCTCTCCCACTATAGAGAAAATCGAGCACGCATTTGTTGCCCATCAGCCATCTTTCTGTGGCATATGCTGGATCGTCTTGAGCGTTATACTACCAGTCATTAATAATCAGTAAGTGGATGGCAGCATAGTAGCTGCAGAAGGGCTTCCATAGTATGTGTCCTGAAAACATGTCTGGGGAGCAATCATGACGCTCGACCCCTTCCACCCAAAAATAATTTACTCAGAACTGCAGTAACATGTCAGAGTGGAGTGATAGCGTAAGGGTAATTCTGGAGCTGGTTTACAATACGGGGTAGGAAAACCATTTTGAAGATGGACGATCTGCCTAACTGGGACAATAGATCTGGAGAAACAAACACTCCTAAATACTTGAGCCCATGACCAGCTAGCGTTAATCCTGAAGCCCACTCCAGCAGCCTTGACCATATGAAATATCACTGATTTACCAGGGTTCTTGTATAATCCAGATGTCTCATAAAAATCCTGCATAATCCTCAAGATGCAAGGTCTGGATGTTGGCTGATCCATAAAGAAAGATAAGTTATTGTTGGTATACAGGGCTAACCTATCCCACAGCCCTGCAGACTATTCAAATCCCCGCACTTGAGAGTCAATCCTAATCCATGCAGCTGAAGGGTCCATGGCCGGGGCAAACAGTAGGGGTGACAATCCCCCGAATCCCTTTCAGATCCACCTACCCTGGTGGATCTGAAAGGGATTCGGGCCTGCGCCAGCCACTTGGACTGTGGCAGTTAGATTTGTGTATATTAGGCGGATATAAGAAAGGAACCTGTGCTGAAGAAGTGCAAAGAGGTACTCCCAACTGACGGAATCAAAGGCTTTATCAATGTCGGCTAAAGCACTGCCGCCGACCTCCCCAGTCAGTCTGCCATAGTCAGGGAGGTATATAAGTGCCTGATATTGTGGCAAGTAGCATGGTGGGGCATAAAGCCAGCCTGATCAGGGTGAACCTCTTTGGGCTTGTATTTAATTAGCCACTGGCCGAGATTTTAGTGGGAAGTTTTACCTCTATATTGAGGAATGAGATTGGATGTACTTCAGGCAAATGGCCTGGTTTAAGGAATACAACTGTTTCAGTATGCCATCAGTCTGGCAGAAGCCGGGATTCCCTAAGCTCTGCGTGAATCACCTACAACAAGTGTTTCCCCAGTTGCAGCATATAATATATAATATTTAAGAAACTCACTGGGAAAGCCATTAGGAATTGGGGCCTTCCAGCCCGCAGCTCCGCCAAAGCCAGGGCCTCAATAAATATGATTATTCTACTGCTTCTCTTCAGGTGAATATCTCCCCAAAATACCCGGCAAAACTTTGATCTATTTCCCTGGGTCCTCGCCAGCATTCCTCCCTGGGCATCCATTATCACCGGCAATTAGGAGACTGCGTGTGTGGCCTAGCAAGGCCTATGCAATATTCTACTCCATTTGTCGCCCCATTGATATATGCAGCTCTGTGCTGCCTGCCATGCTTGTATGGCATAGTCTAGGAGCAGTTAGTGGACTCCGTTCAGATTTTGCAGCCAACTCAAATCTGTATTCAATACCCTACCCTCATTGTCAAGACGTGTTTAATCATAGCAATGGTGTGTTCTATGATGATGTTTGATTCTGGATGAAAAAGATGTGGATATAGCAGTTTCACTCCCAGATCAGCCATAATATTCCAGAACGCATTAGCGGAAAATGCAAGACCACTCTCTGAGTGAAGGGATCAACTGTTCCCATAGCTACTAGGCACTGTAAGTCTTTTATGACCACTTGAGCTGTGCAATCATTTATAGGCAAACCCACAGGAATATGGTGCATGAATCAACAGCAACCAATATGTATTTATCTCAGTTTGTGCTTGGTATTGATCGACTCGGTTGAGGCAAATTACTCTGAAGGGTCTGTCGGATGTAGTAAGGGGAGTCTGCACTGGTCTTGAAACAATGGAGTGCTATACCAGTAGGCAAAAAGTACATTGCTTTTGGTAACTGTGGTCACTGTATCTTTGTAGCATTGATACAGTAACACTTAAGCCAGAATGTGCGGACTCCCCTCATGTGCTTCTCTGGTAAGCTCTCACCTAGCTCGTGCATTGGAAATTTGTCTATCTTCCACTCCAGGTTGAAAAACCATTGGAACGGTATCCTGAGTGACATGTTTGGAAGGAAAGCCGTCTGAAGGTTTTTCTCCTTTTAAAGTTGGTTTTAATGCTGTCTAAATGTTTTCATCGATCGTGGTTTGAGGTTGAGTTACAGCACCCACCTTTGTGGTTCGCACTTCTGCTTTTTGCATCAAAATCTGCTGCACAGTTCCCTTTATCATGTATTCGTCCACTTGTATGGGCCATGGTGTGCTACACATGAACCAAAGTATGGACATAACGCCTTATGAATCCGTTCAAGTGCCAATGAGGTAAATCTGCATAGGATCCTTGGACACGAAATGCTGAAACCTACACTATGACTGTGGGAACTGATATGAGTGCCTTTTGTAGGGCAAGTAATTGGGCATTTATTTCACTTATTGCCAACCCAGGTGTTAGAGATGTCCGCCTTAGGGAGTCTTTTCCCAAACATGTTAATTTCTCCTCTCCTGTTTTGCTGAATTTATTTTTGTTAGCTTTAGGACACTGTTGGCCTCATTTATGAGGCCTCTTGTGCCATCGGAACGTCGTTTTTTGTAATGTTCTGTGGCGCAGAAGCCTACATGATATTTACCAGGCAGCACTAAGCCACTTATTTTGGATTAATTCTGCCTGATAAATATCAGTCCCTTTAACGCAGTGTTCTGCGTTACAGGGGCGTGCAATGGGTGTTGCTAGGGGTGTTCCCAGCAACATCCATGGCCTTTTGACACTGCCCCAGATTTACGAGAAATCGTAAATCTGAGGCAGTGCCAAAAGCTGACGCCTCGCAAGGGGAGGCATAAGGGTGGGGCAACGGGGAGAAATATCTATATTTCTCCTCGTTTTTCCTTTTTCTATGTGTGCTGCTTTTTATTTGAGAAGGTTATTTTTTCAACAGAAATTACTTGGTCCTGTATCAAGTCTGAACTTCGGACTTTCCTCTGGTCTAGCACGACTAGATGATTGCCAATAGCACTCGGTGCTTTTAGGCACTATTCTTACCTAAATTCTTTGAAATTGCATATCTCTGGATCTGATGATCTTTGTCATTTTGGTGTAAAAAAAGATATTACATTTTGCTCTATTTCTAAATTGGTGTCGGCTTTTTCTTGTGTTATGTTTCATGCTTTGAACATTTAAGCACTGCAAACACATTGCCTCTAAGTTAAGCCTGACTGATTTTGTTCCAACCTACCAGAGGGTTAAGCACAAGTAAGTTTTGTGGCTTTTGTAGTTCACCCTGACAACCCACAACCAAACTTCTCATACCAGGTAATTGACATTTCACAAAACATAAGCATGCCTGTAGTGTAGTTCTGATAGTACCATTTTGTGCTTGCTTGTTTTTCTCTCAGAAAGATACACAGAAGAAACAGTTGAGCGTTTGTACAATAAGAATTTATTGTACCGTTGTTCTTCTCATGTAAATAAGTGCTCTGCTGCAACTGTAACACAGTAGAAGAGACATAGAACCAGCAGTACAGTGAATAACAAAGGAATAGTATTGTTCTACCATTTTACAGTAGTCATAAACAGATACATGAATATTAAATGTATTTATAAAATAAAGTGCGTACTCCTAAGATGCCTGTCTAGATGTACCTAAGTGTACCTATCATGTGAGTAGGTGCAAAAGAGCCTAAGTCTAAGAACCTAATTCTAAGAGCCAAGAATCCCACTAGGATTTAGTTGAACCCCCATAACTGAAAAGTGAGAGTGTGGGACTTCGTCCTGGACTTGAGATGCATACCCAGCAAGGGATTTTCAGATCACTGTCAGCTGGAGCGTTGGCATGCTGGAGCCACAGCGTGTTTGGTCAATGTGTCAACCTTGAAGTCTCGGTTCCCTCCTGATTTCTGATAGCAAGAGGTGCTGTATTTATACAGTCTGTGTACGTGTGTTTCCCATTCTTCAGTATGAGGATGACCTTGGGGATTAAACCTTGTGCGTCGATGGGAGAGGTGAAGTGTACCTCCTGGAGAGTGTACTCATAAATTATTCATATGTGCTAAGGATGACGTCTTAGCAATATTGATTGGGAAAAACCCACCCTCGGCTTGGAACTAGGTGAAAGGTTTAGCCCATAAAAGGCTACAGTCCTCATAAGGCGTTATGTCCATACAAGGCAGTCTAGCCTTATTTGGAGTTATGCCCTTATAAGACTCGTTCATATGAAATGACAGGGAGATGATATAGGGACAGTGTACGATGTTCCCTGGACCTATATCAGGGTACCGATATGAAATATAACATGCTGTCACTGGTACTTATGGTCTTTGAGACTAGAATGCTCTGCAAGCCCCACAATAAACTCTGACAGGCATTGGTGGCAACTTGTGAACTTTTAAAAGATCCCACAGGAGTCCTATCAAGTGGAAAATACTAGTAGTCTCAACTTTGATAGCACCTGGTTGTCCTCTCATTTTCACACGTAAGGTAGAAAGGCTCAAACGTTCTATGTCTGTTCATCCCCAACTTTTGTTCTTTGTTCTTAAAACAATTCTTCTTACCACAGTTGGTTATTTTGAGCATAACAGTGTGAATTGCTTTTCGAAGATTTTGGTTGAATGTACCATGAGCTCTGCTATGTACAGCTGTTAGGTATTAATGCTTAACAAATAAATGAAATGTTTGAAGTTGGTGCTGTAATACTGATGTAGTTTAATGAATTGTGTAGTTTATTTTGGTCGTAGGAATTCATAATGTAAGCCTTTGAAGAATACATATTGTGTTCTTTGAGTTCTGATTTTTGCAGGTTTGTCCCTTGATTTTTTCCCCAAAACGTGTCTATTTTTGCGAGTGGCCAGTAGAGCAGATCTTTTGTAAACTTTTTTGTTTATTCTATCTGTAACCTTAAAAGTAGCATATCCATCAGAATTGGATTATTCAAAGATGCAAATAATTTATATTACAGACATTTCAATGCATTTATGACTTTATATTTTTAAGGACTAATGCTTCATTTTCTACATTTATGAACCGTAGGTTTTTTACAACTGCTCCTGTGTCCGAAGTCCTGACCTTCCCTTGTCTATTAATGGATATATCTTTAATACAAGTGAAGCTACTGCAGGAAAATGCACAGCAAGTTGCACAAAAATGCCTTTCTTCATGGCCTTTTTCTTCTTTGTTGTGGTTACTACCTTCATGGCTGCAACTCCAATTACAATGGCCATTCTCAGGTCTGTATTCTGTGACAATTTATTTTTCATTTGAAATGTATATGTTTGGTATGTTCCATTAAGTTTAGAAATTATAACTAAGAAATCATAACACGGAGAAGGCATTATGCCATCTAAAGAGCAAACACCAAACGGTCCTTAGTGGAGTGTTTTAACATCTTTAAAACTGCTGTGTAAATATAGTATTTCTAAAGACAGTGGTCCCTAGACAAGGGTTAATGTGGGTAAACAATAAATATAAACCCAAACAGTACTATATTTTACTGCTGTCCAGCTGGAGAGTTTTTTTTTTATTATGCAGTTGCTTAAATATATACAAAATAAAGTAAGAAACAATGAAAGTGGGACACAAGCCTGCATCCAATTTAGTGGGAAGGACGTACAACATGGAAACAGAAAGGCTGGCCATTCCGACAGGCAAGACATGCTGTAACAGCGGCTAATCACAGATTCCCCTGATACTTGAGACCGCGGACGCAGCTCACAGCTCCGGTAGCCTAATTAAGCTGTTACAGACCTTCTAATTAGGTCGACTTTGAACCAGCCTCACTTGTACAGACCGCACCCGCAGCTCTCTCCATCTTTCACACTCGTCCCGGACTTCTAATCGGCCTTCGCCTGGAACTAACCTCCTTCAAGTCACTCTGAACTGGACCTAGTTATGACAGGCAAAATGTACACAGGCATACAATTGATAGTGTCCTGATGATGATCACATATCTTTTGTAAGGATCGAAACGCCGTCAACTTGTTGTGCGCCATATACACTTCTTTATTTAATACTCATTTTGTGTAATGCGTCTCCACTATAATTTGTTTGTCATTTCAAAATGTGCCCCCTACAAACAATTTACTCTGCCTGAGTCTTTCTGTTTCCATGTTGTACGTCCTTCCTGCTAAGTTGGATACAGGCTTGTGTCCCACTTTCATGATTTCTTTCTTTATTTTGTAAATATTTAAGCAACTGCATAATAAAAAAACCCTGACCGGCTGGACAGCTGTAAAATATAGTACTGATTGGGTCTGTATTTATTGTTTACTCACATTAACCCTTGTCTAGGGAGCACTGTCTTTAGTAATCATTGGTTACCCAAGGTCCCTGACCAATTGTATTTGGCTTTCCCTTGTCTTTTATAATGAGTAAATATAGTATGATGAATTCAGGATTGAGATAAGCATTAGATCAAATTCCCAGAGTAGGAGCAATAGGATTGGAAACATGATATTTTCAAGCTATCCGACACGAATTAATAATCTTATGTCCTAGCTCTGTCCATGTCTTATCCTTATAGACGTCCAGCAGTGGAGTAAGATACTACTTCTACAGTTGTTCAAACAGAACTTTGCATGCTAGTGCTCCACAGGTGTGGATGCTTGTGGCATGCCCTCATCCCTGTTGAGATGTGCAACCTCAGCAATTCCTTTTTACCTCAGAGCAGCGTACAATTGATCATACTTTGTTTATGCCCAGTACATTTGCAGTATTTCCCCCATTGACTTCCACCTTCAAGCTGGGTTGTTTATGCCCTAATGACCTGGATTCAGTAATGTTCTTTGTGCCATTGGCTATGCTGCATGTTTTGAACTACGCCATTTCACCATCTGTTAGACCTTTTGCAGTTTTATACTTTTTTAGGTATGCCATTCTTAAATGTGAATGCTTTTTTGTTAATAATGCTCTCAGATTATATATAAGCACATAAATACCATAATTGCATATAATACTTATGATTTAAAATCCTCCAATGCTCACAGTTTATGTTAGAATGCAGGCATAGGGCCATTGCTTAAGCCAAAGTATGCATCCCCTGGCATTGGAGGCAACACTCTTGTCCAAATTTCTCGGAATGACTTGTGGCGCTTGTGCAGGTAGTGGATCGTGAGCCCGAACTACAAAATCAATGGTTAAATGGAAATATTCAAGGCCATATGGGAGTCCTTTCTGCCTCCCCGCCCTTACTTTTGGAGGGGACCACTTGAACATTGGTGGGGGAAGCTTAGATTGAGGATGCATTCTCCTCTGTTTTATGGAGTGGCCCTCATATGCCCCCACCCCCAGAGCACCACAGAAGCAGGGTTGCCCCTTACTCCCTCTCCCTCCCCATGCTCGCACTTTGCGAGGGGCCTTATTATGACTCAGTCTCACCGATCCGAGACCGCCAAAGCCATTGATGACCGCCTGCCAGAATACAGCTTATTTTTACTCTGGCAAGTGGTTATTTGGTGGTCCTACTGTGGTGGCTTTTAAAAAGGCACTGCAATGGGAGCATCAAAGGCATTTCATGCAGGCCATGGGCTGTCAAGTCCATGCTCTGCAGGAACTGGGAGTGCATGCACCACATGACGAAGAGGCAACAGGGGGCACTGCCATGAAATGTGTAGCATAAGGAAACTCCTAATATACTTCGTTGTGCTGCAGTGGCACCGCTAGCATATTAGGGGTCTCAGACAGCTGTGCCACTGCCAGGGATTGTGGATCCCTAGCAGCAGCAGTGGGTCCGTGGCAGACCAACTGCCACAGACATAATGCTGCAGGTGGACCATCAGTCTGGCGGTCTGCGGACCGCCTCCACAGGTTCAAACTCGTAATAAGGGCATAGGTCTGGAAGGGACCACTATGGATACAAGCAGGCCTGATGTTTTCACCCCTGTGCCTGGCTACCCACCCAGTCTGTCCCAGTTTCTGTTCATAGTAGGTACTCCGGACTGCTCCTCCTTTGTAACTTAGTTGTGCTTCATCCAATGCAACTGATTACTTATGCTCTTCTGTTTGTAAATGTTTGATGGATGGTTATCTTCTCCCAGTGTGTGGTGTCATTATATAATCCTGTCAGTGACAGCAAACATTTTTATGGTGTTGACGAACAGAAAAAAAAGACATTGGACAGTCTGCTCTAAGTAAGCAGGTGGACTGATATCCTTCCTCTGACATCTTCCACCCCATCGGGCTATTGGAGTATGTTTTGCAAAGACAGCATGGGTATTGCTGTTGGAAAACTGACGTTCTGCCCTGTGGCGGCTCCCCCGCTAAGGCAGAGGAGCATCACTCCACTCACTGCTTTGTAGCAGTCAAATGAAGGAAAAATAAAATTATAATAACTTGATGGTATTATCATTTTAGTTTCTCCTCCTGCGGCAGTTTTGCGGGGTGGGCTGGGCTGCTCTGCTCACAGTACAGGGAGAGAAGAAGTGGTGGGCACACTAAGTGCACATGACAGTTTGACTGGCCTTCTTGGTGCTGGCCAAACAGTCATGCACACTTTGCATGTTCTCCACCAGCCTGGGTGGAGAACATTCCCAAGTTCCCATTCCCTGTCTAAGCGCTGAACTACGGGGCTAGGACCAATCACAACGCTACCCTACCTGCTGCAAAACTAAATCAGGCCTTTTGTTTTTATGAAGTGCTTATCTCTCACTGAAATCTCATCTCTGGTTTTTATACACGTAATAGCGAGACTTATTCTCCAGACGTTTCCGCATTCTTGGTTTTTACATTCTTGGTTTTTGTACTTTTGCTTTGCAACTAGTGCTTATCACTAGTTTTATTGATATTCCTGACTTTAACATCCACAGTTTTTCATTCTCTTAGCCCTTGATTTTCTAATGGTTGTACTGACACTCATGCGGCACTAAGCAATTTTTCAGGACCATGGTAATGAAAGATTTTTTTTTTTTAGTTTAGCTGAGTTTTATTTAGCGCAAACTTGACCTGAGTCAGAGCACTTTACATAGCACCAGTTGCGTTACATGAGGACACATTCATTTTTTGTTGTTGTTGTTAGGCACGTGGGAGATAAAGGGATTTACCCAGAATCACAGGATGTTCAGCATCGTTGCCGAGACTCGAACCCAGTTCCCCAGATTGGAGGATGACCGCCCTAGCCGTTAGGCCAACTCCTCTCCTCTCTTATACACAATGCTTGTGCCAATGAGTGCCTGTGTAAAATGTTGGTAAATAACGCCTTTCGTGTGCAACAAGGGCTATCTCTAGCTGTAATCACATCCTTGCAATCTTTCTCCATCCAGCATGTCATGTGAATTTGGATGTGAGGTTTGCCTCCTGCTAAATAGAATTTCCTTACATTTAATGTAATTTTGTGTAATTTCCTTGAAATCTTTTGAAATGTTGAAAAAAAATCACAATTGAGCGCACCTTCAGTTTGGAAGTTGTTGCTTTTTACATTCTTACTTTGCACAACTGCTTATGACTAGCTATGACCACATCCTTGGTTTTGTTACAGCAGCTCGATGCCTGCATTAGTTACCATAGATAAAGGCCTTGCCCACTACTGTAGGGCAGAGAAAGGAAAGAGGTGACAGAAAGCATTCAGAGGCCACCACTGCTGCAGTTGACCAGAAGCAGAACAGAAGTCTGTGGTTCCTATACTGTGGCTGCATTTTGCAGGCAGGCAAGTAGACTGAAGGTATACAGGTGTGGGCCCATCAGTTTTTATAACTTGAAACAACGTGGCAGATTGGTTACTGATATATATTGATTGTAATGCTATGTGTTGGAAGCTAGAACAAAGGCTAGAAGCTACATTAAGTATTTACTTTGGATTTTGTTTTCTGATACTTCCCTTTTTTTCGTTTAATGTTAACGAAAATGTTATACAAAGACAAGCAATTCGAAGTTTTCATTTATGTTCAATAGCCCATCAGACCATGCTAATTGACCCTGTAAGTAGTCTTGAAGGATTACACTCTAAAATACTTGGTATCGTGACTAGTCCATGAGAGGATTTGTAGGAATATCATAATTTGTTCCTCATAGCTCTGCTCACCTGAGAGCTTCCTACACAAGGGAGAGAGTATGCACAATATACTAAGTGTGGAGAAGGCGCCAGGAATAGTCATTTGTATAAGTTGAGCTAAATAATCTCTGCATCTAGAGTTTGGGGAAAAGGCATCCAGCACATACCTGTGCAATTCTTAGATGGTAATTAGTGTGTGGTCACTGCAGAACAAACTGCCTTGCATGCAGAGTAAAAATTCACAGATTTCTAAAGAGACTTTGGAACTCATCAGAAAGCAAAGTCAAAACGAAAATAAAGGATTTAGTTCACCAGGCACAGCAGGCAGAATACTTGCTGCACCACACCAGTCAGGGAGGGTTATAATAAGATAGGACAGTGTTAGAATTCGTCAATGCAGCAGACCTACATATTTCTTGCAGCAAGAGTCCTCCTCTGTGACGCAGCCACTGCCGTGGTTGACCTTGCCATAATTATTACTTATTAATTATTTATGCCTACTTCTTTCAATATGACTCCAGATGCAACCATCTCCTTGCAGTCAGCCTCAGCGGCAGGTGTTTCTTCGCCTTACTCTTTTCCTTTTGCCTTCGGCTTTCCACACCAGAGCCTGCCTGGTGGTGTTTGATTGTGGCTTGTGGAAGGTGTGACCTATCCAGCCCCAATGTCTTTTCATGATTTCTTTATGAGCAGGGAGTTGAAACATCTTCTGCCGTAGGTCATTGTTGCTGATGGTGTTTGACCAGCAGTATTAGACAGGTGTTGATGAAGGTCTTTACTTTGTTGATGGTGGTCACTGTTGTCCTCCAACATTCTGCTCCATACAGAAGGACTGATTTTATGATGGTGTTAAAAAGCCTGATCTTGGTTTGCCACAAGATCTGGAGCTTGGAGCTCCAGATCTTCGTCAGCTAAATAAAGGCAGTCCTTGCTTTGCCGATTCTTGCTTTGATGTCTGTGTGCATGACACCTTGCTTGTTTATGACACTTCCTGGGTAGTTGAAGGCCTCAACCTCTTCCATTGCATCACCTGACTGCATTTGTGCTGGCCGTGCTAGCCTTCACGATCTTAGTTTTTCCTCTGAAATGTTGAGGTTAAGTTGTGCTGGTGTGCCTGCCACGGTCAATCTTCTCTTGAATCTGCAGATGGGTATGGGAGAGCAGGGCCATGTCACCTACGAAGTCCAGGTTGTTGGGCTGCATTCAAGGTGTCCACTGGATTCTATTTCTTCTAATTTCTGTGCGTGTCTTTACAATTCAGTAAATGGCTAGCAGCAAGAGAAAAGGCGAGAGCAAACAATCTTGGCGGACTCTGGTCCTCACTTAGAAGATCTCCCTGAATTGTGCTCCAGTAACTATCTTGCAGGTCATTCTCTAGTAAGAGGTCTTGATCATTCGTATGAGTTTATCTGGCCCACTGTAGTGGTGGAGATGTTTCCAGAGGGTCTCTAGTCATCACTGTTGAATGCCTTCTGATAGTCGATGAAGTTGACATCGAGGGATGAGTTCCATTCAATCGAATTCTCAATGAGGATGCACAGTGTTGCAATCTGGTCTCTCGAGGATCAATATTTAAAGGAAGCAATTGCTTTTCTTGCAACTGAGCATCAATGTGTTACTTCATTCTTTTCAGGATGATTGTTGAACACTTTACCTGGGGTTGATAGAAGAGTTATCCCACTGTAATTTGGGCAGTTACTCAGGTCATCCTGGGGATCTTGATGAAATATCCCTCTTTTCATTCTGATGGCACCTTTTCCTCTTCCCAGATCCCAGATCCTTCCAAACATGGAGCAGAGCTTGTCTACTGATGTTTCAATGTCTGCTTTCAGTGCCTCTGCAAGAATGTTGTCAGGTCCTGCTGCCTTCCGATTTCTCATTTGTTTAATGCCTTGTTGTATTTCTTCCATAGTTGCTCTGCTGCAATCAAATAAAAAGTCCTTATCTACTGGCTGTATGTCTGGTGGAAATTGCGGTACAGGCTGGTTTAGCAGTTCTTCAAAGTACTCCATCTATCTTCATTGTTGGCCTTCGTTTCCCATGATTGTCTTCCCAGGTTTGGTCTTCAACAGGTCTTTCTGACTTGCCGGAGAGTTTCCTTGTTGTTTCGTAAAGTTCTTTCAAGCTTCCTTAGCTTACTGTTTCCTGGGCTTCTATGGGAAGACCACTGATTCATATTCAATTGCAGGCTCTTTAGCTTCTATTTGATTCCTTGTTGTTTTTGGTGTATTCTCCTTGAATTTTCACTTTTTCTTTTCTTGTGAGGCTGGTATTGACTGCAGCTTTCTTTTCCTTTCTCTGTTGGATTTTGTGGAAAATCTTGGCTGAGGTCCATTATTTATGCTGGTGTTTCTTGGTGTCCATTACCTCCTGGCAGGTTGATGTCACTGTGTCTTCAACCTTCTCCCACTGACTTTCTACTCGGTCTCTGTTTTCTAGTGTTGCAGGACTTGAAACTTGTTACTGAGGGTGACTGAGTATTCACTCCATTTCTTTGCATCTTTGAGGAGGGTGGTGTTATATTGCTGGCATTGGTTTGTCGGTTTCATCCATGCTTTTTTCAGCTTTAGCTTTAGCCTGGCCATGACAGATGGTCTGATGTGACATCAACTCCTTTTATCAATCTCACATCCTGCAGGGACCCATGGAACTTTTAGGCGATGCAGAGATGGTCAATGTGATTCTCTTTTGAATCATCTGGTGACACCCACATTGCCTTGTGTATTCTTTTGTGTGGGAATAGACTACCGCCTATCACCAAACTTTTCAGGGCACAGAGATCTGCAAGCTTTCACCATTCTCATTCATGTAACTAAGACCATGGTTACATGTAACTTTTTCATACCCCGTGTTGTCACTTCCAGTCTCGGCACTGAGGTCCCCCGTCAGTATCATGACATCTCTCACTAGGGATTTCTCCAGGATGGACAGGAGTCTGCTGTAAAACTGTTTTTTTTGTCTCCTTTGCTATCAATTACAGGTACATAGCACTGGATAACAATAATGCTGATCCTCTTTTCTTTGTGCAGAAGTTCGCTGTTTTAATTCTGGGACCGTGGCTTCCCATCAGATCAAAACTATGTTGGCTGCTGGTGTTAGCATCAGTGCTACTCCCTGAGTGTGTGGGGGTCTTTTCGCTTCCCCATGTCCAGAACACAGCAGCATTCCTCCTGTAGCCAGTCGTTCAGACTGTGTCCATCTGGTCTCGCGGGGCAGGGCAAGGTTGTATGCTTTCATCTCCACTGCAACTTAGGTTGTCTTGCCTGTCGCGCACATGGCCCTCATGTTCCATGTCCCTTTGGTGATGGCCTTGCTCGAAAGCAGGTGGATTGGCTTTCTGTCTTTCAGGGATCTCTGGCTTTCACCAAATGGTGTCATAGGCCGAAGGCCAGGGTTTATCTTTTGGTTGACCTTTCTGTAGCTAGAATTTTTATATATGGTGCGGTAGCAAGCCCCATGCACAACCCTCCTCCTTTGGCAGATGAGCTTGGGTCAGGACATCGTCGAGTTCTTGACCTGGTATACACCAAGTAATTCTTTAGGGCCATAGATGGGAAAATGCTTGCCTGATATACCCACTAATTATGATAATCAAGGCCAGTTTTCCTTTGCAAGCTGTGCCATAGGACACAAAGAGGGACTGGAGACCCCTGGAAGACTTAGTCTTGTCTAGGTATATCAAGCAGTTCTCCTCAGATCTAAAGTCAAAGGAAGGTTGTCAGAGTATGAAAAACTGTTAAAATAATTTCCTAGGTGGAATGAAACACTGATTAATTTGGGCTTAAACCTTGGATCAGACCTCAGTACCACTCTCTCTCGAAAAAAAGAAATATGGATACAAACTTAATAAAGATGTTTGTTTTCCTAACCATGCAGAGGTAATCGAAACCAGGCCACCTTAGCAGGAAATATCAGCCTGATTCAAAGCTTCATACGGAACCTTCAGTTAAACCTCCAAAACCATTACAAGATCCCAAAAGATAATTGGGAGATTCAAAACAGTTTTTATGCTTGAAAGCTCTTTAGTAGTTTCTTACCTAAGTGCAAAATGGGTGATAGGTTCCCCCTTGACTCTTTTAAAGATCTTATCATTTCCCACTGTGTGGGAAAAATAGAAGATGATAAACAATTAGAAAAACAACCTCTCATGAAATACAAGATTTAAAACAGATCACTAAAAATGGATCAAGACTCCGTGTTGAACACCAGGAGAGGAGCAACATTTCTTCCAATGTTTAGCATATTTCTAAAGCATGGAGCTTTTCTTAACTGTTTGGATATCACAGGCTGCCTCTCTTGAGCAACCTAGTTGATGCAGTCCCGCCCTTTAAACTTCCAGGCCATCAAACTCAACTGGATTATCTGCTTGAATGTCATGTCTGAAAATTGAACTGGACTCGGAACAAGATGACGTTCCTTCGAATACTGGGTTAGTACACCAAGGCCTTCTGGGCAAGAATGGGGCTATGAGAATTATTGTTGCCCCTCCCTCTTAATTCTCTGAAATCACCTTCAGGAGGAGAGGACACAGAGGGAAGTCATACAAAATCCCCTGAGTCCATGGAAGAAAGAGCATATCAATGCCCCATGCTCCCTAACTGAACCTCTTCGTACACAAGCCAGGCTGAAGAGCATTTCTTCCTGATACCGACATTTGAGATGTCATCAGTGATGTCATCAGTGATGTCACTGACCATGTCATGAATGATGTAATATGTGACATCATCAGCAGTGGATTGCGGGTGCGCGATATATAGTTAGTGCAACTAACTATATATGGAATTTCAATGGTTTTGTGTGAGTAAAATAAGGTTTTTTAAATGCTAATTCCTAACTATATATGGTCTATAACCTATGGTTTTTTCAGTGAATTTTCAAGGTTTTTTAAATGCTAATTCCTAACTATATATGGTCTCTAACGTATGGTTTTTTCAGTGAATTTCAATGGTTTTTTAATAGCAAATATCATAAGCTGTCGAATGTCAAGTACGTGGTAAGTAAAAACATTTTCGTGTTTATGCACACTGATCTGCTTTGAATGCTGCCCCCCCTCATTTCTATTAGGAGTACTCTCTCTTTGCAGATAGTGAAGGGTAGTTAACGCAGGCCTTTGCCCCCGTTGTAATCCGTCGTGCCTGCTTCTCTCTCCATTTGATTGATTGTTATCCAAGCATTTACTGTTTTAGAATCGGTTCTCTTTGGTTCATTCTCTATTTACAAACAAGCACAGAGTCGCAATACTCTGTTTAGTCTTTGCAGATAGTGAAAAATCGTGTAAAAAAACAAAAGGGATCGAGCAAAATCAGTAGGCCACTAATGGGATCTCTTTTTGACCTCGCTAAAATAGAAACATTAGGAACAACCCCTCATGAGAAATACGAAACTAGTGAGATGAACTATACTCCACACCATGATGGCTGCAAGACAGCTCGGCTCCGCCACCCACCCCGCCCAAAATAACGATAAATTCTATGCAAATATTACAAATATATACAACACACCAGCAAAGTAACAGGGTAAAACATTTTATTAAATAACTATTTACATAACTATTTTATACTTTTTGTTGCCCGATCCGGCTAGCTCAATCGATCGAGCATGAAACTCATGCACTCTGATAGTTCAAAGTTTTGAGGAGTGCTTGTTAGACTGTCTGAAGCTTATTTGCACCTGCTACAGCTTCACTATTCTCAATGTAAGTGGGGGCTGTTTGAGGACGTGACTGCATTTGAAAACAATGTGATGCGGTGCCTCCCTGAAACGCTTGACGGAGGCCCCCGAGGGACGGTGTGATGGCGCGGACTCGGAGGGGGCGCTTGGCTCCGGCCCCCTCCCCAAGTCGTGTTGCCCTGGTGTGGCCTGAGATCGCCCCCGACATAGGTGGCCGGCTCCCGGGGTTAAGCGGAACTTTTTGCCTTTTGGTGACTCTTCCATTCTGGACCTTGTCCCACAATCCGTTTGACCTGAAGACACGCTGTAGTGGGGCGCCCCTTTACCGTTTCAGTTGCCATTCCGCCCGCTTTTGCTACACTGTGCCTCTTCCGCTATTCAGCTGTTTACCGCCCGCTCTTGCGACTACAGCGTTTCGCTCACCATGTAGTTGAGTTGCTCCCGCTCTTGCGGTGCAGCGATAGGCGGCTGCCACAGGACTCTCAAAATGGCGGCCGGCTCTTCAGATTTGGGCGTGGTCCACTAAAATGGCCCTGCGACACCTTGGAACTCGGACGCTTGTCTGCTAGGGCTTGGGCTCCATTCTCGAAAGCGTCCCCTCAGCCTTGAAGATTCTACAAAAGTCTTGGGGGCCCCCGACTCCCGCAGGCTTCTGGTGGGGAGCGGCTGCCATGATTGCTCGTGGAATGGCCACAACGGAGCTACGAGATGGTGGTGCTCTCATGCTGACGCCAGCTTCAGTCTGAAACATCCAGAAACACTGTAGACTACCAATTCGATCAGTTCCGGTAGCGCCCCAACGTGACCCGGTAGAGAAGAACTTGCCCTCCCCTCTTTGACTGATGGTTCTTGTTGCCTGTCCCTTCTGTTGTCATTTAACAGAACTATTTAGCCTGCTGAAAGGGGTTGTGTTCCGACCGCTGGTTGGTGGAGACATTTTGACTATATTCTGGACCTGCGTTTTCGCGTAATGCGTCATATGACGCGCCGCGTTAGCGCATCCGGAAGTGCTCCGATGCGCGAAGCGCAGCTTCCCGGAAGCGATCCGGGGCGCGGCGCGCAGCGCGTAACGTAAGCATAACAGGACATGTGACTTGTTAATAAAACTTTTCATTGGTTCATTTTACTTTTCTTATTCTAATGATGAAAGGCTTGGTCATATGACCTAAAAATTACACTTTTTATTACTTTCGAACATTATTTTTTCTTAAACATATATGTTATAATGTTCCAGGCTAATGTACTTTCCTGGAAAATTTACAACTGTCCTGCAAGTAAAATATATTCCTTTTTCGAGAAAAAGGGCGTTTCTTCGTCCCATGACGGAGCCGTTGAACAAAAGAGGCTCGGCCTGCTGTCTTAGTCGCCGATACGCCTGAATATCAGATTCTTATCGATCACTTTATGTTGCAGGAGTAGAAAACACAACAGCCCTTGACCATTTATCTTTACTGCGTACCTGCGTATTATACCTTTTACCCTTCATGTAATTGGACTGCTTTATTTCACTTGCCTTTTACTGATTCGAAAACAGTGACTATTATTAAAAACTTTACCAATGTAAATACTACTACCATGTTTTCTTTTAAAAACCTTTATTGTGAAAATGTCAGTATACAAATACGGGCCTATAACCACGTGGGCCGGCCACGGAGCAAACTGTAATCGTATATGATGAGGAGACATTTACACTGTAGAGGAACGTAACGGGCGGGCCATTAGGTTGCAAGAACTAAGGTGTCTAACAGTTGCGGAATCGGTGGACGTACATTTTATAATTAAAAAACGACAGGGCCAGTTACAATAAAATTATCTAGATATACATCAGCGGGCAAGTACCATGGGTGACGTTAATTCGAACTTTCAATAGTACAGTAATCAATAACATATCAGAACTTAATATCAATAGGGATGTCGAAATATTCAATCAATTCTCGTCCCCGCCCGCCATGTGCTTCAAAACTGCATACGTATCTCGTGATATCAAGGTTGTGCAACCAGTACACAACAAGGAGTTACGAGTCCCATTTATTCCGGCGCCATTTTGGGCGAGGACGGGCAGGTCCAGGATATAGTCAAAATGTCTCCACCAACCATCGACTATGATGATGTTCATATGCTGTATTTATTAGAGTAACACTCATCTGTCCACATGAAATTTATTTGCCACAATTACCATAACTATATTTTTTTTCGGTTCCTCTGGAGAGTACATCGTGGCAGATGAGGCAGGTAACGTACCGGGCATTTACCTTTTTTGCATGTAGAGGAAAGGAAAAAAAATTCGAGCGTCCGAGTTCTAAGGTGTCCCAGGGCCATTTTAGTGGACCAGGCCCAAATCCAAAGAACAGGCCGCCATTTTGAGAGTCCTGTTGCAGCCGCCTGTCGCTGTAGCAGCAAGAGCGGGCTAAACTCAGCTAGACGGCGCTCCATTGAAGTAACATAGACTTGCTGAGGATCTTTCATCTTTTCAACACACACCAGTGCGGCAACTTGCTAGACACCACCAAGGTGCCATCCTGATCTCGGCGCCCCACTGCAGATGAAGTGCCTCCACATGGAGGGAGAGACTCGTTTGCGCCGCCTCCCCCCCGCTTCTCAGAACTCTCAACTATGACACCACCTCGGTGCCATCCGGATCTTGGCGCCTTGTGCTGGTTCCGGCCTATTCACACATCGGTCCGCTACTGACGCCACCTCACAGGCCAACGGGGCGCCCCACGCCGACTTTCGGCGCAGCATTGTAGGATGGCCACACCAGTGCGGCAACTTGCTGGACACCACCTCGGTGCCATCCGGATCTTGGCGCGTTGTGCTGCCTTCGGCCTATTCGCACATCGGTCCGCTACTGACGCCGCCTCATCTTGGGGGCGACGCACAGCATCACATTGCTTTCCAATGCAGTCAGATCCTTAAACAGCCCCCACTGACTGACGCGAACTCACAGTTCAACGGGGCGCCCCACGCCGACTTTCGGCGCAGCATTGTAGGATGGCCACACCAGTGCGGCAACTAGCTGGACACCACCTCGGTGCCATCCGGATCTTGGCGCGTTGTGCTGCCTTCGGCCTATTCGCACATCGGTCCGCTACTGACGCCGCCTCATCTTGGGGGCGACGCACAGCATCACATTGCTTTCCAATGCAGTCAGATCCTCAAACAGCCCCCACTGACTGACGCGAACTCACAGGCCAACGGGGCGCCCCACGCCGACTTTCGGCGCAGCATTGTAGGATGGCCACACCAGTGCGGCAACTAGCTGGACACCACCTCGGTGCCATCCGGATCTTGGCGCGTTGTGCTGCCTTCCGCCTATTCGCACATCGGTCCGCTACTGACGCCGCCTCATCTTGGGGGCGACGCACATCATCACATTGCTTTCCAATGCAGTCAGATCCTCAAACAGCCCCCACTGACTGACGCGAACTCACAGGCCAACGGGGCGCCCCACGCCGACTTTCGGCGCAGCATTGTAGGATGGCAACACCAGTGCGGCAACTTGCTGGACACCACCTCGGTGCCATCCGGATCTTGGCGCGTTGTGCTGCCTTCGGCCTATTCGCACATCGGTCCGCTACTGACGCCGCCTCACGTGCCAACGGATTTTCTACACTTTTTATAGCCCTATGCCGCATAACAGGTCATGTGACTTGTTTATAAAACTTTTCATTGGTTCATTTTACTTTTGGTTTCCTAATGATGGAAGGCTTGATCATATGACCTAAAAATACACTTTTCATTGGATTAAAACTTTTTTTTTTCCCAAACGATGAAAGCCCCACCTTGTTTCTGGATGTTTCAGACTGAAGCTGGCGTCAGCATGAAAGCACCACCATCTCGTGGCTCCGTCGTGGTCATTCCGCGAGCAATCATGGCAGCCGCTCCCCACCGGAAGCCTGCAGGAGTCGGTGGCCCCCATGACTTTTGTAGAATCTTCAAGGCTGAGGGGACGCTTTCGAGAATGGGGTCCAAGACCTAGTAGACAAGCGTCCGAGTTCCAAAGTGTCCCAGGGCCATTTCAGTGGACCAGGCCCAAAAAGGAAAGAGCCTGCCGCCGTTTTGAGAGTCCTGTGGCAGCCGCCTATCGCTGCACCGCAAGAGTGGGCGCAACTCAGCTGAATGGCGGATTTTGGCACAGTGTACCAAAAGCGGGCGGAATGGCAACTGAAACGGTAAAGGGGCGCCCCACTACAGCAGACGAGCCTCCACCTGGGGAGGCCCGTTCACGCCGCCTCACCCCCCCCCCGGGGCGCCCCACGCCGTTATTCGGAGCAGCATTGTAGGATACCAAAACCAGTGCGGCAACTTACTGGACATCACCTGGGTGCCATCCACATCTCAGCGCGTTCTGCTGCCTTGGGACTATTGGCACAACAGACCGCTACTGACGAGGCCTCCCCCCGAACCCCCCGGGACGCCCCACGGAATGGCAACTGAAACGGTAAAGGGGCGCCCCACTACAGCAGACGAGCCTCCACCTGGGGAGGCCCGTTCACGCCGTCTCACCCCCCCCCTCCCCGGGGCGCCCCACGCCGTAATTTGGAGCAGCATTGTAGGATACCAAAACCAGTGCGGCAACTTACTGGACATCACCTGGGTGCCATCCACATCTCAGCGCGTTCTGCTGCCTTGGGACTATTCGCACAACAGACCGCTACTGACGAGGCCTCCCCCCGCACCCCCCGGGACGCCCCACGCCGTTTTTCGGAGGATACCAAAAACCAGTGCGGCACCCAGGTAACATCACCTGGGTGCCGTCCAGAACTCAGCACGTTGTGCTGCCTTGGGACTATTCGCACAAAACACAGCTACTGACCATTGTTGCTTCTTTTTTTAAAAAAATGTTTAAATGTATTTACTGTTTTTGTTGCGTTGTATATATTTATAAGTTATTAAAGTTTTATAATCCTACTACTTTGTTGGAGTGCTATATATTTTTAATGTGACACATAATTGTAAAAACTTTGATGTACAAAGAGGCATCCCTGGAATCTTCCGCTTCAGGCTCGGTCCCCTCCCCAATCACAATACAGGATGGTTTTCAGATAGTACGAACGCGTGTGGTGTGACGGATCTCATCGGGTGGGGGCCTTGATCTACTGTAACTCCTTTGAAGAGGGGTGATTCTTTACAGCTGGGGCCATAAACTACATCTGCATGGCTAGGTGATAGCCTGGGACCGGCCTGGACAATCGGACACAGAGGAAAAGGAGTGTCAGAGGGTGCGGTAGTGAATAGGGCGAAAGGGAGGTGTCGGGCGGGCACAGGGTGTGATTCTCAGGGAAGAGCAGCGCAGATGGGGGGAGGTTTATTACCCATGCATAAGACAGAGAGCGGGGGTGACCAGTGCCTGGGGGAGATGCTTGCGAGGGTGGGGAGCCATGCTAAGGATCGACAGCGTGCAGAGAGTGGGTCTGGTCAAGGCATCTAAAATGGCTGCCGTGCACGACAAAAGTGTGGCATTTGAAAAAAGGCAAGATGGCGCAGACAATGTTTATCAACACTTCCTGATTTCCTTCGAATTGAACGTTAACAGACGTTATCTCTCCCACACTACCGGTCCCCCTGGGCTTAAGCGCCGAGATGGTAGGGACTGCATCCCGTGGAGATAGGCCGAGACGTCACTCAGCAAAAAAAAAAAAAAAAAAAAAAAAAAAAAGTCTATAAACATACAATAACTTAAAAGTCTATCATTCTTGTTTCCTTGTAGTACGCTCCCCAGTCCGCTTTCCGTTACGCGTACCGGGCGCACCCCACGATAAAAAACGATTTTTTTTTTTTTTTTTTTGCCCTGCGGGGCCCTTTTAAAGCCTCCACATCAAACCTAGGGGGTCAGGGAGGATCTACTATGCCCCCTTATGGTCATTTGCCCCTTCGCTTTGGCCTCCTCTTGTCTCTCGATCCTACCGAGAGACAAGATGGTGGCCGCTACGGACTGTTTGGAATGTTTACAGACACCGGAGAGCCAATCAGCTTCGTTTCGCAAAGCTCCGTAACGCGAAAAGTACGCGAACCGGATCGCTGCCCGGAGCGCTGTTACAGATATATATCTTTTTTTGAACGTTAATTTCTCAAAATCCACTGGAACACATATATTGAGACCTAGCAAAGGCACATCGGGCTAACAGTCCCTACAATTTTGCCAAGTTTCGTGCAAATCCATTCAGCCGTTCGGGCTAAAAGTGAGGCCAACCGCCCTATGGAAATTAACATGGGAAAAATGCGTTTTGGGACCCCCCCTTTTTTCTCGGCCCCCCCTTGACGAACCCCCCCCCCAAATTTTCAGGGGCTGCTCAGAAACAAAATGTTCCATTTTCCTGAAAATTTCAGCCAATTCCGTCCACAAACGCCAAAGTTATTAGACATAGAATTTTCAAAAATCCCATAGAGAAAAAATCCTAACTATATATACCTACTGGCGACCGCCAGTAGGTAATATATATACATATATGTGAACAAGCTCCCATGAGGAGTGAAACGCGTCATCGGATGGACATTTGTCCTTTACTTTGAAAATAAAGAACTCTATTCTGCTATCTATCTGAGGAGTTGAACCTTCTTTGGAATGATTGCACTGCAAAAATGAGGTTGGCGTGAGGTCTGCACCTGGAGTGATTCCGTCTTTTATCGGAGGAACAGGATTGTTGGTTCCATATATATATATATATATATATATATATATATATATATATATATATATATATATATAATCAGCTCCAAAAGCTGCCCGAAGCAATGAGAGGCAATTGCAAAAACAACAAGTGATGGACTGAATGTGGATCAATGTCACACACTCCCCCAGTCAAAAGATCTGGGCCCAAATCCATCGTTTTTTTGCACTCCACACCACCCTGGGTTAGACAATGGCGATATGCAAATCAGCTCTGACCCTGTTGCCCCATGGGAACAGTCCAGTCCGAACTACAAACGCCATGTCCTTCCCAGAACGGAATCAAGCATCCGAGGACCGGACCGGTTTCGAGGTAACACCTCTCTTCAGCCCGGCTAGCTTGACTCCAAGTGGTGTGGAGTGCCTGGGCCCCACGTCTGGGCATCCCCAGCGCACGAAGCAATGAGAGAGCACTCCAAAGCCAGCGAAGCTAAAACCCTTTATTGGTGCGGATGAGTCACGGCAAGTCAATACATTTGGCAGCTCATACGTCCTCCAAAATATATATATTAATATTTATATATATATATATATATATATATATATATATATATATATATATACACTTAGTTTAATTTTTCACGCCAACTCAGAGAAAGTAGAACGTTTACTGTCTGAGAAATTGTGAAGCAAGCACTGATTTTCTTAGGCGCATTACGCCCACTTGTCTCGGATACAAGCAAGACAGACACTTTCACAAATAACTGGGTCTCCCCTCTTCTTGTGAGTATTGCACAGTAAAGGTTGCATGAGGGTTTGGCCGGCTGTTTAATGCCATCCAAACCTTCAAGCACACTTTGATCTCTTTCTACCCGAGCTGTGTTTTACAGCTGGGTGGAGTAGAGAAACAGGCAAATAGGCCCTGAGCGAGTGCTGCTCCAATGAGCGCAACACCGTGATTGGCCTCTAGGAGCCTATGCAATGTTCAGGGACCCCGAGGAGAAGAATCCCGAGACGACGGCCGGCAGCGCAGCAGCAGGTAAGTGTTTTAATGTTTCCCCACCCTATCCCACACCTCCCCCTTCCCCTGCGCCACCACTTGTTAAGAAGGTGAGCTGCTACTGCTGCGTAAGCTCCCCCACCACAAGCCCAGCCACAAAAGGGTTGTTTGTTGAAAAACCCTGCATTATAACATTTTTGGACAAAAAGGGCTGAATTCTCCTCTGCTGATTTGTTTTACTGAATCATCCAGTTGTGATGAGAATAAGCTATACCAATTGAAGTGCAGATGTAAAATGAACGTTTTCTGGGCTTCTTTCAGTTTCCACAACTTAAGCCAGAACTGGCGACCAGCCTCAATCAAAGCAGCAGCCGGAGTGGCAGAGGAAACCAAATGGCATATCTGAAAAGAATTGTGGCAAAACCTCCATGTTTGCTAAATATTTTGCTTTCTCCTTGTTTTCTTGGAGTCAATTGTAAAGGAGTTTAAAATCTTTCAGCATGGTTTGCGAAGAATAAGCGGTATATGTTGCTCCTCGCCTCCCCGATAACAATTCAAAGCTGCATATGTCCTTTTTAGAGAAGCTTCAACGTTCCTATCGTTCGCCTTTGACAAGGAAGCCTTTTCTGAAGCAAGGGAGAATGCTGATGTCATGCAAGTAAGGATTGTATTCACTCCAGGTATCTGAGGATTTTTTCTTGAAAAGACTGTAATGGATACTTCTTTGCTAGAAAGCACTGACATTTTCACTTATCTGTTTAATTCCACTCTTTCAAAGACAAGTCCTGAATGACATAGCAAATTGGGAGGTTGTTGGACGTGGCCATCTCTGTAGGATCACCTTACCCCAAACACTTTGCCTTTTATCCTCCTATTTTGCTGAATTTGTTGGTCTTAGGACTCTGTGCACTTTAGCACTGTTAACCAGTGTTGAAGTGCTCATGCTGACTACCTAAAACATGGTATATTTGTCTTTCACCAGATTTCTATATTTAATTTACTTATAAGTCCCTAGTAAGTTGGTACGATTCTTTGCATCGTGTTTGTGCCGTGGATTATCCTGCTGGGCTGCTCTGTCTATTGTACTGTCTATTGTACTATTGTACGCCAACAACTATCGGAACCCGCAACGCCGGTCCCGCGTCGTGGAGGAGGTCTGTGTGGGACTTGCTGAGACTACCAGGAGCCTAGGGGCAGCGCAGGGCTGCGAGCAACAGCGCGGGGACTCCATCTCCCAGGAGTCCCTGCTTGGCCAATTCGAAACACCTGGCCCGCTCTCCCTGCTAGCCCTGCCCCCTGAGCACCGGTCACCTGAAAAACTCTCCCAGATTGCTGAGCGGTGGGATTCTTTGCATCGTGTTTGTGCCGTGGATTATCCTACTGGGCTGCTCTGTCTATTGTACGCCAACAACTAGCGGAACCCGCTACGCGGGTCACGCGTCGTGGAGGAGGTCTCTGTGGGACTTGCTGAGACTACCAGGAGCCTAGGGGCAGTGCAGGGCTGCGAGCGACAGCGCGGGGACTCCATCTCCCAGGAGTCCCTGCTTGGCCAATTCGAAACACCTGGCCCGCTCTCCCTGCTAGCCCCGCCCCCTGAGCACCGGTCACCTGAAAAACTCTCCCAGATTGCCGAGCGGTGGGATTCTTTGCATCATGTTTGTGCCGTGGATTATCCTGCTGGGCTGCTCTGTCTATTGTACGCCAACAACTAGCGGAACCCGCTACGTGGGTCCCGCGTCGTGGAGGAGGTCTGTGTGGGACTTGCTGAGACTACCAGGAGCCTAGGGGCAGCGCAGGGCTGCGAGCGACAGCGCTGGGACTCCATCTCCCAGGAGTCCCTGCTTGGCCAATTCGAAACACCTGGCCCGCTCTCCCTGCTAGCCCCGCCCCCTGAGCGGACCCTATCCAATAAGATCAAGACCTACCACCACTGCGCGGGACCGCGCGGGAGCGTCCCGGGAGAAGCCCGGGACAAGGGCGGGCCCGTTGTAGCCCGTTAGAGTCCGTGTAAGGCTGGGCTGGGCCACCCCCCTAACCCTTGACTTTCTACTGGACCAACATGCAGGTGTTTGTTCTATATTAGTTTTATATGTATTGTTTGTAATAGGGAACATTCATTCTGCAGAGTCTTGTGGGTTAGTTACTCATCCTAATAGTGATGTGTACGAGAGGGTCTAGAAGTAAAACCGCTGCGGGGGGTTTGCCACAATCAGGCACATTAGATAATTTCCTTCTAAGGGCTAATTCCTTTAAAGATCAGGAAATTACTTCTTTGGAAAGAAGAGTATCCCAAGATCTAGTGATGGCAAAAAAAAATCCTCTATGGGTCAGTTTGCTACAGCCAAAACTCCCGACCAACCCAAGGCACGGCCTATTTTAGAAACCCCTACAATAACTACAATAACTAATGCAGATATTCACGCCCATAGACAGAGCCTACCTGCAACGGTAGACCTCTCAGTTTCCCATCTTTCTTTAGACCCTCAATCAAGTGCGGACTTGAATAAAACCCCAGACCTAGTTGATATTACTCTCCCTACTGATTTGAGTGATACCCAGCTGAAGGCCAGGAGGGAGAGAGCCATTCCCAAAAACCTAACCCCAAAAACGAAAGGTTCAGGGGCAAAAAACTGAGTAAGGCCCCTCTGTCCTCTGCCCAAAATTTGTCTATAGCCACCAATCCCCTTGGTATCTCCCCTACAAATGAAGTAACCTCTAGTGTGAACGCAGAAGAATCGGACATCTTAGACAGGATCAGCGTTAGGGATGACGAGGTAAACATTTCACTCCTACCTAGGATTGCTGAACTTTTTAAACTTTACCTCACCCCCATCGAGACAAAATTAGCTCGCATTGAAAAACAGATAGCTGACCTGTGCGATGCCCCAAAAAAAGTAAACCCAAGGGGGTCTAATCAAGTAGGGGGAACTAATTCAAGCACAAACCGAGCCAAACCCACTGCCACTGCTACCAAGAAAGCATTAGCAACCGTGACTAATATAAAATCTAAGTCTGATTCCCTCACCACGAAGCTAACAGTACCTAAAACAAGAACCTGTGCCACCCCATTGAAAGAGGGACCCACTACTCTTCTTAAGGAACAGACGACGCAGCCAAATAAGAACAGCAATGGCGGCGGCCCACATAGGAGTCGACCGGTGAACTTGCCTCCTGAGGCAAGCCCCTATGTGGTGGTCATGACGGGGGTCCCTGAACTGAGTGAGACTGAGGAGGAACCTAATTGGTCTCTAAACAATAAAGTCCAATATTGGCTAAATACAAACAGGCCCCTTCCCCCGAACCTTACTAGCAAGATCCTGACAGTGCGAAGGGTAGCTTGGCTGGGATATGAAAGAAAAACGGTCCAGGGTGATTGCATATTGGTTATCTTTGCGGAACCCCATACCGTTGACTATATATGTACCTGGAAAAATCAGGATAGAAATGAGGGGATCACAACACGACGTCTCTCCTTCTTTTATCCCCCCAGGAGCGGATTAACACGCAACTGGAACAATGATAGTAACTGGCACACAGTAGGGCGTCCCTCCAGGAATGAAAATTGGGGTACATGGGGTGTACAGGGTTTTAGGGAACAAGTACACAGGGGAAATTGGGGCGGCTTCCCGACCGCCTACAGGTATAGTTGCCTAGAGATGGTGGACAGACAGCCAAATTTTAGTAATCCTTCAGTGGGGGGGGGGGGGGGGGGGTGGTCGACCATGAAGCTACCAGGGAGGCAGCAGAAGGGCATTGTGAGACCATTATTCCCAGGGTGAGTAAGAAACTCCCCCATATCAATAAGAGAAGTCTCATCCCATGCAACCAAAATACTCTGTATCCTATGCCCGGCTCGGGCGTTGCAGTAGCAAATGGGATGTCCAATCGTCCTAAGGCAGACCATAGCGATAGGGGTTTCATCTCCCTCCTCTCTTGGAATTTGGCTGGTTTGGCTAATAAACTGGACTCTCCTGAGTGGGGGGCATTTATAGATTTACAGGACGTATGCCTCTTTCAAGAGACATGGGCAAGAGAGGACCATCGGCGTTTAGGATTTGATACATTTGCAATCGGGGCGAATTGGAAGGGGAAGGGTCGCCCGTCAGGTGGACTACTTATTTGGGTGGCTTCCCACCTGGGCTGTAAAGCAAGAGTTTTATCAACTAATTCCTTAGACGTTCAATGCGTACTCTTGGAATGGTCTGACGTAACAAAATTGGCATTGATAAATGTCTATTCAAGACCAGTGGGCATAACAAAAGTTTCTAGTACTATCGAGGAACTGTTGCTGTTTTTGAGCACACTCCCCAAGGGCACTCCGTATGTGGTCGGGGGAGATTTTAACTGTCAATTTGAGCCCCTTCCATTATTCCTAGAAGGTACATCCAATGAGGAAGATGAACAATGGGGAATCCCAAAACTGGCTGGCCCATCAGTGAAGCCCTGGTCACCATTGGCAATGCAAATCACTTGCTTAACCCTAGCGAATTCTTTAAGGGCTTGCAATGGTCGGGTTATCGGTGATATTCCACCTAAACCAACTTTTAACAAACCGGGGCATAATTCCAGATTGGATTATATATTCATGGAAATCTCCGAATGGGACAGAATTGTGGATTTTAATGTAATCCCTCGAGCCGACAGCGATCATAATGCGCTGATTTTAAAAATTTCACTCCCGGATCTCACCACCCAAAAACAGGGCGATGGTGACAGCGCGGACCCGAGATTGATTCTATCTACGAACAGGCGTAGAGTTCGCTGGTCCAAAATTGTAGGAAATCCCCAGGACATCCAGAGGCTATACGCTAAGGTTGCTCCGGTCTTGCAAAAAGTTGACAACCTTATACACCATTCTCTCTTGCCTGAAGAGACTCATAGAGAACTCGGTGTACTCCACTTAGAGATGTGTAGCACTTTAGCTGATGCTCTGAACCCGGAGCAGAGGCAACGCAAAGGCAAATGAAGGGGGACCTGTGCCCCATGGTTTAATGCCGCCTGTGGAAAAGCTAAAACTGATCTACTAGCGGCCATGAAGCAGCAGCATAACATCTCCTTGGTAAGATCTAAGAGAAGGGAGTATAAATCCCTCATTGCCAATGCTAAGACTGAATGGGACTATGCTAATTGGGCAGACATGACTGATGCGCTGAAACTCCAAGATGCCAGGAACTTTTGGCAGATTGTCAAAAATGGCTCGGCTGACCCTACTCCGGCAGTGGAGGCCAATATCGCATCCAGTGTGTGGGAGGATCATTTCAGATCTCTATACACTGACGCTGACATGGACCCTAATCAGCCTCAAGTTGATCCGATGACAAGCTCGACCCCTACGCCACTCCTGGACACAGACAAATTTAGTCTGGCAGAAGTAGGCGCAGCTATTGCTAGACTTGCTACTGAAAAAGCCCCCGGGTTAGACAAACTTCCTGGTGACCTATTTAAAAGTGAACCTATGATCTGGGTTCCATATCTACGGGTTCTATTTAAAGCAATCCTGGAGGGGATGCCGGTGCCTGCTACTTGGCTGGGGGCAGAGATTGTTCCCATCTTCAAGAAGGGTTCTTCTCAGATCCCAGGCAACTACAGGCCTATTAGTTTAATAGCCGTCCCCCAAAAGATTTTTGCTAGGTTGATCTTGGACCGTCTATTAGAATGGACCCAAGATCACTCAGTCCTGAGCCCATATCAGGCGGGGTTCAGGACTAAAGTGTCCACTGTAGATCAAGTCTTTCGACTTTCCATGATATTTTGGAAAACGGTACAGCTGGAGGGTGGCAGCCTCTACACTGTAATCGTTGACCTAAGAGCAGCCTTCGATCTGGTACCGCGTAGGAAACTCTGGTCCGTGCTCTCTGGTCTGGGGGTGCCACAACACCTATTAACTATGATTGTCAGATTACACACTGATAAGTATGCCCAGGTAAGATGCGGCAGGGAAGGGATATTGTCCAACAAATTCCCCGTTGACAAGGGGGTTAGGCAGGGCTGTGTGCTTGCACCGACTCTGTTCTGCCTCTTTGTCAACGGGGTAATAGAGCATTTGAATGGGGTTGAGAATACTGATGCTCCCAAGCTTGGAGGCAGCAGGGTGCCCGCAATTATGTTTGCGGACGACACCCTGCTCCTCTCCAAGTCTCCAATGGGGATTCAGCGAGTTCTCAATGGCTTCGAGGCATTTTGTAAAGATCATGGTCTCGAGATCAATGCTTCAAAGACCAAATATATGGTCATCAACCCTCCATCTCGAGATCGCTCTAATCCCTCTATTGGATCTAATACGCTAGAGAGGGTCCGAACCTTTGATTACTTAGGGATCACCCTAAATGAAAAAATGTCGTGGGTACATCAACGGGAGAAAGCGCAATTGAAGCTGGCTCAAATAGCAGGCGAATTACCAAACTAATTGCCAAGAATAAATCTACCTTTAAGCCGGTGGGTCCCGCCCTAGAGATTTACAGAGCACAAGCAAGGGGAGCAGTTATGTATGGAAGTGAACTCTGGGGCCACACGTGTAACCGCGATCTGGTAGTAATCGAGAACAATTTTATCAGACAGCTCCTATCACTTCCCTCTAGCACACCTCTGCTGCCTATTAGACTTGATCTGGCCCTGAGACCCCCGGACGAAGACATGGGCCTGCAGCCCCTGTTATTTTGGCGCAGGATTTGGTCAGTACCTGAGTTAGCTAACTATAGGCTAGAACTGCAAGAAATCCTTACTCTCCCAAACATTGGGAAAATTCCATGGCTAAATTTTATTAAGAAAGAATTAAGGAAATTAGGGATTCCTACCTTATGGTCTGACCCGCTTACATCTTGTCCCAGGGTCACGCGGAGGCAGCTTATCATCCAGTATCAGGAGAGTAAATTGGCTACCCACATGCAAGGAACTGCCCCGGCACCCTAACGTCATCATTCTTAATAATCAAGGACAGCTACAGGCTCGAAACTGTTTTAGATATCATAGCCCCAATATCAATCAGAAAACTGTATCTCCAATGGAGGTATGGTAGTCTACCACTACGGGCCCTTACTAGTAAATGGGCCTAGCCATCCCCGTCTCATTGCCCAGGATGCAAATCTGAACAAGAAACTGATTTGCACATAATGTTTTCTGTAATGCCTATGTGCAGGCGCGGAGAAAATGGATTGTCCCACTATGTAAAAATCTGGGCTTCTCCCATTGCCTGCAAGCATACAGGGTCCTAAAGACGGATCTTTCTGGGCATATCGTCTTTGCTTTAGCCAAATATTTGGGGTCCGTGTGGTATAAGAGGAGACATCTTTTAAATGGGGACCTATGAAAAATGTTAAAATGATAAACCCTGAGTTAGATATTTGTCAAAAGGCTGCTCCTTGTATTTGTATAATGTTTCTACATGTTTTAATGCTTGTATATATCTTAAACATTTATTGTTTTAATGTTTTACGTACCTTTTATGGCACATGATGCCGAAATAAAGATGATGATGATGATGATGGTACATCATATTCCCAGGGCTGGTAAATTAAATGCTATTAGTGGGCTTGAACTGTTCAACGCTCCGTCCATCATCCCCTTTGGTATTGCTTTGTTCACCCTAAGTTGGCAGAGTATGCCCAGACGTGGGTCCCTTCCTCACTTTGCCACTGGATTCAGGCTAGCCTGGCTGATGACAGCTGATTAGCCAGAAACCGGTCCCAGGATGCGTGTTTCCGGTCCAGGGAAGACATGGCTTGCCAGTTCGGGCAGGACTGTTCCCATGAGGCACAGGGTCAGACTGATTTGGATATTCCCTTGTCTCAACTGGGGTGGAGGAGTGAGCTAAAGAATGATGATGGATTAAACCCAGATCAGTTGACTGGGGGTGAGTGCTTGCCTGGTTCAACACTCCGTCCATCATCCCCTTTGGTATTACTAGTGGGCCTGCAGCACTTATTGTGCCATTCACTTAAGCAGCCCCTAAAACCATTTCTAAGGCCTGCCATTGCCGCCTGTAGGCAGTTTTTAACTGCCAGTTTGACTTAGCAAAATAAACCTTTTGCCAAGTCTAAAACTTTCTTTTTAATACATACAGGACACAACTGGGTTGGCCCTCAACAGCCCATAGGGCGGGGTGTATTGTATTTATAAAGTTGGACGTTTACATATGATTTAAAGGTGAATTATAGTACAATCTCATGTTTGTGTCATATAAGCTAAAATGTTGTCATCTATATGTGTTTCTTATAAAAACATATATCAACTTTACTTTAATGAAGATAACTTAAAATGCTCCTTTTTTCTATAGATGATGTAAGCTCTTAACATTTGAGGAAGCAATTTCTAAAGTATATATGTTGGCTAAATCAACATTTTTTTTAACAATATAGAAATATTGCAGACAGTGCTTAATTTGTAAGAAAATAAGTGCCGGGCCCTCACCAGGAGGCCACTAGAGCTAGCACCACCCATTGCCCCTGCCAGCGCTGCCAAAACAAAACTATTACAAAAAGAACAGTTGATGGACAAAATGCCCACCCCAGTAAAGAGATCATGGCCTAAACCCATTGTTTTTGGCTCCCCATGCAATTCCAGTTTAAACCCATCCATATGCAAATCACCCTGACCCTGCTCCCCATGAGAAATGTCTGGCCCGAACTGCCAGGCCAGGTCCTCCCTTGATCGGAAACAAGCCTCTGGGAACCGGTTTCGGGGTTTCACTCCTAATCAGGCAGGCTAGCTTGACTCCAGTGGCATGGAGAGCACAGGACCCACGTCTGGGCATACCCGTCCCATTCAGGTTGACAAATGCAAAAAGAACAATTGATTGACAAAATGCTGAACAATGTCCAACATTCACCCCAGTACAGACATCTGGTCCTAAATCATCGTTTATTAGCTCCCTATGTCTTTCCAGTTTAACCCCAGCCATATGCAAATCAGTCCTGACCCTGTTCTCTGTGGGAACTGTCCAGCCTGAACTGTCAGGCCTGGTGCTCCCTCAACTGGAAACAAGCATCCTGGGACCGGTTTCTGGGTTTCACCCCTCATCAGCCAGGCAAGCTTGACTCTAATGGCACGGAGAGCATGGGACCCACATCTGGGCATACCCGTCCCACCCAGGGTGACAAATGCAAAAAGAACAATTGATGGACAGAATGCTGAACAATGTCAGTAAAAAATTCACCCCTTTTCAGAGATCTGGGCATAAATCCATAGTTTATTTTGCTCCCCATGCCATTCCAGCCATATTCAAATCAGTCTTGACCCTGTTCCCTATAAAAACAGTCCAGCCCAAAATGGGGCGACATGGTGAGCAAAAGAACGATGGATTAAACCCAGATCTTTGTGATTTGGGGTGAATGCTTGCATTGTTCAGTATTCTGTACATCAAATATTCCATTTGCATTTGTCGCCCTCAGTGGGATGGGTATGTCCAGATGTGGGTCCTGTGCTCACTGCACCACCGAATTCAAGCTAGCCTGGCTGATGAGGGGAGATGCCCCGAAACTGGTCCCATGATGCTTGTTTCCGGTCCAGGGAGGACATGGCTTGGCAATTCAAGCTGGGCCGTTACCATGAGGAACAGGTCAAGACTGATTTGCATATGGCTTGGTCAAAACTGGGGTGGCGTGGTGAGAAAAAGAATGATGGATTGAACCCAGAACTTTGAGACCGGGGTTGAATCTTTGCATTGTTCAGTATTCCGTCCACTCATAAACATTAAACAAAACTATTAACCATAACACTCCTAAAAGTGTGACAAGTCAGACTATACCAGGCCCCCAAAGCTATAAGAATCTCTTGGGTGGCAGGTAGTAGTCATTTTAATGTATAATTATTAATAAACATCTGTTGTGGGGCTCATCTCTAAATTCGATACTAGGTGTCAGACTGCCATATGTACTGGTGTTGACAATTAAGTGCCGGTGTGGAGCACGGTAAACCACCAGCTCAAATTAAACACTGATTGTAGAACAGTTTATGGGTACAGAGAATGAACAGGTAGTAGCTCATATATAACAATGATCAGAACAAACAAAACAAACAAGACATAAATAATCCCTAAGGAAAAATCACATTAATTGGAACATTGAGTCAATGGAGGTACACTCCAAGATGAGGATAGAGCGCAATGGTACCTGCTAGAATAAAGGAAAATACAAGCATTATGTGTCAAAACAATGTCATGTATGACTTATAAAAACTTCAGAATCCATAGCGATCAGAGCATGAAGATGCAAGTGGTCAATCAGATCTGCAGGGGAAATTAAGTATTAAGAAATGTCATTTTTCCACATTCTCATGACTGATTGATCAGAAAGTCCATATTTGTAACCAGCTTCCTAGAGAATTGCTTGATAAATATATATTTTATTTCCTTAGACCATTTCCTTAGGATTTTTTATAATAGTCTTCCTTATTAGAAGCAGGTGATGATGATGACTTGCCGACTTCCTAATTGAAGTACTTCATAGATTTAATACTAGATCACATAAAGTAGCCTTTTTCATGTTACAGCAGTTATGGACCCCTAAGGTGTGCTATGCTGTGTTTAATGTTAATAAATGTTCTCTGCTCAGAAGAAAGAGATAGTGATGTGGGCCTTTGAATTATTGATCTTTTTATACCAAATCATGTTAATTATCAAGAAATGATTGTTTTCTTGGTATATGACTTTTTAAAGTCTTTCCTTTTATTGACCATTTTTCTGGCAATATATTGTGAATGATATGAGCTATTATGGTTGTTTTTGTAGCAGAATAAAGCTTGTTTTTATTTACTTTGATTTGATTTGCTGAGGTTTAGAATTATTTGGTCTATGATTTGAAAGTACATGATGATCTTTATCAAGTTCAAAAATTCTCTGAAATTTTCATTTTCAGTAGAAACGTCAGCAGGATTTCCTAGAAAGCACTACAATTTGGGCTCTCAATATTTTTGGGAACTTGAATACGTGCAAGTTATATTGGCAATTTCTCTTTTCCAAATCCATAGATGTTTCTACATCCGAGCTGATATGCTAGATAGTCAGTGGCATTTTTTTAGCGCTCATGTTATTCTCATTGTCCGATGTAATTATTGTTAATCCCACGATATCTCTTTGGAAGTGTTTAATTGCAGAACATATGGCATCCATATTTTTAAGAATCAGATTATTTCTTCTAGTAGTTTTTCAATTGACTCTTCAAGGGACTATACTACTTTAGATTTGGCAGAAGTAAGAGGAGTAGTTTGTTTTCTTTTGTAAGAAGAGTACTGCATAATTTTCATTTCCAAATTAGAAACACACATACTCGCAACATTTGAAATAGCAAATTGAGCTACATCATTATAGTTGTGTAATAAAGCAGTTTCTCTGGAGTATTATGAAGTATTACAAGATGTACACCAGAAGTTTAAAGCTGTTGGCGAACTACATCACGGATAAATTATCATACCGTTAAAAAGAGCAATTGGAATGGTTAAACCATCACCTTTAAGAAAGATAAAGAAATAGTAGGGCCCGCCACCACACACAATTAAGCCCTTCATACCCTCAATCACCTAAATTAAACTATACTCCGTAAGGAAGGTGCTCCAAAATCTCCAAGGTCATGAAAAAATGCCATACATGCCAAGCAGAGAATCTCACTCCACTTTCTTCTGCTTGGAAAGGCAGAAATGTGCCAGAAATCAGCAAATAAATCTTCTTAATAGCAGATATGGATCGGAGCTCACAGAGCATACGTCATGGATCATACACCCTCGTGTATCTCCCTCCCAGATAAAGAAAATCATAGCTACTAGATGTGATGCTGTGGAAGGATTCAAGTTATCCAAAAGGATGGTAAATGAGCTATGGTCCATGAGAGGGAGAAATTAATGCAAGAATAGGAAGGAAAACCATCATATAGTATTAAAGCAACTGGGTTTGACAAGAAAGCCAAACAATGGTAAGCAGTGGGCTGACCCAAAACCCACTACAAATAATGGTGCAGTCCACAATAGTTCTTTGCCAGTGGACAACCAAAAGCTGTCTGTAAGTAGTACTACTCAGAGATGGTCCAGTAATCCAGAGATGCTGTCAAATGACTAAAATAATGCTCATTTGGCAATAATTAGAGCTGGTGACACAAGCAGTACTCATGCACCTTTTTAAAAGGCATTGTGGAGTCATATGTTAGGTCCCGATTTAAGTCCATAGAGATGAACCATGGAGCATGTCACACCTGACTTAAAACAGTCCATAAAATGTCTAATCCTGGGAGGTATGATGAGATCAGAGGAGTTCTGAAGTTATGCTATATCAATATGAGTGGCTAAACTAAGAACGGTTTCTATATTTCCATATGGGTTAGTAGTTATGTGTCTCTTGTATTTATTCCAATCCCAAGTCAAAGCCTCACTTAATAGGACTCTGTTAACCCTTATAAGGCCGCCTGAAGCTCTGCCCTGCTTACTGCTACTATTTACAAAGTTTTACATCTCAGAATCGTTTTTGGAGATACATCCTTTAGTTAAAACTTGCAATAAAATATCATAAAATCTCTGCAAAAAGGATGCACCATCGGCTTCAGAAAGGTAACCATATTAAATTATATTAATTGGCATATAAATACAGATTTGGCTACTGTTAGGAGCTTGAACTCATAACAAGGTTAATGACCCGTGGTAAAAGAGATAACACTATGGGGCCACATGTTTTAACAAGTGTAAAGTCATGTTATCAGTAAAGAACAGTTAGGGCCTGATTATCGCCGCCATCTCTGGCCTGACAGACCTCTGGTCAGCGTTCCTGACACCGCCACTACAATGCGACCGCACATGGTGAGTTTGCATATTTCCATTTCCCTATGGGAGCTTGTGCTGGGGCTGTAAGCCGGCTGTAGCACAAGCTCCCATGGAGAAATGGGAGCCTGTGTAAATCCCTGCACCACGTGGCAGGCACATCACAGTGCCTCTCACATAGTGCAGGGATTAACAAGGGGGCACCATAGGTGCCCACCATACCCCTAACTAGAGCCTGCAGAGACTAATGCTTTCCAACAGGCTTTTTATGTTGGAAAGCCTGTCGGAATCTGACATCATAATCGCCACAGCGTAAATGCCATTTGTAGGGGGTTATGAGCAACCTCCAACTGGCCTACGAGCTCCTTGTGCCCATCGGTCCGACCGGCCGGTTTCAAATCCGGCAGCTTTTATCATAATAAGGCTGTTGGATTTGAAACCTACGATGTAAGTCAGAAAGCCTCCGACCTGTGGTTGAAGGCTTTTTGACTCACATCAAAATAGGCCCCTTGGCCGCCCAGCAACAGAAATGAAATAGCCTACTACTGACATAAAGGTAAGCATAGAGTATCTTAAATTGAAAACAACGGTAATAGATGACAAGCGATAATCTTCTTATTAAGCCTTTAGAAGTGTTAGCAAAAGAACTGTAGCATGGGTTTGAGGAGTCAATTTGGTTCCTGATATCCACAGATTCTAGTCACACAAACAGAAGCCCATACAGTGACAAATGGAAAAATGCACTTGACCATTACAGATGGGCAGCAGTGAGTAAACGTGTATTCTAAAATTTTCCCCAGTGACCCGAGCTGGTTTTGTAAGAGAAACCGATGATAACTCAATTTGCAAGTGTATTTTTCGTCTTAGATTGTGCTTTGGTGCATTGGCACTGATCTATTTTCACTGTGCATAAACAAACTGCCTTTTAATTGTTAATGCTCCCATTCCTCAATATATCACTGTGCGAACTCTTGTCCTTCAGGAAAAAACTCAATTCTGTTATTGGTCTATGAAAGCTTGGTACAGACCAGTCATAGTACTCTGCATTTATTGGCTATTTTCAAGTTTTTGGGCCAAATGTATGATGCTCAAATGGGTTCACAAATGCCGAATTTCCCCCTTTGCGAACTCATTTGAGCAAAATGGTATGTATGTAGCAAATTTCAGTGCAAAATAAGGAATCGCAAACTTGCGATTCCTTATTTTGCGATTGCATTTAAGGAATCGCAAAAATTGCGATTCTTTAAATGCAATGTATGATGCAAAAAAAATTGCTAATTGTCCCTAAGGAATCGCAAATTACCACCAACTTCAAGTTGGTGGTAATTTGCGAATTTCTTGAAAAATGCCCATTTTTGCATTTTTCAAAGTGCCATGTGATGCACATACATGTGCACCACATGTGCACCCATGCTTATTTCAGGGGTGCAACAGGGTGTCCTTTGGACACCCCTGCACCCTTGAAATTATTCTCAATTTGCGATTAGCAAATTGTGAATCACAAATTGAGAATAATTTCACATTCATTCCTATGGGCCTCCTGGCCCATAGAAATGAATGGGAAATGATTCCTTAATTGCGATTAGCAATTTGCTAATCGCAATTAAGGAATTTTAAGAAATCGCAAAAAAATAGCGAATTTCTACACACATACCATTTTGCAATTCGCAAATAGTGATTCCTTAAAAAGCGCTATTTGAGAATCGCAAAAGGGTATCTTGATACATCTGGCCCCTAGTCTCCTATCTGACAATCATGTGTCCCAAATCTTGACTCTCTGATGCACATAATTAAAAACCTGTACAGTGCACAATAGATCAGAATGCCTGACCACCCTAATGTTAATGACTCAAATTATAAATAGGACCCTGATACATGTTTGGTATTCAGTCCCAATAAATAATGTTTGATGTAACTGTATGGTGCTAATGTTTAAAATGAAGTCAATTCGGGAAAGCAAACAATTTTTTCCATACTGTGAAAATTTGTTTAAGAAATGCTCCTTTGAAAAATGGTTCTCTCAATAAGACAACAAAC
Source organism: Lissotriton helveticus (assembly GCF_964261635.1). Lineage (NCBI taxonomy): Eukaryota > Metazoa > Chordata > Amphibia > Caudata > Salamandridae > Lissotriton > Lissotriton helveticus. The sequence goes on along the minus strand of NC_136059.1, from coordinate 732,133,975 downwards.
TCAATAGAACTATTGAAGAATATAGACATAAATAGAGAGGCTGCTTCCGAATTTTTTTTAAGGCCTAATTTATACCTTTACAGTATGGATACTCTGTCCCAGCAGTGATGGAGTATCCATACTGCAAAGACGGTGGTCCATCTGCCCGAATTAAATGGTGGCAGACCTTTAGTTTAATCACAGCAGAAGCGACTCTGTCTCTATCATGATAAAATTCCTCTAATGGCCCAATGGAGTAAGGGCCGTCTAAGGTTGACCTCTAACTCCGCTCACCCCCTTCACGATTTACTTGTTGAAAATAAAAAATAAACCAGTTTGTTGTACGGCTCTGTCATGCATGACAGGGCCATGTGTCAATCTGCATAAAAACTTGACAGGATCTTCCGTGATGGTGGGTCTTGGCAATGCTTTCAAGTTCAAGTTCAAGTTCAGGAATTTATATAGTGCACTACTCACCCGGAGGGTCTCAAGGCGCTTGGGGAGGGGGTTCATTATTTATCGAATAGCCATGTTTTAAGTTCTTTTCTGAAGGAGATGTGGTTCTGTGAAAGGCGGAGGTGAGTGGGGAGTGAGTTCCAGGTCTTGGCCGCCAAGTAGGAGAAGGATCTACCTCCCATGGTGGATCTTTGGATACGCGGAATTGTGGCGAGGCCTTGGTTGGATGATCTTAGTTGGCGGGTGGGTGTGTAGAAGGATAGTCGAGTATTGAGGCATTCGGGCCCTAGTTTGTAGAGGGCCTTGTGTGCGTGGGTGAGGAGACGGAATGTTATTCTGTTGTTGACGGGAAGCCAGTGGAGGTCTTTCAGGTGGCCGGTAATGTGATCTTGGCGAGGGATGTCCAAAATGAGTCTCGCTGATGCGTTTTGGATGCGTTGGAGTTTTTTCTGTAATTTGGCTGTAATTCCGGCGTAGAGGGTGTTTCCGTAGTCTAGTCGACTCGTAACCAGTGCGTGGGTTACAGTCTTTCTTGTCTCGGCGGGGATCCAGTGGAAGATTTTTTTGAGCATACAAAGTACGTTGAAGCAGGAGGATGAGACGGCGTTGACTTGATTGGTCATCGAGAGTGTAGAGTCTAGGATGAAGCCAAGGTTACGTGCGTGGTTCGTGGGTATGGGTGCTGAGCCCAGATCCGAAGGCCACCATGAGTCGTCCCAGGCAGAGGGGTTTGATCCTAGGATGAGCACTTCCGTTTTGTCTGAGTTAAGTTTAAAGCGGCTGTCTTTCATCCATACGGCTACTTCTTTCATGCCTTCATGAAGATTGGTTTTGGCGGTGTTGGGGTCTTTGGTGAGGGAAAGGATCAGTTGGGTGTCGTCAGCGTAGGAGATGATGTTAAGGTTGTGTTGACGCGCGATGGAAGCGAGTGGACTCATATATAAACGTTGAAGAGGGTGGGACTGAGTGATGATCCTTGTGGTACACCGCAGATAACTTCGGTGGCCTCTGATTTGAACGGGGGAAGTCGGACTCTCTGAGTTCTCCCAGCTAGGAATGAGATAATCCAGTCTAGGGCTTTTCCTTTTATGCCGATGTTACTGAGGCGTTGTATGAGTGTGCTGTGACAGACAGTGTCGAAGGCGGCGGAGAGGTCGAGTAGAATGAGGGCCACTGTTTCTCTGTTGTCCAGTAGTGTTCGGATGTCATCTGTTGCTGCGATGAGGGCGGTCTCAGTGCTGTGTTTGGCTCGAAAGCCGGACTGAGAGGGATCGAGGGAGTTGTTGGATTTGAGGAAGGCGGCAAGTTGGCTATTGACGGCTTTTTCAATGACTTTGGCCGGGAATGGGAGGAGGGATATGGGGCGGTAGTTTTTAAGTTCAGAGGGGTCTGCTGTGGGTTTCTTCAGGAGGGCGCTGACTTCGGCATGTTTCCAGCTTTCTGGGAAGGAGGCAGAGATGAAGGAGCAGTTGATGATATCTCGGAGATGGGGTGCGATGATGGAGTCTGCTTTGTTGAAGATGTGGTGGGGACATGGGTCGGTTGGCGAGCCAGAGCGGATGGAATTCATGAGGCGTGGTGTCTTCAGTGGTGATTGGGTTCCAGGCGCTGAGATTGTGAGAGGGCGGTTTAGTTTCTGAGGGGGGTGGAGAGGATTGTTTGTTGGAACTGTTTTCGAAGCTGTTATGTATGTCGGCAATTTTGTTGTAGAAGAAGGAGGATAACGAATCGCAGAGGTCTTGGGAGGGAGTGATGTCGTTTGAGGCTGCGGTGGGGTTGGTGAATTCTTTGACGATGTTGAATAGTTCCTTGCTGTTATGGGCGTTGTTGTCGAGTCGATTCTTGAGTGCTGATTTCTTGGTGGCTCGGATCAGCTGGTGGTGTTTGCGGGTGGCTGCCTTGAAGGTGGTCATGTTGTCGGTGGTTGGGTTTTTTCTCCTTGTTTTCTCGAGAGTTCGGCATAGTTTTTTGGATTTTTTTAGTTCATTGTTGAACCAGGGGGCCTTTTTGCTGTCTTGTTTGGTGTGATGGTTTTTCAAGGGTGCTAATTCGTCAGCGCTGTGAGTGATCCATTGTTTGAATTTGATGGCAGCTAGGATTGGGTCCGATGAAAGGTCGGGTGGGTTTTGGTTGAGCGATGTGAGGAGTTGGTCGTGGTGATTTTGTTCCATTTTCTTCGGGGGATAGGTTGTGGGGGGTTGTGGGTCGAGGTGGTTTTGTAGCTGAAGTGAACACAACTGTGGTCCGTCCAGTGGAGAGCTGTGGTGCGATCGAAGGAGATGTGTTTCCTGGAGGTGAATATTGGGTCGAGCGTATGTCCGGCTATATGGGTGGGGGTGTCAACAAGTTGTTTGAGGCCGAGATTGGCCAGGTTGTCAAGAAGGGTGATGGTGTTGCTGTCGTTGTTATTTTCCAGGTGGAAGTTGAGGTCTCCCAGTAGAATGTAGTCCTCGGAGGAGAGGGCGTGTGGGCTGATGAAGTCAGTGATGTCTTCGCTGAATTGTGTGCGGGGTCCTGGTGGCCTGTAGATGAGGGTGCCTCTGAGTGTGGTCCTGGGGTCGGTGTGGATCTGGAAGTGGAGGTGTTCGGCGGTTGTAAGGTTATCGTCGGAGCTGGTCGTGATTTTGATGGTGTTCTTATGGACGATGGCGATGCCTCCTCCTGTTTGGTTGGTGCGGTCTTTTCGGATAATCTTGTAATTGTCCGGGATGGCTATGGCGATATCGGGTGTTGATGATGCGTTCATCCATGTCTCAGTAAGGAAGGCGACGTCCAGTGATGTGGTGTCGAGTAGATCCCAGAGTTCGGTGGCGTGTCTGTGGACCGAGCGGGTGTTCAGCAGGATGCACTTCAAGTGGTTAGAGTCTGAGCCGTGTTTGGGGTTAGTGGATGTGGTGTGGGTCATGATGCTGGTAAATTTGCAGGAGTGGCAAGCGAAGGGTCCATGGGTGTGTCCTGGGGCAGCTGCGCAGCATAGAGGTGTGCATCCGGGTTTAAGGGCTAGGAGGTTGGCGGTGTCATACGTTATGCGGGAGGAGTGGGGTTTGCGTGGACCAGGGGGTCTGGCCCTGGGTGCGGTCCAGGCGCGGACGGGCGTAGACGGGCTTACCTTTGGCGCACCTTCGGCGCGCATGAGGCGCGGTCGCTGCGCGTGAACGCTGCGCGCGAATGCGTCTGTCATATATGAATAGTGGAAGGGGAGGGGCGAGGGAGGAGCAGCTGGGAGGCTTTAAGAAATAACCAGCAACTTGGTGGTTAATTCTTTATTTGGCATGCACAAGTGCAGTCACAGTGGCTGAGTATATTACTTCTTCTCCCAGACTACCAAGCCTCAGTCAGCCAGATTATAAATTGGTCCCTTTGTTTCCATGGAGGGAAAAAGCTGTTATCGCAAAATTACATGGTGACATAAATTAGGGTGGGACTGAACTCCAGTGGAGTAAGATGGGGAATTTGACACACCCAGCCGGCCGACTCCATCCAGCCACATACATTCTCTAATCTCCAGCCGTGTGAGCCCCCAAAGAGAAAGAGAGGGCCACCTGTGCTTCCGGAGCACGAACAAGGGTGAAATTGTGGCCCCAGACTGCAGCGTCCCTGACTTTATTCAAGGGGCTGGGAGCCGCACGACCGCAAAGTCAAAATGGCTTTGGCACTGATCTAACATGGCCGGGCCAGCAGAGCCAACTGCAGAGAGAGGCGCTCACGTGAAGCAGAGTAGGACAGTGGGGAGAGTATTCCTGGAGGAGACTTGTGACTGAGTGGGGGCCATGGCGATGAGTCAGGGGAGTGGCTGTGATCACAAAGACCACAGAGGAAGTGAAATTTGGCCACGCAAGCCACACTAGGAAATGCAAATAATCTCACGGGGCGCCTCCCCTGGAAGTTGAAATACCAGCACTTTAGGGTGGCGGGTGAATGTGAAGCCCTAATTGATCGGCAGCAGCACTCATGCAGTGGGGACTCGCTGGCCCCCTGGGGAGATCTGGTAGGGACATTAGGCCCCAATGTGGTGAGGCTAATCACAAGGACATTGTGGCACTGAAGCCTGGCCGAGGTGCGGAGTCCAGATGCGGATCGCTTCTCCCCCTGTTGAATAATAGATGGGTGGCTGGCTTGTATACTCAAAGGAAGAATGCCGATGATGGTAAGCTGAGATTACAGACCTAGTTGACCTGATGGTTCTGCTACCGCCATGGGTGTGGGAGAGTGCTCCCTGCAAGACTTATCCGAAGGGGATCCATCCTCCTGCCCGCACTGTCAGAGATCCAGCAGGAGGATCCGCCCTCCATATAAAGGTCTACTATTGAATTCCATGATTGTCATTCCCCCTGCCACAGGCTACCATGGGCAAAACAGCCAAAAAGAAAGAAATGGTTCCCCGACTGCCCTCTCAGCTAGGGACCAGGGATGCTGAAGAGGGGGATAGGACTGTGATTGGTCCACCGGTGGTCATGAAGGGGGTTACTTTGGATGTCATACTATGAGTGAGCAATGACTCTCATAAAGCCCTAGAATTAATAATGGACATGGTTGTAGGAGAAATGGGGATCCTTAGGAAATACCACAGCTACCTGGCTGAACGGGTTACTACTGCAGATCAACTCAGACTATTATAACCCTGGAATTGGAGTACCAGAGAGAGAGCCTTTCATCCATGGAGAGCATGGTCAGGACCCTAGAGTACTGTGCTTAGGATGCTTAAAATAGGACCCTTTGGAATAACATTAAAATAATTGGATTACCTGATTGGATGGAGGGGTCTAACGTTCCTGGACAAACAGCTGCAGGAGGTGGTAGCGCTGGAGGATATTCCTGGAGGGGGCACATAGAGTTCCAACAAAGCCACCAACACCTTGAATGGTTCTTTGCCTAGTTGTGGCTATGCTACTTCATTACAAAGACCGGTACCACAACTGCACCAGGCTAGGCTGAGGGGGGACATAAAGGTGGAAAATAGCAGGATTATTATTTTTCCAGAATTTACATGTGAGGTCCAGAAAAAAAGAACCACCTTCATGGATGCTAATAGGTGCCTCCAGCAGCTGGGGTTACAATATGAGATGTTTATATCCTGCTAGATTAGGAGTGGTTACCGCAGATGGTGTACAATTTTTTCACTCACCACAAGTATGGGACTGGTTAGAACGACAACCCTCCACTGCTGTCCTCCCGGCCTCTTGGGCTGAAGACCCTCTCGGAAGAAACCTAGACATCAAATGCGAGGACTTAGTCGATGGCCCTTTCTCATTTTATAGCTCAGCAGGAACAATTACGAACAGTGGAAACAGCAGTGAAACCGAAGGGAGCTGGAGTGCCCCACTGACTGGCAGAGGAGGTGGCTGAAGTTAGTGACTCAGACTCGGGCCATTATTTGAGTTCTACGGCTGGCTCAGACACTGTCCTACCTCAACTGACCCCTCAAGCAGTGGATGATCTCCTGTGACTGGGGAACCATGACTGATGGATAAGTATGATTTCAGTTTGGTAGATGTTCGATATATCATGCACCTGGTGCCTTGAGGAAGGGTGTTTTCCCTCAGCTGTGTGTGACTGCTGTTTGAACTTTGCTGGTTGGAGGAGTGGCTTTCCGTGAAGCACCCACGCAGGTGCATGCCCCACTAAGAGTGAGTATGGCCACTATCTATTTTTGGGTTTGGATGGGGTGATGTTGCCTTCTTGTCCTGGGGTCGGGGAGATGGGGTTGTTGTTGCTGTTGAGCTATGTCATTTGGAAATGAATGTGGTGGTCTTAAGTTGAGAGGATGAAACTCAAGTCGGAAGCAACTCTGCTACATAAGTGCAGGGGTGGAATAGTACTACTTTCTTATGGCTGCAACCTTGAGTCCTGGTATGTCTGTGGGCTGAATAATATACCCGAAAGATATAAGGTTTACTCCTACGTCAAGAGATGAGGAGTCCACTTAGCCGTTTTGCAGGAAACACACCTTACAGCTAAGGAGGGGTTAGCACTTCACAGGCACTGGTGAGGACAGACATTTTACACCACACACTCCGCTTTTGTGAAGGGTGTTTGTATATGGGTGCAACCTTCCTGAAAACCAGGGAGCTGCACTACCCGGCGGGACAGTACGCTGTGGTGACAGGGAGAATATCTGGGTGGGACCTGGCAATAGTTAACATATATGCCCCAAAAGTGGGCCAAATGAGCTTTCTGGTAAAGATGTCCCAGGGGTTGAAATCATAGGTTGTGGTAAGGTTTATAAAAGGCTTGGCACACCTGTATTCTCTCAAGCCTATATTTGATGCTATAGAGGAATCTCAATTTGGGCCTGATGTTCCTCGTGTATACTCCGTATGAGCTGATGTATAGCTGCTCATTGTGTTTTCTGACTCTAAAGACTGTCTACTTTGTTTTGATACTTCAACTCATTGTGTGAATGAGCTTTAAGCTCTGTCAGTGCAGTCACCATACACCACATTTTTACAGACAAAATGGTGCAGAAGACCAGGGCAGCCTTTTTGCCAAACGTTGTGACTGCATTTCACATTGGGCAATCCAGCACCATCCCAAAGTTCTATGCTCTGCCTCACCCCTTAAATGAGGAGGAGAGACCTCATTTGCTGGACTCCAAAAGACCCATTCACCATAAGGGCCATCTTCCACCACCAGTGCTTGATTAGCATCACCAACTGAGTGCAAAGCAACTGCCTCAAGCTCAACACATACAAGACAGAAGTACTGATTTTGAGGAACAACACCTCTCTGTGTAACGACTCGCGGTGGCTTGCTGAACTGGGACCCTTCTCCACCCCCTCTTACCACTCTTGGAAACTCTGCATCATCTTGGACAGCAAACAAACTTGAAGAACCTGATCCACGCAGTCTCCTCCACCTGCTTGCTCACCCTGGTGAATGCCCTGAAAGATCCTCAAAGGGTTCCTATTCTCCATCAGACGCACTGTCACTCAAGCTCTCATCACCAGCCCCTTGGACTATGGGAACAGTCCGCAAGAATCAGAATACACCTCCTGAAGAGACTGCAGGCCATTCAGAACTCAGCGGCCAGACTCATCCTTGACCTCCCCAGATGGACCCACATTACCCAACACCTGAAGAAACACCACTGCATCCCCTTCCACAAGAGATGTAATTTCAAGATGCTTACCCACGCCTAGAAAGCGCTGCACAACCCAGGACCAACAAACATTAACCAGCACCTGAGCATCTACCAACTCTCCAGACTTCTGTGCTTCATCTCTTTCTCCCTCGCTCACCACCTCCATCCGCTGAAGAACAATGGAGGGCACGCCTTCTCGTACCTCGCCACAAAGTCCTGGACCAGCCTCCCTCTCCATCTCCGGACCTACCTTCTCTAGGAATGCAGAAGGGGCCTCAAGACCTGACTTTTCAACGGCACCTGAGCAGCTTGACTCACAGCGCTTGGATACACTTTCAGGGTATGAGGTTCATGTTATAAATCTTGATTGATTGATCGCTTGGTTGACCAGGTGGATGTGATCTTGTGGATGGTCAGCTTATGAACCTTGATCCAGGTAGGTTTTTAACTTTGAAAAAGTCGATAAAAGCTATAAATGATGTGGTCCTACAGATTTGTTCGCTAGATCACTTTTTCATTATATGGACTGATCCATATAATCATTATATGGATTATATGGATGATCACTAACTGCAAAAAATTGTCATTGTCGGCCCATTAAACATTCATCAGTGTTGTTTGGGCTTATTAGCTATAGATGTGCAGGCAAGGAGCAATATGTTTCCCTTGCTGTGCGTTGCGATAAGCTGTGCAAAAATCAATTGCTTCTAGCATTTCCTCATTTTAATTTCACTTACTGATTCGTTTGTTCAATAATGATGTTCTTTGTAGTGTTTCATTAATAAGGATAATTAACTAAACTAATAATATATCTGCAGCACAGTTATAAATTACACACACGTATACTATCATAAAACATGACTGGCAATTTGATAATTAGATTATATTTCAGTTTGGAAGCTGCACTTCTTTCCCTTCAAAAGCGGTCAAAACTGAGTATTTTTTAACTAAGGCATTCATTTTGCTATTCTAATTGTTATATGTGCACCTTCTTTTCAGGCTTTGCCTGTGTTGCAGGCTTCCAACACAAAAGCTTGGGAAGGATCTATAAGAAAAGAAATTATTCATGTGTTCCAAAGTATTGTGTTCTTCATTTTAAGTTTTACATCTGACTCGCAAAACGTTTTCTTCTAACACACTCACATACCTTAAAAATATATTTAGAGCCCATACCAATGCTAGAAATCTTTGTTTAAAATGAATTATCTGTTGGTTGTTACAAAAGTGTGGTTGAATAATGGAGAAGGAAGACATTCTCCTTTGTTGACTGACTGCAAGGTATAGAAGTTCCTGCTGCTGTAAAAGCAGCATGCTAAAGAAAAATCCCCCTTCTGGTTAGAGACAGATAAAAACACACTTGTTCGAATTGTACTTATATGCTTTTCCTCTATTAAAATTATTTGAACCTATGACTATTATTATTATTTGCATGTGGCTTCCGCTGAATCTGAAATTTTGATGTGGGCAAGTTCTTTATCTAGTATGAAAAATGGTATGAGTTTGGCCAAATTCAAAATAACTCCCTCATTTTCAGGTGTGTACCAGACAAGCAGCGATCCTTCGCTCTCGGAGTGCAGTGGTTGTTTGTGCGGTTATTAGGTAAGGCATTATTTTTCATTTATATCCTGATAGTGGTTTACCTTTCACCTATAAACTTTAACAGCAGTCAGTAATGCATGAGCGACAGCAGTACTTTTATGTCAGGTAGAAAACGTGAATAAGTGAATTCTGACTTGTATAGCGGACTTCCCCATAAAATATTGAAGTATTCCCTTTCACTGTGCCTCCGTAGAAAGATATTTTCACATGCCCTTCACATAAATAGTTTTATTTGTGTTTCCAGATTAGGTCATGACTACAAAATGTTTATGAGTAGCCTGAGATAGTCAGTGCATTGGAAATGGCCAACGACCTGTAACGTTCCCTTTTTTGCCCTCACCCTCAATGCTTGTTGGCAAAATATTCACCATGTTAATGGATTTTCTATGATAAAAAGTGCACTTCATGATTATAACACTCCACAAATTCTGTGAGTCATGGTTTATGCACATCTGCCTTCAATTTATATAAATAATATAGTTCTTCAGAAATGTTCGTTTCCCGATGTTTCTTGTTCTGTGGGTTGTAGGTACTGATGCCTCTTTGAGACCACCAAAATTAACGACTGTTCGCTTTCAAGACCACACAGTTTCTTCATACAGGTGTTATAGTTTGTAATAGAGGAAACACTACATTACCTCTACGTCCCTCGTCCTCGACCCAGTCATCACTCATGAGGTATTCCACACAGACAGGAAACAAAACAGGAAACGCTTTTAGGCTCCACCCCCCCTCCTGTCAGGTGCTATATCAGACCTAACCACCAGAAGCACAACCTGTTTTGTTTCCTGTCGGTGGATTACTTGATGGGAGACGCTGGGGTTTGTGCCGAGCACTTACCTGCGTCTTTGTCCTGTGGCTCCTCCTCTGCTGGGCTTTGGGGGGCTCCCGTGGACCGTCGTGGGATCTCTTGGAGTGGGGCTGCTGGGCTTCCCTGTCTCCGCCTGGGCTCAGGTGTCCTGGGCTGCTTGGCTTCTCGGGTCTTCCTGGTTTCCTGCTGCCCTGCTGTTCCTCCTGCGGCTGCCCTGATGTTCTCCTGCTGTGCGAGGGGTCCTTGGTGGTGTTGGCCTGCTCCCTGCTGTGGGCATACAGGTAGGGGCTGTGTGCGCTGTTTGCTGTAGCGTAATGCTCCCTGTTTATTCTCTGGCCTCTCGCCCTGGCCGTCTCTGTGTGGGGGCCCGGTGTCTCCTCCCGTTGTCTCTTTTGTGGTGCGGAGGGGGGGGGTTGTGTTGCTCCTTCCCCCTCTCCGGGGGACACAGGTCGGTTCTGGCCTCTCGCCGGGCTTCCTCTGCGGCTCCGTGAGGTCGCCCGGCTGTTCTCCTGTGTCCGCGCATGCGCTTTGTTCGCGCATGCGCGGTTGAGCTTCCTTCCTGACACTGATCGGACCGGACGTCCGGGTGGGCTCCGGGCGCTCCGGTCCTTGGATGGTTTGCCTGCGGATGGGGTGAGTGTCTGTCTCTTTCCCCTGCAGCGGCATTTTTCTCCTTGTTGCCGCGCCGGCTGTTTGCCCGCGTTTTTTTTCGTATATTTTGCCCGCCCCACCCCCTTTTCCTCTGGCCTGTTGGTTGGCTGGGGGGTCCGGGGCTTGCCTCACTGCCTGTTTTTCTGTAAGCTTGTGAGGGGGGGGGGCTATTTTTTGGATGTGCCCTACATATATATATATATATATGTCATCCCCTGGGAGGGAGATGTTTTTTCTTGGTGGTGTTCATTCTTCTTGGTCACTCCTTTGTGCTTTGGTGTGTTGGTCATGGGGAAGCATCATTGTGGGAGGAAGCATTCCTCCCCTGTGCCTCCCTCTTCCACAGGTTCCGGAGGGGACGCCTCTCCTCCTCCTGTGTAGCGTGCCAGGTAGGCTGATGATGAGCGGCTTAAGCGCCTTATCCTGGAGACTCTTTCTGATTTCAGGGCGACCAGGGAGGATGCTGCTGGTCTTTCTGGTTCTGCTGCCCTTTGTTCCGATATTTCCTGATGAATCTGCGCCTCGTACCTCTCAGGCTTCGCTCTTGCCGCTGTTTCGGAAGCCTGTTGCCTCTTCCTTGCTGGTACATCCTTTTGTGTCTGATGTCCTGCTGAAGGAGTGGCGGGTCCCGGATCATGTTGCCATGCCCAGGTTTATGTCTGAGCTTTATCCATTGCGGGATATGGCGGACACTTTGCCTGATTCCATTCCTGTGGACTCTGTGGTGGCCTGTCTTGTGGGTCGTCCTTCCATGGCTGATGGTGTCATTCTGGAGGATGGTGTGGACGAGTAGGTGGATTCTGCCCTGATGAAGTCTTTTGTTGCCTCGCACCTGGCTGTTCGTTCTGGCGTTTATGGGGTGTATGTGGCCCAGTCTCTGCTGACCGATTTCGAGTCCCTGTTTTCATCTATGCAGGAGGGTGCCAGTTGTCCGGAGTTGCTGGAGTCTATGGAGCGCCAGGTGGGATTCCTGTTGGACATCGCCTTTGATTCTGTGAGGGCTTCTGTGGTACCTCACTTGCTGCCCGTCGTATCCTGTTGCTGAGGGATTGGAAGATGGACAGCGTTCCATGGCTTTGTGGCTGCCTTTCACCGGTGCCCGTCTGTTTGGTGACTCGCTGGAGGAACAACTGCTCAAGGTCTTCAAGGAGCGCAAGCATTCTTTGTCCTTTCGTGATCTTCCGCCCCGTGGGTGTTCCTCCTTCTCTGGTGCCAGGTCTTTCCGCCAGCCTTCCAGTTTTCAGCAGTCCTCTTTTCGGAGTCAGCGTGGCGCTGGCCGGTCTTTTCCCAGGAAGTTTCAGGAGGAGTCCCGGAGGGGTGCCGGGTCTGGTACGCAGCGTTCCTGGCTATGCCAGCCTTGGGGACGTTCTCGCTGGTGGTCCGCCTCTGGTTGGTGGGAGGCTTCGCCAGTTCCTTCCTGCTTGGCGCCTGACGACCTCCGTCAGATGGGTGCTGGATGCCCTGTCGAGGGGTTACCAGATTGAGTTCCTGTCCCCCCGTGTTCCCTCCGGGGTGGTGGTGGCCCTTTCTCCTCGGGATGCCTCCCACTGTCTGGCCTTGTCGGACGGGGTTCGTTCCTTGGTCAGCATGCCTGCAGTTGTCCCTGTTCCATTGGCGGAGGGGGGTTGGGCGTCTACTCCGTCATCTTTGTTGTGCCAAATATCACAGGGAGCTTCAGGGTGGTCATCAACCTTCGGGGTCTGGACTTGTTCGTGAGGAAGTTCCCGTTCAAGATGGAGACGCTCCAGAAGGTTATCCCGCTGATCCAGTCCGGTTGGGTGTTCTCCACTCTGGTCCTGCAGGATGCATACCTGCATGTCCCGGTGGCTGTGAGGGATCAGCGTTTCCTGCGCTTCTGCCTGGAGGGTCGTCACTGGCAGTTCTGCGTCCTTCCCTTCGGTCTTCCGTCCACCCCCAGGGTGCTCGCCAAGGTGGTGGCTCCCTTGGTGGCCCATCTCCATCTCCTGGGGGTTGGCCACCACGGGTCTGTGTTCCCGTATCTGGACGATTGGATGGTTCAGGCTCCGTCCCTGGAGGTCTTGTCTCGCCACCTTCTCTTGACCATGTCTACGCTCAGGGAGCACGAGTTCTTGATCAACTTGCCGGAGTGCCACCTGGAGCCTGCCACCCGGAGGACCTTCCTCGGAGCTGTGTTCGATTCTGTGTTGAGCGAGGTGTTCCTGCCGGACGCCCGGATTCGTCGCCTTCAGACGTTGCTGAGGAAGTTGTTGTCTCGTACCTCGGCTCCCCTCCTTCAGTGGCTGGGGGTTCAGGGCCACATGCTTGCTTCTGTCTTCACCATGCCCTGGGCCAGGGTTCTTCTGCGCCCTCTGCTGTGGCATGTGCAGCGGTGGGTCCCTTTCCTGTCCTGGTTTCTGCTGTTCCTGTGCCCGTGTCTCTGGACATTGTGTCTGCTCTTCAGTGGTGGCTGGATCCTTTCCACCTTTCTGTGGGGATGTTGTTCCGTCTGCCTCCTCCTCTGGTTGTGACCACGGATGCCAGCGCTTCCGGCTGGGGGTGCGTCTCTGGTCCATTGGGCTGTGCAGGCCCGTTGGCTCCCGGTGGAGTCTCGCAGGTCCTCCATCTGGTGGGAGTTGTCTGCGGTGGAGAGGGCGCTCCGCTTTTTCTATCTTCGTCTGAGGAGTTGACGTGTCCTGGTGAGATCGGACGACACCGTGTCTGTGGCCTACCTCATTCCCCAGGGGGGGACCCGCAGTTCTTCCCTGATTCTGGTGGCCTGCTCCATTTTGGACTGGGCGGTGTAGATTCTTCTGGCCCTATCTGCTCGGCTCATGGTGTGGACAACGTGGTGACGGATTCGTTGAGCCGGAGGTTTCCTTCGTCTCTGCTTTGTCTGAGATTCGGGACTCCGGATCTGGACTTGTTCTCCTCCAGGTCCAATGCCCTGGTTCCCCTGTTCTGCTCCAGGTCTCCCGAGGTGGGCGCCTCGGTGTGGATGCCTTGTCTCTCCGGTGGCCTCCTTGGCCTTTTTGTGCCTTTCCTCCCTTTCCTCTGATTCCTGCCTTCTTGCTGGAGGTTCAGCGGGAGGGGGCTCAGGTGGTGGCTGTTCTTCCGCTCTGGCCGAGGAGGTCCTGGTTTCCTCTGCTGCTGGGCCTCGCGGTGGGCCCTCCTTGGCTTCTGCCCCGCTACCCCTCTCCTCTGGGGTCCCCATCGCCTCTTCTGGTTCCCCTCTCCTTGACGGTCTGGTGGTTGCACGGTTGTCTCTTGGGGTCCATGGTCTGCCCGACCACATCATTTCTGTGATGCAGGCCTCTCATGGGCCGTCTACTTTGTCTTCCTGCTCGGAGCACTGGGCTTCCTTCTCGGGGTGGTGTTCCTCTTCTGGTTTGTCTCCTACCTCTTGCCCTGTGTCTGCTGTCCTTCAGTTTTTCTGGATGGCTTTCAGGTGCGCTTTGCTGTTTCTGCCTTGAGGGGCCAGTGGGCTGCTGTCCGGGCCTTCCGGGACCCGGATTCTTTTCTTTCTTCGGTTGGACTATTGAGCCTTTGGAGACTGTGGCCCTTCGGTTTCTGTCCTCCAATGTGGCTTTCTGGTGGCCTTCGCTTCTGCGAGGCAGTTGGGGGTGCTTGCAGCTTTGCGTCGTTCCCCGCCGTTTTTGTGTTTTCTGGATGGCGCTGTGGTGCTCTCTTTGGGCCCTGGTTTTATCCCCAAAGTCCGCTCCCGTTTCCATTCCTCTCGGGAGCTGGTTCTTCCTTCTTTGTGTCCTTCTCCTTCTTCTCCTTCTGGTCTGTTGCTTCATTCTTTGGGCCTGGGGTGTGCCCTGTCCCTTTCTGTGGCTCGTTCTGGGGAGTTTCGTTCTTCTGTCTCTCTCTTTGTGACCTTTGGTGTGGCTGGTAAGGGTACGGCTGCTTCCTGGCTCACCTTGGGTCGTTGGATTATGGCTGTCTTCACTCTTGCCTATCGTGGTGCTGGTTTGCCTTGTCCAGCGGGGGTTCAGGCGCGTTCCTCTCGGGGCGTGTCTGCCTCCTGGGCTGCTTTTCATGGTGTGTCTCTTGATGAGATTTGTCGTACTGTGTGGAGAAGTGTGGCTCACTGGTTAGAGGAGGCAGACCTGGAAGCAGAGGTCAGCCCGGGACCAGGGTTCAATTCCCGGCTCGGCGGGTCTTGAGTCCTAAAATGTCCATGGACTCGACAATTCTCGCTCCGGTGCCTACTCGACTCATGGGGTCCCACTCTGCGACTCTGGGCAATAGCTTGCTTAATCTCCACTACGGCCCCTCGCGGCGGGATGCCTGGCTTTCACCTTGTGGATACCCTGCCGGGGTTATCTCACAGGGGAATACCAGGACGGGTTCCCTAAGCAAGCGCTTAGAGACCGCTTGGTGATTTGCGCTATATAAATTCCTGCACATTTACATTTACATTTACATTTTGTTTCCTGTCTGTGTGGAATACCTCATGAGTGATGACTGGGTCGAGGACGAGTAGGACTAAGAGTAATGGGGATTACCGTACGTAATCATAGCATCATGTGAAGTTGATCACTCTACCTAACCAGAGAGCAGCCTAACAGTCCGGAGAATATAAGACCTAAAAAGGAGCACATGTCTCAGATGATGTATGATCCCTATGGCTGGAACACCTCTCTGTGAGATCTAGCAAGATGCTTCTCTTGGGATCTAGGGCTCAGGGCCTTTCATGCTATATTTACAGAATAGTGTATTCTCAACTCAAGCATGTCAGAAGACCTACAAAGTACAAATAATGAGGCATTCAATGCTTGTAATATTCCTGACCACCAAATTCCCCTTTTCTACTAGGTCCTGGAGACAGTATTAGAACAATTCGATTCATATGTTTTTGTGTCCCTCTCGCTAACTTTTTAACTATATCTTTTATTTATTTTTCACTTGTGATCTTCCCTTTTTTTCAATTTTCAGTAAAGTCAAGCTTGTTAGTTATGTAGATGCTTGTATGTGTTTAGACCGAGCATTCACTCTGGGATTTTTCTTTAAGGTTTATAGATTAGATTCTAAACATTCTAGTGTTATAGAATCCTAAGTCCCTTTGCAAGCAAGCTGTTCATTACTAAAGGTAGTCTTTTTGTTTTTTTCAAATCAAATCAGCTTTATTCGATTTTGGTTCAATAAAAAATCTTAAAAGCACAATATTTAAAAAGAAAAAAACTTTTAGGATAATATTACATGGTTATGGGGCACAAACATAATCCCTGTTTTCACAATTATATTGCATAGTGCAGAAACAAGAAAAACAATCCATATATATACACAGAGGAATTACAAAAAGCTAGTTTTAGCAAAAGCTTCACATAGTGTTCCGGTACCTAATAACAGCCTTTAAGAAGGAAGAAATGACCATAATGATTTGTTCATTTTCCAGCAG
Organism: Lissotriton helveticus; assembly: GCF_964261635.1. NCBI lineage: Eukaryota > Metazoa > Chordata > Amphibia > Caudata > Salamandridae > Lissotriton > Lissotriton helveticus. Next base: position 732,118,036 of record NC_136059.1, on the reverse strand, counting down.
TTGTAGCCTTAGAAAAGCTGTTCTACATTATCTTAGGCCCCAGCTTCTAAGAGTAGGCATTCAAAACTTTTTCCTCGGTACAACATGATATTTACAAAACAAAGTGCAGTGCAGAGTTGTTTGTATTGAGATATCATCACATGGACATATGGGTGAATTTTTAGTCCAATCATTTGTTTCAGGGAATGTGCTCATTCTAAAAAAAGACCCACAACGAAAACAGGCAAAGAGCAAATGGCAGAAACTGCTCTGTACTTATGCCTGATAGGGTTGTAAACCTGTACATGTGGTCATAAAATGATTGTCCATGACTGATATCTTCTCTCTCTCAATGAACCAGCGCTTGTTCCCTAGGTGGTTCAGGCAGTGCGCTTTTAAAAAATTTCTGGTTACGGTTTTCATGCTGCTAAGAGAATTAAAATATTCTGGGTGGCCAATTGGGTGTGACATTTTTTTTATGTCTTTAATCCATGACATATTAGCCACCCTATGTAATTTGTGACAATCCAAAATTACGTCTCTATTAAAACCTGTCTCCACAGATACCCACACCTTGTGCCACAATAGGAGGGGATTGATTTTTATGATGTCAGAGATGTATGAAAGACCGAGTTCCCTGTGGCAGCTAAAAGTGGCGGTAGAGCTGGAAACCGCCAGCAAGTAGCGGATAAAGTATTTTCACAAGATTGAATTTGTTCTGCTCTTTCAATACCATAGATGCCAGCTCCATATGTCCCTGTTGAAATGCATTTGGATTTATAGGTGGCCAGCAGCTCTGGGACAGGTCTGCCACCTAATTCCTTAGAGAAGCTAGTAACTGCTCCTATAGCTCTTGAGAGGGTCAATTTTCTTGCATTCATGGCCACTTTCCAGGACCCCTTTCTGTCAAAGATGATGCCTAAGTAGGAGAATCTGTCTGTGATTTCAGTTTTTTTCTTATCAATAAAGATGTCACATATTTTCTCCTTTTTGTTCCACAACTCATTGTGTATGTCTTAGTAATGTTTACCTTTAAGCCCCTATCTTTCATATAGACTACAAAGTTAGTGACAGACCTTTGTGATCCTAACTGTGTCCGTGCCAATATGACTGCGTCATCCGTGTATAATAAGATAGGGACCAGGGTATCCTTGATGGTTGGATAATCGTGTTGGTGCTCACTCAAGTGCTGTTCTAAGCTATTAATATAAAGCGAGAAAAGGAAGGGTGCAAGTGCACCCTTGCCTCACCCCTTTTTTTTTATAGGAAACTTGGCTGAACACTCCCCCTGTCTCCCATATCGGACCCTCGCCCCAGCCCCCTTATACAATTGGATAAACGTTTAGGTATTTAAGAATGGTCCACAACGTATCATGTTTGACGCAGTCGAAAGCTGAGCTGAGGTCCACGAATGAAAGGAAAAGTTTACCTTCTTTGCTGTTGTGTATTTATCTATGATTAATGACAAGTTAAGTCCCTGCTCAATTGTGCCTAAGCCTGAGCCGAATCGATATTGATAGTTTGATAGGAATCCTGTATTTTCTTCCCACGCCTGTAACTTATTTAAAATAACCCTCCCTGCAACTTTCTTAAAAGCATCCAATAAGGAGATAGGGCGGTAACAACTTGGTTCATTTCTGTCCCCTGTCTGTTCTGTCAGCGATCTCATCATTATAGAGACCTGTAAAAAATTCTACCCACTTATGTCCAGTGATGGTCATGTCTATAATATCGGACTTTCTATTATTGAAAAAGAGAGCGTTAACCGCTTTCCAAAATCCAGTGTTGTCTTTCTTTATGCAGGTCTGATGTAGAGCCTCCCATGCTTCCCTTTTTAATTGTGCCTTACGTTTATTTAAGGCTAGTCGGTACAATGTTCTGGCCCGACTTACTTTTTCCTTACATTTGGGTTCGCTATGCAGAACGTTTTTTGAGTGGGTGTGCGCCCTCGTACATTCTTTGTCGAACCAACCCCGTGAATTGTACTCTCCAAGTCACTTTTCCCTCGTTAATAATTTCCGGGCCTCATCTGTTATCTTGAGGAAGGCACTGAAAATGTCTTTGTCGTCCCTGGCCTGTGAGAGACATTTCTCTATTTCCTCTGATTTTTTTTAATCAATTGTTGAAGGAATGCCACAGAATCCACTTTTGCCCAATTTAAGGTATACCCAGTGATACTAGCAGGATGGATGTAAAAATTATATTGTGTATTCCTATCAATTCTTCTCGCCAGGCCTCTTATAGATAAATCTAAACAAATTGGGTAGTGGTCACTCAATAAAATATCAAGGTTATTACAAGTGATTACGTTACAGGAATACCTCTTAGACATTAAGGCATAATCAATGATTGAATTACAGTCCCATCCATTAAAAGTCGTTTAAAGGGAATAGAGGGTAGGCACAGTTCATTTGTGTATCCTAAATCAAATTAAAAGACCATATCATTTATCAAGTCCCTTATGTTTGTATGTGAAAAGTGTGAGGGCGTACCTTCCTTGTCCTTGCCCAAACCACAGATACCCTGTTCACTATACTGACACAGGAGGCAGTTAAAATCACCAACCCAAATAATAAACATATCCCCCAACATTTTTCCTTCCATATGTTTTAAAAACCGACATAGGTTAGTGAAAACGTTCATTATTAATGTTTTAGGAATATTGTTGTAGAAATGTATTAACACAGCATCCTTTTCCCCACCCAGGTTGATTGTCAGAATCTGATAAAACTCACTGGCATTTACAGTTTTCACATTAGAGACCCCTCCCCAATTGCCAAACAATAACAAAGGAGTGTATCAAAAATACAAAAAGAGCAAGCATGTATCCGCATTCACTGTAACAGTAACTCGTGAATGAAACCACTTTGGGTTTTTCTGAAGGCCCTCACTCACCAACCTAGTTGGTGACATGCTTCATCATCGGGTCCCACCGGGAGTGGTTGAATGCCACCCTAGTGTGCTACAATGCCAGTTTACTGCGGAGCTGGTTCAGTGATTGGTGAAGAGTGATATAAGTGAATTTAAAAATGCCCAATTAGGTAATAAAAAAGTGTTTCCTCAAAGGAACTGTTTTCCATTGTGAAAAAACTTTCAAAACTTCCTGAAGTAAAAAATATAGCCAGTCAGTAGTTTTGCATTCTTCTTTCAAGACAAAGTGAAATCTGTCTACGATACTTTTCTGGTCTGGAACAGGCCTTACAGTCACACAACCAGGCAGGTTGGTGAGAGCCCTTCAATGCCAATTGAGGGATTCACAACCCCTAAATGCAGTAAAGCGCCCTTAGATGCATCAACTGATGCTTATTCTAATCGAACAGAGAGTCTTTCTTAAAACAACAGTGATGGCATTTTACATACTTTTTCCTCCCTGACTGTAGCTCAGACATGAGACCTTTTAACACAAGTCAAATCAGGATCCTCTTGAAACCCGTCCCCCTAAAATTATGCATCTGGTATCGGAGGTCACTACAACCCATCTTACAGGCATTTTTAACAAGCTGTTCGATACAGGCTGTTTTCCAAAGGAGTGGAAAATTGCCTCCATCCTTCAGCTCCTAAAAAACTTGAACCTAGATGTAACTGACCTGAATGATTACAGACCAATTTCTCTGCTTCTGTTTCCATCCAAAGTCGGTGAGAAGGCTGTTAATTTGAAATGAATGGCTTTTATCAATAACAATCATCTATTGGATTGAACTCATTTCGGGTTTCAAAGCTATCATAGTACAGAGCTTGCATTAATTATTGCCACCGTAGAAATCAGCAAGACCTTAGATGGTGGAGGCAATGCAGCCCTGATCATTTTAGAACTTTTGCCGCCTTTCATATGGTTAACCATGAACTTGTTGACCGGCTTGCCTCCATCACTCTTAAAGACAGAGATCTCACGCTGTTAAAATCCTTTCTCATGGGTTGAGAACAAATAGTGGCCTTGGGAGACTTCATATCACCAAATTTGTCTTTGCCATGCGGGGTGCCTCAAGGGTCTTCATAAAGTCCTACTCCTATAGTTTTGCTCTGATCTTCTATACCGACGATACTCAGATCATTGTATTGGTAGCTGGTAATCCGGACGCTACAGCTAACAAATTCCTCAATTGCATGCTCCACATTCGTAATTGCATGAGGGACAATTGCTTGAAGTTGAACACCTCCAAAACTGAGATTTTGTTGTTTGGCAGTAACCCCTCCTTCTGGTCCTCTAATTGGTGCCCTGATGAAATCAGAACTCTCCTGACCCCAAATGTAAAGGTTAAAAACCTGAGTGTGAAATTTCACAACCAACTTTCTTTTGAAGGGCAAATTAATTACATCACCTCTTCATTCATTTTCATCCTGAAACCTCTTAGGAGGGTCCTCCCCTACATCTCACCAACCTTGCAGACAGCAGTAGTCACAGCTCTTATTACCTCTAGGCTGGACTACTGCAACACACTGTTTACCAACATTGACCCTTCAAAATGCACAATTGCTTCTGAGCATTCCCAAACATAGGTCGGCAACAAAAGCCCTGGTCCATTTACACCAGCTCCGCATCGAAAAGTGCATTAAATTTAAAGCCCTGTGTATAGCTTTTGAATCCTTACATGACTTGTGTCCTGCCCATGTGGCACAACGTTTGCAAAATCATACCACAGCTAGATCACTTCAGTCACCCTTTTATGGAAAAATGGTGGTGCCCAAATACAAATGAGGTAAATGGGGTGGGAGAAGCTTCGTAACATGTACTGCCAGATTATTGAACTTTTTACCTCTAGAGCTTAAGAAAAAAAATGTGCTCAAATTCAGAAAAAATCTAAAAATCTGGCTTTTTATCAGGTAAGGTATGTCTCCTGGACCCCTGATGTATCAGGTTCAGTTCTCCTTAGTAAGGTTAGCGCCCTGATCCCCTTGGGTAATTGAGCACTTTAGAAATGGTATTTTAATTTCATTTCATTTCTAAAGTTGAGTCTCTATTTACCAGAGGTATGCACCCTATATAAGTATGGACCACAAACCTATTCAGGGTAATCTAGATACACACTAAAAGATAACCTGTGCTCACACTCTGGTAGCTTGGCAGGGAGCAGTCAGGCTTATCTAAAGAGGCAATGTGTAAAGTATTTGTGCAACACAAAGAAAACACCACAAAAATGCTTCATGCAAGTTTAGGAAAATAGAGAGTTATTTTATGAACAAAATCATAACCAAAACAACAAAAATCCAATAAGTAGAACCTGAGCTATGAATTTAAAAAATAAATCAAAAAGTAGTGCTTAGAACCAAATAGTGTTTAGGGGTTATTTGAGGTTGACCTGGACTGGGAAAAATCCAAAGTTCAGGTCAACTGCGATAGAGGGGTGGCCACCTGCAGGACTCAGACAGGTCCCACCAACAAAGTATCTTGGATGGAGCTAGCGCTGACATCGAAGGCTCGATGCGAGGAGTCGAGGAGGTGCTGCATCATCCAGGATCTGTGCATGGAGGTAGAGTGGTCCCGATTCCTGCAGTCGATAAAAGCTTTGGCGTCGAACCCCTTTATAATGCAGGTGCTGCGTTGCTATCGAACCGCAATGTCGGTTAGCAACGAGCTGTGCAGTTCCTTCAGACGATGTTGTTCTGATCGGTAGAAAGTCATCACTGCATTGATTTTGATACAAAAGCAGATGCAGAACCCACTTCTGAGTCCCAGGATTTGATTGGCACCTCAGTCAAGGGAGGATCACAAAGCACAGAGTCAAATCACAGCAGCAGAGTTTGTATGGAGTCTTTGATGGCCCCAAGACTTCAGAAGCAGTAGGCAAGCCAGCAAGCCCGTGGAGTCACTGTGGGTTCAAGTGAGATGGGACCAGTCCGTATCCTCAGCAGGGCAAAGATCAGCAGGCAGCAGGGCAGCTCAGGAAAGCAAAGAAGCAGATCCTTCAGAACAGTCAGTCAAGCAGAGTGGCAATCCTTGTGCACAGTAGTCTTTACTTCTGGTAGAGTATTGTACTGACTTGGTAGGGTCAGAGACCCAGTACTTATACCAAAATGTGCCTTTGAAGTGGGGGTGACTTCAAAGCAAGCTCTTGAAGTGCACAATTCCCTTTCATCCTAGACCTGTCTGCCAGGCTACCTGTGTGTGTGTGTGTGTGTGTGTGTGGGGGGGGGGGTAATCAGCTCTTTCTGTGGAACACAGGAAACTGCCTATTCAGATGTGCCAGCTCCCTCTCTCTCCTTCTGCCCACGAAGACCTATCAGAATGCAGATAAATGCAGATGAGTTCTCTGTCACACTCACCCTTCCTGTGTTTATGACTGTCTAGAGGGAATGCACACAGTGTAGATGTCACCCACCCCAAACGTGTATTGGAAATAGGCTGCAGGCACACAGAGCTAAGTTAAGAGCAGAGAAATGTCCACTTTTCTAAAGTTCAGCCCGACTCATGCAGGCTCCCAACACCCTTTGGATTTAATCCCCTTATGCTGACTGCATAACTAAATGAAAAAACAACGTACAGCAGCTGCTGTCTCACTGCGGATCGATGCAGTAACCCTTGGACCTTCTCTGCACCCTCCTCCAGGGACGTCCCAAAGTTTCCATGTCTGACTCCCCAGACCTGCAGAGGTGTCCCATTTTAACCTGGATTATTAAGGGACCCCACATAACCACGATTGGGAATCCTGTTGCGTTCTTCGCCACTGTTATAGAAGTAAGAGTAACCTGGTCCTGATGATGGCCTAAACCATCCAACAGGCCAAAACGCCGTTGACTTTTACACCGAAAATTTCGGCGTTAATTCCTCGAGGATACACAGCTTGACTTCCCTTGTACATATCAGCATTTATTGTTTGGGTATCTCTACAATGTAAATCTCACCACCAATAGTTTTTTGTTGCACCCTTTCATGTTGCTGTATATACTTCCTCACGTGTCACTTGAGTCGTCACCATTTTACGAGCACTTGTGCACAGTATCCCCCAGGTTACATGCCACTTCATGTAACACAGTGCTACTCATATACATGTCTAAATATATGAAGTTATTTATAACAAATATATGTAATTATCAAACCCAATTTTATGTTGTTACATTGTGTTTTTGTCTCCCTCGTTTCCCCTTCTGCTCCCAGCAATTAGTTGTGTTGCTTTAAATTGGCCATTAACTAACACCCTTAGAGACATTTTTGTAAGTTACAGATGTTCACCCTAGTGTCTACAGGGTTTATGGGCTACCTGCTGTGGTCTGATACCACTTTCCTAAAGTGGCATTTCAATAATAGTAGTGTTAAATCCAACTTTACCACCAAATAGGATTTCTCATTACTTTTCCAAAGATATGAAACATGATGTAACTACTCCTTTTAATCACGGATTATAGGTTAATAGTGTTTTAAGGAATTCCCAATCCTAGCCTATGAGAGGAGTATGCCTCACAGTAGTGAAAATGAATTGAGCTGCTTGTCAGCACCAGGACATGTAAAACTTAAGGGTACATGTCCTACCTTTCAGTTACACAGCACTCTGCCCTTTGGGCTAATTAGAGCATGCGCCTTAGGGGATGGCTCATGTATAATAAAAGTGAAGTTTAAGATACGGAAAGTGATTTAAAATGCAAAGTGGCAGTAAACTGCACACAGGCCTTGCAATGGAAGGCCTGAAACAGGGTTGTAAGGCTACTGCTCTGGGTGGCTCAACCAGTGCTGCAGGTCCACTAGTAGCATTTAGAATATAGGCCCACGGTATAAAGTATACCATTTCAGAAGTGACTTATAATTAAACTAAAAAGGACAATCTGGTATACATCAATGTCACCATGGTTACGGGAGAAGCAGATGCACTTTAGCACTGTTCAACAGTGGGAAAGTGATCAAAGTCCTAAGGCCAACAAAAAGATAGAGCAAAAAGTGGATGTAAGCAGGCAAAATGTTGAAGGATTCTCACCCCTCATTCGCATGAGCCACCTGAAGGGCCTGTGGTCACTCTGAATCAGGAAGTGCGTGCCAAACAGGTGTGGCCTCAACTTCATCAGTGCCCTGACCACAGAAAAAGCTTCTCTTTATATATCATGCCACCTAGGTTCCCTGGGGAGTAACCTCTTGGAGATGAAGGCTACAGGTTGGTCCAGCCCCTTCTCATTGAACTATGATAAACTGCCCCTATGTCATTTTCTGAGGCATCTATTTGAATGATAAACTCCTTGGGCATGTCAGGGGCCCTGAGCACAAGGGCTGCGCAGTTGGCCTGATCAGGGATTCAAATACAGTTTGGATTATCTCTGTCCCAATCACATTTCTGGGCTGCTTCTTAGAAGTCTTTGCTGTCAAGGGGCAACAGTAGTGCCATATCGCTTGACAAACCTCCGGTAGTACCCAAAGAGGCTCAAGAATGTTCTGACCTCAGTCTCGGTTTGGGGGGACTCCCAGGCCACGATAGTCTCTATCTTGGTCTGGAGGGGCTACACCTTACCCCTGCCCACCAGCTGCCCAAGAACACTGCCCTATCAGGCACTTACTGGCCTTGATAGTAAAGAATTCCTGTTGCAGAGCTGGAAGCACTTCCCGGAGGTGACAAAGGTGGTTCTTTCAACTGCTATTGAAGACAGCTATGTCATCCATATAGGCAGCGGAGAAAGCCTCCATACCAAAAATACCTGGTTCACCAATGTCTGGAAGGTGGTAGGGGCATTTCTGAGTCCATAGGGCATCACACACATTTAGTTATGGCTCTCTGGAGTGGAGAAGCCTGACCTCTCCTTGACACCTTCTGTTAGGGCGATATGCCAGTACCCTGTTGTAAGATCAAAGGTGCTTAAGTACTGGGCAGCCCCTAACCTGTCCAAAAACTCACCAGCACAGGGGATGGGATGATCATCTTTCTTTCTCACAGAGTTTAGCCCTCTATAAGCCACACAAAACCACAGTTCAGGTGTGAAGCTCGGTGGAGCAGCTTTTGGTACCAGAACCACAGGACTGGACTAGGAGCTACTGGGGGGTACTATCACCCAACTCCAGCATTATAGAGACTTCACTGTTAATGCTGGCCCTCACCTTATTCATCAAGCTGTAAGACTTATTCTTAACAGAAAGTTTGTCCCCTGTGTCCACGTTATGGGTGGACAGTTGGGTAGTCCCAGGAATAAGGGAGAAAAAAGAGGAGTACTTCCCCAACACTTGGTGACAGTCCCTCTGCTGTTCAGGAATTAGGGAAGGGGAAAGGAATTCTCCCTCCACAGACCCATCTTTCTCCTTGGAGATCAAGAGGTCAAGGTGAGGTTCACTCTCCTCTTCCTCTCCTCGATTAGTCACCAACAGTGGTATGCAGACAGAGTATCGAGCTGGAAATGTTTACCTACACAAATATTGAGTTGGGAATATTGTGACACAGAAATATCAGGAGCAAGAATATCATGGTCAAGAATATCTGATTTAAGTTACGAAATATTGTTTTCAAAAATATTGAAGCTATTAATATTGTTTGAAAAAATATAGTTGTTTTAAATATCGATTTTTTAATTACTGTTATGTATTTTGGATTATATTTTAAATGTTGTATGTGATGTATGTTTTTTGTGTGAGTATTGTTTATGTTTTTTAACATATGGGTTACATTTTGAGTAGTTATCAATTTTATTTTAATTACATTTTGCATTTTTTAGTTCCATAGTGGGTTGTGGGTTTATAGGGGAATAGGGTGGGAAGTAATTTAATTATAATACATTCATGAATATTTTTTTAATTAATAATATTGATTTAATTGAGATTTTATAGTGTTAATTGTGGTAAGTAATATATTTATAATTAATTATTAATTGGATGTTATTTAATATTTATTAATTGGTAATTGGTTTTGGTAGTTGTGTGGGTTCGGGTTGTGGGTTTTATAAGGGTAAAGGGCGGAAAGTAATTTTTTAATAATTAATAATTAGTTGTTAATTTATATTAATTGATGATCAATTAATTATGGAAATTGTGTAATGAATTTTAGGTGCGGGTTGTGGGGTTTATAAGGGTAAAGGGTGGGAAGTAATTTATGTTTAATCAATTAATAATTAGTTGATCATTATTATTAATTATTTAATTGATCTTTAATTAGGGTATTTATTTTTATATTTGGTGTGGGTTTTACTTTTATATGGGTAAAGAGAGGACAGTAAATTAATCTTACTTGCTTTATAATTAGTTGTTAAATACCATTAGTTTTTAAATTAAAAATAAGTTTTAATGTTGTAATTGATTTTTTAACAGTTTAAATTTAGCTGTGCCTTGTGTGGATTATAGGGGAAAAGTGTCGGAAGTTAACTAATTTTTATGAGCTTTAATTTGTTTTTTAATAAATATTATTTCTTTAATTGGTAATTAATTATGTTAATTATGGAAGTACATTTTTACAATTTAGATGTGGGTTGTGAATTGTGTGGTGTAATAGGGTAGGAAATAAAAAAAGTAAATTAATGTAATAATTAATGTTTTTGTTTCTAAATAATTTGTAATTAAAAATATTTCTTTGTTTGGAAGTTATTATTTTTTATTTAATATAATATATGTTTTTTAATTTGTTTTTAATATTAAATATATTTGTATTTTTTTTATTTGAAATATTTTTGTTGTTAAAATTTTGTTTGTTTTTAATTTTGAACTGACTGTAGTGAAAATTTTAATTTTTACCCCTCCGCTATCAATCACTTTTCCTACTGTTGCACTCACTGGAGTGGGAATAGTAATTGTTACCCCCCCGCTATCCAACACTTTCACTACTGTTGCACTCATTGGAGTGGGAATAGTCATTTTTACCCCTCTGCAATCCAACAGTTTCCCTACTGTTTTAAAAAAAAAAATCATGTTTTTATTGGTTTTACATTTTTATTACCAGTAATCAGTACATTCTACTGCAACATGCAGTGATATCGTCGTCCACACTTCTTGTATTAACAATGGATAATACTTTGTGTGCTTTAGTTCAATAGGCATGGGGACTAAGCAGAGTTCATCTGTTGTATTTGCTTGGCCATGCAGCACCTGTTTAGACAAACTAGTTCTCCTGCATGTAAGTCATGTAGCGAGTAACATGATAAAGCCAGTGTTTCTTCGGTGAACATGGTGTACCACTTATTCAACAGTAACTCGGGGGGTGGGAAGCGGAACTTGGAGCTGAGTTGGAGTATCTTCATGTAGCTACGGATTTTTGCCTGTGCGTGTACCGTCTGGTGTGCCCCCGCCCGTTTGGTGGGTACATGCACTGGAGTGCCAGTGTATGTTTAGGGATAACCAGTCTAAGGCCTAAGATTGATCTAAAGATGATGGACGTATGCACACGTCTACCCCACCGGGTCGGATGTCTGTGTGGACTGGCCCGGTTGATCCTCGCCTAGCTGCAGCACTGTCAGGATTGCTTCCCAGTTTGTGGAGATAGGTATTTTCCGGAGGCCTATGGTTTCCTCGCAACGTATCGCTGTGCTTTTGGCTCTAGCCCACGCGAGGACAGAGGGCCGCTAAGCTTGTTGGTGAGGGGGGTCAGGTGACGTCCACCTCTTTGTGATTAGCCGTTTTGCCACCACTAAACCCAGGTCGAGAAATCTCGAAGTGACTTTTGTGCTACTTGTTCTACGGAACATGTGCAGCAAATAAGTTGGCCAATCAAAGGTTATCTCTCTGTCGGTACAGGTTCGAAGTGTGTCCTCCACACCTCTCCAGTACGCACCCAGGCTGGAGCAGTCCCAGTGCATGTGCACCAAGTATGCATCTGTGGCGGCGCATCTGGGGCAGGTTGGGTCAGTGTGGCGAAAAAATCTGCTGATGTTGGCTGGCACAAGGTACTCCCTCTGTGTGATATAGTATTGTATCTGTCTAAATATAGCATTTCTAGGGCTGTGAACTGGGCTGGCTAACACTCGTTCCCATTCTTCATCTGAAAGTTGTCGGCCCAGGTCATGTTCCCACTTTCATCTGAGAGGGTCTAAAGTGAACGCTGCATGTTGTCGCAGTGAAGCTGCAAACCACCACGGTAGCTGCCTGCCCCGTCCCATGTAAGTATTGCACAGTTAGTGCACACAATTGAGCTCCATGTCTGTTTCCGTGACACATGGGTCTCAGGGCGCTGATCACTAGTGCTTGAGATAAACGCTTATTTTCCAAAATAAAGCATGCTTAAACACTGTAATAGAAACTGCGTGTGTGTACACGTGTGTTCCAGTTGTGCTCATGTCATGAGAATGCATTTGTCTTATCGCATTTTTGAACAGAGTTTGTGCACTGTTTGAATCTTATATTCTGTGCTGTTGGTATGAGTTTCTGTCTTGCATTATAAGACAAACTTTGTATTTCTTTGTCAATATGATAATTCAACACAAAAAGATGATGAACGGAATGTTGAATACTGTTAAACATTCACCCACAGTCACAGATCTGGGTTTAATCCATTCTTATTTTGCTCACTGCGCCATTCCAGTTTGGCCACAGCCATATGCAAATCAGTCTTGATCCTGCGCCCAATGGGAACAGTCCATCCCAAACTGCCAGGCCAGGTCCTCCCTGGAAACAAGCATCCTAGGACCAGTTTCGGGCTTTCAGCCCTCATCAGCCAGGATAGCTTGACTCCAGTGGCGTAGTGAGCACCGGACCCACATCTGGGCATTGCCTTCCCACTTAGGGTGAAAATGCAACACAAAAAGATGATGGATGGAATGTTGAACATTGACAAACATTCACCCCCAGTCACAGATCTGGGTTTAATCCCTTGTTATTTTGCCCAGAAGTAGGTCCCGGGCTCACCGTGCCACTGGATTCAAGCTATCCTGGCTGAAGAGGGGTGAAACCCCAAAACCGGTCTTAGGATGCTTGTGTCCAGTCCAGGGAGGATCTGGCTTGGCAGTTCGGGTTGGCCTGTTCCCTTGAGGCACAGGGTCAAGACTAATTTGCTTATGGCCAGGTCTAAACTGGGGTGGCATGGTGAGCAAAAGAATGATGAATTTTACCCAAATCTCATGACTGGGGGAGAATGTTTTGATTTGTTCTGCATTCCGTTCATCAATTGTGTGTCTTTTGCTTTCTCGCCCTATGTGCGCTGGGTATGCCTAGACGTAGGACCCAGGCTCACTGTACCACTGGATTCAAGCTATCCTGGCTGAAGAGGGGTGAAACCCTGAAACCGCTCCTAGCAAAAGAATGATGGATTTAACCCAGATATCTTGACTGGGGGAGAATGTTTTGATTTGTTCTGCATTCCGACCATCATTATGATAATTCCCTTTGTGTTCGTGCATTAAGGCAAACTTATATTTTGGACAAACTAGGGGCCGTTGTTACTGGAAGGTGCTTATATTCAGTCTTTTAGAAGACATATGTTTCCCTGTGTTTTTTAAATTTGTGACTGATATGAGTATTTTATTACTGAAAGGTTGGTGTCTTTTCTGTATCTTAAAATATGTTAGTCTCCTATGGTTTAGGAAGAAGTCTGTGCCCTATGTTATTCGAGGACATTTAGGTGATGTCTCTTGCTTCTTTCTGTACTTCTCTTGCTTCTTTCTTTTTGCACCCTTCTTCCCTTTTTTGCTTCTATCTTTCCTCTTTCTGCTGTTCCCTTGCCATTTTCTGTACCTCTCTTGCCTCTTTCTGCTCCTCACTTGCCTCTTTCTGCACCTCACTTGCCTCTTTCTGCACTTCTCTTGATTCTTTCCACACTTCTGTTGCTTCTTTCAGCAATTCTCTTGCCTCTTTGTGCACTTCTCTTGCCTGTTTCTACACCTCTCTTGCCTCTTTTTGCACTTCGGTTGGCTCTTTCTGCACCTCACATGCTCCTTTCTACAATTCACTTGCCTCTTTCTACATTTCTCTTGCTTCTTCATGCACCTTTCTTCCTCTTACTGCAATGTCCTACCTTTTTAGGCATAGTTAGAAATTATCATTTAAAAAACCTTTGAAATTCACTTAAAAAGCAATAGGTTTCAGGCACGTTGTAGTTGGAAATTAGCATTTAAAAATCCTTTGAAAATTCACTGAAAAAACAATAGCTTTCAGGCATGTTATAGTTAGAAATTAGCATTCAAAAAACCTTAGAAATTCACTGAAAAAACCATAGGTTTTAGGGAAAGTTATAGTTAGTTGGACATTTCACTCGTATAAAACTAGAGAAATTCCCCCGTTAAAGTTAGTTCAGCTAATTATAACTTGCGTTCCCACAATGTACTGCTGATTATTTCACAAATTACATCACTCTTGACGTGGTCAGTGACATCACTGATGTCATCACTGATGACATTGGAGATTGTCCATGCTGTTAGGTGTACTTAATTGGTGAAGGCTGCCACAAAACCATGCCAATCTTGAATAAGTCCTCGGGTGATGGAATCCACCCATTCTATCCAGCGGCATTCCAATCGTTGAAGGATATGTGCAATGTTACCACCTCGTTCCTGTACTGTGGCCATGTCAATCAATTGCCATTTGATCTCATTAGCAGTGTGGCCCATTGTTTGAAAGAGTGTGACTAAGGGTGTGTTTGGTACTCCACATCTTATTCTGCTACGATGTTGACTGATACGCAAGTTGACTGTTTGCGATGTCTGACCAATGTATAAAAATCACATGGGCACCATATGCAATAAATTACAATTTGTGAATTACAATTAGAGAAAAATCAAGATCCTGTTTGATGTTTGCATATTCAAAGATTTTTGTGTCAAATGAAAAATTACAGGCAGTGCAGTTTCCGCATTTAAAGTGCCCCGTTATTTGTGGATGACCCCAGATGGTCTGTATAGTTCTCATCTTGTTCCCTAACGTACTGGCTGTGGATGAGTGTACTAGATGGTTTTTAATGTTGTTGCCACGATTAAATGCAAAGAGGGGGATTTCTGAAGAGGGGTCAGTGTTTGTAATCAGGTGCCAGTTCTTTTTAATTAGTTTTCACACTTTTTTGGTATGAGGGCCAAAGGTGGTGACACAAATTAATTTACTGCACAGGGTCTTTTCTTTGGTGGACTGCAGTTCTTCCCTGTGGCAAAACCACACACGTATCATGGAGTTTTTCACTAATTGGTTTGGGTAGCCCCTGATGATGAATTTTGTATTCAAGACTTTTCACATATACTCTTCCTTTTTGGAACAGTTTCTGCATAGTTGCCGGAATTGACCAAAGGGTAAACCATTGTGTAATGCTCTGGGATGGTTGCTTGAATAAGATAGAAGGTTATTTCGTTCAGTTGGCTTTCTATGAAGGGTAGTGCATAGTTTGCCCTCCTCATGTCTGATGGTTAAATCAAGGAAGGCAATTTCTGATTTCTGTATGGTAAAAGTAAGATGTTTTTGAATGTTGTTAAGGTACATCACGAAGTTGTGAAAGTCAGCTTTAGTCCTTGACCAGATCAGGAAAATGTCATCGATATATCGCTTCCAGCAGGAAATATTGGGGCCATATCTTTTCTGATGGGACAGAACATATATATGTTCCACATGATCCATGTAGATATTAAAGCTCCCTCGAGCAGTTGGCTGACGAGCCTCGGACCCCGCACCTGCGCGCCTGAGTGGTACTAAACCTGGCAGATATTTGGCAGCCACCGGCAACCCCAGAACACGGCCTATCCCTGCTGACGAGGGGTGATACCCCGAAACACGTGTCCAGGGATGGCGAAGACAGCGAAGATAGCAGAGAATCGAAAGAAGATGCATCGCGGAAAACGTAACTACATTTACCATAGTCCTTAGGGGCGATACCGCTGGTGTGTGAGTAGTGTGCGACCCCACCCCCAATTGTAGATATTTGACAAGTTTGGTGCAAAACCTGCCTTCGTCGAAGTCCCAGAACATTGTTGTTAGAACTGGCCTTCAGAAAGAAAATTGTTGTATTGAAGCGCTATCCCCAATAATGATATAATAAAGCTAGGTGGCACATTTGCCTGGGGTGTGTGCATGTGTCTAGTAAGTTCTTTATTAGCATAATACTTTCCTCTTGTGGTATGTTGGTGTATAATGAAGTGATATCTAATGAGGCAAGCCAATGTGTATCAATGTTAAAGGGCATATCTTCAGCAAGGTTTATCATATTGGTACAATGGTACAATGTCTTTGAGAAAAAAATCGATGTACCTGCCAATTGGTTCGAGGACTGAGCCCAGTAGTGAGAGCAAGGTTACTGCCAGTATTCCGGTATTTCTGTGCCCTTTTGCGTTCTGTGCCACTCGTTTTTCCATCGATTTTGTGCCCCTTTTGCCTTCTGTTCCACTCGTTTTTTGTGCCCTTCTGCCCTCTGTTCCACTCGTTTTTTGTGCCCTTCTGCCCTCTGTGCCACTCGTTTTTCCCTCGTTTTTGTGCCCCTTTTGCCTTCTGTTCCACTCATTTTTTGTGCCCTTCTGCCTTCTGTGCCACTCGTTTTTCCCTTGTTTTTTGCGCCCCTTTTGCCTTCTATTCCACTCGTTTTTTGTGCCCTTCTGCCCTCTGTTCCACTCGTTTTTTGTGCCCTTCTGCCTTCCGTGCCACTCGTTTTTCCCTTGTGTTTGTGCCCCTTTTGCCTTCTGGTCCACTCGTTTTTTGTGCCCTTTTGCCTTCTGTGCCACTGGTTTTTGCCTCGATTTTGTGCCCTTTTTAGGTCGAGCCTGGAGAAAGCATGCGAAGCATGCTGGAGTCCAGCTCGACAACTATAGCCGCCCGTCTCCTGGGAATCTGAGACAGGGGTCGGGCACGAGCGTGGATTGCACCTCGTGGGCGTGCACGCCCAGCCCGGCGCCGTGCACATCTATCTCAGATTCCCAGGAAGTCATCCATGCCGCCATGCCTCTCTGTCGCGCACACACAAACACACACACACACACACACGCACGCACGCACGCACATGCACGCACACACACAGCCCCACTTCCCACTCCCCCACTCACCTGGCTCTTTCATCGCGACTCCCCTGGTATCTCCACCGCATCACCTGGCCTGTTCGAAGACGGGGACGCATTGTAATGAGCCCCGCAGAGTCCCGGTGTCAGTCAGTGGTGCGGGGTGTCCTGGAGTCCCACGCGCACCAGGCCCCCTCTGCCCGGCTAGACTTCTACTGCCAGTGGGTGGTGCCTCGCCGCGCTTCCTGCCCCATCTGCCGCGGATTGGCGCGGCCACGCTAAGCACCGCCTTTTATCTATGGTTCCGGCCGGCTATGCGACTCTGCACCATGGCGTGGGGCTCGGGTTAGCCTGCCCGAGTCCTGCGGAGTCATACTTGCCGGTGCCAGCACCTCTGTAAGTACCGATGCAGCACCTTTCAAGTATCCGAGCACGGGAACTTCCTGTTGTGCGTTTATTTTGCTGTGTGTTTTTTTTTTATTTCTGCCGTCCCCATAGGACTGCATCGCAGTTAGGGGCATAGAGAGCTCAGGTTTTTACGTTGAAGTTAGTAAAATTAGCATCTTTAAAACTTCTAACATTATCACGCTAACTACACTACTTAGAAATAACAATAGTGCGATATGAAGCGCTATTTGAAAACATAATGATGCTTTCAGCAGAACACGGTGGCAGTGTTGCTAAGTAAGGCCTCGTTTCCCTCCAGGCTGGCCTTAATCTCTCGCAGCAGTGCACACCCCCTTCCCTCCCCATGTTTGAGCTGTAGCTGATGCTCACGGTCCCCCCTCCTATCCCCGGATCGTAGCGTTATTCTTTCAGCATAAGGGGAGCAATTCATTATCCTTCTTATAGTCGTGATGCAGGAGGCCTTGAGGCAAACCCCCAAACCCTCCAATTGGATATGGGTCTGTTGCATTTTGTTTCAGCCCTTGCGGGAAGCTGGCGAGGGGCGTCCTGCAGGTTTGTGCACTGCTGTCCACCCCCTTTGAACCGCTCGCAGGGCACTTAGTACTTCTTCGAGTATCCTGAAGAAATACCAGGGGGGAGGGGAGAAGTCGCTGGTGTCCCCCGCTGACAGTGTCTCTTTGTCGTACTTACACTGGAGGCCAGTGTTTCTTAAAAATTATGCGTGTGCTAGAATATCATTGGGAGCGCTCTAGAGACCCTTTTAGTTAGAGGGCGGACTGGCTGGTCACCATGAGATGGATCCACGTGAAGCCTTCATCTCGCGTGTTGGAATCCAGCTCTTTATTCAGCCTTTCATCCTTCCGAGGTCGGTAATATAAGTACCGTTTATTTAGGTACTATATGAACACAGCAGTGGCAGAAACTTACACATAAGAGTGTCCACTGTTGATGTGCTTGTTTTTCTTCCCCTCTAATAGTTTTATTCTTATTCTTACTACTACTGTTGGAAAGTCTAGACACTTACGCTGCCTTCTGGCCTCTCTCAGTGCTTGCTCTATGTGTGTGCATGTGAGGCTCTGTCTTTCACAAGAGAACGCTTAGTCCGAGTCTTCTCTATCAGAGGCTGTCAACTAAGCTGTCTGATTTCTCCTGTCTTCACAAACGTAGACTGCTTGGAAGCTAAACTGCCGAAAGAAACAATATATAAAATCAGGGTCCCTAACTCTTTCCATGCAGACATAAGCGGTGTAGAACCTGTCCTGATTATTTTATTGTGAATTGCACCTGCCTATCCTATTATGGGCACGCCCCCTGGCCAACTCTGGTGGGTTGCAAGGGACGGAAGGACACAATTGCTTCTAGAGTCATGCTGACAAGCATGGGCAGCCCAAGAAACACTAGGTTTTTCACACATTACCATGCACTTTTCTGTTTGTTAACTATTCTATATCTATTAGGTGTTGAGTGCAGTGCATGCATGTATAGAAAATCGGCCTCTTTAATTGATTGTTGTGATTGTTGTTCCAGTGCAGGTATTAGCATCTGAAACCATAACCCTGCAGACAATGATCAGCCAGTAGCTGCCACATGCTGGGTCCTAGTAGAGCCTTTATCCCTGCTGCAAACATCCCGTGTGGTCATTAATACATGTCGCGTCCGGCTTGTCCTACCTGAGCAAGACCAGGAGAGAAAAGGGGCACTAAACATTATTTTCTTAGCCAGTCCTTTTGTTAGGATCGGATATGGAGCCAAGGAGGGAGTAAGACAACTGGGCATGTTGTTTAACTGCAAATTATTAGATTTATAATTGCATCGTAATTCTGTTTTTGGCATGAGCAGTGCCCAGCCTCCCTTAACAAGGTGGTTAGTGGAACTGCCCCTGTGAATTGGATGCTGGCATAAAATAGCCCTCCTATTGGTTTCAAGTGATACCCAAATATTGCCAACCCTGCAGGCCTTGCTGTCCGTACAATTGAATAGTGTTTGGTGCAGAAAACGAATGAGTTTCAGGGCCTTGTCAGAGAAAGAAGCACTATATATTGGTGTAGAGAACTACCCATCTGCTAATGAGATTCAGCGCTTTGTCAGGGTAATGAAGAGCTATAAGTTGTGTCACAATATTGCACGAGACATCTGCCTGATACACACTCCTTCACCCCCTTTTGTAGGTGGTACGCACCGACGTAACTTTAGGCGATGCCCATTGTCTCTGGAGAAGAACCCTGTCCAAACTAGATGATACCTGTGAGAGCTTCAGCAGTCTACATAGACGTGCATCTTCTACATGACTGGGCCGTTGAGCACCATGTTTAATATTCAATATTCACTGAATATCGAAGAGTCAGTGAGGTCTCAGGAGACAACTGGTTGTTTTCCATAATTAGGTAGTCACCCTTCAGCAACACAAAACTAAAAAAAAGCTGTTACGATTTTCCTCCCATGTTTCTTTCATTTCTTTCCCTTTCATCACTATAACGTGGGTAATTAAGGCATCAAAGATAGAAAATAGCTCATTATTGGCAGGACGGCGCCCCTTGCTTTCCGAGCTGCACAGGTTGCAGTGCCGTGGCCATATTGAACATTCAGCTGGGTCTCGGTTATGGAAAGCGGTGGGGGGACAGCTGCGGGGTCCCGTCGGCAGGAAGCTGTGGAGAGGGCTGTTTGGATGCCACAGACACACCACCATCCCGCGATAGCTTTGTGGCATACTGGAGGGGTTGCTGCCCGTCCTCTGGGATTGTTTTGTTCTGATGTCCGTTTTTGCTTCACCCGTCAAGTCACTTTAAATGCAACGCGGGAGAGCTAATGGACGTGTAGAAATTATAATTATAAAGTGTTATGTAAAGTAGCCTGCACATCTTGTGGTCAGTTTGTGGTGCTTCGCGAACTCCGATGAAATAAGTTCTTTGGAGCTGCATATTGTGTATGGAACTTCCAAACTGATTAATGAACTCTGTCTCCACGTTGCATTTCAGCTAGTTTAGGATCTTTTCTGGACAAAATTGTGAACGTTTTTTGATTGCACTGTGATGAGTTTTGCAGCATTCTATTTACTGTTGCCGTATTTGGTGTGGCTTGGATTAGCTGTTCGGAGAGCACACAAAGGTTAATTTCCTTTATGATCAGCAGATTTTCAGATACCGTGAAGAGTACAATTAAGACCTGACTTTTCAGATCTTGGCATCTGGTCTTTATTTTTATTTTTTATTTTTAGGGTAATCGGACCACCCAACGTTTTCAAAGTTCTGTTTCCACCACACCAGCAGTCGAACTAGAAACATAAAAAAATTAACACTCAATTATCCCCTTATTTGTAATATAAAGTTTATTTCTGCATTCATGCCTTCAAAGTTTTCACATATACAAAATTTTTAAAAGCGAGCTCAAGGAAAAACCGTCATAATAGTGCAGTTACCTGAGTAAATAATAAAGTTCATAGGTTTGACTTTGTAGTTGTACTAAAAAAGAATAAAAATTCATACTAGAATTCTTAAAAAGTTAGTCCTTTACAAGTTAACAGAGAGCATGTGTGCAAAGGAATAAAAATGGCCGAATGTCACAATGCTAAATTATACACAGTGAAGCCTCCTGCTTATTAACTGTTTTATCAGAGCCAGCATTTCTGTTATATAGGGAGGGATTCTTAAATTGTATCTGTATAGCGCATTGCTCCAAGGCTCTTTTTATGGCCCAGTTCCATTACTTTTGGGTTAAAAGCGAGTTATGGCAAAGGCTACTTAGGGCACAGGCAACAGTATAAGTGGGAGGAGTCAGCCTACTTCATGAGCTATCTTCTTGTGCATTTTTCCTAATGCTCCACATATGGCCAAGGAACTTGGTGACTGCACAAGCAAAGACTGGTCTAGTGTCCGATTTAAAGAATGCGCAAGGCAGTGCCCAGCCTCCCTTAACAAGGTGGTTAGTGGAA
The DNA here is from genome assembly GCF_964261635.1 of Lissotriton helveticus. Taxonomy (NCBI): domain Eukaryota; kingdom Metazoa; phylum Chordata; class Amphibia; order Caudata; family Salamandridae; genus Lissotriton; species Lissotriton helveticus. The sequence continues at coordinate 732,096,939 of NC_136059.1, read as the reverse complement.
CTGCCCCTGTGAATTGGATGCTGGCATAAAATAGCCCTCCTATTGGTTTCAAGTGATACCCAAATATTGCCAACCCTGCAGGCCTTGCTGTCCGTACAATTGAATAGTGTTTGGTGCAGAAAACGAATGAGTTTCAGGGCCTTGTCAGAGAAAGAAGCACTATATATTGGTGTAGAGAACTACCCATCTGCTAATGAGATTCAGCGCTTTGTCAGGGTAATGAAGAGCTATAAGTTGTGTCACAATATTGCACGAGACATCTGCCTGACACACACTCCTTCACCCCCTTTTGTAGGTGGTACGCACCGACGTAACTTTAGGCGATGCCCATTGTCTCTGGAGAAGAACCCTGTCCAAACTAGATGATACCTGTGAGAGCTCCAGCAGTGTACATAGACGTGCATCTTCTACATGACTGGGCCATTGAGCACCATGTTTAATATTCAATATTCACTGAATATCGAAGAGTCAGTGAGGTCTCAGGAGACAACTGGTTGTTTTCCATAATTAGGTAGTCACCCTTCAGCAACACAAAACTAAAAAAAAACTGTTACGATTTTCCTCCCATGTTTCTTTCATTTCTTTCCCTTTCATCACTATAACGTGGGTAATTAAGGCATCAAAGATAGAAAATAGCTCATTATTGGCAGGACGGCGCCCCTTGCTTTCCGAGCTGCACAGGTTGCAGTGCCGTGGCCATATTGAACATTCAGCTGGGTCTCGGTTATGGAAAGCGGTGGGGGGACAGCTGCGGGGTCCCGTCGGCAGGAAGCTGTGGAGAGGGCTGTTTGGATGCCACAGACACACCACCACCCCGCGATAGCTTTGTGGCATACTGGAGGGGTTGCTGCCCGTCCTCTGGGATTGTTTTGTTCTGATGTCCGTTTTTGCTTCACCCGTCAAGTCACTTTAAATGCAACGCGGGAGAGCTAATGGACGTGTAGAAATTATTATTATAAAGTGTTATGTAAAGTAGCCTGCACATCTTGTGGTCAGTTTGTGGTGCTTCGCGAACTCCGATGAAATAAGTTCTTTGGAGCTGCATATTGTGTATGGAACTTCCAAACTGATTAATGAACTCTGTCTCCACGTTGCATTTCAGCTAGTTTAGGATCTTTTCTGGACAAAATTGTGAACGTTTTTTGGTTGCACTGTGATGAGTTTTGCAGCATTCTATTTACTGTTGCCGTATTGGGTGTGGCTTGGATTAGCTGTTCGGAGAGCACACAAAGGTTAATTTCCTTTATGATCAGCAGATTTTCAGATACCGTGAAGAGTACAATTAAGACCTGACTTTTCAGATCTTGGCATCTGGTCTTTATTTTTATTTTTTATTTTTAGGGTAATCGGACCACCCAACGTTTTCAAAGTTCTGTTTCCACCACACCAGCAGTCGAACTAGAAACATAAAAAAATGAACACTCAATTATCCCCTTATTTGTAATATAAAGTTTATTTCTGCATTCATGTCTTCAAAGTTTTCACATATACAAAATTTTTAAAAGCGAGCTCAAGGAAAAACCGTCATAATAGTGCAGTTACCTGAGTAAATAATAAAGTTCATAGGTTTGACTTTGTAGTTGTACTAAAAAAGAATAAAAATTCATACTAGAATTCTTAAAAAGTTAGTCCTTTACAAGTTAACAGAGAGCATGTGTGCAAAGGAATAAAAATGGCCGAATGTCACAATGCTAAATTATACACAGTGAAGGCTCCTGCTTATTAACTGTTTTATCAGAGCCAGCATTTCTGTTATATAGGGAGGGATTCTTAAATTTTATCTGTATAGCGCATTGCTCCAAGGCTCTTTTTATGGCCCAGTTCCATTACTTTTGGGTTAAAAGCGAGTTATGGCAAAGGCTACTTAGGGCACAGGCAACAGTATAAGTGGGAGGAGTCAGCCTACTTCATGAGCTATCTTCTTGTGCATTTTTCCTAATGCTCCACATATGGCCAAGGAACTTGGTGACTGCACAAGCAAAGACTGGTCTAGTGTCCGATTTAAAGAATGCGCAAGGCAGTGCCCAGCCTCCCTTAACAAAGTGGTTAGTGGAACTGCCCCTGTGAATTGGATGCTGGCATAAAATAGCCCTCCTATTGGTTTCAAGTGATACCCAAATATTGCCAACCCTGCAGGCCTTGCTGTCCGTACAATTGAATAGTGTTTGGTGCAGAAAACGAATGAGTTTCAGGGCCTTGTCAGAGAAAGAAGCTCTATATATTGGTGTAGAGAACTACCCATCTGCTAATGAGATTCAGCGCTTTGTCAGGGTAATGAAGAGCTATAAGTTGTTTCACAATATTGCACGAGACATCTGCCTGACACACACTCCTTCACCCCCTTTTGTAGGTGGTATGCACCGACGTAACTTTAGGCGATGCCCATTGTCTCTGGAGAAGAACCCTGTCCAAACTAGATGATACCTGTGAGAGCTCCAGCAGTCTACATAGACGTGCATCTTCTACATGACTGGGCCGTTGAGCACCATGTTTAATATTCAATATTCACTGAATATCGAAGAGTCAGTGAGGTCTCAGGAGACAACTGGTTGTTTTCCATAATTAGGTAGTCACCCTTCAGCAACACAAAACTAAAAAAAACTGTTACGATTTTCCTCCCATGTTTCTTTCATTTCGTTCCCTTTCATCACTATAACGTGGGTAATTAAGGCATCAAAGATAGAAAATAGCTCATTATTGGCAGGACGGCGCCCCTTGCTTTCCGTGCTGCACAGGTTGCAGTGCCGTGGCCATATTGAACATTCAGCTGGGTCTCGGTTATGGAAAGCGGTGGGGGGACAGCTGCGGGGTCCCGTCGGCAGGAAGCTGTGGAGAGGGCTGTTTGGATGCCACAGACACACCACCATCCCGCGATAGCTTTGTGGCATACTGGAGGGGTTGCTGCCCGTCCTCTGGGATTGTTTTGTTCTGATGTCCGTTTTTGCTTCACCCGTCAAGTCACTTTAAATGCAACGCGGGAGAGCTAATGGACGTGTAGAAATTATTATTATAAAGTGTTATGTAAAGTAGCCTGCACATCTTGTGGTCAGTTTGTGGTGCTTCGCGAACTCCGATGAAATAAGTTCTTTGGAGCTGCATATTGTGTATGGAACTTCCAAACTGATTAATGAACTCTGTCTCCACGTTGCATTTCAGCTAGTTTAGGATCTTTTCTGGACAAAATTGTGAACGTTTTTTGGTTGCACTGTGATGAGTTTTGCAGCATTCTATTTACTGTTGCCGTATTGGGTGTGGCTTGGATTAGCTGTTCGGAGAGCACACAAAGGTTAATTTCCTTTATGATCAGCAGATTTTCAGATACCGTGAAGAGTACAATTAAGACCTGACTTTTCAGATCTTGGCATCTGGTCTTTATTTTTATTTTTTATTTTTAGGGTAATCGGACCACCCAACGTTTTCAAAGTTCTGTTTCCACCACACCAGCAGTCGAACTAGAAACATAAAAAAATTAACACTCAATTATCCCCTTATTTGTAATATAAAGTTTATTTCTGCATTCATGCCTTCAAAGTTTTCACATATACAAAATTTTTAAAAGCGAGCTCAAGGAAAAACCGTCATAATAGTGCAGTTACCTGAGTAAATAATAAAGTTCATAGGTTTGACTTTGTAGTTGTACTAAAAAAGAATAAAAATTCATACTAGAATTCTTAAAAAGTTAGTCCTTTACAAGTTAACAGAGAGCATGTGTGCAAAGGAATAAAAATGGCCGAATGTCACAATGCTAAATTATACACAGTGAAGCCTCCTGCTTATTAACTGTTTTATCAGAGCCAGTATTTCTGTTATATAGGGAGGGATTCTTAAATTTTATCTGTACAGCGCATTGCTCCAAGGCTCTTTTTATGGCCCAGTTCCATTACTTTTGGGTTAAAAGCGAGTTATGGCAAAGGCTACTTAGGGCACAGGCAACAGTATAAGTGGGAGGAGTCAGCCTACTTCATGAGCTATCTTCTTGTGCATTTTTCCTAATGCTCCACATATGGCCAAGGAACTTGGTGACTGCACAAGCAAAGACTGGTCTAGTGTCCGATTTAAAGAATGCGCAAGGCAACCCGGTAATTCTGTGTGCCCATTTGTTGGCAAATAGGTTCAATCCATTTTAGTCTGGAGTGCACAGCCACACACACAACCACACACAGCCACACACACAACCACACACAGCCACACACACAACCACACACAGCCACAACCACAGCCACACACAGCCACAACCACACCCAACCACACCCAACCGCACACCCAACCACACACCCAACCACACACACAACTACACACACAACTACACACACCCACACACACACAACCACACACTCACAACCACACACACACAACCACACACACACACAACCACACACACACAATCACACACACAACCACACACATCTATCTATCGCCCTCACTCTATCTGTCTATCTATCACACTCACTCTATCTATCGCCATTACTCTATCTATCTATCGCACTCACTCTATTTTTCTATCACCCTCACTCTATCTATCGCCCCCCTCTATCTATCTATCTATCTATCTATCTATCTATCTATCTATCTATCTATCTATCTATCTATCTATCTATCTATCTATCTATCTATCTATCTATCTATCTATCTATCTATCTATCTATCTATCTATCTATCTATCTATCTATCTATCTATCTATCTATCTATCTATCTATCTATCTATCTATCTATCTATCGCCCACACTCTATCTATCTATCGCACCACCACAGTATCACTCAGGGGCACTACAGCATCACTATGCACTACAACAGCATCACTGAACGCCACAGCATCACTCGTCGCCACCACAACATTACTCAGCGCCACCACAGCATCAATCTGTGCAACCAATCAACAACAACTGGTTCAAATATGTTCTCTCAATGTTTCAAGCTTTATTACAAATGTCACAAAAAGATGTTAATATTTCACTTCTGTCCTTGGATTTTCGTCACAATAAAATACACTGAACATAATCTTCACAAAAGTTATTTCCAAAAGTTTAAGCTATTGCCATTATAAATTACAATAACTTTTATTGAAGTATTAATTATTTAAAAAAATTAAAAGCCATTGTTATTTGTAATATCAATACATCTAAGTCACGTAAATACAAAACATCTTACATTACAAATGCTATAGGTGTCACATTTGCAAAAGTTAAAAGTATTGGCATTGTAAATGACAAAGCTATTAATTTCGCTATTTTCAAAACAAACACATAAATAAAACAAGTGTAATTTACAATACCAATAGCTCAAACTTTCCTAATGCGAGACCTATTGCATTGCAAATGCTTGTTTCCTTCTGTTACCTTTGTTGTCCCTCACCGCCCTCGCCACTGCATCCCCTGCGGCCCTGCCCCCTGATGGCCCACTGCCCATTTGCTGCCCCCGCCTCCCGCCACCCGCCTCCCACCTCCCAGCTGCTCCTCCCTAAAACCTCCCCATATATGCCGGCCGTGCTGAAGACGCGCCTAAGGCAAACCCGTCTGCGCCCGTCTATGCCTGGACTGCGCCAAGCCCCAGAACCCCTGGTCCCTGCACCCACCACGAGGACCGCCGCCACTACGACGCCAGCACTCTGAATGCTCTCAACTCCGGACGGAGCCACACCAGCTCCAAGGTCGCCCCCGAAACGCACACATGACCCCTTCACCTGCCGGAACTGAAGCTACACCAGCCTCAGAGCCAACAAACCACCCACCAAGAAAGACCCCAACCACCTCCGATGCATACTACTGAACAGCCGCTCCGCACGCAAGCATGCCGTCGAGCTCTGGGACCTGCTCTACACAACATCCCTGGATGTCGCCTTCCTGACAGAGACCTGGTTTAACGATTCCTCCGCACCCGACATCGCCATAGCCATCCCAGACAGCTACAAGATCACCCACAGAGACCGCACCAAAGGAGTCGGAGGAGGAATCGCCATCGTCCACAAGAACAGGATCAGGGTCTCGACTAGCACCGAGGACGCGCTCAGCACCGCCGAACAGATGCATTTCCAGATCCACACAGACCCTAACACCACCCTCAGAGGCACCCTCGTCTGCCGATCCCCCGGACCCCGCCCCTAGTTCAGCGACTCCATCGCCGACTTGATCAGCATGCACACCCTGACCTCCACCGACTACATCCTCCTTGGAGACCTGAACTTTCACCTTGAGAACAACAACAACAACAACCCCACAACCCTTATCGATAACCTCGCCAACCTCGGACTGAAGCATCTTGTCACAACGCCCACCCACTGTCCTGGCCACACTCTCGACCTCGTCTTCTCCTCGAGCCCGCATGTCTCCGTCAGCCACACCACCGAACTCCTCTGGAACGATCACCGCTGCATCCACTTCGCCTTCCAGAAGCCCACCACACACCACTGCACCCAACAGATCCCCCGCCACTGCTGGAGCAACATCACCGAAGACCAGCCACCCACCGAACCCTCCAACACCGACGACGCAGCCCACAGCCTCAGACGCTGGATCGAGGACTGTGCCAACACCCTCACCTCGCTGAAGAAACCCCCCCACATAGACACCAGCAAGAGGGCCTGCTAGTTCACTCCAGAACTCCTAGCCTCCAAGCAAGCCTGCCGGAAACTAAAGAAGAAATGGCACAGTAAACAAACTCCGGGCAGCCATGCAGCACACAAGGACGCCATCCGCAACCACCACCACCTCATCAGGGCGGCCAAGAGGACCTCCTTCAAAGACCGCCTCAACAACAATGCGCACAATAGCAAGGAGCTCTTTAACATCGTGAAGGAACTCTCCAACTCCAGCTCCAACACCAACGACATCCTGCCGTCGCAAGCCTATGCGACTCCCTCGCCACCTTCTTCCACTGCAAGATAGCAGACATCCACGACATCTTCAACACCCAGACAGTCCCAACAGACAGTAACACAACAGACCCTCTGCACACCATCGACAACGACCCCCTGCTAGCCTGGGCCAGCGTGAGCATCGATGACTCCATCAAGGCCATGCGCACATTTCACTCCGGCTCTCCCTCAGACCCGTTCCTGCACCACGTCTTCAACAGTGCAAGCAGCTCCATTGCACCCCACCTGCGCAAAATCATCAATCTCTCCCTCGAGACCGCGACCTTCCCAGAGATCTGGAAACACGCCGAGATCAACGCCCTACCTAAGGCAGGCCGAAGAGACCTCAAGAACTTCCGGCCTATCTCTCTGCTCCCCTTCCCGGCCAAGGTCATCAAGAAAACCGTCAACAGACAGCTAACCCGATACCTCGAATAAAACAGAATCCTGTACCCTTCCCAGTCAGGGTCCCGTAGCAACCACAGCACCGAGACTGCCCTCATCGCCACCACCGATGACATCAGGACCCTGCTGGACAAGGCAAGACTGCAGCACTCATCCTCCTAGACCTCTCTGCCACCTTCAACACCGTCTGCCACCGCACACTAGGCGCACACCTCCAAGCCACAGGGATTCGAGACAAGGCTCTGGATTGGACCACCTCCTTCCTCTCCGGCAGAACCCAGAGTGTCCGGCTCCCCCCATTCCGTTCCAAAGCCTCCGAGATCATCTGCGGCATACTCCAGGGATCCTCCCTCAGCCCGACGCTGTTCAACATTCACATGGCCCCGCTCGCACACGTAGCCCAACAGCACGACCTCAACATAATCTCCTACGCTGACAACACTCAGCTGATCCTCTCCCTCACCAAGAACCCCATCACCACCAAAGCCAACCTCCACAAAGGAATCAAGGCCATCGCCGAATGGATGAAGACCAGCCGTCTGAAGCTGAACTCGGACAAGACAGAGGTCCTCATCCTCGGCTCCAACCCTTAAGCCTGGAACGACTCCTGGTGGCCGATGGCACTGGGGGCAGCCCCGACACCCACCGACCACACACGCAACCTGGGAATCATCCTCGACTCAGCGCTCTCAATGACCAAGCAAGTCAACGCCATCTCCTCCTCCTGCTTCAACACCCTCCGCATGCTCCTCAAGATCTACAGATGGATCCCGACAGATTCAAGAAAGACAGTCACCCAGGCCCTCATCAGCAGCAGACTCGACTACGGAAACACCCTCTACGCGGGAGCCCCGACCAAGCTCATCAAATGACTACAATGCATCCAAAAAGCCTCGGCACGACTGATCCTCGATGCACCACGGCACGACCACATCACCTCCCACCTGAGAAACCTGCACTGGCTCCCCGTCAACAAGAGGATATCCTTCACGCTCCTCACCCACGCAGACAAGGCACTCCACAAGACCGGTTGTAAAAAACAAGGGTTCCCTGCAATACTGATAATGATAACCCCTAGGTCAGGGAAAAAGTACTGTGTAGGTTTTCAACCCATCCGGTCATAAACAACACTTGCCCACATGAATAGTGTTTAAGACACGAGAACCCACTTCCGTAGTAAAAACAGATTGTTTATTATAAACCAAAATTCATACAAAAATAAACCACAATAATTTTATATTAAAAAAAGCATGTGGACACATGCAGGAAATATAAGCAATAAAATAAAATACATTAACACAATTATTATACAATAATCATAATTTCATAAAAACATAGTTGTAATAATTCCTGAGTCAAATATAAATAAATGTGTTGTCGATGCGCGTTTCGGCGACCAGCGCCTTCTTCAAGACAGACAAAATCTCAGGTACCTAAATATAAAAACATAATTACTAATCAAAAGATACATTCATTATTCTAAATGAGAAAAGAGAACAATTAATATTTATCAGTGAACACCATAATCTATACTGACACCAAAATGTAGCATTTTCTATTAACTTTAAAAAAACAGCATAACAGAAGTGGGTTAAAAGTTTACGTGCCCCTAAATAATTAGCAAGTTTTACCCTCAAAATGAAGGGGAAATAATCAATGCAGACTTCGGTGCTCATTTGAGAGAGATTATTACTTGAATTCCAGATACCAAAAAGAACATATAAAAGCTGGAATGAAAGCAACTATATTGTAGTGGTCAAATCAAAAGAAGGATACAGATGATCATATTTAAAAGTAAGGAGGGTATAGGGAAAGTGCAGCAAACATCATACACTAGTCTCTCAAGGTCTTCTAGCTTAATTTTTTTGAAACGCACATGTATTATGCTAGTATGTATCTGGCTCAATTTTGTATTCATAAACAGTGCTAAATCACGCTGAATATATCAACTATTCTCTACACTATGTTTGTCTCATGGCCCATTTCAGACTTTGATTAGTCTCAGACAATAGCAAATACACTTACTTGCAAACTGATGCATGTGTGTACAGTCGTTTTTATGGGGGTGACATGACTTGTCACATTAGGTTTAAAAACTCTAAAAAATAAAAAAACGCTATTAGCGTGGGATGACATACGATATTCATGTAACGCACAACAATCTGTTCACCGCGACATTACGAGAGAATAGAGCACACCTTCCAAACTAGTCCTTAAGATGATTCGTTTACAAGGCGTGTTAGACACGACTCGAAAATGCCTCTAATTTCCTGTGGTGACATAAATGAGCACAGACTATTTAATAGCATTATAGGTGAAAGACATAAAAGAACTTAGGCGGTGTGATAAAATGATGTGCGTAAATAAATCAATGACGGTGCGTCATAGATGCGAGCAGAATATTCCTTACGGATAAAGAGGTTTCGAAGGGTCAGAAAATAAACAATACTGAACTAGGAATAACGGAATAATGATTAAACACTCTAGTTGCAGTTTCGATTCTGTTAAGTCACCTACCTTAAGAAAGGATGTCATGTGTAAAGCTTTATTAGCGAAAGATATCAGCTAAGTGAAAACAGATTCTTTAGATTCACTTCTATCTGTTGAAATAGTTACTGTTGATTAAAAGAAAAATAAAGGCACATCTCAATGGTTTGTCTATAATACAGCTTATTGGAGGAATAACGACCTAATTAGCAAACTGGAGAGCGTACCGTGATAACAAAACAAACTGCCGCGCCTCCAATGCTGCGAGCCGTTACTGTTGATAGATTAACTCCATTTCACGTTGTCCGTTACTGGGGGGTGAAAGGACAACCAAAATGAAATAAACAATCTAAATAATGGGGCTAATAGCAACCAGAAGGTCACACTTAAAAGTCATAAAGAGGGGGTAACTCAATTAGTCGCAACGTACCTCCAAGTGTGTGCATTGCTTTATTAAGGATATTTTGTGATTGATTCCCACGTTCCTGGCAGGCAAGGATAGACGCGCCAGAACTAGAATATAAAACAACAATATAAACGATAAAATTAACTTAATTTAGGGCACGTCACGTAACGCACGAGTAGCACCTCACGTAGCGCGCGAAGGGGCAGAGGCACATACCTGTCGTAAAGCAGCGGAGCAGCGTGTGGAGGCTTGCTGGGTTGATAAAACGTGTCCCGGTCACAATCGACTCCGGAGTTTGTTGGAAACACCCGCGGAAGACTAGACCCACCTTTAAATAAGCGTCAGTCAATCCATAGATGTTACATGTTTCCGGGTTAGAAGTCATAGAGCAAGAAGAAGGACTAAATCTTTGCTGTTAATGTGTTCAGTTCATATACTCCTTATTCAAATAAAGCGCCTAAAAGAATGTTCATAATTGTGGTAGGATATATTAAAACGTTCGCAATGGAAAGATCTGGGCACTAAACCTTTAGATCACTTTGAAACGGGGAATAATATCACGAAGACACAAAGAAGATACAATATTGATAGGGGCGAACTCATTCGTGATAACCATCTGTGAGCAGGCATTGTATACAGTTGTAACTCAATTGTATGCAATAGTAATTCAATTGTAATTCGATAATCGAGCAACACTATGTAATTAAGAGTGACATCATAGATAATTCCTCAAGGTTATGTGGTTTCATAAAATGAGAATCCTACCAAGTCATAGAGTACAAGGAAGACCATCTATATGTAGAAAAAGCTCGATATCTTATTCACAAGACAATATTCAATGTCATGTGGTTTCGTGGAAATAGGGCTACTGCCCGATCATAGGATATAGAAGTGAGATGTCTAGAAGAATACAGCATTTTTTCAATCGGAGAGAAGAGTTTAGGTAAGTACAGCAGCAAGGAAAGATTTCATAAAGGTAACTCCTACCTAGACTTCGGGCGGGTACCGTCTCGATACAGTCAGGCAGTTGTCCCATGGTTACCCCATTTAGATAATGGTGTTTTCCCATGGGATTTCACTATTTAGGCCTGAGCGGAAGGTGTCCAGAGAAAAAATCCAAAAAAACTCACGTTTTTTGCGGATCCTTTCTCCACCTTTGTTATCCGGTTCAGTAATCTTTTCTAGAATACGCCACTCTATTTAGGCTGCCTATCCATATCTTAGAGCAGATTTCTATAAGCAGAACCACTATACAGATACAAACAAAAATCAACAGCAGTGAGTCAATACCTTTTCCGAGACCTCAGAATCAGGAGGCGAGAGTGATGATGCTTTCTATGAGCCTGAAGGCAACTACAATTCAGCCCAGTCAAAACGAAACCAACCTCAGGCTTTTTTAGGCAACCGCGGAGGGAATCGCGGACGCCCCAGAGTAAGATTCCAACCACAGAACAGGGTGGGGGCTACAAGCCCCAACACCATTACCAACAAGAGCCCCAACACCATTATCAGCAGGAAGAGCCGCAATTCGTCAGGGAGACCAGGAACCGCCAATACTGGAAGGCAGGAATGTGATTCCTATCTTTAACCTATCAAACACTGAGCTTAATGAATCCAGTATTAGTCTCCTTTCTAAAGGTCTGTCCTTTGTCCCTCATTGTGGTGCTAACATTTTTGAACTGTATAGTGATATAATTTCATTCTTCCGCAAGGTCCGTCTCAAAAAATATTTTCAAACAGAGAGTTCGGATAGTACAGTTTGTGAATCTAATTGCCTCCGTCTACAATCGACATTCAGTCCTACTCTTGACCAACTCGGCCCAGAAGTGGCGACGTTCGAGCTAGTGGTTTTAAAGAAATTAGAGAAGTCCATCCAGTTTATTCCTAAACCTGTATACAATATCAATAAACAGGAACATGATGCAATGAAATCCTTAGCATCCAATAAATCTATAACAGTCAAGAGTAGTGACAAAGGAGGCGGAATCGTTGTCATTGAGTCCGATATTTACGAACAGAACATGTTGAGAATGCTGGACGATCCGATGTTCTATGTTGAAGTCACTTCCAATCCGATAAATAGAATGAATAAGGAAATTAATCACCTGACCACTCAAGCTTTAAACCAAGGGGTCATTTCCAGAAAGGAATTTGATTACTTGAACTTCAATGTAGGGAAAACAGCATGCATATACGGCCTCCCTAAAATGCATAAGGACCAAGTAAACCCTGCTTACAGGCCGATTGTTTCGACCATAGGTACACCAACTGAATCTCTATCTAAATGTGTTGATTCACTCTTATGCCCACATATTCCCAACATACCTTCATATGTCAAAGATACAGGAGCAATGATTGGGAAGGTTGAAAATATTTTATTCAATCCAGCACGAGACCTCCTAGTGACCCTCGATGTTGAATCCCTGTATAGCAATATTCCTTTGATAGAAGCAATGCAAACCGTAGATTGGTTCATTGATCTATATAAGATACCGTGCCCTAAAACCTTTTTGTTGGCTTGTCTGAAAATGGTTCTGACGGAGAACATCTTTGAGTTCGGACCACGCCTCTACTGCCAGATCAAGGGGGTAAGCATGGGAGCCTATGTGGCCCCCTCGGTCGCGAATATCTATATGGCCGCATTTGAGGCCAAGTTTATCTACAATGATATCGCTCCTTTCTATGAGTCTGTCTCCCATTGGTCCAAATATATAGATGATATTTTCTTTGTCTGGACTGATGGGAGGGAGACTCTAACGGAGTTTCTGGCCTGGTTGAATGCTGGCGACTTGAACCTCCGTTTTACTTCCCATATCAGTAACAGCAAGATCGAATTTCTGGACATTATGATATTCGCTGATGATGGCAGGTTGAAGGTGGACTTGTATGTCAAGCCCACAGCTAGAAATACTTTACTACACTTCCAAAGCTTCCATCCCCGTAGCCAAAGACAAAGCATCCCGTTCTCCCAGTTCCTGCGGGTTAGAAGAAACTGCACAAATCTTCAAGACTTTGACAGACAGGCAACAGACATGAAACGGAAATTCCTTGAAAGAGGTTACCCTCACAGGCTTGTCAGGGAATCCTATATAAGGGCCCGTTACTACGACAGAGATCACTTACTTAGAACTAAACCTGTGAAAGATCTGAAACAATTGGTCTGCATAACAAGGCATTCAACTTTGGACGCTAAGTTAAAGCAAGTTATTAACTCTTCGTGGCACATATTAAACAGCAACAGTACAGGAAATCTCAAATTGGAGAAGCCCTTGTTCGCTCACAAGCGAAACAAAAATATAAGAGACCACATAGTACGCTCCAGGTTCCAAGGCCAGTTGAATCCTGATATTTTAGTTCAAAGATCAATACACATAAACCAGGTCTTGAAGGGCACATTCAAGTGTTCAAGTTGCAAATCTGTTCTCACATTATAGAGGGAGAATCATTTACACATAATGGCTACATGGCTATGGCTAAGAATATGTGGAATTGTAAGACCGCCAATGTAGTATACTTCCTTTTATGCCCCTGTTCCTTGTGCTATGTGGGAGAGACTGCACGACCTATTCAGGTACGTCTAACTGAGCATCGCTCAGCAATTAGAACAGGTAAAACCTCAGCGCCGATGGTGAAACATTTTTTTAGAACTTGGACACGGCCCTGATGATTTTAAGTGGCGTATTCTAGAAAAGATTACTGTACCGGATAACAACGGTGGAGAAAGGATCCGCAAAAAACTTGAGGTTTTTTGGATTTTTTCTCTGGACACCTTCCGCTCAGGCCTGATTAGTGAAATCCCATGAGAAAACACCATTATCTAAATGGGGTAACCATGGCCTGACTGTATCGAGACGGTACCCGCCCCGAAGTCTAGGTAGGAGTTACCTTTATGAAATCTTTCCTTGCTGCTGTACTTACCTAAACTCTTCTCTCCGATTGAAAAAATGCCGTATTCTTCTAGACATCTCGCTTCTATATCCTATGATCGGGCAGTAGCCCTATTTCCACGAAACCACATGACATTGAATATTGTCTTGTGAATAAGATATCGAGCTTTTTCTACATATAGATGGTCTTCCTTGCACTCTATGACTTGGTAGGATTCTCATTTTATGAAACCACATAACCTTGAGGAATTATCTATGATGTCACTCTTAATTACATAGTGTTGCTCGATTATCGAATTACAATTGAAATACTTTTGCATACAATTGAGTTACAACTGTATACAATGCCTGCTCACAGATGGTTATCACGAATGAGTTCGCCCCTATCAATATTGTATCTTCTTTGTGTCTTCGTGATATTATTCCCCGTTTCAAAGTGATCTAAAGGTTTAGTGCCCAGATCTTTCCATTGCGAACGTTTTAATATATACTACCACAATTATTAACATTCTTTTAGGTGCTTTATTTGAATAAGGAGTATATGAACTGAACACATTAACAGCAAAGATTTAGTCCTTCTTCTTGCTCTATGACTTCTAACCCGGAAACATGTGACATCTATGGATTGACTGATGCTTATTTAAAGGCGGGTCTAGGCTTCCGCGGGTGTTTCCAACAAACTCCGGAGTCGATTGTGACCGGGACACGTTTTATCAACCCAGCAAGCCTCCACACGCTGATCCGCTGCTTTCCGACAGGTATGTGCCTCTGCTCCTTCGCACGTTACGTGAGGTGCTACTCGTGCGTTACATGACATGCCCCAAATTAAGTTAATTTTATCGTTTATATTGTTGTTTTATATTCTAGTTCTGGCGCGTCTATCCTTGCCTGCCAGGAACGTGGGAATCAATCACAAAATATCCTTAATAAAGCAATGCACACACTTGGAGGTACGTTGCGACTAATTGAGTTACCCACTCTTTATGACTTTTAAGTGTGACCTTCTGGTTGCTATTAGCCCCATTATTTAGATTGTTTATTTCATTTTGGTTGTCCTTTCACCCCCCCAGTAATGGACAACGTGAATTGGAGTTAATCCATCAACAGTAACGGCTCGCAGCATTGGAGGCGCGGTAGTTTGTTTTGTTATCACGGTACGCTCTCCGGTTTGCTAATTCAATCAATCAATCAATCAATCACGGCATTTGTAAAGCGCGCTACTCACCCGGGTGGGTCTCAAGGCGCTGGGGGAGGGGTAAGTTACTGCTCGAACAGCCAGGTCTTGAGCTGCTTCCTGAAGGAGAGATGGTCTTGGGTTCGCCGAAGGTGGGTGGGGAGGGAGTTCCAAGTCTTGGCTGCCAGGTAGGAGAAGGATCTTCCTCCGGCGGTGGCTCTGCGGATGCGTGGTACGGTGGCGAGTGCGTGGTTGGTCGATCGTAGCTGGCGGGTGGGCGTGTAGAAGGTCATGCGGTCGTTGAGGTACTTGGGGCCCAGGTTGTGGAGAGCCTTGTGTGCGTGGGTGAGGAGTCTGAACGTGATTCTCTTGCTGACGGGAGCCAGTGCAGGTCTCTCAGGTGTCCGGTGATGTGGCTGTGTCGGGGGATGTCGAGGATGAGTCGTGCGGAGGCGTTCTGGATGCGTTGGAGTCTTTTTTGAAGTTTGGCTGTGGTTCCGGCGTAGAGGGTGTTCCCGTAGTCTAGTCGGCTGGTGACGAGTGCCTGGGTGACGGTCTTCCTGGTTTCCATGGGGATCCATCTGAAGATCTTGCGGAGCATTCGCAGGGTGTTGAAGCACGAGGATGAGACGGCGTTGACTTGTCTGGTCATTGACAGGGAGGAGTCCAGGATGAAGCCCAGGTTTCGTGCGTGGTCCGTTGGCTTGGGAGCGGTGCCCAGGGCCGGGGGCCACCAGGAGTCGTCCCAGGTGGAGGATGATGATCCCAGGGTGAGGACTTCCGTCTTGTCTGAGTTCAGTTTAAGGCGGCTGTTTCTCATCCAGTAGGCGACGTCTTTCATCCCTTTGTGTAGGTTGGCTCTGGCGGTGGTGGGGTCGTTGGTGAGGGAGAGGATGAGCTGGGTGTCGTCGGCGTAGGAGATGATGTTGAGGTTGTGCTGGCGTGCGATGGCTGCGAGGGGGCTCATGTAGACGTTGAAGAGGGTTGGGCTGAGTGAAGATCCTTGTGGTACGCCGCAGATGACTTCGGTGGCCTCGGATCTGAACGGAGGGAGGCGGACTCTCTGGGTTCTTCCGGTGAGGAACGAGATGATCCACTCCAGCGCTTTCTCTTGGATTCCAACGTTGCTGAGGCGCTTCACTAGGGTGCGGTGGCAGACGGTGTCGAATGCTGCGGAGAGGTCCAGGAGGATGAGGGCCGCTGTTTCCCCGTTGTCGATCAGGGTTCTGATGTCGTCGGTGGCTGCGATTAGGGCGGTCTCGGTGCTGTGGTTGGCCCGTAACCCGGACTGCGAGGGGTCGAGGGATCCGTTCGTCTCGAGGAAGGCGGCAAGCTGTTTGTTGACGGTCTTCTCGATGACTTTGACCGGAAAAGGAAGGAGCGAGATGGGACGGTAGTTCTTGAGGTCGGTGGGGTCCGCCGTTGGTTTCTTCAGGAGGGCGGTCAGCTCGGCGTGCTTCCAGCTGTCCGGGAAGGTGGCGGTGTGGAAGGAGGAGTTGATGGTGTCTCGGAGATGGGGTGCGATGGTGGCGTCGGCTTTGTTGAAGACGTGGTGTGGGCACGGGTCGGTTGGTGATCCGGAGTGGATGGAGTTCATCGTGCGGGTGGTGTCTTCGGTGCTGATCGGGGTCCAGTTGCAGAGGGTGGTGGTGGCGGGTGCTGGTTTGGTGGTAGGGTGCGTGGTCAGTGCGTCAAAGCTGTTGTGTATGTCGGCGATCTTGCGGTGGAAGAACGAGGCGAGTGAGTTGCAGAGGTCTTGCGAGGGAGTGATGTCGTTGTTTCCGGCGCTGGGGTTGGAGAACTCTTTGACGATGCTGAAGAGTTCCTTGCTGTCATGGGTGTTGTTGTCCAGTCGTTCTTTGAGTGCCGTCTTCTTGGTGGTGCGGATCAGCTGATGGTGTTTGCGGATGGCGTGCTTGATGGCGGTCCTGTTGTCTGTGGTGTGGTCGAGCCGCCAGGCTTTCTCGAGGGTGCGGCAGTTCTTCTTGGATTCCTTGAGTTCGTCGGTGAACCAGGGGGTTTTCTTGCTGCCAGGTCTGCTGGGAGGGTTCTTTAGTGGTGCGAGGTCATCGGCGCAGGCGGTCAGCCACTTGGTGAGGTTGCTGGCTGCTTCGTTGGGGCCCGTTGTGCTGGTCTGAGTGTTCTGGCTGAGGGAAGCGGTGAGCTGCTCGGAGGTGATCTTGCTCCAGCTTCGGCGGGGGACCTGTTGCGGGTGGTGGTGAGTCGTGGTTCTTCTGAAGCTGAAGTGGACGCAGCTGTGGTCAGTCCAGTGGAGTCTGGTCGCGTGGCTGAAGGAGATGTGCTTGCTGGATGAGAAGACGGGGTTAAGCGTGTGGCCGGCGTAGTGGGTGGGGGTGTTCACCAGTTGCTTGAGTCCGAGGTTGGCGAGGTTGTCCAGCAGGGCGGTGGTGTTTCTGTCGTTGTTGTTCTCCAGGTGAAAGTTGAGGTCCCCTAGGAGGATGTAGTCGACGGAGGGAAGGGCGTGCGGGCTGATGAAGTCTGCGATGTCTTCGCTGAATTGTGTGCGTGGTCCCGGTGGTCTGTAGATGAGGGTGCCGCGGAGGGTGGTCTTGGGGTCAGTGTGTATCTGGAAGTGCAGGTGTTCGGCGGCTGTGAAGGTTTCATCGGAGTTAGTTGAGACGCGGATGGTGTTCTTGTGTATGATGGCGATGCCTCCTCCCGTCTGGTTGACGCGGTCCTTCCAGGTGATCTTGTATCCGTCCGGGATGGCTATGGCGATGTCGGGCGCCGAGGAGGCGTTCATCTAGGTTTCGGTGAGGAAGGCGACGTCCGGTGCTGTCGTGTCGAGCAGGTCCCAGAGTTCTACGGCGTGCCTGTGGACGGAGCGGGTGTTGAGCAGGAGGCACTTCAGGTGGTTGCTGTAGGTGCTGGGCTTGGCGGGGGTGGGGCAGGTCCGGTAGCAGGTGAAACGGCAGGCTTGGCAGGTGAAGGGTCCGTGGGTGCGTCTCGGGGTGGCTCGGTACGGTAGCAGGCATGGTTCCGGCCGGCATTGAGTGCGTTGAGGGTGGCGGCGTCATAGGTTCGTCGCGTGGTCTTGCATCGGCAGTTGGGACCAGGGGTCCTGGCGCTGGGCGCGGGCCAGGCACGGACGGGCGCAGACGGGCTTGCCTTTGGCGCACAATCGGCGCGCCCGCTGCGCGTCAACACTGTGCGTGGGAGTGGGTGACATAAGTTAGGAGCCGGGAGGGCGGGTCAGCTGGGTGGCGGCGAATGGGCGTCGGGGGGCGTGGCCGCAGGGAGGCAGCGGCGGGAAAGTCTGGGCGAGCGGCGGCTCTGCGGTGGTTGGGGCGCTCTGGCGGCTGGCTCTGCGGTGGCTGGGGCGCTCTGGCGGCCGGTACTGCGGGCTGGGTCGCTCAAGTGCGGTCGGCGTCAGCGGGAGGCAGGAGGGGGTGACCAGGCCTAGGGAAGGCGCTGTGGTCACTATGTCGTTATTCCTCCAATAAGCTGTATTATAGACAAACCATTGAGATGTGCCTTTATTTTTCTTTTAATCAACAGTAACTATTTCAACAGATAGAAGTGAATCTAAAGAATTTGTTTTCACTTAGTTGATATCTTTCGCTAATGAAGCTTTACACATGACATCCTTTCTTAAGGTAGGTGACTTAACAGAATCGAAACTGCAACTAGAGTGTTTAATCATTATTCCGTTATTCCTAGTTCAGTATTGTTTATTTTCTGACCCTTAGAAACCTCTTTATCCGTAAGGAATATTCTGCTCGCATCTATGACGCACCGTCATTAATTTATTTACGCACATCATTTCATCACGCCGAGTAAGTTCTTTTATGTCTTTCACCTATAATGCTATTAAGTAGTCGGTGCTCATTTATGTCACCACAAGAAATTAGAGGCATTTTCGAGTCGTATCTAACACGCCTTGTAAACGAATTATCTTAAGGACTAGTTTGGAAGGTGTGCTCTATTCTCTCGTAATGTCGCGGTGAACAGATTGTTGTGCGTTACATGAATATCGTATGTCATCCCACGCTAATAGCGTTTTTTTATTTTTTAGAGTTTTTAAACCTAATGTGACAAGTCGTGTCACCCCCATAAAAACGACTGTACACACATGCATCAGTTTGCAAGTAAGTGTATTTGCTATTATCTGAGACTAATCAAAGTCTGAAATGGGCCATGAGACAAACATAGTGTAGAGAATAGTTGATATATTCAGCTTGATTTAGCACTGTTTATGAATACAAAATTGAGCCAGATACATACTAGCATAATACATGTGCTTTTCAAAAAAATTAAGCTAGAAGACCTTGAGAGACTAGTGTATGATGTTTGCTGCACTTTCCCTATACCATCCTTATTTTTAAATATGATCATCTGTATCCTTCTTTTGATTTGACCACTACTATATAGTTGCTTTCATTCCAGCTTTTATATGTTCTTTTTGGTATCTGGAATTCAAGTAATAACCTCTCTCAAATGAGCACCGAAGTCTGCATTGATTATTTCCCCTTCATTTTGAGGGTAAAACTTGCTAATTATTTAGGGGCACATATACTTTTAACCCACTTCCGTTATGCTGTTTTTTTAAAGTTAATAGAAAATGCTACATTTTGGTGTCAGTATAGATTGTGGTGTTCACTGATAAATATTAATTGTTCTCTTTTCTCATTTAGATTAATGAATGTATCTTTTGATTAGTAATTATGTTTTTATATTTAGATACCTGAGATTTTGTCTGTCTTGAAGAAGGCGCTGGTCGCCGAAACGCGCGTCGACAACACATTTATTTATATTTGACTCAGGAATTATTACAACTATGTTTTTATGAAATTATGATTATTGTATAATAATTGTGTTAATGTATTTTATTTTATTGCTTATATTTCCTGCAAGTGTCCACATGCTTTTTTTTTATATAAAATTATTGTGGTTTATTTTTGTATGAGTTTTGGTTTATAATAAACAATTTGTTTTTACTACGGAAGTGGGTTCTCGAGTCTTAAACACTATTCATGTGGGCAAGTGTTGTTTATGACCGCCTGGGTTGATACCTACACAGTGCTCCACAAGACCGGCCCAGCCTACCTCAACAGACGGCTCTCCTTCTACATCCCCAACTGCCAGCTACGCTCCGCCAACTTCTCACTCGCCACCGTCCTGCGCATCCGAAGAACAACCACCAGTGTCTCCCACTTCTCCCACCTCGCCCCCAAGACATGGAACACCCTCCCACTGAGCCTACAACAGACCCAAGACCTGCTGACCTTCAGGAGGATACTCAAGACCTGGCTGTTCGATCAGTAGCGCACCCCCCTCGCGGGTATGTAGTGCGCTTTACAAATTATTGATTGACAGATTGAAAGATTGCCAGAGCTAACCTCTTTATTTATTGAGTGGGCAACGAGAGAACACAGAAACTCTGTGACATAGTCAAAGAAGCAAAAGAAGAGAAATTGTGACGTTGCCAACGCTTTTACTTTGACAAAGAAACAGCCGTGGTGCCTGCCCCTGTGCCGGCAAACAGCCAACCATCTTTGATTGTCACGTCACCAGAACATTACATGGACTACTCGGACTAAGCCCACAACATTAAAGCGATGGCCAATAGACTGAACTAACGAAGTAGCGGCCGTAAGCATGTGCTACACTGTTTAGAAAGTCATTAATATCAATTACATTAATTTGTTGTCATTTATCGACTTTGTATAGGTCAGTCTGACAAGAAAGAGGTTTGGTCATTCTTAAAATACCGTTTCTACAAATGCAAAGCACGGCGGACATAAAGCATTTGTGATGCTGAGGCAGGGAAACACAAGAAGAAGAAGAAAAGTATTCATTCAACTGCTACACAACAGATCGCTAAGCGACCATGCAAGCCCTGTACGCACGACCTAAAAAGGCCAGAAATCATCAATCTGCTGGAGCAGTTGCATCCCTCATGGTCTAGTTGAATCCAGTGGTGTCCACGATTTACTGGGGGTGGCGAGGCAGGAGGATGGGGAGTCTTGTAAATAAAATTCGAAAAAACACCTTCAGGCCAGCCACCTGGCCGGCCGGCACCTCTCGCTCCCAGGCTCTTGACACCCCTAGCCAACCACAACACTGCAATGCAGCGCTGTGATTGGTCTCAATGCCGTGGACCGGCTCTCAGGCAGGGAATGGGAGCCTGGGGCATTTTCTGCACCCAGGCTGTATGTAGCCTGTGTACAGACCATGCAAAGTTTGCAGGACGGTTCGGCCGGCCCAAGAGGGCTGGTCAAAGTGTCATTGTGCACCTTGGAGTGGGTATACCACTCCTCCCCTGCCCTCCTCTGGCAGTCCAGCCCCGCCTGCACTAGAAAACGAAAACGAAAATGATAATAACACTAGTTATTGTCATTTTAGTTTTGTGGAACTACTGCTTATAGCGCAGTGGGTTAGCGCTCCTCTGCTTAGTGGAGGAGCAGCCAATGGTTGTCTCTCTTGCTGAGAGTGTGATTCAAAGGTCCTGGTCCACTAGTCAGACTACACAGATCCACCAAAACATTGCAATAAGGTAAAAAAGGTTTTAGAGCAAAGTAAGGTACACAAATGTATGACAACAACTCATATTTTTACAGAGTAAGGCAGTCAACAAATAGATCAAAGAAGCAAGAGTAAAGAAAGAAGGGGAGAAGGTGTGCAAGAGGGAGAGTTTGTGAATCACAAATTTTGTTTGATGAAAGGAAAGTGCTGGTTATTATGTTTGTGAATATTACTGTGCACAGATAGCTACTTGTTCTTATTAATTTATTGTATTTTCTTCAGTTTATAGAGTGTGTTTATCAAACCGTAAATAGAATAAATTGTAGTACATAAAAAAAGGAATCCAGAGAGACAGTGAAAATGAGCTGATCTGAATGTATTCATGCAATATTTTCATAGCATAAACATAGCTAACAAGTATTGGAAATGCAACCGGTCTAGCATTTGTTTGAGTTAAAGCTATTGCCATTGTAAATGGCAATGTGTTTTTCTTATGTATAATGGAGAGTATGTATGTGGTGTGTAGTGGAACTATATGGGTTGGATTGGATTAGTTAGTTGTGCAATTGTGTGGTGTGGAATTGTGTGGAGTGGATTTGTGTAGTGGCATTATGTGGCATGGTGTGCTGTGGAAATGTATGGTTAGCAAATATGTGGCATTCAATGTAGTTGCATTATGTGGAGTGGGATTGTGTGTTGTGGAGTGGTAAGTAGTTGTGCTGTTGAATTCTGCGGCACTATGTGGAATTGTGTGGTGTGGATTGGATGTATGTGGTGTCTTACGTAATTGTGTTGTTGAGTTGTATTATGTGATTTAGTGTTACATTATGTGCTGTGGACTGGAAATGTGTGGAGCTGAATTGTGTGGCATGGAACTGTGTATAGAGCTTTGCGTTTTTGGTGACGGAAAATAACAAATAGGTAGGAGCTAAGCATCAGATCTGTGTGTTTAAAAAAAAGGAAGAGTTGGAGCTATTGGCATTGTAAATGACTCTTACCTATGTGTAATGGATTGGAGTGGATGTATGTCATGTGTACCAACTAAGTGGGTTGGATTGGACTTGTTAGTTGTTGTATTGTGTGAAGTGAAACTAACTGTGTGGTGTGGATTTGTGTAGTGGAATTAAGTGGTATGATGTGCTGTTGTATTATGTGGATAGTAATTATGAGGTTTTTAGTGTATTGGAATTCGGTGGAGTGGGACTGTATGTAATGGAGTGTAAGTATGTGGAATGGTATTTTGTGTTGTGGAGTCGTTTGTAGTGGAGTTTAAAGAAGACATTATGTACAATTAAATGACTATTAAAAATTAACAAAAAATGTCTTCTAGTTTTTTTTGTCTTTACAATGCTGCCAACCTCTTCCTGCCTGTTGAAATGCTAGTTTAGTATAGCTTTTTTTGTTGCTATGAATGAAGGGACATAAACAATGGGGCGGTGGTGGCGATTGAGGAATAGTACCTGAATTACAACACGAGCAGTGGACGGGCACTAGGAGAGAATCAACAGATGCCAGATTTCAAGGGCACACTGAGGTGGTGCTAAGTAATGCTGAAGTGGGGCTGAGGTGGCGGTTTGCTGGTGCTGATGTGATGCTGAGCGATGTGGAGGTGGTGCTGAGTGATGTGGTGGTGGTTCTGAGTGATGCGGAGGTGGTGTTGAGTGATGCTGTGGCGCTGAGTAATGCTGAGGTGGTGGTGCTGCGCTGTTGCTCAGGTGGTGCTGATCTGGTGCTGTTTTGAGGTGATGCTTTGCTGATGCTGAGGTGGTGCTGTGTTGGTGGTGGTGCACTGATGCAAAAATGGTGCTGATGTTTATGTTGTGCTGTGTTGGTGCTGCGCTGATGCTGAGTTGGTAGTCAACTGATGAGGAGGTGATGCTGAGGTGATAGTGAGGTGTTGATGAGTGATGCCGAAGTGCTGGTTTATGCTAAGGTAGTGGTACTAAACTGGTGCTGAGGCGGTGATGAGAGATGTTGAGTTGGTGCTATGATTCTGCTCTGATGTTGAAGTGGTGCAGACCTGAAGCAGCCATCAGGCTGAAAGCAAGCGTGCCTGAAAAAACAGGGGAAGAGTTTGTCTCCAGCAGCACTGTACCTGCTCAAAAAATATCACTCTACATTGTATCCCATTTATTGTGGGCATAAAATAGCGAAACGACAAAATAAAACAAAATCTCACAGCATCTGGATCAATCTGAGCCTGTCGCTGCCTGGCACGGATGTGGGTGCAGGGCATGTAATCTGAAGGGACTTTTCGCTCACTTGAATGTAGGCGTGGCCACAGCGCCATCTAGTGACTACATACCAAAAAGGCACTGTGATGTTGAAAGAAGACTAAACAAGCATTGGCAATGCAATAGGACTTGCATTTATGTGAGACCTATTGCATTGGAAACAGGAGTGCAGGCGCGTGCAAGAAGGCATGAGCACGACCAGGAGTGTGCAGGAGGGGGGCGTGGGGCCCCAAGAAGTCATGGACTGCGGTGGGGGGGGGGTAGGGAGGGACGGGAAGAAAGTAGTTTGTGCAGTAAAGGGGCCAGTAGCCATGGAAGGATAAAAAATTACTGAAATGGCAGTCATGGGGAGGAACTAACAAGCATAAAACCAAGCGGAAGGCAGCATTTAAAATCTAGGCCAATGAAGGAGATGGGCCGGAGAGTGGGCGGAGCTTCCATGAAGCTTCCACACTATAGTGTATACTGCATGACTCGCAAAGCGATGGCAGCGCATTCGCGCTGCAACGCTAAGCGAGACCTAAAAAAGGCAGCAAACCACTCTGCATGGTTAAAGGAAACCATGCAGTCAATGAGTGATAGGAGCTGGCTTTTGGAGTTTTGCTTCATTACGATGTGGAGTTCTTGAGAAAGGTGTGCCTTCGAAACGTTCCTAAATCTTGGTGCAGGGTTTTAAAAAAAAACATTGAGAACAGATAAAGTACCATAGGGGGGATGATGGGAAAACAGAAATCGTGCCAGCAGAGTGATGGTAATATGTTGAGATACAGATATACGCAATGAAAGATGGATAATGAGGTTTTAAGCAATGAATTTATTTAAACATAACAGAAGAGAGCCTGTGTAGAGACATACTAGCAGGAAAATCTGTGAAGGAGGTTTGTGAAGATCAATGTGTTCACATGATGAAAAATAGCCTGCAAGGAATAAAGGAACTCAAATTGAAGAGCAGAACAGGAATAAATGAAAGGAACGGCAGAGCTACAGAGGAGGTATGATGAGTGAAGAATGACAACATCAGTTTAAAAAAAGACACACAACTGACAGGCTGACAAAGAGAGAGTGTGGAAAATAGGAAGAAAGGAAAGGGAAGATGACGGAGGAAAAGCAAAGGGTAGGGCAGGGATGAAAATTGCCTCCATTATGCTGGAATTTAGAAGAAGAGAATGAGCGGCTACTTATGATTTGGCTGCTACTAAACAGGAAAAAAGAGAGTTGTGCGTCTCGTCTATTCTTTTGAGTGCAATAGCTAAGAGAGTTAGGTAATTGCACCTTGCGTTGAAATATGTGCAACATGTGAATCACCAGAATCCAAGCAGGGACGAGGCAGCCTTTTCTTAGACCTGACATCCTTGGCGTGGTATTCCCTCAAATGTATTCAGTCTCTAGTATTTCCCACCACACTCCCTCTTCAATTATTTTCGGCACAAAACACGATCCTGAAGATTTGTTTCCTTTGTCACCTCTTACTAGAACTGCTCAAAAACGTAGATTTTCAGTTAGATTTCCGAATCAGATAACATCCACTGTAAAGGAAACTTCTAGATAGGCATATCACTCCAAATCTGTATACATTTTCTTGACATTCTTTGAAAAGCCCCTTGCAACTGAAGTCAGAGTAGCTCTTGAACAGAGGCATTCAAATGTACAGATTTTTCAGTTTTCTATTGTGAACTCTCTTCTGATGCTTTTTTGGGGTGCTACATCATGAGCCTGGTTGTAATAAAGCTGCTGTTGTCCTAACAATTGCTTCCCTCTCTCCTAGTAAATGGGGGAAATCCATGCTCTTCTCACCCTCATTATTTTGTTTACTAGCTGCTTGTCACTTAATCTGCCATTTGCCAATTTCGTGTCATATTGTATCAGTTTCCATTCCTTTATGCCCACTAGCCCACTGTAGTCCTGTTATTGTGTTGTCATGTCTCTGCCTGAGAAAGGGTAAGAGGCCCTTTGCCCTTTGTGACACCTAGCCCGCATAGTTGAATTTACCTGAAAGGCTTTTGTTACCTAAAGGTTGGAAAACAAAACTACGAAAACACCAAAAATGATGAACGCTAATGGCTCAGAAGGCGGCCACCTAAAATGTGGATGTTACTCAAGTGGCCATGCAATAGTGGACTCCAAAGAGTCAAAGGTCGATAAGTGATTAAACAAGTTGACTAAGAGGTTGCAATTCAGAAAGAAATAGTGGAAGTATGATGCAAGTCATCTTTCATTCATGCATTACATGCCTTATGCATGTTATGTAAGAGGAAGCAGAGTGGGCCTTTTCAAAAATGTCTTGATAGTTTGAGGCCAATGTACCTTCTTCTACATAAAACACTATAAACTCCAGTCTTGAGTAATATGGTTGTCTATTATGAAAGTATCAAATAAGATCTTTAGGTTCCTCCGATGGGGGATGTTAAACCTGGCATCATTGGCGTGGTTCTCCCCTGCATCTTCTGCTTTTGTCTCCTGTGTGTTTTACTCTGTTTTGCTGGTCTAGATGCTTCGGACACTTTGCCACTACTGTTCAGTGCCAAAGTGCAAGTGCTCCCTTGGTAAACTAATGTTATGGATTGGTCATTCCATGATTGACTATTTAATGTACCTGTCAGACCCTAGTACAGTGCACCATGTGTGCTTGGGGCCTGTAAATCAAATGCTGCTGGTGGGCTTGCAGCACTGATTGTGCCACCCACAGAAGCAGTCTGTAAATGTAACTCTGGCCTGTCATTGCAGAGCCTGTGTACAGTCTGGTACTGCCATGTCGACTTGGCAAGTGCAGCCACTTGCCAGACCATAACCTTCCCTTTTCTTACTTGTCTGACACCCCTAAGGTGGGCCTATGTACCCCTGTGGGCAGGGTTCAGTGTATGTGAAAGGTAGGACATGCCCTGATGTGTGTGGCATGTCCTGATAGTGAATTTCTTTCAATTTTGTTTCTCACTATTGCAAGGCTACCTTTTCCCATAGGACAGAATGGGGAGTTTGTTTATAACATCTTATACACATAATTGGCCCTGGGAACAGTGTAGGGAAATAAAGTGCTGTTGTATTATGTGGATAGTAATTATGAGGTTTTTAGTGTATTGGAATTCGGTGGAGTGGGACTGTATGTAATGGAGTGTAAGTATGTGGAATGGTATTTTGTGTTGTGGAGTCGTTTGTAGTGGAGTTTAAAGAAGACATTATGTACAATTAAATGACTATTAAAAATTAACAAAAAATGTCTTCTAGTTTTTTTTGTCTTTACAATGCTGCCAACCTCTTCCTGCCTGTTGAAATGCTAGTTTAGTATAGCTTTTTTTGTTGCTATGAATGAAGGGACATAAACAATGGGGCGGTGGTGGCGATTGAGGAATAGTACCTGAATTACAACACGAGCAGTGGACGGGCACTAGGAGAGAATCAACAGATGCCAGATTTCAAGGGCACACTGAGGTGGTGCTAAGTAATGCTGAAGTGGGGCTGAGGTGGCGGTTTGCTGGTGCTGATGTGATGCTGAGCGATGTGGAGGTGGTGCTGAGTGATGTGGTGGTGGTTCTGAGTGATGCGGAGGTGGTGTTGAGTGATGCTGTGGCGCTGAGTAATGCTGAGGTGGTGGTGCTGCGCTGTTGCTCAGGTGGTGCTGATCTGGTGCTGTTTTGAGGTGATGCTTTGCTGATGCTGAGGTGGTGCTGTGTTGGTGGTGGTGCACTGATGCAAAAATGGTGCTGATGTTTATGTTGTGCTGTGTTGGTGCTGCGCTGATGCTGAGTTGGTAGTCAACTGATGAGGAGGTGATGCTGAGGTGATAGTGAGGTGTTGATGAGTGATGCCGAAGTGCTGGTTTATGCTAAGGTAGTGGTACTAAACTGGTGCTGAGGCGGTGATGAGAGATGTTGAGTTGGTGCTATGATTCTGCTCTGATGTTGAAGTGGTGCAGTATTGGTGCTGAGTTGCTGCAGAGGTGGGGCTGCTTTGGTGCTGAGGTGGTGCTGAGTCATGCTAAGGTGGTGCTGCTGCACTACTGCTCGAGTGGTGCTGCACTGATGAGGAGGTAGTGCTGTGTTGATGCTGGGATGGGTCTGTGCTGATGCTCAGGTGGTGGTGTTCCGGTGGTGCTGTGGCTAATGGGAAGATTGTGATGCGTTGGTGCTGCACTGATGATGAGGTAGTGCTGCACTGATGCTGAGTTGGTGGTGCACTGGTAGTGGTTCACTGATGAGGAGGTGGTGCTGTGCTGAGTGATGCTGAGGTGGTGCTGTGCTGAGTGATGCTGTGGTGGTGCTGAGTGATGCTGTGGTGTTGCGCTGGTTCTGAGGTGGTGCTGAGTGATGTTGAGTTGGTGCTGTGCTGAGGTGATGGTGTGCTGATGCTGAAGTGGTGCTGCGTTGGTGCTGAGTTGCAGCTGAGTTGGGGTTGCATTGGTGGTGGTGCACTGATGCTGAGATAGTGCTGTGCTATAACTAAGATGGTGCAGTGCTGATGTTAAGGTGGTGCTTTGCTGGTTCTTCGCTGGTACTGCTCTGATGCTGAGTTGGTGAAAGTTTTAGAATATGAACTGAGAAACATTCCTGCGCCTGCTGTGATGACAATGCTATTAGTGAACAAAGAGGCATGTCAGGGATCATGTGTACCCTATAGGTAGGTGGGCAACATTTTTATTATACGTGGAGCAACGGTTTAGTCTATCTATTAAATCAAAACAAAGTGATTTTTGTATAGCAGACATGCTGAACTCCCATATTAAAAGGTGCTCTTGCGTGTGATAATGAAGAAAACACAACTCGGTGAAATAAAATATTTGCTTAAGATCACACAATTTGAGGTGAGTTTATTGGTTAAGTGCATTACAGTTAGGTTAAGTAGATTATTCAAGTCACTAGACCTGCAGGTTGCTGTAACATTTTTCTGATTTCTTGAGACCTGCTATGATATTATCCTAGGGAAGGCATATGGCAACTTTAGAACCTGGCATGGAAATGGTGCTCTCCATACTGAAGACAAACTGGTTTGACTATTCCACTTGGAAAGTAGGAAACACTGGTGTTTTACATACTGGAGCAATAAGGGATTGGCTCTTGTACTTCAGGTTCTGGAAAAGCTAACATGGCTTACCTAGGGTGCTTTACAAACAGGGGCACTAATGAAACTGGCCTGTCTACAGGGCTATAAATACTGCAGCATTGTACGAAATTGCCTACTAATAGTAGATTACACACTGGGAACTGGTCAGAATCAGTATTTTACTTATTGGAACTCTGAAAAGTGACCAGGCAAAGGCACTTTACATACTGCAGAAATACAAAATGTTGGTCTGGCTATGGTGCGAAATATCTAGGTCTAATACTGGCCTTACTATTCTGCTTTACTTAAAACAGCTCTGGCTATGGTACTTTACAGGATGGCACACTGAAAGAAACCCTGGCTATGGTGATTTATATACTAGATTAACACTGTGAAAACTCAAAAGCCATAGAACAATTGTCTTACCGGCCTGCTCCTGTTTCTTTGCGCCCCTTTGGAGTGGAATATTTAATTTGGTTTCATTAAGAAGTGCCGGTGAACTCTTAATCTGAAACCAATATATTTGATATACATTGTTCTGAATAAATGTAGGGCTTTTCCCCCAATGTTTTAGATATATTTTTTAAAGTAAGGTAACCTCCGGCTACCCTTCCAAAATCCACTGGAAAGGATAGGGCTCCCTTTCGATCCTCGGTCACAGCTATTTGTGCCTAGTACATATATGCCACAGCACCCAATTCTGGTGGGAGAATCCAGATTTTTAAAAACCAAGGGCCTTTATTTTAGCTTTCTCTTACCTAGAATTGATCCACTTCAATGCAAGTCAGTGGGGAAAATAAATTCTCCTGGTTTGTTTTTCAAAAGCTTTCTCTTCTCGCAAATGTTGCGCATGTATGCTAGTGTGAACCCTGAAGGCGTGCTCTATAGACAGAAGGGGCGATACATACATGGACACACACGGGCGCAGTAAACTTTCATCTGGGAGATTACATGATGAATGTCTAGTAAGGGCAGTGCTGTAACTTAACCATGTATGAAGAACTAGCAACGCATGTCTAGCGCAAAGCAGTGCATAAACACCCCGTAGATGCAAGCAAAGCAGAGGCGTGCAGAGGCTTGACTGCCAGCACATTCCAGAGGCGCTCTGTTGACAAAGGTTAAAACCTGCAAGGGCTGTGTCTGCACTAGTCCACAATCCGGTGCTTGCCCGGATGTACACCTCTCTCCTCAGTAGGACGGGGGCTATGCAGACAATACACAACGCAGGAGAACACAGTTGCAATAAACAGCTGCTTCTCTTCTGTCAGCATCTCAGCAGAGCCCGAGTCCGGGGAAGACCCATTCAGTCCATCGGGAGGCCTGCCCACACATGACCTGAAGCAGCCATCAGGCTGAAAGCAAGCGTGCCTGAAAAAACAGGGGAAGAGTTTGTCTCCAGCAGCACTGTACCTGCTCAAAAAATATCACTCTACATTGTATCCCATTTATTGTGGGCATAAAATAGCGAAACGACAAAATAAAACAAAATCTCACAGCATCTGGATCAATCTGAGCCTGTCGCTGCCTGGCACGGATGTGGGTGCAGGGCATGTAATCTGAAGGGACTTTTCGCTCACTTGAATGTAGGCGTGGCCACAGCGCCATCTAGTGACTACATACCAAAAAGGCACTGTGATGTTGAAAGAAGACTAAACAAGCATTGGCAATGCAATAGGACTTGCATTTATGTGAGACCTATTGCATTGGAAACAGGAGTGCAGGCGCGTGCAAGAAGGCATGAGCACGACCAGGAGTGTGCAGGAGGGGGGCGTGGGGCCCCAAGAAGTCATGGACTGCGGTGGGGGGGGGGGTAGGGAGGGACGGGAAGAAAGTAGTTTGTGCAGTAAAGGGGCCAGTAGCCATGGAAGGATAAAAAATTACTGAAATGGCAGTCATGGGGAGGAACTAACAAGCATAAAACCAAGCGGAAGGCAGCATTTAAAATCTAGGCCAATGAAGGAGATGGGCCGGAGAGTGGGCGGAGCTTCCATGAAGCTTCCACACTATAGTGTATACTGCATGACTCGCAAAGCGATGGCAGCGCATTCGCGCTGCAACGCTAAGCGAGACCTAAAAAAGGCAGCAAACCACTCTGCATGGTTAAAGGAAACCATGCAGTCAATGAGTGATAGGAGCTGGCTTTTGGAGTTTTGCTTCATTACGATGTGGAGTTCTTGAGAAAGGTGTGCCTTCGAAACGTTCCTAAATCTTGGTGCAGGGTTTTAAAAAAAAACATTGAGAACAGATAAAGTACCATAGGGGGGATGATGGGAAAACAGAAATCGTGCCAGCAGAGTGATGGTAATATGTTGAGATACAGATATACGCAATGAAAGATGGATAATGAGGTTTTAAGCAATGAATTTATTTAAACATAACAGAAGAGAGCCTGTGTAGAGACATACTAGCAGGAAAATCTGTGAAGGAGGTTTGTGAAGATCAATGTGTTCACATGATGAAAAATAGCCTGCAAGGAATAAAGGAACTCAAATTGAAGAGCAGAACAGGAATAAATGAAAGGAACGGCAGAGCTACAGAGGAGGTATGATGAGTGAAGAATGACAACATCAGTTTAAAAAAAGACACACAACTGACAGGCTGACAAAGAGAGAGTGTGGAAAATAGGAAGAAAGGAAAGGGAAGATGACGGAGGAAAAGCAAAGGGTAGGGCAGGGATGAAAATTGCCTCCATTATGCTGGAATTTAGAAGAAGAGAATGAGCGGCTACTTATGATTTGGCTGCTACTAAACAGGAAAAAAGAGAGTTGTGCGTCTCGTCTATTCTTTTGAGTGCAATAGCTAAGAGAGTTAGGTAATTGCACCTTGCGTTGAAATATGTGCAACATGTGAATCACCAGAATCCAAGCAGGGACGAGGCAGCCTTTTCTTAGACCTGACATCCTTGGCGTGGTATTCCCTCAAATGTATTCAGTCTCTAGTATTTCCCACCACACTCCCTCTTCAATTATTTTCGGCACAAAACACGATCCTGAAGATTTGTTTCCTTTGTCACCTCTTACTAGAACTGCTCAAAAACGTAGATTTTCAGTTAGATTTCCGAATCAGATAACATCCACTGTAAAGGAAACTTCTAGATAGGCATATCACTCCAAATCTGTATACATTTTCTTGACATTCTTTGAAAAGCCCCTTGCAACTGAAGTCAGAGTAGCTCTTGAACAGAGGCATTCAAATGTACAGATTTTTCAGTTTTCTATTGTGAACTCTCTTCTGATGCTTTTTTGGGGTGCTACATCATGAGCCTGGTTGTAATAAAGCTGCTGTTGTCCTAACAATTGCTTCCCTCTCTCCTAGTAAATGGGGGAAATCCATGCTCTTCTCACCCTCATTATTTTGTTTACTAGCTGCTTGTCACTTAATCTGCCATTTGCCAATTTCGTGTCATATTGTATCAGTTTCCATTCCTTTATGCCCACTAGCCCACTGTAGTCCTGTTATTGTGTTGTCATGTCTCTGCCTGAGAAAGGGTAAGAGGCCCTTTGCCCTTTGTGACACCTAGCCCGCATAGTTGAATTTACCTGAAAGGCTTTTGTTACCTAAAGGTTGGAAAACAAAACTACGAAAACACCAAAAATGATGAACGCTAATGGCTCAGAAGGCGGCCACCTAAAATGTGGATGTTACTCAAGTGGCCATGCAATAGTGGACTCCAAAGAGTCAAAGGTCGATAAGTGATTAAACAAGTTGACTAAGAGGTTGCAATTCAGAAAGAAATAGTGGAAGTATGATGCAAGTCATCTTTCATTCATGCATTACATGCCTTATGCATGTTATGTAAGAGGAAGCAGAGTGGGCCTTTTCAAAAATGTCTTGATAGTTTGAGGCCAATGTACCTTCTTCTACATAAAACACTATAAACTCCAGTCTTGAGTAATATGGTTGTCTATTATGAAAGTATCAAATAAGATCTTTAGGTTCCTCCGATGGGGGATGTTAAACCTGGCATCATTGGCGTGGTTCTCCCCTGCATCTTCTGCTTTTGTCTCCTGTGTGTTTTACTCTGTTTTGCTGGTCTAGATGCTTCGGACACTTTGCCACTACTGTTCAGTGCCAAAGTGCAAGTGCTCCCTTGGTAAACTAATGTTATGGATTGGTCATTCCATGATTGACTATTTAATGTACCTGTCAGACCCTAGTACAGTGCACCATGTGTGCTTGGGGCCTGTAAATCAAATGCTGCTGGTGGGCTTGCAGCACTGATTGTGCCACCCACAGAAGCAGTCTGTAAATGTAACTCTGGCCTGTCATTGCAGAGCCTGTGTACAGTCTGGTACTGCCATGTCGACTTGGCAAGTGCAGCCACTTGCCAGACCATAACCTTCCCTTTTCTTACTTGTCTGACACCCCTAAGGTGGGCCTATGTACCCCTGTGGGCAGGGTTCAGTGTATGTGAAAGGTAGGACATGCCCTGATGTGTGTGGCATGTCCTGATAGTGAATTTCTTTCAATTTTGTTTCTCACTATTGCAAGGCTACCTTTTCCCATAGGACAGAATGGGGAGTTTGTTTATAACATCTTATACACATAATTGGCCCTGGGAACAGTGTAGGGAAATAAAGTTTAGTATGCCTGAACTCAGAATGTCAAAGTGCATCTGTTAGAAAGGGGGATTTTTACATCTGTGTTTGAAAGTACCACTTTTAGATAGTAGGTATTTTCTTGCCTAACCATCCAATGTGCCTCTGCTAGGCTTGTGTATTGCATGTCTGGCTTTGGGGTGTCAGGGACTGGGGAGGAGCAGTGGCTCTAGAGAGCCTGATGAGTCAGGGCTGGGCTGAATAGGCCTGGTCTGTATTTGGAGTGGTGGGAGGAATAGCATCTGCACCTGAATAGTGCTGTGCCTGTCTTCCACAATGATGGCTCCGCCCCCCTGTGGTATGTCTGGAGCCAGGGCTCAAATTGACAATGGAGGTTGTTGTGCACTTGCAAAGTGCCCACAGAACTGGTTTTGGCTGGGTACAGACACTCTCTGCCTTCAGGGAACAAAGGAGTTTTGGGTATAAAGAGAGGGGCCCAGACCTCAGACGTTTATCACTTCTGGGAAATCAAGAGGAACCTTTGCCAAGGAGAAGAGCCGCAGAAGCTGAGGAGTAAAACTGCCTCTGTGCTGTTTGCTGTCTGGGGTTGGCCTGCAGTGGCTACTTGCTGCCAAGGAAAGGAGAAAAGGACTTTGCTGTTTGCTGTGTCCCCTGCTTGAGGAAGATCTCCAAGGGCTTGAAACTGATCTTGCCTCCTATTCTGAAGTCTCAGGGACATGAAGACTTCACCACCAGCTCCCCTGAACTTCCTTGCAGGGAGTTCTGACCTGCAAAGAGGTGCCTGCTGTTGTTTTAGACCTCTAGAGACATTTTTCCGCTGGGAGCTGGAAGAATCCACGCATCGTCCCGGATGGTCTCATTGCATCGAGGCGCCAAGTTTTTCGCATCGTTGGGGGATGCAGTAAGAAACCGACGCATCACCTCCCCACGCAGTAAGAAACAGACGCATCACCTCCTCTCCAGTAAGGAACCAACACATCACCTCCCCTGCGCAGCAGTAAGAAATGGACGCATTACCTTGCCTGGAGCAAGGAACTGACTCATCACCTTTCCTGAGTGTATGAAATCGACACATCACCTTCCTTGCGTCCATTTTTGTTTGTTTGTGTGACGCAACCCAGGTACTTTGTGTGAAAGGTGTCACATCTGCAATTAGCTTTGACTGAACTATTTCTACCATCTGAAATTCATATTTTTTATTACTGTATTGTGGATTTTTGTTGTTTGGTCTTGTTTTGGTTTAGATAAAGATTACTTATTTTTCTAAACTGGTGTGGTGTCCATTTGTAGTGCTTTCACTATATTACTGTATGTGTTCCCAAATACTTTACACACTGCCTCTGAGATAAGCCTGTCTGCTCGTGCCAAGCTACCAAGGGGGTGAGCAGGGGTTATTTTAGAAGTGTATCCCCCTTACCCTGACTAAAAGCCAGGGGTCCTATTTGGACAATAGGGCCCCTGCCAATTAGAGACCCCCATTTCTAACAGTGGAGTATTCTTACATATGCAGAAAGCACACTCAACTAGGTCAAAACTCCATTTGAAGCATTGAGTAATCAGGTTCATGCATCGCATGATTGTTAGCTTGGTTTGGTAGCTTGGGTCATGCTCATGCAGAGTGTAAAGGATGTTTTCATATCGCAATGTCACAACCTCAGCAAATAGATGGATTCATGAAAATACGCTTGCCTATCCTGTTCGCCTGTGAACAACAACACTTTGGACATCTTACTATATAGGCAGATTTAAATAATTCCGAGAATGAATGTTATTGTATTTGAGTTTCATTGAATATGAAGTGAGCGTAAAACTAGCAGATATTCACTGTATTTCAATGAAAGACATTGAACGTTTTTGAAAGGAAGAGGAGCTAAATGCACAGGATTCCGTTTAGTACTAGGCGCCAAGAGAGGTCTGGTTTGCTGGTATGAAAAATACTACATGGTACATGTTTTTGTACAAGGTGGTTTTTGGAAAAAAGAAAGAGACTTGCATAGTACTGTGAGAAATCTCATTGCAAAGGTAACCGCTGTCAGGGCATTTGTTGTAAACATCCTTGTGACAGCAGCATATTAGAAATCACCCAAAAGAAGGCCTGGGGATGTCTTGAGAATGCAGGACAGGATCAGTCTTGTGAGGATTTTGTCTAGGCTTTGTTAAATTGGGATTTATCTGCTTGTGAGCAGGTGTGAAACTTGCCTTGAGGCTTACATAGCAGAATGCATTCCTTCCATTCTCGACAAAGATCCTACACACAAGAAAGCTCCTAACAGATTTATGTAAGAAAGGACATGTCTCTATACATTCTTAACATTTTCCTGCAAATTTCCTTCTAAACTTTATTGAAAGCATACTAAAACTGCTCGTTCGATGTCCACTGTATTTTTACTTATGGTTCCTATTTCTTAGTTTTTATTATAGTCTGGAGAGTTATCACTGAATGACGCCTGTAACAAATTGTTATTGTAACTGAACTTCATTGCATATAAATTATATTTAAAAAATGGCACAGATATTAATTATCATAATGTTCAGGATTGTTTTATAAAGGCCTGCCAGGTGCCAGTACCCACCTAGTTCCGTGCACATGGTAAATTATGTTAAATATTTGTAAAGTGGGCACCCTTAACCGACATTTTCTGCTTGAGGAACTGTAATAGAAACGTCTGCATGTAGATAAGTAGTGTGACAGCATGTGTCCACATACTTTTTAGGTCTCGCCCTGGAACAGGGACAGAGACTCTATAGCTGTCTGATGCCGGGGAATGAGGGACACAAAACTGGCACGATTTTTAGCAGTCGGATTTGGCTGCGCGAACGCGCACGTTCTGTCCTGCGCCGCCCTCCCAGCCTACTGCGCATGCGCCGCCCTCCCAGCCTACCGCGCATGCATGCATGCACACAGACACAGACACACACACACACACACACACACACGTCGCAGACAGACACTCGCTCACACACACACCCCCTCCCCCACAGTCACACACACGCACTCCAAGACACATACACACACGCACGCACACACATACACACACATACACAGGCCGCCCCCCCCCGCGCCTACATGCTCCTCTCCCTCCGCCCGCCCGCCGCTCAGCAACGCACTCACCGGCTTCCTCTCCTCAGCTGCAAGGCCCGGCAGCAGGACTCTTCTTCCCTCCTTCGGCACCGGGGCGCAGGGTAGGCTCCTGCCTGCTCCGGTGCTCCCTGCTCCCAACACGGCTCCAATCGCGGCTCTTCCGTGGGAGGCGGGGTAGGCTCCCGCCCTCCTACTTCCTGTTTCCGGGTGTCGCGCCGGCCTGCCTGACTTCCTGGTCGCAGGCCGGCAGAGTAACGAGGATGTTTTGCGGTATGTATTTATTTAGTTAATTATGCATTTTTATATAGCGCAGACTTTACCCGAAGGCGGTATTTATTTATTTATGTATTTATGCATTTTTATATAGCGCGGTTTGAGTTAGTACTATCATTGTAGTCTAATTATTTTTTCCCACCATTAGTGTTATTTTTCACTGTTTAACTACTTGTTCCCATCTCTGTACTCCGATGCACTTGGTAAAGCAAAAAAGACTTCCCTGTCTGGAAGTGGTATACAGCAAAGGAAACAAATTAAAGTGAACAGAATTCCGCAGGTTAACATCGCGGTTATCTGAGGGAGGTAAATGCTTGCCTTAGAAGAATTTGTTCAATGTAGAGGCGCTGAAACAAAAGATCAGCGTCACTTATACGGATCTGTCAAAATGTCAAGCTGAATAACTTCAGACGTTTCCACTGTGATGCTCAGTTTATAATAATTAGTGCAATTTTGTAGCAAGTATTTCAGATTGTGCAAATCTTCCCATCTGCACGCAGTGTGGGTTTTAACAGCGGTATTTCAATAATAGACTGCCAATTTATCATGATCAGTTAAAGCGCTTGCCTAGTTAATCTATCCATTTCCCTTCTTTGTACATAAATTAAATGGGGTAGATTGACATTCATTTAGCGATCAATGTTGACAAGATAGCTATTATTCCAGCAACAGTGCCCCAGCTTTAAGGAACCAAGGACACAAACTAGACACTTTGGTAATGAGGCGCATGTTATTGGTATTAGCTATTTATAAAGGGCAGATCTTGTCTGAAGTAAGAGTGCTCCACGGGAGAGCGGAGGGAGAACAAGGCAGGGGTGCTATATTTGGGGATAGGAGAAGCACCGATAGCAGGTTGGCCACAGAGAATGGGGTTGACTATTAAGGAAAATATGGTAAATGGAGTGCCTTTTCAGCTTCTTTCTAAAGAGGAAGAGAGCAATCAGCAGCACTTGTACTTAAAAAAAAAACTAAATTGCAATTAGTGCGCAAATCACTAGCAAATGTAAATGGTAAAGAACTACTGAATAAGTTTTAATCATCCGTGAACAACAGGGAGAGAGAAATGGTCTTTATTCTGAATAATTCAAGACAACAACTTAGACTGGATCTGAAGTAGATGAAAAACGCTCTCTCTGCGACCCCCACTGTCAATGTCAGTAGTGGTTTATTGCATTGTAGTAGCGTTTATAAAACGCTTTCCATGTAGTATCCACATTCAGCATGTCCCCATAGGAGCAACACAATGTAGGTCTTGAATGCTTTACTGTAGGTAATTAGTAATTAGACTCTCGGTAGCGGCTCTGGAGGGCTCAAGGGGGGGTCGCAAGGTAAAGGGTGGTGCGGCGGTGCAATTTTTCAAGCGTCTCAGAGCGCTGTTGGGTGATTGAAGCACTTTAGAATGCTTTTAGGGGCATTTGTAACAAAAAACAAGCTGTTTTTGTGTGCTTGCTTTGGAGCTCTATTGTAGTGCAGTTGTTAGGCAGGTGGTGAAGCAAGCACTGTTGTTCCTCCCCAGTTAAGAACTTAGCCCTTTTAGCGCACCCTTGATAGCACTGGGCAAAATTGAGCAATTTTTAAATTGTTTTGAGGTATTTGTGTGAATTAAGCACGTTGGGTGTGTTTTGGTAGCATTTGGTGCAAAATTAACCATATTTAGAGCGTTTTAATGCTTTTTGAAACACATTTGGTTTTCTGCCTGAGCGTGTTGCTTGGGTGCAGTTAACAGCATTGATTGCCCTTCACTTAGCAAAGGTTTCGTTGACTCTGTGAGAATGCCAGGTGGAGTTAGGAAGGGCGCCAAGCGGACACACCCTTGTAGTAATATGAACGAAATGATGGAACGCAGGATGGAACGCAGGATGGATGTGATAAATTGGATTTTATTGCTTTTGAACCCACAGGGCCGACAAGGGGCCCGCCTGTAGACGCAGCAGTGCCTGCAGAAAGGCCTAGAAGGCCAGCAGTTGCACCCCGTGCAACATTCCACCAGTGAAGAAGCGTAGTAGAGGGCAAGGGACAAGTAGTTAAGGGGGTCAGGACCGCGGGTCACCCCTGAGGTTATGCCGGTTGACAGTGTAAGTGGTGGTGAAAGTCAAGGCAGTGCTTCCTACAATGGCAGTGCCAGCGGCGAACAGCAGCATTGTACGGAACTGTAATAGCAGCATGGCGATTGGGGTCATGCTGGCAGGCAGTTCAGGGCAGCCATAGTTGATAGCCAACCTAGCGATTCTTTTGCCCGGGCTTTCAAATGGAGAGGTGTGAGTCACACCTTTAATAAGGGGTGCATTGGCAGGTGTAGCGGAGACGGACCATGTTGAAAGAGCCAGGAGGCTGGTGGCACAGTCTACCAGACCTCGCGGTGGCCAGTTTAGCACTCAGGATAAGGCATGCCTATGAGGGGACATATTGCACGTATCGCAGGTTTCAGGAAGTCAAAGAGTTGGGAGACTGGTTTTCACCCAAGTCAGTAATCGCACTTCTGGAGTCCCAGAAAGGGGAGGGGCGACAAATGTCCTATGCCAAGTGACATAATGTGGCAATTTTCTTTTTTGCAAAGATGTTGGGGTACCCAGATAGGACAAATGCTTTCCTGGTGCAATGAGTACTGCTGAAAAGAGATTAATTAAATATTGCCGCGCTTTCTGAACATTCCCATGAGATGGCAGTCCAACGATCCCTTTCCAGGCAGTAGCTTCAGGTGTCACGGAAGCAGACAAGGAAGTGAGCCCCTTAATTGGCATTCCTCGCGGTTTTGACACAAACCTTAGTTGCCTCAGTGGAATTACTGGAGTGCGCATGTGTTTACACCAATAGCCCGCGCAGACCTATCAAGGACCTTTACAGTAAAGCCAGCATATTGGTACGTCCCTGGTAGCACCGTGGGCCCGTCTAGCCCCAATTAACCTCTTCTTTATTGGTTTCCAATAGGTTTACTCGATGTGATTAGCACCTTCAGGGGCAGAGCTACACAATCTTAGTGTCTCTAACAGGAAGGCAGCCAGGTTCACAACACATATTGCATTGCAAATGCTATAGGTGTCACATTTGTGAAAGTTAAAACTATTGGCATTGTAAATGACAAAGCTATTACTTTAGCTATTACTATAGCTAAATAAAAAAAATGTAATTCGCAATACCAATGGCTCAAACTTTCCTAATGCGAGACCTATTGCATTGCAAATGCTTGTTTCCTTTCTCTTTTTCTCTCTTGGGGAATTACATTTTCCTATTGGTAAACCCTTAACTCTGCACCCATCACGTTTTGTTGTAATCCTTCCTCGTGCCCTACCTAAAATGTACTTACTTCTGCCCTCAGCGTATGTTTGAGGATTGTGCTTGTGAAATGCCTCAGGTTGGTCGCCAACCTGCCCTGCAGTTTCCACAGATCCCCTCATATTGCAAGTTTTCCAAACAGAAATTTCTCCATCCTGGTAGATTTTCTGTGCGAACATATTTCTTTTGTGAAGGTGAACGCCCTAATCCAGATGAAAGTATGTTTTTGCTCTTCTAAGTAAGCCTGAGTTGTACACAATGGTTCGAAGATCAGGCCAATAAAACACTTAAGCTGATACGGTATCTGTTCCTTATTCCAATCGCGCTATCCATGATTTCTGTCCCCAACCAAACCTTGACTTAAAGCAAACCCAATGTATCTTTACGTCACGGGAAGCTAGAACTTTGCTTTCACATGAGCCTCTGATCATTCCGTAAAGCGGCCACAGACATGTTTTACAGCAGTTTGTTTTGTGGAGAGAAACCTATCAAGTTATTCCTATTTGCCAAGTAAAGCAGTGCCGTTATGTAGACTTTTCTATTCTTTTGCCAATTTACCCGTTTCGCCAAGTTATGTTATTAGGCATCTGTGTCTGTAGTGAACATAAAGTGAAAAGAATGCCACAGACCTAGACGTGGAATAGTGGGGAAGGTTATGGCCAACAAGAGGGTTGGATAGGGCGATTGAGGGCGAGAGAGGAGAAGGCGAGCGCATGAAATGGATTTTTATCACATATTTACGTTTCCTCTCTAGTTCCACATCTCAGTTCTGTTTTTCAGATTCTTCTCCTTGTAGCTCCTTTCCTAGTTATTGCTCTTGGACTTTCATCCTTATCGTTCTGCAAAGGCCAGTGCCGTTAATGCTTTACTTGTTGCAAAGGGCATGCAGTTTTCTTCCATAAAAATGACTCAGGATCTATTTGCATGCTCCAAAGTGCCACTAACTGCTCCATGATAAATCTGCTCTGATTAATGAAAGTCTAGTTCAGTCTAACAGGGATGTTTACAACATATTGATGCTTCCTTAAAGCCGACCTGGCAAATAAATGAATAACTTAAGAAAAGTGGAACACTGAAGAAACATGATGTAAACCTATTGCGCCACAATCTGTCATAAATCTGTGGCTTTTTCTCAGAAAGGTCTCCAAATGTTTGCATCTGAATGTAGCTGCACTTGGCTCCATTTGAAATGGGAATCTCCAAACATTCTCAGCAAATCTGGTCATGGGAACTATTTTCTCTAACGCAGTCTGATGATTTTTCTAAGTCCATGAGTTTTTAACTATAGAAATGCCTTAGCTTCTGACAAGGTTAGAACATCTATAGAGAGAAGGTACTGTCCTGCTTTCTCAGTCAGTGAGATCTTCGCTCTGTGTAAAGACATACAGCTAGATTCATCATTATCCAGTTTTGCGAGTCCTTAATAGCGATTCATAAGGAATCGCTATTAAGGACTTGCAAAACGGGATTCATGTAGGAATTGCAAAAAATATTGCCTAAAGGCCCATAGGAATGAATGGGGAGTTATTCCTTATTTGCGATTAGCAATTTGCTAATCGCAAATAAGGATGCGATTTCAAGGGTGCCAGGGGTGTAGCACCCCTGAAAAGCAAATATAGCCAGATGTTGCGCACTCACATGTCCAAAGGACATGTGTGTGTGTAACGTACCACTCAGAAAAGTGCACTTTAGTTTTCGCTATTTACCACGAAGTCTGACTTCATGGTAAATAGCGGCCGGAAATTGCGAATTCGCAAATTGAAAATGGTTGATGAATTGCATTTAAGGAATCTCAAATAGAGATTCCTTAAATGCAATTCCTCGCAAATATGCGATTTCGCAATTAGCGATTTTTGCATTTGGGATGATGAATCCCAAATGCAAAAATTGCACTCGCAAAGGTCCAGATTCTCAGGATCTGCCCCTTTGCGAGCCGTTTTCGGCTTGATGAATCTAGCTGATAGAGGCCAGATTAACGGCCCTGTCACACAACACAGCGCAGCACACAAAGTTGCTGCGTTGCATGACAGGAAGAGAGGGGAAAGCACCATGAGCCTCATTTATGAGGAATTGGCGATGGGCAGCGCCGCAATTCTTCTTACTGCACTGCGCTACACCAATGTGAAAGGGCAGGAATGCACCATATTTATGAAATATGGTACATCCCTCTCCTTTAACATGCGCACAATTTGCTGCCCAGCACCAATGTATGTTATGTTATGAAAAACAGTGGTCCTAGACCTAATTTTAGATAGAACAAAGCAAGCCTATAATCTTAAGTTCCTTATTTTGAGCTTTAACATCAATTGCTCACAGTATTAAATACAATCATTAGACTGATAATGCAACAACCAAGACTAACCTGTTGGAGAATAAAGGATTTTTATTCCACCAAATTTCAACAGTAAATTAAAGGTTCATTTACTTATAGACACATATGGTACACAAGGAGGATACTCATAAGAACGTGCAAGAGAGAGGTGCTCAAGAAATGAAAGGATGAGTGGAAAGAGCAAAAGTTTGTGATTTTTAAAAAAGAAGTATAGACTGGTTCACCGATCCCAGTCACTTTTTCCTTGGCCACATTTGGTATTCAAACATTGTTCTTTATCACTAATGTAACACAATACAGATTCTTGTGTAGCATGTTTTCACAGATTAGGGCAGTTCGTGGTCCAAGAGGGGTTATGAGGGCATCGACGTTTCGCCCCGACTTAATGCTATGGGGTACGTGGGGGCCTCAGCCTGCGGGTCATATTCAGGATGGGAGGGCAACCTCAGTACCAAAGTTGTGTCAAACTCCTATGTGAAGATCAGGTTAGTAAGTGTAATCATTAAGTGATGCAGGGCATTGTCGGGTATCTCCAAAAATGTGTCATAAGGCTCACCGAGTCCCACATAACAGTCAGTGGCGGTGTCCTAATCCCATTAGGAAGGGTATAGTCCTCTTCTTTACGGGTGCTTTTGTTGTCACTGCAAGGATGCAGATATATCAAGTGCTTCGTATCAATAGGTACACTGGGGATGGCCGCGGCCTCATCCCAACTAGAAGGGTGAATTCTCCTTCCTCAAGTGTGCCGTCGAGGTCACTTCTTGGATGGAGGCGTCTTCAGTCCGCGTTCCGAATCTGGGAAGGCCTTAACGCTGTGCATGCACACAATTTGCTGCCTAGCGCCAATGTAGTCACAATGGTTGCATTTGAGCTGGGCTGCAGTGAGCCAATCAAATACTGCTGTAAGACAAGTTTTTACATGGAAAGAGGAAGACTCATGTTCTTTCCAGGTAAACAGAAGCTGAGTATCGTCAGCATACACGATTACTTTAGCATCCAAGTCTTCAGCTATCCAGCTGAGGGGTGACATATAGACAATGAAAACAGTGGGCTCAAGACCGATCCCTGGAGAACCCCGGTGAGATTTCTTGGTGGTTGATGCAAAGGGGGGATCCAGACTTGCTGAGTTCTGCCCTCCAGGAAAGAGTTTGGGCACTTCCTAGCAGAGCCTGTGATACCAATCTCCTGAAGGTGGGCCAGGAGCAGGGAGTGAGGCACAGTATCAAAAGCAGCTGACACGTCAAAAAGGACCAGAGCTGCCCTGCCCCCGCTATCTAATGTTTCACGTATGGCTTCCAAGATTTCCAGCCATGCAGATTCCATACTGTAGGAGGCTCTGAAACTGGATTGGGCTCGGTGAAGGAGGCCGTGCTGTTCCACAAACATGGTCAGTTGTTTGGTGACCACTTTCTCGCAAACCTTGGCCACAGCGGGGAGCAAAAAGATAGGACGATAGATGGCAGGGAGACATGGACATGCCTATGCTGCGGACGCGTGCAGCGAGTGCACTGCTGGTGCACCAAAGGCAAGACCGCCTGTGCTCGTCTGTGCCCGGATCTCATCCAACACCAGCTTTGCTGCTCGTTTGTCTACGTTCTCCCCTCAGGTGAGAGCCTGTACTAGGGAGGTGCTTTTAAGATTAGGAAGCAGTATTTGCCTCCCTTCAAGTGTCTTTTCACCTCGCATAGATCATAACAAATTGTTGCATCTGTGACTGTTGTGGGTTTGCGCTGCCTTGCTCACTGCGGGAATCCTTAGTGAGATTGAATACCTACTGCAAACGGAGTAACTCACAAGATTTACCGATGTCACCCCTTCCTGATGAGCAGCCTTTATATAGGGCCTGTATCATGACCTGTAGATCACTTCCTAAACACTCCTCTGATATCTTTTATCAACTATCTGATATACCTGGGATTTTCCATTTTTGACTGAAACATGACTGAAGGAAACTTCAGCACCTGATATAGCACTTGCCAGTCCCAAAGGATATCATGAATTATGTGTTAACTATGAAGGAAGTAAAATGGGAGGTGGAGTCACTGTCATATTTAGGGGCTCTTTTGAAGGAACCTCAACCCCACTGAGGCAAGCAGGGAATTAGGAAATCCTAATTTTTAGCTTTAAATTGGCTACCTCTTTTTTATTGTCAGAATTCCTGATATATTGACCCCCATTGTCCAATTAGTTGTTTTCTCCAACTGTTTGACACAATTTCTCAATTGTCTTTTCAA
The DNA here is from genome assembly GCF_964261635.1 of Lissotriton helveticus. Lineage (NCBI taxonomy): Eukaryota > Metazoa > Chordata > Amphibia > Caudata > Salamandridae > Lissotriton > Lissotriton helveticus. The sequence continues at coordinate 732,052,222 of NC_136059.1, read as the reverse complement.
TCTTCCAATTTGACTGTTCTCTGGTATTTTAATTTGCATGTGAATGACCCCAAATGCTCTCATGCTGCCCAGCTCAGTCTCACTTTGCAGGCATGAACCTCCCACAATTGGCCCTGTCCCCTACACATAAGGCAGGACACAGTCTCAATCTGACTTTTTCCAATGTCACTGATTTGAAAGCTTTGCTGGCTGAGTATCTCATTTGGTTGGATCATTTTCCCATTAATTTCTCCTTTTATAGAGTGTCAAAACTGAGAAGCTAGATATCCCTCCGGCTCTTACCATAGGATGGCATGAAATCTTAGAGGCACCTTTCTCCCAAATGCTACAATCCACTTCCCATTCCCTAATGGGAGTTCTTGATACGAATGTGGACAATTTTAATAAATGGATCCCCTATGCACTTGATCGTGGGATGCCACTGAAACCTCTGCATCCTTAGTACTCCCTTTAACTAAGAGAAATTTCGCACAACCTCATCATCCTCTTTTCTCCAATTTTCTCATGATTCCAAGGAATTTTGCCTGAAGGAACTATAGAAATGTAAATCAGGTTTTCCTGTGGACCCTTGCCCACACTGAATTCTTAGTATGATCTCCCATAACATTAACGCAATGCTCAATAAAATTTGGAACACCTCCTTGTAAGTAGGTCGTTTTCCCTCTGATTGGAAACAAGCTTTCCCCTTGCCCCTTCTTAAGAAACCAAATTAAGACCCTGCCATTCTGAACAATTTCAGACCCATAACCTTTTTGTGGACGGCTGTTGAAATCTTGAAGAAATTGATAAATCTCCAGTTATCTTCTTTTGTGGAAATGAATGGTCTACTTCATAACTTACAGTCGTGCTTTCAACCTACATTACTGGAGGTTACATAGTACATTAAAGAGAACCTGGACTGTGGACCCTAGCGATGGTGGTTTTGTTGGACTTGCCTGCTCTGTTCAATATGGTCTCTCATGTCACCCTATTAGACATACTTAGTTCAGCAGGTATCAAAGGCAGGGCTCTCTCTTGGGTGAAATATTTCTTATGGCTGCTTTGATTTCTTTTGAAAATGCATGAAGGTTCCTGCACCATTCCAACACTGTGAGCATGTCTGTGTGAGTTAAAGTGAGAGAGAGTCAGGGAAGGAGTAAGTCAGAGTGAGTGAGGATGAGTTCCCGTAAGCATGAGTATGGGTGATAATGAATGAGATTGAATGAAAGAGAATGACAGTGAGTGTAACTGAGTTTTACTGTGTTTGAGGCACAGTCAGACAGTAATTCAAATTTAGTCAGAGTGAGTGGCACTGAGTGGGACAGAGTGGGACAGAGTGGAATGAGTGAATTAGTGAGACAGAGTGAGATTGAGTGAGTCCGAGTGAGTCAGAGGGAGACAGTAAACGTAGGGGGTTATTAACAAGAGGCATATGCGGTCAGAGAGTAAATTTTTTTAGACATCCCGGTGGCTCAGGCCTCTCAGTCATATCTCTGAGGCGATGCAAAACCACCCTGTGTGGATTTGCATGGTCTCATAGATATGAAGTAAGACAAAGCAGCTCTAAGAGATGCATGCCTTACTTTGAGTCAAGGAGGTGTTCCATGAGCGTTGCTGTGGGTGCTCCACCGCAACAACCATCGATTTTGACACTACCCCGGATTTACAAATTCACGTAAACCTGGGCCAGTGCCAAAACATTATGCCTCCCAAGAGCCCAGGTGTAACGAGGAGAAATGTTTGGTCCTGCAGAATACAGCAAACATAGAATGAGGACCACACCTATGTGGATTGTTTTTATGCTGGAAGGTGTCCCTTCCTGAACAAAAACAATCCTTCCATCAATAGAGAACAAATGTGCCTGTGTTGGTGATAAGCACCAAATTATGCACCATTGGTGGCTGAAAGGATAGGAATACATGGCATCTCGTAGATACTGTGCGTTCCTGACCTTTCGATTTGGTGTAGGGCAGCACAGAAAAAGAACTTGCTGCACTGCCCTATTCAAAATCTTTGTAAATGAGGCCCTTAGGGCAAGAAAGTGTGAGTGAACCCTTGAAGAATGAGCTCATTAGGGTTCATACCAAGGATTACACCCCACCTTTTTTAAAGGTCACCAGCCACCACTGCATAGTGGCCAGCATTCAAATTTCCCAATGTAAAGAAGTTTAACAACAATGATTGGAAACCAGATTGGTATGTCCAGTCTGGTATGTTTAAAGGATGCCTCTTTCAGTGAAACGTTCAATGCAAAGAGATGTGATATTACTTCTGGACATATACAAAAAATCTGTTTCCATAATTTAAGTTTTCTCAGATAAAGCTTTGACAGACTCATCTGACATTGATAAAGCATTTACTGAATATCAATCTTGCCTATATTCCCAAGCAGCAGGTGTGCATATTAATAGGTTTCCTATACATAATACTCCAGTCACTTTTTCACTTAGTGCTTGAAAAAAATCTAGAGCTCCCCATTCTGTCAAAAAAATAAACAGGTTGTTTTAGTACCCCCCATGTTAGACCTGTTGGCCTTAGGCTGGCCTTCCCCCAAATGTTTTGCATTACTTCTCCATTTTTGCTGGTCTCACTTTTGTTGGTCATAGGAATCTGTTCACTTTTCTACTGCTGACCAGTGCGAAAAGGCTTGTGCTCTCTCCTTTAAACATGTTAGACTTGGCCTACACCCAATTGGCACATTTAATGTGTCTGTAAGTCCCTAGTAAAAAGATGCTACATTTACCCAGTGCCTGGTCATTAAATGCCATTAGTAGGCCTGCAGCACTGATTGTGCCATCCACTTAAACATGTCTCTGATCCGCTATTGCAGCCTTTATGTGCAGCTTAATCTACAAGTTTCGACCTAGCAAAGTTCACCTTTTGCTAGGCCTAAACCTTCCTTTTTATTACTTGTAATTCACACCTTGTGTAGGCCCTAAACAACTCATAGAGCAGGGTGCAGTGTATTTAAAAGTTGGACATGTAGTTTTAACTTTCCCATGACCTGGTAATGAAAGACTCTTAAATTCACTTTTCAGCACTACAAGGCCTAACTATCCAATAGGTTAACATTGGTTTAAAGCTTTTAAGAAGTGATAACATTCAACTAGGAGCAGGTTGTAATATCAAGTTTGATGTCAAAACAATTGTCTCTTAAAGTTAGATTTTAATTCCCAATTCTGAAAATGCCACTTTAGGAAAGTTGTCTTAGCATTACATCAGCAACTTAATTGAAGGTTATACAATAGTTTTATATTTGGAAAATACATTTCAAAAGACAGGTGTTTATATATATTTGTCAAATTTTTATAGAAAAAATAACAATTCAAACTTGAAAACACAGGGGTTCAGAATATATATCGCATACTACATTGACACTGATCATTGCAGTACATTTCAAAATTAGAAAGCTATTTGTCAATGTATTTAAAGCCCATTTTCTTAATATACAGCTAGAATCTGTTACAAAACAGAATGGCTAGTCTCTAACTAAATGTTTAACAGTGGCTAAAAGGAAAGATGGGCTATGCCTCAACGTTTCAGTCTCGGTTGTTGTACATCTGTGAGAGCATCTTCAGAACTGTATACGTGAAGATATGAGGTCAAGAGGCGTATGAATGGCTGAGACTGCTTGTCTGTACTAGCAAAAAGTCAAACAATGTGAAAGCACCAGGAAATTCTTTCGGTCCCACTATAGAGTTTGTAGCAGTAATGTTCGGACTGCGTCTATTCTGGGTAACTCAGCATATGTATGAGTCTTCAATGCAATTAACCATCTATTGTTTAAGATTAGGTCTCTGGAGCCTAGTCAACACCAGTCTGAAAGCCGAGCAAGTTAGACGGTTTTGCAGCGATCCTGTTGTGAATTAAACTGTACAGCGCAAACACAGTGAACTTTCACCAAAGACTACGGTATGATCAAAATGTATCTGCTCTCTTCCCATGTTATAATAAACTCCTTGCTTGAAAGACATGACCAGGCTCCTGAGACCAGTTCTTAAACAACAGCCTCTTAACCTTACAGGGGTTCTATTATCTTCATGAAAATATACAATTCTGAAGATGGTCTCACAGATGTACAGCAACTGAAATGTCAAGCACATAACCGATGCATAACCCAACTTTCTTTTTAATCATTGTTAAAGCTATTCTATAACCTTCAATTAAGCTGCAATGCCATGCTAAGACATCTTGCATGATCTACACATTCATTTGTAAATCTGTTTTCTGAACAAATCCCTTGTTGCCATTCTTACCTACCTGACTGTAACTGTAAGTACTCAAGTCCAGAAGGCAATATTGGATTGCTCTTGTGTATGTTTAATACTTTTATCAAGTGGCCATTATCTTGTCCCAACCATTTGTTGTCTGCCGCCTGAATCCTGGGTCACAAAACTAAGTGTAGTCGACAGGTGGTCTTTGTTTTTTGCTCCCAGAGAGTGAAACAAATGGCCATAGGTGTTGGCAGGATGGCCCTTATTTGACGTGACGAGGGAGAGGGGCTGTTACCTACCACACTTGCACATCACAAAGGTTATGCCTGGGTGCACTCACAAATGGTTTGTCATTTACCTTTTGTGACCCCCAGACAAGCTAGGGGAGGGAGGCAAGACATTCCAAACACCTGTGGTGTTCAGACATGGCATATAGTTATTTTGTTATAATTATTTATCATTTTTCATACAGCATAAAACATTTCAATTCATTAACCTCAAAAGTAAACAAAGATCAATCACATAAGGATTAACACAGATGACACTGTACCAGAAAAACGAATATAGGGGTTTATTCATTAGTGGTGTTGTTGGCCAATAACAAGGAATCCTCAGGGGTCCTAACTGTTATTGTGTGGAAAAGTAAATTTTGCCATGTTCTGTGTCCCTACGCCTCATCCATCATAGGTTATGTGTGCATGACCAATATGCATATGTTATTCCCCATGTCTGATTAATGACGCAGTTACAGTTGTGTCCATCCCTAGTATGCCAGTTTTCCAGTCCTCGTGAATACTACGAATATCAGGCCTATGTAAAGTTATGTTGCCACGTTTCTCAGTGTGCACGTTATTTCATTATAAAGTCCCCGTTTCTAGGCCTCAACAGGGCCCGGACCACAGATTCAGCTCCTGTCTCCTGAAAGCCTCGCTGAGGAGCGATACAGCCCCCACCTGTATCCTCGACCCTTCACTTACTTCCTGCCTCGCAGTGCCCGGTGCAGCTTGGCTCTGCCTCTGAGTCTGTCAAGAGTATGTTATGAATCCAGCTATCAGTTCAGTCCTTCTTCTCTGCATTCCTAAGCTACTGAACTGCATCAATAGTTTCCATCATTGTCTAGCCTATTCGGCTCCACGTTAGAGAAATACTGTATTAATGGTCATTTAATATTCTTCATCACGCACTACGTGTAGAATAATGCATGGTCCAGTCTTAGAATCAAGTTAGCTTTTCCCCTCATGACTTCTAGTTTATATCAACATGTTCCCTAAACATCAGATACCAGATAGGGTTCAGGCACATGTCGCTCCGACCCTCCAGACTCAAGTCTCTGCTCCTAGCACAGAGTTCGTAGCCCCCAGCTTCTCCTAGTAACACGTCATTGCCAGTTTACGCGCACCATTAGGTTAGAGGTCCCGGCTCCTTAGGTAGCCCCCTCCAATGATTCCGCCCATTCATGACATATTCTGTTACGTTTGCATCACATGTCCATGTATACTCCCAGTTACACCTACTTTTACTGTTATCTCTCGCGACTGCTACGCGTCACGCCTTCTGCTCCACCCACTGTTACGCCTACTGCAATGTAATGCTATGTGTTTGCGCTATGTATATAAGTTGATGTATTGTTATTAAAAGTTAGCGCGCTCATCCCAGACCCGGCCCCAGCAGCTGCTGGGTCATCCTATGCAGGTTGTCCCGATCCTGTCCTTATGCTGTAATAAACCTGCAGATACTCCTACTACCTCGAATCTTGACTCTTATTTTATTGAGCTATCTGTTATTCATTCATACATTCAAAAATAGATCCGGTATTATTTATTTATATACCACATAATGGCGCCCGAATAGGGACTTGCCCTTTCCCCACGCGTCGGTGAAGCCACGCCGACCCCCTGACCCTCTGCAGCCGTGACGGAACCATACCGGCCACGTGCAGATATTTCTGCCTCAAGTATCCCTCAGGCCCACGGAGGAGACGGAGGAGGCGGTCCAGCATCCGAACGAGACGGTGGAGGAACGCGGCGAGTCCCGACCAGAGCCCAAGCCAAGAGTCCAAGGTCCGAGGTATCCGGAGGCCCACCCGTAACTGAAGTCCGAAGTTCGTCGTCCGTCGTCCAGTCCAGTCCGAGGCCTTTCCGTTCTTGCTGCCCGGTGAGTACCATTGCTGGGGTAGTATCTAGACAGGACCAATCTAAATTGACTCCTGGTCCGTGGGTTGGTGGTGCCCAGACTCACAAACGAAGTGTTCACCTAGGTGGATACGGGTCTTGATGCGTCCCTTTATGGGACCGGTATGTTCCGTACTGTTATAGCAGTGCATCCAGTAACTCTAGTCTGTTCCGTTCTCGAGAAATTCTGTTCTGTTTCTGTTCTCAGTATTCCAGGTAATATTCTGTTCGACCTGTCATTTATAATGTTGTTCAATGTATTTCCAATGTCGTGGTATGCCTGAATTGTTTTCCCAATTGTTATTGTTTTTCGTGTATTGTATTGTGTTCCGATTCAAGTTTACAATGCCGCTCTTTTCCAAGTTACGTCAGTTAAAAACTAGAAAGGGTTTATTAGAGGAAGCAGTTCCTGTCCCGCCCAGGGACAGTCCAGGTCATTTTATGTATCAGAAACATGGCATAAGCGCCATATTGTATCTAGATTTATGGGTAGAGTATACCAAACAGTTAGACGAAAAGTATAGATGGCCCGTATCGGGTACATGGGATGCCGAATGTATCATGCGAGTAGAAGAAGCATTATGGAAAAAGAAAGCCAGACAGTCACAGAAAGATGCCATCGAGTTATGGCGTAAGGAAGCCCATAGAAGGACCGAGAAAGAAGTCAGAAAGTCAGAGTTAAGTAGAGAATCCCAGGAACGAGTCCAAGAAAGAGAATTAATCGAGACAGGTGAACAAGTCAAAGCCGAACAGTCAGACAGACAGAGGCATGCCCTCATTAAGGGTATGTATCCTCTTCTTGCCGAAGGTTTGCCAAAAGCGACCCCAGAGGCATCTAGTAATTTCCCGCCACCATTAGTTCCGACCAAGCTACGTCACAAACCGACCGCAGCTGATATTTTTATTTCGTCCTATCTGGACGACACAGTCCCCGAATATGCAAATCCTGTTCGCGCTCCGCCAGTCCCTGTAAACCAGGTAGTTCATGCTCCTCCAGATACCGGGGTGCCCTTAACAGCTTCCCCGGTCCAGCCCGCCATACAAGTCCAGCCCACGTTACAATTACCAACCCTGCCAGGACGAAGAATGTCAGTCGACGATTCTAGTCTAGGGGCCGCAGGAGGAGGTCTTCCTCAAACCCCGCCGCCACACAAGCGTTTAACATTACTCGAATTACATGCTCAAGCGTTACAGCGCACGCCTAAACATCAGTCTGTTACAGAAATCAGGCAAACCCTTAACGAATGTGTCTATGATCCAGTTCCAGGCGAATATAATATGGTTTTATATTCCTTACGTGTAAGGAGAGTGACCGAGTATCTAGTCACCTTACCGAATATGAAAGAAGATCTAGACAGAATATATCGTTTCATCCGTACAGGGGATGATCCAGAAAGTATTGGCGAGATTATGTCTCAAAGGAAAGCCGAGATCCAGCTCATGATATTAAAGTTCCTGATCAATTGTCTAATAAGAGAACAAGATTACCCGTCTAAAGATTCCGCCGAGATGAGAATTCTGACAAGGTGGAGTGATAATATAGCCGAGGGTAAGCACAAGACCGTCAGTGCTATGGAGAGTATGTACAAGAAAATCCGTAAAGAAATAATAAAGATACACGAACAGCGTAAAGCAGCACTAGTAAGCGAGAAAGAAAGTATCTCTGATCCTGAAGAGGAAGAGAACGAGAATCCCGCCAGAATAGCGTATGTAGGAAAATCTAGATTTCCAGATCGCCATTTACGTCTAGAACACAAGTCTATTGTTCATCATCCAGCACCAGAACAAGGTTCTCTAGAACAAGTATTCCAAGCTACCGATCACATTCTGAAATCACGAGTCGGTTACAGTGAATTAAGTACTATGCACGAACAAGAACTAGCCCGATCAGCAGTCCGATGGATTACCGATTCTACCACTTTTCCAGACGAAATAGTGGCACAAATGTTTCTGAAACTGCCCCCAGCCGAGCAACGACTGGTGGGTATGTATATGATCCAGTACCTCATTACTCTGTATGAGGGTCAACACTCTGATCCAGGTCCGTTACACGATATCCTGAACGAGTTACTCCAGTATAGATGGAGAGGTCTAGGTACCGATTTAGTTAGTGTCATTCTAGAACAGCGTCACAAGTATAGAACGTTTCTGAATCCGCATTTTGTTCATGTTTCACCCCCAGAAAGCAAATCATTCTACATAGACAGACAGAATCCGTTACGAGAAGTCCACCCAGTCCAAGGGGCGGGTGGCGAAATGCAACGAGTGTTTGTATACACTCCGATTTCAAAGATGGAACTTCTTGAAATGAAGAAATTAATTCCCTGTCATGACAAAGATCCAGCAGGGTTCCATAGAGAATTAAAAGACATGCTCCGTATGGGAGAATATACTTACCCAGATATCATTAAAATGTTAAAAGTCCCGTTGCCCGCCGGGGTGTATGAAAAGTTAAAGGAAAAAGAATGGGAGGTGGGAGAGAAAAAGATCGATTGGGCAGTCCTAGAAGCAGAAGACAAGGCACGGGTACCAGGTACCGGTCTTGGAGATAAATGTAAAGAATTACCAGAATTACTGATTCAAGTTTTACCCAGATTATTGACAACTAGGAAGGAAGACTGGGATGCAATCTCAGCCTGTAAACAGAAACAAGATGAAGATATTAGTGATTTTTATTCTAGATTTGAGAAATGTTTCAGTATTAACAGTGGTCTCAAGACAAGTAGTGAGTCATACCCTCACCTTTTCGTTACTAAATTAGTCGAGAATTCAAGTCCACAAATTAAAAACCGAGTTCTGAAAGTCGAAAGCACCTGGCAAGCAAACACCCCGTCCCAGATGCTCCAGATGCTCCAGTATCACCAGAATAGAATCAGGGAAGAGCAAGAACACGAAAGAAAACGTATGAAAGACACGAAAATGAAAGTGCTAGTTGCACAATCTATTCCTCAAGACAGTCAGAAGAGGGGTCCGAATCAAGCCAGCCATCCTGCCGCTCCCGTTAAAGGGAACTGCAATTATTGTAAACAGCCAGGTCATTTTATAAACGAGTGTGCAGTTCTGAAACATAACATAGCTACTGGTAAGACTAAAGAAAGACCACGTCCGCCTAGACAAGAACAAGTTTCACAGATTCCTCAGTCACAGAATGCACCACAGACAGTTACAGTACCGCAGCCTATTGCTGCAACACAGCACGTTACATCGCAGATGTACCAGTATGCACAGTCTGAGTATCCAGAGTACCAGCCATATTCATGAAACAGCCTAGAGAGGGAGGTAGGCTTGCCTCTCATCGAGATACCTGTAGATCAAGAAGGTCCCTATGTTCACAGTCAAGTATTAGGGAAAGACAGAAAGTTTTTGATTGATACAGGGGCAAGTAGGACCACAATTAGTCATGCCGAAGTTCCAGGGGCTCCGCTCTCAGGCTCAAGAAATGTTTCCCTTGGATTTTCAGGAAAACCTATCGTTAACGAGATATCAAAGCCAGTTACTCTAGAAGTAGGTCCATTGTCCCGTACTACTGATCTGTTACTTACTAAGTCATGTCCAGAAAATCTATTAGGCATTAAGACACTGAAAGAATTAGGTGCAGTTATTTGCTGTTCCCCAGAGGGAATACGTCTGTTCCTACGTGACTTCAAGGGTCACTATGTATTACGAGATTTTGATTCAAGATTGTCTAAAGTTCCGCAGCATTTATGGGCGCAAGATCCAACTGATGTAGGTTACATGCAAATCACACCCCATCGTGTGACTCTCAAACCAGGTGTAGTGTTACCCCGAATCAGACAGTACAGATTGCCACCTGAGGCTGTAGCAGCCTTATCCAAAATTATTGACGAGCTCATGGCTCAAGGAGTAGTTGTAGAAACTGACTCCAATGTATGTAATTCTCCGATCATTCCAGTCATGAAACGTACTGATCCTAATGCACCTCCAGTATATCGATTAGTGATTGATTTACGAGAGCTTAACAAATGTATTATTCCTCAGTACCCAGTTGTCCCAGATATTTCTTCCCTGTTAACAGCTATTGATTCCGAAGCCACGTTTTTCACTGTCATAGACCTCAAGAATGCATTTTTCAGTGTTCCAATTCATCCAGACAGCCAGTTTCTTTTCGGATTTTGTCTAAATGGAAGGAGCTATATGTTCACACGCGCTCCTCAAGGTTTCACAGAAAGCCCTAGTATTTACAGTCAAGCACTCAAGAGACAACTAGACAACATTCACATGCCAACTGACACTGCCCTGCTCCAGTACGTCGATGATTTACTGATCACAGCCCGTTCTGAACGTGCATGCGAGCGAGCATCCCTTACAGTTCTGTATTTCCTAGCCGAGATGGGGCACAAGGTGTCACCTTCGAAGCTTCAATTCTGTGTCCAGCAAGTGGTATACTTAGGACACTTGCTGTCCAAGAGGGGTAGGCAGTTGACACCCGACCGTATCCAGTTAATAGCGAGTCTTCCCCAGCCCAGAACCCAGAAGGAGGTACGTGCCTTTATTGGCCTTACTTCTTATTGTAGACAATGGATCCCCCAGTATGCATTTCTAGCCAAGCCACTGATACAGTTAACGACACAGGAGGCAGCCGTATCGACTGTCCTCCCTTGGACATCTGAACATACACTGAGTTTCAACGAGTTAAAGAAAGCTTTATGCCAAGCTCCAGTTCTAGCTACACCGAACTACAGTAAGCCTTTTACACTTTTTGTTACTGAACGCGAAGGTACAGCATTATCTGTTCTCACACAAGATCAAGCAGGACAATACAAGCCCTGTGCTTATTTTTCGAGCACATTAGATCCAGTCGCCCAGGCGTTGCCTGCGTGCCTCAAGTCAGTTGCAGCCACAGCACTAGCTATCAGACAAAGTGATTCCATAGTTTTAGGACACTCCCTGACAGTACAAGTTCCACACTCCGTAGAAGTTCTTTTAAACCGAACACAAACTCAGCACTTGACAATTGCACGTTTAACAGGTTATGAATTGACACTGTTCCAGCCACACATAGAAATTAGACGCTGCAATATCCTGAATCCTGCTACACTGTTACCATCAGTTAATTCAAATCCAGCCACACATGACTGTGTGGAAGTAGTTAACATTACGACAAAGCCAAGACAAGACCTGACAGACATTCCGTTACCAGATCCCGACCTGACACTTTATGTGGATGGTTCATGTATGAGAACTAGTACAGGAGAACTAGTCGCCGCGTATGCAGTGACTACCGACACCGAAGTTATTGAAACACACCGTATTGATACCCTGTCCGCTCAAGCAGCAGAGCTAGTCGCTCTGACACAAGCCTGTATACATGCCAAGAACCTGAAAGTTAATGTTTACACAGATTCACGTTACGCATTCGGAGTTGTACACGACTTCGGAGTGCTCTGGCAGGAGAGAGGTTTTATGACTTCTCATGGAACCAAGATTCAGCATGGTCTCCTTATTCAAGCCCTGTTAGATGCCATACATTTACCGACATCCATTGCCATCATGAAATGCAAAGCACATACGAAAGTTACTGACATTATTTCCCAAGGTAATGATCTAGCAGATCGCACAGCCAAGCTTACAGCACAGAATCCAGGCATTCCAGTTAACATAATACATACTCCAGATCCGATTACATGCATGACAGTTAAGGACCCTACACAAGATGTCATAGATATCCAGTTACATGCTACTCCCGACGAAATCAAGAAATGGTCTGAACAAGGAGGGGTCCAGACAGATCAAGGATGGTTAACGAAGGGTAGAGCCACATGGTTTCTCCCCGATTCTATGGTTCAAGTCATTATCAATACCGCACATAGTCCAGCACATTTAGGAGAAAAAGCTATGTTAGACAGTATCCAGAACATTTGGTTCAACAAACATTTACGAGCTGCAGCCAAGCAGAAAGTCCGTACCTGTATGATATGTTGTCAGTTTAATCCAGGTAAAAGTGTCCCGGTGGAACAAGGTGGTTTCCAGCCCCCTGACCACCCTTTTGAGGTCCTCCAGATGGATTATATTCAGATGGAGCGATGTCGAGGTTTCAAGTATGTCCTTGTAGTTGTATGCGCTTTGTCCAGGTGGACAGAAGCATATCCAGTCCCAGATTACACAGCCGCGACCACTGCCAAGCAGTTGGTTCGTGAATTCTTCCCTAGATACGGACTCCCTAGAGTCGTATATTCTGATAACGGCCAGCCATTCTCCTCTGAACTGATGAAGCACGTTTCCCTGTTGTTAGGGTACCAGTGGAAGTTTCATTGTGTACGCCATCCTGAAGCAGCCGGTCTAGTCGAGAGACATAATCAAACCCTGAAAATCCGTATTGCCAAAATTTGTAAAGAAAAAGGTGTGGACTGGCTAGTAGCTCTGCCAGTTGCTTTGTTTTATATGCGCATGGTCGCACATTCTAGATCAGGTCTGTCCCCGTATGAGGTCGTATTCGGCCGCCCCCCTAATATGTGGGGTACTCCTAGACCCCGAAGTATTACCGATGTTTCATGTAATATGCTGACAGATTACCTAGCTTCCTTGATGTCTGCCCTCAACTCATGTCGTTCACAGGTTGCTGCCGCATTTCCAGACAATACCGAGGTGGCACCGCATGAAATTGTTCCAGGTTCCCTAGTGATGGTCCGGAATTTTGACCGATCAAGTCCGCTGGAGCCTCGTTGGAAGGAGCCCCGTCAGGTCCTCCTCACCACCCGTACAGCCGTCAAGTTGGAAGGCAGAAAAGGATGGATCCACCTTTCTCATATTAAACTTTTTAAAGGATTGAAATCCGTTTCTAAAAACATTTCCCAGGATTCGAAAGATTGCCAGAACATTGTTTTAAAGGACTGTCCCGCAAAAGACATTACTACAACCCCTCCCTGGTTAGAGAAAACTCCGCAGCAGGAGTATAAGCAAAAGCTCAGGTCTAATAAGTCAGTCAGTTTGATTGTATAAGTCCTCCCCTAGGTGAAACGGTTAGACTGTTTCTGACATGTATAAAATAGACCCCCATAGTGAGAGAGTCAGTCGAAGTTCACTTCAATGTATCGTTTTTCTGAGTTTCGTATTATTCATCAGCATCTTGATTTCCTGCACCAGCTATGCGTTCTATCTGTATTTTCCAGTTCCTCATGTAAATATGTCTGCTAATGCTACAGTAGAGCACACGTTTAGTGATCTGCCTCCTCACGAATATTCATACCGCCTCGCTATGCGCAACAACACATTTATCCGTATGTTACATTACTCACACCAGACCAGCAATGCCACTAATTGTTGGGTGTGTGGTCGACTCCCCCCTTTCCAGACACCGAAGGGAGTTCTGCCACTCTTTCCTTATCCATTCTCACATAATGGTTCGTGTGGAGCATGGTCCACGTTAACGCCATCCTCAACAGATATGTCTTTTCTTAACAGTACATGTTTTTCAGACAAGCAAGGTTTCCCCCACAGAACAGGTTTAGATCTAGAAAATGAAGTATATAATTTAGGTAATTATTCGTCGAATTTTATGGTCCTGAATGTTCAGTCTGATACTACTCCAGGCTTACCTGCTATTTCAGTACTACCTGTCAAAGGCGAATTATGTGTCCGTAGTCATGGTTCTGTACATGTAGGACATAGCGAATGTACTACTGTTATCCAGTATAGTGACAGTGGGAAATCTGTTTTCAAAGCTTCACGTCATTCTTATTTTATTTGTGGTCAGACCGCATATGTCCGTCTGCCCCTCGATTGGGAGGGAACCTGTTACATTGCCTTCCTACTGCCACCTGTTTTCCTAGCCCCATCTGATTATCACAGAAACACACATCTAGTACACATTAGACATAGAAGGGAGTCCCCAATTGTCGATTATACTGAAACTACTCTAGAACAGTATACAGATTTCAATAAAGGCTTCTTCTTCTTTGTAGGACCTGTCCAGAATAGTAAACTGATCCGTAGGTTAACAAGAACCCTTGAAGCTGTAGTAAATGAGACTGCCTCTGCTCTAGGTAACCTAACCGAAGAACAATCTGCTATGAGATTTGTCGTTTTGCAAAATCGTCTCGTCCTTGACGTCATACTGGCCGATAGGGGCGGGGCCTGTAGAGTCATCGGATCTAGTTGCTGCATTTTCATTCCAAATAACGCGCCGTCTGTTTATTCAGCTATAACCAGACTCCATAAAATTGCCCATCTGTTACACCAAGATCCAGGCACCTGGACATGGTCCGGTTGGTTCTGGAATATAATTTCCGCATGGGGATGGAAAGTCCTGTCCTTTCTAGGTATTGCAGTAGCGATCATATTCAGCTGCTGCCTCTGTATACAATGTGGCCCTGCGATTTGCAGCATGTGTGCTACCTCTTGTATTCCTAGTCCCAAGCCCCGTTCTAAATCCCGTTCCAAGACAATTCGAGACGAGCAAATGGTACTGTATGAAATGATAGATGGTATCATGAATATTGATGTTTCCTGATGGAAACGTAGTGACAAGGAGGGAATGTGGAAAAGTAAATTTTGCCATGTTCTGTGTCCCTACGCCTCATCCATCATAGGTTATGTGTGCATGACCAATATGCATATGTTATTCCCCATGTCTGATTAATGACGCAGTTACAGTTGTGTCCATCCCTAGTATGCCAGTTTTCCAGTCCTCGTGAATACTACGAATATCAGGCCTATGTAAAGTTATGTTGCCACGTTTCTCAGTGTGCACGTTATTTCATTATAAAGTCCCCGTTTCTAGGCCTCAACAGGGCCCGGACCACAGATTCAGCTCCTGTCTCCTGAAAGCCTCGCTGAGGAGCGATACAGCCCCCACCTGTATCCTCGACCCTTCACTTACTTCCTGCCTCGCAGTGCCCGGTGCAGCTTGGCTCTGCCTCTGAGTCTGCCAAGAGTATGTTATGAATCCAGCTATCAGTTCAGTCCTTCTTCTCTGCATTCCTAAGCTACTGAACTGCATCAATAGTTTCCATCATTGTCTAGCCTATTCGGCTCCACGTTAGAGAAATACTGTATTAATGGTCATTTAATATTCTTCATCACGCACTACGTGTAGAATAATGCATGGTCCAGTCTTAGAATCAAGTTAGCTTTTCCCCTCATGACTTCTAGTTTATATCAACATGTTCCCTAAACATCAGATACCAGATAGGGTTCAGGCACATGTCGCTCCGACCCTCCAGACTCAAGTCTCTGCTCCTAGCACAGAGTTCGTAGCCCCCAGCTTCTCCTAGTAACACGTCATTGCCAGTTTACGCGCACCATTAGGTTAGAGGTCCCGGCTCCTTAGGTAGCCCCCTCCAATGATTCCGCCCATTCATGACATATTCTGTTACGTTTGCATCACATGTCCATGTATACTCCCAGTTACACCTACTTTTACTGTTATCTCTCGCGACTGCTACGCGTCACGCCTTCTGCTCCACCCACTGTTACGCCTACTGCAATGTAATGCTATGTGTTTGCGCTATGTATATAAGTTGATGTATTGTTATTAAAAGTTAGCGCGCTCATCCCAGACCCGGCCCCAGCAGCTGCTGGGTCATCCTATGCAGGTTGTCCCGATCCTGTCCTTATGCTGTAATAAACCTGCAGATACTCCTACTACCTCGAATCTTGACTCTTATTTTATTGAGCTATCTGTTATTCATTCATACATTCAAAAATAGATCCGGTATTATTTATTTATATACCACAATTGGGTGCAGGTTATGGCACCAGCAGGCTGTCATAGTCAAAAGCTATCATGGGTGGTGTCGTACTGTGGCATCTCTCAGTGTTTTTACACTTTTCTGGACCTCTACAATTTTATATGGCATTGTCAGGCATGTTTGCCTCATTTTCCATAGGTGGGTGACATGTCGGTGGGAGCCTTTAGACCTTCCCAGCTTCCTCCAAATCTTGTGTGTGGTAACATTTATATGGGTTTATGAAGGAAGAGAAGCACACCTTGTCATCCAACGTAATCAATGTTCTTTAACTGTAGTGGTTTATTGGCGTGCACAAACCTGCTTCGCGCTTCGTCTCAGTGCGCTGTGACATTGACTATATTACCACAAGGAACCCCTTTTCTGATTCCATCAGGCTGCACTGCCACACTCGTAGTTTGAGTCCAATGTACCAATTTCTTGACAATTACTCTTATCATTGTCAGTAAGTCCAATTCTGCCTGTATTTAATAACATCCCTTGATATTAAATACAGGCAGAATTGGACTTACTGACAATGATAAAAATTCAGTGTAATATCTGTGCTTCATTGAAATAACTTCGCTCACAAGATTGAGTAAAATGAATTGATAATGAATGAAGAGTAAATTAATGGATTAAAAAGTATGGCGAAATATGGATTAAATTAAGAGTAATTGTCAAGAAATTGGTACATTGGACTCAAACTACGAGTGTGGCAGTGCAGCCTGATGGAATCAGAAAAGGGGTTCCTTGTGGTAATATAACATTTATATGGGTCCCATTTGTGGGTCTGGTGGTTGGGGAGGTTCTGCATACATGTCAAGCTGTTTGTTGCTGTAAACCATGACCTCTTCTGCCCATTGCATGAAATGTATCCAGTGACCTTGTCCCCAGTAGCAGGCTATTAGACTTTGATAGTAGTAAAGCTAGTGCTAGGAGTTTATTATGTGATTGATTTTTTCGATCCAACCAAGTATGGCCACTCCTGTGTCCAGTGCAATGTTGCATTCAAGCATTTGTTTCAGTGACTATAATATATCTGTCCAGTATATTCTCACTCTCGGACAGGACCATGACAGATGCAAAAATTTGCCTCTGGGGCTCACATCTTAAAATGTTAGGGCTCGATTCACAAAGGGCCTCCGTATTTGTGGTGGAGGTCATCCAGTTGTGGCAGGGGCCCCACTCTCCTTGATGAGGAACTGCTATGTAGATGTCCCGCCACGCGTGTGGGCCCCCCACCACAAATGTGGGGCCTGAGCAATGAGTCCTTTCTGAATCAGACCCATAGAATCTGCTCAAAAGTCAATGCACTGAAAAAGCCCTGGGGGTGTAGTGGGCTCTATGCAGGAATTTAAAATGCATGATACCCTGCCTCAGCTAGCAGTCATCATGCACATTTGGGTACAGCAAACTTTCCAGGCGCACCAGGTTTTCTCCTGCCTAGTTTCTGCTCCCATTCCACTCTCACCAACATTGCTCCCTCCGCTAGGCTTTCGATTGTTGTCCGGTATAAGTGTGAGATTAAATATTTTGTGGTATTGTTAGTGAGAAATGTATCTTGCGCTGACAATGACTAGGGATCCCAGGGAAACGTGGGACCCACCAGTCTGCTGGTTCCCCGTAGTTGGTAATAGAGGAATGCATCTAATGGATGGGGGTTGGTTGTACCACAAAAATACACCAGCGTGAGGAATATTTCATTCTTGGAAAGGTGAACATGCCAGTTGACCTCCAATTTACTCAGTTGTGACCTTGCTTTGGATTCTTGCGTTGGCATCTTTGTCCATGGTATTCCCATAACATGAAGCTTGATGGCAAGGCTCTGCCACATATTGGACACAAACGTTTTCTGTTAGCAATTTTGTTTAACCATTGTTCTAGGCATAATAAACGTAGGTGTAAGGCACAACGATGGTCAGAACTTATGTGAATCAGAAGGACATTCAGTAGTAATTCAATCCTAAGGCAGGAGCAAGGCACAATGACGGAAAAAAACGTACTGAATCACAGCCATTTATTTGCCCTTTGCGGATTCACTTAACGTTTTAAGTTCAATAACATTCTACAATTGTGGCCCTAGTTCACAAAGCGTTTTCTATGAGTTGTTATGCCTTATTCCTATCTCAGGTGTTAATTATTTGTGTATTTTGTAGCCTAATTCACCAAGCGTTATCTGTGAGTAACTGTGTCTTATTTAAGGCTTAGTTTAATTTACTAATGGATTTGCTGAAATAAGACAGGTTTATAGACAAGGGCAAATCATATCTTAGCCTTTAGTAAATTATAACCACTCAAAAAAATGCCTCGTGAATCAGGCTTGGAAACTGAAGAGTGCACCTAAGATAAGAACAACTACTCATGGAAAAAGCTTTGTGAATCTAATACGGAGCACAGTGTACTACCTGCTGGTTCCAAACCTGGATTGTGAACAAATATGCAATTAACAATACAAAATATTGAAATAAGTTGAATTGCAACATGCCCATTACAGGAGGTCGTAAACCATATGTCTCATGAATATTAATTAGGCTTGTCGCTATTTGCAACCCCTATTGATTGGCTGCCAATACAGGGGTGCTGACCTGCAGGGAACAGCATTTGCACTCCCAAATCTTTAATATCGATCCCGCTCCCATTCAAGGATCTGGTGCTGCTTCAAGATAATGTTCCATTATTGGCAAAGTCCTCGGGGGAAGCTGACTGTGGTCCTTGCATCACAGCTTACTTCTCCAAAACCACAAGCCATGGATATCAAAATGTAAGCTGCCCCTCAGTAAATGTAAATGTTTTTGTACTTGTATAGCGCACAGCTACCCGCAGTGGGTTTCCTGGCACTTGTACAAATACCGCAAGGGAACCCTTCCTGGTTTTCCCTGTGAAGTGTCCACTCCTGGGCATCCCCATGGTGCAGACCAGGCATCCCTCGCGTTGTGGGTGCCGTTGTGGAGACTAAGCAAGCTATTGCTGAGAGTTGCAGCGCAGGACCCATGATCAGAATAGGCACTGAGGCGAGAATATCCAGTCAGTGGAATTAATGAGCCCAAGACCCACCAAGGCCGGAATCGAACCCTGGTCCCTGGCCAGAGCTCTGCATCGAGGTCTGCCTGCTCTAACCATTGATCCACACTTCTCCACGTCAGTGACAGCTTTACCTTTGTGAATCTATTACTAGCCATAAAGGACTTGGTACATTTCCACTGCTTTGCTACCACAATTGTAACCAACAACCATTGATGCATTTCTTTATAAATTGGAATAAGTAGGGAATGCCCCTGTCATGCTCTCTCCTAATGCCGATTTGTAATGAGCCACCAAAAGCATTTTGTAAGTAGGAAAGGGATGTCGGATTTGTAATACTCCTTTGATACATTCTGTGCCTATTATGCATCACTTATTAAGTCTGTAACTTTGTGAATCACAGGCTTTGGGAGCTCAAAATGCAGTGAGGGTTCAGATCTGTGATGTGGTAATGTGTTGCGTTACTGTTCTAGAATCAGTAAGGTAACAAAACACTTGGACAAAACAAAGAACCTCCTCCCACAAATGTACTTAAAATACAATGTTTAAAGGTTACAGAATATTTAAGTTTCTTACATTGTGTGGCACGTTTACTTACATAAAATGTGTGCTTTTTCCAATAGGTGCTATTCCTGGTCCAATTCTGTTTGGTTTAACAATAGACAGCTCTTGTATTCTGTGGGACATTAAACCTTGTGGGGGAAATGGAGCCTGTTGGACCTATGATAACGATAAAATGTCCAATTTGTTAGTAATAATAAGTAAGTATCTGTTTTTTAACACTACATTTATGTGGTGTTTATTTTCATATGCTATAGATGTTTGCTTTCTCTAAGAATAATACAATTTTATGAATATTGTTTGGTAAATGAGGTGACACTTGAAATAGGGGTGAAAACTAATAGAATGTAAATTTAGCATGCATTTCATTATCACTGATGTTTAAATGACTGTCTATAGAAATGAAGTAGCAAGGAGCATTGCTGCCACGCTCTTTGTTTATTTGTATAAATACCTCAGTTCGGCCATAATCCGGAGTTTACTACCCCCCACCCTGCCCCTCCCCCGCCTTGCCTCACCGCCCGACAGCACTCCCTCCAGGAGCCGCTACTGGTAAAAAGTAGAAGAAAATTGGTTGGAACGTTTTACCAACCAATCCCAATCTTTTTCTAGTCCAGTTTATTATGTCTGCTAAAGACACTGCTACAGGCCACAAATTTGACTGTTGATAGTAACGACACAGCCATTAGGTATTTTAATACACTATCAGCTATTAGCCATTAAGCTAACTCAAAGGTGAATGCAGTCTTCAAATATTCTGGGTTGAATGGAATACTATAGCATTAAAGCATGGTAGGAAAGGCTAATGGCCTAATTACAACTTTGGGGGTGTGGAAGCGGGCTGCCACGCCAGCGCCTCAATCCCACTCTGCCAAAGCCGTACTGACACCACCCACCAGATTATGAGTTTCCTCATCAGTAGCCATTAAAAATGCAGCGCAATGGGAGCGCCAAAGGTCGTTATTGCACGGCACGGACTGTGTAGTCCATGCTGTGCAGGAAAGGGGGAGAAAGCACACAAGGGAGCCAGTATTTCTTTCGTACAAGGTGTTTGAAGGAGTATAATTTAGGAAGAGTTGCATCAGGTGTTTGCAGTGCTACAGTGTTATGTGGTGAAGTTGGCCTGGGATATGCTGTCCTCTATTCTAGTGGGCACCTTGCACCAGTCCAAACGACCCCTTAATAATGGTAGGTTAAAGACAACCTTATAGAAAGCTATCCTAGTGGTAGTTGTGGAGAGCAGCCTTCAGTGAATGACCAAATTAAAGGAGAACCACATCAGATATATATATAAAATATATGTATTTATTCTAAAAGCACTCCTCTATTCTCTTTATGAGGCTAGAGGCAAAAGTACATCAGTTAAACTTATTTAGCACACAGTAAATTAGCACAGTATACGTTTAGCCCTAGGGGCCTCACAAACCATATACTAAGAAAGTGGTATAAGAACCACGACTGTCATAAATACAAGGCCTAGAGCCTGTAGAACCGCTGGGGCCACCAGGAACCACCCAAAGTAGTGACACAGGGGACCCACTGGGAAGCGTGCAGTGTCTAAACACAGATGCAAATCATCATTTACTTCTATGGGGAAAGTCGCAGTTGGAAAATTACAAAGGAAGGACATTTACAAGAGTTCTTTGAGCAAACCCCTTTAGAACTAGGCAGTTCTAGAGTCACTACCCAATGAAGCATCGGAGTACTCGTGTTACCTCACACAGGGAAGCCGGATGCATAGGTGTATTTTCGTGTCGGGTTTCGTCATCTTTTTCAATGGCGAGCTGCGAGAAAGTACTGCAGGCGACCAAGTCGAAATTGTCCGGATGGCTCCAAGCCTGGATCGGAGTTGAGAAGAACCTGAAATCAGAGGGGACAGAGTCTGGGTCACTAGCCAGTGACTAGGAAGGGGAAGAGAAGATGCCAACCGATGTCAGGTGCTTGCAGGTGAAGAAGGTTAAGCTTGCCTCTTCAGCCACGAGGACCAGGAGGCGTAGACGACGACCAGGAACTGGATTCGAGCTGCCCCACAAAGGATGTCGAGGGCTGCGGTGTCGGATTCTGGATGGCACCAACAAGCCTTGGCAACAGCAACCCATGCAGAAAGCAGAGATTGGCTTTGGTGCAGACCAGCAAGGTCTGAGGGACTCACCCTTTGGAGGGGAGTCAGGGTACATCTGGAGCAACCAGGAAGGCCCAAGAAACAGAAGAGTTACCTTCGTGGGGACCCACGCATGGACGGACCAGGGATCGCGAAGGAGCCTCGAAACACAAATGCTAGAAGCGGGCCCACGGAACACTCGTGGAGTGAAGGCCCACAATCTTCGGTGCAGATGGTGCTCAGGGCTTGGACTACTAGCCTAATGCATAACTTTGGAAATGCTTGAGAAGTTGATGCACTTGCAAATGTGCACGGTGTCCAGGAGTTCCGGTCCCACAGCTCTCGTGATGGCTACAGGTCTCAGCTTTACTGGGATCTCGTGTCGGCCTCGGAGATGTCTGGAAGTCCATGTCCTGTGTCACAAATCCGTCGGAATCCAGCGGGAGCCTTGGAAATGCAGACTGGTAAGATGCTTCTTTGATGCCTGTTAGAACAGGGGAGTCAGTCCTTGACCCCAAGGGAGATTCTTCCGTCTTCTAGCCGAAATAGAATGTCGAAGGTCCAGGTTATATGTTGCAGAGTTTCATCCAGGGTAATCCAATCCAATCCAATCCAAAAATTCTTTATTTCAGTCATATAGACCATAAAAGATGCAATAAAAACAATCACATTACAAAACATTCCCTTATACAAAAAAAAAAAACATTACATAAAAATTACATTCCTTGGAAATCTGTTCATGAGAGGGAGTACCTTACAGTTCTTATCAATGTCAGACTTTTAATAATTTAATCCTCATCTGCCACATGGCCATTATGTATGTGGCGACTGCAAAGACTATGTGGGGCAGAGTGCTAGTTTTCAGTATTCTGTATGAATACGGATGGCTCCTTATGCCCAAGTTCCTACATAATGGCACGAGCCAGTATTTCCTTGGTCTATTATAGGCTGGGCAGAAGAACAGAACATGGATTTCCTCCTCATCATGATTACTGCACCCTGGGCAGATTTTGTCATCACTCTTTGTCCATTTACAAGTAAAAGTTTAAATAGGCAGGGTGCCCAACCTCCATTGGATGAATAGTTTTCGAGCTAAAATGGGGAAAATAATGTCCATAAAACCTTCAAATTGATAAGAATTTTTGGAATCCAGGAATCGATCTGTTAAAATGCCATTATTGGGTGCCGATACCAAGGTAGATAGACTTTTTTCCTCGTATATTTCCACCAAGCTTTTTCGGGAGACCCTTTGGCAGCCTTGTTCGGGAGCATCCCATAACTCCTGGAGTCTCAAACGGTGCAATTCTTTCTTAATGTAGACCAACCAAGGAATTCAGTCACACTTATTCAGGTTTAGTACATGGATGAGATCTTGCCTGTAGTGGGCAAGCTTACTTGTGGTTCAGAGCCTGTGCCAGAATCTTAAAGGCTTAAGTTCCAGGTCCTCAGCAATGGAAGGGAGACCCACATCTAGTCTCAAGGGAAGCAGGGGTGTGCCTCGGGGGAGGGCTAGGAGACGTCTAAGGAAATTATTTTCTACGCTAAGAAGTTCTATCCCTGCCTTGTGGCCCCATAGCTCACTACCATAAAAAGAGTCGCTTTTGCTTGAGTTTTACACATTTCTATTGCCGGGCTGAAAGGTTTGAAAGTAGAGGTGTTTGCAACCTTCAAAATTGCACCGGACAATTGACAGGGTAATCTAAAGTCCCAGGGACTGGCTTCCTATACTTATACTAAGTTTAGGGGTTGGACTTACTCTAGGGACCCACCTGTGGGTAGATCCAGGGAGGGGTTGGTTACACCCCTTTCCCTTTGTCCAGTTTGGTGCCGGAGCAGGGGCTGAGCGCAGCTGCAACTGGTTTGAACTGGGGTATGCACAGGGACACCAAGTATGCCCCCAGCACTGTCTGAAAAGCATTCACCTGAATGCACCGACCCAGCCTCCATACACTAAAGCCTATCTGGGGAGGTGGTTACACCTCCCTGTGACAGGTAACCTATTGTCCAGGCCTACCCTGCTGGAGTTTCATTCAGCAGCAGGAGATCAGACTAGTTTCGGTGGCTGCAGCATCCATTTTGTGATTCTGGGGCTCTTTTAAACTATTACCAGTCAGGTAAGTGTGCACATGTCTTCTCCCTCTAGAAGGGTGGAATTCTACCCCCGCCGCCAGAACTGGCGGGGGGTGGGGGGTCGGATTCCAAAGTGTTTGGCACCAAACACAACATGTTTCCAAACAACCATTCCAAAGTTAGCATGTACCACGAGGTAATAATGCACTTAAGAATATATGGTCTGGCTGCATCACAGAACAGCTACATGGAATAGATTCCGATAGCTGCAGAGGGGTCCTGCTCATGCATGGGCACCCTCTCACACAAACCCAAGCACTCTACCTTCAGGATTGATACAGCCTTCTATAGGAGTGACTTATAGGCTTATATGTGTCAGTGATTTAAGGGGCGATATAGGAAGCCCATATCTTAGTAAGGGGTGCATGCACCACCTGACCAAGGCTCCAGTAGCAGACTTGTGGTGCCATTTTGGAAGGCTTTCCAGGGGTGGCTTAATACATGCTTCAGCCCCTCTGGGGTACCTATGCCCTTGGTACTTAAGGCACCATATACTAGGGACTCACAAGGGTAACCCAGTACCCAATCTGGAGTGTACCTAATGTACATGCAACCAATTTAGAGAGGAAGCAGCTAGGCTGGGGTCTTAGTTAGCATGGCCCCAGCCAAACTAAAGTCAAGAAACAGTGAAACACCAGCAAAAAAGTGGGGGTAACCACAGTAAGCAGATCCTACTCTCCTACACAACCCCCCCCAACACAGGGACATTAAACTAACCTTGACCAGTTGAGTCTTCATGTTCTAAGTGGAAATATCTGTAGAGTCCATCTGCATTGGCAAGGTTACTCCCAGGTCTATGTTCCACTGTATAGTCCATCCTCCTTAGGGAAATGGACAACCTTAAAAATTTGGGGTTTTCACCCTTCATCTGTTTTAGCCATAAAAGGGGCTTATGGTCAGTCTGAACAGTGAAGTGAGTGCCAAACAAGTATGGCCTTAGCTTCTTTTGAGCCCAAACCACAGCAAAGACCTCCCTCTCAATATCTGATCAACGTTTCTCTCTAGGGGTCAGCCGTCTGCTAATAAACACAAGGGGCTGGTCCTGACCTTCATCATTCAGTTGTGATATCACAGCCCCTACCCCCAACTCTGATGCATCTATTTGGACAATGAATTCTCTGGAGTAGTTAGGACCTTGCAGAATTGGTGCAGTGCACATGGCCTGCTCCAGGTCATAAAATGCCTTTTAACAGCTTACTGTCCACTAAACTTTCTTAGGCATTATTTTAGAATTTAAGTCATTCAGGGGTGTCACAATGGATCCATACCCCTTGACAAATCTTCTATAGTACCCAGTCAGGCCCAAGAAAGCTCTGATCTGAGTCTGGGTAGTGGGAGCAACCCAGTCCATGATGGTCTGGACTTTGCTGTGCAATGGTTGAACCTGGCCTCCACCTACAAGGTGGCCCAAGTTCACAACCTGACTCTGCCCTATTTGGCACTTAGTAGCCTTGATAGTTAGGCCTGCCATTTGCAGGGCCTCCAAAACATTTCTCAGTTGAACCAGGTGATCCTCCCAGGTGGAGCTAAAGACAGCAATCTTATCAAGATAGGCTGCACAGTAGTCTTCTAGGCCTATAAGGACAGTATTCACCAACCTTTTAAAAGTGGTAGGTGGATTCTTCAGACCAAAGGGCATTACCACAAATTGATTGTGCCCACTAGGGATTGAAAATGCTGTTTTTGGCTTTGCATCATCAGCTAATCTGATCTGCCAGTAGCCAGCTGTACGATCAAATGTGCTAAGAAACTTAGCTGAGGCCAAAGTATCTATGAGCTCATCTGCTCTTGAGATTGGATGGGCATCAGTCCTAGTGACTGCATTGAGACCTCTGTAGTCAACACAAAACCTCATCTCTCTCCTACCACCCTGGGTGTGAGGCTTTGGTACCAAGACCACTGGACTAGCGCAAGGGCTATCTGAGGGTGCAATGACTCCCAATTCCAACATTTTCTAAACTTCTGTCCTGATACAGTCCCTGACATGATCAGATTGCCTGTAAATCTTACTTTTAACAGGCAGACTGTGCCCAGTGTCCACTTTATGAGTTCACCAGGTGGTCTGACTTGGAGTCAGAGAGAACATATGTCTAAACTGACTGAGCACTTGTCTGCAATCAGTTTGCTGCTGAGCAGTGAGGCTGCCTGCCAAGGCTACACCACCCACTCTACCCATCACCAGGGTTCTGTGAAAGCAGGTCAGGGAGAGGGTCACTCTCCTCCTCCTGTCCCTCATCAGTAGCCATGAGCAAGCCCATGGCTGCCCTGTCCACATATGGTTTCCATCTGTTGACATGAAGCACCCTATGGGGGCTCCTGGGAGTTCCTAGGTCCACCAAATACGTAACCTCTTCCTCCTGTTCAATAATAGTGTGCGGTCCACCCCACTAGTCTTGGAGAGCTACTGGGGCCACAGGCTCCACCACCCACACTTTCTGTCCTGGCTGGTAAACAATCAGTACATCCTTTTGGTCATGCCAGGCTTTCTGTAATTCCTGGCTAGCCTCAAGGCTTTTAGTTGCCTTTTCATATACTCAGCCATCCAGGAGCGGAGACCAAGTACATAGTCCACTTTGTCCTGTTTAGGGGGTTTGAGAAGTAACTCCCATCCCTCCTTCACCAAACACAACGGGCCTCTTACAGGATGCCCAAACAGAAGTTCAAAAGCGCTGTAGCCAACCCCTTTCTGAGGAACCTCCCTGTATGCAAATAAATGGCAGGGTAGCAGGATGTCCAATCTTCGCCTGAGTTTTTCAGGAAGACCCTTGATCATACCATTTCAGGTTTTGTTGAATCTTTTAACCAAACCATTGCTTTGTGGGTGATAGGGTGTGGTGAATTTGTAATTCACTCCATACTCCTTCCACATTGCAGTTAAGTAGCTGGACATAAAGTTTGCATCTCTGTCAGATACTCCCTCCTTAGGGAAACCCACCCTTGAGAAAACTCCCAAGAGGGCTCTTGCTACCACAGGTGCTGTAGTGGTCCTAAGGGGAATTGCCTCTGGGTACTTAGTGGCATGGTCCACCACCACTAGGCTAAACCTGTGCCCAGATCCAGTCTGAGGATCCATTGGTCCAACAATGTCAATTCCCACTCTCTCAAAGGGAATCCCAACCACAGGTAGTGGTATCAGGGGGGGCTTTGTAGTGCCACCTGCCTTACCTCTGGCTTGACAGGTTACACAGGAGCAACAAAACTCCTTTGTGTCTTCAGACATGTGGGGCCAGTGAAAGTGTGGGACAATTCTGTCCCAGGTCTTGTTCTGGCCCAGGTGTCCTGCTAAAGGAATATCATGGGCTAGTGTCAGTAGGAAGACCCTGAACTTCAGAGGTATAACCAGCCTCCTGGCTGTACCAGGCTTGGGGTCTCTACTCTCTGAATAGAGGAGTCCATCACCCCAATAGATTTTAGGGGTGCCACTAGCATTCCCAGCAGCCTCAGCAGCAGCTTGCTGTTTGAGGGGTTCAAGAGAACGGCAGATCAGCTGCTCCTGACTCAGATCTACCCTGGCAGGGGCCCCTATCCCCAAGAATGTAATCCTGATCAGGCTCAAGCTCCTCTGTCACAGCTCCTTCTTCAGGAGCACAATCATCTCCCTAAAGAGACTAATCATCACTCTGAGTCAGGGGGGAAGGCACTGCCTTAACCCTACTGCTCCTTTTCTTGGAAGGCACCTGGTCCATTATTCCAGAATACAGGGCCTGTTCAGTGTCAGGCTTTTTGACCTGTGACCTAGTCACAGCTAACACATGTGCAGAGATCCCTAACATTTCTGCATGGGTCCTAAACTCCATTTCAGACCAGGCTGAAGTCTCTAAATCCTTGCCAAGCAAGCATTCAACCGGGAGGTCTGCACTTACCACAACCTTCTTAAGGCCAGTTACCCCTCACCAGGAGAAATTAACAACTGCCAGGGCATGGTTGGTCCTGACATTGCTAGCATTGGTCACTTGGTAAAGTTCACCAAGTATGATCTGTCCAGGGTCTACAAGGTCTTGTGTCACCATAGTGACACTTGCCCCAGTGTCCCTGTAGGCCAAAGCCTCTTTTCCATTTATTAAAGGCTGTTGTCTGTACTTGCCCAGATTACTGGGACTAACAGAGGAGGTCATACCCATGCCTCCATCACAGACTAACACAGCCTGAGTTGGAACTCTGACTAGGCCAAAGCCCATCTCAGTACCCAGGGTTAACCCTACTACACCCTTCTGTTGAGTACCACCACTTGGAGCTGAGCTAGGGGAAACACTTGCCTTAGGGGCAATGGTGGCTGGCGTTGCATCCTTCTTGGTGCAATCACTTGTCCAATGGCTATTCTGTTTACAGAATTTACACCATGGTTTCTTTTGGCATTTGCCTTTCTTGGAAGATTGGAAATCCCCACCATTAGAAGCTTTTTGGGGGCCTTGTGAAGACATCTGGTCTTTACCCTTCTCCCCACCCTTATTAGGATCTTGCTTCTTCTGGTCACCATCTTGGTTCTGTACCTTCTGCTTCACTCTGGTTCTGCACCATTTGTCTGCCTTCTTTCCCAATTCTTAAGGAGAGGTCAGATCACAGTCTACCGGGTGCTGATGCAACAGCTGATTCTGACAGTTATTAAGGATCTGCTCCCTCATGATCAAGTTATACAATACTGTATAATCACACACTTTACTGCCCAGTAACCAGCCTTCCAGAGCCTTAGTAGCACAATCAACAAAGTCAACCCAGTTCTTTGTCTGTGCCTTTTGGGTATCTCTGAACTGTAGTCTATACTGTTCAGTGGTTAGGCCCAACCCATCTATGAGAGCACTCTTCAGGACTTTGTAATCATCAGCATCCTCTTCTCTGTCAGTGAGTAGCTTGTCTCTACCTTTGTCTGTAAAGGGGAGCCACAAGATTGCAGCCCACTGCTCCTGGGGTACCTTCTGTACTTTGCAGGTCCTTTCCAGTACAGGTATCCATTGTGGAAGTCATCCCCATTCAAATAGGGAGGGACAGTCTTGTTTAGGTTTCTATGGTCATAAGACCTCTCCCTAACACTAGGGAAGTTGCTGCCAGCATGGGACTCTAGTCCCACCTTTTTTCTTGCAGGGACTCCCTTTCTGAGGCTACTTTCTGTTTCCTTATCTTCAGCAGAGCTTCTTCCATTCTCACTTGATGCTCTCTCTTCTCCTGGGAGGTGTCCCTCTTATGAGAAGAGACAAAGGTCCGTATTGATGTGTTTTGGAACTGGCCCTTCTTGCAGGGTCATCCCCAAATTTTTGGCTTCTTCCTCCCTTATTTTTCCTGACCTGTGGTTGTTGGCAATAGGACTCTGCGCACTTTAGCACTGCTGATCAGTGCTAAAGTGCATATGCTCTCTGTGTAAATTGTTATTATGATTGGATATACCTGATTGGCATATTTGTATCACCAGGAAGTCCCTAGTAAAGTGCACTGGGTGTGCCAGGGCTGGTGATAACAAATGCTACCAGTGGGCCTGCAGCACTGATTGTGCCACCCACATGAGTAGCTCTAAAATGCTGTCTCAGGCCTGCCACCGCAATGCCTGTGTGCAGTCTGTGAACTGCCATGTCCTTCTGGTCAGAGTGCCCACGGACCAGGCCTAACCCTTCCCTTTCTGTGCACATTGGTCACCCCTATGGAAGGCCCAAGGTACCACCTGGGCAGGGTGCAGTGTATGTGAAAGGTAGAACATGTACTTGTGGAGGTGACATGCTCTGGTAGTGAATTACAGCCATTTTCGTTTTTCTCTGCTGCAAGGCTATCTTGCTATATAGGCTATCATGGGGAATGCTGGCTACAGTGGCTTACAGCATATCTTCCCATAGGAGCAAGATAGGACATAAAAGTATGGTATCCCTGAACACAGAATTTAATAACACATCTTTTAGGAATGGTGGTTTTTAACTCCTGTGTTTGAGAATAGCACTTTTAGAAAGCTGCTGTTCTCTTGTCTGACCTTTCTGTGTGCTTTGGCCTGTTTGTGGATTGACTGTCTGGTTTGAGAGTGACAGGGGCTGGGGATTCCGCAGGAGGCTGGCTTAGTCAGCCCTAGGCTGAATGACTGCATTTGCAACTTGAGTGGTGGGAGGAGATAGCACCTGGACCTCAGTAGGGCTGTGCCTGCCTTCCACAATGCTGGCTCCACCTCCTGCTGGGCGGCTGACAACCCTGACCCTCACTCTGAAAGGAAAGAAGAAGCCAGGAAAACAAAGTGCTCAAGGAACACCCAGAACTGGTTCAGACCGGGCTCAGAGCCCTCCTGCACAAAGGGAACAAAGACTTTTAGGGGTATAAGTACAGGACCCCTGACAACAGAAAATTAGATCATCCTAGAATCAAGAAGGAACCTCTGCCAAGGAGAAAGCTGAATCTGAAGAAGGAAGACTGTCCTGCTGTTGCCCTGCTGGACTGACCTGCTGTTGCTTTGCTGCCAAGGAGAGGGGAAGTACTTTGCTGTACTGTGTCCCCTGTCTTGAAGGAATCTCCAAGGGCCTGAGGAAATCTGGCTCCCTGTTTTTGAAGTCCCAGGAACAAAAGGACTTCACCCCTATCTTCCCTGAACTCTGCTGCAAGAGTTCTGGCCTTTCTAGAGTGCTTGGACCAGTTGTGGTGCCTCTGGAAGTTGTACCTGTGCTGGGAAGCTGGAAACTAAGATTGAGAAACTTTTGCAATTGAAAAGTTATCGCATCGCTCGCTGCGGAGCGCATCTCCGACAGGGCGAGGAAATTCCCGCCGCTATGGAGGATCGACATCGTCGCAGCGCCTGTTGCTGCTGCCTAAGACGACGCATCCTTCGATTGCGGGAAGATCACCATCGCTGCGAGCTTCGTCGCAGTGCCTGTCATCGCTGAATGAGATCGCCGCATATCCGGCTTGCGGACCGCATCACGTCGCTGCGAGCATCGTCGCAGAGCCATCTCATCGAGGAGCTGGGAGAGTGAGGATCGCCGCTGGATCGTGCATCGTCGCCCCGGAGATCATCGCAGCCCCTACGAGATCATCGCATCATGCCATTGCGAGAACAAACTTCCTACGGAACCTACGCACCAGAATCTATACTAGTTGCCTTCTTCCCCATACAGACCGGATTCATCGCAACACGCCCGCTGCTGCAGCGGGGTTGTCGCAAACGCCTCCCCAGGGTCTCAGGAGCAACGCATTGCTTGTTTTCCACCGCACCAGCTTCTGCTTTTGGAACTTTGACGCAACTAAAGGTACTGTTGGCTAAACGTGACGCAACTGTGAACTTTTCACGCATCTGTGGATTATTTTATCGCAAATGTAAGAATTCTTTTGAAACCATATTCTTGAACTGTGTATGTTGGATTTTTGTCGTTTTGGTCTTGTGTAGTTTAGATTAAATACCTTTTTTTTCTAAACTGTTGTGGAGTCAGTTTGTGGTGTTTGCACTGTGTTACTGTGAGTGTTGGTACAAATACTTTACACATTTCCTTTGATAAGCCTTGACTGCTCGTGCCAAGCTACCAAGGGGTGAGCAGGGGTTATCTCACGGGTTTCCTCCTTACCCTGACTAGAAGCAAGAGTCCATATTTGGACAGTGGTACCTACCTCTGCCAACTAGAGACCCCCAGTTCTGAAGGTGATCTGGGTTTTCTAGGCACACCACCAACTCTTCCTGATGGACAGTGAAGTGACCCAGTGGGCTTACCTCTCCATCTCCAGTAGGAGTTGTATTGTCCAGGTCTAGTTAATTGTCAACCTCCTGGTCAGCATCGGAATCTGAATCCTGTGGGATTAGACCACTGGGATTCTCCTCATCTTCTGCTTCCAACCCACTGCCTACCCTTCCAGGCTCTGAAGCCTTCTTCAGGTAATCTAACTGCATTACCTCTCCGAGGCGTTGGGTGTTGGCACCTTTGCCAGCCTTCAGTTGTCTAAGTGTACACAGAGCCCTCAACTCAGAGAAAGGGAATGTGTCATTCTTAGATGCCAGTAACATACTGACAACTGGCAGAGACACACTAGGTCCTGCCCCAGAAGCCTTGACTAGTGAGGTGTGGTGTATGCACTACCTACTCTAGTTGGGTACCTACTGGGCTCTCTCGAGTTGTAGAAAGAATGTTTGTAAGCCCTTGACACACAACTCTAAGTTCAGTAGAACTTACTGTATTTAAGCTTGTATTATATGTACCTCTGGTACCTTTAGTGGTTTTCAAATCATCAAACACTTGAGATTATCTGGCAAAACAACGGCAAGCTGGAATCCCACACGCTGCACACCAATGTGAGAAGTTGGCCTGGCATATGCTGTCCACTATTCTAGTGGGCATCTTGCACCAGTCCAAACGACCTCTTATTGATGGTAGGTTAAAGACAACCTTATAGAAAGCTATCCTAGTGGTAGATGTGGAGAGCAGCCTTCAGGCTAAGTCTTGAAGGAATGTAAAGCAGCTTTTTTACCAGTCTATAATCTCGTGAATGAGCAAATGAAAGGAAGACCACACCAGGTATATATATAAAATATATGTATTTATTCTAAACACACTCCTCTATTCCCTTTCTGAGGCTAGAAGCAAAAGGACATCAGTTAAACTTATTTAGCACACAGTAAATTAGCACAGTATACATTTAGCCCTAGGGGCCTCACAAACCATATACTAAGAAAGTGGTATAAGAACCATGATTGTCATAGATACAAGGCCTAGAGCCTGTAAAACCGCTAGGGCCACCAGAAACCACCCAAGGTAGTGACACAGAGGACCACCGGGGGACGCGTGCAGTGTCTAAACACAGACACGAATCACCATTTACTTCATTCGGGAAAGTCGCGGTTGGAAAATTACAAACGAAGGGCACTTTGAAGAGGACTTGGAGCAAACCCCTATAGAACTAGGCAGCTCTAGAGTCAATACCCACAGGAGCATTGGAGTACTTGTGTTATCTCACCCAGGGTAGCCGGGTGCATAGGTGTCTTTTTGTGTTGGGTTTCGTCGTCGTTTTCAATGGCGAGCTGCGATAAAGTGTTGCAGGCGACCAAGTAGAAAGTGTCCGGATGGATCTAAGTCTGGATAAGAGTCGAGAAGAACCTGAAAGCAGAGGGGACAGAGTCTGGGTCACTAGCCAGTGACCCGGAAGGCGAAGAGAAGATGCCAACCGATGTCGGGTGCTTGCAGGTGAAGCTTGACTCTTGACCTTGGAAACAGCAACCCATGCGGAAAGCAGAGATTGGCATCGGGGCAGACCAGCAAGGTCTGAGGGACTCACCCTTAGGAGGGGAGTCAGGGTACGTCTGGAGCAACCAGGAAAGCCCAAGAAACAGAAGAGTTACCTTCATGGGGACCCACCAGTGGACGGACCAGGGATCGCGAAGGAGCCTCAAGCAGAAATGCTAGAAGCGGGCCCATGGAACACTCGTGGAGTGTAGGCCCACAATCTTCGGTGTAGATGGTGCTCAGGGCTTGGACTATAAGTAGCCAATGCACAACTTCGTAAAAGCTTGAGAAGTTGATGCACTTGTAAATGTGCGCAGTGTCCAGGAGTTCCGGTCCCACGTCTCTTGTGATGGCTACAGGTCTCAGCTTTGCTGGGATCTCGTGTCGGCCTATTAGATGTCTGGAAGTCTGTGTCCTGTGTCGCAAATCCATCGGGATCTGGCGGGAGCCTTGGAAATGCAGACCGGCAAGATGCTTCTATGGTGCCTGTTTGAACAGGGGAGTCACTCCTTGACCCCAAGGGAGATTCTTCCGTCTTCTAGTCTAAATAGAATGTCGAAGGTCCAAGATATATGTTGCATAGTTTCGTCCAGGGTAATCTAAAGTCCTAGGGACTGGCTTCCTATACTTATACTAAGTTTAGGGGTTGGACTTACTCTAGGGACCCACCTGTGGGTAGATCCAGGGAGGGCTTGGTTACACCCCTTTCCCTTTGTCCAGTTTTGTGCCAGAGCAGGGGCTGAGCGCAGCTGCAACTGGTTTGAACTGGGGTATGCAAAGGGACACCAAGTATGCCCCCAGCACTGTCTGAAAAGCATTCACCTGAATGCACCCACCCAGCCCCAATACACTAAAGCCTGTCTGGGGAGGTGGTTACACCTCCCTTTGACAGGAAACCTATTGTCCAGGCCTCCCCTGCATGAGTTTTGTCCAGCAGCAGGGGGTCAGACTCGTGTCTGTGGCTGCAGCATCGATTTTATGATGCTGGGACTCTTTAAAACTATTAACGGTCAGGTAAGTGTGTACATGTCTTCTTCCTCTAGAAAGGGTGGAATTCTACCGCCACTGCCAGAATTGGCGGGGGGGGGGTAGGATATTCCAAAGTGTTTGACACCAGACACGACATGTTTCCATGCAGCAATTCCAAAGTTAGCATTTACCACGAGCTTTTAATGCATTTAAGAGTATATGGTCTGGCTGCATCACAGAACAGCTACAGGGAATAGATTCCGAAAGCTGCAGAGGGGTCCTGCTCATGCATGGGCATCCTCTCACACAAAGCCAAGCACTCTGCCTTCAGGATTGATAAGGCCTGCCATAGGAGTGACTTATAGGCTTATATGTGTTAGTGATTTAAGGGTAGATATAGGTAGCCTATATCTTAGTAAGGGGTGCATGCACCACCTTACCTAGGCTGCAGTAGCATATCTGTGGTGGCATTTTGGAAGGCTTCCCATGGGTGGCATAATACATGTTTCCGCCCCTAGTAGGCCTCTGGGATACCTATGCCCTTGGTACCTAAGGTACCATATACTTGGGACTCACAAGGGTAACCCAGTGACGAATCTTGAGTGTACCTAATGTACATGCAATCAATTTAGAGAGGAAGCAGCTAGTCTGGGGTCCTGGTTAGCAGGGCCCCAGCCAGACTAAAGTCGAGCAACAGTGAAACACCAGCAAAAAAGTGGGGGTAACCATAGTAAGCAGATCCTACTCTCCTACAGTTTAGTTGTTTTAAAAGCACTGGAGTGAACCAGTCTTTCATCCTTCAGAGGAGAATGCGCTTATTAACACTGAATGGGGTAATTGAAACACGTTGTTAAAAGCACCAACATACAGTCAGTCAAAATAGACAATTCCCACAATTACTGAAAGCAAAAACACAAAACGGCGCCAATGAATATTCACATTTATGAACTGTGGATAGTGATAAAGGGGCATTGAGGATCCATGCATCTTCTGTGAACTAAGGGAATGCCGCCATAACTAGTGTTGGTCAATTGTTTTACAGAGGAAGTCTGGGAGCGTACATCTCCTCCACGTACTACTACGAGTACCGCAATACATTTGGGGGTATATTTACAAGGGCATTGCACCATCAGAGAGTTACTTTTTATGATGCTCTGGTGCCGCAATGCCCTGCTTCATATTTACAACTTTGCGTGGCTTAATGCTGCATTGTACATATCCGACTCTTTCACACAGTTTTCTGTTTTAAATGGGCATTCAATGGGTGTTGCTGTGGGCGTTCCAGCACAACACCCATTGCCTTTTGACACTGCCCCAGATTTGCAAGGATCTGTAGGTCTGAGGCGGTACCAAAATTGCCTTTAATGATTGTTTATGTGCAGGAAGGTTTCCCTTTATGTGCAGGAAGGGAAACCTTCCTGCACATAAACAATCATCCCTGCAATGCAGGAACCCTTCCACTATGGCTCAAGGGTGTTTTCATTGGTGCTAGGCAGCTTCTATAGCGCCGGCTCAAGGGAAAACACAGGGGTGCACCGTATTTTTATGACTATGGCACATTCTTTATTTTTTTAATGATGCAGAGCGGCGCTGCTTAATTGCTTCTGGTGTTGCACTGGGTCATTTCTTTCTAAATATGCCCTTTTGTTTTACAGAAGACATTGATTTATTTACATAATTGTTTCATTCCTCGACGTGTTAGTATCTTTCCCACACAAAATCATACTATTAAAAATAAGCAAATAGACACAAATCGAAGAATGAACAATAAGCACTAACAATATACTAACGATTGCACTTTAAAGATTAACAATTACAAGATGCTTTTTGGAAAACAACTAGTATCTTATCTGCAGTGCCATCCACTTATACAAGTTCAACAAAAGAGCAAGTCATGTTAAACGATAAGATTAAAATAGATAGAAAATAGTACACAATTACCATGTGGTATTGCTATAAAAACTTTTTTTCTCTGCACAAACATAATAAAAACACGACCACACATTTATAATGAATAGAAGACATAGGTACAGGTATCACAAGATAAGATCAACTCAGTGACTTGAATTCTACAGTTCCTACAATATGTGTTTAGACTATTATGAAGGTATGTTCCTCCTCTGTCACCCAGAATCCGATTAGTTAAGAATTAGATTGGCCAACCTGGATTGGCCCCCATTTAGATTCTGCCTAGATAAGGTGTCTAATATCTTGTCTCTTCGAAAAGGTTATCAGTAAAACTGGCATCTTTATTTATTTTGAATTTAGTAAGAATTTCTTATCTTTTACGTTGCTTTCAACTATTTCAAAAGATTCTTTAAGGCAGTGACAAAATTGCAATTATCTTTGAAAAATAGAGAAAATTAGTGGATTTATAGAAATCATTTTGACCTACTTAATGTAAATTCAGAACAATTTTTAGCAATCCATTGAATGCATGAGCAATGTATCCTTAACATGGTTTTATCATAGTAACTAAATTGGAGCTCTGTAACAACATTCAGCTAGAACTTCTCCCTGCCCTCAAATGTCTGCCTGCGCTGCATTATTGCACTACAGATTCCTCCCAAGGCGCAGTTCGCATGGCTGTTGCTTTGTTCTGCTGTATGATGTAGCAAATTGTTGCCACCATGATGACTGAAATGCATTGTTAAATGAAGTTTTTATAAGCCAATGCACAGCTCAGTGTGATGAAGACTTCATGGGTCACTTGGGCTGCTCTCATATGCATATACTTCTCACAAAAGCTTGTGAACAAATGGGCAACAAAAAGCACCTATTCCTTAGATGAGAAGATGATCTGCAGTGCTGGAGCGGTGATCGTGCTGTTATCCCAGCTGCATCGCATCAGCCTACGATGCATACATTGTGCGGAGCAGTACAACGATGATAATGGAACCCATCCTTACCTTCAAATGAGTACGGTACGGGCATGATGGGAAAATGAGGAACACCAGGACTTTCAAGAAGAAGTACAGAACAGTAATCAATGAAGTTAGCTGTCGCGTCGACATGATTTACCCCCTTTGTGATGAGGAGTCCAAGACAATGGGATTCTTCAATCCTAGTTAATTAGGAAGTTAATGGATGGTGGTGGGTTATTCAAAGTTACTCTATGGGAAAGTGCTGCAAATTCTTAATCTTCTTTTTAATCATGCTCTTTTTCCCCAAATAATCCAGTGGTGCCTCTGAAGGTCTACACATTACTCCCACATACCTCAACTATAAAAATATGGTAAATGTGTTGATTTGATTGTCTCAGAAATAAATCCGTGTATAACAGACACAACTCAGGCTTCTGTGGGTAGATGTTGAACTTCTAGACTGTGTGGTTGTGGCAATGAAAACCTTCATTAATTCACACTGTCTTTTGGCTGTTGGGAGCACCTGCATGTCACTTTCTGTTAGAGATTCCAGGTCAGGATAATTTCTAGGTGCGCTAAGGCACTCTACTTTCTCTTACTTTGAGACTGTTGTAAAAGGCCTTTTGATCTTTCTTACCTACATTGTCTTCGAGATGAAGGTCTACTATAGAGAAATATGAAGATTCTTAACAAGGTGACTCCCTGTTGATCGTTAGGCAGGACAAGCAGTTTCTCTTCTCAGCCTCAAAACTTAAAGATTG
The DNA here is from genome assembly GCF_964261635.1 of Lissotriton helveticus. Classification (NCBI taxonomy): domain Eukaryota; kingdom Metazoa; phylum Chordata; class Amphibia; order Caudata; family Salamandridae; genus Lissotriton; species Lissotriton helveticus. The sequence goes on along the minus strand of NC_136059.1, from coordinate 732,014,595 downwards.
TGTGGCAGCTGCCACCTTGTAGATGGGCCATGAATAACAGACTTAGCACAAATAAAACTGGGCTATTTCTCCAGAGAAATCAAGTGGAGTGCTGAGACAGTAGTTTGTGGCTCTCCAACATGACGTTCGCTCCGTCATGAAGTTAAGTCATTGGGCATACGCTTAGATTACTAGGATTATCTTAAATCAAACGCTTACTCTTAGATAACTAGGCTTAGCTTAAATCGAAAAGCAAATCAGTAGATACCACAGGCTTCCAGGCACTGCATCGGTTGAGGAAGATATGCCCTTCCTCCATAGTCACATGTGTGCATCAGTAGTCACCACGTGTAGTGTCTGTAGTGGACAACTCAAGCATCTGAGACACCTGTAGAGAACTGCGGGGCATATTATCAAGGACAGGCGATACATTATCGCCGCTTCTATCGGCAGGAAACTGCCGATAAAGCGGCGATAATGGCCTTGATAATATGCTCTATGAATTCCAATCGAAGCCCATGTTAGATGTGTTCGCATCTAACATGGGTTTCGATTGGAATTCATAGAGCATATTATCAAGGCCATTATCGCCGCTTTATCGGCAGTTTCCTGCCGATAGAAGCGGCGATAATGTATCGCCTGTCCTTGATAATATGCCCCTGCATGGGCTAGCAGTGGAGTAGAGGGAGATGTGTGAGTGTCTCTGCATGGACCTCAAAGCTTTTTACTGAATGGAAAAAACTGAACTCACCAGTGTTTATAAAGTTCCCTCAAATTCCAAAATGGGTACTGTACTTACACCAACGTTAGCAGACATCAGTATTTACAATCACCCTACAGCTACGATCAAAATTCATATTAAGAGTAGTGTTTTACCCCAAATCATTGTCAGTAGCTTCTGCTCGAAAACTATAAGGAGGTCTACTTCATCAAGCAAGTCTCCTTCCCATGTTCATGATTGTGGCTGCTGCAGTCTCAAACGTACACACGTCTACCTTGCAGTGTGCTAGCCCCATCATATCATTTAGTCACATAATTCTGTTCAGCTGTATCTTTTTGTTTAAATCTATGCATTTTAACGTTCTTTTTTGAGTTGTCCAAGCTGACCAAATCTGCAAAAGCCTCATTCATTTTTCCCTTTGTATATTATGCGCACGCTCAAAGATGAGTTTTACCCATACGTGTTGTAATAGTACACCTGTCTCATTCCTTGCAAAGGACTAGTACATGCCAAAATATGACCCTTGGCAACAACCTCAGATGCATGATGCTCTCTCTTAGGAAATCCTGGCATGATGGATTTAGTCTTGGTTAAGCATATTAACTGAAACCTTTGAAATCACCTGTGTAAATGGATGATTTAAACAGATTTCACTATACCATTTCCAGCATTATCGGAAAGAGCTTGCAGATATGGAATGTTAATGCACTAGTGGGTAGTCGGTGCATGAAAGGAAAGCCTGGGAAAAAACAGTTCTCTAGTTTCTCAGGTTCCTGCATAAATAACCCATCCACACTTGTTTTTCATTTTGAAATTTGCGACGTTTAGTCCTTTTTTCTCATCATAAAATCAAAACTACAAGTCCCAGCATGTAAAGCAAACAGCTGCCCTGAGTGAGCTACTCACACAAAGCCCTTGGCAATGCGAGAGCAGGGTACACATATACAAGAAGATATCATCGTTAGAAAGCACATACAGGTTGGGCTCAAACTGATGTATTTCCACTAAAGTAGTACTTCTGTTTGTAAGACTTACTTGGCGTGGTTTAACTACTTCACTTGAGATTAAATGTTATCAAAACATTGCTGTTTCATTTACACACACACACACGCAAGATTACATATTCTAAGAACATTGCTGTTTCATTTTTATATCAGACACACACAAAATCATTCAATTAGTTAAAAAATATATATATGAGAAGCAAATATGTACATTTCCATAGTAATTTTGTAATGATCATAGTAAATACATTTCATTTTCAAATGACCTCAACCTTGATTATTCTGTGGTTTTTCCTGCAATCTCCCAAATTCACACCTGTTTTTAATTAAATAGTATTCATTTCTGAAGCACAAGCTATCACCAAGCACACAAAAGTTATTGGCAGACATGCTTGCATTAATTCTAACCACTGGAAACCGCTCGGTATAGCATTCCAACCCATCACACTTTTGCCCTTCATGACACCTCGTGCAAGTTATCCAGGGCTAGGCGTACCCTTACCACATGTGGTGGTATATCAAACACACAAATGGTAAGGAGAGGAATACTTGCAATAAGTATAACCACTGGCAATCACTTGCAGTAGCAGTCCAACCCATTATTCTTTTGTCCACCATTCAACCTCAGTTTGGACCCAGCCATATGCAAGTCAGTCTCCACCTTCTCCAATGGAAAGAGCCCAGCCTGAACTGCCAGGCGAGATCCTACCTGAAGCGGAACAAAAGCAACTCTTGACCGGCTTCGCCCTGATTAGGGCTGTCAGTCTGTCACTCCTTAGGAACATGTTGCACTGAGTCACAGGGGAGAAGAAGGGGAGGACCATGAGAGGACTCCTACTATTAGCACAACAGAGGGATTTTAGGCCGTTTCTGGAGGATCCAGGACTTAGGGCTGGATTTAGATCTTGGTGGACAGGTTACTCCATCACAACAGTGACAAATATCCCATCTGCTGAAATATAAATCCCATAGGTTATAATGGGATTTATAGTTAGGCAGACAGGATATCCATCACTGTTGTGACAGCAGCCCGTCAAGGCCCTAGCACGGACATATCCCACTATATAAATACTGGCAGGAAATATTACAGCGAATGGGAACATGACAGCACACCAAATAGAGGCCGAACCTTAAATAACTCTGTCGGGCTTTGTAAAATGATCCCCAAGGGGAGTGCCTCGCCTGACAGCATTTCCTTTTTTGTTGGCCAAATGTAGAATAGCCATGAGTTGGGAGAGGTCTCAGGGTACCTACGTTTACTAAATTGGCTGAAAGACATCAGTACCTGCCATGAACACATAGAAATATAGGCCATGATGCAACCGATAACTCCTAGGCCACAAGATAAATGGGGCTCTTACAGAGATTACCTTCTTAGGTATAATTCCAACACACACCAGGAAAGCCCTGAAAGAGCTGGAACGACAAGATTTTGTGAAATTGTTTAATGTTTGTCCAATTACGTAATAAAAGTAAAAAGAATACTGGAGGCCTTTGATTAGGAAGAATGAGTCAGAATGAAGGGCTATGTCCGTGTTATGGTTAGAAGATGTATCCTTGAAGCAGGTACTCTATTGGCCAGAGTAGATTATGTGGCTAGAGCTGGCCATTTTAAAAGCGATGCGTTGTTTTACCAACAATGAGCCTGACTTGCGGGAGTAACACAATCATATTTTTCTGAGCAAATTACTTTTATTATAGTAGAATCCCACATTAATTTGAGCTTTTTTCAGATCAAGATCTGGTGCTTCCAGGCAAGGCTGTTAAAGTGATCAATGTATGATAGTACACAGTCCTCGATGAGAGTGGTTGATTTGGCTTGAAGACTAGTGGAAGGGTTGTTTTTGTTGGTCCCTCATACGATAACAGGAAGCTGTAATGCTACTATTTTGTTGCTGAAAAGAAAGATACGGTTCGATAAGTTTGCCTAAAGATTACATGGTTTGATTGGGCAGGCGGTGATCCAAGTGATTGTGGCCAGAAAGAGTCCAACCAGTGGGGATTCTATTCCTAGTTATTAGTAACTCAGCTTTATCTCTGCTCTTGCCCTACCAGCCTGGACCATTGTTAAACAAGACTGAATGTTTGTCAAGGCGCAGGAGATGCTCCAGTCTAATACAATGAATATTTGCATTCCATCCGCATATGAGTCAGCTAGGAATCCAAATATACAATCAGTTGTGATAATAGTTTGACAAAAATATTAAATATTATTTGTAATAATGAAGAGCCCTACCCTCTATTCCTGGGGCGTTAGATCTTTAAGTAGGTAGTCTAATGAATTGTTTGCTAACTTGCAGGGTACCACTTTTCAAGCATATCTCAGATAACCAAGAACAATACTAATGTGGCCCAGCCAAAGTCATGTCAATCATACACCAACTATGTCTCATGGTTATTCCTTCCAATAACATCCTCAGTGCAACTTGCTTAACAAGCAATTCATAAATTTACACATAGGCCAAGCGTCATAGGTCACTGAACATATTTTTGATATTTAGTCAGCATGCTGAAAATGTGGTCAAATGGAAACAGAACTTGGCTGTAAGAAAAATGGCCACTTTCTGTTAGAGCTATGTGCCACCTGTAAGAAGGGATACAAGGATGAGAAGAGTCCTGCTGAAGTTGCTGCCGCTACTGGAATATGTCCCACACACCTGTGGGATCCCGATCAATGTTTTTGGGGGCCGTTCATTTGCCATAGACCAGAGACATGATGCAGAAGAGGCCTACAATGAGGCTGAGGAGGCCATAGAGACTGGACCACTTTGAGAGACTGCAGACCAGACCATGACATAAGAATAATCCATAACATATATGATGCCCCCACAGTAGATAACGGTTATCAAGAAGTGTGCTGGTGGTACCTGATCTAATTGTGAGGATCTCAGTAAGTTTCCTTCTGATGACCTGACTCGCACATGACTGACTGCCACCATAGGACACATTGCAATCTCCATCATCATTTTTCTCTCACCACATGGGAGATGAAAATATGTCTCACATATTCTGTGGGGCAAATCCCATTCCACAGATTAGAGAGGATGCCGCTCTGGACATTATGCTTGTATAATCTATTCCTCATGGTAGCAATTCATACATGCAATACCTACTTATCTGCAGAGCGGCAGCCAAATTCTGGAAGCGGCAAAAAGGAATGGTAATTTCCAATGCATGTATCTAACATTTAGTAGATATCTGCCTATTGTCTTTCCAGCTGGATTCACTTTTGTTCTGTGCCCTTTCCTATCATCCCCTCACATATTCCTAGCACTTCCTTTGTTACCCTGCAAACAGATCTATTTAGTATTTTATTTAGTATTACTTTACATTTGTCAATGGCTGCAGTACATTCATAATTAAGACACTGTTAAAATTGAACGAGAGATGAGACAATTTCGTACTTTTTCAATTACTCATTTCTTTCATTTTACTACTGTAGGAAATGACCATCCTTTGTGTGATGTACACCCAGTTGTTTGCCCTATCTCTTTTTGCTGGATGTAGAGCAACCCCCTGCACTTTACACCTCATACCCAGCAATAAAGTGACTGTGCTTCCACTTTTAACAAGGTTAAATTAGCATATTTACCTTGCCTATAAGTCCTTAGTGTCCCCAACGTCTGTAAGTTAACTGCCACTAGTGGAATGCAATGCAGCATCTATAGTACCATCCACTACAGTGGCAGTGGAATCATTACTTTAATCCTACCATTGTAGTTGAACTGCTGTTCAATCTGTTGAAATTAACCCTTTTGAAAGGTCCAAACCTTCCTTTTAAATATAAATACGTCACCCTTAAGTAGACCTGGTAGCTTGCACGGGGGGGATTTCATGATATTTAAAGGAAGGACATTTAAACTTTTAATGTTAACATGTCTTTACAGTGAGTAGCACCCAAAAGCTATCTTTACTGTAGGAAGTCCGGTCGTCCCATTGAGAAACACTGAATATTTATTTTGCTATCTCCAGTTAGGGGAACAGCTAGAAATATGATTTAGCAACTCTTAATAATATTTATTGAAAGCACAACTCAATGATGAAGTCAGACTTTTTTTAAGACATTTTATTGATGTATATTTACTATGACAAAATACAGAAGTTCTGCCGTATTCCTCCGGCCCCATCCATCCCCATCGATTGATACATTGATACACTTGTTGTAGCCGGTGCCCTCTTGGTCTTATTCTGATTTCCACTCAGAGAAGAATCAGACGTCATGTGTGGAGTTCTATGGGGCTTAATCTGGATCTGTTCATCTGTCTACTGAAACACTTCCTGTAGAGATTCAAAACTGACCATCTGAGATTGACGCAACACCTTGGGCCTTGCAGGATACTGAAGCATGTACTTGATATTCAATCCACGAAGAAACTTTTTTGCAGCTTGAAAGGATTGGCGCTGTTGTTGCACCCACATGATATAGGCTGGGAATTTCATAACAATGTGCAATTGGTACATGATCCTTTCCCATGTTTTAGGATGGTGTCTCTGTTCAAGTAGTTTAGAAGTTTCATAATTAGTCAGTCAGTCAGTCAGTCAGTCAAAAATTCTTTATTTCGGCCATTTCAGGCCATAAAAGAGTGCAGAATAATGCATAATAAAAAAGAGATAAATTGTACAATCATAAAAGGACACCACAGAATTCATTATACACAAGATAAGCGTAATTTGCAAGTAAAATAAACATCCAAGTGATTAAAACTTTAGCATTCAATATCAATTAATTGGCGCCGCTTGGACCACATAGGTAACAAATACTTAGAAAGTGCAAATACAATTATACTTGATGTGTCGGTTTTTAAAATTCTAAAAGCATAAAGACAATTTTTAAAACCTAGATATCTACATAGCGGTACCAGCCAACACTTCCTGGATTTAGTGTAAGCTGGAAAGAAGAAGAGCACGTGAAGCTCGTCCTCTATGTCACAGCTACATCCTGGACAGGATTTGTTGGTGGAGGCTGACCATTTACTAGTAGAAGCTTTCATTGTAAGGTACCATATCTCCATTGGATAAAAAGCTTCCTCGCTAAAATCGGGAAGACAAAATCCATAAAATCCTCAAACAAATAGGAATTTTTGAAAGCTAAAAAGGAATTAGTCAATGTGCCCAAATTGGAGGCGCAGACAATGGAGTTCAATTTTTTCTCCTTGAAAATCCTAGTAAGGGACTTGCGCGATACCTCGAGACAGCCCCTTTCGGGATCGTCCCACATGTCCGGCAGACCCAAACTTAAAAAACCCCGCGCCTTATAAACGCCAGCCATGGAATTTTGCCTGCGCAATTAAAGCTTAATATCTGCTTTAACTCTTCCCTGTAATTTAAGGGGTCTGTAGTTGCCCATATCCTATGCCAGAACCTGAGCGGCTTAAGTGCTAGCTCATCTTCTATAGATGTCAATCCCAAGTCTAACCTTAGGGGGAGAAACGGGGTACTCTGGGGGAGTGTCAGCAGCCATCTTATAAACTTAGTTTCTATCTTGGCAATGTCTGCCCCGCCAGAGTGACCCCACAACTCTCCACCATAAAGAGCTGCAGCCCTTGCTTGTGTCTTGTAAATCTCCAAGGCTGGGCTCACTGGCTTAAAGGTCGATGTATTTGAGACTTTAGAAATACCCCCCGCCAACTGTGACAATTTTAATTGGGATTTCACTTGTTGGGGTCCCCAAGAGAGATTTTCATGAAGTGTTACCCCCAGATATTGGAATGTCGTGACCCTTTCCAGCCTCACGGTGCCCAGGATCGGATTAGGTCGTGTAGATACCGGGGGGGTTAAATATCATGAATTTTGTTTTTTCGACATTTATCTCGAGACAGCGGTATCCACAAAAGTCCCCAAAACCATTCAATATCCGTTGGATCCCCATCAGGGATTTGGAGAGCAGGAGGGTATCATCGGAAAACATGATCGCCGGAACCCTTCTGCCTGCTAACCTTGGTGCATCGTTATTGGGGACGTTATCCAAGTGTGAAATTACACCATAAACGTAGAGGCAAAACAGGGTCGGTGCCAAGACACAACCCTGTCTCACCCCTCTGGCAACTGGGAACCTAGAAGACAATGCCCCATTCCTCCCGCATCTCACCTGGGCAAAGTTCCCTTGGTGTAGCCTCACCAGCACATTCAGTATCTGAGTCGGTACACCCAAGTACTGGAGGACACCCCACAGTTTCCCCCATGGCACTAAATCAAACACGGACCGGAGGTCCACAAACACCATGTAGAGGCTGCCACCCTCAATCTTTGCCGTTTTCCAATACAGGAGAATCAAGCAAAAGATCTGGTCCATGGTGGATGTGTTCCTCCTGAACCCTGCCTGAAGGGGACTTAAAACTTCATGTTCCTCCATCCATGCCAGCAAATAGTCCAGGACAAGCCGCGCCAATTTTTTTTTTTGCGGGACGTCAATGAGACTAATGGGCCTGTAGTTGGCTGGGAGCAGAGGATAACCCTTCTTGTAGATTGGGACTATCTACGCTCCCAACCAATTGCCAGAAACCTCCATTCCTCCTAAAATTGCGTTAAAAAGAATAAGCAGGTAGGGGGCCCAGATCTCTGGTTGATGCCTAAATAGGTCCCCTGGGAGTTTATCATGTCCTGGGTCCTTACCCACTGCAAGATTTCCCAATGCAATAGACACCTCCGTCAGGGTAAACACTAAGCCCTCATGCTGTGTATTTAAAGATAAGAGTGCTGTCATATTATCCTCAGCAGATTCATCTAAATATAAGGCTTTGAAGTGTGATTCCCACACTGATGCATCGATATTAGGTTCTATGGCAGAATTTTGTTCTCCTGAACCCGTATTAACCAATGACCAGAATCTACGTGCATCCCTTGATTCCAATGTGCACGCTGATGGAGTATCAGACAGAGTGCTCCTGTTACACGCCCTTAGAGAATTATTTAGAACGAGGGCCGTGATCTGGATCCCTAGAGGGGACCATGACTTAGGGCATGGTGATTGACAAGGTGGAATAGCCCAGTAGTCATCTTCGCCCATAAGTGCACCCTCACTCATTCCTAGGAGGGGCTCAAAGTGGCAATTCATGTCTCCCGCCAGTAGAAGATGGCAATCATTAGGCAAAGTACTCAGAAAAGTGGATAGGTCGGCGATGGTGACCGATTCAGAAGCCAAACTAACTGGTCGTGAGTATACATTCACAATAGCTCATTTTAAGGAGTTTGGCCACTTCAACAATATGCACTGTACATCTTCAGAATGTGTGGCCCTATTTTCTGCCATGCAACCCAGGTGAGTAGCTACCCAAATGGCGAGGCCACCTGACGGTCGTCCCTTCCCTCTCCACCTGGCAGGTACAAGGAATGTGGCGAATCCCACTTTAGAGTATTTGTCCCTGGCCCAAATCTCCTGAAAGTGACAAATATCCTTTTGGTCCACCAGGGAACCCCACTCTGTACAGTTTAAATTGTGCGATAGACCCACCACATTCCACGATAGGATTGTCAACGTCTTCAGTGTTACGGCAGAATTTAAGAAGCCAACACTGCTCTGCTGTTCTCCATCCCCTGGGGCTGCATTCATAATTAAAAGACTGGCCTGGCCCCTGGTGGTGGCCGGCCCACCAGAGCCCTATGGGCCTGCTTGACCACAATTCATGGAGAGAGGGCTCCCGCTAGCAAGAAGTCCTGCAACCATTGATCTAAGAAACGCTCAATCGTGGCCCCCTCGCAGCCCTCTTGGGAATTCAACAAAGCACAGGTTATTGCGACGTGCCCTTTCTTCAGCATCTTCGAAGCACAGTGCCAATTCCCTGGTCTCAAAGGCAAGTTTGGACACAGTGGCTTGTAGGGCTATGACAGAGTCCTCCACTCTGGAGACCTGGATCTCCACCTCTGTGATCCGTTCTACTGCGGTGCAAAGGACCTGTCTCAGTAGCGTCAAATCCAAACCCACAGCACATATCTTGCCATCAAATTGATCACGTGATTGGGTGATGGTGGCTAACTGAGCTGCATTGTCTGGGACCATGCCAGCCTGGTTATCTGGTGCTGTCTTTGGTACCGAGCCTCTGGGCTGGGTGTATTTGTCGAGAGTACCTTGTTTGGATGATGGTGGTCCCTTGTCCTTCATCCTGTTGCACAGATGATCTTGGCACAATCTCCAGCTCCAGGCAAATCCAATCTGCTTCTGACCCACCTGACCCCCCCTGCAACTCCTCGGGCTGGCACTAGCAGTCAGATTAACAGCCAGCAAAGACCACAGGCCCACGTGGTGACTAAAGTAGAGGATTGTCACTAGGCGAGGCTAAGCCCACTATTGAGGAGGGGGGCCTTGCAAACCACACCGAAACCTAGTCCGGGCATCTCCACACCTCTCTCCCCGCAGCTCCGCTGTGCCATCTCTTGCCTCCAGGTCCCAACCTCCTCCTTGGGAGGTTTGAGTCTGCTGCCAGCTCCTGCACCTGCTGCCCGCTCCAACAGGGACTAGACTGCCTGCAACCACTCTCTAACCATTATCAGGCACTTTCCTTAATTTTTCCCTGTTGTGCCACTGGTATTGTGTCTTTATACACAAAGGAGCTATAGGGGTAGAGAACCCCCACTCATATAATCATGCACAAAACAGGACCTGTTCACAGGGTATATCTCATCCTCATGTCCCTACCAATCGTTATACTTTCTTTTGGGCCAGCGGCCAATCATATACCGTCTGTACTTTTCGGGTCTGGATCACCATTTTTTCAAAGGAAAAGAGTTAAAAAAGTAACTGTTGCGTTGATTCTAACTGGTGTCTCCCTCAGTCAATCCCCTCCCCTCATGTGAAGTAATGACGCTTCAGGTGAGCGAGAACAAAATTTGAGAAAAGGTTGGTGGTGCCCCACGGAAGTAGCACCATGGGAGTGAGCAGGTAGGTACTCACCTGCTTTCTCAGGTTCTCATCATCAGTGACCACCAACCCATAACAAAACTGTGTTTAAAGGTGAATGAAAGAAAAAAGAAAATTGAACAATGGTGCTAGGATGTGATATCTAAAACTGCCTGTGCACCAGTCAGTTTATCTCAATGTGCGGCAGAATCAACCCAGAAATTGGGACTGCGGGCTCTGGACCATAGCTCCGCCCGTCCCAGTTAAAACCAAGCTGGATCACACTGGCTGTTAACATTTTATTCAGTGCTGTGTGTCTGTTAAAAGCTGACATGTTTCATTGCCGGAGGAAAACTCACAGCAGTTTATTCAGGGCGTGGGTCAAGCACTTCACCCTGCAGTTGGTGAGGCACCATTCCCCTGCTGCCAGTCAGCAGCAGCCCCACCCCCAAACACTGCTCGGGCTGGGAGCAATGACAAATTAAACAATAATTCAATGTATTACTGTTTAATTCTTCATTTTTGCTGCACTGCACTGGCAGCAGGGGGCTCCGCTCATCAATTGAATTGAAATTTTACAACTTTACCTTTTTCCCTGCCTAAATCTTCTGAAATGCTAATTTACATGAGCCATCCAGCTGTCACCCAGCTGGTGAATACCCCTGTATGACGTTTGAAAACTGCCACCAGAACAGAGACACAGAGGCCTGGGTGTGGGGATGTGTCTTTTTCCTCCAGCAGATGACCATTTGGGCAGTGCTTCAAAGGGCCCTCCCCTGTCACAAGTAGAGTAAGATGACACCTGGACAGACCAATACCAGTCAGGCAGACACCAAACCCATTGGGGGGTGGGAGAGCTGCCCCCACACTGGTTTAGAGCCACCACAGAGGAAGAGCTGCTCTTTACCATGGCTACACTTCTTAGTGAGCATACAAACTCTACACATGTGGATAAGGATTTCACCATTTTGGATTTTAGGAGTGAGGGTCACTTTGGTAATGTTTGCAGTACAGAATATAGGAACTACTGCAAAAGTGAGTTGGGTGGCTCCTATGTACCTTCACTACTTTGGAACTCCTTTCCACTAAATATAAGGGCCATCCCTCAACTTCTGGCCTTTAGGAAGGCTCTTAAGATATGGCTATTTTCCGGGAAAGTTCCTTATGAAGCTGGTGTACACGTGGACCTCTTCAGTGATCTAAAGCGCCTTGATCTCCTTGGGTAATTGCTGTGCTTTATACATTTCAAATCAGCTCGTTTAGGGAGGGGCCACCTGTCACCCCCACCCACCCACTTCAGGACACCCTTTCACCTGTGAAATATCAGAAGAGGACTGGATATGCTGTTGGTTATCTGAGAGGAGCACTGAAGGACTGGACCTGCTCCCTTTTGTACCCCGGACAAAGAAATGGACTCCAAGGGTTGCACGACTTACCTCCTGTTGAAGCTACAGGGGCACATCAAGCTACAAGAGTTTTTTTTGTGCAACTGCCTAGCTGACCAGTTCCATCTAGACCTGCCCTAAACACACCGTTGTTGGCCTGCTAGATTGAGTCCTGACCACCAAGTGCTGCTCCTGAGGTCCTTGAAACCTTCGCTGTATCAGGCTGGATTTCTCCTGCCACATCTGATAACCTGGAACTCAGAATGTTCTTCAACTTCAAGATCTCTGGAGTACCAGGAAACCTGCTAAGCCAAATTTACTCAAGATGTGTTGGAAAAGATTCTGGTTTTCCCTTCTCTGAGCTTCTCCGCAGTAGCAAATCTTATTTAGCAGGACCCAGCAGAGCGGGTATACAGCATCGTTGGGCCTTCTTTGGATACAGCCTGCTGCCTTGCCCAACTCAAAGATTCCGAGCTTCAAAAAAGCAGCTAATTACAAACCTTGAAATCCTGAAATGGTGAAGGTACCAAAAGTATCCAGATGGCTCAAAGACTTCCCTGGGCATGAAATTAGAATTTCTCCCTCTCTGAACATTTCCCGTCAAAACCGCACAGGGGATATGTCAAATGGCTCTCAGACCATATGGACCCATCTTTGGCGATAGCATACTGCCTTGCACTGCTGAGGATTTTTAAATTCCATTTTTTAAACTGAGTCCCTACATAAAACTCCCTACTGGGTTGAATCTGGTTTCTGTATCCGACCCACACTCCATTGCGGTCAGCCTCAAATTGTGCCAAAGTCCTGGTCTACCGCAAGTAGTTGATTGCAGTTGACACTTAATATTTTTTTACGGTATTTTGATTTAAAAATGTAAACATTTATATCTCTGGTTCCCCTTATTTATTTATTGTTTAGGTGTAATTGTATTTCTTAAAATGTACTCTATGTTTCTAATTCAGTTTGATATGTTACTGTGTTTTGTTTTGGCTTTATTTTCTTATGGTACTATAAAATAATTTACCCATTGCCCTAAGTTGTCTGTCAGCTCTGTGCCATAGCTACCAGGCTTTGAGTTCAGATTAATTTAGTGACTTTGAGGGCTCACACTCACAGGGATTGTGAGGTAGTCATCCCTTGATTAATAACCCAGTTTTTACAACAACTATTACACCAGCCTTATTATTTTAGGTACATTTGTATAAGAATGCTTAATGTTCTAACATCATAATCAGTGTTCTGAGTGCAATTCCAAAGCCTTAATTGTTAGAGTATACTCTGAAAAATGTTAAACATAAAAGCTTATAAAAAAAAATATATATATATGGACAATGCATAGGGATATTAATAAACATAGTGGCAGGCAGTGTTAGGCCTGCCAAATAGACCAGCAACTATCCAGTTGTAAGACCCATTGCCCAACTATGTGCTACTGCCCCCTGCACAGGCAGTCCTATATTAATCTAAGCTAATGCAACTGAGTGTTTGTCATGACACTTAGACTACAGGGTATTTTCAGAGCCCTGCTTACAATATCAGCATTTTAAAGATATTTAGATACAAATTTTCACCCTTAACTTAAATGACAAATGTTTAAAATGCGTTGTAGTGTATGTAAAATGTGTCCCCTATTTGACAGTTAACTTATTTACTTAACGGTTTTTCTTGAAAAGGGAGTAAATTAATGATTATTTCTTTAAGTAGCAGACATAGGATTACTATGTTATATGTGGTTTCTACATGTGCCTAACGTTTCAATGCGTCATTTAAAAAACTCTGGAATGCGCCGTATTTTCCCTTGCGCTGGTGCTACAAATAGCTGCCTAGCGCCTACACAGATATCCTTACACCATAGTGCAAAGATGGATGCATAGCAGGGAAGATTGTTTATGTCCAGAAAGGTGTCCTTTCCTGCACAAAAACAATCATTAATGGTGCTTTACTCTTGCTATGTGTGCTGCAGAATGCAGAACACATAAAAAAAAACCAAAAACGAGGAGAAATAAAAGTATTTCTCCTCATTGTGGCAATTTAACACCTGCTTTTTCATGGTGTTAGTTTTTGGTGTTGCCTCAGAATTACTCATCTTTGTAAATCTGGGGCAGTGTAAAACATCAATGGGTGTTGCGGTGGGACACCAACAGCAACACCCACTGCATGCTCCTTTCACGCAAAAAAATTGAGTGAAACACTACCATATTTACAAAGCGTTGTTAAGCCACAAAAAGGGCCTCACGCCACTTTGTAAATATGGTGCAGGGCATTGCACGACTGGAACATTGGAAAAAGTGACGTCCCGGTGGCGCAATCCCCTTGGAAATATGCCCCTAGAAGTGTAAAAGAGCACTTGTAGTTCTCAAGCTTGACTTACACATCATTTAAGGTTGTAGGGTGGGGTTGGGTGTGTCACATAACTTAATAAAGTAGCCTGAAGTTGTGAAGCCTTCACTTTGCAACTCAGCATAAATCGTTTTATGCTATGGTTCAATATTTAAAGGCCCATCTACCAATAGTAAGAAGACCTCTCTAATTTAAACAATGTCGGCCACGAAGATCAGTGGGGAGAATGGTGCAGCTCATCAGTTGTCTACCCTGATCGTTAATCTAAGCCTTATCCCTGCCAGCACTGACATTTCCAATCAGTCAAACTATGCAACCTGGCCAAAGTATTTCCCATCCCAAAGCCTCCAATGCCTCCATGCCAGACACCTTTGCAACCCTCATGTACTAGCCCTCTGATTCATTGTCACCTCTACTGGCGTAACGAAACTTGAAGGGGCCCCCCTGCAAGGTACTTGGAGGGGCCTTCTCTGCACTCAATCTGGAGCACTGTGCTGAGGGGGGCCCCCCTGCACCACGGGGGCTGCCGGGGCCAGTGTTATGCCACTGCCAGATGCCATCCACAGAATCTATTGGTGTTCTATGTAAGGATACACCTTCTTGTCTGCCATTTCCTGCTTGACATTTCATCCAGCAACATCCTAGAGCAGGAAATAGGGGACAGAAATGCCATCGGCGGCCCCCCTCATTAGGGCAGATGAGCGGAGCCCCCTGCTGCCAGTGCAGTGTAGAAAAAATGAAGAATTAAACAGTCATAAAATGAATTACTGTTTAATTTTTCATTGCTCCCAGCCCGAGCAGTGTTTGGAGGCGGGCTGCTGCTGACTGGCAGGGGAGTGGTGCTCACGCTACCAGTTCACACTTGCGACGACCAGCCTGACTTGCGCAGGGCAAACCTCTCCACCTAACTGTCTCAGACAGTTGAGTGGAGAGCAGGGACAGGTCTCCTGTGCCTGCTGGAGCTTCAAGGCAGCCAGCTGCAGACAATCCTGGCTATGCTGTCTTGCTGCTCAACCTGCAGCATAAGAGCAGCATTGGGCTTTGCAGAAGGGGGTTGTCTGAGGCTCTATGAGGTGTGCCTTCGAGCAGACTGAGGAAGAAAGAAGAAAATGTGGAACGAATCACAGGTAAGTACTTTTTTTTTAATGATCCCTTTGTCCCCTTCACCGGGGTTTGTCTTTCGACCCCCACACCCCTCCAGCGTTGAGCGTCACTGGCCACAACTGAGAAATGCAGTAGTGCAACAAAACCTCAGGGGGACCCATTCCCTTACTGCTTTCTGCTCCTGGGTGTTTTATTTGTTTTCAACTGGGCAGCCCAAGGGGCCCCCTATATGGTGAGCCATGTTGAGGCCCCCGCACAGAGGGGGCTGCGGGGGCCTCTTTTACACCGCTGGAGTACGCATTTGTCTCACCTCCCATTCACCATGTTCTGCAACAAAGGTTTCTGGGTGGGACCTTCGTTCAGAAGTTAATGGCAGTAGGACAGGTTGCACCCTCGTGCAAAACATTGGTAGGAGCTGTGGATGCCAGTCAGGGCTGTTTTAAACTAAGCATCATGTGGTTGTAGGAAAATCTGAAAACTATGCCTGCTACCCATGTGATGGAATTTACACATCTGTGCAAACGTGATTCACAACTTGCATATCCCTAGGTCTTATAACTCTTGGGAAGCCAACTGGACCACATAAAGCTCATTCATTTATATTTTATATGTTGTTATTCAAATATAGAATTGGAACCTTTAGTCTATAAGAAGTCACATCTTTAGTTGTTTAGTTCCATCAAGTATGTAGTTTCTTGTTAACAAGTATTGGAATTTGAGGCATATGTGGAGAGTTACTCAGAACAAGTGTCTGACACCGCTTCTGTGCGGTTTTGGAACCATATTAGAAAACTTCCAAAAACTGCATGATGGTTTTCGTTTACACAGAGCTAATAATTGCAGACGTTGCCTCATGGAATCCGGGAAATAAAGCTAGTAGTTTGATACTTGAAGTTCTTGATTCCATTGTTATGCTTTTGTATGCATAAGAAAATTGTGTGTGTTTGATTTTGTTTTTCAATTGTTTTCATCCCTAACTTGGCTGGATGTAGTAACGATTGTATTCAGCTATTGTTTTGCACAATTATGTTACTTTTTGAAAGGTATTTATGCCAAAACATAAAATAAAGATGAGTAAACAGAGTTACAATTGGAATATGTGCAAATAAAGCAATTTAAAATGAGAGTTTTTCTAAATATTGATTAGTTTAAGGAACGTTTTCTCCCAAAGAACGTCTGTTAAACAGCAAAACATATAAGCATGATATTAAGGAATGTTTCTTATATTTGACTCATGTGGCCACTCTTACAAATTGCAAGATTAGATAATCATTTATCCAAAAGATAGCATTGGAGCTTTGATTTAATACATTAATTTCACAAACTAACTTGTAGAGGTACCATGCATAAGAGGGCTCTTACAATTGGTACAATGAAAGACATTAATGGCCCTGAAACTGATGGCATCGATCTTGATACATGTTAGCTGTTGATCTCCATCTTTATAATAATATATTGAGCCAAGTCAGGATACAAATCAATGTAATATTACGCAGTCCATTTTGAAAAAACCAGTGCTGGTGCATCCTCAACCCACAGTTATGATAAACAAGTGAATGATAGTCTGAGAGCAGCAAAGGCTAGTGGGAATAGGCAGAGAGCGGGCATGAAGTCAGAGCTGAGAAAACAGGAGAGCTGTTCCTAAGCCATACAGCTGGCCTTGAAAAGCAAATGATAAGACCACAACATCTTTGCTTTCAGTATGAGAAACCCTGAGAACATGGCAATCCGCACAAGGCAATGTAAAGGTGGGTTTATATGTGCTCTTCTCTGTACTCATGGAATACCAGTAGTGGAAGGCCAGTGGGCATCGGTAAAGTTAGAACACAAATTTGAAGAAAGAAGTGATCATTTGCATAAACATTCAGGGATTTGGTATATCCATGCGTAAAAGAAGGCAACTAAACAAACTAGAGATCGAGAATTGAAAAAGTGGCAAATATAATACTACATATTTTGGTCACCTTATCCGTAGAGTTGTACTGTACAGTGTATGGTACCTAAAATATATTAGCTATACTACTGATCATAATAATACTTTCGGCACAAGTTCCTTATTGACCCCCAGGAAATTCAATTTTTTCACTATGGCCATGCCTCACCGACTTTAAATAAACAAGTATTATCCATATTTGATTCTCTCACAATAATAATCACAAATATAGATAATTGTATTTTCTGTTAATATTACAACTACTGCTGGACCCTAAAGGATTGAAGGCCGATCCTTTTTTTAAAAATAAAAAGTACAATAATACCTATCTCTAATAATAATCTATTTAAACATACTATTGTAAATATAATATGTTTTAGTTGACTGTGTATATGGTGGAATGCTAACATTAGTACATCCAATATGGTGACCATAAGACAGTCGTTTTTCATTTTCATAGCGTTTCTTTTCAAAGACCGGTATCGTATATGGGCAATATGTTTCATAACCAGTCCTTTCCCTGACAACAATATCTTTCATCAGTTCTAAA
This sequence comes from Lissotriton helveticus, assembly GCF_964261635.1. Taxonomy (NCBI): domain Eukaryota; kingdom Metazoa; phylum Chordata; class Amphibia; order Caudata; family Salamandridae; genus Lissotriton; species Lissotriton helveticus. Next base: position 731,996,746 of record NC_136059.1, on the reverse strand, counting down.
TAAATTGTCATGTTAAAAAATGTAAATACCTATAAATTATAATTTGATAATTCAGACATGATATGTATTCATACACAGATGGTAGCCATATCCTACATCACACCGTTAGCCCTCTTTCTATTATAATCATCAATATTGCTTGAGAATTCTCAAGGAACATGCCCTAGACCAGAGGTCTTCAAACTTTTGTAGGCTGAGCCCCCACATCTAACCCTTTTTACACGTCGAGCCCCCCCACCACCTTCTGACAAAAATGTTCTGGAAGCTGGTACTCTGCATCATTGATGGCCATTCCCTCCTGCAGAGCCCAGGTCATATAGGGCAAATAATATTAAATAAAGTAAGAGTGTTTAGTAAACTAAAGTTTTTGTAGTGCGTGTGCATAATATAAGTTCAAACAAAAAAGTCTTCAAGAAAAAATTAGCACAAAAAATTACATTGGTGCTTTCTTTTTCACATAAACCACAACATTTAGGATAGATTACACAGGAACGCATTCATTTTTTGTAAGCACAGGGTGATTAAGTGATTTGCCCAGAATCACAGGATGTTGAGCAAACACCATGAATTGGTTCCCCAGCTCCACGGTCATCGGCTCTGGCTGTTGCACCACATCCTTGCCCCTTAAAAAGATATCAGAAAAAGTGGTTCCACAAAACATGCTTTCAGACACAATTGAAAAATCTGTGATCTTGTGGAGTATGGCCAGGTGTTGCCATGCCAGTAGGAGGCCAACCACAGTTTTCCAAAAAGGACTAGGAGACATTTACATACACATGTGATATAAGTGATTCGAGAGGATATATACAGCTGTATTCTCTAGTAGCATCAAGAGTCAATTTGTTAGCCTAGACCTTATTTGCGCTGTTGCAAGGACACACAAATTGCATATATGTGTAGATGGCAATAGGCAAGCAAACTTAACATGGGCTTCCAGGGCTTTTCTTTTTACATTTTACAACTGAGTTGGTTTCACTGTTTTCTCAGAGTGCTCTGCATAATGACCGTATCTATACCTAGACCATTTTCCTTTTTTTAAGAATCATAAATATAATTGTTTTAAAAAAACAAACCTGAATTTATTGGCCATTAATTATTTGGTGCAAAAAACAAAACAAGGAATGAAATTTTACAAAAACAGATTTAATTGCTAACAGTAAGTATTAATTTATGTACTGAGCAGTATGAATAGGCCTCTCTATGGATACACTTTTTCGAAATACTAGGCACGCTCTTAGTGAAGTGTGTGCTATTCTCACAGTAATGTACAGCATGCACACAAATGATATAATTCCTATATTAGGCAATTGAACTTGGTAGTTTACTTTTCACCTGTGGCCTTGGAAAAAAATCACTGTACTATATCAAATTAATGAAACACGTGCTGGCTACACAACATACCAAAGGATCTTCCAATATTATATGTAATAACTCTACAGAATAACACGTTTGCAACAAGAAATGCAAAATATGTGAATGAAAGCAGATTTTAAAAACGGAAAGAAGTGGAGCATTTTTCTGACATGCCAGCTCAATGTATCATGAGTAACTCATCTAGATGTAAATAGTGACAAACTATTGGAACTGCTCTTTCATGCTGGGCCTGCAGGTTTAATAAAGTAAAGCAGCATCAGCATAAGCCAAAGAATAACCAGTGAACTATGGGCATTAGCAAACATTCCCACCATAATCAGCCTGCAGCCAGTATTGACACCTCCAAATTAAATGATGTATATATTACATATAAGACACGGGCAGCCTAACATTAAAAAAACATTTTAAAAAATGGCATACGAAAGATAAGAGGAACCAGAGTCATAAATGTTTATGCATTCCTTCTCGCTGTCCCCAGGAGACGGTTCTTCTAGTTGGTTTAACCATATTCAACCAGGAGACAGTCCAGTGATGGAATCTAGAATTTAGGGGCATATTACCAACAACTAGCGATATTTATCGCTAAATGGGCTTAGAGAGTTTTTTTTATCGCCAAGCATCGCCGGATATTATCGCAGAGATAACGTGCTATTAGCAACGTTTATCTCTAAAGCGATAAAATATCCGGCGATAGCGGCGAAATGGGTGAATATCACTGAGAATACAGCGATATTCACGCATTAACGGCAATAGGGTCTTAGCCATAATATCCATCTCCCATTGGATATAATGGCTAAGAACTGGTCTAAGCAGGCGTTAGCTTTTGGAAATATTCGCTCAAACTGAATAGTGTCTAAACTGATTTAATCATCTTTAGGTTTCTTGCTCAATCCGAGAAGGTCACCTCCCCCATTACTGTATAACCTTAGGTTGATTGGACATAACTCTACGCCTTTGTCTAAATTATATTTTTTTTATAGTGATTTCACCATGCGGTGGCAAGAGTACAACATGGTAAAAGTATCTTTTTCTTGCTTTGAATCATGATCGACCTTATTCCTGCAAGTGGGTGCCATTCCTCATGTGCAAGTGTCAACTGAATATTAGATTTTTGCATTGGCCCGAATTTGAGCACCGGCTAGGCAGGAATAGGGCCATCCTAATGAAGAGCAGGAGCCCCACACTTTTGTGGTTGACAATTCATTGAGAAATATAAACGGTTCTTGAACTCGTTCTTGTACTAAAATAAATCACTTTAAAGTGTACATCTATCACATCACAATTATTAAATTATTTTCCCAATGCATTAAGGGAGAACTTGTTCATAAGGGGGCTCTTAATCACAACAAGTCATATCTGAAAATTAAAAGGAATCAAATCCCATAGCATTTTTAAACCTGATTAACAATCCAAAACAATATAAAACATTGAAAAGTTTGCACTGATAATTTGAAGATATGGCCGAAATTCAAACTGTATGGGCCTTAAATTGTGCAGTTAAACAAACACCACGATTAGAAACAACACCATCCATAATGGTGATAAATGCATTTTTCACCTTTGGTCTTGCATAGCAGGGGTAGGCTGCCTTTGACCAGACCCTTTGCCCAACCACCCTCTGCAATCTAACCCTTGCTGCATACAGCAGAGGGTCCCTATCTGAATCTACTGCAGTGGAATGTACTTTTAGTAAAAAAATGTAGGACCTCATTTACTAATTTTTGGTGTAGGGCAGCGCCGCAAGCCTTCCTGCCACGCTGCCTTATGTGAATAGACAAGGACAGGAAAACACCATATCTATGAGATATGGTCCATTTCTGTCCTCTTTCACGGCCTGGTGCACAAATGGCTGCCATACGCAACAGAGGCATCCTTGTGCAATGGTGCAAGTGTGTTTGCATTGAAATCAGGTTGTTTTTGTGGAGAAATATGAACCTTCCTTCACAAGAACAACCCTTACACCACCCCTTGGGGTGGTGTAGGCTTCAGACGCATTCTCAGGTTACAACATGTAGTAAATCTGGCAATGTGTCAAATGTGCTGGGTTTTACATGGGACACCAACAGTAACTCCCATGGCCTGCCTCCCCATCACAGAGTGAGGCAACGCAGCGACTTGCAATGTGTTGCCTCACACTATATTTACAAGGCCATGAAAAGCCATGCTGTGTGGCTTTACATGACCTCGTAGATATGGGTAAGCCCCTTAATATTTAAAGACACTTTGGCCTGAGAGCCAGGGAGTGCTGACTCTGCCCCCTTATATGTTTGTTTCTTTAAAAAAAACATTTTTTACAGAATGCAAGGACTAAACCCCACATCCTGTACTCGCAGCCGCTATAAAAATGTCTCTGTTTTTGAGAGCTAATCAGAGCAAACAGGACCGCAGACCCAACCTTAGATCTGCAGACCTAAAATGGGCACAAGAGATGAAGTTCTCTTGTCCAATGAAATGTCATTATAGTTTATTTTAGATTCAGGTCGATGGACAGTTTACAAACGAACTATCTGGATATCAACAACGTTTAACCCCTAGAAAGAAGACCGCCTGCCACATTATTTTAATGATCATTTCTCGAAAGCCACTGAAGTTGCTTGCAAAAAACCTGGCAGAGGCACTTTTCTAACTAACAGACTAGTTGCATGCTAAGTTTGGTGTAATTTTGTTCAGCGAGCAAAGTTTTCTTTTTAAATTAATTTGGCAACATGGCTTTTTTACCTGTCACTTGCCATGCTAATACAAACCAAGAACATTTTTTATTTGAAATTTCATACATATTTATCTAACAACACCAAAATTATTATAGCTTTTCAAAGAACTCTTTGTCATTTCCATAACTACACAATCGCTATCGCAGACTCTTTTATTCAAGCATAGGTACATACATATGTCTATGAAAATCAGGCCCTTTGGCATTGAGTATGTTTATGAAGTTTTGTAACCTAGAACTGATAGTTATAACTTTCTTGTAGTTTAACCTAAATATGTTCTAGCAAGCCTTCATCACTGCATCATCCCAAACAAAGGCAAAGATCCACTTATGGAAATGCTGCACTTCGAGCTCCGGTATTTAATCCAGCTTTCCCAAAACATGGAAGACATTGAACATGTATGAGTAATGGTCAATGTTTGCAGCCCCAAAATAATTACTACTGTCTGTGTGCCGCTCAGGTCAGTCTAAGTGTCAAATCCATTACGGATTGTTTTTAGTAGGTCTGGGAGAAAGTTGAATTATGCCAGAGTAATCTCAGGAATTACGCACTACTCTTGTGACAGGGCTTCATAGACAGCCTCACTGCACATCTGCACTCAGCAGACATGCCGCTGGCACACTAACGTTAAGCCATCTGTGCATGTCCGCACCCGGACAGCTCCCAGCGCCAGACCCCTGCCCATTTCCAGTCCAACACATCCCCCCTATTAAGATAAACATGGGAAGAGCTTCTAGTACTCAATACTTCAGGTGCTTACAAGGAGCGTTGGCGATAGGCAGCTAAATTTAGCACCAGCGCAAGTGGAAATGCAGGGGTGCGCCGCATTCTTGTAAATACGACGCATCTCTGCATTTTCAGAATGGCGGAGCGCGGCGTTAGCAATTTCAGCTTAACGCTGCACTCTGCCTTTCTCTTGTAAATATGCCCCTCTGTCTTTAGAATGGACACAGTTGCTAAAAGGGGTGAAGGTCTGGCAGTAATATATCGCAATCAGCTCCTCACCTCTTTTTCCGCTATGTCCCCAAATCTCAAGTGCGAAGCACTCTCATTTCAAGTGGTGCTAACTAAGAGCCCCACATTCAGTGACCTGCTACTGTACCTTCCCCAAGGCTCGAGAACCACCTTCACTCAGGCCATCAGCCCTAAACATGAATATAGTCTAAATTCTGCAGACATTGCGATTCATGGAGACTTCAATTTTTACTTAGAGATTCCTACAGACAGACACTCTGAAATATTTATTGACTTTATGGCTAGTAGATACCCTGACACACCTGGTGGGCCACTTGTTGAATTGCATTTTCACCAACAATCCTTTTCTTTAATTTACCGCCTCACTGCTGTTGAGTTGGTCAGACCACAGAGCAGTTATATTTGAACTTGGTATACCGTGTAATCTACCTGCAACACTTCACAGCCCTCCACAAACAGTTGAGCCTGGCACAGCATTGAGAAATCTCAATTTAATTTAACTCTCTCTAGCTCAAAGCCTATTGTTTCTAATGATCTAGACTCAGCCATATCAGATTACTCTACGTTGTTAGGGTCTGGGATTGGTCGCTCCACACTCTGCTGCCGCTCCTGCCTGCCTGCCGCCTCCTGACCTCGCTCTCCGCTGCTCCTTCCCGCCGACCCCGCTGATCGCCGCTGGATTTCCCGCCGCTGCCTCCCTGCTCCCCCGGGATCCCATTTGCCGCCCCGCTCCCGCCACCCAGCTGCTCCTCCCTCCCGGCTCCTTACTTATGACACCCCCTGAGCGACCGCGCAGCGGACGCGCACAGCGGGAGCACCGACAGATCGTCCGAAGGTGCGCCAAAGGTAAGCCCGTCCGTGCCTGGACCGCGCCCAGTGCCAGGACCCCTGGCCCCTGACGACGTCAGCCCCCACGACGGACCTATGACGCCGCAACTCTCATCGCACTCAATGCCGGCCGGAACCACGCCTGCTTCCGAGCCACCCCGAGACGCACCCACGGACCCTTCACGACCCTCAGAGGCACCCTCATATACAGACCCCCGGGACCACGCACACAATTCAGCGAAGACATCACAGACTTCATCAGCCCGCACGCCCTCTCCTCCGCTGACTACATCCTCCTCGGAGACCTCAACTTTCACCTGGAGAACAACAAGGACCGCAACACCGCCGCCCTGCTGGACAACCTCGCCAACCTCGGACTCAAGCAACTGGTCAACACCCCCACCCACTACGCCGGCCATACGCTTGATCCCGTCTTCTCATCTAGCAAGCACATCACCTTCAGCCACTCCACCGGACTCCACTGGACCGACCACAGCTGCGTCCACTTCAGCTTCAGAAGAACCACAACCCACCACCACCCGCTTCAGATTCCCCACAGAAGCTGGAGTAAGATCACCTGCGAGCAGCTCACCACATCTCTCAGCCAGAACCCACCCGCCAGCACAACGGACCCCAACGAAGCAGCCTGGGACTTCACACAGTGGCTGACCGCCTGCGCTGACGACCTCGCACCACTGAAGAACCCTCCCAGCAGACCCAGAAGCAAGAAGGCATCCTGGTTCACCGATGAACTCAAGGACTCCAAGAAGACCTGCCGCACCCTCGAGAAAGCCTGGCTCCTCGACCGGACCACCGACAACATGACCGCCCTCAAACACGCTACCCACAAGCACCACCAGCTTATCCGCACCACCAAGAAGAAATCCCTGAAGGAACGACTGGACAACAACACCCACAACAGCAAGGAACTCTTCAGCATCGTCAAGGAGTTCTCCAACCCCAGCACCGGCAACAACGACATCACTCCGTCACAAGACCTCTGCGACTCGCTCGCCTCGTTCTTCCACCGCAAGATCGCCGACATCCACAACAGCTTCGGCGCACCATCCACGCACCCAACCACAGAACCAATGCACCCCAGCGCCACCCTCCGCACCTGGACCACGGTGACCACCGAAGACACTGCCCGCACGATGAACACCATCCACTCCGGATCACCGATCGACCCCTGCCCACACCACGTCCTCAACAAGGCCGACTCCACCATGGCACCCCATCTCCGGAACATCATCAACACCTCCTTCAACACCGCCACCTTCCCGGAGAGCTGGAAGCACGCCGAGCTCAGCGCCCTCCTGAAGAAACCAACAGCGGACCCCACCGACCTCAAAAACTTCCGCCCCATCTCGCTCCTCCCTTTTCCTGCTAAAGTCATCGAGAAGATCGTCAACAGACAGCTGGCCGCCTTCCTCGAGATGAACGGATCCCTCGACCCCTCGCAGTCCGGCTTCAGAGCCAACCACAGCACCGAGACCGCCCTCATCGCAGCCACCGACGACATCCGGACCCTGCTCGACAAGGGGGAAACAGTGTCCCTCATCCTCCTGGACCTCTCCGCTGCTTTCGACACTGTCTGCCACCGCACCCTAGTCCAGCACCTCAGCAATATCGGTATCCAAGAGAAGGCACTGGAGTGGATCATCTCGTTCCTCGCCAGAAGAACACAAAGAGTCCGCCTCCCCCCGTTTCGCTCCAAGGCCACAGAAGTCATCTGCGGCGTTCTGCAAGGATCTTCACTCAGCCCCACCCCGTTCCAACGTCTACATGAGACCTCTTGCAGCCATTGCACGCCAGCACAACCTCAACATCATCTCCTACGCCGACGACACCCAGCTGATCCTCTCCCTCACCAGAGACCCCAACACCGCCAGAACCTGCCTACACGAAGGGATGAAAGACGTCGCCGAGTGGATGAAGGACAGCCGCCTCAAACTGAACTCGGACAAGACGGAAGTCCTCATCCTGGGATCTTCGCCCTCCGCCTGGGACGACTCCTGGTGGCCCCCAGCCCTGGGCACCGCACCCAAGCCAACCGACCACGCACACAACCTGGGCTTCATCCTGGACTCCTCCCTCTCGATGACCAGACAAGTCAACGCCGTCTCCTCATCGTGCTTCAACACCCTGCGTATGCTTTGCAAGATCTTCCGCTGGATCCCGACCGAGACCAGGAAGACAGTCACCCAGGCACTCGTCACCAGCCGACTGGACTACGGAAACGCCCTCTACGCCGGAACCACAGCCAAGCTACAGAAAAGACTCCAGCGCATCCAGAACTCCTCCGCCCGACTCATCCTGTATGTCCCCCGACGCAGCCACATCTCCAGCCACCTGAGGAACCTGCACTGGCTCCCCGTCGACAAGAGGATCACGTTCCGGCTCCTCACCCAGGCACACAAGTCTCTCCACGACCTGGGCCCCAAGTACCTCAACGACCGCATGACCTTCTACACGCCCACCTGCCAGCTACGGTCCACCAGCCTCGCCCTCGCAGCCGTACCACGCATCCGAAGAGCCACCGCCGGAGGAAGATCCTTCTCTTACCTGGCGGCCGAGACATGGAACTCCCTCCCCATCCACATTCGGCTGACCCAGGACCATCTCACCTTCAGGAGACAACTCAAGACCTGGCTGTTCGAGCAGTAGCATACCCCTTCCCCAAGCGCCTTGAGACCTTCCCGGGTGAGTAGTGCGCTATACAAATGGTATGATTGATTGATTGATTGATCAGCTTGCTCCTGAAGAACTCACATTAATCAAAGAAATACTACATCAGAACCTTGGTTCTTAGACAAATTTAGAGCCTGGAAACAACTTTGCCATAGACAGGAGTGTAGATGGACAAAGAAGTATGATTCTTTAGAAAGAGTCACCTACAAACAAACCATTAAGGACCAAAAACCCTGATCTTAAAGGAAAATAACTTGTACTTCACACACAAGATTGAAACATGTAAAAATGAATCTAAAGAATTATTCACAACAGTTAAGTAACTTGCAAATGTTCGTGATAAAAATAACACTAACAGAAATCAAGACTTTAGTAACACTCTGGCAGGCTTATTTCAGGCTAAAGTGGAGGATAGTTATAAAATGTTTGCCGCCAATCATCATCCGGCCATAGAGGCTCAAGACATTAAGCCTCCTCCCAATAGCTCAGATATTCTGTACTCCTTCTCCCGGCTTACTGCCCAGCACGAATTATGCCTAGCCTACTCCACTAAACCGGGCTCCCCATTGAAAAATCATACTGTTAGCCCGTGAGATAACATGTTCTTATCTTGTCAACATCTTTAACGTAATGTTTAGCTCTGGCTACTTTCCCAAAGAATGGAAAAGAGCATCCATTCTTCCATTATTAAAAAAGTCCAATCATTTCCCTCAGGATTCAAGTAGCTATCGACCTATCTCATGCCTTTCATTTCTGGCTAAAATAGTAGAAAAGGCCATTTATTTGGAACTGGTTTCTTTTATAAATTCTACCACCTAATTGATCCCACACAATTTGAATTTAGGCGGGAGCACAGCACTGAATTGGCCATGATTGTTCCTTCTGAAGATTTCTTGCAAGTAGGTTACTGGATGAGAAATAGCTGCCTCAAATTAAACTCAGGAAAAACAGAGGTCCTCCTTTTCGGCAATGATGTCTCTTTATGGGTCCCCTGTTGGTGGCCACAAGAACTGGGCGCTTTGCCAACTCCGGTTAGGAAAGCCAGGAAGCTGGGGATTCTTTTTGACATCAAATGGTCTCCCTTTCATCCCTCTGATATTCAAAAATCTGTGGCCACTGCTCTTGTCTTACACAAATTGGATTACTGCAAAGCTCTTTGCTTGAACATGCAGCAAAGACTCAACAAACTTCAGATTTTATGGCATGCAGCAGCTCGCCTGTTTTGGAGCTTCCTAGGCACCAGTCAGCCTCACAGTCCTTAGTTAAACTGCACAGGCTGGCTATAAGGAAGCTTATCGAGTATAAAACCCTCTGCATTGCTTTTAAAGTTTTGCACATTTCTGGCCCTGACTATCCAAAAGGCAAGTTTATCTGGTACACTCCTTCCAGGGCGCTGCGCTCTTCTACAGCCAAGAGCATAGTCGTTTGGAAGTTCAGACGGTCTGCATAGGGCGGCAGAAGCTTCAGAACCTGCACTGCCATATATGGACCAACCTTTCTTTGCATCTGAAAGAAACTACAAGTCTTCTTCCCTTCAGAAAAGCATAAAAAATGTGGTTGTTCTGCTAATAACTCTGACCCTTTCTGTTAAACGTTCACGCTTTAGCAACACCTAGACGCGCCCGGGAAATCGAGCGCTTTATAAAAATACATAACATACCATGTGAAATTACAGAAATTATGCAATTATTGAATAAGTAATTGTAATTTAGGGCACAGATCCTACCGCAAAGTCAAAGGAGCGATGAACTAAGAGAGAGCAAGTGGCTGTTGGTTATTGCTCTTCGTGTTCTACAGCATTTACAGCCAGATTCATCATTGTAAAATCGGCTCGCAAAGGGCCAGAATCTGAGAATCCGGCCCTTTGTGAGCGCTATTTTTGCATTTGGGATTCATCATCCCAAATGCAAAAATCGCTGTTACAGAAAGCGCAAAATTGCGAAGAATCACATTTAAGGAATCTCAATTAGAGATTCCTTAAATGCAATTCATGAACCTTTTAAAAATTGCGAATTCGCAATTTCTGGCCGCTATTTACCGCGAAGTCTGACTTCGTGGTAAATAGCGAAAACTTAGAAAAATGCACTTAAGTGCATTTTTCTAAGTTGTTTGTTAAACACACACATGTCCTTTGGACATGTGTGTGCGCAACATCAGGCTACATTTACATTTCAGGGGTGCTACAGGGTGTCCTTTGGACACCCCTGGCACCCTTGAAATCGCATCCTTATTTGCGATTAGCAATTTTCTAATCGCAAATAAGGAAGCTGTAGAAATCGCAATTTTATTTGCGATTTCTACATGAATCCCGTTTTGCGAGTCTTTAATAGCGATTCCTTAATAATCGCTATAAAGGACTCGCAAAACGGGACATTGATGAATCTGGCCGTTAGTGCTATTTTCTTAACTCAAAATGCATCTTGGGACCTATTTTGGATGTAAGGGTGCATTTTGCATTAAGAAAATAGAGCTACAAGCTGGGTTATGCCTCTGAGACAATTATGCATAATTATGAGTAATTTTGTGATAATTACAAATAATTATGCTAGAGAGAATTACGTCGGTTATGCCTACCCCTTGGGGCATATTTATGAAAATAGTGGCACAGGGCAGCACAGCAAGGCACCATGCTGCATTGCTCTGCATCACAAAAAAAGGAGCAGGAATACACTGTGTCTAAGAAATATTATAGCAACCCAAAAAGATAATGAACAGAATGCTGAGCATTTTCTAACATTCACAGGCAGTCACAGATCTGGGTTAAAACAATCATTTTTTTGTTCATCCTGCCACCCCAGTTTTGAACCAGCCATATGCACATCAGTTTTGACCCTGCTCCCCATGGGAACAGGACAGCCCAAACTTCCAGGCCACTTCGTCCCTGGACCAGAAAACAAACATCCTAGGACCTGTTCATGAACTTTTAGTGTTGCTTGAGTCACCCCAAGTAGGTAGGGTATGCCCAGACGTGGGTCCTGTGCTTAGTATGAAATTGTATTCAAGCTAGCCTGGTTGATTAGGGCTGACACCCGAAACTGGTCCCAGGATGCTTGTTTCCTGTCCCGGAAGCCCTGGCCTGGCAGTTCGGGCTGGACTGTTCCCATGGGGAGCAGGGTCAAGACTGAATTGCATATGGCTGGGCCGAAACTGGAATGGCATAATGAGCAAAAAACACAATGGAGTTAGGCCCAGATCTCTATACAGGGGGAGAATGTTAAGCATTCTGTCAGGGTTGTTTTTGTGCGGAAAGGTGCACCCTCCTGCACAATAACAATACTTTGAGGCGTTTTTCCTCTTTTTATGTGTGCTGCAGTATGCCGGACATATAGAAAAAGGAAAAACCGAGGAGTAATAAAAACATTTCTCACTGTTATGCCTCACATGGGGAGGAGTATCTTTTTGGCTCATTCCCAGGTGTGCCAGGTTTGTTAAATCTAGGAATGCATCAAAAACCATGAGATTTGTGTGGCAACACCCACTGCGACGCCCATGGAGCGCCTTCCTTGAGCAGAGTAAGGCAACGCAGTGCTTTGAGCTACGTTGCCTTACTTCAGATTTATGAAGCCGTTCAAAGCCACCCAATGTGACTTTGCATGGCTTCATAAATCTGACTAAGAAGCTTGCGTCACACAGTCGTTTTTAGGAACTTTACAGTATGCTGGTATTTGACAGAGAAACAACTATGGGGCATATTAGCAAGGGGAAGTATCGCCGCTTTTTCGGTGAATTGTGCCGAGAAAGCGGCGATACTTCTAGAGCCCTATCCACAAGGGCATTTTAATGCCTGGCTCAAGCCCACTGCATGTCGGCGACAAACATCGCTAATGACATGCAAAGTGGGCGTTCCCACGTCCAACCACATGTAAAATGTGGTTGGAGGTGGGAACACCCTATTACCAAGGCAGGCGTTGGGAGAGGCAGACCTGCGATAAACTCGTTTATCGCAGGTCTCCCAACGCCTGCTCTGACCAGGTGTTAGGGCATTGATAACATGGGGGTGTGGATCATAAAGCTGAATCCACCCCCCCATATTATCAATGCACACATTAGCGCATGAAAACAATGTTTGTTTTCATGCGCTAATGTGCCATATTGCCGACTATCGCCGGATTTTATTTCGCCTACGTGAGGCGATAGCCGGCGATATGAAGATGTGCGACGTGCGTTTATTAACGCACTTCTAGGTAATATGCCCCTATGTTCATAGAAAAAAAAGAAAAGGCAAATGTCCTGGGACTGTACCTTCTCTGAATAGGGATGATGCCCAGGATTCCAACATTTTCTGGTTGATCCTCAGGAGGCAAGTGCTTTAAATTATTTAGAAGATTTAGCTGATAATGGTTAACAATAAATGTAATTACTTCCTTCTGTCAAATGAGAATGCAGAGTGTTAAACATTCGAATATGTCCTTGGATGCAACACTCTGTAAAATGTTTTTTTTTTACTTTCAGGTGCCGTTTGCAAATGTATCACTATTTTGTTCCTTGTTTTGGCATTTTGCCTTTATAAACCCCCACCAGAGAAGACTCCACCACCCGGAGAGGACAACACATTTATTGCTACTGTTTCTACCTGAAGCCTCATAAAAGTGTTGAAGACTTAACAGTATGAAAATAAATATTAAAGTACAACAAATATCATTTGTCTTTGTATGATTGTCAGATGTTGACTGCCTTCTTACTTCTGCATAAACTCATTTTCATCTAAAGAATTAATCATGAAATGGGAACACTGTCCACTCACCAGCTAGGAAGCTATTGCTAACTAGGTTTATGATATGATGCTCTGGGGAAGTATCGAGCTAAACAGAGCTCAGTCGAATTACATTTGTATAGACGTCCATGAAGCCATGGATGGCAAATATTACATCCTGGCATGTCCCTACCAACTGTCAGTCACAGATCTGGGTTGAACCCATCATCGTTCTTTAGTTTACTTTGCCACCCCAGTTCAGACCCAGCTATATGTAAATCAGTCTTAACCATGCGCCTCATGGGAACTGTCCAGACCGAACTGCCAAGCCTGGTCTTCCCAGGACCAGAAACCACCCTGGGAACCATTTCGGGACGACAGGCTAGCTTGAATCCAGTGGCAAAGTGAGCAAGGGGCCCACGTCTGCACATACCCAGCGAACTTAAGGGAAACAAAGCAAACACAAGGAGATATAATGTAATGTAAGGGATTTTTTATAAAGCGCAACTACCACTCCCGGGAGCATCTTGGCGCTAGGAGAAAACCAGACAGCTGGAAAGACTGGTTTCAACTGCTCATCGTGGTGCACCGCGCAGATCAGATTAGGCTTTTGCACTGCATATAAGGCAGGCTGTAGATCCAAGTTTTTAGTACCTTCCTAAACACTGGTTCCGAGCTGATTTGACGGAGGTGCAGCGGAAGTTTGTTCCAGGCCTTTGACCCTAGGATTGCCAGAGCTTTCCCTCCCTTGGTGGTTAGTCTAAAGGAAGGAATGGTCAACAGATTTGCGTTAGAGGATCTCAGAGTTCGAGTTGGAAGATACCGCTTAAAACTCTTTAGGAGATATGTGGGCCCTTTTAGATGGAAGGCTCTGAAGGTAATTAGTAGGACTTAAAGCAGTACTCGTTTTTGGATCGGTAGCCAGTGAAGGGCGTCCATTGCCGCAGTGGCTGATGATTTTCTAGGCCATCTCAGCACCAATCTAGCCGCTGCATTCTGGACCATCAGCAGTTTATGGGTGACCAATTTGGTTGTACCTGCATATAAACTGTTGCAGTAGTCTAATCGAGATGTTATAAGGGCCACTGCTACCGTGTGCCTGGCTATAAATGGTAGAAAATCAAAAAATGTCCTCAGGCCTTTGATGATGCTAAAGCACGATCCCGCTACGGCTAGAGCCTGTTGCTTAAAAGATAGGGCAGCATCGAACTTGACTCCTACATTGATTGTGTTAGGGGGCACGGTGGCATCTTTAGGCCACCACTGCTTGGGGCTGAAAGAATTGTCGAGGCCAAAAGGCAGGATCTCGGTTTTCCCTGAGTTGCATCTCCGGTGATTATCACTCATCCATCTAAATATGGCTGAGAGACAGTTTTTTAGGTTTTCTTCCGCCTCTGTTGAATCCCTATCCAGCACCAAGATGAGCTGCGTATCATCCGCATAGGAAATGGTGTTTATCCTAAAGGATGATATCAGTTCATTCATAGGGTCATATATAAGTTAAAAAGAGTTGGACTCAGGCAGGATCCCTGAGGGACCGCTGAGGTAAGCTTTTTCTCCTCTGAGCTAAACTGCCCCAGCGTGACAACTTGCCTCCTGTTTTCTAAAAAGTCCTTTATCCAGACTAGCACGTTTCCTGCTATACCTACTGCGGCTAAGCGGTCTATGAGTATTTCATGTTAGACCGTATCGAAAGCCGCAGATAAGTCTAATAGGACCAGGACGGCCTTCTTGCCCTGGTCCATAGCAGCCCGTAATGTTTCTGAGGTGAAAAGGAGAGCTGATTCTGTGGAATGTTGGGCCCTGAAACCCGCTTGGTTTGGGTGCCAAGCATTGTTGATGAGATGATGGACGGAACGCTGAAACTTTTCGGACATTCACCCCCAGTCATAGATCTGGGTGGAATCCATCCTTGTGTGTTAGCTCACTTCGCCAACCCAGTTCAGACCCAGCCATATACACATCAGTCTTGACCCTGTGCTTCATGGGAACAGTCCAGACCAAACTGACAAGCCAAGACTTCCATGGACCAGAAACAAGAATCCTGGGACTGGTTTCGGGATAACAACCCTCATTAGCCAGGCTAGCTTGAATCCAGTGGCAAAGTGAGCAATAGACCTACGTCTGGGCATACCCTGCCAACTTAGGGCAAAGAAAGCAAACACAAGGTGATGATGGACGGAGCGCTGAAACTTTTCAGACACTCACCCCCAGTCACAGATCTGGGTTGAATTCATCATCATTCTTCAGCTCACTTCGCCACCTCAGTTCAGGCCCAGCCATATGCAAATCAGTCTTGACCCTGTGCCTCATGGGAACAGTCCAGACCAAACTGCCACGCCAGGTCTTCCCTAGACCTGAAACAAGCATCCTGGGACAGGTTTCGGGGTAAAACCCCTTATCAGCCAGCCTAGCTTGAATTCAGTGGCAAAGTGAGCAAGGGACCCACGTCTGGGCATATCCTGCCACGATTGGCTGGGTTTTGCATTCAAAATTAATGTCACTTGAACGCAGGCGTTAAAAGGAGAAATCTTTTATTTCCCTTTTTTTCCGACTTTGCATGTGTGCTGCACTGTGTAGAACACATACAAAGTAGGAAACATTTTAAAACTGGTGTAGGCACAGGAGCTCATTTATGAGCTTGTGACACAGTGCAGTGCAGTAAGTCACCTTGCTGCACTGTGCTGCACTCCATGCCAGTTAGAGGGCAGGAATGTGCCAGATTTATGTCAATAGGGTGCATTCCTGTCCTTTCTCTGGTGGTCTTTTTGTAGTCTAGCTCCAACCCAGGCACCCTTGCACCATGGTGCAAGGGTGACTTTGCACGGAGGATTGATTTTGTGCAGGAAGGGGCACCTTCCTGCTAAAAAACAATCCTGGGAGGCATATTCCTCTTTCTATGTGTGCCATAAAATACAGCACACATATAAAGAGGAAGAAGCAAGGCAAAATAGAGCTATTTCTCCTCATGAGGCCTTCCCTGAGATGGTGTAAGATTTTGGAGCATCGCCAGGTTTACAAGTTCTTGTAAATCTGGGCATGCGTCAAAATCAATGGGAGTTGCTTGGGAACACCCACGCAATGCCCACGAAATGCCTTCCCAGGGCAGAGTAACGATGTGCTCTGTGTTGCTCCAGATTTTTAAAGCCCTTCAGAGCCACGCAAAGTTGCTTTGCATGGCTTCAAAAATCTGACTTAGAGGTTGTGTCATGCATTCACCACATTGAGTTGTACAAACATGACACGGCCCTCTCATAGATAAGCCCCATGGTATTTTGTGCTCTAAGGAAACCCTTTGAATAGAAAATCTATGCTCTATTCATGAGCATACCGCTGCATTATAGCACAAAGGTGTGTACGTGGCGCTCAGCAGCAAAATCCTGCACTGGCGCTAGGGAAAGGGGTGGAGAGAGACATATCTCTGTTAATTTGGCGCTTTCCTGCTCTTGCGCTGTCACACAACGCAGCACAGCTTTTTTGTCTGCTAAGTGGTATGGCACTTTTATAAATCTGAGCCATGGAGTCACCATCAGCCTGTATCACTAAGGTAAAAAGGTACCCCCCTGTAGATGTTTTAGGTCTCGGAGAAAGGGGAAAATCAAACCAAATATAATGTGGGCTGGATCCCACTAGACCTGTATTACTTCACAAGTAGGTACAAAGAGCTCAAAAGGCTGAGCACAAAATTAACCTTATAAAAAATTCGGACATACTTATTGCTTTATTTAAGTCATCCTTTTTTAGACGTTTTTGTTATATATATTCTGTGCATAATATGAACACAGACAATTTTGATTTATACACAATGCACCATTCTTCTGCAAGATTCACTACTATCTCGGCTAGTTATTTACAGCAAACCTTAAAAATAACAGTTAGTCAAGAAAAAGCATTTGAAGTTTAAAAAAAAAAAAAAAACGTTACAAACTGTACCCCCAAGCACACACTCCCACTCTCTCCTTTCACACAAAAACATTCTTTCACTCACTCATAAAATTCATACTTATCCCAACCATTAATCACATATACTAACGGGAAAGTAACTTCAGTTTCAGCCGTTGTGTTGTAGGATGGGATCTTGCACAACCAGTCATCGCAAGTGTCATTGGTATCTGTAGTGTATGTCCACCTTCTTCAGGACTACCTATAGTTACAATTCAATAGTGGTGGATCAGGTGGGGGATTATCATGGATCCTGGGCACTGGACCTCCACCATGGTACAAGGGTACCTGAGTTGATTAATTTTGTGCAGGAAGGGATAGCTTCCTGCACAAAATCAATCAATTCAGGCGATTTCCTCTATCTATATGGGCTTCAGGATGCAGCACACATAGAAAAAGGAAAAAACGAGGCGAAATGAAAAACATTTCACCTCGTTGCGCCTCCCTAATGCTACCTTTGGGGTGGTGTTAGATTCTGACACATTCCCAGGTTTTCGATTTCTCATAAATCTGGGATTGCTTCAGATTCCATGGGTGTTGCGTGGGAACACCCACAGATTCACCCATGGAACGCCCCTTTCACACATAAAAGAGGCACATGCAGGGCCGGCCCTAGGCATGTGCAAACTGTGCACCTGCACAGGGCCGCCAAACCCCAGGGGCCGCCACGACGAGGCGGCCCCTGGCAGGATTTGGCGGCCTCCCGGCTCCGACCCTGGCTTAGCAATGGCAGCGGCCGGCCAGGGCCGTTGTTGATGTTTACCGCTCCTGTTTCCCAGAGTCAGAGAGGCAGCCAGCAGTTTGGGTCCCAGGGCCGTCAATCTTAGCACTACAATGACGTGACGGCCCTGGGACAGCCCCCGCGGCGCGCGCTGCCTGTGCGCAGTGCGTAACTTGCACCAGTGCTGCTTACGTTACGCGGCGGCGTGACGTCATCCCCGGTCACGAGTGGTGGTCTGGTGGAGTCTGGTCACGAGAGAGTGCGTCGTCATAAAGGAAGATAACGCGCCCCACCACCGGATTCAGAGAACACCTCCTGTCCGACTCCGGTTCGTTCCCCGAGTCGACCCTAATTGGACGACGGTGTGAGAGATCTCAGCGGACGACAGTCAGCGGACGACTTGCACTGCACAGCAGGTATAGACTACCACTGACACAATTAATTTCAGAGCAAGTCTCTAAGGAGATGGCCACAGTGTGATTTTTCATGTACGTAATTATTGATGTTGGCTTTTCCTAGTGTGATGCAATCAGGTTTGTTTTAGCAGGATGTTTAGATAATGCTTACTGCTTTCATGGCTGCCCAAGCACTGTGAATCGAGGCCAGGCCTGCAGTTGCACCGTCCCACTCCCACATCACATTGCACATTATAGTGCCGAGCCGATTCATTGAAATTATATGTGGCCATGCAAACTCCAGCACCTATACGCATTCCTATGAGCAATAGCGCTTGAGATGCTGATATTACGACCCCCATCACGCACACTGACAGATGCACAGTGGCAGTACTGTTGCGCCCAGTCACATGCATTATCCCCTATCACCTCTGTCTTATTCCTTTTTAAAAGTCATACACTGACTGTATCATACATGGTGAGACTGATTAAAATGAACATGAGCACAGCATGCGATGTAACCACTGCCCGATTGCTTGGGCCTGCCCAGGTATCTCCAATTATTGGGTTGACATTTTTACCATGGTTGATGCTGATATTCTGGGTTGTTCCCGTGAACATTCCTCTCCGTGTTGCACTATTGGGATATGTGCTGGACTTGTAAAGCGCACAGCTGCCCGTAAGCGTCCCGGCGCTTGCTTAGGGAACCCGTCCTGGTATTCCCCTGTGAGAAACCCCGGCAGGGTGTCCACAAGGTGAAAGCCAGGCATCCCGCCGCGAGGGGCCGTAGTGGAGATTAAGCAAGCTATTGCCCAGAGTCGCAGAGTGTGACCCCGTGAGTTGAGTAGGCACCAGAGCGAGAATTGTCGAGTCCGTGGAATTTTGAGCCCAAGACCCGCCGAGGTGGGGAATCGAATCCTGGTCCACGGTTGATCTCAGTTTCCGGGTCTGCCGCCTCTAACCACTGAGCCACGATATGTTCAGAAGGTGGCGCCTGAGAGGTGCAAACTGGCAGCAACCTTCCTTCTGCTTGCCAAGCACAGGGTAGCGATGAGGTGGGGGCGGCGGGCATTATTGCTTGCAGCAGACTGGCTCCAGGATGCTACTTACTGTCAGGAGCAGTTTACCGACCTGTTGAAAATATGATTACTCATGATCACACAGTTTGTCAACGGGGAGCTGACAATAATAATATTTTTACAGGTTCCACCGTGCCCACAGCACTGTGACTATGGCAGAGGTGGTTCTTCTGATGAAAATGCTCAGGGATCACCGCAGTGAAAAATGCCACTGTTCGGAGACATGCCAGATTTTAATGCAGAGTTTATTACACCATACTAGTGGGAAACAACCATCTTTTGTGATGGACCCCTAGATTTTTGCTTTGACTACTTTCGCTGGCTGTAGGCCACCCACTACCTTCCTCCAACTGTCAGGCGAAGATGCCAAGCTCTTCAGTTTAATCAATATGGATTAGTAAATGAGAATTTTAAGTGTACTAAGACAGAGACATATGTGGCAGGCAAATGCGCCATACAATGCACACAGACAGCAGTTACCATCGAGAAGTTCTGTGGAGCTCTCCCTCTACGATGGTTTTGTTATGTGCTCATGTGTTTATGTTTGAAGCGGACACGAACGCTCTCGCACTCGTGTCAGCTCTAACTACTTTCGACGCGGCATCGTATTATTTAAATGGTACAGCGTGGGATGTGCGTCTTGTGTGTTGATTTGAATGGGAAGATAGAGTAGTTAATGGGTAGAAGTAGACGTTGGGATTATTCTGTTATTGTACATCAGACTCGCTTGTTCTGAATAAACGGCTCTTCACTGTACCTGATCTCCATCATCTTCTTTACTGGATTTGTGCAAGCAGGGTTTTACAACAGGTTTGTCATCAAACTTAGGGCCAATAGTCATGAGAATCAGCACCCAGTCCAGAGTCCACTGGCGTAACGAAAAGTGAGGGGGCCTCCCAGCACGGTACTTAGAGGGGCCCCCTCCGGGCTCAATCAGGAGCTCTCCGGCCACAGTGCAGTGTTGAGTGGGCCCCTTGGAGCTAGAGGCCCCCCTCGCACCACGGGGGCTGCGTGGGCCTGTGTTACGCCCTTGCCAGAGTCAGTCAGGCCCATCCATCTCTGCCCTGGCAGAGTTGAGCAGGTCTATGACCTCCAATTCATGGCAATGTGTCACTTAGTAAGGGCTAGGGCCAAGGCTTGATCCATACATTTGTTATGGGGTCTGCTAGCTTTGGACATAGACACGAGACGCAGCAAGCATGCTTTTTAGCATCTTCAAGTCACACTTACCAGTCCAGTCTGCAAAACAATCAATGACCGCATTCCACAACCCCTTCAAAATTGGGCACAAAAAAATCATATGACCAAACATAGTATCATTCGAGCTACGGCAGGAGCAGAAGAGGGACACTTCAGGGTAAATGACTTGGTAATGAGCTGGCGTTAGATAAGTCTGGTGAACATAATAAAAGTGAATAAAGGAGGGGGTGTTGCCAGCCAGAGAACATGGTGGACGCAAGATGAGAGCTTTGTGTACAGCAAATCATTGTTTCCATTGCAAATGTTTGCAGTCTGTCGCACAAAAGTTTAATAAAAGTATGCCCAGCATTATTTGCTGGATGAAGGGTAAGTTATTCGAACAGTGAGTCACTCACTCGTCTTCTCTTGCTTGAAAGCACCCTGGTCAGCAAGCGAGCAAGCCGTGGGCCGGCTTCTAAAAGTGTAATGAGTGTGCTTTATGTTCACGTCGTTACATGCACATGTTAGGTCAGGTGGCTGGCCAGACGGACAATAGACAAATTTAGTGGAAAGCTAATAATGGATGCGGCCCTCAGCATTCTCCTGCCTGCAGGGTGCCCTCAATGCTTCCCTGAGTACACAATGAGGAGAGTAGCGCGCTCCTCCCAGGGGCATTAATATGCATTCAGTTTCCAAAACAAAAAAGTTGATTAAAACTGCTAGGGTGTCCCGGGCTTCACACTAAGCTTCTCCAAGGGGACAGGATACTTGCAGGTTCAACTAAAACTCAAGGGCGGGAAGCTCGCCTGATATGACATATTACCTTGAAATCAAGCCACAGCTAGAGAGAGGCAAAACTTCTTGGATAAACAAATCTCGCTCTCGTGAGCCATGTATTATTGAGCATTTGATACTGTAAACTCAGCAAATAAACACTCCTAATTTGGACTCAGACAAGCCAGCAAATGGTAATGGGTTCTCTGTTCGATTAGCAGCTCACGTGCAGAATATATTGGCCCACGTCGAGCGCTATCTGTCTCTATAGAGATAGATACACTTGTCTTTTGTCTATTTACCTGCAAGCCTTTTACACATACTGCAAGCAGGTGGGCTAGAGCTACCTGAATGTATTGCTTTCCTCTCAACTGCTAGGCCTAAAATGGCCGGCCAGGCCGCCGACCAGCAGGGGGAAGCATGCCCAGTATGGCTGAAAATGAAATGGGGCTGAGGGACCTGCGAGCCACTGGGCCAAATAAGAATGTTCTCAGGCACTGGATGCTAGCACAGTTGATTCAGAGCAGGCGGATAGGGGTTTATTTCTGTAAGTCCACACAGTCCAGCAGCCTGGCTCTGCATCCTGAGAACGCCATCTTTTCCTTAATAGGCCATGGGGCACAGATTGTAGTGCAGTCATTCAGTCGAGATAGACCCAGGGCAGGGGTACATTTGGATGCTGGTATATTCCATGCAGTGACACCACCAACAAAAGGGAGGATGATTCTGGGTACTAGGGGAATAGTGTTTTTAACAAGAGCTGGTACCTGGTGTGCAGAGCAGGCATTTGTGTTAAACCAGATGCTGACCAAGGGTATATCGTAGAACCTCTGGGACTGGGCATTGGACAGGCACTCCACCCTCTGGGCTCTTTCACCCACCACATCTATACAGCCCCACCGCTACCTCATAATCATGGCCAACGAAATTATGCGCCACGGGAAGACAAAAGTCTGCTGCAGTAAACGTCTTGATTCTGCTCAATGTGTGAGGTATGGTATTTATGTTTTTGAGGACTCCTAGGGTTAATTTCAGAAAGGCTCACGTGACGTAGTGACAAAGATGGCGATGAATTCAGGCTCCGCTTTTTATTTCCATAGCCACGTTCAGAGAGGTTTTATGGGAGTAATGATTATTCTCACTAATACCAAATGTGTAGGATGTAGTGATAATTTCCCTGTTACCAATGTTCGTCATTAAAGAGAAGTAAACGGCATTACAGGACAGTAAGCTAGGCATTGCATCTATGGTAGGTGGACAGTGGTCATGCATGGGTTAAATGACAACAAAACAACAGTAATCATGTCTGATTGTATTGTATATGATCTATAGTACACACGCAGATACATGCATGTGGAAAGCTTGGCGCGCCTAGTCTTTTCAATGCCCTTTATTCGGATGTTGTCTTGGTTTTCTTTAAGGTTTTTGTCATTTTGTATTTACAAGCCCCTTGCGCGACCAGTGCGTTACTTTTAATATGGGAAAAAGGTGGTGCACCGGCGGCGCGAGGGGCTTGTAAATAAAATAAGCCCCAGGGTTTTTACTGGTATCCTTGGTGCATGCGGTAAGTCGTGAGGGGGTCGGTGACACCATGAGTTACCCGCACCGGGTGACACCAACCCTAGTGACGCCACTGTATATAGGCATAGAAATCATAACCATATGTAGACTTGGCCCATGCAGTCCAAATACGGCATGGCTACTTCCACTAGTTCCAAAAATCCGTAACGATTTCTTGGAAAAACTAGTCTTCAGCAGTCAGGGACTTCCCCTTGCTTGAATATTGATTTATCCAAGAACTCACGGAGTTTTCAAAGAACTGCGAGTCTTTAATGACGTTATTATGTCCAACGTTACGTCAAACTCTACACCTTCAAGGTATAAATATGCCCACACTTGCCCTAGCAAACACGCAGCGCTTTGGAGCAGTTCGACTATCGACTTGCTCGCGCAGCTCCGAGCTCGCTACAGTAAGTGCAGAAGGAAGCCGACCCTGCTAGCTGGCACACACAATTAAGTCTAGTATATTCGATAGACACCTAGTCTGTCAACTTAAGTCCTACGTCAATTCTATAGTATGTACTATTACAATGCGCAGAGCCTATTGGGAATATAGGAACTACACAACAACGTGACCTATCAGAGTCCTAATTTCTTTAGGAAATATCCTTTGATTTGGTAATTTGTGGTTTAAATGAAAATGACACATCAAAATCTTTCACCAGCCGCCACTGCTGATTGCCTTCTTTTTTTCCCTACCCACTGTAGCCCGGCCCGTTGTATTGCAAGCAAAATGAAGAGAATTAGAGTACACGAATCTGGTTCTTCGAAACGAAAGAGAAAGGTGGCTCAGCAGGCTTTCGTAGCGTCACAGGAAGGAGCAATCCTGAACTTTCTCACCCAAGGGAAACCTAAAGATGGAGAATCCTCTGGCCAGAGTACTGCTGATGCACGAGGTAAAACAGGCGCTGACGACCATAAAGAAGAACAAAAAAATGATGATAATATCCATGAGCAGAATGATACTCCCGAGCAGACCAATGAAAATGAACAAGGTGACTCTGACATTGATACAAACATGCAGCAATTACCAACTCAGGATGAGGATCCTGACAATAGTCCCTCAGACAGAGAAACTGAAACATCAGTCATCGGTCCATCAACATCTGGCATTCTGGAGGAGGTTCAGAGTTTACAGGTGGATGATGCTGGTAGTGAAAAGGAAGCCAAAGAGCAAGACCATGTTACAGACCTGTGTTCTGAATATGATTTATGTGATTGGAGTGATCCTGCTTCGTGGCCGAACTCTCTTACTGACGCTCAACGTGTTCTTCTTGTTGAAAGGGGTCCCTCCAGAGACCCAGATTCTAAAACCAGGTATCCAAGTGATGAGCACTCAAAAAGTAAACGTCGTTTTTCTGTTACCATGTTCTCATGGAATTTAAGGAATGGTGAAATTCTAGATAGGCGCTGGCTTGTTTATTCAAAAAAAATAATGCAGTATTCTGTTTTTGCTGTAAATTTTTTCTGACGCAGGGATCAAATTTACTAATAATGGAAATGACGACTGGGTACACATGCACAGTTGTCTGTCTGATCATGAATCCTCTTCAAAACATATACGCGCCGTCAGTGCCTGGGTTGAATTAGAAAGAAGGTTAAAACAAGGACAGACAATAGATAAAGAACAGCAGAAGTTACTGCAAGTGGAAAGTGATCGTTGGGGCAAGGTCTTGGAAAGGATCATATCCATTGTTCATTTTCTAGCAGAACGAAGTTTGGCTTTTCGTGGTACAACTGATACTTTGTTCAAACAGAACAATGGCAATTTTCTAGGTCTTGTTCAGCTGCTAGCCAAGTATGACCCATATATGCAAGAGCATGTGCGTAGAATTAAATGCGCTGAAATCCATGCCCATTACTTGGGCAAGAATATTCAAAATGAAATCATTAATCTTATGGGAGCTTCAGTTTTGGACAACATTATTGCAAAAATACACAAGAGTAAATATTTTTCTGTCATTTTGGATTGCACACCTGATGCAAGTCATCAGGAGCAAATGACAATGGTCCTTCGAATTGTGAACGTGGAAACAATGCCAGTCGAAATAAGTGCATTTTTCGTTGGATACTTGCCTGTTGAAAGCAGCACAGGTGCTGGTCTCACAGAAGCATGTTTGCAAAAACTGCAGGAATTGCAGTTGCCGTTTCAAAATTGCAGAGGTCAAGGGTATGATAATGGAGCAAATATGAGAGGCTGCAAAAGTGGTGTTCAGAAACGTTTACTTGACATGAATCCAAGAGCGTTCTATGTTCCATGCGGTTGCCATAGCTTGAATTTAGTACTTAGTGATATGGCGAAATCATCCACTCACGCTGTGACTCTTTTTGGAATCTTGCATCAAATTTATATACTGTTTTCTGCCTCAACACAGAGATGGCAAATACTAATTAAGCACGTTAAAGATCTGACAGTAAAGCCCATATCCGAAACTCGATGGGAATGCCGTATTGATAGCGTCAAGGCTGTCCGTTTCCAAGTGGCCGCCGTTTATGATGCCGTGGTTGAAGTATCAGAGGAAGCGAATGACCCAAAGGCCAGAACTGAGGCAGCCGGGTTGGCTAAGCACTTAAGGAGTTATGCATTTCTAGTATCGCTGGTGATTTGGTATGACCTTTTGCAGCAAATAAATCTTGTTAGCAAAATCATGCAAAGTAAGGATATGCAACTTGACATTGCATTGAAATGCCTTGAAAACACTGTCCAGTTTCTTGAAACTTATAAGGAGAGTGGTTTGACATCTGCACAAGTTTCAGCTAAGGAGTTGGCGGAAGAACTGGAGATGAGCTCAGATGAGATAAGTTTTCCTGCATCTACAAGTTTGCGAAGAAGAACGATTAGGAGACAATTTCAATACGAGAGTCGTGATGAGGGAATCTTAGAACCAAAAGAGAAATATCGCATTGAGTTCTTCAACGTCTTGATGGATCAAGCAATTATGTCCATGACTGAAAGGTTCACTCAGATGAAACATCACTATGATTTCTTTGGATTCCTTCACGACTGGGGGAAAATTGCTAGCATGAATGATAATGAACTGATGAAAAGATGTGCAGATTTAAGCATCGTGTTAACCGACAGTTCTGACACAGATGTTGATCCCGGAGATTTACATACCGAGCTTCGAATGTTCTCCTCCTTGGTGCCAAATAATGCAACAGCTTTGGAAACATTACAATTCATTTATGAAAACAAACTGCACACTGCAGTTCCAAATCTTGCAGTGGCTTTACGCATTGCGTTGACAATCCCAGTTACAGTGGCTTCAGGGGAGAAAACTTTTTCAAAACTGAAATTGATAAAAAATTGTTTGAGGACATCAATGACTCAAGAGAGACTGAATCATTTGGCCCTGTTATCAATTGAACATGACATTACTAGATCTCTGGATTACGGACAGCTTATCAGGGAATTTGCAGCACAGAAGGCTCGTAAAGTTGACTTCCTTTCATAAAGAAGTACGCAAGATGTTTTCCATGGTTTTAATCAGACTCGCTATGTTGCTATTCAGCAAGTATGCAGAAATGAAAAAAACAGGTTGTAAGATAACGAAAGATGGAAAAGTGGAAACAATATAGAAGAGATAGCAAACAGTAAAACACAAAAAGTAAAAAAGTAAAATGAAAAAGTTAAAAAAAATAACATAAAAAAAAAAAAGCTGGGTATTGCTGCTACCTCCACGTGGTGCCTGGTGGAAACAGCGAAAGCTGGCAAAACGCAGGCCCAAATTTCGACAAAAGTTAAACGCTTGTTGTGTCACGAGGTGGCTATGCAGTGTCTGCAACGGACGTGGCCATCCGCCAAGCGTAAGACACCATATTCGATATGGCATCGATATTACTGTTTCTGGGCAAAGAGCCACCGATTATTTCTCTGTGGGGGGTTGTGGGGGTCCGGTGCCCCTGTCATGGCCCTGGCACTGCAGCTGTCTGTGCGCCCAGTCCCTCATGTCGTGTGTCACAATGCCCTCCTCCTCCTAAATTGTATCGTTCGGAGACGAATTCGGAAGGGTAGCAGCAGCCGAAGGTACTGGTCAATCATCTAACGACTTTTCTGGACGTATGATGAAAACACCTTCCTGAGCTCCGCCCCGTCCGGACCCCCTCTTCCGGGGCCCCCACCTACGCTCCCTGCACAGGGCCACCATGAGCCTAGAGCCGGCCCTGGCACATGAAAAACAACGTAAAGTGGCCTTTGTAAATATGCCAACAGCACATTCCGCCACCGGAACGTCAAAAAAGATACGTTCCGGCAGAGCATAAGTGCTGAAAGGGGCCTCATAAATGAGGCCCACATTCCTGAGAAGCTTTTTCCTCTTACTATGTGTGTTGCAGAATGCAGTACACATAAAAAGAGGAAAAAACAAGGAGAAATAAAGATATTTCTCCTTGTTACGCCTCTCCTGGGAAGGCCTAAGATTTTGGCCTCATTCCCAGGTTTACAAGTCCTACCTAGGGCAGAGTAGCCTAACACAGCGATTTGCACTGCTTGCCGCTATTCCACATTTAGCCTCTTCGATGCGTCGGACAGCCCCCGGCCATCCGACGTCACGGTGCTGGTGCGCATTGGACGACCGGGGCCGTCCGAACTGCGCACGCGTCAATTTGCGCCGTGTCGAAGAGGATAAGAGGCCACTCAGAGCCAAGCAAAGTGGCTTTGCGTGGCTTTAGAAATCTGACTCATAGGTTTGCGTTCCACATTTATCACATTGCGTGGTGCAAACGCGACGAAACCTCCCATGAATATTCCTCTATCCTTGTGATGAACGCTTGGGGCAGGTTATTACATGTGATATCCAATTCGATAGCGCCAACAAAGATGTCAACTCACCAACGTTTATTTTATTAAGACTAAATTAAAGTTGGAAAAGTTCTCCTAGGATTCAAAACTGTGGCCAGCACTTTAACAGGGATCTTGCTGTGGGCCGGAAAAAACAATTTTAGAGAGATCAAGGGCTGAATACCTTTTGTGCTTTTCACACGTCAGAAATTCAGCTTCAGAGCTCGCAGTGCTAAATATGCTGAATAATAAGGATTTGGCTCCACCAAGCGGAATATTCGATATTGGCAGAATATAAGGCAATTACATTTGTCATAAGGATGTTATTATGTTATGAATCAATGTGATTTATGTAATGTGCTACACTTTGTAAAAATTTACAGTAAGTTCCGTAAAATAAGAGCTCATGCAAACATTAATATAAAATGGCAGATAATAAATTAGAATAACAACAAAACTAAAGGAATGCGGGGGTTCCTTACTAGTCATGTTTGATAAAACATGATTAGTTAAAAAATCGAGTCATAAAAGGAACACTACTAGCTCAGTGCAAAATGTTGTGGTGGTATGTGCGTTCAAACTCCAATCATGATTTTCTTTGGAATGTTGACTAAAGTAATGCAAAGTGGCGCTATGCATCATGAGGCATACCAGGGATGGTACATTGATATTCCCATTTAACCACTCAGGTTTTGTTGAAAGTCCCTATCTACTAACAGTTACAAAGGCAGAGATTTGCGGAAAACATAACTCCTTTTCGAAGCAGGCAGGTATAGCAGTGTAGCAACTTTTTAAAGTCTGCATATTTTTCTAACTTTGCATGTATGCTGCACTGTACAGAACACATACGAATGACAATAGTATTATAGCATAATTCTTTATTAATATTTTGTAAGAGATTACATCATGTAAGCATTAGCATCGGCCACACAATTACAATGACCTGGTGACCATTTTGATGAGAAATGTACGTTACGTGCTTCTTAGGGGCTGGGAGAAGCACACATTGGTATGAATCGGTGGGGCCGGGTGGAATAGGGGGGATGAAGTGCCACGTGACATGATAGATGTCGCAATGGTGGTAGGTCTAGCATTGGCCGGATGTATGTGAGGGTCCTTATGAGTGGCGGCTTTGTTCAATGAAGTGGAATCCGTGTATGTACCTGGTGCCGTCCATAAATAGGATGTATCGGCTTGTGAGTCTGGGTGAATGCTCTTCATTCTCCTGAGTGCTGCTACTGTGCCTGGTGGAGGGGGGGGGGGGCTCGGAAGGAGAGGGTGGTGCTATAAACCTCCTACTGCAGGTTCTCTTCTCTGTGATTGTGCGGAGCATGGAGTAGTGCGTCTGTGTTGCTGTGTTGCTGCGGTACCTGGAAAGGGTACGGAAGGGGAGTGAGGGCAGGGGGGAGATGTTAGGTGATAGGTGTAGGTGCCAAGGATACAAAACGGGCAATGCAGAGCATTCCTGACGTGGCCATGTGAGAGAGAGAAAGGAAGGGGTGATTTGGGTTTATGTAAGGCTGAATGAGCACTGGTGAGGGGTGAACTCTAAAGCGAGGGGCCACTGCTCTTGTTTTGATTCGGAGAACTCCAAGTGAAGTCGACGGTTCCGCTGCATGAGTTGGATTGTCTGCCGTGGGGTTCTCGTCATTGTCACTCTCTGCTCATAGGAAGGGTGACCATACCTGAAGGAACAGGTCTATCTTGTCCTGAAGATTGTAAATGACTCGTTCGTGGGAGGCAGTGTGGATCATGGCTACCAACCATGCCTTCTGCAACGGCGGGGTCAATGATCACCATAGCTGCAGTATGCATATCTTAGCTGTGGCTAGTGCTGTGTACGGGAGACGATACAAAAGGGGATGATGGACGGAGCGTTTGAGCAAATCAAACACTCTCCCCTAGTCAACTGATCTGCGTTTAATCCATCACCAGTCTTTAGCTCACTCCGCCACCCCAGTTCAGCCATGGCCATATGCAAATCAGTCTGACCCTGTGCCTCATGGGAACAGTCCAGCCTGAACTGCCAAAGCCATGTCTTCCCTGGACCGGAAACAAGCATCCTGGGACCGGTTTCTGGCAGTACAGCCGTCATCAGCCAGGCTAGCTTGAATCCAGTGGCAAAGTGAGCAAGGGACTCACGTCTGAGCATACCCTGCCAACTTAAGGCGAACAAAGCGACACAAAAGGAGATGATGGACGGAGCGTTTGACCAAATCAAACACTCTCCCCCAGTCAACTGATCTGGGTTTAATCCATCACCATTCTTTAGCTCGCTCCGCCACCCTAGTTCAGACATGGCCATATGCAAATCAGTCTGACCCTGTGCCTCATGTGAACAGTCCAGCCCGAACTGCCAAAGCCATGTCTTCCCTGGACCGGAAACAAGCATCCTGGGACCGGTTTCTGGCATTACAGCTGTCATCAGCCAGGCTAGCTTGAATCCAGTGGCAAAGTGAGCAAGGGACTCACGTCTGAGCATACCCTGCCAACTTAAGGCAAACAAAGCGACACAACGTGGGTCCCTTGCTCACTACGCCACTGGAGTCAAGCTATCCTGGCTGAAGACGGCTGATAGCCAGAAACCAGTCCTAGGATGCTTATTTCCGGTCCAGGAAAGACATGACTTGGTAGTTCGGGCTGAACTGTTCCCATGAGGCACAGGGCTAGGACTGGTTTGCATATGGCCATGTCTGAACTGGGGTGGGTTGGTGAGCAAAATAACAATGTATTAAACCCAGATCTGTGACTGGGGGTGAATGTTTTGCCATTGTGCAACATTCCGTCCATCATCTTGCTTGTTTTGCTGTTCACCCTATGTGGGAAGGGTATGTCCAGACGTGGGTCCCTTGCTCACTACGCCACTGGAGTCAAGCTATCCTGGCTGAAGACGGCTGGTAGCCAGAAACCGGTCCTAGGATGCTTGATTCCGGTCCAGGAAAGACATGGCTTGGCAGTTCGGGCTGGACTGTTCACATGAGGCACAGGGCCAAGACTGATTTGCATATGGCCATGTCTGAACTGGGGTGGCTTGGGGAGCAAAATAACGATGGATTAAACCCAGATCTGTGACTGGGGGTGAATGTTTTGCCATTGTGCAACATTCCGTCCATCATCTTGTTTGTTTTGGTGTGCAGGAGACAGCAATGTGTCTTTGAAAGCTCCTGGGATTGTCACAAATCATGCAGGAGGATATTGGCAGGTGTAAGTAGGAGGTGTGGGGGCATTGTGGTGCTTAGGATCTGGCATATGTAGGCCTAGAAGGGTAGTGCCGACGGGCATTCACATATAATGTTGGTTGTGTCACATCCAGTGTCAGTGCATCTCCAACATTTGGCATGTGACAGCAGCCTTGCCCTTTGCAGTTTTGTTGGTGAGCAGTGCCAATCATGGAGGATTTTTAATAGACAGAATTTCAGTCTTGCCTCCCAGGTGCCCCTGTTCAAGTCCTGTATACCTTTGTCATCCTCATAGGAGACTGATAGCCAGGTTTGCCATCTGGTGCAGAGGTCTCGCAAAAGGGGCTGTGAAAATAGGTGGGATGTGAATACTCCATATAGGCCCGACGTAAACCCCTTGTGCTTTCCCCATGCGTGCAGGTACAATACCAATGTTGAGGCTTGTAGCAAACAAGGATGTAGCACTAAACTTTTTCCAGGGTTGCAGCGCCGAGAGGCCAAACTCCTCTCGCAGTTGTGCAAATGTCTTGAGATCACCATCATGGAGGAGTTGGTCCAAGGTGTGGATGCCTGCTGCCTTCCACAGGGGCCAGGACAGTGTTTGCCTATCAATGCATATGCTCACAGCGTGGCTTTCTCATGGATTCGAGGGTTCAAGTCCAACAGTCGATACGCCCGTTGCCAAGACGTGCGCATGGCTGATAGAACCGGGTTCGGTGGGTTCGTGACTGCTTGTCCCTATCCTATATAGGGCGGAGAGGCCTGTCTCTGTAGACAGCAGGTGCCTTTCTATATGTACCCATTGCAGCGTGTCAGGGTCTTCTGGAAGCATGTACACCCTTTGAGATAATTGAAGTGCGAGGGCGAAGTGTTCCACCACAGGGAGGCTCATTCCTCCGCAGAAGCGGCATGCTTTCAGTTTCAGCGCTGTCAGACGGGGCCTCGCTGAATTCCACACAAAGGATTTTATCCTAGAGTCTATTAAGCATAGTGTGGTCAGAGGCACCTGAAGGGGGAGCATGCCAAGAACATATATATACTAAGTGCGGCACAGTGACCATTTTCACGGCTTGTACTCTACCCCACATTGAGAACCCCAGCGCCTTCCAGTTTTTAAAGTCTTGTTTAATTTGGGTGAACAAGGGGCTTACATTATCTGCAACCATCCCTTCTGTCTCCTTGTTCACCAGTACACCCAGGTATTTGAGACACAAGGGTGACCAGTTGAAAAAGAACCCATGTATGTTTCGCTTTTGTCCGAGTTTATCTTGTAGCCGGAAAAGGAGGAGAAATCATCTATAATTTGAAGCAGGGAAGGCAGGGAGTGAGGTAGGTCCATGAGGGTAAGCAGAATGTGTTTTGCAAACAGGTAAAGTTTTGATTCTCCCGTTGGGACGGGTATGCCTGTAACATGGCAGCTTGACGTATTGTGCCTGCTAGGGCCTCCATAACAAAGAGAAAGAGGAGTAGGGGTAGGGGGCACCCCTCGTGCGTTCTCCTGCGGATTGGGAACGGCTCCGACAGAAAGACCCCACAATTTAGCTGTGCAGTGGGGTTATCATATAAAAGTCCCAATTTGGCTATGAACTGATCCCCTAGTCCGAACCGTTCCAGGTATTCCCCCTCAATGCGATCAAACGCTTTCTCTGATTCGAGT
The DNA here is from genome assembly GCF_964261635.1 of Lissotriton helveticus. Taxonomy (NCBI): domain Eukaryota; kingdom Metazoa; phylum Chordata; class Amphibia; order Caudata; family Salamandridae; genus Lissotriton; species Lissotriton helveticus. Next base: position 731,964,208 of record NC_136059.1, on the reverse strand, counting down.
GATAATGCTAGTGCATCATTTTGTAAGCGTTTTGTGGACCATAATGTGGGTGCCAAAGTGCGCAGGTGGTTCCTAAAGGAGCATCCGGGTACAAATCCCACTTGCACATGGTGAATTAGGGAGGGTAGGACTTTACATAGGTGGGAAGCCAAGACACTAGCCAGGATTTTGATATCACAGTTTAACAGCGATATGGGTTGGTAGCTGTCGCAAAGTAGGGGATCCTTCCCAGGTTTGAGTAGGACGGCAATCACTGCTTTATTAGAGAGGGGACCCATAGAAGCACTGCGCTCTGCCGCTTGGAACACGGCTTGGAGGGTGTCAACACCCTCTCTCTCCTGCCCATTGGTAAAACTCAGCTGGGAAGTCGTCTATCAGCAGTGGCCTTGTGGTAAGGTAGGTTGCCTATCACGTGCAAGATCTCCTCTTTGTTGATCTCCCCTTCCAGAAGTTCTCTACATTTGTCCAAAAAGTGGAGGAAGGCTACCCCTGCGAGGAAGGAAGCCACCTTGTCCTTGTCAGCCTGTGTCTCCCAGGTGTAGGGAGACTTGTAGAACAGGGCAAATTTGTTCACAATATACTGGGGTTGGGTGAGTGTTGCTCATCCAGCTGACTGTATAGCCGGTACAGCCATGGCCGTTTCCCTTTAGCATAGCTGTGCTGCCAGTAGTCTCCCTGTATGTATGTATAGGCATTTATATAGCGCACTACTTACCCGTAGGGTCCCAAGGCGCTTTGACCGCTGCGAAACCCTTCCTGGCTTCCCTGAGAGATGGTCCCTTAATGGGTATCTCCAGGGTGAGACCAGGCATCCCCGGCGGTCTGGTGGGGCCGTTAGTGAAGATGAGGCAAGCTAATGCCCAGAGTTGCCGAGTGTGATCGCTGATCAGAGTGGGCACCGAGGCGAGAGAATTATCGAGTCCGCTGACCCTGGTCCAGAAACCTGCCGCGCCGGGAATCGAACCCTGGTCCCGGGCCGTCCTCTGCTCTCGGGTCTGCCGCCTCTAACCAGTGAGCCACACTACTTCACAAGTGGGTACTTCCCTGCCTTTTCCCCCTGCTCGTAGTGTCTCCCTTTCATTCTTTGTAGAGTGTATTCTGCCTTAGACGGAAAAAGGCCATTCAACGCCAGGCGGGCCAGCTCCAAAGATTTTCGATGCTGTAGGGTTGGCTTTACTGCGTGTAAGGGGGTTAAGGACGCAATGTCCTTTTTCAACTCCTTCTGGTGAGCAACTGTTTGCCTATTAGCTTGTGCTGCATCCCGCATAAGTTGGACCCATATGGTAGCTTTTGCTGCGACCCAGAGGATCCTGCCCAAGTCCTCGGACCCTTGCTTGGTGAAGAGGTAACCCTGAAAGTGAGCTTGCAGCTGGGATTTACCCTTAGGGGTCCTGTGGCCCTGAATGTTCACACACCAGGGCTTATGGCCCGGCCTGGCCAGTCCTATTTCCAGTAACAGGAGGACCGGAGAGCGGTCAGTAAGTGCTGCCTCTAGGATGCTGGATTCTAGGACCATTTGCACCGCTCTCTGGGAGACCAGGAAGTAGTGTAGGTGAGAAAGTGTGGCATGGGCAGGGGAGGTGAAAGTATAGTCTGCATCTAGCGGGTGGCAAAGGCGGCAGTGACCCACCAGTCCATTATCTGCCAGTATGTCATCTATCAGGGCTGTGTCTACTGTGTTGCTCCTGTCCAAGGGACCTGTTCTATTCAGAACTGGGTTTCTTACTAGGTTCCAGTCCCCACTAATAAAGTACTGGAGGAGCGTTCTCCACCAGAAGGCGATTTAGTTGAAGAAGGAATGATTTTTCGCTCCAGTCGAAGCATAAATTGATCCGATACACACATTGGATTTCCCAATTCGCAACTTGGCAGAGGTGTGTCGTCCATCTGGGTCTGTCCATGTCTTTGAATGCATGGCCGGTAGAGATTTGCAGATAAGAATAGCTACCCCTCATTTGCGGGTGGGTCTCACATCTAGGACGCTGCTGTGGATCACCTTTCCTGCTCAGTCCCTGCGTAGCTTGTCAGACTCTGGGGCATCAAGGTGCGTTTCCTGGAGTAGTGATACATCCACCCACTTTGGTTGGAGATGGGATTGTATTGTTTTCCTTTTGATATAGTGCGTTAGTCCATGCACATTCCATGTTAATAAGCGGAGTGGGTGAGTGGTGTTCATGCTGAGGAGGCAGAGTGGGACGGGTGGTGGCAAGTGGTCACTATGGATATGTCAAAGAGGCTCAGTGGTGCTTAGAGCGCTTGAGGTTTCGCTGGGTCTGCGGGGGAGAATGGAAGGAAGGAGAGAAGGGTGAGGAAGGAAGTTTGGTCCGCTGCAGAAGTGTTACAGTACAGTAAAGTGGCTGGGGTCCATGGTAACGGGTATGCAGGCCTGGACTTAGGTCGCATGGGAGGTAATGCTCATGCAACTTTTTAGGGGGAGTGGGAGGGGTGCAGAGGGAGGAGGGGGAATGGGGAGAGGTAGCTTGGTGGTAGGTGTTGTTGGCTGCCTTGCAGCACTGGGGAACCTAAGCTTTCTTAGCTCGTGGAATGCCGCCATGAGGAGGGGGCTCCATCGGGAGGATGGGGCGATGGCTAGAATGAAAGTAAAGGCTATTTACGCCATGCGGGTTGGGGTGTGTATAGTGTTGGCAAGAGGAGGGAGCATCTTGGTGCAGCATGGTAGCGCACTGGTCGTCCCCGGGGTTAAAAAGTATTGCATGTATACAACCGGTGGGGTTGGGCTAACGCAAATGACGCCAATTACTTTACATATAGCGATAACAATAACAATAAGGTCTTATGGGCCATGACTGCAAGTAACATTTACGGGGTATGTCACTATTCAAACAGGTAATACAGTTAGCATAGTTAACAAGATTGACACCATGGACCCAACGTGAGCGATACTCAGCCGTCTGGCATCTGGACATCTTCTTACTTCTCAGCATCCTGATCACATCCAGCTCTGTCTCTGGCATAAGAGGCTCTGAATGCAATTATGGCTATGACCATGACCATATGCATGACCAGGCCCTCCTTTGTCTCATTCTGAGTTCGCAGTAGGTTTTAGGGGGGATCAAGACTTTTCTCTGTGCTGCTCCTGGGTAAAGGCAATCACAGTTTGAAGAGCTGCAGCCTTGTCCTCATGGATGCTGGTGGACCTCTCAAGACCCTGCCACTGTGCCTGAGCTGCTGGTGTTACGCTTTCTGTTGCTTGGTGTCTGCATGGAGGGGCCGGGTTGTGCTTGTTCTGGGTAGAAATTCCCGTTTCCATGTCCTGTGGCCTCATGCGATCCAAGAAGAGGTGCAATTCCTCAGGGTTGTTGAACTCCTTGGAGTCCCCATCTTTGGTGATGCGGAAGCAGGCAGGCTTGAAGAGGCCATACTTGATGTCTATTTGCCGCAGTTGAGGCCTCATGGAGAGGAATGTTTTACGGCGATTGTTGGTTTGTCTGGAGAAGTCTGCTGCCATATGGATTTCTTGCCCGTCATATGTGAATGACCCTTGGCTGCGTGCTGTTGCTAATCGCTGCCTCATCTGTTCATGCGTTAGGAAGCAGGCGATGAGGGGTCATGGACGTGTTACAGAGTCTTTGCATGGAGGACCGATGTGGTGTGCATGCTGTATTTCCAGTGTAGGGTCAAAGGTGATGCCAACCAGGTTCAGGAAAGTGTCTCAGAGGAATGCCCTGGCGTTCAGGCCTTCAAATGTCTTCGGGAACCCGAAAAAATGAATATTATCCCTCCTCTTCCAAGTCGATCAATTTTCTGCCATGGAATAGTAGCTCTTGATCTCTGCCTTGTACTGATTCCAGGGATTCCTCCACCACCATCCGCCTTTGGTAAAGCCCCTCTGCCCTTTATCGAACCCTGCAATGTCTGCTCTTATCGATTTTGCTTCCGCCGCTAGAGAGGATACACTGAGGGAGCACTCCCTTAAGTTCCTTGCCACCCAAAGTTGGTCGACTCCGTAAGGGACAAGGTGCTTATAACTTGTAATGTCTTGGAACTATTCGCGGAGCCCTTCCCGACAGTCATTGTCGCACTCCAAATCATCGGGTAAGTCCCACAAACATAACAAATCCAAGAAGTCAAAGAGGTCTTTGACTTCTCTGCGTCCATCGAAGTCTCCCGGATAGATGCGTGAGCATCAGCACAATAGGCCCTACTAGTTGCTTCCTCGATTTCCTTCAAAGCTGGAGTGAGTCCATCCAGTTGAAGGAGTTCTATGAGGCCAATTGCCTCCTATTTGAGCAGCCCGGCTTCTCTGGATCGCCTTCAGGCTCCATGGGCACAGGAGGGGCACCTACTGGACACACACAGGCTTGTTCACCCTCTGTGCCATTCAAGCCCTATGGATCTAGTTCTGGATCCGGAGCAGAGCTTTTGACGAAACCAAGACCTACCTCAGTGCCCCCTCCAGTGCTAATGGTGCTGTCGTTCCTAGGTGGCACCTTCCCCCTTGTTATTCACATATCAGAGCTGGATGGGTGTAATCTAATGCTGATGCCAGTGCCGACTGGGCCCATGCTTCCCAGAGCAAAGACAGTGCCTTATTTGTCTGATAGGCCTGAAGAGGGAGATGAATCGGATGGGTCTATGGACCCTTATGGTTACAAGCCCCTGATGAGGAACAGGGCAGCTGGTACGAGGAGCTGGCAGAGGCCAGGATGTTTGACACCTCACTTGACACTGGTCTGGTCTCTCCTCCTACCATGGCTACAAAGGAGGGAGTCTCTTTTGCAATGGTGGAGTACTGGGCGGCTGAGGTCTTGGGCCTTCAGTTGCTCTTGGTGGCAGTCATGATGAACGTCTTGACAGAGGTGCTTCAGGCTGGAGTCACCCCTTCTGAACCCCTTCTCCCTTTCAATAAAGCCCTTACAGACCTCCTACTCAGGGCCTGACCCAAGCACTGCACAGGGGCTCCTGTGCATAGAATGATTGCCTGCTACCATCACTCCGCTTCTGGGGATCTCAGTTTCCTCACCCAGCACCCCACTCCAGACAGCTTGGTGGTACAAGCCTCCAAACGCAGATTTAACTACAACACATTCACTACCACTCCACCGGATAGGTAATCAAAGAGGCTGGATACCTTTGGTAAGAGAATGTTCTCTTCCACCAGCCTAGAATTGTAGTTGATGAACACAATAGGCGACTTTGTTACACAAGTGCTGCCTTTGGTCTCAGAGAAGGCCCGAGCCATATTCACTCTGGCTATTGCTGATGGGAGAGATGAAGCTACGTTTACCATAAGTTGTGGGCTTGTCATGACCAACTCGCTGGGCAGAGTAATTTCATTGGCGGTGACCTTGCGGCTCCACACCTGGCTGAGAGTGAATGGTTTTTCAGGGGATGTCCATACTCCTCTCATGGACAAGCCCTTTGGTGGCTCCCACCTTTTTGGAGCAAAGGCGGACTTAGCGCTGGAGCGCTTTAAGACAGCAGTGTTATGACCAGGTCCTTGGTTTGTCTATGGCCCCCTGCTAAGCCCAATCTGCCTTCTGCCCTTAGGTGGCCACAGACAGGTCCTCCAATTCAATACATTCCCTCCCAGCCACCAAGGCAAACAGGCCTCGCAGCCTTTTCATGGCCAAGGGTGCGGGTCCCGTAGGCAACATAGGACATGCGGACAGTGGTGAGGCCAGTCAACAATCCTCCAGCAGTCACTGTTTCCAAGCCTCCATGTTTTGCCCTCTGACCATCATGGGCACCCAGTAAGAGACAGGATATGCCATCACTTGCCCCACTGACGGTCAGTGACATCAGACTGCTGGGCCCTACAGATCGTCCAAAGGGGTATTCTTTCCCCTTTTCAACTACCTTGCCATCCATGCCACCAACTTACGATTGGCTAACCAAGGACCATCTCTCCTTGATCTGTCAGGGATTGCCCCTACTTTCTGGTGCCAAAGATGGACGAAGAACTTTGTCCTGTCCTAGACCTTAGCCTTCTCAATCTCTTTCTGAAAAGGAGAAGTTTCAAATTCTCATGCTTGCCCAAGTCCTCGATGCCCTGAACCTGTGAGACTGAATGGTAGCATTGGACTTGCAGGATGTATATTTCCACACCTCTGTCCTGCATGCCCCCAGGCGTTCAAAAAAGAGAACAGAGAGGCAATCATATATAGTACAGTGCATAAATCAAGTTGTTTTTCAAAAAACGGAGTGTTCATATATGTTCACAAAAAAGAGTAGCGGTCCTTCAGGTTTTTCTTCAAAGATTTTTTATTGTGGTCTTTAAACAGTATCTTGACAGAAATGAAATGTTCTCTTTTTTGTTTGTCTAATTAAGGTTCTTTAGCAGTGGACCTATAGAGGTGGGCAACTATGGCAAATAAGGTTTTGCTTTGACTGTTGTGTATATATCAGGGTAGTGCAAATGTTGATTCCTAATGCCTCCAGGCGTTACCTGTATTTCACAGTGGACCAAGAGCACTTTCAGTTTGCTGTGCTTCATTTTGGTCCTCACCAACATTTCTCAGGTGTTTACAAAAGTGATATCAGTGGTTGCAGCTCATCTGCAGTGGTGGAGGGTTCCAGTCCTCCCCTACCTCAATGATTGGATGTTGAAGGTGGGCTCAGCCAAGGCAGTCATCTCCCACCTTCTAAGTGTGGCAAACCTCCTGCACTCACTGGGGTTCACTATCAATATGCCAAAGTTGCACCTTACTCCCTCCCAGATGCTCCCTTTTGTTGGATCTGTTATGGACGCAGTGCAGTTTTGGGCCTGTTCTCCCGAGCAGTGAGTCCAGGATATTCAGGCTATGACTCTGATGTTTCAGCCTCTATCGTGGATTTCAGTAAGACTGACTCTGAGGCTATTGAGCCTCATAGCCTCCTGCACCCTGCTTGTTGCTCATGCCCATTGGCATATGTGGGCTCTGTAGTGGGACCTGAAGACCCAGTGGGTGCAGCATTAGGGGACTCTCTCAAGATTTCTGAGGGAACTGAAAAAGATTTGCAGTGGGGGTGGCAAACAAACCGTGATTGGCTCCCTTTCCCAACCTGATGTGACCGCAGTGACAGATGTGTCACTCCTGAGCTGGGGCGGCCATCTGCGACTGGTAGAGGTCAGAATTCTCTGGTCTCTGGAAGGCTGGTGCAGGTATTCACGAACAGCACAGCACCACAGCCATATTATAATGCAACAAACAGGGAGGGGTAGGTCATGTACACTCTGTCAGGAGACCCTGTGTCTCTAGATATTGCTGTAACATCAGGACATTTCCCTAGTGGTTCGACACCTGGTGGGCTCTCTGAACTTCACAGCTGACAAACTGAGTCAATGAGTGGATCACAACTGCCATCTCTATCCATCTCCATCCAGATGCAATCTCTTTGTGTAGAGGGAAGAGCCCTGGTTAGATCTGTTCACCACCACCAAGAATGCACAACATCAGCAGTTTTATGCACTGCCCAGAGTTCTCAAGAAGATCAGGAATGACTGGGCCCTAGTCATCCTTGTGTCTCCGGACTGGCCTTGCAGAGCTTGGTATCTCGAGCTGTTGAGCAGGACCATCAGTCATCCACTCAGGCTGCTTTTTCAGGAGAATCTCCTGTTGCAGCAACTTGGGAGAGTCCTGCACTCAAACCTGCACACCATCTACCTTCATGTATGGAGATTGAGTGGATATTGAGTGGCAATAGTTGACAGCTTTTGACCTTTGTTCTAAAGTCTTTGATGTTATTCTGGCAGCCAGAGATTCCACCACCAAGTCGATATATATCTGCCATTGAGATTAGTTTGTGTTGTGGTGTGCTCCACAGCATTGACCCCCCTTTCTGCACCTTTATCAAAGGCTCTTTTGTTTGCCTTATTTTTGACCCAGCAAGGCTCTGTTCTGGGCACAGTTAAAGGTTAGCTCTCTGCCATTTCTTCATTTTTGCGGTTTCCGGACCAATTGGGTATGTCACCTGTTGTGGCTCTGTTCCTTAGGTCCTGCAGCATGTGTTTCCCCTCATGCCATTCATCATGCCTCGGTGGAACCTGATCCTCATCCTTACCTTTTTGATGTGTCCACCATTTGATCCTCTGCACAATTGGACTTTTAGGCTATTGACCATCAAAACTGCCTTTTTAGTTTCTATAAAATTGGTCAGGATGGTCAGTGAACAGCAGGCCCTGTGTGCAATCTCCTTATTCCATCTTCTACCAAGACAAAATATTTCACCGGACAAGTGCCTCTTTCCTTCTGAGGGTTGTGACTCCCTTCCATGTAGGCCAGAACATCACCCTGCTACCTCTTCTCCTCTGCCACTTCCCTCCAAAGAAAAGGAAAAACTCCACTGTCTGGAACCATTGTTGTTATATCTTAACCAGGCAAAAGAGTTCCAGGTGGACGATATACTCTTCATGAGATACGTAGGAGCTAAAAATGGTAAGGCTGTGCGGAAACAGGCTATCCTGAGATAGATGGTTCTATGCATTAAGAACTGCTACGCATTGGTCAAGACGCAACCCCCTGAGGGCTTGCGGGATCACGCCAACAGAGCCAAGGCTACAAAAGGCTACAATCACTGCGCTAGCACGTGGCATCCCTGTCCTTGACATCTATCAGGCAGCAATGTGGGCATCCCTGCATAAGTTCACCAAGCACTACAATCAATCAAATAATCAAGCAATAAATCAATTAATCACGGATTTGTGAAGCACACTACTCTTCCGAAGAGCCAGGTCTTGAGGCTCTTCCTGAAGGCTTGCAGTGTGGAGGTTCATCTGATGTTGGGGGGGAGTTCATTCCAGGTCTTGGACACGATGTAGGAGAAGGCTCCCCCTCCCATTCAGCCTCTGCAGATGCATGGGATTTTAGCCAGGGCAAGGTCGGTGGAGCAGAGGTTTCTCTTGGGTGCGTAGAAGGAGATTCTTTCATTGAGGTATTTGGGTCCGGTGTTGTGGAGGGATTTGTAGGGTGAGTGAGCAGCTTGAAGGTCACTCTCTTTTCAACAGGAGCCAGTGTTGGTCTCGTAGTTGCTAGGTGATGTGATCTTGTCGTGGGATGCAGAGGACGAGTCTGACTGCGGCATTCTGGATGATCAAGAGTTTGATGAGGAGAGATTTGTTGATTCCGGCGTAGAGAGCATTCCCGTACTCCTGTATGCTAGTTATGAGTGCGTAGGTAACGGTCTTTCTGGATTTGGGGGATCCATTTGAAGGCCTTGCGGAAAATGAGGAGGGTATTAAAGCATGTGGAAGATATGGCGTTGACCTGTTGGTTCATGGTGAGGAAGGAGTTGAGTATGATGCTGAGGTTGTGGGTGTGGTCCGTTGGAGGGTTGCTGAGGGTGGTGAGCCACCAAGTGTTGTTCCATGCAGAAGGGGTGGATTTGAGGATGAGGACTTCCGTTTTCTTCGAGTTGAGCTTCAGGCAGCTGCTGCTCATCCAGGATGTGACGTCCTTCATTCCTTCCTGGAAACCTTGTCTGGTGATGTCGGGTTCCTTGGTAATTGAGAGGATGAGCTGGGTGTCGTCGGCATAGGATACTATGCTGAGTCTGTGTTTACTGATGATGGTAGCGAGGGGGGCCATATAGATGTTAAAGAGCATGGGTCTGAATGATGATCCGTGGGGTAATCTGCAGTTGATCTCTGTCGGTTCGGAGAGGAAGGGCGGAAGGCTGATTCTTTGAGTTCGACAGGTGAGGAAGGAGCAAATCCTGTCTAGTATGCTGCCGTCGTTGAATATGGCAGTTAGTGTGCGGTGGGAGATGGTGTCGAAGGCTGCCGAGAGGTCTAGTAGAATAAGGGCAGCCATGTGGCCTTGATCGAGGAGAGTGCAAATGTCGTCCGTGGTGGTTAAAAGGGCGGTCTTGGTGCTGTGATTGCTGCAGAATCCGGATTGGGAAGTTTTGAGGATCGAGTTAAATTCTATGAAGTACATGAGCTGGTTGTTGACCATCTTCTCGGTGACAGGCTGTGAAGGGGAGGCGAGAGATGGGTCTGTAGTTCTTGAGGTCTGTCGGGTCTGTCTGGTCTGCGGAGGGCTTCTAGAGGTGGGGCTTGACTCCTATGCATTTCCAGCATTGCGAACATGCTTGTTTTAAGGGTGCAGTTGATAGTACGTATTAGTTTGGGTGCTCTGGTGGAGGCGGCTCTGTGGAAGATGTAGAGTTGGCTGAGGTCGGTAAGGGCTCCGGAGTGTATGCTCCTCGTGGTCTTAGCGGTGTCTTCTGTGGTGACAGGGGTCCAGGCAAATATAGTAGTGGTTGGTGTAGTGTCAGTGTCTTGGTTCCATTAGTCAAAGGTGTCGTAGAGTCATGATCTTGGGATGGAAGTAGGAGCTGAGTTTGTTACAGAGGTCGTGGGAGGGAAGGACGTCAGAGGTTTCACTGGGGTAGTTTGGTGAATTCTGGTATGATGCTGAAGAGTTCCTTGGTTTGCGGGAGTGGAGAAGATTCTGTCCTGGATGAAGTTCTTCTTCGTGGATCTAATGAGTTGGTGGTGTTCTGTCATGGCAGTCGTGTAGGCGGTGCGTGCTTCCAAGGTTTTGCTGTTCCTCCATGCTTTTAGAGTCCTCGGCAAGTGTGTTTGGATTTTTGGAGTTCTGTGGTGAATCAGGTGGCTTTCGTGGTGTGTTGTCTGTTGGATTTCTGGAGGGGGGTGAGTGTGTTTGCGCAGTCGGAGATCCATCTGTGGAGTTTGTTGGCAGCAGAGTTGGCGTCGGTCATGGTGAGTGGAGGAGCACAGTTGAGGGCAGAGTTGAGGTGCTTTTCGGTGATCTTGCTCCAGTTTCTTCACGGGGCGCAGTGTAGGCTTGTGTGCGGTTGGTTTTGAAAAGGAGAAGTGGAAGCAGTGGTGGTCCATCCAGAGGGGTTGCGTGGTATGGCTGAAGCAAATTTTGTTTCCTCCTGCAAAGATGGGGTCGAGGGTGTGTCCTGCCTTCTGTGGGCGGTGACAATCTGGTTCAGATCAATGTAGGTGAGGTTTTCCAAGACAGTGGTGGAGTTGGGGCCTCTGAGGTTGTCTAGGTGGAAATTCAGCTCTCTGAGCAGTACTTAGTTTGTGGAGGCGAGTGCGTGGTGCCCGATGAGGTCTGAGATGTTAGTGGTGAACAGTGCGTGAGGTCAGGAGGTCTGTAGGGAAGGGTGCCACTTAGAATCTTTCTGGGGTTGATCTGGATCTGGAAATGGAGGTGTTCCATGGGGGCCAAGGAGTCGTTCGTGCTGGCTGTATTGAGTCAGAGTGAGTTTTTGTGTACAATGACGAGTCCACCTCCAGGGTGGTTGGGGCTATCTTTCCTCTGGATCTTATACCCTTCAGGGATGGTGGTTGTTATGTTGAGTGTGGAGCTGATGTTGGTCCAGGTCTGTGTGAGTAAGGTGACGTTGGGTGATAGGGTGTTGAGGAGGTCCGAGATTTCTATTGCGTGTCTGTGTAGGGAGCGTACATTGAGGAGGATGCAGCTCAGGGGCTTGGGCTTATTCGCGTCCGGTGAATTGGAGGTAGCAGTGGGGTCCAGAGGGGGGTGAAGGTGTCGGCAAGAGAATTGGCCTTGGGTGGTGTACAGCGTTGACAGCTCAAAGTTGTTGTTTCTTCTGGGGTTGAGTGAGTGGAGGGTTGCTGAGTTGTAGCGGTGGGTGGTTGGAGGACCAGGGTCCCTGGAGCTAGTTGGGTCACAGACGGGTGCAGATGGGCTTGCCTTTGGTGCTCCTTCGGCACGTCAGCAGCGCCGCCGCGCAGCGGCCCTCACTAAGTAGGGGTCGGGGAGGGGGAGCAGCTGGGAAATTCAGGTCCATTGTGACAGGCGCTTCACTCATTCAGTCCTGCAGGACTTTCTAATTTAATTGGCTTCGCAGATCCATCTCTGGGAAATTATATTTTGCATATCTATTCTAAGGTAACAAATCTGCAGCTATAAGTCTCTATCAGAAATGTATTTACCTTGGTTAAAGGCTTATCTAGTAGAGACTCATCTCATCCGCCACAGATTCCTTACCCGCCCTCCCATCCTCCCTGCTCTGTGAACTGATTATGGTGTAATGGACACCTTTCTTACGGTCTTACCTTGTCTTATCCATGTCTAATTCTCATCGTGGTTCAGCGCTCCGGGTGTCGAAAGTCACAAAAGTAACAGTGCATCTGGGTGGCACCTATATAGGTACCATGCACATCACTTCCGTTGCAGATGACGCTGATGCAGAAGCAGAGTGACACCATCTACGGGCACACAGGGGTACACCACAAACATGTTCCAGATCCAAACTGCTGCCTGGGGAATTTTCTAAAATAAGGAATTCTGTGGCTATATAGAGTCTCTACCAGATAAGGCATTACAGAAGGTAAGCAACTTGTTCTTTAGTGCTACTTTCCAGAGCAAAACGTATTTTTGACTTGTTAGAAATTGGGTTTCTGGTTGTCCGAGGTGTGCATCATCTCCAAGCATGAACCACAATCCTACTCAGAGTAAGTCAGATACACACTATAAATTAACCTGTGCTCACCCTCTGGTAGCTTGGCACAGAGCAGACAGGCTTAATTTAAGAGGCAACGTGTAAAGTATTTGTGCAACACTTCAAACAGTAACTCAGTGAAAACACCACAGAAAGACTCCACACCAGTTAAAATAAAATAGCTTATATGTTTATTTGAAAAACAAGTCCAAAACAACAAAAATACAATAAAAATAAGTCAAGATATGAAGTTCAGGCTGACCGCGATGGTGCATGCGTCAGATACAGAGACTAGCCTTGGTCTGCTGAACAGTACCTTGGATGCATCGACGTCGAGGATCTTATGTGGAGCAAAGGAGGCGATGCGCTGAGAGTTAAGATGCAATGCGTCGGGGCAATATGTCGTCCATGAACTCTTGGGCTGTAGGCGAAGCCAGCAGCACAAAGTTAGGCAAATGCACTCTAGTGCTGGGAGTGTAGGCATACAATATGACAATGTCATCACATATTTACCTATAGCCATATCATTCCTGAGTCGCAAGCATGATGTTGTGTCCATATGAAATCGGACATACGGTTCACATATTTACACTTTGGTGTTGGTATTGCATCATGCAAATGGGTTTGGGTTTTGCTCATTAACATATGTGAAATGAGTTAAGTCAAGCAAGTACAGGGGGGTGTATCCAAGATGGCGGTAATTACTGTTATATTAATGCGAGTTCCGACCTGCCACCACTAATTATACAGAGTTACTCCCACCTGGGGGCATTTTATGGTGAACTGAGGGCACACATGGGACCCTCTTGACACCAGGGACCTGGTTATTTGCCACTTCAGATGTCTGGCTGTGCACACAGACCCAGAACATCAGACTGACCCAAAGCCCACGTACTATGGCTGTGGCCTGGTGACCCTGTGCAGTGTAGCCCAACTATGGTGCTTGCTCAGAAACACCAGGGAGTGGCAGACAGGTCGACTTGATGCCTGTCCAGCATAGCCAGTGCAGCCAAGGCGGGGACATGAGGTGTGTGACTGGCATGGAAGAGGCAGGCCCCTCTGTTCCACATCTCCTCAGATTGAGTGCATGCTGCACCAATATACCAGGGCACCTCTACCGCACGGGCTACACAGACTGCAGTGTGGCCATGAGGCTGCCGCGACGAACCTGAGCAAGCTGGAGTGAGCAATGAAGAATGGCCTGGGATCCTGACCAATGAGTGAAGGTGAGAAACAGAAGGGAAGCACGCTTTCCATGAGCGCCACTCACCTGTTGCTCGGAGAGACCTGTGGCGCTTATCTAGAGCCATACCTTTTTACAGATCTGGATTTCTCCTCCATGCTGCTGTTGATCACTCAACTGGAGATCGTTAGACTACAGGGGGACCATATCATTCGCCCTCACTGATTTTGGTCTCAGGGCGGCTCAAGGGCCTGGTGCTGCTTTCAAGGAGGGACTTCCCTTTTTGATGCAATTTCCCAGTGGGACATTGGGGGCCCTGCGAGGAAATCAGGATTGCTTTAACAGACAAAGTCACTATCACTGATTGAAGACCCCTCCCTCCCCTTGCATTTCAGGTCTGCCCCCTTGGGCTTAGCTGTGCTGGACACTTGGAAGCACTCATTGAATCTAGCCTCGGGTAGAGGTAGGATCCGGCTGGTGACCTGTTGCTGGGTGAGATGACTCACCCTGTACTGACTGACTGCATGCCACTCCAAAGAGTAAGTTGCCACTTCTTCTTACCCATTGGGGATCCAGTCTCTGATATATTAATGGGGGCTAGAGGAGACACCATGTTAGAATTGGGGGTCTCTGGTCGGCACAGGTAAGGACTTGTGACAAGCAGGGACCCTCTCCTCTAGTCAGGGCAAGGGACTGTGGGCCCGATTTACAGAATGAACTTAAGACAAAATCCTAAACTTACTACAATTTGGTATTCACAGAATGCACTTACTACTATTTGGTATTCACAGAATGCACTTACTACTTTCGAGATTCACAGAATGAACTTACTACTTTCGGGATTCACAGAATGAACTTACTACTTTCGGGATTCACAGAATAGACTTACGACTACTAACTTTTCGTCCGCCGCCGGGCCGTAATTTACGCCACTGGGCCGTATTTTACGGCACTTTGCCGTAAATTACGATTACGGGCCGTAAATTACGATTACGGGACGTAAATTACGATCACAGGCCGTAATTTATGATTGCTGGCCGTTGGTCATGTTAGCCAAGGGGAAACACCTGGCCAAGGTCCACCCATCCCCCAACATGGATCAGCTGACACACAGCAGCCAATCCCAGCCAACAGCTCCATTTTGCCATGGTGTATGCTGCCACTGCCTACCATCCCCCACCACGCTCCAGCTGAAGCCAATTAACACCTTCAGCGCTACCGCTTTTACCTGCCCTGCGCTGGTGGAGGAGCAAATGGCTTGTTTGTGACAAAGCCAGCTCGTCATGAGCGCAGGGCAGGTAACGCCCATGACGAGCTGGCTTTGTCCTTAGCGTCGAAGTGGTTAACACTAATTGACCAGTACCACAAAACACATAGAAGTAGCACACAGTGAAGGAACAGGTTTGACCACAGAGAGACTGTTACTACAACCCTTCCAGTGCCAGAGAACATGGAGATGAGAAGGAAAAAAAAATTCACAGCAGAGGAGACCACCATGCTTGTGGAATACATAGTAAGGCACCACAAGCGCCTACATGGGCTACCACCATACTGCACCAGTGGGGCACAGAAGCAAGAACTATGGCAGCAGATAGCCACTGCTGTCTCAGCCCTGGGCGTGGAGAGGCAAACTGTACAGGACATTAAAAAAAAGTGGCAGGACGAAAAGCAGAGGGTGAAGGAGAACTACTTCAGGATAGAACTGAGCAGAGTCCTCCCTGCTGCATGCCCTGGACCCCGCATCCGGCTCACCCCACTGAAAGAGGATATCCTAACAACAATACACCCCCACTTGGTCAATGGGCTGCCTGTTAGTGACGTCCGCTACGTGGTACCAGGTAAGTGGAATGAAAAGAAAAAGTGCATGAAGAGATTGTCTGTGTTACACTGTCATAGTGATCATGGAAATTGTCCAAAGTGTATAAAAATATATGGTTAGTCAGAGACTCATGTGTCACCCACTACCGAGCACCACAAGTCCCAGAATCCTTTGCATCAGAAAATGCTAATACCCCCCTACCCTATTAAAAACATGTGCACAGTACTGATGCCATACATACACAACCCAGCTAATTCAATAACTGTACATATTGACTGAAAATGTGCAATGACAAATGGAAATTTAAAATTAAGTTAAATAAATAAATTAGCTAAAGACAAACATTAGCAGGGAAGCACCAGTACCAATGTGACATGCAATTCAACCCTTGCGCAAACACGGATGTGTCGTGTACATATGGTGGTGCACTGTGGTGCAGGGAATGACAGATGTGTGTTGAATCTGATGGTGTAAAGGGGGGATTTGCTGAAGTTGTGTCGCAAGAGCGTTGCAACTCCAACAATGTCCGTGCACTGCCCATACCTAACGTGCTGTGCCACTCCTTACGTCTGCTTCAAGCAGGCGTAAGGTTGCGTCACAGCGGCCTCTGATAAGTGATACTGTGAAATCATGTAGATTACACTGACTCACTTAGACGCGGCATATCCCAAAGGAGTGCACACCCTGCCTACCTCCAAGCTGACATTGGGCAGGGCCTCACAACATGACGATTCACCATAGTAGCGTCACGTTGCGAATAATCCTAAATGTGTTGTCTGTTGTACACCACCGTTGTGTCACAGAAGTGATGCAACAACAGTGTAAATTCTTTTTCTAGGGGGTTGTAAACCTGTCACAAAATCTCCAAAAAGTACATCACCCTGTGCCAGCCTAAATCACAAAGCAGATGGTGAGAGTATCCTCTGATGTAAATATGTCCAACACATATCCTGTTGTCCAATTTCCACTCTGCCACGCCATTACATCCCCAACACACCACTGCTCCTACCTGCCACCTCTGCGGCAGTTCCGCGCAATACTGTTATCACACAGAAGATATGGGCAAATCCCCGAAACGTTACACAAGCACATTTCCCATTTGTCTACTTTTCTCTCTTCTCACCCATTGACACATCCAGCCAGAGCACAGACAACTGCAGTAGCAGAGGTCACCGCATCGCATAGGAGGAATCGGCAACGTACCGAGGAAGGCATGTCAACCACACAAACTGGTAAGTCAAAGTGGACAGGAGATGGTCAAAATGCATACATCGTCAGAAGACGACAAAGGGACAAATAGTGCCCAGCTATGTAAGTCAACCATTTATGCTACATTTGCTGCATTACAATTGGAGTTGTCAATGGACATTCACCTTTAACATATGACATTTGTGAACAGCGAAAGACAAATCATAAAATGTCTTGGCTCATCATACCTTTGTAAATGTGGTACACAACATGTATTACACCAACAGACCCAGAACGGAGAAAGCAATCCTATAATCGAGGGCCACAACAAGTCAAAAGGGTGTACACACCATATTGTAATAGTGTTTGTAGACCTAATCAAGAAATAGCATTTGCACCGATATGGAAATAAAGACCAAACGGTGAGATACCAGTCTCTGTAGTATTGACAATGCATACACTGTCCAACTGCTAATCTTTCATACATACTTTATTCAGCACAGTCCACACAGCTGATCATGTACTGCGTACATTGGATGGATAATTTTCGGACATCAACAAAACATGATAGTGGACTTTACCTCTGGATTCGTAGGCATGTCCTTGTGACATAGGTAGCATCAAGGTAGTGGGCCCAATCTAAGTTATATGTGGGATCACTCATTACATAATGTATGACACACTTCTGCAACGGTGGTGACCATGACTGCTTGTGCCCGTCCTGTGCCAGAAATTGAATGCATCACATATGGCAGCAGGAATGTAAAGTTGCTAAACAAACTTATCATTGTAGGTGCAATGTGGTCCTCCCAGAACCCCAGACGTCCACTGACTTCTGCTACTAGGTTGGACTTTACATCTGTCCAGGGACAACATACTGCTCCGGTGCTGGGCCACGGTAAGTAAAGCTTGCTGAATGCCTATTAATTGTGCCTTTCACCTTCACCGTATGTGTTGTACAACACTGTTATCCTGCATCACAATATGCTCACATAGGGCATTTGAACACATGGCCAATCAGACCCTGGTGGCAAATGAGATGCTGACACAATATGTATGCCAAGTGTGTGCACAATGGACATACAATAGAACAATGTGTCATAAGAAACGTCCACAACACAACAGGCTTGCAATTCAATGATATGCTAAATCCCTAGCAAAATTAACATGGTCAAATCAATATGAAATTGGTATGGCTGAGGCACACACTGGTGCCAGTTGTGTACCTGTGAGATGGGTGTAGGGGCTGCTAAGGTGAATCTTCATGCAGTTACACCTGCAAAATGAGTTGGCTGAAGAGCAACAGGATAATCCAGTGCAGGTGGGAAGATCGAAAGCTTCTGACCTCATCTGCAATATGTGATCTAAACCGAATGTTGTCTTCTGCTTGCCTCCCTTCTACCATATTCACATGTATAGGTGAGGGTATGAAATATGAGGTTTGGATGTCTGCTGCACAAGACACTATCTGTTGTCATGTAAGTAGTACCATGATGTTGGAAATGGAGCATGGGAACAGAGAACACTCAAAGGATGGACATTAGTAATCTGTGTTCTCTCATTCAAAAATGAGCTTTGTGACCTCATGGGTAGGGAAGCACAAATTGGCAACATCAGCCCCCTGACAACTGCACATCTCACACATAAACTCCTTTCTGACTTGTCAACAGACAACATTACACCCATGACAAAAGTCAGTCACAATGGTAAGGGTGAAATCAGTAACCTTCTCATACCAGTTCGTCAGTTGATGTGTCATCTTATTGATGTCAGTGCTGCATGGCTGTAAGCTTGCAAATGCTGCTTGTGAGCAGGTGCCCACATGTTAAGTCAATGAGCTGCACATGCTGCACATCGTCCTTGATTATCCACAAATGGCTAATGAGAATGTAATTTGATCTCATAGCTACAATCTGTTGTACTAAAATATGGACATGTATTTCTCATCACAGGTGCTGACACGATGAGACCACTGCAGCGGACACCATCCCAGGGGATGCATGACATCCTGGCTGCAGCTGTAAAACTGTCGCGCACCTGTCCCTCAGGTAGTAAATCGGGCATGAGGAGTGTCAACAGCTTAGATTACAAAGCCATTACAGAGATTGAGATCCCCTTCGACATGGAATCAACAGTTGTTGATTACAAAGTGAAATACAGACCAGGAGTGACACATATGCATGTTTGTCATTTGGTGAGGCAGATCGTTGAGAATGTTGTTTCTACCCTCTACAGCTATGTCTACAACAACTATAATGAGACAGGTGCAGCAGGATACACCAGGAGGGAAGGCAAAGGGACAGAGAGTTGTGGCTGGAGCTGGTGTGTTTGCTAGTATCATGTAGATCTCCGTGTAACACCTCAGGGCTATGGTGTGAACGGCCATTTGTGGTGGTACCCTAACCTGATAACATGATCCTCATCTGATGATGCAAAGTGCAGTAAATACAACCCTGGTGTTGCTGCACATGTAATACCTGGTCAATCACCAATACAGTTGCAACCTCTGTGTTTCAGGTGATGCTGAGGGAGAGGCTGACTGACCGACAACCAGTGCTGGCCGACGGGAAATCCGAGTGGAGAATCCCCTGATCCTCCAGGCAGCAATGTCGGCTGCAACTCATGCCCAAGAGGAGGAGGATCAAGATCAAGACAACGTTGACTATGAGGAGGATGATGAGTACATTTCCATTGACTCCGGGGATGACAATACCGACGTCCCGGCCTCACATCCTCTGACAAGCAACGCCCGTCTGCCTCCTCTCAAACCATCAATACCACGGCATATATCAAACCAGCCACGGCTCCCACACATCCACTCACAGACATCACTCACTCACAGCCCTCACGTCCGGGACCGACATGGTGGTTCCCCTACCCACTCTTCCCTACGCAGTGTATCCCTGCCATTCTCTCCACCAACTGTGGGAAGTACCAGCCCTGTTGTGGACCTGGTATCCCCTGGGCACCCTTCTCCTGCCCATAGACTTCTACCTGCCACCCCTCCTGTTGTTGGACCTGCTCATCTCCTCCCTGGCAGACACCAGCAGAGGGGACCTGCATGTGACGATGGTGGCCAGTGGGAGCAGGACTTCTACCGTCAGCAGGCAGATGTGAGGCAGGACATTCGGGCCATAGGGGCTACCCTGTCCGACATTTCTGGGTCCCTGCAGGACATGGCCCAATTCCCTCAGGTGGTGGACAGGGTGGGCCAAGCTTTGGATAGGATGGATAGCACTTGGCAGGAAATGTCTAGAAATATGAGAGACCTGATATCCATCCAAAGGGAAGAGAGTGCAAGACACCATGCCTTGGCCATGAAGATGATGGAGGGTATGGTGAGAGTGATCCAAAGTCTACCTTCACAGCCAACGCAGGGAGGGGGAAAATCATGTCAGCCTGTAGAACAGCACATCCCCACACCTGTAACACCAACTGCACAGCACCACAGACAAGGTACACAAACACACCCGCACCCTGAACAGGCACGCCCACCACCCCCACTACCTGGCCAAACACCACAAACCTCTGGATTGTCACTCCACCCACCCCCACTACCTGGCCAAACACCACCAACCACTGGACTGTCACTCCCACCACCCCCACTACCTGCCCAAACACTACCAACCACTGGACTGTCACTCCCACCACCCCCACTATCTGCCCAAACACTACCAACCATTGGACTGTCACTCCCACCACCCCCACTACCTGCCCAAACACCACCAACCTCTGCACAGTCACTTCAACCACCCCCACTACCTGCCCAAACACCACCAACCTCTGCACAGTCACGTCAACCACCTGAACAACCAGCCCTTGTCCAGCCACAGACACCTAATGTGCAGACACCATCGGCACCTGCACCTCTTGATCAGCCTGGACAACACCCACAGACACGAAGGCGACAACCTCAACCTCACCCCTCACCGGGTTCCTCCCCCCCACTATTGCGGAAACGCAAACATGACCGCCATTGACATGGCCAATTTGTTTTGGGCTCCTTAGGAGTATTTTAACAATAAATATCTACTAAAGTAATATCCTGTTGTGTACCATGTCCCTTCTGACGATGTAGGCATGTGTGTGTGTGTGTGTGAGACAGGTACAAGTGGAACACATCATAGCAACACGTTGTAATGTGCATAGCATATGACTTACTAAATATGTGTCTATATTTTGGAATAGACATTCAAAATGAAGTCAAACTATGAATGAATGAATGAATGAATGAATAAGATATTTATTGAGCGCACTGTGGCCAAACGGCTTCCTGGCGCTGAGAGCTCTAAACAACAGAGACAGACAGGGCCAAGGGAGTTAACAGGTGTAGGCCTGAGCAAACAAGAAGGTTTTGAGCACTTTGCGGAAGTGTGAAAAGATGGGAATTGAGCGCATAGATAGAGGGCCCGATTCACAGAATGAACTTAAGACTAAATCCTAAACTTACTACTATTTGGTATTCACAGGATGCACTTACTACTTTCGGGATTCACAGAGTGAACGTACTACTTTCGGGATTCACAGAATAAACGTACTACTTTCGGTATTCACAGAATAGATTTAAGACTACTAACTCTAAGTCCGAAATCGGGGAGTAAATTCCGGCCCGGAGGCGGAGCTTCCGGCCCAGAGGCGGAGCTTACGGCCCAGAGGCGTAGCTTGCGGCCCAGAGTTGGAGATTTCGATACAGAAAAGGGGGTGGTGATGAACAGAGTGTCTGAATTAAGCAGACCACTCTTACCCAGTCCAAAGATCAGGGCTTGATCCATCACCGTTATTTATCTCACTGCCCCATCCCAGCTCAGACCCTGGCTATATGCAAATTAGTCTGTCCCTGGCCCAGTGCATCATGGGAACAGGGCAGACCAAACTACCAAGCCAATTCTTCACCAGAAAGGAGACAAGCTACCGGGGACCGGTTTCTGGCATTTCAGCCTCTTCGGCCCGGCTTGCTTGAATCCTGATGGAGCAGTGAGAAAGGGACTCATGTCTGAGTATACCCTGCCACACCTATAGTGGCCAAAAACGATACAGAAAAGGGGGTGGTGATGAACAGAGTGTCTGAATTAAGCAGACCACTCTTACCCAGTCCAAAGATCAGGGCTTGATCCATCACCGTTATTTATATCACTGCCCCATCCCAGCTCAGAACCTGGCTATATGCAAATTAGTCTGTCCCTGGCCCAGTGCATCATGGGAACAGGGCAGACCAAACTACCAAGCCAAATCTTCACCAGAAAGGAGACAAGCTACCGGGGACCGGTTTCTGGCATTTCAGCCTCTTCGGCCCAGCTTGCTTGAATCCTGATGGAGCAGTGAGAAAGGGACTCATGTCTGAGTATACCCTGCCACACCTATAGTGGCCAAAAACGATACTGAAAAGGGGGTGGTGATGAACAGAGTGTCTGAATTAAGCAGACCACTCTTACCCAGTCCAAAGATCAGGGCTTGATCCATCACCGTTATTTATCCCACTGCCCCATCCCAGCTCAGAACCTGGCTATATGCAAATTAGTCTGTCCCTGGCCCAGTGCATCATGGGAACAGGGCAGACCAAACTACCAAGCCAATTCTTCACCAGAAAGGAGACAAGCTACCGGGGACCGGTTTCTGGCATTTCAGCCTCTTCGGCCCGGCTTGCTTGAATCCTGATGGAGCAGTGAGAAAGGGACTCATGTCTGAGTATACCCTGCCACACCTATAGTGGCCAAAAACGATACAGAAAAGGGGGTGGTGATGAACAGAGTGTCTGAATTAAGCAGACCACTCTTACCCAGTCCAAAGATCAGGGCTTGATCCATCACCGTTATATATCTCACTGCCCCATCCCAGCTCAGAACCTGGCTATATGCAAATTAGTATGTCCCTGGCCCAGTGCATCATGGGAACAGGGCAGACCAAACTACCAAGCCAATTCTTCACCAGAAAGGAGACAAGCTACCGGGGACCGGTTTCTGGCATTTCAGCCTCTTCGGCCCGGCTTGCTTGAATCCTGATGGAGCAGTGAGAAAGGGACTCATGTCTGAGTATACCCTGCCACACCTATAGTGGCCAAAAACGATACAGAAAAGGGGGTGGTGATGAACAGAGTGTCTGAATTAAGCAGACCACTCTTACCCAGTCCAAAGATCAGGGCTTGATCCATCACCGTTATTTATCTCACTGCCCCATCCCAGCTCAGAACCTGGCTATATGCAAATTAGTCTGTCCCTGGCCCAGTGCATCATGGGAACAGGGCAGACCAAACTACCAAGCCAATTCTTCACCAGAAAGGAGACAAGCTACCGGGGACCGGTTTCTGGCATTTCAGCCTCTTCGGCCCGGCTTGCTTGAATCCTGATGGAGCAGTGAGAAAGGGACTCATGTCTGAGTATACCCTGCCACACCTATAGTGGCCAAAAATGATACAGAAAAGGGGGTGGTGATGAACAGAGTGTCTGAATTAAGCAGACAGATTTCAGCATGGCAAAAATCCCCACCTCCGAGCTGGAAGCTCCGCCTCCAGGCCAGAAGCTCCGCCTCCGGGCCGTAAGCTCCGCCTCCGGGCCGGAATTTACTCCCCGATTTCAGACTTAGAGTTAGTAGTCTTAAATCTATTCTGTGAATACCGAAAGTAGTAAGTTCACTCTGTGAATCCCGAAAGTAGTAAGTGCATTCTGTGAATACCAAATAGTAGTAAGTTTAGGATTTAGTCTTAAGTTCATTCTGTGAATCGGGCCCAGAGGGAGGGAGTTCCAGAACCGGGGGGCCATCACAGAAAATCTTGTACCACCAGTGCGGGATTTGCGAAAGCGAGGAACAGTGAGGAGGGCGGAAGTAGATGAGCGGAGGGTATGGGCAGGGGTATGAGTGGAGATCAAGGTATTGATGAATGCCGGAGCAGAGCGATCAACAGCCCGGAAAACTAGGCAACCTAGTTTAAATAGGGATCTCTGCAAAACAGGTAACCAATGAAGTGATATAAGGACAGGAGTGATATGGTGGGTTTTGGGAAAATGAAAAATAAGACGGGCAGCCTGATTCTGGATTGCTTGAAGACGGCGAGGTTCGTAGGCGGGGATGCCCACGAACAAGCTATTTCCATAATCAAGGCGGGAGGTGATGAGGGCCGAAATGATAATTTTAAGGGAATCCAGGGAAAAAAAACGGGAGATTTTTCGGATCAAGCGGAGGGAGAGGAAGCAGGAGGACACTACAGAGCTAACCTGTGCATGCATTGACAGGTCCTGGCTGACCTTGATGCCCAGCGTTTTAACAGAGGAAACCGGGGTAGGAGGGGGGCCAAGGATGGGGGGCCAGAAAGCAGAAGACCATGGACTGGATGAGCCACCAGTCAAGACAAGCTCAGTCTTGTCCGGATTGAGCTTGAGATGATTGGCGCTCATCCAACCAGAAATAAAAACCAGAGTGGAACGAAAAAATGAAAAGGAGTGAGAAGAGGAGGAGAGGTCGAAAACGAGCTGGAGGTCATCTGTGTAATTATACACAGAGACCCCCAGATCAAGAAGAGAAACAATGAGGGGACGAATATAGAGATTAAAAAGAAAAGGAGAGAGGGAGGAGCCTTGAGGAACCCCACAGGACACCGGAAGGGGGGGAGCGGAGAAACCAGAGAGGTGAACGGCTTGTGAGCGTCCTGTTAGAAAGGACGTGATCCAGGAGAGAGCAGAGCCCCGAATGCCCGCTGCGCCGACACGGTCAAGTAAGATGGTATGATCAACCGTGTCGAACGCAGCGGACAAATCAAGGAGAACCAGAGCTTGAGGGG
This sequence comes from Lissotriton helveticus, assembly GCF_964261635.1. Taxonomy (NCBI): domain Eukaryota; kingdom Metazoa; phylum Chordata; class Amphibia; order Caudata; family Salamandridae; genus Lissotriton; species Lissotriton helveticus. The sequence continues at coordinate 731,939,860 of NC_136059.1, read as the reverse complement.
AGTTGGTATCGGCCTTAGCTTTCAACTCATCAAGAACCGCAAGCACCACTGACTCCGTAGAGTGGCCCGAGCGGAAGCCCGCTTGATGGGACGCAAGGAGATGGTTCTGCTCAATGTAGGAAGAAAGACAAGAAGTGACATGGCTTTCAAGAATTTTTGCAAGATAGGGTAGGAGAGAAATGGGTCTGAAATTAGAAAGAAGAGAAGAATCAAGACCAGGTTTTTTAAGAATAGGAAAGACAATCGCAAATTTAAATGAAGAAGGAACCAAACCAGAAAAGAGGGCAGCATTAAGAAGAGAAAGGGGAGTGGTAGGACAAGAGGTAAAGAGAGTTCTCAGCACGCGAGCAGGAGCACAATCGGCTGGAGAGCCGGACTTGGTTTTAGTGAGCAAGGCAAGAAAAGAGTCCAAGGAGATAGGCGGGAAGGAATCGAAAGAGGAGTTAGACACAGAAGGGGCCGGATGAGGGGAGGGAAAAGGTGTGGTGGGAATGTTAGATTTTATTTTAACGATCTTCTCGATAAAGAAGTCGTTTAAGGAGGAGCAGAGGGCCTGGGAAGGAATGAGCTTGGGGCATACACGATCAGAGGTGGCCGGCTTGTTGACCAGAGAAAAAATCTCTTTTGATTTATTTACGGACAGTGCGACCTGCTCAGAGAAGTACTTGGTCTTAGACGCAAGGATGGGTTTCTTATAGTCATTCAGCAGACGTTTGTATTTAGCCCTGAGGTCGGGGCAGTAATTACGGTGCCAAAGACGCTCAGAGCGTCTGAGTTCCAGTTTAAGAGCCTTGAGTTCAGAATTAAACCATCTATGGGCCTCATGTGGGCGAATAGCCTTGACTATCTTGAGAGGGGCAACTTGGTCACAGGAAGAAGATAGCCAGTTGCTGACTTCAGCAGCCTGGATATCAAGAGGGAGACCATTAAGGTCAGGGGGAGAAGATGCAAGGGAAAGAGAGAGAGAGTGCAGATCCGCACGGTTCCAGCTGCGGGCAAGGATATTCCTGGGGCGAGGGGGTTTGTGAAGGGAGCCAAGATTAATAGAGAAAAAGATAAGAGAATGGTCGGACCATGTGCAGGGAAGAATGCTAGGGGGAGAGACTATGTCCTGAGATGACCAGACTTGGTCCAATATATGGCCAAGATTGTGGGTAGGAACAGAAACATGGGACTGGAGGTTGAGACACAGGAGGGTGGCCGTAAAGTCCTTGGATGCTAGATCCTCCCCGGGGTCGCCCGGCCAATAATTGAAGTCTCCCAGCAGGAGAACCGAGGAGTTATTAACTACAAGCGTAGCAAGGAGTTCCTGCAGGGAGGCCACAAATAAGGGCATACTCAGGGGGGGGGGCGGTACACAAGGACAACTGTCAAAGGGACGGGAAGGTTAGATGAACGGGCAACCAAGAAATCCACCCCAGCTATGGAAGGTTGGGAAAGGAGCTGGAATTGAAGACTGGCCCGAGCAATCATGGCTACACCCCCTCCGATCCTGCCGTCAGGGCGGTCAGCCCGGAGGGCGTAATAGGATTCAGGGAGGATGGCCAGGATATCAGGAAGTGAAGCCTCTGAGAACCAGGTTTCTGTTAAAAACAGAATATCAGGAGAATCTGAAGTAAGAAGGTTGAATAATTGCAGTTGGTGCTTGCCTGCCGAACGAGTGTTGAGGAGACAGGCAGAGGCAATATGGGAGGGGGAAGAAATACTGATAGAAGGCGGGGGATCCTGGGAGTGCAAGGAAGAAGTAAGCTGCAGGGAAGCGGTGTGGCCAGGATGAGGAGCATAAATGCCTAAGGAAGTGAGGTGCTGCGTAAGGGAAAGGGGAAGGGGCACATCAGTCAAGCAGGAACGGAGTTGCACAGAGGAGTATGCAAGCAAAGGGGCAGGGTGTGTGGCCCCAGGTCCCGGCCTGTCGCGGACGGGCGCAGACGGGCTTAACTTAGGCGCAACTTCGGCGCGCCTTCGTCGCGCCCGCTGCGCGGCCGGGATAAAAGTGCCATAAAATAGGCCACAGGAAGCAGTAGGGGCATGGCAGGGGGAGGAGGGACAGAGGAGCTGCACCGCCAACCCCAGAGCAGCCCGAGATGGAAGCCACGCCCGTCCCCGCCCCAGTGACCTGCCCGTCAGAGGGGGGAGAACGCTCAGCGTGGGGCGCTCTGGTAGCGTGAGCCAAGGGGGGTGAAGTGGCGGCAAAGGGTGCGCGGTGTCCAGAGCGCGGCCCCAGAACAGATGCAGGTACAGTCTAAAAAAGCGATTTTAAAAGCAAAGTTGCGCCACAGCAGGTAGCGTCGTTGCTCCCGGCGAAGCCTCGGGAGGTCTGAGTGTCAGGAAGAGCTGAGGGCGGGACTCGCCAGGCCCGGAAGTATTAGCCAGGGGGGGAGGGACAGAGGAACTGCACCGCCAACCCCAGAACAGCCCGAGATGGAAGCCACGCCCGTCCCCGCCCCAGTGACCTGCCCGTCAGATGGGGGGAGAACGCTCAGCGTGGGGCGCTAGTCAGACAAAGTATAATTCTGCAAAGTTATTTATGTAGGAACACTAACAAACCGTCCGTTTGGAAGGGAGAAAGGAGAACAAATGATGATCTTAATGCAGAAGGAGAAGGGAACTTGGATTTGGGTGGGGCAAAACAAATATAATACGTCAGGTAGCGTCATGGGAACCAGTCTATTCACAAGGGGAAAAAGAAATCTTCGTCCAAAACAATGTCTCAGTCCAACAGTTAAGTGTCTTTCTGGTCATCCTCCAGGACCACAATGTCTATATCCTCAGGGTCGGACACATCCACACGGCTGGCTGATGCAGGAACAGGCGCCACACGGAAACGTGACACACGAGGAGTATGGGGGGAAACAGTGTGGGGCAACGGACAGTGGGACACTTTGACGGTGGTATGGGAAGGCACTTGGGAGATGAAAGACATAATGGCTGTGTGCAGGGACTGGACTTGGGTGCTGAGGTTGTCCATAGATCGGATTAGGTCCGTGTTCAGGGACTGGACTTTGGTGCCGAGGTTGTCCATAGATCGGACTAGGTGCGCTTGCATCGAGCGTATCTTCAGACACACCTGTAGCAAGATGCGAGCGGACATGTCAGGTTGACCCTCGACCATCCAACTCAAGTCCCCTGGCACAGCCACAGGAGGAACAGCACCAGCACCGGGGGGGGCAGAAGGGTTGTGGTGCCTCAGGTCCGGAGCGGATGGGTTCGGCTTGGCAGCTACGAGGAGGGGGATAGGTATCAGGGGATTGAGCTGGAGCCCCCGATGGCATGGGGGACTCTAGAGGTAGGGAGGGACAGATGGCAGGCCCAGATTGAACGTTGGCCTGCCCCGGGGACACCTCTTCATGACCCACTGGTGATGTATGTGTGGGTGAGTGTCTATCCCCCACATCATGGTCCGAGGTGTCCGGTCCTTCACCCCCACCTTCAATGTCCACAGCCTCCACCCGGGACATAGTACCAGTGTCGTGTTCTTCTTCATCCCGGGTGGGTGAAACCCCCTGGCCTGCAGATGTTGAGGGCCCCTCCTCCTCCTCCTCCTCCTCCTCATCCTCTCCTTCATCGCTGGTGGAAAGAGGGTTTAGCCGCCGCCGAACTGATGGTCTCCTTCTCCGGACTTGTTCCTGCGGATCTCCTGTCTCACCAACCGTCCCTGCAGAAGTGTAAGCAAAATCCTGATGTGGTGGTTGTTCCATGCATGACGCTACACATACATAGAATAGCCTAGGTCCGAATTAGTTTGCCTCTGATCACACTTTACAGTTATCAGGGGCAGATTTACAACTTCTGGCGCATCTCTGCTAATCAGCAGAGGTGTGTCTGATGAGTTGCAACGCATCAGCCCACCCGTGCGTCACCCCTGATGGACCGCATGTACAAAGTGGCACACCGTGGCGCTTAGGTGGGCAGATGTGTGATGCATCCCCGGTGGAATAGCCGGGCTTTGCTGGAGTGGCGTGGCAAGTGCGAACCGGCCTCCAGCAAGGCTCGGGGGTGACGATCGCTAACATGCTGCGGCAATCCTTATACCTGCTTCAAGCAGGTGCGTAGATTTGACTCCGCTTGACCCTAATAGTGACTGAGTGAAATCTTGTAGTTTCACTCAGCCACTTTTAGGATGCGATCCTGCACCGTATGCATCACGTTGTAATAATCCAGCAGCATGGCGCTTTGTGTGCTCCGCCGCTGCGTCACTAAAGTGACCCAATGGCGGTGCAAAGAGTCGCAAGTGCCTTGTTGATCTGCCCATCAGTCCTTATGGACTTAATGGTGGTTGGGAGCACACTGCCTCACAGTCCCAGCACAGTTTGCCCCTTTGCATCCGGGTAAATGCTGTTTACAGTAATAACTAACTAACTCCTGAATCATCTGTGTTTGCTGGGAATGCTGCCAAGTTCGTCTCAGGTCACAGTAACACTCACAGGCACACAGCTCTCTGAAACTGCTGCTCTCTACTGATGAAGCGCTCATTCCAGGAACACGTGTCTAGAGATATACAGCAAAGTAAGCAGCATATTTGGTGTATGACTCCAGATTATTCCAAAGTAAGTTTGAACTGTGTACTGCATTTACCAGGATGCAAAGGGACAAACCGTGCTGGGACTGTGAGGCAGTGTGCTCCCAACCCCCATTCTGTCCATGCACTTACATTACATGTATGCACACTGTCATATACTGATTTGAGTTTGACATGGACATCTCATGTGTATTATTGTGGCTTGCGCAACTGCATTATCCAAACCTCAACCTTGGCATTGTTGTGATCTGTGTGTCATGTCACTGCTGCATGTGCCAGTTCAACTACAAGTCCACCAGAGGAGAACATGAAGAGTCCAGATATAATAGATATTGGCCATTGATATGGATTTGCAGCTATTTAACGTCTGGACAAGTGTCATCTGCTTGTATGGGACAAGACAAATGTGGGTCACACATCCACGTGGGGTCTGGAGTACTCCTCTAGCTACATTGTGTGTCTAGCCTTTTGATGTCCCCACACATCTTCGGACAATCTAGTGCCACATAGTGGCTTACTTGACTTACAAGGTAGTGCAGTACACCGCTGAACAGTGGTGGGCGGTTGTGACAGCTACCTGTACATGTGAAATGTCATATAGGCCACTGAGGGTAAGACGTCTGTCAGTGGACACAACTTGCCAACCTATGAAAACTTGTGAGTGATGCAAGGATCTCAAAATCTGTCTTGACTCCAAGGCACATGATGATCTGTCTCAATTGGAACACAACGCTACAGGTGCAATGCTAATCACAACATTCAATCCCCTATGGCCTGCCATGTGCAGACTGGACAGTCTCTGTACCATCGCTCATCCAATGCACACATCCGTTATGATTGACTTGGTTCAATTGTAGTGGTGCTGGCAGAGCAGAATTCAATATGGATGCATGAGTGTGGCTCATTTACCCAGTTGTCATGAGAAAACTACAACTCCCAAAATGCACTCTGGCCTGTATAGTCCATATGCCACAGTGTGCCTCTTGAAACCTGGTGACTGCTGCTTCGACATGGAATTGGCTAATGGACGCATGGGCACACAATGGTACAGCACTGTTTAACTCACATCATACTCCCAGACTCATATTGCATATGATGCACTTACTAGGTCCATGCTGCTCGTGCTCCTCCAGCTGAGCATGGAGGGTCGGCCAAGCTGCTCGCAGTACCCTCCTGTACAGTGGTGAGAGGCGAGGACGATGTACATGGTGCTGGGAGGACAGGCCAGCCAGCTCCGTAGCCTTGTGACAGGCCCACCTCTTCAGGTCCTCCCAGCACTTGCGGCACGCCCTAGCCCTCCTGGTGGCCACTCCCACTGCACTGCAGCGCTCGGCGATGTTGGCCCATAGCCTGCCCCGGGCTGCAGTGCTCAGCTGGTGCTCAGGGTCCCCATATAGCTGAGGGAATTTCTCCAGCACCCCCTCCACCAAGATGTCCAATTCCCTGTCTGTGAAAGGGGGGGCTCTCTCCTCATATTCCTCAGCCATTATGGGGAAATTGTTCAGATGAGAGCAGCAGGTTGCCTGAGGATCTGATCAGTGATAGAGGATGACTCAGAATGACCACAAAATGGCTGCCAACTACTTCCTGTGATGTATTTCCTGTCTCCCACTTCATGTATTACCTTGCCTGTATGAAATGATGTGTTCTAGTTTATTTACGTAATTTACGGCCCGAAATCGTAGTTTCCGGTTCCGGGGCGTCGTTTACGCACACGCGCATTACGATGCGACACCGGAAACTACGATTTTGCGCCGTAACTTCCGAAAATGACCCGGAACACATTATATCATACAGGAAATGTTATACAGGTAGTGGGAGACAGGAAATACATCACAGGAAGTATTTTGCAGCCAGTTCATATTCATCCTGGGCCATCCACATTCAGTAAACAAATCCACTGCCACCCTGTTGATCTGATGTAGGGGAAACTGAAATAACAATGCAGGTGTGATTCATGAATATGTATCAAAAGGGGGAACAGATCATTTCAAGTAATTTATGCACTGACAGGGGGTAGGGGGCCGACAACATCCAGCCCACTTTCCTATTCTCATACTTTGCATTATGGGACATGTAGTACATATTGAGTACTCAGTATCAGAGTTGAATGAAGTGTTATGCAACATTAGTGTGGAGAAGTGTGGATATGTCAGATACATATGGGGGCAGCTATACGAGCCCTGTGTGCACCAATTGCGCCACAGTAGCATAACTTTAGTGGCGCAGAAGCGCTACGCCACCTACATGCTGTGGGGTATCTTCAACGTGACGCATCTGTGAAATGTGTCATATTGTAAGGCCCTGCACCACAGTTGTGCATTCCTGCACAAGGGGGGCCTTCCAGCACACAAACGCCTCCGAACAGTGGCAGCGTGAAATGTACAAAATTACACTCAGTCATTTTCATGGCCATGCTGCGTCACAACCCTGCGCCTGCTTGTAGGAGGCCTAAGAATTGATGCAGCATGTTAGGCATCGGCTCGCCGCTTGCCTTGCTGGAGCTGCGTTGCGCTTGCGACCCAACTCCAGTGGTGCTTCACCTTTATGACAGCATATGCTTCACGCTTCTGTCTATACTTGGCCCACAGCGCACAGCTTTGTAAATGCGGCACATCCATGATGGCGCAAGGGATGTCTGCTGTGAGGCACAATTACTGGGGCATCCCTGCTGATATGCAGAGATGCAACTCTTATTGTGAATCTGACCCATGGTGCATGATTCTCCCATGACATCATCACTCTCATTCTGGGCCCATCATTTGTGGGGGAGTCAATTCTGTAGTGGTCATAGGCCTGAGTATGCAACCTTTTGTGATTTGGTGACCCCTCCTTATGAGGTCCAGATATGTCTCTCAGGACATGTATTGTTTGTCATCAGCGTGAATAGTTTGTTTAAGGGATATCCACTACGCTGCTCGCTGACATGGGCACATGACCTGAGGAATAATCCACCTTTTGACTTCTGTCAGCATCTGTGATTTGCATGCAGTTAGTGTGGTTTGCAAAGTTGTCTCAGGGTGGGATTTATGGACACTGTTGTGTCTGTCCACATTTCATCATTGACAATAGACAGCAAACCCCATGTTGTCAGTGACACTACAGGTTGCTCATGCGAAATACGTGGCAACGAGCTGATCACGGACTTGCATGCCCTGACGTCAGTCATGTGCAATAGCCCAGTCTCCCACATTCAGAGCTAGTCGAGGTTCGATAGGCATGTGTAAGCCATGCATTAGAGCAATGTTGTGCAAAACACAACAGGCTAGTATGATCTTGCACACAACTACTGGGGAGTACAGAAGCACATCCCCTGTACGGTCGAGACATCTGAATCGCGACTTCAACAGACCAAAAGTGTGCTCGATGATGGCTCGATTACGTATGTGTGCCCTATTGTACCTACGCTGAGGTACAGTGTTAGCACGCCTGTAAGGGGTGAGGAGATGTGGAGAGAGTGCATACCCAGCATCGCCTGAGGAGGGAAGAAAGGGCAGTTGTTAACATTTCACTCTTTGACTTTCACAGAACATGATCTATACGTTCATACATGCAGTGTCTGTTGGGCCATGTTTCTTATTGTACAATCGTTACTATTGGGGGGCATTCAGACATTTCAATGACGCATATCACTCATTTTCAGTGCTTGGTACTTACCCAGTAGCCACATGTTACCAAATTCTCCAGCAGCCATACGCCGAGCAAGAGGTGACATGCGGAATATGAAGCTGTCATGTGTACTGCCTGGGAACACTGCATGCACATTGATGAACCTTCCACTGGCATCACAGACTGCTTGAACATTGATGGAATACCGTCTGTGTCTGTTGCAGAAGATGTGTGCAATGTGGCGGGGTGGCTGAAGGGCCACATGGGTGCAATCAATTGCACCCAGCACACGTGGGAATTGTGAAAGGAGATAAAAATCTCTTGCTTCCCTTTGTCTCATGGCCAAAGTATATGGCATTTTGATGTAGTTGGGGGCTCTATCAGTGATGCATCTCAGTACCTGATGCAGGCACCGCGACTGGCTTGCCTGGGAAATGCCCACATGGTCACTGGTGACCCTTTGGAAGGACCAAGTAGCAAAGAAGTGGAGGGCAGAAAGGATCTTGAGGTATGCTGGTATTGCATGTGAGCAGCAGGTCACAGAGTCAAGATCCTGCTCCCACTCACATACCATATCCGAGATGACTTCAGGTGGGAAACGGTACCTGGCCCTTACATCCTGGCTGGACATTCCAAATAGGTTGATCCTCTGCCTGTAGATCCTCTCTGCTCTCCTCCTCCTCCTCAAGTAGTTTTGCCGCATGGCAAGGGGTAGTGCTACAAACACGTTCAGTGACATCCTGAAAGGGATTGTTTGTGTCTGCTCAGCATTCATACATGCTGCAGGGCTGGGATTGGCTGCTGTGTGTCAGCTGATCCATGTTGGGGGATGGGTGGACCTTGGCCAGGTGTTTCCCCTTGGCTAACATGACCAACGGCCAGCAATCGTAAATTACGGCCCGTAATCGTAAATTATGACCCGTGATCGTAATTTACGGCCCATAATCGTAATTTACGGCCCGTAATCGTAATTTACGGCAAAGTGCCGTAAAATACGGCCCGGTGGCGTAAATTACGGCCCGGCGGCGGACGTAAAGTTAGTAGTCGTAAGTCTATTCTGTGAATCCCGAAAGTAGTAAGTTCATTCTGTGAATCCCGAAAGTAGTAAGTTCATTCTGTGAATCCCGAAAGTAGTAAGTGCATTCTATGAATACCAAATAGTAGTAAGTGCATTCTGAGAATACCAAATTGTAGTAAGTTTAGGATTTTGTCTTAAGTTCATTCTGTGAATCGGGCCCTTACTCTTTAAAATAACCCCTGCTCACCCTCTAGGTTGCTTGGCGTGAGCAGACAAGGCTAAACTTCAGAGCGTTATGAGTTAAGCATTTGTAAGTGTATACAGTCATTCAATTATAACACCAAAAAAGGGATACCACACGAGGTTTTGTATCAAAAATAATTACTTTATATAAGGCTTAGCACAAGAACCAATTACGTTTTAAAATTGGGCCACAATACTATTAGAAAGGCAAAGTTTTACTTCACAAATGCGTGTCTTAATGGTCTCTGCGTGTCGCGCTGACTGCGCGGTTCTCTCGTGTCTTAAAAGAGTAAATAATGTTGCGGACTCGCTGGTCCGATGCGCGCACAGTCAGGGCCGACTCTCACAGTACCTTGAAGTTCGTAGGGATCGACACCGATGATGCGGCAGGTGAAGGCGTCCCAGGAGCGTGGGTGGGCTCTTCTCCGGTGCGGCCTGGCTTGGTTAGAAGCCTCGGTTCGGAGCGTCTGAGCGGAGCTGCAGGGCGAAGCAGATGGTCCGGGTCGTAGCGGCTTAATAATGCGGCGCGGGATGCATGTCGTGCCTTGGAGCGGGGATGCCAATCCGAACCCAGCGGCGCAGTACGGGGTGGCCGGTAAGCCTCGAGCGTACGAGCCGTACTCTTCAGTGCGCGGCTGCGGTTTCTGGAGTGCCGCGCCAGGGGAGCCGGTAAGCTTTGGCGTACGGGCCGGATTCTCCTTGCGGGTCTTTAACTGCCAGCGGCTGGGGCGGCTCACAGGGGGAGGGTGCAGTGGGGTGTAGGTGGCCCGGCAGTGGACAGTGCGGGTTACGGCTCGTACAGAGTGGAGCCACACAGTGCGGGTGGCCACCCACACTGCTGCAGAGTAGACAGGGTTTTGAGTCGCACTTAGATCACGGCCCCAGCGGCAGGGCAAATTTTAGGCAATGTCCAGCGGCTCTTGAGGCAGGAGGAGTCCAATATTCCTGGGACTCCGTTCAGGGGGCAATCTCAACCACAAGCCCTTGGACATTTGGTTGAAACAAAAGTTCTGCAAAGTCTCTTTCAGTCTTTTCCTCTCCTTTCTCAGCAAGGCACCCACTGCAGGCCAAATCCCCCAGGTCTGGGACAGTACTCCTCCTTCAGCTTTTCCAGGTCCTTCTTGTCGGGCGGAGGTTCTTCGTGGTTCAAGCAGGATCTGATTTCTTAGGAGCAGGGCTCCTATATTTGTTACTGCATTTCTTTGGTTCTTTCAGGCCAGGGGGCCTTTGCCTTGTTCAGTCCAGTTCCTGAGCACTTTGTTGACATGATGCAGGTTTCTGCTTTCAGGGTGCAGGGCAGAGACATCAGACGCTCCACAGGAGGAGGAACCAGCATTGTGGTGGCAGAGCACAGCCCTATTCAGAGTCAAGGGGCACTCCTCCCACCCATCCTGGTGTAATCTTTCTATTCACCACCTGGCTGCCCAGCCTGTCTCATGGAATTCCCCAGCCCTGTTACACACAGAAACCAGACAGCAGATACACATCCTAGCAAAGGCAGGCTGAAATGGTTAGGCAAGCAAATTCCAACTTTCTAAAAGTGGTATTTGCAAACACAGAACATTAAAATAAACTTTACTAAAAGATGTATTTTATTATTCTGAGTTCAGGCATACTAAACTCGAATTGTCACCATGTTCCCTGAGTCTGTTGGGATCATAGAGTGTAACAATTCCAACAGCCCATTCTGGCCTATGAGAATAGGTAGCCTTACAATAGTGAAAAACGAAAATGGCTGTAATTCACTATTAGGACATGCCACACACATCAGGGCTTGTCCTACCTCATACTTAGAATGCACCCTGCCCTTGGGCCTACCATAGGGGTGATTAATATGAAGTTAAGGGAAGGTTTAGGGACTGGCAAGTGGGTGCACTTGCCCCGTCGTCATGACAGTACCAGACTGCGCGCAGGTTCTCCAATGGCAGACCTTAGACACATTTTACCAGGCCGCTTCTGTGGGTGGCACAACCAGTGCTGCAAGCCCACCAGCAGCATTTGTATTTACAAGCCTTGGCACTCCTGGTGCACTTTACTGGGGTCTGACAGTAAACCAAATAAGCCAATCATGGAATCCAATCAATAGAGCATTAATTTATAGTAGGGAGAGCATATGCACTTTAGCACTGATCAGCAGTGGTGAAGTGCCTAGAGTCATTAAACCAACAAAAACAGGTCAGAGAGAATATAGTAGGAATGCAAAAAGTTCAGGGATGACCCTGCAGAAAGGGCCTAGTCCAACACACCACTTTAGAGGAGGGTAGAGTCACCACTCCTGCTAACTGCCCCAACACAAATGACCACCACTGACCCTAACCCCTCTGAGATAACACAATGGCTAAAGGAAAGGTTGGCAGAGCTGGGGAAGGGACCGTAATGTCCTGGCACACCACAGCTGACCTGACTAAGGAAGTGACTGTAAAACTAGACACTTTGGTGCAGGTAGTTTAGTTTCTGAGGGATGAGCATAAGAAACTTAAACAAAGAGTGAAGGATTCTGAACGGGAACTTGCAGATATCCGTGCTTTGGTGACAGACCATGATCAACCTATTGTGGCGCTTCATAAGGAGGCTGCAATACTATGCACAAGAGTTGGTGATGTGGAGGTAAGGTCTAGGAGAAATAATATCTGGGTAGTGGGACTCCCTGAAGGGGTGGAGGGCCTGAGCATGGACCTCTATTTGGAAGCCTGGTTAACGGCCACAGTCTTACAGTGCAAGACGTCAACCTTCTTCTCAGTGTAACAAGCCCACAGAGGTTGGGGCCAAGTACCGAATCTGGGGGCTAATCCACGCTTGGAGGAGTCAAGGCTTTTCAATTTCAGGGGTTGGGACAATAGTCTACAGATTGCCAGATTTAAGGTCCCTCAGCTCACACCGAGGACTGCAGACCTGTTAATGTGCCCTCCTTAATTGAGGTAATATCCTTTAATTGTAAGTTCTGATAATTGCTGCGGCGTATTTGTGCTATGACAAGGATGGTTAAAGGACCTCCTTAAAACAAGAACCACATGTGGTCAGGGAGTTATGCGTTATTTCACTAGCAGCAGGGCTGGACATCACCCCCAAAGGTTGACTAGCTTGAACCCCCCTCAATACCGTGTAGACTTTGCACTTGTTGCCTAATCATTGTTGGCGATGTCGGACCATAACCGATTGAGGGTGTGGCCTGGGATTTGGGGTTTATTGGGGATTGTTCTTGATGTTTGTTCCTTTTTGATTGATTGGTATTTTTCTTTACTTGCTCAGCCTTCGGTGGCCCCACTTCTTCCTTGCCACTCAGTTAACGGATACCATCCCGTAAGCTGTACACATCACATTACGACATGTGAATACAATATACTCATCTGGAATGTAAGGTGTATGGGCACATATAACAAAAGGCACCTGATCCACTCCTATTCAAAATGACATCACATCCAATTCAGCTGCTTACGGTAGACAAATTTACCTGCTGGGAAGCTTCAGAAATTGATCAAATGCTGGCAATGTCTTGTACTGGGCACCATTTAATTGCCTATGCTAGAGGAGTTCTCTTATGGGTTGCTCCAGAAGATCTGTTTGTTTCGGAAAAAACCTTGATTGACCCTGAGGGCCATTTGTTATCACGGAGGGCCCCTCACCCTAGCAGTACACCATGCTCCCAATATGGGCCAGCCCCTCTTTTTAACTGTCCTGAAACCCACCCTTCTTTATTCAGATCACTCGAATGTGTTCTGGTATGGTGACTTTAATTGTGCCCCGGACCTGAACCTAGGCAGATCCACACCTCCTGTTCTGGGAGCACAGTCCCACACATTACCAACCATCTGCAACATTGGACTCAGCAGGTGTTAGATGTTTGGTGCACATTATACCCCATTACTCTGCATTACATGCCCTTCACATGAAAATAGATCTCATCTTCGGCACCGGTCCATTGGTCAATAAATGCAGACTAGTGGAATATCTGGGACGGACATTGTCTGATCACTGTCCCCTGTGGGTGCCCTTTCATTGGGGGATACCTTGCGCCTCCATACTTACCTGGCACCTGCAGCCTCGGGCGCTAGCAGACACAGTGTCCTGGACAATTGTAGGGGAATACATTGACAGTATTTTCCGGAGAATTATGGTACGACTTCTGCTGAAGAGGTCGAATGGGATGTGTTCAATGTGGTGATGCTGGGTGTGTGCATGATGCGGGGTGTGTGCATGACCACACAATGTGGTATACGATATACTATTAGAGGGAAATGCTAGATCTAGAAGATAGACTGAGATTGGCGGAGGCGGACTGGGTGTCTGACCTGACCATATACCCGGTACTGGCGGCTATTAAGGCAGATTACAGGAACCTGTCCGGATAGCTAGCCCCTTTTGACTTCAAAGAATATACTAAACGACAACATGAACTAGGTGATAAGGCAAGTGGTGTATTGGCATGACTCCTAAAATCAGAACTCCCATGTGCTACTATAGGAGCTATTGTATCTCGTCAAGCCCCATTGTGAACTCTCAATTAGACATCAATAAAGAATTTGAAATTTATTACAGGGAATTATATTAGGCTCCGCTGGGTGTAACATATTGGGGCAAACCTCACTCTTGTACAGCCACTGGAGACGCCCCTTCCCGTTGGATGAACCACTAACTCTTTAAAGTGTCTCCTTAGCCATTAAACACATAGCCAGGGGCAAGGCACCTGGCACTGATGGGTTACCGATTGAATTTTATGCTTCATTCCATGCCCTTTTGGACCATGGTTGTTGGCTCCATATGAATGAGTGTGGTAGTCTGTCTGAAAGTATGCGACTAGCTCTGAGAACAGTGCTTCCAAAACCTGGTAGAATCAACTAGATGTGGCTTCCTACTGCTCGCTATCACTCCTAAATCTTGATTATAACGTATTGGGGAAGGTGCTGGTGAGCAGGCTGACCCCAATGGTACACACAGTTATCCATCCAGATCTGAATGGATTTAATCCAGGCAGGAATATATTCCTCAATATCTGTCATTTGTTTAATTGGTGCTGCAGGACAGACACTCAGGGCTGGGTGGCCTCCTTGGATATAGAGAAGGACTTAAACACCCTGGGATGCACCTGTCAAGCTCACAGCCCTAAGGAAGGTCTTCTTTTGAACACACCACCAGCCCACCATGAAGGTCGAAATGCGTTGGCACATGGCGTATTTAAGAGTGTGGCCAAGAGCCGTCACTTGATGAATATATTTGTGCATACATGTGTGTACTACCAATGATGGAAATCATGATTTGATGTGCATAATAAGCTCTGACCACCTTTCAAAATAGGGCCAAGCAGTACCAGTTTGGACTGCAGATAAGAGGGTGCACATTGAGACTTGCTCCAGAAATATGATAGTGTTGGAAACTAGACACTTAAATCTGTCTGTTGATGTTTTATTATCAATTCCTCTGAAAGTTTAATGATTAATGTAATGTATTGAATTTTGATTTGTGCATGTCTTTGTTTAAAATTAATGTGGTCATAAGTGTAACCTCTATTTGAGGTTGTGTAAAACAGAACATGTACAATGTTTGTCTTGTTACAACAAAAAAAAAAAAAATGAATGGAATAATAAACATGACACCTCGTATTTTCCCACTCATTTATTTATTTTAAGAGCACTGTTATGATTAACTCCATGGGCGCGCTCTAATTTTGTGTACACTATTGAAGTACTTTTTAAATTAGAACAAGTCAAGTCATTGACTTTTAGAGAAACAATTTATTGTTTTTTCTACCTGAAAATTATTAGATTGATGGCTTTGGGGGTAACGTTTTTATTATAGAGTATGATTTATATCTCTACCCCTCACTCCAATGACATATTCCATGGCGACTTCAATCTCTTTTGGGAAAACCCCCAAGACAAGCAGGTCAACGCCCTCAAAACCTTCCTAGCGGACCACTCCTTGATCCAAGCTATCTCAAAGCTCACTCAAAGGGTGCTACTCTTGATTTGCTCATCTCTAAACAAAATATGATTGAATCTATCCTGATCACCCCGTGTGACTGATCAGACCATCACATCATCACCTTCCATATTTCCTCCACTACCAAGAAAACGTTCCCGCATCAAAACAAGCCAAAACAATGGATAAGAAACATGAAAAACCTCGACTGGAACAACCTAGCCTCCCACTATGATAAAGTTCTCATCCCCCCAAACAACATGTCAGACGTCAATGACCTCACTGATCATTATAACTCCATGATGACCAAGGTCTTAGACCAAGCTGCTCCACCAAAACTCAAACGAATTCCAGATAAAGACAAAAACCCATGGTTCAATGGAGCCCTGAATGAAGAAAGGCTTAAAATTTGATTGTCAGAATGGAAATGGAGACAACTTCCCTCCCCCCTCTATCTTAAACTACTTTGGAAAGCTAGAAACTCCTATAACAAATGTATTCTACAATCTAAAAAAGACTTCTTCAGATCACACCTAGACAATGCCAAAAATAGACCTTTGGAAATTCTTGGACAACAATCTGACAAATTGGCTAAATCCTCATTCTCGACTTCGAAATCACAGCTTAGCAGTCAAGAAATCTTCTTTTTTTACAGCAAAAACGAACTCCCTCCAACTTGAGCTAAACACGGCAGCAACTAACTCAGCCACCCCAAAAAACATTCAAACCGAAAACACTGAACAACCTGAGCTACCTCTGCCAAAAAATAACTCTCACTGTTCCACTTTCAAACTTTACGATCTTAATGACATCACCAAAACATTAGCAAATACTAAACTCAACAACCACTTCAACAAACCCCTCAAATTGCCTTCCCCACATCTACCAAGTCATCTCCCCTCTCTCAACCAAAATCATCAACGCATTGCTAGCTCAAGGGCACATACCGGACTGCCTAAAAATGGGCCTAGTCACCCCTATATTAAAGAAACCAACAGCAAACTCCGCCGACCCCAATAATTTCTGACCCATAACCAACATTGCCATGCTAGCCAAGGTCCTGGAAAAATGTGATCAGCAACAACTGAACCATCGCATCATGGACTACAACCTTCTGAACATCCACCAATCAGGTTTCAGGCCCGACCAAAGCACAGAAACATCCATTATGCACATAGTTGACGATGCCCCCTAGCTCTTGACCGCAACAAAACCTGTCTACTAGTCCTGTTCGACCTCTCCTTAGCCTTCGACACAGTCAATCACAACAAAATTCTAAGAAGACTGAAAAACAGGATGGGTTTATCTGGCAAAGTATCAATGGTTCAAATCCTTTCTGGAAAACAGAACGCAATCGTTCATGGTGCCAAAAATCTTTCTCCCTCCTCAGCGAACCTTCTAGGTGTACCACAAGGCTCCACCCTATCACCCACCCTATTCAACCTATATGTCGAACCACTAACTGAGCTACTACAGCAAGCGAACATTGCCTACCATATGTACGCTGACGACACTCAACTTTACATCAAGATCTCCTCCATTGAAGAAATTAAGACGATGAACCTGGCACTCGAAAAGACCGTCCACTGGCTAACAACCAACTTCCTCAAGCTAAACTCGCAACAAAGAGAATTTCTTCTAATCCCCCCCCCCAATAACTCACTGGAGACAAAGGAAAGGACCAAGTTGATCGCTGCTCTGTACCGCATGCCAACTTTGCTGGACTCCACTAAATCAATCGGAATTACACTAGATAAGAACCTTAACATGCAAACACACATCAACCCGTTAGCTAAAAACGCATGCTTTTACCTCAGTTACCTTAGAAAAATTAAACCCAGACCTCAGAACTGCAGTTCAGTCCTTAGTCATCTCAAGGCTGGAGTACGGATGCACCACCTTCGCGGGGCTTCCCAAAATCTCAATGGCCCCTCTAAAAGCCTGTCTCAAAGACGCAGCAAGACTTGTAACAGGATCCAGGAAATTTGACCACACATCACCACACCTGAAAGCACTGAACTGGCTACCTTATGAAGCTTATAGCCACCTAAAAATGACATGCATCACTCACAAAGTGATTCACCACAACACGCCCCAGTACCTATCCCAAAAACGTACCTTATCTGCAGGAATCAGACATTCTAGGAGCGTGGACAACCTACTCCCGTAACCCTCAAGTTTCAGCAAGAAAAAAAACATCTGACAGACCATTCCCCGGAGCAGCACCTAGAAAATGGAACTCACTCCCTCCTTACATCAGAAAAATCTCCTCTACTCCTCTGTTCAAAAGAGAAGCAATCATTCCTGTTATGCAAATTCCTCCCATAAACTCTCACAGGAACCATTCCAGTTCTACACCCTCATACTTGCCTCTTCTCCCCCGCTAAGGACTCCCTCGCCCCAATTACCTGTTGCTTAGAACAACTTTGACGCCTGTGCCCCTCCGATCTTTGACAAAACATGCTGATTTTATGTATTGCTTTATTTTGATACTTGTTTTCTTCATTCTGTGTATTCATCGTAAAGTGCTCTGATACCCTACCGTGGGTCTGGTCCGCACTATAGTAAACTCTGAAAATAAAATGAAAATGTGATCCCAGCCCCCAATGTCCTCAACTGGATGACTCTCCTTAATGAATCACACACCCAGGGCACTCTGTCATTGGGCCAGTACTGGTGTGGAACCACTTGAAAGGTTTGTGTGACAGAGGGCGGTGACCAGGTGGTTAATCTGGGTGGTTGTAAGTCAATCATCTGCCTGTAACTTCATGACCAATGATGCAGCACGTACAGGTGGGGCAGCAGATTGCTCTTGGAGTCAGCCTGGGTCCAAAGAATGCATGTCTAGTCCCTACTACCATGCCATTGAAATTATTAGGAACCATTGCAGCAAGGCAGACATTATGGGCTGTAGGTTCACACATCAGTTGCCAAAGCCATTATCAGGGCACACACCTCAATGTCCCCTATAGTCATTTGTGCATGAAAATATGGCTCCTGGTGTCTCTGTGCCACCCTATTGTAGTCCCTCGACCGGCTATGCTCTCTATTCGTGCAATGTGTGGGAAATTTGTCATTGTGATGTATTACAGATGCAGCACACACTTAGACAAGCACAAATACAGCCTGGCTCACCCATACTACAGTGTATGTTCCATCCAGATTACACATTTCAATTTTTTTACCACCTTCAGGTGTAAATCCAAATTGTAACATGCTTTTAAGAGTTAATCATGTTTTACACACAAAGCTAGGCAAGGTAATCCATGTAATGTAGTGGTGCAGGAACTTCAGCACTCAGGGGCGTATGTATGACATGAGTGGTGTGGCACTTCCACAATGCAACATGGTACATCTGGAATGCACATCTCTTATGATATTTTTTCTCCAACCAAAGTCCACCTTGCATGGCCCTGTGAAAGATCATTGGTCTTTTGGGATGAAGTGCAAACTAAAAGACTGAATTGCCTGAATCAGCACCAGAGAGAGGTTACATAAACATTGCAAGGACGTACCCAAGCAACTTCCATGGTTTGAGACACATTCCCCGACATAGTACATTAGGGCAACCTGGAAATGCGCCAGGTAGTACAACTGTCCCAGGAGTGTGGTAACAAGGTGTCTAATGTGGAGCCTTCATCATGATCCTACTGTAAACCAGCTTTTGGCAAAATTAATCTCCTTGTGTTTAACCAGGTATTTGATAATTCCAGGCCTGCTCTCCAGGGAGACCTTGAGGGATGACTTGCTGGATTTACTAGTTGGGGGTGCTACTGCAGCTGACTCACTTGCCTCACCCCATGGTCGGCCATTGTCTAGGGGGTCTCCTTCTAAACCCTGGTCTACCCCCTGCCCTCAAAACGCTCAAACATGAATAGTAAGAATGTAAGACCCTTGAGGGTATGTGGCGTTGCAGTGATTACTGCCCAATGCTAAGTGGAAGCTTAGACTGAAACAAAGAACCTATTATGAGGCCATAACTCACGCCAAAAGTGAATTCTACTCAACTCGCATTGACTCCGCCAAAAACAATTCTAAAGAAATGTTCGCAATTATTCAAAGTTTTATGTCACCTACTGCCCAAGTAAAGGCGTCTCCATCCAGAGGAGCTTGGTGCGAAAATCTTTCTAGATTTTTTAGAGATAAAATTATTTCTATTCAGGCAGCTTTCTCCCCCTGTGATAGTGGTATTAGGGCTGCTCCAGGGTTATTACCTACAGACCCTGCTCATTCTCTGCAAGCCTTTAGGTCTGTGGACTTCTGAAATTCCCTTAAAATTCTTAAGGGCCTGAAGTCGGTCTTGCCCTCTGACCAGTGTCCAGCCAGACTGCTGGCAGCAGTTGCAGAGACCATTAATCCCAAAGTGAATGGCATTATTAACCTGTCCCTCCTTGAAGCTTGCGTTCCAGAGGCCTAGAAGGGGGCCAAGATTTTGCCACTCTTAAAAAAGCCGTCCCTCGATCCACTGATCCCAGTGAATTATCGCCCCATCTCTCTCCTGCCTGGCTTGGCCAAAGTGTGCGAGAAGGTGGTAAATAAACAGCTCACTGAGTTTGTGGAGAGGGAGGGCCTGCTGCACCTAGCTCAGTCAGGGATTAGGGCCTCTCATAGCACTGAGTCGGCCCTGGTGGAGGTTCAGAGGCAATACGTGAGTGCTTGGATGCCGGCGGGAGGACTGCATTGATTTTGCTTGACCTGTCAGCGGCGTTCAATACAGTTCCGCACGCTTTTCTTCTCTCATGTCTGGCCGAGATTGGGGTGTCAGGCACCGCCTGGGGTTGGCTTAGGTCCTTCCTGGAAGGACAGTCCAGCAGATTTGGCTTCTGCCGTCCTCTTCTGCTCCCCAGCCCGTGACCACAGGTGTCCCCCAGGGGTCCTCCCATAGCCCCCTTCTCTTTAATATTTATGTTTAAGCATGGGAGAAGTACTACGCTACGCTCGCGTAGTTTGCGAAGTTTGAACTACTTCGCACTATGTGAATTGCACATAGTACAGTGCAAACACGCGTAGCTTTGCGGTCATTTTTTGCTTGCTCGTGGTCCTCAATGTCAAGTTGGCGACCGCGAGCGAGCAAAAAGACATCCTGCGAAACTTTCTCCTTGTTCGCGATCAGCAACATCAAGTTGCCAATTGCGAGCATGGAAAATAAACCTCCCGGCGAGATTGTCAACGCAGGGAGGTCAGGTTTCTCATTGCGAGTGGTCGCCTATGGTCGTGACCGCTCGCGATGAGAAACTACCAGTCCGCGTTGAGAAAGCTGCCGCTCGAATAGAAATCTACTCGAGCGGCAGAAAACAACCACTTGCACTGTGCAAGATGCAGTTTGCACTGATTGCACAGTGCGGGCAAGCATTCAGCACTGTGCAATCAATGCGAACAGCATTTTGTACAGTGCACTACGTAGTTCGCGTAGCTACGCGTAGCTCGCATACTGAAAAGTGCACTTTGCATAGCTTCGCATAGCTACGCATAGCGCTACTATGCGAACTACGCCCAGGGTTATTCATGTTACACCCCTCGTGTACTTGGTAGAGGGTCTTGGGGCTAAGGTTATGGCCTGTAGTGAAGGCAGGGCCTTGCGTGCACACATTACTATGTTAGCATCCGCTTATTAAATGTTTAAACACCATTTTGCCATTTTGCAGCTTTTGCACATGACACTGCATGTATCTGTTGTTGTAAGTTAGACTGTTTGAATTTCTTCACACGAGAAAGGCTTGTTTTCAACATCCCTAGACTTACATCGCAACCTCAGTCTGTACAGTGTGTGCAGAAGCTTCCAAGGTTACCATAACAGTGTAAGCTGTTATTCGGACTGATTGGCCCATGCTCTAGACACAACATGCACACAGCTGCAGCTAACTGAAATTCTAGCACCTTTAATATTGCACTGCATGCATGATTAGGGCACTCGGAGAAAATCCTTTTCCAGATGAGAGAGCTTTGCTGATCCTGATGTGATTCACGTCTGCTGATCTTGGAGGTATGGGGTTCCCCATTGAAGCCTAAGAGATCTTCTATATTTATTATAAAACCTAGTTACTTGCACGGGAGGGTGGTACACAAGGCACTATAGGACCTGTTTCCACTATCATTATAATATGATTTCTCCCTTTGTGTTTTATGGAATTGTAACAATGCTGATCGTATTATTTTAATCATATG
Source organism: Lissotriton helveticus (assembly GCF_964261635.1). Lineage (NCBI taxonomy): Eukaryota > Metazoa > Chordata > Amphibia > Caudata > Salamandridae > Lissotriton > Lissotriton helveticus. Next base: position 731,918,390 of record NC_136059.1, on the reverse strand, counting down.
CCTGCTTATGTTAGCAAAAATATTGCATCTTAGAGCACATCATTAAAATAAATATTTTAAACTTTTCCGTGTCTCGATTTACTCATGTTGTGGCCTGGTATGAGAATGACAAACAAAAGAGTGTTCTTGATTCCCATCGTTCCTGAGAGTAACCTAAGTTGTATGTTCTGGGTTGTCTAATCATTGGTAGCTTCGCTATAGGACGAAGAGCTAATGAGACACTGATGCTAGTCGGTTAGGGGTTCTAGGTACTGAGGTGAGTTTTTTTGGTACACCACAATTCACTGAGGTTCTGGGTCTCTGTGCACAATTCTGTGTATGACCAGAATCCCCGCAACATGGCGCACCTAACGATGTGGTCTTATGTTTGAGACTCTCGAGTAGTGCTTATAACAGTCCACGGCACCCTCACTCCTGTTTCCGGTTGACAGTGGTGACAGTTCGGCCTACCTATATGGCTTAAGTATAGGTTCATTCAAGCCTGATATTTAAAAAAAGTTCTTTATTTGAATTACTACCCGTTTGTGCTACATCTAATATAGATTGTTTCTTCTCTGCTGTGTCCTCATGGGTGACGTTGAAATAGCCCAACATAGTCGGGTGGCTGTCCGCAATAATTTGCAGGCGTTTGGTTTACCCTTGGAAGGCATGGCGGTACTTTTTGTGGTGAGTGCTGAAGCCGCATACCCATTTGAGCTTTTCTACTCATAGGTTACCTTTCCTGCAGTAAATGCAGATAGTGGTACGTTTCATATTTACACTCACACTGCCGTGCCCAATGAATATACACCATATAGTACACAGGAGATTCCGATTACAGCATGTCAGCATCGAGTTTGGTTTAATGGTGCCCTTCCCTTCTCTGTAACGGCGGTTCGGTTAGGTCGTTTGCCTATTCCTGGGCCTACTTGGCTGGTTTTGGCCGGGTTTACACTGCATCCACGTTCTTGACAGTCACTATAGCTGAGTAACGTGTATGTCTCCATCGTCGGAGTGCATCGGGCTTTAGTGCAATACGTTTCCCGCAACATCCAGGTGGGGGCACCTGGTGCTGCGGCGCATCCAGTTGGACGGGCCGGGATGAAAATCAGTCCCGTCATATTTAATTTGGTTATGGGCAAGTGCCCCCAAGATAAGGAGGATATACCTTTTTGGCTTGCTGAGAAATTTGACCAACTGGAGGCAGTATTTCCTAATACGAATCCTGTTGAGAACACAGGATTCTGACCATTAGTTTGCAGAAAGACTTAGTCCCAGAGGTAACAGATTGAGAAATCTGGGGTAGAATATTTGTCGCAGTCTGTGCTAAGTGCTTCAGCACACCGTCCATGGCTGTCCTACCCTTCGTGATTAAGCGTGTCCAAAATCAACTCGGTCCGGAAGCGGCTGTTGAATTGGGAATGAGACTAATCAGAGTGTTTGACGTAGTTTCTGATCTCCTCCTTGCTAATGTCAAGTGAGATGTGGTGAACTTTTAAGTGCCTAATGCTTTGCGCCAAGTCCCCGATGCAATAAGCCTTGGCAGTTACCAAGAATTATTGCGGAGGCTTATAAGACCATTGCCACTATAGTTTGGGTGTTAAACCTTTTTTCGAAAGTAACAGCCAAACCGCAAACTCAGATGGCTAAGTCCGATAAAGATGACTGTCCCACTTTTCCTGAACAGAATTGGAAATCTAAAAAACAGGCAAAGCAAGAAAAGAAACAAGAGTCGCGTCCTGCATCATCAATACCTGTGTCTACTGAGCGCACATATGATTTGCACGACCGCGCGAATATTAAGTCACCTAATCGTTTTCAGGTTCCTGATCAACGTTCTCCTCATTCTTTACATGAAACATCGGTCTTGCAAACTGGTAGAGGAGACCGCAGCAGAGGTTGGGGTGCCCCACAGGGTCGTGAGCAGCCCTGCCAGACTGAAGGTAAAGGCAAGCAGGACAACTTTCAATGTCAACACCCTCAGTTTCAGAAAAATAAAGTTGCTGCTTTAACAGCGAGGTATGCCACGGATAGTGACTACACAGCTTCGGAACCTGACATGGGCGCTGACTCTACTAGACAGCGCAGTGGAAATGACAGTAGTGCGAAAAGCACTGCGTTCGTATCTGAAGGCTACAGCAACTAACACGTTCATCACTGTAGAAACAGTTGACACTAGAGTGGCTCCCCCTGAGAGACTATATGAAATAGTCCTTTTAATTGAAGGTGACATTCAGCATACAATAAAAGGGATTTTTTGGGAGAATCTGACCTCTACATATGACATTTTGTTAGCGGAGGAAGACTGGCCACCACCTTTCGTTTTGGTCGCTCCAAGAGGGGAGGAGGTAATCCTCCCTATTTTCGCATACACAGTGTTGAAAGAGCAGGTGCTGAATTTTGCAGAAGAGTGGGCTAAGGTTCTTGCACTGGATTTGTATCGTACTCAATCTGGATGGGACTAGCTTTCGGCCAGACATGAAATACCATTGCGGTCTATTCTACAACCTCAACCCCAATATCCCATGTGATGAGAAGCGAAAGCTGCCGTTGCAGAAATCCTTGAACAATTGGAATATCAAGGTGTGATTGAAACATGTGTATCACCAATGAATAATCCTCTTTTTACTGTGACCAAACCTGATGGATCGTAGCGCCTAGTTTTGGATTACCGGCATTTGAACTCTCATTGTCGGACCTGCGCGGTACAGAATGCTCACAGTTCTTCCCTAGTGGATAGTCTCGTGCGTAAACGGTTTAAAACCACACTTAGACTTATCCAATGGCTTTTTTAGCCATAACCTATCCTCTATTAGTAGTCAATGGACAGTGTTTACTTCCGGCGGCAAACAATATCAATTCAAAAGATTAGCCATGGGCTACAAAAATAGCCCGGGCTTCTGTGCTGCTCGCATTGTCTCTCTTTTGGAGGGACTCGACCCTGATGCGTGCTCATAAGTGGATGATATTTACCTCACGGACAACGAACTATGGCCGCATTTGTGTAGCGCTGACTGCATCATTTGTATGTTTGCGGACTTCGGATACAAGTTTAACTTTGCAAAATCACACATTGCAAAGTACACAGTTTTGTTCCTGGGCTATGAGCTCAACAATGAAGGTCGAGGTTTAGCACCTCACTTCCTGGAGAAATGCGCACAGCTGCGCACTCTGACAACTCTGAAAAAACTACATTCCTTACTTTGATTTTTAAACTTTGGGCGCACTTATATACCCGATTATGCCCAGCGTATCAAGCAGCTTTATGCCTTGATACAACCTACTTTTACCAAATCTTGCTGACTGCCAGAACATTCAGCTATACTGCATTATTTGCAGTCTGATCTTCTTAAATCTAAATACTTACTGACTTGTGATAACCATAAAAACCTGGTAATAAGAATTGTGCCAGGCTCAATTGGTTTCACGTCCCTGACTTTTAATAAGGGGGACACAGTGAGTCACACTTATACACTTCGGCTGAAATGCGATTTTCCACAGTCGAAAATGTTTTGACTGCAGTGCAGATGGCGATTCTAAACAAAAGAGTGCTGTCGCAAGGGAAACGCTTGATGGTTGTTACACCGTATCCTGCTCTGGAAGCAGTAACAAAAGCCAGTGTACCTAATTCCAAAGCTTTGCAAACACGTTGGATACAATGGGCGACATCCTTGACGTCTCCGGATGTGACGTTTAATTTTGATTCCTCTTTGCAAACACAGGAGTATCTGCAGTATGAATTTGTTCATCCGGCTCCTTTGTCTTTGCGCCTGCTGGAGGATTTCCATTGTATCATTCACACTGATGGTTCGGCGCAACCGGCGACTGGTTCAAAGCATGCTTATTTGTCAGCCTGTGCAATAGTGGTGGGTACAATGGTGAATGGAGAGTTCAAGTCCGATGTCGTCCATACACAGACATTAGGGGACTGTACCGCTCAGTTGGCAGAGCTACGTGCTCTGGTGCTTGCACTGGAGTACTCTTATCCTTGTGTGACTACTCTTATCATAAGTGACTCTTACTACTGTGTTCAGTCCTACAATGACAATTTATACTTTTGGACTCAGAATGAGTATTGTGATTCCAAAGGTAGGACTATCAAACACAATGATGTAAAAGGACAGTTTGGTTGGGTCAGAAAAATGCTATGGGTTTGAGCGCCAGAGCGTAAAGAACGTCTACCACTCGTGTTTGTAACTCATACTCTTGGTCAGCAGCACATAGGAGTACACGCTGTTGGTAACTGTCTTGCTGATGAAGCAGCAAAAACAGCAGTAGCAACATATGTAGTAGCAGCAGTTACACGTTTCAAAAGTAAGATTGATGATGACATCTTGGCAGCCATTGCTGCAACTGAGAAGGGAGATAATTACCCAAGAGGTTTCCCTTCTAAATACTCTTATCATTTAAGTACTCATAAAGTTCCCTATGTGAGAATTAACGATGTTGGTGACATTTGCGTGTCTTTGTGGGAATTTTTGCATGTGGCACCCTTCACTCGAACCAGGGTCCAGCATTCGCCTCTAAGGCGTACATGGATGCAATGGGTTCATTGGGGGTCCAGGTCAAATTTTCGTCTCCATACAGACCTGAGGGTAATAGTGTTGTGGAGCGAATGAACCGTGACTTTAAGCAATCCTTGACAGCTAGGGTTTTAGGTACTGGTAGGAACTGGCTGGCCCATCTCTATAGCTTTCAATGTGCACTTCATAATCTCCCTAGAAGGTCTCTGGGTGGGCGGACCCCATTCAAAATGCTCTTTGGCATCAAAATGTTTGTTCCGGACCTTGAGGGTCTAGACATGGTGGCGCCTGCTGCACCCTTTGAAGTAGATGATCATTCTGCTGTATTTCAGAACCTACAAAAGACTTATGACAGTCTTGCAAAGGAACATTTGCCCTAAACAACTGATGCTACACTTCAGATTTCGGTAGTTGGCTGGCTACCCTGAGTTGGTGACCTGGTCCGTGAGAAGGAGGAGAACAAGAAGGAGTTCAGCCCCTCATATCATGCACCAGTTCCTGTGCTTGGAGTGCAGGGCACAAGAACAGTCATTTTACCTCCACTTCCTGGTTGAAAGGAAAACAGGTACATCTCCATTGACAATGTCAAATTACAGCGAGTGGCTGATTCTTCTTAGGATGACTCCAGCCGTCTCTTGTCCAGCAATGCTGAGAAATTCTGTTTTGGCTCCGGCGAGTACCAACAGGCCTGACGTTGCCATCGAGATGACTACGGTTACTAATCCTTTATTGAATCCACCGGCTGGTGATACCCTTGATGATGCTGAGTATACTTACCTCACAGATGTGTTGTTGCCTTGTGTACTCACAGATGCTGTTAATCAGTCGGGTTTTTCATTTGACACTTACTCTACAACATCAAAGTCCCCATCAAAAATGTCAATTTTTGCTGTTTGGTTTAAAAGAAATTTTTTGATACCGCATTGGACTTACATTTGGCTGGTGCTTTTTGCCATTTTTTTATTCATGTCGATTGGATTTGTAATTGTAATTTTTTGTCTACTAAATGCACATTATGTTAAAGAAAAATCTACAATTCGTTTAGTCGATGGAACTTTGGCATCCCACTCCTCATCTCACATCATGAAGAGGGACCACACTTTTTTAACATTACAGCTTGGCCTGTATTAGATGGGATTGTTTGGGATGCTGTCAAATTTCAGATGCACAGCCCTACTGAGGATATAAATGTCCCCAATGTACTTCGTGTTTCAATGGGAGATGTTGTAAAAGAGAACGTGCGCTCTGATGATTGGAATGTCCCAGCCGTAGAGGCTCTTTTTTCTGATTTGTATAATATGCTGCTTTTGATGCTGAAGATTTGTACTTAGATTTGGCTAATTATGCAGACTTATTCTGCTACCAACACTATGGTAATCATTTTCTTCATAAGGCTAACACGTTTAGAAATTTGGTTAATTACACACAATGGGAATATTGTCCAGCACCACTTGAGGGCAGTTCGAAAACTCTTCTGAAAAAGTTAACTTATTTTACTGATTTTATTCAATCTAATCCTGACATATTTTATTTTAAGATGACCGCTAACTCCTCTTCCAAAGTTAGACTCACCCACACTAAATTGCTGTATTCAAAGTCCTTTATTGATCAATTAGCTATAGGGGGCTACGAGCTGTGAAAAGACACTATTGATCTTAAATCTGTTTGGGGTTCTAAAAGTTGGCAGATACAGGGCACTGAAGCTTTGCATCGTGCATGTCTCATCCCGAACCATATGTTGTTTTTTAACTCGACTATTTCACAAACTACTTGCTTTTGATTGGCTACATCTAAAACATTATTTGCTCCTTCCATTCCTGATTTGGGTGAATACCCTTCATGGTAAAATAGAACTGATAAGTCCATTGATGAATTGCAGTCCCTGATAGCAAATTCCTCCTTTAATATTTCCTGCTTGGATCCCGAGGGTTGGTTGTTATGGCAGAAAAGTTCAGATTCATGCCAACATCGTTTTCTGGGTCTGGCCCCTGGCTATACACAGGTTAGAGTGGATCCCCGTTTTGATAATGCCCATTCTGTTAAAACATATTCGCCAGGCAAATTATGTCAGAATTGGCTTAAACATTCCACTTTAGCGTCAGTTAAACTTCATTTGTCCAAATTGTCTGATGATGTTGATTTGAATGACTTTGTTAAAGGCCCTGCTGGAGGCAGGTCAAAAATATGGGTATATGCTGTTTACAACGAAGTCTGGAAACTGTCTCAAATTGAAGCTGCTACTAGGTTAAGGGCTATTGATCAAGCCAATTTAGAAAAAGTGCTTGCAGTCATTGATAATAGCATAATTCGGATGAAAAATCCCAAATCATGTGTGGCAGCACACTACTTCAATCAGGCTCATAACGTAAGCCAAATTTGGTTCTTGATATTGGAGGTCGTTAAGGAAACCGAAGGCAGAGACAATAAATAATTCCTTTTACAGTGCGAACTTTACTGGATGCACAGGTTGAATTCTCTACACCCGAAGGGTCTCAAAGAGAGACTAGATTACAGTTGTTTCCTATAATTACTATTAGACTTGTACTGTGCCCCTCTGACATGATTTCTCTCTGTCCCTACGTCATTCATTTCTTCATGCCCTTCTTGTTACTTCAATATCCCACTTGTCCGCACTTCATTCTTCTCATCTATCCTTTCATTACTCCAACTTAGCCTCTACACCACTCTTTTTCTTCCTCTCTCTTTCTTACTCTTCCTGCTCTTTTTTATTCTTCCTACTGCTCTTTTAATAGATGTTTGCTATCCTCTAGTCTAAAACTTTATTTTACATCTTTATTTTTTCCTATAGGTTTTTGCTGCTCGCTACGTTGTGTTTATCGCTCTTTCGACCTTTTTCAGATAGACACCACTGTTTGTTATGTTGTACTGCACAGATAGAAACCGTGTACAACTTTATTGTTTTCCATTTGCTCTCACATTGCACCAGTAGTCCTATTTCTATGGCTATTCTCCATCTCGCTTTAAATATTATGCCGCGCTCTTCCGGGTTCTAACCCACCGCTTGTGTAGGATTCTATGGAGTTTTCGCACCGTATTACTCAGAAGCGTTCACAGCTACATGTCACGGTAAGCGTTTCACCAGCTTGCTGCTTTCGAGCATAAATATTTGACACAGTTCACATGACTTTTTGTAGATTTTTCCATGCTATCACAGTTACGTGCTAAGAATCGACTATTCAGAACTCACAAGCACCCCACTGTTTTTTCACTTCTAACGGCTCACCCGCATGCCCAAGATAGAAATCCATCCACCAACTTTTACATAGATGCATTCTCCCCGGGGCTCTTATTATACTATTTTGCATTTTGTTTTCTTTGTAGAAATATTCCCCCTGAAGAAGAGCTGTGGCTCGAAATGCATTGGGGATTTCTCCAAAGATTTGAAGTGACAATTCAACTCTATTACCAGCATTGGGTTTTCTCTGTTCCCACTTGATCAAAACTATACAAGGGACAATGTATCATATGACGGAATATGACTAATACCATTGGTTGAATTAAAACCATATACTAATTGAATTACCATCGATGTTTCATTGATTTTATTGATACCCAGCAATAAATTTTGCCTTAAGGAGTGCTTGAGTCATAATCCTTATACGCGTAAGGTTTCTGGAGTTCTACTATTTGCACCTCCCAGGTCAGGAGGTGATCACCTCGAGCACCCTAACCTGATGAACTAAGAATAATTTGCATTTACATTTGAAGACACCAGGAGTGCAGAGGTTCTCACATCTTTGTTTCACTTCAGACTTTTGCCATCTCTGCATTGTTCAGGTAATGTGATGGTTGCAAGAACATTCCCATTGCCTTACTTCTCTGGGTAATTCCACACATTGCAAGGTCATCTGTTCATAGTGCTGTGTTACAGGTCTTTGAGCCTCATCGCATTGCTGTGCAATGCATGTAAAATGTGTGAACTGCCAACTGTGGCATGGGGTGGTATGTATGACAGTTTGGCCGGGAATTGAGTCACATGTGCAGTGATTTGTGTATCACAACAGACGCATGTATGCCTTCTTTACAAATGACATTTTTACATGTTCAAATGATGCTTGGCCTTTGTCCATGACAACTGTCACTCATTATCTGTTATGGCATTTGCAACAACATTTGTTACTGCAAAGTTCAGCCATTCTGCATTTATCAAATTGGTGAGACACACTAAAATTAGTGGTTTGTCTCACCTATGAACATACTGTGTGGTTAGTGTTACAACATTCACTGAGTACCATCTGAAGCACGCTTTGCTGCTGCAGAACACAGCAAGTCTGCTAGCTGTGCAGCTCTGCACTGCTCTGGTGCTCGAGGATAGGAATGGTCAGACTTGTCCCTATAATACATTATTACACTGCATCACATTGCATTGCTGCATTAGTTGATTTATAATTTTGAGCCTTGGCCCCATGTTGCTCATTGGTTCTGACAGCATGATTGTTACATGCTGAGACCTTCTAGTTGAGAAGATGTGAGTGACTTGATGTTTACATTGACAGTGAAATAAAAAGCAAAACAATGAATAGGTCAATACATTGTTTCTCATTTTGAACTTTGCCGATCATTTCAGTCAATTTGTCCATTAGTTCTGATCATTTAAAAAAATTAATTTGCCGCAATGTGGTTGCGTCAGACCAACTATTGTGTGTTGCCTGTCTCTTCCATCCTCCTCCTCATCCACCTCCTCATTTGGCTCAGTATCTTCAGGCTCCAAGTCCCACAGGACATTAGTTCTCACAAACATGTACAGGCATCTGAATCTGGACTTCATTAGACCAAATGACCATTCAACCACATTCCTGGTCTTGATAAGTGCCTGATTGTAGGGTCTTTCTGGCTCCATCTGAGTATGTACAATTGGGGCCATGACCTATGGCTGCACACCATATGCTTGGTCAGCTGAAAGTAGAGAAAAAACAACTGTTAATGAAAATGCAATTTGTTATCAACACATTCCTGTCCATGTGTGTAATGTATACTGACTGACTCATACACATATATTACAGTATTTGACAATATGTGGTTAAGACATGTCTCTTCCAATTCTCTCTGGCATTGCAAATGTTGACAATGCCCTGCTACCTTTGATCCATCCTACTGCTAACTTTCATCTTTGGGCAATAGATTTGTGTGATACATATTTTAAATGTTCTTGAGCTCTCTATGTTATGTGCAATCACTACATGTGCAAAGTTCCAAATTAGTGACCTGATTTTCTGCCATATGTTCACCCCTAGTTTTCCAACGAAAGTTGCTCCTTCTGGCAATCCTTCGCCGTTGGTAGGGTGGCTCGCCTCCGGTGGAGCTACCAGTAGTAATATGCAAAGGAAAACGGGATACCGCCGAGCACTCGGTTCATGTAAAAAGCACAGGATCCGGGTTCTTTATGCCAAAACAAAGAGGTTTATTAAACTCATAAACCTTGTGACGCGTTTCGCGCTCCACAGAGCGCTTGTTCACACAACCTTCTCGTAAACAAATCGTGCTTTATGGACACCATGGGCATTAACACATCCTCGACATAGAAAGCGGACTTAGTTTTGTGCCCGCCATCTTGGAATGGTTTTCAAAGTCCGTGAACATTTTGTATCAAACACATTGTAACATTGTTATAACCTTAATTACACATAGGTCTGAAACAATTCATTGTTGTTTACTGCCGCCAATATGTTTATAGAAACACAGACACTATCAACCTCGTGTGTGAGTAAAGTGTGCGGGTGTCCTAGTGCATTCTGGTATTTTGGGTCAAGACTTATCCGACCCTTTAGTAATGCCTTATTGGATGAAGGAAATGTGTCCCCTACTTAGTATGGACTTATTTGGTCGAGACATGTTTGTCCGGGTAATGGCTGCTTAGTGCCACTGACCAAAAGTCGGACTAGAAAATAACTAAAGGTTGACACATTCACTATGTACATCATGATCAAAGAAGGGATTACCTCCTGAGCATTACTCTCAAATGATGGAAATGCGATCTATACTGGCGGCTGGTTAGTGCCAATGAAAATACATATGCTGTGTTGTAATCGATGACTGCTTCATCATCACTACTACAGTTAGTATCCGAGGCCGATAACGTTAGGTCTCTACAATCTACCTTAAGCACGAAAAGAAACCTCATACCCTCAACAGTCAATCTACAGTACATTAAAATAATAATCATAATAAACATAAAAACAAGTTCATCCATGTTAAAATATATACATTACATCCTGCGGTTGTAGATGGAAGATGAGTCACAGAGAAAGGTTTAGGGTCTCACTGTCGCAAGCCTGTGACCGAGCCCCTCCCTTCATTCCTGTGAGAGAGAGAGAGAGATAGAAGAAAATTAGATCACATGAAAGAAGAAAAAAATGCTAAAATTCAACATGTTAATCTTCACATCAAGTGACATCAATACTTCATGTATCCAAGTTCCACTGCTATCCTAAAATTGCATTTGTGTTACTTCCATGGGACCAATATTCAAAGGAGGAAGGGCATTGTTGTGTTTCATTTGTGTATTTACTCAGTATGTAAGTGTATAGCCATCTCCTCATCCATGTTATGTCCATTCGGGTAACGGGTACAGAGATTAATGATGTATTTAGATTCTAGTTGTCTTAGTTTTAAGGTACGGTTCCCGCCCCTTTGTCCCAACGTCACCTGTTCTATGATGTAAAAGGACAGTTTGGTTGGGTCAGAAAAATGGAAAGCCTCAAAATGTATGGCTATGGGATACTGTTTGTCGTTTTACTGTTGGCCCTTAGATGTTCTAAAATTCTTTTAGTGGCCATATGCGTGGTACTGCCCACGTACTTAAGGTCACATGGACAGACCAATACATATATGACAAACATGCTGGTATAGGTCAAAAATTGTTTGATCTCAACCATCGTGTTGGAACTGGGACACATCTTTTATCAAGTGACTATTGTTGCAGGCTTTGCAGTGTCCACATGGATAAAAGCCACATAGGTCAATACCTCTTTTAAGTCTGTTATTACCTATGTCATTGTGTACTAGCATGTCCTTCAGATTCTTACCACGTATGTTATACTGGGTCTGTTAGGTAGACTAGCACCTATGATGGGGTCCCCTTTCACGATGTTCCAGTTTTTCATTATACACTTACGAATTTTATCAGAGTTGCCATTGTAGTTCAAGATGATACGTGTCTCAGTTTCTTCATTGTTAACTTGTAGGGGTGAGTTGGTGTTGAGTAAGGTCTCACGTTTGACTAATTTGACCTTATCACTAGCCCTCTTAATGACCCACCTAGGATATCCCCTACTTAAGAATCTATTGGTCATTACACTCTCCTCGAGGAGGAAGTCAGATTCAGAGCTACAGTTCCTTTTTGCTCTGAGCAGCTCACCGTAAGGAATGCTCCATTTGAGATTCTCCGGGTGGCTGCTCAGACCATGGAGCAAGGTGTTTCCTGCTGTGCTTTTTCGATACAAGATAGTATGTAATCTGTCTTCCCTAATCTGCACTTAGGTGTCTAGGTAGTCAACTTCTGTGTCACTTATATTGCATGTAAGTGCGATATTGACACTATTCTGATTGAGTTTGGCTATGAATTCAAGGGCTTGTTCCTTACTCCCTCTGCAAATGACAAAAATGTCGTCAATGTATCGTAGCCAAACTTTGACTCTCGGGAGATCATTGGTCAGCCTGCTGTCAAATTTCATGTCATTCTCCCATGCCCCCATGAATAAATTGGCAAAACCTGGGGCAAAACATGTTCCCATCGCGGTCCCATGTGACTGTACAAAAATGTCATCATTGAAAAGGAAGAAGTTGTTAGTAAGGCAATGCATTATCATATCTAAAATCATGGTGTTATGTTCCAGATAACATGTATGACATGTATGACACTCACATATAGATATGTCCTTATGAAACAACAGATGTTGTTGCTTACGTACATGACATTGACACAGCCAGCGTTCGCCTCTAAGGCGTACATGGATGCAAAGGGTTCATTAGGGTCCAGGTCAAATTTTCGTCTCCATACAGACCTGAGGGTAATAGTGTTGTGGAGCGAATGAACCGTGACTTAAAGCAATCCTTGACAGCTAGGGTTTTAGGTACTGGTAGGAACTGGCTGGCCCATCTCCATAGCTTTCAATGTGCACTTCATAATCTCCCTAGAAGGTCTCTGGGTGGGCGGACCCCATACAAAATGCTCTTTGGCATCAAAATGTTTATTCCGGACCTTGAGGGTCTAGACATGGTGGCGCCTGCTGCACCCTTTTAAGTAGATGATGATTCTGCTGTATTACAGAACCTACAAAAGACCTGCGACAGTATTGCAAAGGAGCATTTGCCCTAAACAACTGATGCTACACTTCAGATTCCGGTAGTTGGCTGGCTACCCTGAGTCGGTGACCTGGTCCGTGAGAAGGAGGAGAACAAGAAGGAGTTCAGCCCCTCATATCATGCACCAGTACCTGTGCTTGGAGTGCAGGGCACAAGAACAGTCATTTTACCTCCACTTCCTGATTGCAAGGAAAACAGGTACATTTCCTTTGACAATGTCAAATTACAGCGAGTGGCTGATTCTTCTTAGGATGACTCCAGCGGTCTCTTGTCCAGCAATGCTGAGAAATTCTGTTTTGGCTCCGGCGAGTACCAACAGGCCTGACGTGTCAATCGAGATGACTACGGTTACTAATCCTTTATTGAATCCTCCGGCTGGTGATACCCTTGATGATACTGAGTATACTTACTTCACAGATGTGTTGTTGCCTTGTGTACTCACAGATGCTGTTAATCAGTCACGTTTTTCATTTGACACTTACTCTACAACATCAAAGTCCCCATCAAAAATTTCAATTTTTGCTGTTTGGTTTAAAAGAAATTTTTTGATACCGCATTGGACTTATATTTGGCTGGTGCTTTTTGCCATTTTTTTATTCATGTCGATTGGATTTGTAATTGTAATTTTTTGTCTACTAAATGCACATTATGTTAAAGAAAAATCTACAATTCGGTTAGTCGATGGAACTTTGGCATCCCACTCCTCATCTCACATCATGAAGAGGGACCACACTTTTTTTAACATTACAGCTTGGCCTGTATTAGATGGGATTGTTTGGGATGCTGTCAAATTTCAGATGCACAGCCCTACTGAGGATATAAATGTCCCCAATGTACTTCGTGTTTCAATGGGAGATGTTGTAAAACAGAACGTGCGCTCTGATGATTGGAATGTCCAAGCCGTAGAGGCTCTTTTTTCTGATTTGTATAATATGCTGCTTTTGATGCTGAAGATTTGTACTTAGATTTGGCTAATTATGCAGACTTATTCTGCTACCAACACTATGGTAATCATTTTCTTCATAAGGGTAACACGTTTAGAAATGTGGTTAATTACACACAATGGGAACATTGTCCAGCACCACTTTAAAGCAGTTCGAAAACTCTTCTGAAAAAGTTAACTTATTTTACTGATTTTATTCAATCTAATCCTGACACATTTTATTTTAAGATGACCGCTAAGTCCTCTTCCAAAGTTAGACTCACCCACACTAAATTGCTGCATTCAAAGTCCTTTATTGATCAATTAGCTATAGGGGGCTACGAGCTGTGAAAAGACACTATTGATCTTAAATCTGTTTGGGGTTCTAAAAGTTAGCAGATACAGGGCACTGAAGCTTTGCATCGTGCATGTCTCATCCCGAACCATATGTTGTTTTTTAAACTCAACTATTTCACAAACTACTTGCTTTTGATTGGCTACATCTAAAACATTATTTGCTCCTTCCATTCCTGATTTGGGTGAATACCCTTCATGGTAAAATAGAACTGATAAGTCCATTGATGAATTGCAGTCCCTGATAGCAAATTCCTCCTTTAATATTTCCTGCTTGGATCCCGAGGGTTGTTTGTTATGGCAGAAAAGTTCAGATTCATGCCAACATCGTTTTCTGGGTCTGGCCCCTGGCTATACACAGGTTTGAGTGGATCCCCGTTTTGATAATGCCCATTCTGTTACAACATATTAACTAGGCAAATTATGTCAGAATTGTCTTAAACATTCCACTTTAGCGTCAGTTAAACTTCATTTGTCCAAATTGTCTGACGATGTTGATTTGAATGACTTTGTTAAAGGCCCTGCTGGAGGCAGGTCAAAAATATGGGTATATGCTCTTTACAACGAAGTCTGGAAACTGTCTCAAATTGAAGCTGCTTCTAGGTTAAGGGCTATTGATCAAGCCAATTTAGAAAAAGTGCTTGCAGTCATTGATAATAGCAACATTCGGATGAAAAATCCCAAATCATGTGTGGCAGCACACTACTTCAATCAGGCTCATAACGTAAGCCAAATTTGGTTCCTTATATTGGAGGTCTTAAGAAAACCGAAGGCAGAGACAATAAAAAATTCCTTTTACAGCGCGAACTTTACTGGATGCACAGGTTGAATTCTCTACACCCGAAGGGTCTCAAAGAGAGACTAGAATCCAGTTGTTTCCTATAATTACTATTGGACTTGCACTGTGCCCCTCTGACATGATTTCTCTCTGTCCCTATGTCATTCATTTCTTCATGCCCTTCTTGTTATTCCCATATCCCACTTGTCCGCTCGCACTTCATTCTTCTCATCTATCCTTTCATTACTCCAACTTAGCCTCTACACCACTCTTTTTCTTCCTCTCTCTTTCTTACTCTTCCTGCTCTTTTTTATTCTTCCTACTGCTCCTTTAATAGATGTTTGCTTTCCTCTAGTCTCAAACTTTATTTTACATCTTTATTTTTTCCTATAGGTTTTTGCTGCTCGCTACGTTGTGTTTATTGCTCTTTCGACCTTTTTCAGATTGACACCACTGTTTGTTATGTTGTACTGCACAGATAGAAACCGTGTACAACTTTATTGTTTTCCATTTGCTCTCACATTGCACCAGTAGTCCTATTTCTATGGCTATTCTCCATCTCGCTTTAAATATTATGCCGCGCTCTTCCGGGGTCTAACCCACCGCTTGTGTAGGATTCTATGGAGTTTTCGCACCGTATTACTCAGAAGTGTTCACAGCTACATGTCACGGTAAGCGTTTCACCTGCTTGCTGCTTTCGAGCATGGATATTTGACACAGTTCACATGACTTTTTGTAGATTTTTCCATGCTATCACAGTTACGTGCTAAGAATCGACTATTCAGAACTCACAAGCACCCCACTGTTTTTTCCACATCTAACGGCTCACCCGCATGCCCAAGATAGAAATCCATCCACCAACTTTTACATAGATGCATTCTCCCCGGGGCTCTTATTATACACTTTTGCATTTTGTTTTCTTTGTAGAAATATTCCCCCTGAAGAAGAGCTGTGGCTCGAAATGCATTGGGGATTTCTCCAAAGATTTGAAGTGACAATTCAACTCTATTACCAGCATTGGGTTTTCTCTGTTCCCACTTGATCAAAACTATACAAGGGACAATGTATCATATGACGGAATATGACTAATACCATTGGTTGAATTAAAACCATATACTAATTGAATTACCATCGATGTTTCATTGATTTTATTGATACCCAGCAATAAATTTTGCCTTAAGGAGTACTCGAGTCATAATCCTTAAACGCGTAAGGTTTCTGGAGTTCTACTATTTGCACCTCCCAGGTCAGGAGGTGATCACCTCGAGCACCCTAACCTGATGAACTAAGAATAATTTGCATTTACATTTGAAGACACCAGGAGTGCAGCGGTTCTCACATCTTTGTTTCACTTCAGACTTTTGCCATCTCTGCATTGTTCAGGTAATGTGATGGTTGCAAGAACATTCCCATTGCCTTACTTCTCTGGGTAATTCCACACATTGCAAGGTCATCTGTTCATAGTGCTGTGTTACAGGTCTTTGAGCCTCATCGCATTGCTGTGCAATGCATGTAAAATGTGTGAACTGCCAACTGTGGCATGGGGTGGTATGTATGACAGTTTGGCCGGGAATTGAGTCACATGTGCAGTGATTTGTGTATCACAACAGACGCATGTATGCCTTCTTTACAAATGACATTTTTACATGTTCAAATGATGCTTGGCCTTTGTCCATGACAACTGTCACTCATTATCTGTTATGGCATTTGCAACAACATTTGTTACTGCAAAGTTCAGCCATTCTGCATTTATCAAATTGGTGAGACACACTAAAATGAGTGGTTTGTCTCACCTATGAACATACTGTGTGGTTTGTGTTACAACATTCACTGAGTACCATCTGAAGCACGCTTTGCTGCTGCAGAACACAGCAAGTCTGCTAG
Organism: Lissotriton helveticus; assembly: GCF_964261635.1. Taxonomy (NCBI): domain Eukaryota; kingdom Metazoa; phylum Chordata; class Amphibia; order Caudata; family Salamandridae; genus Lissotriton; species Lissotriton helveticus. The sequence goes on along the minus strand of NC_136059.1, from coordinate 731,901,625 downwards.
CTGTGCAGCTCTGCACTGCTCTGGTGCTCGAGGATAGGAATGGTCAGACTTGTCCCTATAATACATTATTACACTGCATCACATTGCATTGCTGCATTGGTTGATTTATAATTTTGAGCCATGGCCCCATGTTGCTCATTGGTTCTGACAGCATGATTGTTACATGCTGAGACCTTCTAGTTGAGAAGATGTGAGTGACTTGATGTTTACATTGACAGTGAAATAAAAAGCAAAACAATGAATAGGTCAATACATTGTTTCTCATTTTGAACTTGGCTGATCATTTCAGTCAATTTGTCCATTAGTTCTGATCATTTAAGAAAATTAATTTGCCGCAATGTGGTTGCGTCAGACCAACTATTGTGTGTTGCCTGTCTCTTCCATCCTCCTCCTCATCCACCTCCTCATTTGGCTCAGTATCTTCAGGCTCCAAGTCCCACAGGACATTAGTTCTCACAAACATGTACAGGCATCTGAATCTGGACTTCATTAGACCAAATGACCATTCAACCACATTTCTGGTCTTGATAAGTGCCTGATTGTAGGGTCTTTCTGGCTCCATCTGAGTATGTACAATTGGGGCCATGACCTATGGCTGCACACCATATGCTTGGTCAGCTGAAAGTAGAGAAAAAACAACTGTCAATGAAAATGCAATTTGTTATCAACACATTCCTGTCCATGTGTGTAATGTATACTGACTGACTCATACACATATATTACAGTATTTGACAATATGTGGTTAAGACATGTCTCTTCCAATTCTCTCTGGCATTGCAAATGTTGACAATGCCCTGCTACCTTAGATCCATCCTACTGCTAACTTTCATCTTTGGGCAATAGATTTGTGTGATACATATCTTAAATGTTCTTGAGCTCTCTATGTTATGTGCAATCACTACATGTGCAAAGTTCCAAATTAGTGACCTGATTTTCTGCCATATGTTCAACCCTAGTTTTCCAACGAAAGTTGCTCCTTCTGGTAATCCTTCGCCGTTGGTAGGGTGGCTCGCCGCCGGTGGAGCTACCAGTAGTAATATGCAAAGGAAAACGGGATACCGCCGAGCACTCGGTTCATGTAAAAAACACAGGATCCGGGTTCTTTATGCCAAAACAAAGAGGTTTATTAAATTCATAAACCTTGTGACGCGTTTCGCGCTCCACAGAGCGCTTGTTCACACAACCTTCTCGTAAACAAATCGTGCTTTATGGACACCATGGGCATTAACACATCCTCGACATAGAAAGCGGACTTAGTTTTGTGCCCGCCATCTTGGAATGGTTTTCAAAGTCCGTGAACATTTTGTATCAAACACATTGTAACATTGTTATAACCTTAATTACACATAGGTCTGAAACAATTCATTGTTGTTTACTGCCGCCAATATGTTTATAGAAACACAGACACTATCAACCTCGTGTGTGAGTAAAGTGTGCGGGTGTCCTAGTGCATTCTGGTATTTTGGGTCAAGACTTATCCGACCCTTTAGTAATGCCTTATTGGATGAAGGAAATGTGTCCCCTACTTAGTATGGACTTCTTTGGTCGAGACATGTTTGTCCAGGTAATGGCTGCTTAGTGCCACTGACCAAAAGTCGGACTAGAAAATAACTAAAGGTTGACACATTCACTATGTACATCATGATCAAAGAAGGGATTACCTCCTGAGCATTACTCTCAAATGATGGAAATGCGAGCTATACTGGCGGCTGGTTAGTGCCAATGAAAATACATATGCTGTGTTGTAATCCGTGACTGCTTCATCATCACTACTCCAGTTAGTATCCGAGGCCGATAACGTTAGGTCTCTACAATCTACCTTAAGCACGAAAAGAAACCTCATACCCTCAACAGTCAATCTACAGTGCATTAAAATAATAATCATAATAAACATAAAAACAAGTTCATCCATGTTGAAATATATACATTACATCCTGCGGTTGTAGATGGAAGATGAGTCACAGAGAAAGGTTTAGGGTCTCACTGTCGCAAGCCTGTGACCGAGCCCCTCCCTTCATTCCTGTGAGAGAGAGAGAGAGATAGAAGAAAATTAGATCACATGAAAGAAGAAAAAAATGCAAAAATTCAACATGTTAATCTTCACATCAAGTGACATCAATACTTCATGTATCCAAGTTCCACTGCTATCCTAAAATTGCATTTGTGTTACTTCCATGGGACCAATATTCAAAGGAGGAAGGGCATTGTTGTGTTTCATTTGTGTATTTACTCAGTATGTAAGTGTATAGCCATCTCCTCATCCATGTTATGTCCATTCGGGTAACGGGTACAGAGATTAATGATGTATTTAGATTCTAGTTGTCTTAGTTTTAAGGTACGGTTCCCGCCCCTTTGTCCCAACGTCACCTGTTCTATGATGTAAAAGGACAGTTTGGTTGGGTCAGAAAAATGGAAGGCCTCAAAATGTATGGCTATGGGATACTGTTTGTCGTTTTACTGTTGGCCCTTAAATGTTCTAAAATTCTTTTAGTGGCCATATGCGTGGTACTGCCCACGTACTTAAGGTCACATGGACAGACCAATACATATATGACAAACATGCTGGTATAGGTCAAAAATTGTTTGATCTCAACCATCGTGTTGGAACTGGGACACATCTTTTATCAAGTGACTATTGTTGCAGGCTTTGCAGTGTCCACATGGATAAAAGCCACATAGGTCAATACCTCTTTTAAGTCTGTTATTACCTATGTCATTGTGTACTAGCATGTCCTTCAGATTCTTACCACGTATGTTATACTGGGTCTGTTAGGTAGACTAGCACCTATGATGGGGTCCCCTTTCACGATGTTCCAGTTTTTCATTATACACTTACGAATTTGATCAGAGTTGCCATTGTAGTTCAAGATGATACGTGTCTCAGTTTCTTCATTGTTAACTTGTAGGGGTGAGTTGGTGTTGAGTAAGGTCTCACGTTTGACTAATTTGACCTTGTCACTAGCCCTCTTAATGACCCACCTAGGATATCCCATACTTAAGAATCTATTGGTCATTACACTCTCCACGAGGAGGAAGTCAGATTCAGAGCTACAGTTCCTTTTTGCTCTGAGCAGCTCACCGTATGGAATGCTCCATTTGAGATTCTCCGGGTGGCTGCTCAGACCATGGAGCAAGGTGTTTCCTGCTGTGCTTTTTCGATACAAGATAGTATGTAATCTGTCTTCCCTAATCTGCACTTAGGTGTCTAGGTAGTCAACTTCTGTGTCACTTATATTGCATGTAAGTGCGATATTGACACTATTCTGATTGAGTTTGGCTATGAATTCAAGGGCTTGTTCCTTACTCCCTCTGCAAATGACAAAAATGTCGTCAATGTATCGTAGCCAAACTTTGACTCTCGGGAGATCATTGGTCAGCCTGCTGTCAAATTTCATGTCATTCTCCCATGCCCCCATGAATAAATTGGCAAAACCTGGGGCAAAACATGTTCCCATCGCGGTCCCATGTGACTGTACAAAAATGTCATCATTGAAAAGGAAGAAGTTGTTAGTAAGGCAATGCATTATCATATCTAAAATCATGGTGTTATGTTCCAGATAACATGTATGACATGTATGACACTCACATATAGATATGTCCTTATGAAACAACAGATGTTGTTGCTTACGTACATGACATTGACACAGCCAGCGTTCGCCTCTAAGGCGTACATGGATGCAATGGGTTCATTGGGGTCCAGGTCAAATTTTCGTCTCCATACAGACCTGAGGGTAATAGTGTTGTGGAGCGAATGAACCGTGACTTAAAGCAATCCTTGACAGCTAGGGTTTTAGGTACTGGTAGGAACTGGCTGGTCCATCTCCATAGCTTTCAATGTGCACTTCATAATCTCCCTAGAAGGTCTCTGGTTGGGCGGACCCCATACAAAATGCTCTTTGGCATCAAAATGTTTATTCCGGACCTTGAGGGTCTAGACATGGTGGCGCCTGCTGCACCCTTTTAAGTAGATGATGATTCTGCTGTATTACAGAACCTACAAAAGACCTGCGACAGTATTGCAAAGGAGCATTTGCCCTAAACAACTGATGCTACACTTCAGATTCCGGTAGTTGGCTGGCTACCCTGAGTCGGTGACCTGGTCCGTGAGAAGGAGGAGAACAAGAAGGAGTTCAGCCCCTCATATCATGCACCAGTACCTGTGCTTGGAATGCAGGGCACAAGAACAGTCATTTTACCTCCACTTCCTGATTGCAAGGAAAACAGGTACATTTCCTTTGACAATGTCAAATTACAGCGAGTGGCTGATTCTTCTTAGGATGACTCCAGCGGTCTCTTGTCCAGCAATGCTGGGAAATTCTGTTTTGGCTCCGGCGAGTACCAACAGGCCTGACGTTGCCATCGAGATGACTACGGTTACTAATCCTTTATTGAATCCTCCGGCTGGTGATACCCTTGATGATACTGAGTATACTTACCTCACAGATGTGTTGTTGCCTTGTGTACTCACAGATGCTGTTAATCAGTCACGTTTTTCATTTGACACTTACTCTACAACATCAAAGTCCCCATCAAAAATTTCAATTTTTGCTGTTTGGTTTAAAAGAAATTTTTTGATACCGCATTGGACTTATATTTGGCTGGTGCTTTTTGCCATTTTTTATTCATGTCGATTGGATTTGTAATTGTAATTTTTTGTCTACTAAATGCACATTATGTTAAAGAAAAATCTACAATTCGGTTAGTCGATGGAACTTTGGCATCCCACTCCTCATCTCACATCATGAAGAGGGACCACACTTTTTTTAACATTACAGCTTGGCCTGTATTAGATGGGATTGTTTGGGATGCTGTCAAATTTCAGATGCACAGCCCTACTGAGGATATAAATGTCCCCAATGTACTTCGTGTTTCAATGGGAGATGTTGTAAAACAGAACGTGCGCTCTGATTATTGGAATGTCCAAGCCGTAGAGGCTCTTTTTTCTGATTTGTATAATATGCTGCTTTTGATGCTGAAGATTTGTACTTAGATTTGGCTAATTATGCAGACTTATTCTGCTACCAACACTATGGTAATCATTTTCTTCATAAGGGTAACACGTTTAGAAATGTGGTTAATTACACACAATGGGAACATTGTCCAGCACCACTTTAGGGCAGTTCGAAAACTCTTCTGAAAAAGTTAACTTATTTTACTGATTTTATTCAATCTAATCCTGACACATTTTATTTTAAGATGACCGCTAAGTCCTCTTCCAAAGTTAGACTCACCCACACTAAATTGCTGTATTCAAAGTCCTTTATTGATCAATTAGCTATAGGGGGCTACGAGCTGTGAAAAGACACTATTGATCTTAAATCTGTTTGGGGTTCTAAAAGTTAGCAGATACAGGGCACTGAAGCTTTGCATCGTGCATGTCTCATCCCGAACCATATGTTGTTTTTTAAACTCGACTATTTCACAAACTACTTGCTTTTGATTGGCTACATCTAAAACATTATTTGCTCCTTCCATTCCTGATTTGGGTGAATACCCTTCATGGTAAAATAGAACTGATAAGTCCATTGATGAATTGCAGTCCCTGATAGCAAATTCCTCCTTTAATATTTCCTGCTTGGACCCCGAGGGTTGTTTGTTATGGCAGAAAAGTTCAGATTCATGCCAACATCGTTTTCTGGGTCTGGCCCCTGGCTATACACAGGTTAGAGTGGATCCCCGTTTTGATAATGCCCATTCTGTTACAACATATTCGCTAGGCAAATTATGTCAGAATTGGCTTAAACATTCCACTTTAGCGTCAGTTAAACTTCATTTGTCCAAATTGTCTGACGATGTTGATTTGAATGACTTTGTTAAAGGCCCTGCTGGAGGCAGGTCAAAAAGATGGGTATATGCTCTTTACAACGAAGTCTGGAAACTGTCTCAAATTGAAGCTGCTTCTAGGTTAAGGGCTATTGATCAAGCCAATTTAGAAAAAGTGCTTGCAGTCATTGATAATAGCAACATTCGGATGAAAAATCCCAAATCATGTGTGGCAGCACACTACTTCAATCAGGCTCATAACGTAAGCCAAATTTGGTTCCTTATATTGGAGGTCTTAAGAAAACCGAAGGCAGAGACAATAAAAAATTCCTTTTACAGCGCGAACTTTACTGGATGCACAGGTTGAATTCTCTACACCCGAAGGGTCTCAAAGAGAGACTAGAATCCAGTTGTTTCCTATAATTACTATTGGACTTGCACTGTGCCCCTCTGACATGATTTCTCTCTGTCCCTATGTCATTCATTTCTTCATGCCCTTCTTGTTATTCCCATATCCCACTTATCCGCTCGCACTTCATTCTTCTCATCTATCCTTTCATTACTCCAACTTAGCCTCTACACCACTCTTTTTCTTCCTCTCTCTTTCTTACTCTTCCTGCTCTTTTTTATTCTTCCTACTGCTCCTTTAATAGATGTTTGCTTTCCTCTAGTCTCAAACTTTATTTTACATCTTTGTTTTTTCCTATAGGTTTTTGCTGCTCGCTACGTTGTGTTTATTGCTCTTTCGACCTTTTTCAGATTCACACCACTGTTTGTTATGTTGTACTGCACAGATAGAAACCGTGTACAACTTTATTGTTTTCCATTTGCTCCCACATTGCACCAGTAGTCCTATTTCTATGGCTATTCTCCATCTCGCTTTAAATATTATGCCGCGCTCTTCCGGGTTCTAACCCACCGCTTGTGTAGGATTCTATGGAGTTTTCGCACCGTATTACTCAGAAGCGTTCACAGCTACATGTCACGGTAAGCGTTTCACCTGCTTGCTGCTTTCGAGCATGGATATTTGACACAGTTCACATGACTTTTTGTAGATTTTTCCATGTTATCACAGTTACGTGCTAAGAATCGACTATTCAGAACTCACAAGCACCCCACTGTTTTTTCACTTCTAACGGCTCACCCGCATGCCCAAGATAGAAATCCATCCACCAACTTTTACATAGATGCATTCTCCCCAGGGCTCTTATTATACACTTTTGCATTTTGTTTTCTTTGTAGAAATATTCCCCCTGAAGAAGAGCTGTGGCTCGAAATGCATTGGGGATTTCTCCAAAGATTTGAAGTGACAATTCAACTCTATTACCAGCATTGGGTTTTCTCTGTTCCCACTTGATCAAAACTATACAAGGGACAATGTATCATATGACGGAATATGACTAATACCATTGGTTGAATTAAAACCATATACTAATTGAATTACCATCGATGTTTCATTGATTTTATTGATACCCAGCAATAAATTTTGCCTTAAGGAGTGCTCGAGTCATAATCCTTAAACGCGTAAGGTTTCTGGAGTTCTACTATTTGCACCTCCCAGGTCAGGAGGTGATCACCTCGAGCACCCTAACCTGATGAACTAAGAATAATTTGCATTTACATTTGAAGACACCAGGAGTGCAGCGGTTCTAACATCTTTGTTTCACTTCAGACTTTTGCCATCTCTGCATTGTTCAGGTAATGTGATGGTTGCAAGAACATTCCCATTGCCTTACTTCTCTGGGTAATTCCACACATTGCAAGGTCATCTGTTCATAGTGCTGTGTTACAGGTCTTTGAGCCTCATCGCATTGCTGTGCAATGCATGTAAAATGTGTGAACTGCCAACTGTGGCATGGGGTGGTATGTATGACAGTTTGGCCGGGAATTGAGTCACATGTGCAGTGATTTGTGTATCACAACAGACGCATGTATGCCTTCTTTACAAATGACATTTTTACATGTTCAAATGATGCTTGGCCTTTGTCCATGACAACTGTCACTCATTATCTGTTATGGCATTTGCAACAACATTTGTTACTGCAAAGTTCAGCCATTCTGCATTTATCAAATTGGTGAGACACACTAAAATGAGTGGTTTGTCTCACCTATGAACATACTGTGTGGTTTGTGTTACAACATTCACTGAGTACCATCTGAAGCACGCTTTGCTGCTGCAGAACACAGCAAGTCTGCTAGCTGTGCAGCTCTGCACTGCTCTGGTGCTCGAGGATAGGAAGTGTCAGACTTGTCCCTATAATACATTATTACACTGCATCACATTGCATTGCTGCATTAGTTGATTTATAATTTTGAGCCATGGCCCCATGTTGCTCATTGGTTCTGACAGCATGATTGTTACATGCTGAGACCTTCTAGTTGAGAAGATGTGAGTGACTTGATGTTTACATTGACAGTGAAATAAAAAGCAAAACAATGAATAGGTCAATACATTGTTTCTCATTTTGAACTTTGCCGATCATTTCAGTCAATTTGTCCATTAGTTCTGATCATTTAAGAAAATTAATTTGCCGCATTGTGGTTGCGTCAGACCAACTATTGTGTGTTGCCTGTCTCTTCCATCCTCCTCCTCATCCACCTCCTCATTTGGCTCAGTATCTTCAGGCTCCAAGTCCCACAGGACATTAGTTCTCACAAACATGTACAGGCATCTGAATCTGGACTTCATTAGACCAAATGACCATTCAACCACATTCCTGGTCTTGTTAAGTGCCTGATTGTAGGGTCTTTCTGGCTCCATCTGAGTATGTACAATTGGGTCCATGACCTATGGCTGCACACCATATGCTTGGTAAGCTGAAAGTAGAGAAAAAACAACTGTCAATGAAAATGCAATTTGTTATCAACACATTCCTGTCCATGTGTGTAATGTATACTGACTGACTCATACACATGTATTACAGTATTTGACAATATGTGGTTAAGACATGTCTCTTCCAATTCTCTCTGGCATTGCAAATGTTGACAATGCCCTGCTACCTTAGATCCATCCTACTGCTAACTTTCATCTTTGGGCAATAGATTTGTGTGATACATATTTTAAATGTTCTTGAGCTCTTTATGTTATGTGCAATCACTACATGTGCAAAGTTCCAAATTAGTGACCTGATTTTCTGCCATATGTTCACCTCTAGTTTTCCAATGAAAGTTGCTCCTTCTGGCAATCCTTCGCCGTTGGTAGGGTGGCTCGCCCCCGGCGGACCTACCGGTAGTAATATGTAAAGGAAAACGGGATACCGCCGAGCACTCGGTTCATGTAAAAAACACAGGATCCGGGTTCTTTATGCCAAAACAAAGAGGTTTATTAAATTCATAAACCTTGTGACGCGTTTCGCGCTCCACAGAGCGCTTGTTCACACAACGTTCTCGTAAACAAATCGTGCTTTATGGACACCATGGGCATTAACACATCCTCGACATAGAAAGCGGACTTAGTTTTGTGCCCGCCATCTTGGAATGGTTTTCAAAGTCCGTGAACATTTTGTATCAAACACATTGTAACATTGTTATAACCTTAATTACACATAGGTCTGAAACAATTCATTGTTGTTTACTGCCGCCAATATGTTTATAGAAACACAGAAACTATCAACCTCGTGTGTGAGTAAAGTGTGCGGGCGTCCTAGTGCATTCTGGTATTTTGGGTCAAGACTTATTCAACCCTTTAGTAATGCCTTATTGGATGAAGGAAATGTGTCCCCTACTTAGTATGGACTTCTTTGGTCGAGACATGTTTGTCCGGGTAATGGCTGGTTAGTGCCACTAACCAAAAGTCGGACTAGAAAATAACTAAAGGTTGACACATTCACTATGTACATCATGATCAAAGAAGGGATTACCTCCTGAGCATTACTCTCAAATGATGGAAATGCGAACTATACTGGCGGCTGGTTAGTGCCAATGAAAATACATATGCTGTGTTGTAATCCGTGACTGCTTCGTCATCACTACTTCAGTTAGTATCCTAGGCCGATAACGTTAGGTGTCTACAATCTACCTTATGCACGAAAAGAAACCTCATACCCTCAACAGTCAATCTACAGTGCATTAAAATAATAATCATAATAAACATAAAAACAAGTTCATCCATGTTGAAATATATACATTACACCCTGCGGTGGTAGATGGAAGATGAGTCACAGAGAAAGGTTTAGGGTCTCATTGTCGCAAGCCTGTGACCGAGCCCCTCCCTTCCTTCCTGTGAGAGAGAGAGAGAGATAGAAGAAAATTAGATCACATGAAAGAAGAAAAAAATGCTAAAATTCAACATGTTAATATTCACAGCAAGTGACATTAATACTACATGTATCCAAGTTCCACTGCTATCCTAAAATTGCATTTGTGTTTCTTCCATGGGACCAATATTCAAAGGAGGAAGGGCATTGTTGTGTTTCATTTGTGTATTTACTCAGTATGGAAGTGTATAGTCATCTCCTCATCCATGTTATCTCCATTCAGGTAACGAGTACAGAGATTAATGATGTATTTAGATTCTAGTTGTCTTAGTTTTAAGGTACGGTTCCCGCCCCTTTGCCCCAACGTCCCCTGTTCTATGATGTAAAAGGACAGTTTGGTTGGGTCAGAAAAATGGAAAGCCTCAAAATGTATGGCTATGGGATACTGTTTGTCGTTTTACTGTTGGCCCTTAGATGGTCTAAAATTCTTTTAGTGGCCATATGCGTGGTACTGCCCACGTACTTAAGGTCACATGGACAGACCAATACATATATGACAAACATGCTGGTACAGGTCAAAAATTGTTTGATCTCAACCATCTTGTTGGAACTGGGACACCAGTACTCTTTTATCAAGTGACTATTGTTGCAGGCTTTGCAGTGTCCACATGGATAAAAGCCACATAGGTCAATACCTCTTTTAAGTTTGTTATTACCTATGTCATTGTGTACTAGCAGGTCCTTCAGATTCTTACCACGTCTGTACGTTATACTGGGTCTGTTAGGTAGACTAGCACCTATGATGGGGTCCCCTTTCACGATGTTCCAGTTTTTCATTATACACTTACGACTTTGATCAGAGTTGCCATTGTAGTTCAAGATGATACGTGTCTCAGTTTCATCATTGTTAACTTGTAGGGGTGAGTTGGTGGTGAGTAAGGTCTCACGTTTGACTAAGTTGACCTTGTCACTACCCCTCTTAATGACCCACCTAGGATATCCCTTACTTAAGAATCTATTGGTCATTACACTCTCCTCGAGGAGGAAGTCAGATTCAGAGCTACAGTTCCTTTTGGCTCTGAGCAGCTCACCGTAAGGAATGCTCCATTTGAGATTCTCCGGGTGGCTGCTCAGACCATGGAGCAAGGTGTTTCCTGCTGTGCTTTTTCGATAAAAGATAGTATGTAATCTGTCTTCCCTAATCTGCACTTAGGTGTGTAGGTAGTCAACTTCTGTGTCACTTATATTGCATGTAAGTTCGAAATTGACACTGTTCTGATTGAGTTTGGCTATGAATTCAAGGGCTTGTTCCTTACTCCCTCTCCAAATGACAAAAATGTCGTCAATGTATCGTAGCCAAACTTTGACTCTCGGGAGATCATTGGTCAGCCTGCTGTCAAATTTCATGTCATTCTCCCATGCCCCCATGAATAAATTGGCAAAACTTGGGGCAAAACATGTTCCCATCGCGGTTCCATGTGACTGTACAAAAATTTCATCATTGAAAAGGAAGAAGTTGTTAGTAAGGCAATGCATTATCATATCTAAAATCATGGTGTTATGTTCCAGATAACATGTATTACATGTATGCCACTCACATATACATATGTCCTTATGAAACCACAGATGTTGTTGCTTGCATACATGACATTGACACAGCCTTTGCATTGTTCACTTCAGTTCCAACATGTAACTTGGATACTTATACAATTTTTTGTCATCCATCAGCTAATACATTTTGTCAGACAGGTAGTCATGGTGCACATGGATTGACTTATAGTTCTTGCAATGTGGGCCATCTTAATGTAGCTTTCTACTACAGGCCTCGACACAATACTTTTGATGTTCACATGTGTATATGATTCTAACTTGGAGGGGATTCTGTACTTCTGTGTCTTGATTCTGTCGGCCTTGATGTAACAAGTGAATGTTGGGATTGGTATTTTGACTACACTGTGATAAGTTGTCCTGGTTGCATTTTATTCTATTTTAATTACTGATGTATGCCGTGCTTGATAGCATTGTGTTTGACCTAGTGAGTTTAACATTGAGGGATTCATATGCAGGGAATGTGACCATCTCACAATCTAAAACTGGTGACCTATCATTGTGGTTGCATATGTCAATATGGCTTAATACCTATGTGCATGTGTGTCCCTAGACTGTTAGCATGGCTGAGTCATATGTTTGTATTGAACAGTTGGTTTGGCATTGTTACCCAATATGGACATTTATACATGAGTGGGGCCTACACTAACATAGCATGCCACAAATGGACTGTGCAACTTCTTCTTCCAGTGCTGTTCTCGAAACTCTGGTCAAAATACATGTATACTGCAATGTGTGATACACCTAATTATGAACACAGGATTGGATCACACACCATTGATCTTGTGGAGCTTCAACTGATACAGAGACTAGGTATGCCATGGAGGAGACAGTGATCTCACACTTATCTATTCTGTACAATTTGTACTCATATTGACTTGTCTTGTGTAGCACATACTCTGTTTCTTGATGTGTTAACCAGTGCAGATGATATCTTACCTTCCATTCACACAGTGTATGATGACACAATTCTTAATGCAGATATTCTGCCATTTCAGGATTAGTGAGCGAATGACACAAAGGAATATGATTGTCTACACATTGCAGTACATTGTTCCCACTATGTTCACATGACACTAAGGGCCAGATATTTTGCTAAGTGGCACAGTGCTGCGCTGCAAGTCACCCTGCTGCACTGCGTCAATGGGCAAGAGTAAGAGTGCACAGTATTTAGGCCATATGGCACATTCCTATCCTTTCACCCTGTGCTGGCGTACAGTGGGGTGCCTAGCACAAATGCAGGCACACTTGCACCATTGTGCAAGTGTGCCTGTGTTGCATGCAGGATGGTTTTAGTGCAGGGAGGGGAATTTTCCTGCATATAAACAGTCCTTAGAGTCATATTCCTCTATCTATGTGTACCACAGAATGCAGCACACATAGGAAGCGGAAGTGACTTGGATGACTTAAGTTATCTCTCCTTGTTACAAGTCACCAGGAGAGGCATATTTATTTGATGCAGTCCCAGGTTTAGCTGGCCTGGTATACATGACATGCATCCTAAACCAAATGAGCTGCATGGGTACACCCACACATTCCAACTACACAAATCCTTTAAAGATGACCCTACAATAAGAGAGCCAGTTAGCGTGGGTCCATGTCTCTAAGGCGGCTGTAAGTGTACGCCCTAGTTATTGAATAGAATGTTCGACCCACTGGTAAGGAGCTAGTGCTGGGAGATGCTGTGGCTGGATGGTAAAATTCAGTGCCTGTGATTTTGACATATTAATCTTGTAGCCCAACGCTAATTTGAACACCTGCAACTTCTGTACGACTGTAGGGAGGGTGGTTGTTGGTGCAGTCAGAGTCAACAAGAGATCATCCTCATAAAGCAGAACCTTATGTTCCTGTCCCCCAGAGAGGATGCCCGCTATATCCGATGTTTGACGGAGGCAAATTGCTAGGGGTTCGATGGCTAAGGCAAAAAGGAGAGGAGACAGGGGACACCCCTGTTGGGTGCCCTGCTGTTTTGGGATGGAGTCTGTAGATTTGCCATTAACCCGGAAAGAGGCTGTTGGTGCAGTGTAAGAAGCCATAATCCTACTATCCACGACCCGTCCCAGTCCTATCTTAATGAGGAAAGCACACAGAAAAACCCAACTGACCCTATCAAATGCCTTCTCTGCATCTAATGACAGGAGAAGGACAGGAATACCATAAATATGCATTTTTTCTGTCAGGTAGACAAGGCGTATAATGTTGTCTGGGACCTGGCGATGCTGAATAAAGGCCACCTGATAAGGATCGATCAGCGCTGGTAGGATGGGCTTGAGGCGGATAGCCAGCATTTCAGTAAACAGCTTGGCATCAATGTTTAATAGGGCTATGGGCCGGTAAGACAAACAGAGAGCAGTGTCCCTGGTTCGGGATTGAGGGTGACGTCTGCTGCCGACATTATAGGTGTTAGCCAAGTGATGTGAGTAAAGGAATAGATGAGCTCTAACAAATGGTCCTTTAAGGCGGGGAAGAAGATCTTAAAAAAGGAAACCACTAGACCATCTGAAGTTCCGCTACCATAAAGAGTTCTCTCCATATCTATTGCAAGGTGTGGTTCTAAAGGCATCCATGGGCACTCCCACAGGTAAGCATGGATGGCTGCAGGATCTTCTCCTCCTCTCCATGTGTCCCTACTTTATGGTTACTCAATCCCGGCGCCTAAGTTAAGCCCGTCTGAGCCCGTCCGCGACGGGCCGGGACAAGGGGCCACGCACTCTGCCCCTTCTTTGGTGTATACCTCAGCTCAACTCATAGCTCTTACTGCTGTCTCCTCACCTTCACCCTCACTTCTGCGACATCTTGACACATTTGGTATTCTTGTTTCTTCCCCTTCTCACCCGACCCCAGTCTCTCCCAGTCCCACTCCTTCCTTTGTCGACCCCGTCTTGTCCCCTGTCCCCCCCTTGCCCCTGTCCCCACTGTAGCTTCCGCTTATTTGCTTAATACCCGCTCTGCTGTCAAACATCAGACGGCACTCTTCAACCTTTTGACCACTGATTCCCCTAATTTCCTTTTCCTGACTGAAACTTGGTTCACCGCCGATTCCCTCCCCGACCTTCTAGCCATTCTCCCCGATACCCATTATGCCCTCCGAGCTGATCGTCCAGACGGTAAGGTGGGGGGAGGTGTGGCGATGATCATTCGGTCGACCCTCAAATTTCAACTTCTTAATCACCCCCCCATACCCAACGTGGACTACCTGGTGGCCCGCTCTCTCAACCTTTCTGCCCCCCTCACTGTTGTCCTTGTGTACCGTCCCCCTCAATCCATGCCTTCCTTTGTAGCCTCCTTTCAGGACCTTTTGGCCACTCTTGTGGTCAACAATTCCTCCGTCCTTCTGCTTGGCGACTTTAACTATTGGCCGGGCGACCCTAGGGAAGACCTTCCCTCGAAAGATTTTTCTGTCACTCTCCAATGTTTAAACCTCACATCTTATGTCTCAGTCCCCACTCACGCCCAGGGTCAGATCCTGGACCAAATCTGGTCCTCACGTCCTATTGTTTCGCCTCCGTTCATATCCCCATGTGTCTGGTCGGATCATTTTATTATTTCTTTCTCTATCCACTTGGGAGCGGTCGACAAGCCCCCCTTCCGAAAAACATTCTAGCCCGCAATTAGAACCGGACCGACCTTGACTCCCTCTCGCTCACTTTGGCTTCCTCTGCTCCTTACCTCACTAATCTTCCTCTCGAATCCCAGGTTAACGCCATTGGCACATGGCTTTCCTCCTCGTGCGATCTAGTCGCCCCGCTCAGAAAGATCAAGGCAGTCCGCCCCTATGACGCGCACAAATGGTTCTCTCCAGAGCTTAAAACACTCAAACTTGACCTCAGGCGGTCGGAACGCCATTGGAGACGGAACTACTGTCCCTTTCTGCGCGCCAAATATAAATTACTCCTCATTGAATATAAAAAAGCGATCTTAAAGGCTAAAACCGCATACTTCACTGAGAGAGTAGCTCTCTCGGCCAACAAATCCCGTGAAATCTTTTCTTTGGTTCACAACCTTGCCACCTCTGATCGCTCCACTCCTAGCTTGGTCCCCTCACAGTTCCTCTGTTCCTCACTTAATGACTTCTTCATCGACAAGATCGTGAAGATTAAGGCCAACATCCCTACTGTGGTTCAACCCCGTCCCACTTGTCCCTCCACTTGTCCCTCCCCCCTCTTCCTCTTTCGCTCTTTTCCCCCCCATCTCCACCGATCTATTTCTAAAACTTCTGGTCAAGGTCAAATCTGGCTCGCCCGTGGATTGCGCGCCGGCACGCATTCTTAAAACTCTTTTCACCAACTGTCCTGCCCCCCCTCTTGCTCTTCTTAATTCCTCTTTGGCTCTTGGTTCTGTCCCCTCTTCCTTTAAATCCGCTATAGTCCTCCCTATTCTAAAAAACACCGGTCTGGATCCCTCTCTCCCTTCTAATTTCCGACCTATTTCTCTTCTTCCCTATCTCGGCAAGATCCTTGAAGCCCATGTCACCTCCTGCCTCTCCACTTACATAGAGGAGAACGGCCTCCTCGCATCCCATCAGGCGGGATTCCGCCCGGGCCACTCCACGGAGCTGGTGGTCCTCGCAGTCTTGGACGAGCTCAAGGGGAAGGCCGACTCCAACCTCCCCCAAGCCCTGGTCCTTCTCGATCTGTCCGCTGCGTTTGACACGGTTGACCACTCCATCCTTCTCGACCGTGTCAGCGCAGCGGGCATTCGGGGCGCGGCCTTTGCCTGGCTTGCGTCCTTCCTTCGGGATAGGTCCCAGGCAGTTCATCTCCCCGGTTTCTCTGCCCCTCCCCGCCCAGTCACTTGTGGTGTTCCCCAAGGTTCCTCTCTCTCCCCCCTCCGTTTCAATCTTTATATCCATCCCCTCATCACTTCTCTCCTTGAGCTGGGGGTCTCTGTGTACAATTACGCAGATGACCTCCAGCTCGTTTTCGATCTTTCTTCTACCCCTGATTCTCTCCCCAAGTTTTGTTCCACCTTAGTTTTTATCTCTGACTGGATGAGCGCTAACCACTTGAAGCTCAATCCAGACAAGACGGAACTTGTCCTCACTAGTGGTCCCTCGAACCCTTGGTCTCCTGCACATTGGCCCCTTTCTTTTGGTCCCCCCCCTGTGCCCGCTCCCTCTGTTCGCACCCTTGGTATTAAAGTCAGTCATGACTTATCCATGCACAGTCAGATCAGCTCCGTCGTGTCTTCCTGTTTTCTGTCCCTCCGTTTAATTTGGAAAATCTCACGGTTCTTTTCCCCCGATGCACTCAAAACCATAGTCATGGCCCTTGTTACCTCCCGCCTTGACTATGTCAAGTCAAGTCATAAAATTTATATAGCGCACTACATACCCAGAGGGTCTCAAGGCGCTTAGGGAGGGGAGGAGGATTACTTGTCAAATATCCACGTTTTAAGTTGCTTTCTGAATGCTAGGTGGTTATGGGTAAGGTGAAGGTGAGTGGGAAGTGAGTTCCATGTTTTAGCTGCCAGGTATGAGAAGGATCTACCTCCCATGGTGGTCTTGTTGATACGGGGTACAGTGGCGAGGGCTTGGCTGGAAGATCGTAGTTGGCGGGAGGGGGTGTAGAAGGACAGTCGTGAGTTGAGGCATTCTGGTCCGATTTCGTAGAGTGCTTTGTGTGCGTGGGTTAGAAGTCGGAAAGTGATCCTCTTATTGACGGGTAGCCAGTGGAGGTTTTTCAGGTGACCAGAGATGTGTTCGTTACGCGGGATGTCTAATATGATCCTGGCTGAGGCGTTTTGGATTCGTTGGAGTTTTTTCTGGAGTTTAGCGGTAGTACCTGCGTAGAGGGTGTTTCCGTAGTCCAATCGGCTCGTGACCAGAGCATGGGTGACTGTTTTTCTGGTTTCGGTGGGGATCCAGCAAAATGTTTTTTTGAGCATGCGAAGAATGTTGAAGCAGGATGAGGAGACGGCGTTGACTTGTCTGTTCATTGAAAGTGAAGAATCCAGGATAACACCTAGGTTCCGTGCGTGGTCTGTCGGGATGGGTGCTTTTCCAAGGGCTTCCGGCCACCAAGAGTCGTCCCATGCAGAGGGGGAAGTGCCTAAGATGAGGACTTCTGTTTTATCTGAGTTCAGTTTCAGACGGCTGTGTTTCATCCATTCGGCAACTTCTTTCATTCCTTCGTGTAGGTTAGTTTTGGCGGTGCTGGGGTCATTGGTGAGTGAAAGGATCAGTTGAGTGTCATCCGCGTAGGAGATGATGTTGAGGTTGTGTTGGCGGGCGATGGCCGCGAGGGGGCTCATGTATACGTTGAAGAGGGTGGGACTGAGTGAAGATCCTTGTGGTACGCCGCAGATGACTTCAGTGGCCTCGGACTTGAATGGTGGAAGTCGGACTCTCTGGGTTCTTCCGGTGAGGAACGAGGTGATCCATTCAAGTGCTTTTCCTTGTATTCCGATGTTTCTGAGGCGTTGTAAAAGGGTGCTGTGGCAGACTGTGTCGAAGGCTGCAGAGAGGTCGAGGAGGATGAGGGCGACTGTGTCTCCATTGTCCAGTAGAGTTCGAATGTCGTCTGTTGCTGCGATGAGGGCGGTCTCAGTGCTGTGTTTTGCTCTGAAGCCAGACTGTGAGGAGTCGAGGGATTTGTTGGCTTCGAGGAAAGCGGCGAGCTGGTTGTTGACAGCTTTCTCGATGACTTTGGCCGGGAAAGGAAGGAGCGAGATGGGGCGGTAATTTTTGAGTTCGGTGGGGTCCGCTGTGGGTTTTTTCAGAAGGGCGCTGAGTTCAGCGTGTTTCCAGCTTTCCGGGAAGGTGGCGGAATTGAAGGAGCAGTTGATGACGTCTCGGAGGTGCGGTGCTATGACGGAGTCTGCTTTGTTGAAGATGTGGTGGGGGCATGGGTCTGTGGGGGATCCTGAGTGGATGGAGTTCATCAGACGGATGGTGTCCTCAGTGGAGATTGGGTTCCAGTCGTTAAGGGTGTTCAAGGGGGGTGAATGTTCAGCATATGGTTGGGTGGGTTGGTCGCCGGGTTGGTTGTCGAAGCTGTTGTGGATGTCTGCAATTTTGTTGTGGAAGAATGAGGCTAGGGAGTTGCAGAGAGCTTGAGAGGGGGTGATGTCGTTGGAGTTGGCCGAGGGATTGGTAAATTCCTTGACGATGTTGAAAAGTTCCTTGCTGTTGTGGGCGTTGTAGTCTAGTCGATCCTTGAACGCTGTTTTCTTGGCCTTTCGGATTAGTTGGTGGTGTATGCGGGTGGAGTTTTTGAAGGCGTCCTTGGTGCTGGTGGTTGGGTCTTTTTTCCAGGCCTTTTCAAGGGAGCGGCAGAGTTTCTTGTTTTTACTAAGATCCTCGTTGAACCATGAGGCCTTCTTGCTGCCAGGTTTGCTTTGACGTTTTTTCAGTGGTGCTAGGATGTCGGCGCTGTTGGATAACCATAGGGTGAAGTTGGTGGCGGCTTGGTCTGGGTTGGAAGAGTGGGCTGGGGTGTTTAGAAGGAGCGATGAGGAGATCTGGTCGCTAGTGATTTTGTTCCAGTTTCTTTGCAGAGTCGGTTGGGGGTGGTTGATGGGTTTCGGCTTGTTGTAGGTAAAGTGAACGCAGCTGTGATCAGTCCAGAGGAGAGCCGTAGTGTGGCTGAAGGAGACGTGATTGCTGGAGGTGAAGATAGGGTCGAGAGTATGACCTGCTATGTGGGTGGGGGAAGTGACCAGTTGTTTGAGTCCAAGGTTGGCGAGGTTGTCCAAGAGGGTGATGGTGTTGCGGTCGTTGTTCTTTTCAAGGTGAAAGTTGAGGTCTCCCAGAAGGATGTAATCTTTGGAGGGGAGCGCGTGTGGAGTGATGAAGTCCGTGATGTCTTCACTGAATTTTGCGCGGGGTCCTGGTGGTCTGTAAAGGAGGGTGCCTCTGAGTGTGGTCTTGGGGTCGATGTGGATCTGGAAGTGAAGGTGTTCAGAGTTGGCGAGATTGGCGTCAGAGCTGGTAGAGATGTGGATTGATTTTTTATGGACGATAGCGATTCCTCCTCCTGTGTGGCCGGTACGGTCCTTGCGTGTGATCTTATAGTCTTCAGGGATGGCAATGGTGATGTCTGGGGCGGAGGAAGCGTTCATCCATGTTTCTGTTAGGAAGGCGACGTCTGGAGAGATGGTGTTTAGTAGATTCCATAGGTCAATGGCGTGCCTGTGGACCGAGCGGGTGTTGAGCAGGATGCATTGTAGGTGGTTGGGGTCGGGAATCTGAGGTGTGATCGTAGCGGAGTTGTAGACGGTGCCGACGAATTTGCAGGAGTGGCAGGAGAAAGGTCCATGGGTGTGTCCGGGAGCGGCTTGGACGCAGTTGGGGGCGCGACCGGGGTTAAGGGCTAGGAGGGTGGAGGCATCGTAGGTAATGCGGGAGGGCTGGGCAGCGCGAGGGGCAGGGGGACTGGCGCTGGGCGCGGTCCAGGCGCGGACGGGCGTAGACGGGCTTACCTTTGGCGCACCTTCGGCGCGTATTGGGCGCGGTCGCTGCGCGTGGACGCTGCGCGCGGGAACTACTGTCATATATGGAGAGTGGAGGGGGAGGGGCGAGGGCGGCTCAGCTGGGAGGCGTGGCGGGCTCAAGGGAACGGAGCACAACAACAACAAAATCAAAATGGAGGGGAGGGCAGAGCAGGGCGCCGGGGGATATCACACAAACAATGCGCAGGTCCAATTCAAAGCAAGCAAGCAATGAAAATGCTGTATAATCCTGGCGCTATGAAATCACCAAACTTTGTCACAATGCAGCTTTTAAAAATACGATACCACGTTGCAGAGCGCAGACAGGGGAGCGATCACTCAAGGCAGAGGCGAGGAGTGAATCACAGCGCTGCGAGGTCAGAGGACGCTCTTTAATGCTAGTGGGAGGGCGGCTCAGCTGGGAGGCGTGGCGGGCTCAAGGGAACGGAGCACAACAACAACAAAATCAAAATGGAGGGGAGGGCAGAGCAGGGCGCCGGGGGATATCACACAAACAATGCGCAGGTCCAATTCAAAGCAAGCAAGCAATGAAAATGCTGTATAATCCTGGCGCTCTGAAATCACCAAACTTTGTCACAATGCAGCTTTTAAAAATACGATACCACGTTGCAGAGCGCAGACAGGGGAGCGATCACTCAAGGCAGAGGCGAGGAGTGAATCACAGCGCTGCGAGGTCAGAGGACGCTCTTTAATGCTAGTGGGAGGGCGGCTCAGCTGGGAGGCGTGGCGGGCTCAAGGGAACGGAGCACAACAACAACAAAATCAAAATGGAGGGGAGGGCAGAGCAGGGCGCCGGGGGATATCACACAAACAATGCGCAGGTCCAATTCAAAGCAAGCAAGCAATGAAAATGCTGTATAATCCTGGCGCTATGAAATCACCAAACTTTGTCACAATGCAGCTTTTAAAAATACGATACCACGTTGCGGGAATGGCCTGTACGTGGGCATACCTGCCTACGAATCCCGCCGTCTACAGGCCATTCAAAACCAAGCTGCTCGCCTTATCCTTTCCCTTCCTAAATTTTCTCATATCACCCCGGCTCTCAAGTCCCTTCATTGGCTTCCTGTCCATCTCAGATCCTTCTTCAAATTGGCCTGTCTAGCCTTTCGGGATCATTCCCGCTCTGCTCCCCTGTTCATCACTTCTCTCGTTTCCTCTCATGCCCCTAGTCGCACTCTTCGTTCCTCCTCTCTTTCTTTTCTCCATATCCCTTGCTTCCGTAAATCCAGAACGGGGGGCACCCGGTTTTCAGTCCAGGCCTCCCAGTTCTGGAACAGTCTGCCTCTCTCCATCCGTTCCATCCCCATCTACACTCATTTCCGCAAAGCCCTCAAAACCTTCCTTTTTTCCCAGGCATTCCCTTCCTAGTCTCCCTGGGTCTCCTCTGTTGAGTTCTGATCAGGTCCCCAGTGCCAGGAAGCCGCATTGCCGCAGTGCGCTCTATTAAATATTTTATTCATTCATTCATTCATTCATTCATTCATTCACTTGTATAGAGAGCCCGGTAATAATCTTGAAATGCTTTCTGCTTATCCGCTTCGAAGACTGGAAAGCCAGAGTCTGCTCTGCTGAGCTTGGCGATGTGGGAAGGGGTGTGTTGACAACAGAGGAGGCATGCTAAGAGGGTTCCCACTTTGTCCACCTCAGCATACTATGATTGGTTAATTGACAAGAGGGAGCATTCAGCTTTGTTAACTCTGTGTGCTTGCAACTGGCCGTGAAGTATCGCGAGCTGGCACTTGCTATGGCTTGAAGGGTTCCGTTTATCTAAGGCCTCTAGTGTCTTCATCTCGTCAATGAGTTTGGTTTCAAATAGGTGTGCTTTGTGCACTTGCACTATTGATATGGAGAAGATAACGCCCCATATTGTGGCTTCAAACCTATCCCTAGTATATGAGGAGGGGTAGCCAGTAGGGTGTTGAGTTTGAAGTATTCCTGAATCACATCATTGATGGCAGCATTAGCTACCGGATCATGCAATAAATGGAGTGGGAGTTGCCAGTGCTGGGAAGCATCTGGGGTGCCAGTCTAGGAAGACCAAATCAGCTCTATATGCATGTGGTCATAAATAGAAATGTCTGAAATGAGCACTGCCCCCATGCCATGGAGGAGGGCATGAGTAAAAAACACATAATCAGTTCATGAATGCAACTGATGCATGTGTGAATGAAAGGAATAATCCTGGGCTTCGGGTATAGGTATCGCCAAGCATCAACTAGGCCATCATCATTGATCTCCCATTTAAGCTGTGCTGACATGGTTCCCATGTCTTGAAAATGGGAGGAACTTCTGTCTAGCACGGGATCCCACACCAAGTTAAAATCTCCTCCCAGTACTACTTCCACTCGGGCCATACGGAGCTGATCCTGAAGAATCCTACGGAGGAGTGATACTTGCACCTGGTTAGGAGCATACACATTTAGGACCCCGCTCCGCTTTTCCACTGTGACCATTAGAAAGTGCCCTCCAGGGTCCTGCACCACATGCAGGATTTTGGTGTTAAATCCTACCTTAAAAAGGATACCCATCTCCACAGTGTTTCACTATGTGTGTATGCACAGTATTGGGAAGGATATTTGAGATGTGTCCTGCGAGGGCAATTCTCCTTGAGCAAGTGGGACTCCTGTAGGAAGATTATGTCTGGATCATGGTGAAGTAGGTAGTGCCATAACTGTTTTCATTTGTTGGGGGGAGTTAAGCCCCTCACATTAAAGGAGAGGAGGTTAGCTTGATTTAGGTACCCTATGTTTTAGCAACAAAAAAGGGGGAGACATTAAGATGCAGGAGCACTCTCGTGGTCATGGACTCACCAGAGTATGTAGACAAATCCATTGGAGGCAAAAATCTCAGATCAAGAACACCCCCTCCCCATGAATCCCTGAGGGCTGCTAAGTAGGATGGATCAAAAAGCCTGAAAAAGTAAATAGGCCAACGGGCCTAGCATGGTGGGGTCCTCAATTCTTGGGCCGGTAACGAAATTCCTCTAGATCTGCAGAGGTGTCCCTTCAGGTGGCAAAATGCCTCAATAGGGGGAAGAGGCCAGACAGGCAAAAAGGAGCAGATAGCAAAACACTCTATTTCCATGTCTCCACTCTATAAGTAGATCACAGAGTAATGCAGAGGGCAATAGAAGACCAGAATGTCAAGCCCCGTGTCCGCGGGCCCTGCAGAAGGACAACGTTAGTGGTTAGTACGACAATGTGTACAAGCTGCCATGTTAAAGTTGGTGCTGCTCTCCCGACTGGTTTAAAACCGGACCCGAAGGACATACAGACACTGTCAACAACCAGTTGGGCCTGGATGCAGTTGGCCCAAGGTGCGGGAACACAGTTGCTGTACTCCCGGCCCTCCCGCTTGCTGGCAACATCTGGGTACCCATTACCAAGGAGGTCACGATGCAACAAACCTACACCAAATTGAATTGAGCACAATTGAGGATGCTTTTCCTGACAGACACATGTTCTCCAGGGAAGAAGATGGAAGATTCCAGGGAGCCAAGTTCCTTGATCAGTTCAATTTGTGTAGAATACAGAGAGTGACTAGATCCTTGGTTCCGAGTTACCCCTTGGAACCACAGGAGTTTCCTCAGCTCACACTGCTTTTCAAGGTAATAACCCTTATGGCTAGGATGTATAGGGCATCGATAGCTATGCTCCCAGTTAGGATTGAGGGGGTACTTGCAGTCTAGGAACGGGTCTTGGGTGCCCCTCTTACTGATGCACAGTAGCAGATATGTTGTGAGCAAACACGTAGAATTTAATTCAACCATAAGCAAATTATATTACACTTTAAATTGCTATGGGGACCTTATGTCTCTCCTGACAAAGTTCACTGGAAGGACCCACTGCGCCTGCATACCTTCCCCAGATGTAGTGCACCGATGGCCGATTTTGCGCACATGGCTTAGACCTGTGTCAGGATGGCGCAATTTTGGTCTTAACTATTTAGTGAGCTATCGAAAATGACCGTCTTGAGCTTTCCCCCATGACCTATGGAGACACTGTTGGGGTATGTGCAAGAGATCGCTAAGCCATATAAGAGTTTCAGTGCAATTGCATTATTGTTAGCAAAAAGAGAAGTGGCAATTCACTGGGGGAGTTAATGCCCGCCAACACTGAAGGGCTAAATGTTCCGCAAGTCATATTGTAATACTACCAGTGGGATATATGCACATCTACAACACCCCGTGTCTAGGCCGCTTGATATCTGGCAGCCCTACAGGTCCTACTTGTTGGAACAGACATCTGTTAGCTCACAAACGGAACAGGATACCAGCTCACAGAGTGGCACGAGCAATTGAGGTACCAACTGGAGTGGGGTAAAAAGAAGTGAATAGGGATAGCATCCTTCTGGCCCAACAAGCCCGTCACGTGATGAATGCAGTCCAGAAGCAGCGGATGAGCCCACCTGGAGGAGTTCCATTGTGAAAGTAATAATATCATTGCCCTTTGCACCTCAAGGGACCCCCTGGAATCAGAGGTTATTTATGAGACTGTGGGTCTCCAAATCTTCTTGTTCGTTCATTTGGGCCATAAAGAAACCACAGAACAGTCTTTGGAGGATTTTCCCCTTGGCATATTATCATGAGGACACGTTTTGAAGGAACATAAAGGAAAAGATCACAGGTTTCCACTTTGGGGACTTGTAATGGGGCCTTGGGGGCCCACAGATAGCTGCAGAGGAGGACAGCCCCAAAGGTGAGGCCTGCTGGGAGGGCAAGGTCCAGAGGTCTCACTCAGAGTGGGGGCAGATCACCATTCATAGCAAGGGGACAGCAGGGGAGGTCTTCACTGGTACCCTGTGATGCCCACTTCTTGTCCAGAAACAAGTCTGCACCTGCCTGCCAGCAGGGAAAGGCCCCACCACCACCACCAAAGCAGACAACATAGGGGGCCAGGTTAGGACATTTCCCACAGTGCAGTCACACTCCACAGGCAGTGCTAAAGTCAGTGTGCACCAAAGTCCATACCCCTTCCGAAGAGTCCTCAAAAGTAAATCTGGGCAAAAGTATGAGAGATGGGTAACAGGCGTGATGGTCTCTCTGTGTGCAGTGAGCCCCCAAGTGTCTTCCGGCCACTCCCAGGACCACACATTATTTAGGCCATCTCAGGAGGGGTAATGCACAGTAAAGAGACTCCAGGCAGCATGTAGCAGGTGGGCAAGTCACTCACTTACCCATTGTTGAAGAAAAGAACCTCAGCATTGAGCAGCCCACTCTCACCCAGTCAGGGCAAGAGCAAAGGTTGATGCCACAGACCCCCCAGTTCAGATCAAGAGGCCCGAGCTAGGGGACAGTCGGCATCGCATCGATCCACTTTAGAGTACGTCACCATCTTAGGTCCCTGCTGTCTCTGTAATGCACCTCAGACTGGGAGACCAGTAAGTCAAGGGTCTGCTCAGGGGTGCTCAAGCAGCATCCCCACTGTCCACGCTGCATTTCTCCCACGCCAGCAGCGAGCAGCCTTGGGAATCCGCGGCAGCCGGAGATTAGAGTTGGCCCGTCCTACTACTTGGTGCGGCAGTAGGCCCCACCGGTGTCTCGAGGCCCCTCAAGATGGTGGGATGGGCAGCCTCAGGCCCATCAGCAGGTGCTGAAAGCAGCTCTTTCTCGAATACAGAGGCTCGTCACCTTCATTACTTACAATTAGCCCCAATAGTCTGTTGTCTTTGAGAAGCTATACTGCAGTAAGCCTCATGGGCTCAGGAGGTGTCCGTCCGCATGCTGAAGATCAAAATAGAAGGCACTCTCGGGCCCCGGTGACCAAGCCAGGCATCTCTTCTGACAGGAAGGTACTTAGCCATGCTACAATTGCCAGATCCCCAGACTCCAGGGATCTCTGGAGACATGCAGCAAGTGAATCTGTTGCGGGCCGGTTCTGCTAGGCACCCTATTTCCTATCCGTAATGTGCACAATGAACTAGGCACACCAGCAATCACTGTTTGCACTATTACTTATCCATTTAAATTGTCAAGCGCCTAACCTAAATCGGTATCTTTTTGTATTTTTTTATTCCAACCAGTATTCCCTCTTTCTTTTCTTTCTCTGCTCCATGGCATATACCATGTGTGGTTAACACGGCGCCTTCTGGATAATTGACAGGTCCTATCTCATTCCATTGAACCTGTATGTATGATGTGTAACAATATACTGTATGACAATTTTTCCTTATGGAAATTATGATGGTCCTCTCTATCTAATGACTCTGTTGTTTGATGTTCAACCCTCTTGACATCTATAGTTTCTATGCTTATCTTGTTACCCTTGTCTAACTTGGATGAATTCTGTTTTTTTTTACTATGTTATTACTTTTTCCTCCACAATTTTAAATTCTTTCTTGGGTATGGTTCAACCCTCTGCAATGGAACATGTACTGGCCTTTCTTGCTTTGCATATTGGAATTTGAATTTTGTACACATTGGGGATTATTTTAGTATTTTATATTACTTCTAGGCTTGAAAAAGCCCCGAGTCTGCATGTCACAAGGGGCAAAAAAGGTGCTGGCTGCACTTTTTTGCTTTACACTTTGGCCTACCAAAATTATTTGGATCAATAAACTGGACTTTATTTAGCAAAAACCTGTGATCTATTCATATTGGCTATCTATTAGGATATAGGATTGTCCACCATATCCTGTTACCAGCTCTTTACACCAATCTAATTTAGGTCTTTATATTTGATGGGTTATGAGTCCCACATTCGGGACATCTGGTTATAAGTGAACTATCTCATTGAAGGAGGACGGACACCTCTGGGACCTTCTATCCCTTATTCATATTGTACGGACCAGGGATGACTGAGGGCAGCCTGCTAGAACAGCATTGTAAAAGTCCAAAAAAAAGATGGCTAATGCGGTGGAGCAAGTCCTTTCAGCTGGGTCGAGTATAGTGCAAGTCTGGTATTTTTCAGTAAATGAAGTCAAAAGGTAGAATATCAAGCTAACCTGTTGATATGCAGGATGAATGAAAGCATTGGGTTAGGTGTAAAGCCCAATGGTTTTATTATGATGAGAAGTGACGAAGCAACACCTTCCACTCAGAGTTCTTCAAGAAGCATGGTACTACTGTAGAGCAGTGAGACATACCACATGATATCACCATTTTTACGAGATGTGGATTCCATGTTTACCACCTGGATAGTGAAGAACCCCTGCCTCATACATTGGCCACAGAAACCCATGCAACATTAAGAGGTTGAAACGAGTCTAAGGAGTCATCTCTGTCTAGACCTCCCCCTAAGATGAATATACACGACTCTCAAAACCTTTTATAATAGCTCCTTCTATGCTGCTGTGAAGGCGGAAGCCAGTTTGTTAATCCTAATCCAGATGGCAATAGTTGCTGTAAGCCAGCTGAATTAAAAACATCTCTCAACTGTTTTGCCGACTCATTTTCCTATTAAAATTGCCTTCAAATACTATTCAGTTTTCAACAGTGGCACTGACCTAATGTTCTTAAAGCACACTATTCACCTCTAAGTTTACCCAAAGGCCCCTGATGGATATTCATCCTTGCTTTCTTGGCACCTAGCAGTCAGGCTTATCCTCAGGACCCAAGTATAAAATATTGGCACAATACCAACCTCCCATCACACTATGCATGCCACAAAAAGACTCCACCCGTATGTATAAAACAATGGTATTTGTATTACACACAAACTGAAATCAAAACAGGATACACACTGTATATACATTTTACAGTTATATGCAATTGTCGAACTTTCCCATTAACAGCAGTACAGTATGAACATACACGCCTTAACCAGAGGTATTCATTCAATACAACCTTCCCCAATTTTGCATACCCCCAACAGTGGCAATGGTCAACCAATAACAAGTCTTTAACTTTGCCTGGTGACCCAGCCCCTAAGTCACTCAACTACAAGGCAAAGATTAGACTGGCTGAACCACCTAAAATATAAAGAAACAGTTACTTATTTTCGTCCATTCGGATTAGACCTCCAGGTGCTTAGTGGCACCTTGCCCGAGTGCGGGATCACTATCCCCCCTTAGACAAACGGTTGTGTCCCAGGAAGCTGGTGCCCTTTCAAGTCTTGAGAAATGTTTTCCCTCAGGTGGAGGCTCCTGACAGCCAGCAGTAGGTGCCCGAAAATAACAACAAAACCCCTTGGGCCCGTCACGATGTTCTCCACAACAAAGTACATTGTGGTGTGGATCCAGGGAGAGGGCGCCAGCAACTTTGAATGGAGGCAGCAATGTAAGACACCGTCAGTCTCCCAAGAGATCAAAACAGTCTCAACTCTGAACTCAGGTCCCCCAACACCCCTCGAACACCACACACACTTGAACTTCCCCTGCTACTCTTCAAACTCCTCATGTCCTGGCACCTCAAGCGGCTGCTGATCTTTATGAGCACCTTCCTCTGTACAGTGTGATGATGGTGTATATCAGGATGGTACTTGTCCCAACCGACGATCACTTCCACTTGTTTTTGCCACACCCTGCGTGGTCCTTTGCATCTCTTGGAAACGGGGTGATCCTTTGTGTCCCTAGGATCTCGCGGGCATGAGGCAGCCAACCGACCCTTGGAGAGTACTAAGGGACCCAGGCTATGGTGGTTGGCACTTAGCTGAATGCCAGCACATCTAGGCAAAATCCACTAAGTGGCAGTCCCCTTCCTATAGAATGACAACCTCCAGGCCACCACAGGTCTGTGGATAATGCAGTTGCAGTCCCTCCTGCCATCATGATTCCTACTATCAATGTCCCAACATCAAAACAGCATAGTGTGGTTCCAAATCCAAAAGTGCCTCTACTCTGTGAGGCCAAAGCCCCAGTAGTTATACCCATAATGGCCTTTGAAGATACAATCAGTTCAAGAGGCCACCTTTGAAATGCATATGCCCTTTCTAAATTTTGCACTGTCAGTCATACTACCCCTGAAGATATGATCACTATCTTTAGTGGGGGCCAAAACCCTGTCCCTTGAAATGCAGTAGCCAATTCCACCCCCACGTAACTGTCCCAGAAAGGCCCCTGAGGTCAGAGGTCTGCAGTTTCCCTTGAGCCACTAGTTTCTGGCCTTCTGTCAGGAATGCACAGATGTAACTGTCCCCCTACCCCCAGATGTGGACCGGGGACAGGCCGACAGCCACACAGAGCCATGAACATTGAAATGCCTACTTTCCCACATGTAATGTTGGATCCACTCACACTACCTGAGCGGACTGCAATTGCAAACTCATCGATATCGGCCCGAAGGAAATACTGCTCAATAGCCTTTCCCTACATACCCCCATGCTAAAAAAACAGCAATGGACCGCACACCGCTAGCCCCTCCTCCGGGTCGCCCCTATGCACTCTGGTATGTGCTGGTATGTGCAGTGCCTGAAGTTCAAAGAATTACTGAAAGTTCGTAAGTGGTTCACCTATGTAGGTGCAAGTAGATATCTTCCCTCATCAGCGGTGTGCTGTCCATTGCTGTTTTTTCTACAATACCCCCATGCTAATCCAATGTGAG
The DNA here is from genome assembly GCF_964261635.1 of Lissotriton helveticus. NCBI lineage: Eukaryota > Metazoa > Chordata > Amphibia > Caudata > Salamandridae > Lissotriton > Lissotriton helveticus. Next base: position 731,872,126 of record NC_136059.1, on the reverse strand, counting down.
AAGCAGTCCCCGTCGTACCAAACACACCATCCAGTGCCATTCATGACCCTTGCTTGTAACGCACATATGCACATGCCCTTGCTCCTCCCAACACCGCACCCTGTCACCAGGGAGTACTCCGATATAGCAAGAGACATGCAGAATCTTGGCACATAGTTTTTCAACTGCCAAGCTGATTAACAAGAACTTGTCCACACAGGCCCCACTCGGGTAAACCGGTGGCACGATTGATGAGCTACCTCTGTGTATGGCACAATCAGTGCAGCAGGTCCACAGAGGAGTATTCAAAGTATTTGCCCTGGGTATATGTCTTGTCCCTAAACAAGGGATTTACAGCTAACTCGAATCAGCCAATCACGTATACCCCAATCACCAGTATGTAAATGACTAGCACAGCACTTTGGTACTGAATGGCAGTGTCAAACGCATCCAAAGTCCTAAAGTTAGCATCTAAATCAGTGGAAAACTGAGAAAAATAAAAGCGAACAGTCGAGGGAAAACACACTCGAAAGGGCATTTACAACAAATTGTCTTTACCTTGGGCAATACCCCTAAATATATTCACCTGGCTATGATTCACCGTACCATGGTGCTTATTTTAAGAAACTAAAAAGCATAAAAGTCTGCATCATGTATGCCTGACAACTCTGGCTCAGACACATGCTTGCAGAAGTGATGAAATCACACACTGTAGGTCTTGGACCTGGAATTATGTTGTTGAATTCCAAATACTTAAATGACTACTCGCCCTTGACTCTATTACATCTAGGGACATGAAGAAATATACATTGATCTTCACCGCAGGTACTCTGGTGTCACATTACAGAAGTCAGTGTGTTGTTTCATCTGGATTTCATATGTTCCATGCACAATAACCTGTGTCCTCTTGCTAACCTACCCACCAGTGCCATTCCCATAACTCTCCCTTCCTCTTCCCCTCTCTCCCTTCCTCCTGTTTTCTTCCCTATCTATACTACTATTATAAAGAGAGAACAGAAACCTTTTGGCAAGGTAAACTCGGGAACCACAGCCCCAACCCACACACCCAATACATTGTTGGAATCCTCAGGGTGTGTAGATGGACATAGGTGACATAAAATAAAAATAAAACGTAAATTAAAAAATTAAAATTTCAAAACAAAGTAGTCCCCTAAAACTAGCGCCGGCCGCGACGTAGTGCTGACCGCGACCTAGATGTGCGTGATGACGACAGGCGGGGAGGAGCGGTGACGAGCGGTGAGGGGTGGCGGTGAAGCCCGGAGCTCGGGGAGGAGCGGCGGCTCAGGTAAGGCAAAGGCAAAGGCGAGGCGGGAGGCGGTCTGGGCAATGTCGGGGTGGGCGGGGGCCTGGGCGGGAGTGCACAGAAGCCAAAAAAAGGAGTGGCGGAGGAGCGGAGCCTCAGGTAAGGCAAAGGCGTGGCGGAAGGCGGGAGGGAGGCGGGCGGGAGGCGGGAGGCGGTCTGGGCAATGTTGGGGCGGGCAGGGGCCCGGGCGGGAGTGCACAGAAGCCTAAAATGCTGCCCCCAGCCCCCTTCTGCCCCGGGCAACGCCGGGGCGGGCTGCTAGTAAATTATATTTTGGAATGTGTGCTTACTAAAAAAAAAAAACTCTCATTAAGTCAAAACATCCCAGAACTTCTCTAAGCTTTTCTGAATCTTTCCTTAAAATTCAGCATTCAGGTCAAGATTTTTGCAGATTTTTTCAAAGAAATGCTAATAGCCCTGAATCACCTCCCTTGTAAGCTCATGAATATCGGCAAACACCATTTAAAAAATATCTTCCTAATTCCACCATTTCTCATTTCCGTTTCGAATGGTGTCTTCCTCTGATCGTATGTAAAAATGAACTTCCGATTAAGTTCTAGACGTTTTCGGGAGTTTAACAATTAGCGTTGTTACTATCTCGGGTTTTTCAAGGTCTGGCTGGCGTATATTCAGAAAATACTTTATTTGACGCATGAAAGAACCATAAAAGATTGCAAATACAAATTTCATTTAAAAACGAGAAAACCCAACAGGTCCACAAACACAGATAATTATACATTACAGTCATTAGTTAATATTTGCTACGAATCTTAAAAGTTATAAAAAGAAAGTTTAAAAGACAATATTTGATTTCAGTTGTTTCTAGGGAAAGTAAATATTCGAAAGCTAATTTGTGGTTTCTAACACCAGTAGCAAGTACAAGTGGTCGAATAAACCGTTTCCTCCGGGGAGTCTAAAAACGGCAAAATAAAATAAAATGCATAGGTGCATATTATCAAGACAGGCGATAAAATTATCACCGCTTTAGCGGACGGCGATAATGGGCTTGATAATATGCTCTATGGAATTCCAACTGAAGCCCATGTTAGATAGATGTCCTTCACATTGGAATCTAAAAATGGCATCATTTGATTTCTGAAATTGAATCGTTCTGATATTTAAAGCATGTTTCCAATTAAAATCAGCATCAAATAGTACCCCCAGATAAGTAAAATACGGAACTTTTTTAATTTCTTTAACCCCCCGTAAAAATGTCCTTGTATTAGAATGTTTTGGGCCACATGGCTTTATAAAAGATTTCGTACGATTGACTTTTAAACTCAGATCATTCATAAAAACATTAAAAGATTTGAGCAGTATTTGTAAGCCATTTACTGTCCTGGCTATCAGGACTACATCGTCAGCGTATAGCATTATGGGGATTTGACACATGTTTAATCTCGGGATGTCCTTCCCCACCTCACAGAGTAGATCTACCAGTCCATTTATATATAATAAAAAGAGAAAAGGGGCCAAAATACACCCCTGCCTTACCCCTATATCAGAGGGGAATTCTTCCGTTAAGTCTCCTCCACTATGATAGTGTAATGAGGCTGAGGTGCATTCATTAAGTCTACTTAACAGAGTAATAATTGCATCATGGATCCCCATTTGTGACATTATGGACCATAATTTACAGCGGTTTACGGTGTCAAATGCACAGGTTAAGTCCATAAAAGCTAAGTAAATACTGCCCCTTTGGGCTTCAGTGTACGTTTTTAATGCCAGGTTTAAAGTTTGTTCCACAGTGCCCAGTCTGGGCCGCAATCTGAATTGTTATATCGAAAGTGCCTGGTGTTCAAGTGCCCATACTTCCAATTTAGCCAAAAATACCCTGCCTAAGATTTTAACTGAGCTATCCAGCAGGGAAACTGAGCGATAACAATGAGGCTGGGAACTATGATAGTTTCTTGCCAGGTCTTGACTAATGGACCCACTATTCCTGCCTTAAGGAAGTTTGTTATCGACGGGGCCCAAAAATCTGGAAAAAACTTATATAGATTGACCGGGATTCTGTCCGGGCCCAGCACTTTCTTTGGGAGGCTGTTGTCTAGGGCCAACATGACTTCACCCGCCTCCATTGAATCACTTAGAGCATTAGCCATTCTCCTGTCATAATCAATTATTGGTCCAGATGGACCCTTTACTAATCTTTGCTTTGGTGAGAAAATGTTTGAGAACTGATTAATCTAAGCTTCAGCTGGAACTACAGTGTCTATATTAGTCATTTCCTCACCAGTCATAGAGGATGAGTTTACCACTTCCCAGAATGCTGTTGAGGCTTGAGGCAATTTTTAAATCTTCCCAAGCCTTATCCTTCAAAAACTGTTTCCTTTCCCCGATACCCCTCTTATAACCTTTCTTGGCTTTTGCTATTTTGTTCTTGTCCCTGTGGGTCTTTTTTAGGGCTAACCATAGGATCTTATGGGCTTCAGAGCAGCTCTTAATAAACCATCATGGGTTCTCAGGAACATCTCCACTGGGTATGGTTGATTTGACTGACATGGTGATATTTAAATTTACAAAACCCCCATGACATCTTCGGGTGGAGCAGAGTCTGAGAGCACTGTTTCAATGTCAGCCTTATTATTTTCCATGAGATCTGTGAGGAAAGACATTTCGTCAACCTTTTCCCCTTTTAATATTTAACCCCTAGTTTCTATTATATGCTACCCTGGGCTTTGTTTTCTTATCCCTTTTCTGCTCGCAGATACATTAAGGGTTAAACAATAGGGTTTTGGTCACTCACATAGCTTGCCTTAACTATACAGCCCTTACACAGGTGTGATAACTCTTCTCTTATCAAGATGTGGTCAATAGTCGAGGAAGATATCGGGCCCACATACGTTTTAATCTGAGGACTGCTTGCCACTTTCAGATCTTGTGCACATTTCAGATTCTTAGCAACAGCTACTCTATTTAGTGAGTCACCATACTGTGTGTGTTTGAAATGCTTCAAGGATTGTTCCCTATCATTTATTTATTGTATAGGTTTTGTAGAGTGCTTGAATGACCCCTGAAGGGGTATCTCTGCGCTGTGACAATGCTACAGGGAGGCTGGTGGAACAGTTTTAGAACAGAACGGTTTTGAGAAGCTTTCTAAATTGGAGATAGTCAGAACATTGTCTCAGATAGATGCCACAAGATTCTTGCACCCGTGGGTCCCAAATTCTTATGTTAAAATCCCCTGCCCAAATTGTTTGCAAATCCTTAATATGATTATTCTGGTCCGGGGTTATAGCATCGTCTAGGTCATCAACAATACCTGTCGCAGTTTAGTCAAAAATATTATAGTAGTAATTAATTAAAAGCAGGTCAAGTGACTTGGATATTGTAATTAAAAGCAGTTGATAGTATTGAGATTTACACAAAACTTTGACTAAAATATTTGTCAAATGGATTGATATAAAGGTAACTAAACCCCGTTTGGCTCGACCTGCTCTTGATGGAACAGCAGGTACATAAAGCAGACAAAACCATCAATATGTATGCATAGTACTAATTTAGGCAGTTCTATCTTTGCGCATTGCAAATGATCCTATTGTCCTGAGGCAGAGCGAATATTCTTGCTGTGGGTAAACGAATGTACTGGAAAGATCTTGTGCCAGAATATCGTAGTCAGATCATCAACAGACATAAATTACTGTTAGACTTGGCATCATTGGCATGGGTTTCCCCTGTATTTTTGCCTTTGCCTCCTGTGTTTTTGCTGTCCGTTGGACTTCTTTTGGCTGGTCTAGATGCTTTGGGAATGGATTGATGATTTCATGATTGGCATATTTGATTTACTAACCAGTCCCTAGTATAGTGTACTGGGTGTGCACAGGGCATGTTAATCAAATGCTGCTAGTGGGCTGCAGTCCTGAGTGTGCCACCCACATAAGTGGCCTGTAAATGTAACTCAGGCCTGTCATTGCAGAGCTTGTGTGCAGTTTGGTACTGCCATGTCGACCTGGCAAGTACCCCTACTTGCCTGACCCTAACCTTCCCTTTTCTTACATGTTAGTCACCCCTAACGTAGGCCCAAGGGACCCCTATCAGCAGGGTGCAGTGTATGAGATAGGTAGGACATGCCCTGAACACCATCCACTCTGGCTCACCGTCAGACCCCTGCCCCCACCACATCTTCAACAAAACACGCTCCAACATCGCACCCCTACTCCGCAAGATAATCAACAACTCCTTCGAGACCGCCACCTTCCCGTAGAGCTGGAATCACGCCGAGATCAACGTCTTACTCAAGAAACCCAAGAAGGACCCTAAGGACCTCAAGAACTTCCGGCCCATCTCCCTACTCCCGTTCCCGGCGAAAATCATCTAGAAGATTGTCAACAGGCAACTGACCTCCTTCCTTGAAGAAAACAACATCCTGGACCCGTCCCAATCCGGATTCCGCAGCAACCACAGCACCAAAACAGCCCTCATTGCTGCCACCGATGACATCAGGACCCTGCTGGACAACAGAGAAACTGCGGCCCTCATCCTCCTGGACCTTTCGGCCGCCTTCGACATCGTCTGCCACCACACACAGGGATCAGCAACAAAGCCGTGGACTTGTAGTGTAGTTCCGATATTCCCAATAGGCTCTGCGCATTGGAATATTATATCCTATAGATTTGACGTAGGACTTATGTCAATAGGTTTCTATCGAATATACTAAACTTAATTGCTTGTGTGCCAGCTAACTCAGAGGTCACTAGAAACTTTCTCAAATACACAAGAAGGTATTCGTTTCTGACAACCGCATAAACATGACGACTTTGTTTCCCAAGAATAAGAATATATCTCTCAGAGTCGTGGAAACAATAGATAACTAGTTCACTCAGTCAATCGTGCATGCTTCGTTTCTACAGAGTTGCAGAGAAATATTGAGACGGGCATTTTCAATAAAAAGGGTTTATTGAACAGTCTTCTTTCTTATGCAAGAGAAATGAACTGCTACAATCGTTAGGCAGACTGAAAAGTATAATGCGTACAGCGTAAACAGTAATATGAAATAATACTGTAAGAGCATTGTATGGTAAGCCATATGAAAATACATACATGAATAACATAGACTAAAATACTCAACTGGTGCTTATAAAATACGCCTACCCCAATGTACCTAACCTAAGTCTAGTACGAGGGAAGAAGTTAGTATTGTTTAGCATAGATAAAACCCAAACTAAGCTACCCTTTGAGCAACGCCGCACTAAGGCCCCAGAAGTGCAGGAAATGGAGCCTGCGTCACAGTCTAGAGGAGCGGAAGGCTCGTTTTACGCCGACATTAAAGCCCTGCTGGTAACGATGGAGAAGGGCCTTCAGGACAGCATGACATCCCTGGGCTCCAAAATCGACGCACTTTCCTACCGCATGGATCGCATGTCGGAAAGAGTTGACAAACATGCGGAGCGCCTAGATATGGAGGAGAGGCGCATAACAGAAGTGGAAGAGGCACAATCGGAGCAGGACAAAGTCCAAAAGCAGCATGACAGGATACTGCAGGTTATCCCAGACAAATCGGAGGATTTGGAGGCCCGCGCCCGCAGATCGAAAATACGAATTACGGGAGTGTCGGAGACTACTCAGACTGGTAAGATGGAACTATTCGTTGAGAAGCTGCTTACCACGCTGCTGGGGGATGAGGTATTCTCGCCAATGTTTATCGTAGAGAGGGCGCACCGCACGCTGGGCCCGCGCCCGAAGCTGGGTGCTCCCCCGAGACCGATCATCGCCAAGCTTTTGAACTACAGAGATGGGGACACAGCCCTGCGTATAGCCCGAGAGAAAAAGACACTGCAATACGAGGGATCAGACATCTCTTTGTATCCGAACTTCACTGCGAAGGTTCAGGAAGAACGAAGACACTTTGCTCCTTACAAGAGGCAGCTCCGAGACCTCGGGCTAGACTATGCCATGCTGTATCCAGCAAAATTGAGAATTAATCGACAGGGCCACTCTGTCGTAATTTGGCAGCAACCGAGTTAGCATTTAGCTCAGCTACACAAACTTTTATCGTTAACTTGACCAAACGTGCGGGGGCCATTTTGTATTTCCTGGCTTCCATTTTGTATGAACATGCAGCCTCGTGGTCGGCATGCCCATTTGTCCTTCCTCAGTACCAATGACCATTTACTTTGCCCAGCAACAGGCTATTTTTAGCACTGGTCCTCACGCATGCGCACTCGAACATTTAGGGTAATGAGCGGTCACCTTTTAGGAATGTTCTCCGAAACTGACCAGTGGTACTAAACTCCTCCCACAATCAATCAATCAATCAATGACATTTATAAAGCGCGCTACATACCCGTAGGGTCTCAAGGCGCTGGGGGGGGGGGGAAGGGGAAGCCGCTACTGCTCGAACAGCCAGGTCTTCAGCTTCTTCCTGAAGGAGAGGTGGTCTTGGGTCAGGCGCAGGTCGGTCGGGAGGGAGTTCCAGGTCTTGGCGGCCAGGTAGGAGAAGGACCTTCCTCCTGTGGTCGCTCTTCGGATGCGGGGGACGGCGGCGAGGGCGTGGTTGGCTGATCGGAGGTGGCGTTTGGGAGCGTAGAAGTTGACTCGGCTGTTGAGGTAGCTCGGGCCTTGGTCGTGTAGGGCTTTGTGTGCGTGGGTGAGGAGGCGGAAGGTGATTCTTTTGTTGACGGGGAGCCAGTGAAGGTCCCTCAGATGTCCGGAGATGTGGCTGGTTCGTGGGATGTCGAGGATGAGTCTGGCTGAGGCGTTCTGGATCCGCTGGAGTCTCTTCTGGAGCTTGGCGGTGGTGCCGGCGTAGAGGGCGTTGCCGTAGTCCAGTCGGCTGGTGACGAGGGCCTGGGTGACGGTCTTCCTGGTCTCGGTGGGGATCCACCAGAAGATCTTCCGTAGCATGCGTAGGATGTTGAAGCATGCCGAGGAGACGTTGTTGACTTGCCTGGTCATGGAGAGGGAGGAGTCCAGGGTGAAGCCCAGGTTGCGTGCATGGTCTGTCGGTTTGGGTGCGGTGCCCAGGGCGGGAGGCCACCAGGAGTCGTCCCAGGCGGAAGGAGAGGAGCCCAGGATGAGGACTTCCGTCTTGTCCGAGTTCAGTTTCAGGCGGCTGGTCGTCATCCACTCGGCAACCTCTTTCATCCCTTCGTGCAGGTTGGCTCTGGCGGCGGCGGGGTCGTTGGTCAAGGAGAGGATCAGCTGGGTGTCGTCGGCGTAGGAGATTATGTTGAGGTTGTGTTTGCGTACGATGGCCGCGAGGGGGCTCATGTAGACGTTGAAGAGGGTGGGGCTCAGAGATGATCCTTGGGGGACGCCGCAGATGACTTCGGAGGCCTCTGACTTGTACGGTGGTAGGCGGACTCTCTGTGTTCTCCCGTCGAGGAAGGAGATGATCCATTCCAGCGCCTTGTCCTGGATTCCGACGTAGCTGAGGCGCCGTACTAGGGTGCGGTGGCAGACCGTGTCGAAAGCCGCGGAGAGGTCCAGGAGGATGAGGGCCGCTGTTTCTCCGTTGTCCGTTGTCCCACATGTTGGCTGTGTTCCAAAAATGGCCTTATATGTACCTAAACTGTGCAAAAGTATACCACCTACCTTTTTATTACTGTTAAACTTGTATAAAAGAGGTCACGCACCGATGTTCGGTGTGATACTTCTTGCATTACCGAAGGGTGCTGTAGGAATGTACCACCACCCCATGGGGTCTTAATAAACTTGTCTTTTGCATTTCCAGTTTCCGTGCCAACTTCTATTCTATGGTGTTCGAGAGTTTTTGCAGAGTATGTAGACCTGACGAAACCCAATACCACAACTCGCACATCTTCACGGACCCTAAGGACCTCAACAAGGCATTGAAGGTTTGGACTAAGGAGCGCAGGGGTAGCCCCAGGAGTCAGAATGATGATGAGGAACACAGTAGCCAACTGGAGAAACAATACTAGGAATGTTACCTGGAATTGTAGTTGTGCCTCAAGCAGGGACTTGGTTGTTCACTGGGCGCCCTGATTCGGACTCAGGGCTTGGCAATGCCGCATGAAGATTCCGGGCTCCTGACTGCACAATATCCGTGACTTTGAGGGAGGGGCCGTGGGAGTCCGGAGGATTCGACATATTGGTGAGATTGTTTCAATTTACCTGTTGTTGCCACACTTAGACTGCATGCACCTGCTCGGCTGCTCTATGTCACACACAAGCTAGCATGGATCACGCACCTGACATGGCCTGGTGCGTTCCGGGCGGAGGTCGCACCAACCTGTAGATGTGTTATATTAATCCCGCAGTACCCTGACGGCTCGTGCTGGGATCATCATCTCTGGTGGTGGCGACGGGGGAGATGATTACGCTCTACCAGCTGAAGTTAAGGTTAATACACCTGGCAACCTCGGCCCTTGCGCTGTGTGCACTGTTGGCCCCCTTTGGGGTCTTTCTGAGTTTACTAGGGGAGCATTGGGAGGGGGACATTGACATGCTAGGCCAAGTTGGGGTTGGTCTGCTGTGGGTGGGGGCTGGAAGGGTTCTGGGGAGAGTGAGTGGCCGAGTTGGGGTTGGTCAGCGGAGGGCGGGGGTGGGGAGGTCAAGGGGAGGGGGAAATCTTGCTCTGCTAGGAAAAACAAGGAGGGTAAATTGCAACAACAGCCAGTGTAGTCATGTTTGGTAGGAATTAGTTACGGGATTTTTGGGGAAATGTTCAATCTGACTTTGCACTCTGTGACCATAGCTTGCACTGATAGAACCTTGCAGTTTTCTAGCCCAACCGTATGGCACAATGGCTGACACCACCACAGATGGGGGGACAACCCACACGCCTAGACTATAAGCTATCACGTGGAACGTACGCAGCTTGAATGACCACCGCAAAGTCAGGAAGGTCCTCAGCTACCTGCAGCGCCAACACATAGATGTGGCCCTGCTTCAGGAGACACACCTTCCTACGCACAGTCACATGCTCAGATGCAGAGGATTGGAGGGCAACATCTCTGCAGCAGGGTTTACTTCTAGTTCTAGAGGGGTTTTGACATGGGTAAATCCTAAGTCCAAATTACAGATGCAAACACTGGAAATAGATGCTGATGGTAGATTTGCTATATCAAGATGTTACGGCCCTACCATAGATTTTACAGTTGTCAATACCTATGGCCCCAACTTTGATTCACCAGAATTCTACAAGACTCTAGCTGCCAAGGTCAGGCGATTTGACCAAAGGAACTTACTGTTATGGGGAGGAGACTTCAACCTCACTATCAACCAGTCCCTAGACAGGTCAACTGCTCCTCCTCGCAGACCTGCAGCTGCTGCCCTGGAGCTGCAGAGTGCAATAACTTGCCTGGGCTTGGAGTAAGTATGGCGGTCGCGAAATCCACACCAGGGAGGATACACGCACATATCCGCATATCACAACGTCCATACTAGGATAGACTACTGGCTTGCTTCCTCCTCCCACTTGGACCGCATAAGAGACTGCAGGGTGCTGCCCAGAACATTTTCTGATCACTCACCAGTGCTGCTGGAATTACGCATTACAGGCAAATCCACACCGCCATTTACATGGAGGTTCCCACCTAACTCTCTACTGGACCCAGTATTTAAGGGAGAGCTAGCGGAGGCCATCGATACATTCTTTGAGCAAAACATAGGCACGGTTGAGAGCTTCCAGGTGGTCTGGGAGGCCTTCAAGGTTTATATCCGGTGAGTTGCGATATCAAAGCACTCGGGTATTCTCAAGGCTATTCAGCGGAGGTTGGCGAACCTTGAGGAACAACTAGAGGGACTGGAGCGCAGACAGGGTGGTTATGCAGATGACGCTGTGAGTGCGGAGATTAAGACCCTGTTAGCGGAATATCATGACGAAGCAGACAGAGAGGTCAGACATATGAGCAAATACTCCACAGCTAGGATATATGGTGAGGGGGAGCGGCCGAGCGCAGTACTGGCTAACCTCATGAAGGGAGCAAGGCGGCGCCAGCTAGTCACAGTGGAGAATAATGCCTCGGGAGATCCGACTACAGATGATAGAGAAATAGCTGAGGTCTTTAAAGGATACTACTCTGACCTGTACTCATCTAAAAGCGGAGATATGGAAGAGGAAATTAATGACTATTTGGGGCACATAGACATCCCTACATTGCAAAACTCTGACAGGGAATTCCTCATGCATCCTATAGAAAAGGATGAGATTCTAGAGGCGCTGGCTAGCATGAAATCGAGCAGCGCTCCGGGAGCTGACGGAAAAAAAAATAGAAAGTATTGTTTAGCATAGGTTTTGTTTTACCAAGAATCTACCAAAGGTTTCTCTAGGTTCTAATCAGCTCCATACCTTAGAATGAAGGAGGTCTGGTATCTCTGTCTCGGGGACTCGATTTCCCAACACAACTCAGGGGGAGCCGAAAACACTGGAGCTGGATTCTCGGCAGGAGAAAGGCAGCTTCCTGATCAGTGCGTCAGCTTGAGAGTCGGCTTCCTTCGGCACTTGCTGTAGCGAGCTTCGTCGGGCAAGTAGGTCTTCGAACTGCACCGAACCACCGTATCTTGCTATAGCAAATGAAGGTATATTTATACCTTGAAGGTGTTTAGGAATGCCATAGTTTGACGTAAAGTCGGGCATATGAATGTTATAAATGAACTCCTGGGGAATTGTTGTTCATTGAAAAGTAGCTGAGTTCTTGAAGAAATCAATATTCAAGCAAGGGGAAGTTCCCTAACAGCTTAAGCTGGTTTTCCAAGAAATCGTTGTGACGTTTGGTGAACGGATGGAAGTAGCCATGCCTGTATTTGGGTAGCATGGGCTATGCCTAAATAAGGGATTGATTTCTATGCCTCTATAAGGGCAATGTGAATTGTACCTATATAAGGGCATGAATCTGGAAAATGTAATCGGAGCCTAAAATGCCACACAACAGACTGGACCACCTTCTTCCTCAGCGGCAGAACCCAGAGTGTCCGCCTCCCTCCATTCCAATCTAAAGACACCAAGATCATCTGCGGCATTCCCCAAGGATCATTCCTCAGCCCGACACTCTTCAGCGTCTACATGGCACTGCTTGCCAACATCGTCCAATCGCACAACCTCAACATCATCTCATACGCCGACGACACACCTCTGAACCTTTCCCTCACCAAGGCCCCCACCACTGCCAAAACCAACCTCCATGAAGGAATGAAGGCCGACGCCGAATAGTGGAAGAACAGCTGCCTGGATCTGAATTTAGATAAGATGGAGGTCCTCATCCTCAGCTCCACCCCTTCCACCTGGGAAGATTCCTGCTGGCCTGCCGCACTGGAAGCTACACCGAGGCCCACCGACCATGCAAGCAATATGGGGTTCATCCTGGACACATCGCTGTCAATGACCCAGCAAGTCAACGTCTTCTCCTCCTCCTGCTTCAACACCCTCTGCATGCTCCGCAAGATCTAGAGATGGATCCCCACAAAAAACAGAAGGATGGTCACCCAGGCCCTCATCAGCAGCAGACTGGACTACGGCAACGCCCCCTACGTGGGAACCTCAGCCAAACTCCCGAAACGACTACAACACATACAGAACGCCTCTGCATGCCTCATCCTCGACATCCCCCGCCACAGCCACATCACATCCAACCTAAGAGACCTGCACTGGCTCCCCATCAACAAGAGGATCACCTTCAAGCTCCTCACTCACGCTCACAAGGCACTCCACAACACCAGAGCAGCATACCTCAACGAACGACTCACCTGCTACACCCTGCAAACACTAGGGCTGCTCCACTGACCTCACCCTCGCCACCGTCCCCCGCATCCGATGATTGACCACCGGTGGCAGATCATTCTCCCACCTTGCCGCCAAGACATGGAACACCCTCCCTACCCACCTGCGGCAGACCCAGGACCTGCTGACCTTCAGGAGACTCCTCAAAACCTGGCTGTTCGAGCAGTAGCAGCACCCCCCCAGCACCTTGAGACCCTACTCATGGGTGAGTAGTGCGCTCTACAAATGCATTGTTTGATTGATTGGCATGTCCTGACAGTGAAATACTGTCAATTTAGTTTTTCTGCTATTGCTATGCAACCTGTACCCGTAGGTTAGAATGGGGAGTTTGGTTATAACATCTTATAAACATAACTACCTCTGGGAACAAGGTAGGAAAATAAAGTTTAGTATGCCTTAACTCAGAAAGTAACAACGTTTAGTGAGTGTGATTTTTACATTCTGTGTTTGAAAATACCACTTTTAGAAAGTAGGTATTTTCTTGATTAGCCATCCAGTGTAATTCGGCTAGGATGTGTATTGACTGGCTTTGGATTGACAGGGACAGGGGACGTGCAGTTGCTCCAGAGAGTCTTGATGAGTGAGGGCTGGGCTGAATAGACCTGGGCTGCATTTAGGGTAGGGGGAGGAGATTTCCTTTCACCTGAATGAGCCAGGTCTTCCTTCCACAATGCTGTCTCCACCTCCTGCGAGGAAGCTGCACCAGAGAGGACAGAACTGGCTTTGGCTGAGCATAGGGCTTCTCTGCCACCAGAGAACAAAGGATTTTGCTGTATAAATATTGGGACCCAGACCCCAGAACTTTCAATCACTTTTGGACTTCAAGAGGAACATCTGCCAAGGAGAACTGCTGGAGAAACTGGTGTAGGAGTACTGCCCCTTTGCTTTGTGCTGTCTGCAGTGTGGCCTGCAGTGGCTGTTTCTGCCAAGGAGAGGAACTCTATGTGCATCCTGCTTGAGAAAGTATCTCTAAGGACTTGAAGTAGAGCTTGCCACCTGTTCAAGAGGTCTCAAAAATAGCAAAGACCTTACCGTCCTTCTGGGCACCGTCTCTGGAACCAATGGTTTCAGTTGCCGCAGAAGAAAAGAGCAACCAACTCTGTCACCGAGTCCATCGCAGGATACTGTGTCCTGAAGGCACTACAGAGAGTACCGCCTGACTTTGCCGTGCAAACCCGGGTCTCACCGACTCCGTCAATGAGCTGCTGCTTGCACCGCTTCCTGTGGGCACCGCACTCTGCACCGCTTCGCTACACAGACATCACGGACTCCGCCGCTGCCCGACGAAACCATCAACCAGCTCCATTGCCACACCATGACCTGCCAGCACTGCATCGATCACCGCCTTACCCTGCAATGCAAGCCTTTGTCTCACCGACTCCATAAATGACCTGCTGTCTGCACCGAGCCGTGAGGACATCGCATGCTGCAACACTTCCATCACACATTGCAACTGCGATGGTTGCCTCTGACCGCCTCTTACCATTGTGTTGGCCGCAACAAGAAAGGTATTGTCTCCGAGTCTGTTGACGCTTTAGCTAACCCGTATTGACATGGTTTGCTGGAATTATTAGACTCTGTTGTGTTCAATAAGGCAGAGGAACTGGGTTTTCACATTATTCCTCCAATTTAAAGGTTATTTTGCACAGTAACTTTTTTTTACAGTATTGTACTTTTTTTTGTTGTTTCTGGTCTTCTTTGGTTTTGATAAAGTTGTACTTATTTTTTTAAACAGGTGTGGTGTCCATTCGTATTGTTTCACTGTGTTACCGAATGCATGCACAAATGCTTTACACACTGCCTCTGAGATAAGCCTGTCTGCTCGTGCCAAACTACCAAGGGGGTGAGCAGGGGTATTTTAGAAGTGTACCCCCCTTACCCTGACTAGGAAAAAGGACCCCTACTTGTACAAAGGTACCTACCTCGGCCAACTAGAGAACCCCATTTCTAACAAATACCTTGTCCTAAATCTGACTTACAAAAACCTCACCGTATTAGAACTAATAACAGAAAATCTATAACCACTGGGCCGACATTTTTGTAAATGATATTTAGAACTCAATATTTATATCAGTCAATATTTATGGCAATGATATTCTGACAAAAAGCATTGAAGGAAGCATCCTTTTACCCCTCTCTGTGCTGGTGGATTCCTGGTTACTTCGATTTAAGATTTAGGCAACTTGAACGGGATGCTCCTCTAGTGGTTTCTCAGCCTGCTCACCTTTAGATTGCTTGAAATTAGATGATGGATGAACTTGGCCTGCTTCTTCTTAAATTGGATGTATGACAGGTTGATTCTGTGATGATGGGTCTTCCGTTTTTGGCGGCCTATGCAGCAGTCTTTGAAATGACAATCAACTTCTGTTAAAGTGCACAATACCAGCGATGTAGCAACTTCAGCATGGATTTTGAAATTAGGGAAGTACATTAAACACAGTTACTGTTACCGATGTTTATATCAGAAAAATATTAGGGAATGAAACATATGTGTTCCTCCGCTCTACTGTAGGAAGCTGGCTCTCTATATAGTGCACTAAAACAAAGTACAGTGTGCGGAGAGTCCAGTGGGTCCCAGATTGGTATACAGAGGCAAAAGTAGATAATACTAATGCTCTATGTGTGGTAGTGTGGGAAAGCAGCTGGGCTTATTAGAGGGGAGTGCTAATCATTTGCTATACTCACAGAGGCAATAAATGGGACACACACTCAGGAATAAATCCGAGACAAGTTTGCAAGAGTAACAGATTTTTCTATATGTTTTCAGACCAAGAACTTTTTCACAGGTAAGTACTTTTTTAGTTATGATTTTTTAAAGTTCGGAAAATAGCTTACTGTTGTGCATAATTATGCACAATGAAAGTCTATGGAGACAAACACATGATTGCATATAAAAGTGTACAGTCAGTTCTAGGAGTTTGCCTTAGAGGTTTAGGGTAGCAGCAGGCTGTGGTCCAATGTTCCACCAGAGGATCATTGGGAGCATCCTGGATTCGGTAGCGAACAGAGTGCTGAGGTCATTAGTAGCTGGTGTGTTGTGATGAAGGGGGGCCACCCAAATACAGGCGGCACAGGAGGACTTACAGGAAAAGTCTGGGGGATCCCAAACAAGGGAACAGGTAGCAAGGGCATCAGGACCATGAGAGCATAGCAGATTCATTGGTACCCAGGCTGGGCAAGCTTGGTGCAATGTAAATCGGTCAACCGGGCCCTGTGCATCAAGGAGTTCTTCAGGGTCAGGGGCATGCAGCTTCCAGGGGTGATTTCTGGAAGACTGGGCCACTCACAAAGTGGGTCTCAGGAGGCTTGACGTCCCTCGATGGGTGCTTGCTTCCTGGGTGGTTGGAGTCAAAATTGCACTCTTCGTCTCAGTGTTGGTTGCAGCTGGTCCTGTACTACAGGTATTGCTATGGCATGAATCTAGTAGGTCCTGGCATCCTTTCACTTGTTGGAAGGACAGATCTGACCCTCTGGAGCTGGTGTACTACTTCTAGTTCAGTTGCTGCATCGTTGTCACCGGGGAGTGGAAAGTCGGTAAGTCAGACTCTGCGGGTTCGGTGCCTGAAGACTTCAGGGGAATAGCTCCTTTCATCCAAGGGAGTTTGCTGGTGATTGGCGAAGGGCTTGAAGCACTTTGGGGTTCTTGGAAGCCTCATTGCAGCAGAAAGAGACAGCACACCACAATGGTCCAGTCCTCGAAGCAGCTGGCAGGCTTTTGTGCCACAATTCTGCAGCACGTACTCTGTTCTCGGGTCAGTAGCTCTTCTTTGTCTGTTTTCTTCTTAGTTCCATCAAATCTTAACTTCAGGGTACATGGGTGCTACCTAAATACTACATTTAGGGATGTCACAGGGGGAGACAGGCAGTAGCCAATGGGCTACCTACCTTTAGGGGTAACTAGTCATAATATCAACAAACAAAATATCGACTGGACAGAATATCGAGTTTTTAATATAGAATGGACAGAATATCGAAGTGCAAAAATATAGTGGTGGAGAATATTGAAATGCAGGTAAGAAATATCGATTTCCACAATATCAAAGTCAGTAATATGAATTTTTTATATGGAATGGACAGAATATCGAATTGCAAAAATATAGTGCTGCAGAATATTGAAATGCAGGGAAGAAATATCGATTTTCACAATATCAAAGTCAGTAATATGAATTTGTTTAGTGTTTTAAGTGCCAGTATATGTGTTAAAAGTTTGTTTTATTTTTGTAATGTAGGCTTGAATTTTGTAAAAGTAATGAATTTCATGTTATACATTCTTGGATAATGTAATTCCGTAGTGGGTTGTAGGTTTATAGGGAAATAGGGTGGGAAGTAATTTAATTATAATATATATTTTTAGTATTATTTAGAAAGTAATTATTTATATGTAAATATTTAATGCATAATTTAAGTCTGTAGTGGGTTGTGGGTTTATAGGGGAATAGGGTGGAAAGTAATTTAATTGAAATTAATTAATGTATTATTATATTACTTAATTATTTAATATTTAATAATTTATATTGTTAATTAAGTTAATTAATGTATTTCTGATTAATTATAAATTGATTAATAACAATTAATAATATTTGGTAATCTTAATTGTTTCGTTTTTTATTAATTAGTAATTAATTAGATATTAATTACTAACAATGAATTTGTAAATATGTTAATTGTGTACTTTTTATCAGTGGGTTGAGGTTTGATAGGGAAGTAGGGTAGGAAGTAATTCATATTTAATGTCATTTTTAATATTTGTTATATTATAATTTTTTACAGTTATTTTATAGTGTTAATTGTGGGAATTAATTGAGATTTGATGGTTATTATTTATATTTTTATTTTTAATTAGTTAATTAATTAATTGTTAAATAATTATGTTAATTTATTAATATGTTACAATATTGTAGGTAATGTTTAAAGGTGAAAATGGTGGGAGGTAATTTTTTTTAATTATTAATTGTTTATTAATGCTAATTAAATTGCAGGAGTGGGTATATTAAACTATTCCCCTACGCTATCCAACACTTTTCTTACTGTTGCACTCACTGGAGTGGGAATAGTAATTTTTACCCTCCCACGATCCAACGATTTCCCTACTGTTGCACTCGATCGAGTGGGAATAGTAATTTTTCCCTCCCGCTATCCAACGCTTTCCCTACTGTTGCACTCACTGGAGTGGGAATAGTAATTTTTACCCTCCCGCTATCCAACGTGTTCCCTACTATACCATTTGTTGGAGTGGAAATAGTAATTTTATCTATTATGCTATGCAATCTTTTCAGTATTGTTATATTTAATGTCGTGTAACATATTTGTTTTAAAATAAATAACTTTAATGTTTTAACTTATATATAATTTATTTTTATTTTTATATTTATATTATAGGTTTATTCATATATATATATATATAAATATATAAAAAATTCAGTTTTTAACATTTAATTATTAAAACAATTGATGTTTTTTAATATTATTAAGTTAAGAAATATGTAATAAAAAATAAAAATACAAGTTTATTTTTTTTACTTACATTTAATGTTTATTCATTTTAAGTTTATTTAAGTATTTTTTAGTATGTTTTACTCAATTATATTTATTATTTCTTTGATTTTACATTACTTTTAAAACATTTTAAAAAGTGGATATTTTTGCAAACTATATTATTTACAACGATATTTAGGATTCAATATTTTTGTACTTATCTGTTTGTAGATAGGAATTCGATATTTTGGTAGTCCATAATTTGTCCCTGGTATTTTTGTAGGTCGATATTTAGGTCCTCGATATTCTGTCGTGGATTCACTTTTAGGGTGTCTACACCCCCTACGTGACCACCTCCTTTGGGGAGTGGGCACAACTCTGACCCTAATTGGCTTATTCTCTCCAAGGCAAGATAGAGGAAACAAAAAAATGGGGTCCACATCACCTGCCCCACATTAGGGGTGGTACTGGCTGAATGTGGGCCCACCTCCTAATCTAAGTAACTTGCCCACATGTCCTACCACCAAACGTGGAGCAGGACAGGGAAGTTGGCATACATCACTGTCTGGAGATGCCTGGATTGCATTTTAAAAGCGGCAACAGCTTTGAAGCTTCCCACCATGGAATGCAATTACGGCCTGGAGGAGGTGTTAGGCACCTCTGCCCAGAGCAGGCATTATTCCCTGCATCTGATAATTCAGGCTCTCACCCCATGAGGTCAGACACATGTCTAGTGGTGCCAGGCTGGATAAGACTAGTCAGAGACCACACCATTTTTTAATAGGTTTACAGGGAACCCTCTAAGGTGTACGGTGTGTGCATTTATTAATAAATCCAACACTAGCATCAATCAGGATGTATTAAGATGAGATGGTTGGTACCCTCTTCAGTCCCAATGCCCTAGGCACCAGGGATACTATTTTCTAGGGACTTGCAGGGGTGGCTGAATTTTTGCCAGTCGTGGTAGAGTTTTTGGAAAGAGCTCTGGCACTGGGAACCTGTTTAGCAGGGTTCCAGTGTACTTTCATTTGAACTCACATCATGTTCCAAGCAAAAAGGTGAGGACTAACCATGTTAAAAGTGGCGCTTTCCTACGTGTATCCATAAAATGAATTGTACTAATAAATACACTTTTCTATATAAACGCCTTTACCAATTATGGTGTGATGGATACACCAGCAGAACATGTAAGAATAATTTTTATGAATGGGACACTAAACCCCAGTTTTAGTATTGCATCAAGGGCTTATTAATGAATAATGAATTTAAGCAACTTATAATGGTATTTTTTTAGTGAGAAGTGCTGCAACATGGTTGTTGGTGCCCCTTTGTGAATTGGGCCCCACATTTGCAGCTTCTAACCTTAACTTGCTCACAGATGCATCCCAGTAGGCAGACAGCACCACCATGGGTAACAAAATGATGTAGCCCTTTCCGCCCTTTGGATCATATGTCTGTCCACAACCCAAGGAACATTCTGCCCAGGAGGACAGCAACCAATAGAAGCAACAGACATCTGTCAGTGTCAAGAGCCAGATACCAGGCCATCAACGGTTCTCTGACTGTTGAGCTTTGTCAAAGTGGGGGGGGGGCAACAACCCCAGGTGTTAGGCACCATTTTCCCACCACTCTAGTGGGGGGCGGTAACCTGAGACTGGCTCACCAGCCCAGGGTATGTACCCTGAGGCTGAACAGGTGGCAGGGGTGAGTCCATCTTCTCCAGACCCTCTTCCTGGGCTTCGTAACATCTGCATGGTAGAGGTACTCCAGAACAATTGAGCTTGCAGGGCACCTTTGGTGGTGACGCACTGGACTCTGGTGGTAATGTAGTACCTAGAATGTGGTCTAAGGGCATCTGAGGGCTACTTCATCCTGTGGAGCTTCCACCAGTGGGTGGTATTTTGGAACAGGTCAGGTCCCTATGCTTGTGCCCCAGCTGGGAGCAATCAAAGCACCAGGGCTGGAAATGGATTGGTACCCAATCAATCTTCCCCCTCCCATTCCTAGAAGGCCGATGGAAAACTCTCCCCAACCCACCCCACACTATTCAGTGACCTGTCTGTGTTACTGGGTACCTCCCTCTCACTTTGTTGGGGGGAACCTGAAAAACCAACCCCTGGATCACTCCCAGGTACCTTCCCAGACACTTTGGTACTAACTCAGAGGTCTGCGTCCTTCGCAGGCTCTCTTGGGTCAGTGAGCTGGCAGCCAACCATGTCTTGGCACATCTCTGTGAAACAGTTACTGAGCATGTGCTCTCTCCACATTAGATCATAAAGCCCTTCAGAACCATTTGCTTGGCTGCCCTTCACCCAACCATTAAGTGACTTACTGGAATAGTCCAGAAAAGCAACTCAAGACTGACTAGTGAGACTGTGACTGTCCCTAACCCTTAAATGGTATCCCTCTTGTGTAAGGCTAAATTTCATGAACAGGGCTCCTCTCATGGCGGTGTACAACATCTGGTCAGCCACTGCCGCCCCTAAATTCAAAAGGGTATCCCTATCTACATCTGGCTTGTCCCTCCACAGACACCCCCCTGTTAGACCTGGCATCTTTGATGTAGTTTTCCCTAACGTTTTGCATTCAGACTGTTTGTTTTCGCTGACTTCGTTTTTGCTGCCCTTAGGACTCTGCACATTTTACCACTGTTAACCAGTGCTAAAGTGCTTGTGGTCTTTCCCTAAAACACGGTAACATTGGCTCATACCAAATTGGCTTATCTAGTTTACTTAAAGTCCCTAGTAAAATGCACTACCTGTGCCCAGGGCCTGTACATTGAATGCTACTAGTGGACCTGTAGCACTGATTGTGCCACCCTCTTAAGTAGCCCTCTAATCATGTCTCAGGCCTATCATTGCAAAGCCTGTGTGTGCAGTTTAAACTGCCATTTCGACCAAGCAAAATTAACCTTTAGCTGGTCCCAAACTTTCCTTTTTAATACATTTAAGTTAGCCTTTCGATAGAACACTACTGATTAATGAGCGGTATGTGAAATATATTAGACAGTGGGTGATACAACATTTTGAGAGGAATCGCTATAGCTCATCAGTGTACATGGTCTGGGATAGTTTTAAAGCGGGCTTGCAGGGGGAAAGAATTTGTTTTGTTGGCAAGGCCAGGAAACAAGAGAAAGATGAAATCAAAGGCTTGGGTGAAGGGCTGGGAGTATTAAAAAAAGAGCACACCCTCGCCATTTGGCAAAAGCAGGAAGCTGCTGAGGTGACATTACGGCAGAAAATAGTGGTAGCGAAAGCTGAGATTATTAGCTATTACAGTAGGAGGGGTGCAGCAGGCTTTCAAGGATATAAAAACGACAGTTATGAGTATGGGGAATCAATGGGCAAGTTGCTGGCTCTGCATACAAAGAAGAGGACTGCTAGGAATAACATAGCTGAAGTTAAAGGACAGTACAGTGAGCAGGTTACAGACTTAAAGAATATTATTATGGTCTTTGAGAGGTTCTATCAAGACCTATACCAGCAAGATAATCTTGACCCTATTTTATCCGGCAAGAATGAAACAGCTATGGGAATCAATGTAGGGTAAACGAAGAAATTAGGCAGGAGATGGAAAGAGAGATCAAAAGCAAAGAGGTCCTACAATCCCTACAGTCTATGGCCTCAGGAAAAGCAGCAGGCCCGACAGAATTCCTTTGGAGTTCTATAAAGCCATTCAGGAGGAGATTGCTCCTTTACTTCTGGACCTGTTTCTCGGATTACAATACAGTGGGGTCCCCTCAGAATCCTGGCAAGGAGCAGATATATATTGCCCTCAGGCAACCCCTCATCCTATCAGCCCATGTCCTTCATGAATGTGAATGCCAAACTCTATTCTAAAAATCTCGCGACTCGGTTAGGGAGGATCATAGCTCATCTAATCTCACCATGGCAGCACAGGTGTATACCAAGAAGAGGCATCACATACCATATTAGATGTGCTATCGCCTTATTCGACATAACTGAGGTAACAGGAGAGAGGCTGGCTATGATCCTCTTGGATGCAGAGAAGGCGCTTGACCGAGTCTCTTGGCATTTTTATGGGGTATTATGGCACAAAAAGGGTTTGGCCCAGGCTTTATAACTACTATACAGGCAATGTATTTTAGACCTTATGCGAGACTCCAAATAATGGGCCAAGAGTCAAGCCATATCGAGGTCTCCATGGGGACAAGACAGGGCGGTCCATGCTCTCCCATCTTATTTGCCATATACATTGATATATTCATCCAACACATTCTTCAAGATCAGAAAATTAAACCAGTCTGTTGCAACGGTTATGAAAGTAAGATAATGGCCAACTCAGACTATATCGCTGTAGTGACCACAGATCCAGAAACATCGATAAGTCAAATACAAAACTGGCCGGCAAATATGGTCGGAAATCAGGCTACCTACTGAACGGGGGGAAAACGCAGATCATATGTAACTCCCAAACTCTTTGTAATGACCCTCGAAGGCAGGATATAGTGGTTTACCTTGGGATAAAGATCAGTAGCAGTGTAGACTCCATTTGGAAGATAAATTTGTCGTCCATGATAAACAAGATCAGCATGGATCTAAGATACATGGGTAGACTTCATCTTTCAGTTATAGGAAGGTGTAACAAACTTAAAATGGGGATCTTTCTCAAGATTTTATATATATTTAGATCCATCCCACTAGAAATCGAAGACCAACTTTTAAAGAAATTGGACTCCATTTTTAGTAACTTTATCTGGAGAGTTTAGACACCATCACTTTAGTACACTTCTGGACCTTTGGATACTCTGCCCAGAAGAAGGACTGCTGTGCCACTGATGGACTGCCTCTCTGCTGGACTGCGCTTTACTGGACTCATGCTTTGCTGTGCTGATCTGCTTCCTGCTACCCTATAGCCTGGGTGAGATGGACTGGCTCTGCATCTGTTTAACCCAGAACCCAGAGTGACTTCAAGGGCTAGTTGACTGACCTCCCAATCTGAAGCCTCATGGACATACCAGGCTTCCAACCTCCTGGACTTTTGAACAGCCATCTGTGAGTCTACCCTGTCAAGAGGTGCTAACCCAGTCCTGGAACCTTGGAAGTCAGCTTCAGCTGTTGCAGGTAAAAGCAGTAGGGTGGTGGGGCCGGCTAGGGGGTGTTTTGAGGGACAATCACTAGAGAAAATGAAATATTTATTTAATTTTCTCTTGTGGTCGTCTCTCAAAATCCCCCCACCAGCATGCCCTACTGCAATTACCTGCAGCGGCTGTTGGAAGTGGGCCTAAGGTGCATGCCTGGAGGAATTGACACGTCTCCTTTGCTTAGCTATGCATCCTGAGTAGAACCGATGCATCTAAGAAGAAATCTCCCTCATGACCAAATTTATTTATGCTTAGGAATTAATCCCAAAGGCCTACTGTGAGCGCCCAAGCCGGTGTGTGAACCCACTCAGAGAAAATTATAACAACATATCTAAAAAATATACAGTTTTTTATTTTAATTTCATTTTATCAACATATTTTTTCATAAGTTATACAAATTCATAAATATGTTTACAAATAACATATTTCAACATAGTAAAGTCACAGATCAACATAAATAGGAGAAACAATACATATAATCAATCATGAAAACCTGGGAAGAGACAACCAGAGACATCACAACAACCCATTCATACCCAACTCACACAAATCCAGACACACCTTCACATTCATAATATATATGGGGAACACAATTACAGAATAACAAAGTAACTGGGATGACCAAAGACAGAAACTGCACAAGGGCAGGGTGTTATAAAGGCTGTGGTCGACGCTGGCTGCAAGCTGATAGAATGCCATCTTCATCAGGACCTGCCAGATATAATGCCCCAAAGTATGGGGGGAAATGCCACTCTACCTGGGAAAGGTAACAACACACACTCCAACAATAGGTATAAGCACTTTCTTAATAGGTGCCGATATGCATCTTTAGAAATAGAAACCAGATTCGCCAGACAGTCCTCAGCTAGGTGAAAACACCAATCTCAGCATCTCCGGGGATTAAGCCCCATAAATCCTTTCTAGTGTGACAATTACTCAAAATTCAGAAGCCTCTATTCTTCTATCTTACACATATTCTTGGTTTCTAAAGGTTGCGTCAAACACCGGAACAGTATGGCGAGAGGGTAATATACCAACACCCAGTGAGGGGCCTCCAATACTTCAAACGGCTGCCCTTGGTCCAATAATCCTCCACCTTCTCAATCTATCAACAATGTCTATGCTTCAATATGTAGTGGACTCTAAAAACGGTCCGATGTAGTCCTGGAGTGCTGCCTCAACAGAGCTCGCATCCGTACGAGCTCATTACCGAGAACTGGCTCAATCCCTCTGCTATCCCAACAACACCGCTGCAACTACCACTAGATGCAAGATGATACACTGGGACCGCACCAACAAATACGTAGGTCGCATCACCATCTTCCACAGAGAAGGCATTCCTCATCCAAAGATGACACTACATCAATCATGGAGCACCTCAATTTCCAATTTCAAACCAATGGCCGAATGGCCATCAGAGGCACGTTATAATACAAAACCCCAGGCCCACTACCTGGCTTTTGCAGCACCATTCCCAAATTCATCGCCTCACTTGTCATCAACTCCAAACACTACATTCTCCTTGGCAACCTTCCCTTCCACTTTGATGAGCACAAAGACACTAATACTGCCAACCTCCTTGAAAGTATGAGCACTATCGTCCTCACCCATCTGGTAACTCACCCCACACAAAGAACAGGGCACACAATTGACCCAATCTTCACTTCTAGAGAAAGAGACATGTCACCGAACTCACCGGGACCGACCACCCCACTGTCAACTTTACCTTTGCAGCAGGACCATACACCAAAAAGACCTCATGCTCCTCACACCATAGCTAAAACAAAGTGACAGAGACCCAATAGATGGACATTCTCAACACCACCCATTCCGACCGGGCAACCAACCTCAATCAGGCCACAGAGAACCTCTCCACTTCAATCACCAAATGCGCCAACAGGGTTGCCCCTACCAACCCCTCAAAGACCTGTAGGCATGAATGTATGTATGTATGTATGTATAACATAATTATAAAGAGCAGCCATCACTCCAAAGGAGCATCTAGGCATGAAGCGGAGAAGGCGATAATGCTCAGGGATCCACCAAACAAGCCAGCTGGTACACACCAGAACTCAAGACCACAAAAAACAACTGCAAACATCTAGAGAGACAATGACACACCAGCCACCTTCAAATCAGCCCTCAATAAATACCATCATTGTCTAATGACACAAAAGAATGTGCCCTGGCAGACCACTTCAACCCGCAACCTTCGCTTCATCCTGAACAGCAAACTCACCATGAAACGCCAGATCAACACAGTCAACTACGCTTGTTTCCGCACCCTTCGCATGCTCTGAAAGGTCATGAGATGCTTCCCTGCTGACACCAAGAAAACCATCTCCAAAGGCCTGGTCACCAGCTGACTCTACAACAGCATAGCACTGTATGCAGGAAGCACCAACCAACTCCTGAAACAAAACTCCACACTATACAGAATTCAAATGGACCCACCTTACCCAAGCTCAGGGACCTCCACTGGCTCCTCATCCAGAAAAGATGCAAATTCAAGATGCTGATACATGTTGACAAGGCCCCCTTATGACCAAGGACCAGCATGCATACCTGCACTCTGCCTCCCTCGCCCACACACCCGGCATTTGTCAAAGTAACAGTGAAGGGCGATCTTCTCCTACCTTGCTGCCAAAGCCTGGAATGACCTTCCCCTCCATATCTGGACACTACTCTCTTTCACAGACTTCAAAAAAGGACTCAAGATCTGGCTCTTTGACTGATCGCAGCAGGACCTCAGTGCCTGGATATCTTCACAGGTGATTAGCCGCACTCAATAAATCCAGATTGATTGAGATTGGTGTTTTTGCTGTTTTACTGTTTGGTGTGTTGCACAAATGCTTTGCACTTTGCCTATAAGTTAATCCTGAGTTCTCTGTGCAAAGCTACCAGGGGGAGAGCACAGGTTAATTTGGACTGGAGTTTGCTTGCGCCTTGCCCTGACTAGAATCATGGCTGCTGGTTGACCAAGTTTCATACCACAGTCAACCAATAACCCAATTTCTAACACCACCCTAAACTCATCTGGGACCCTATGTATTTTAAGGGCTACCTCACCGGCTGTGAACCACCTATATATTTAATCCCCCACCTGAAAGCTGGGCACCAAGTCTTTGGATATATGGACTCCTTGATCTCCATTGGGCACTGTGCTGTTGCTGGCGCCATTTCTGCTGGACTCTGACAGCTGTTTGGTCCAGCTCCTTTAGATTCAGTTCAAAAGCCCAAAACATCCTCTTTTCTGAAAAGTCCCTCTTTGCCTCTGCCTTCTCTTCAGTAAGGATCTTTCTGCTGCAGCCTTTCTCTCTTCTGCATTCAGTCTGGTTATCCGCAGCTTCAGGTCCCTCCCAGCCTGTCTATCCTTCAAACCTCCAGGAGAGAGGGTCTGGGAGGATACACTTCTTCCTGCATTGGATCTAGAAGGGGTTCCATCTCTGTGAGTCCTCCTCTGTCCTCTGAAGGCATAGCTAATTAATTTACCTCCTCCTCACCATCATGCTTTTCATGGTCATCATCCTTTTGGTTCTTGAAAGCATATAGGGCTGCCTAAAGGTCCTGCTTGGTGGACCTCTTCTACACAACCAACCCCCTCTTCTTGCAGAACTACTTCATCTTCCTCATATTGTAGTATGATAGATCGTTGATATACAGTATTATTCTGGCAAGGTATCACAGATGCAACAACAACAAAAAAAGTTCAAAGTTTATTAACAATTGGCTAAAAAAGAGAATTTAAGAATAGGTCAAATATGGTATCAAATTATCTATCTTGGATTTTAGTGTTGCTCAAAATATATATATGACACAAAAAAAAGTACTGAATCCCACCACTTAACAGCAATGTGGAAAATTGGGTAGTTGGTTGCCGAGGTAAACCCTACTCAGTCAACAACCTCCATCCTTGTCAAGGCCACCCATAAAAAATTCACTAAATTAACCTGTGCTTATCCCACTGATAGATTGGCACAAAAGAAGTCAGGCTAAATGTAAAGACAATGTATAAAGTATTTATGCAGCACACAAATAGTTCATTGACATATAAACCTACCTTTAAGTTTCCAGTATATTATGTAGGAAATTCATCCAGGGCCTAGAAGTTGAATGCCACCCGTGGGCTGTAGCACCTATGGTGCTATCCACAGTATTGTCCTGTTAAATATGGCTTCATGTCTATCGTGTGCAGCCTGATTGCAGCAGCCTAAAAGCCTGCTGATAAGCCTAGCAAAATAACACTTTTTTATCATGTTGGAAACCTTGCTTTTGAATATTGATAAATCACCCCTAAGGACAACTTGCCACCCACAAAGTGCATGATATTTAAAAGTAGAACATGAGCAAACCTAAAGTAGGCATGTTCTACCAGTGATTAAATCTCAAAAACTATTTTCACCGGCAGAGCTGTAGATGACTCTTAGACTATATCAAAGTAAAAAGTATCAACTTTAATATGTAACGTCTGACATGAAATAACTACAAACTTCACTCAGAAACTATTTTTGATATTTATTAATATTTCAATGTAGAAATTAAGTTAGATTTTTAATAAATATTTAGGGAGTACATTTGGGAAAGTTATCCTGTCCCTGCCTGAAGCTCCGGGAGGCTAATTTGCATTAGCTTCCCAGCAGCTACCCAGCCACTGCATGACCTTAACCACTTTGGTGCATCAGATGGCTGGGAGTCGTATGACGCAACAGTGGTCATGTGCGTCGGACAGCTCCCAGCCATCTACCACATTGCTCAGGAAAACCCCTCTGGTACGGCACCAGAGGGGTTTCCTTTCAATCAGAACAGATTCTGTAGCTTCTCTAGCTCCCGAGGCTGTTCTGATTGTTTCTCTGAAATGATAATCAATGTACAAGCCAAGCTGACATCATTACAGAAAACAGAAACTGATATAAGCCGATCGTCTCATTTCAGTTTCACTACCTCAGTGCTCAGGGGGATCTCTTAGCCCTCTGAGCACTGAGACAGACAGGAGAGGTATCAGGTAAGGGGCAGAATCTCCTCTTTCCAATGGTACCCCTCCCTGATGGATCCTTGCTAGGGAATCCCCTCAGGAGGGCGATCCCCAAGCAGGGACCTACACACTAGGCACCAGGGAAGGGGGAGCGGCCCCTTGGGAAAAATCCTTTGCCCCCCCAATTTTTCACCAAATGTCAGTCTTTCTCCCCCCCCCCCTTGGGGGCAGAAAGCATGTAAGACAGCAGGGATTTTGTTTAGATGTCTATAGGGGTGGGGGCTGCCTAAAAACTCCACAGTATTTCTGCCCTCACCCTGGGGAGTGCCAAAATCACACTAGGCACCAGATATTTTTTACCTTTTGTATATAGGGGTGGGGGCCTAATTCCACAGTCTTTCTGCCCCACCGGAGGCAGATGGGATAATAGCCCCAGTCTTCCACCCGGGTGGCAGAACGCACGCTAGGCACCAGGGATGTTTTTTATGTATAAAGGGGTGTGGGCTGCACAGACTGGGCATGCCAATTC
Organism: Lissotriton helveticus; assembly: GCF_964261635.1. Classification (NCBI taxonomy): domain Eukaryota; kingdom Metazoa; phylum Chordata; class Amphibia; order Caudata; family Salamandridae; genus Lissotriton; species Lissotriton helveticus. Next base: position 731,843,060 of record NC_136059.1, on the reverse strand, counting down.
CCCCAACCCCCCAAAAAATCCACAGTCTTTATGCCCCTCTGGGGAGGCAGATGGGGCCAATGGCACACTGGTCACCAGGGATTTTATTTGAATATATATAGGAGTGGGGGCTGCCTAAAATGGACATGCCAATCTCCGCACCTCCCACAAAAACTCACAGTCTTTCTTCTCCCCCTGGGAGGCAGATGGGGCAATAGCCCCTAGTTTGCCTCCCAGAGTGGGGGCACAAACACAGTAGGCACCAGGGATCTTGTTTTTATGTTTATAGCTGTGGGGGCTACCCAAAATAGCCATGCCAATGCCCCAGCCCCCCAAAGAAATCCACAGTTTTTCTGACACCTCAGGAGGCAGATGGGGGAAATTCCCTGATCAGCCCCCCGAGCAGAAAGCCCACAAGGCACCAGCATTTTTTTTTCATGCCGAGTGCTGTCTAAAATGGGCATGCCAATGCCGATGCCCCCACTCACCCACAAAACTTGCCGGGGGCAGAAAGCCCACTAGGCACCATGGATTATTTTTTTTATACGTAGCGGTAGGGGCTGCCCAGAATGGGCGTGCTAATACCTATACCCCTCAAAAAGTATTTCTGCCCCCCCCTGAAGCAATAGCCCTTATCTGCCCCCCCAGGAGGCAGACAGACCACTAGGCACCAGTGATATGTTAATGGGCATGTCCGAGAGTAGCTCCATAGGCAAGGCTTACTTAGGCTGTTACAGGGATATTTTTTGTCTCATCTGCTCTGAAGTGGGGGCATGAAACCACTAGAAACCAGGGAGAGTTTGTTTGTGTGTGAACTGAAGTTTGGCTGATGGTCGGCGTGCAATGACCTTTGTCAGGCATTTTACTGGTGATGTGTGTGGACTTGCCCTTAGCTAAGGGTGTGTGTTGGCTCGCTCTTGATGACGGTGTGTATAGATTGGTGCTTGCCTGGTGGTGTGCGTGGAGTGACGCTTGGCTGGCGGTGTACGTGGACTGGTGCTTGACTGGCGTTGTACATAGACCGGTGCTTGGCTTACAGTGTGCATGGATGGTGCTTCGCTGGCGGTGTGCGGAGATGGCCCTTGGCTGACTCTGTGCATGGATGGCGCTTGGCTGCCGCTGTACATGGATGGCACTTGGTTGGTGGTGTGCGTATACTGACTCTTGGCTGTCGGTGTGGCTTGCATTGATACCCCCGCGTTTTCAAGCCCAGAATCCCCAACAACCCTCAAATTTACTTACAAAGTCACATTTTCCTCACATTTCTGCATGGGTAAGTTGTAGGATCACTGCGCAGGCACAAATTATCTACCACCGAGCGTTCCCCGTGGTCTCCAGACAAAATTTATTCCTCACTTGTGTGGGTACCCAAAGTAGCATCAGCCTAAAAAACGTATAAACAAACTGCCCCTTTGGACCAGCTTTGGGGACCCCCAATCTCTACATGTTTTTGGCCCTTCCATGTCACATGCACTTGGTCCATCGACACAAGTAAGGTATAATTTTTATTGGGAGACTGAGGGGAACGCTGAGTGGTAGGAAATTTGTGCCATGCAGTGATCCCACAACGTTCTCACACAAATATTAGAGAAAAATTTGACTTTTTAGCTAAATTTGAGGTTTGCAGCAAATTCTTGGAAGGAAAATCAACACAAGCCACACCTCCCTGGACTCCCACAGTTTTAGTTTTCAGAAATGTCTGGGTTTTTTTAGGTTCCGCTGGATGTCTGCAAGCCCGGGACTAAAAACACAGATGCCCACCCATCGATCACAAAACAACCTGGTTTTTCAAGGATGTCACCTGGTTTTTTGGTCCCAGGCTCATCGGCCATTTAGGGAAACCTAATGTGAGGAAAAAGTGATTTAGTTTTAGATATGTTTGAGGTTTGCTGGGGATTCTGGGTAGGAAAATATTGAAAGATCCATGAAAGCCACAACTCCCGGACTCCCTTGGGTGTCTAGTTTTCAAAGATGTCTGGCTTTGATAGGTTTCCCTTGATGGCTACCGAGCCCGGGTTCAAAAACACAGGGGACTCCCTCGCAAAACCAGATCATTTCGCGATTGATAATTTTGAAGTCTCTACAGTATGTTTTGGGCCATTTCCTGTCAGAGGCACTAGACCTACCCACACAAGTTAGGTACCATTTTTATTGGGAGGCTTCGAGGAATGCTGGGTGGTAAGAAATTGGTGGCGGCCCGGTGATCCTACAACTTTCCAACACAGAAAAGTGTGGAGAATTTAATTTTTTTAGCTAAATTTGAGGTTTGCAGAGGATTCTGGGTAGGAAAATGTTGCGTGATCCATGCAAGCTGCACCTCCCTGGATTCCCCTAGGGTCTAGTTTTCAGAAATGTTTGGGCTTGGTAGGTTTACCTAGATGGCCACTGAGCCCGGGACCAAAAACCCAGATGAAGTCTCCCCAGTATGTTTTGGGGTTTTTCCTGTCACGGACACTAGGCCTACCCACACAAGTGAGGTACCCTTTTTATCCGGAGACTTGGGGGAATGCTGTGTGGACAGACATTGGTGGCTCCTGGTAGATTCCAGAACTATCCATCACAGAAAAGTGAGGAAAATGTTTTTTTTACAGGTTTGCAAGGTATTCTGGGTAAAATAACCTGGTGGGAGTCATACAAGTCAACCCATTATGGATTTGCCTGGGTGTCTAACTTTTAAAACTGTACAGGTTTGCTAGGTTTCTCCATATGCCAGCTGAGCTAGGGGCCAAAATCCATAGCTAGGCACAGTGCAAAAAAAGGGTCAGTTTTCACTAGAAAATGTGATATGTCCATGTTGCATTTAGGGCTATTTCCTGTCGCAGGCACTAGGCCTACCCGCACAAGTGAGGCACCATTTTCATCGGGAGACTTAGGGAACATAGTATTGTAGAACAAGTGTTATTAGCTATTGACTTTCTATGCATTTCTGCCTCCCAATATAAGACAATGTAGAAAAAGAATTCACTCAGAAAAATGTCCTCTAATTCACATGCTAGTATGGGTACCCACAATTTTCAGAGATGTACAAATAACTACTGCTTCTAAACTCTATATTTTGTTGCCATTTTAGAAATACATAGGTGACCTTGATACCTATTTCTTACTCTTTATATTTGACCAAATGAAAAGCTATATACCCGATAAACAAAGAAAACCCATAGCAAGTCGCAGCTCAGTCATTTGCTCTGGGTACCTTGGGTTCTTGGTGAACCTACAAGTCCTATATATCAACACAACCAGAAGGGCCATCAGACGTAACGATACAATGCTTTAAAAAAACTGCAATTGTCCTAAGACATTACAGGTGCAAACATTGGCACAAAGGGCTGTTTCCTTTAGGAAAACCTTGAAGGATCTACACAAATGACACCTTGCTAAATTCAGAATTTTGTCTACATTTCGGAAATTGAAAACTTTCCAGGATACTTTATTGCTTTCATACCCATTTGTACCACTAAATAGAAGGAGGTTGAAAGCACAAAAAATTGTAACAATTGGCTATGTCCCAGTAAAATGCCAAAACTGTGTCAACAATTTTGGTTTTCTGACAAAAGCCTGCCTATCCCTAAAAGCTGGGAAGATGGTCATTTCAGCACCCCAAACCCTTTGTTAATGCCATTTGCAGGGAAAACCAGATGCTTTTTTCTGCAGCACTTTTTCCCCATTTAAAAATGATTTTTTTGCAGTATTTTGGCTAATTTCTGGGTACCTTTAAAATCCTCCGGATGTTGGAAGGAAAGGATGCACATTTGCCATGGATACCTTATGTGGAAAAGAGGTTACAGGGGCTTCAGCGAGAGCTACCCCAAATAGCCAAAAAAGGCTTATCATAGGGTGAAAAGGCCTAGCAGCGAAAGGGTTAATGAGGTGCTCCCTGAGCAGGAGCAATGATGTGGGATTTAAAGAAGTGTTTTTCTTTTCTTTAAAAAACACATTTCGGGTGGACCCTGGTACTTCATTAATTTGTTAAGGGGTCTGAAGTTTCACAACTCAATTTAAGGCGAGATCTCGAGAAGATACCCCTTTGTCTCCTTGGGCCAGACTAGCACTAATCCCAGTGAGAGGCAAGCTGCCCCCAGAATATATTTGGAGTGATCACAAAGGGGAAGAGTACTCATTTCACATGCCATACCTGAGAGTGGGCGAACAGTTTCTTCACAAGGGAGGAAGGGTTACTCCATTTTGAAATTAAAGAATATGGTACACTGGGGATTGGTTATAGTAGGGCAAACAGGAAATGCTGCAAAAGTGGGTTCTCCTGGGAACTTTTGTCCCATTGGTTAAGGAAGAGCCAGGAGCCACATCCACCCACAGGCTAGTGCCAACCATAAACGTGGCACCCTAAGGCATCCTTCTTGGAACACTATCTTGTTTTGCAGATGATCAGAAGAGGATTGTGTCTGCTGTCTATGATCTGAGAGGAGCCCTGAACGCCTGGGTATTCTCTCTCCTATTCCCAGAACAAAGATGTGGAATCCAAGGGTCAGTTGGCTGACATTCTGTGTGGCCACAGGGACGCAAAAAATTGCAAGAGGCCTTCTTCTTGAAGTTACCAGTTAACCATTATCAACTGGGCCTGGACTATACCTTGTTCATGCCCTTCGCTGGAGTGAGATTTGGCTCCTAAGTGGTGTCCCTGAGGTCATGGGTGGCTTAGAAGTAACTCAGAGGAGCTTCTCCTGAAACCCAGAAAAAAGTGGGGACTTGGAAAATAGTTGGACTTCCAAGACCACTGGGGCCATCAAGGTTCAGCTTCCTCAAATGCAGCTCCAGTCCTGACCTGCTGGAAATAATTTACAAAGACAAACCCTTGAGGTGTACTGACTGCTCCATCTTGGTTCAACTGAAATCATACCCACATCTGGGTCTACTTATTCCATAGTTTATCATTGGCACTAATGGCTTTTTGGCACTATGTGTACTTAAAACTTTAAAAATGCATGTCTCTGGCTCCACTCATTGTATTTATGTTGTTTTGTGCTAATTTTGTTCATTCAATTTTACTGTATGTTCCTATTTCAATTTGAGAGTTTAATTATTTGGTGGTTCGCCTTTATTATTGTTTTGGAACTGCATAAATACTTTATACATTGCCCTAAGTTAAGCCTATCTGCTCTGTGCCCAAGCTACCACGTGGTTCACCATGACAAGTTATTGTAATTATTCCTCAAGGTGGGTAACTTACTATCCTAAATATGAATACACTTTTTACACCCATACAATGAAGAACACTGCTCATGTCCAGCTTCTTCTGGGAATTGTGATCAGTGTAATTCCATGGGTACGAGACACAAGGACTTTTTAGCAAACCTGATTAATTGTTTTTAAACTCAGATCTTTCTTTTCCAATACCTGGTGTTCGGACTTTATGTGTTCTTGGAGAGTGTGAACTTGTAAATATAAATGTACATGTATTTATATAGCGCAAATCACCGACCCGGTATCTAAGCGCTTGCTTAGGGAACCCGTCCTGGTATTCCCCTGTGAGATACCCCGGCAGGGTATCCACAAGGTGAAAGCCAGGCATCCCGCCGCGAGGGGCGTAGTGGAGATTAAGCAAGCTATTGCCCAGAGTCGCAGAGTGTGACCCCGTGAGTTGAGTAGGCACGGGAGCGAGAATTATCGAGCCCGTGGAATTTTTTGAGCCCGAGACTTGCCGAGGCGGGGAATTGAACCCTGGTCCACGGCCGATCTCAGCTTCCGGGTCTGCCGCCTCTAACCACTGAGACACGCTTCTCCACAGACAATGCAGAAAGGCCCGTTTGTTGTGGCTTTTTAGCTAACAAAATGATTGTGTAGAAAGATTACACCCAGTTTCTCCTCCTTTCTACACCCTTCAAGTTAAGATAGTGTAACTATATGTAATAATACTAGGATTCCAGTAACTGGCTAGGAATATTTGTAGCTGTGACACCGTTTGTTCCTCTTTTCCCATACCAGAGAGTTACCTAAAGAGCAGACTTGGCTCTAGCGACCCCAACTCTGTGTCCCTTGTCTTCTTCAAAAACACTTTGCGAGGATTAAGCTCCCATTAAGAACATAAGACCTGAGTGATTCCAAATTCTTCAAATAGACACAAACCAAGCAATGTAAGGTTTGTCACATTCAGCATGGTTGGGCATTTTAATGACGAAGAAGAACTTTACAAATTTTAATTGATAAGGTAAACACAAGGGGGATGATTCATGAAGGCATGTAAGTGAACGAAAAAGAGTAATTCACTGCATGCCTTTGACAAATGACCCCAAAGCATCTGAAATGTGAATAAAATGGGAATATCCAGTAAATACTCATATACAATTAGTACAAATAGAAAGGACTGGGTCCTCTTTGCTCTTTCACGATTGGTAATTGGATGATTTGAGGAATCAAAAAAGCATGTAAGTACTTAAAATAGTCCTCTGGAATTACTACTTTCCCACTCTTAAATGATATTGGGCCTAATTGCAGTGTCAGTCGGAAAGTCTCCGACCGCTGGTCAACCGACATTGTAGTTTTAAACTCTGACCGCAGTATTATAATCAAGGAGCCCATTGGCCAGTAGGAAAAGCTTCATAATCCCTTTAGGACAGTGTTTCCGCCGTCTGTATTATGATGGCACTTTCCATCAGCAGTTCTATGTCGACACTTCCGACATGGAACTGCTGTTGGAAAGTGTCTTTGGAGGTACCTAGCAGGGCCCCTATCCCTCCACTGCCTCTGCTTGTGGTTGTTCCCATCCCTGCACAGTGTTGCTGGCACCGTGAGTTGCCTGCCACATGCTGCAGGGATGTTTCAAAACTTAAAATTTTCAATGTGAGCTTGTGCTATGGGTGATTTCGGCCCGCAGCACACCCTACCATTAAAAAATGGAAGTTTGCGACCGCGACATGTGCATTCGCATCCTAATTGAGGTGTCGGAACCGCCAACTTGAGGTCGGTCAGTTCCCTATGTGCGCGATGTCGGTCGGAGGCAACTCCGGCCAACATCGTATTGAATCCCATTGTGATTTGTCCCACATATATATAAAAAAATCTTCAGAAATAACTAATGCTTGCATGCATTAAACTCCAGTTGCCAGAAGTTGTTATTGCAGTGTTGCTTAACAGAGTTTAAATGACCTACTATCAGAAGGAAGCTCATGAGAATTAAATTAGGCTGCATTATGCATCATTAAAAAGAACTGGCAAACAGCCCGGATCGGAAATCTCCACACGATGCAGGTTAGGTGACCTAGAAAAAGAGGATTATATCCGCATATCGTGTATTTGCCTGGCTGTAGTCGAGATGAGTAAAATGGTCTCGGAAAAATTTATTTAAATACAAATTGCATGGGTTTTAGTATGGGGTTCACACAGGACGAACTGATAATATGTTTTAAGGGTGATGCAACCTTTATATGAGGTGCTGTTATCACATTCTTGAATCTGCCGTACCACACAGTGGGTGGAGTTGAATGGATTTCTTCATTTCGCCGCGTCTTCTTTCAGATGCACTTTTATTGTTGGATTTTACTTTGTGCTGTAATGAATGCTAACACTGTATCCCTGTGTTTGCTATTTTTATAATTGTGCTTATGTATTTTTTGCTTTCCCTAGCTGGTAGGTAGGTCCTTGTATCTGTTTCAGCATCGTACCTATTTTCATAATAGTTAACGACCTTTTTGCAATAAAGGAGCAAAAAAATTGACAGAGATCCCGGGCTACATCACTAATGGCGGAACGTTTTGACTTACTTTCTGTTATAGTTTTTGGCTGACTAATGTCTTAAGTAGTTGAAGAGCTGCAGCAGCGCTATGTTACCACCTTAGACAGTGGTAAATGCTTTTTTTGTTGCAGGAACTTTCGAGGGTTGTGTGGCTGTTGGCTGGTTAAATATAGTAGCATATGTTAGGAAAAAAAATACACAATGCCATACACAGAGCGCCATAACAACACAACTAAATCACGGAATATCATAACAAAATAGTCAAAACAGAACTCAACAAAAGCAGTACAGCACAACAAAATCACATTGCAGTTATGAAGCACGAACAGATGCCAACCCCAAAAACAACAGAACACATTACATGCAAAAGCCATTACACAACAAATATGCACAAATATTCTTTTCACACATTACTACCCTAAGGGCCCTGCTTTCATGAGGTGCCAAAACAGAACCTAACAGATGGGTTATCCACCAAGTTAGTGCTTTTTCCTGACAGAGGAGAATTTTTTATTATCATCCAACCATGAAAGTGTGTGACAATCTATTTTGTGTTAATCTGCCTCCTTTTTAGATTTAATGAAATAAAGATGCAACAGAAGTGTTCTCTCTGCATGTGGGTCAATTGTATGAATGTAAGTAACAGAAAGCATAGCACTCCAATCAAGCAACAAAACAACCTATTACCACTAGAAAAAAAACAGATGTTAGGAGAATAAGGGCCAGATTTAAAACGTATTCTCACAGTGCAGTGCAGCATATGCAAATGCTGTGTTGCGTGAAAAGGAGAGAGGAAGAAAGCTCCATATTTACATAAACATGGACCTCCATAGTTATAGTGCAAAGGTGTCTCTGTGAGCATAGCATAGGTTTTGTACAGGAAGGATGCCCTTGCAGCACAAAATACGATGGCTTGGACTAACTTTAAACCTTTCCCCTCTTTGTGTGTGTGCTGTAAATTGCAGTACACGCACAAAGTCGTAAAACGAAGGAGAAATTAAGCATTTCTCCTTCCTTGCGCCTTAGGTTGAACGGAATACCCGGGGACATTTTCAAAGAAGATGGAAACTTGTGGGCTCCTGTGATGCTCAATCGGTTCAATGAATGTCTCACTACATCAAGCATCCCTGATGCCTGGAAAGGCTCCATTCTTCATCCTATGGACAAAAAAGTCGATCCTACCCGACCTGGGAACTACAAGATAATAGCTCTACTGGACGTCGATGGCAAGGCCTATGCAAACGTGCTACTACACAAGCTAGAACACTGGTTCAATGAGAATAACATAATTCCAACTTATCAGACCGGGTTTAGGCCTTACTCCTCCACAATGGAGAACATGAAAACATCAATGCTCTCTCATACCTGGACCCCAAAGCCTGTAAATTGACCATACCACCAGTAAATGGCTGTTTCTTAGACTACAGTGCTGTGTTTGGTGGCATTGATCGTAACATTCTCTGTAAAAACTAGCAGGATGGGGCATACCAAGACAACTGCTTGCAGGAATAACAGCGCTATACACCAACACTTGGGTCAGGACCAAGATAACACAGACCCACGCCACGGCATGGATCTTGTTGCGTCATCACCCCCCACATTGTTTAATCTATATACAACAGATCTAGGTGAGGAACTACTGAAAGGAAAAAACCTTCCCATCCAATTTGGCCAGATTAAACTACTAATAATATAATATGCAGATGTCCTGGTATTATTAGATCAAACCCGTATTGGGATGAGGTGGGCCCTGATCATACTGCATCTATACAATTCACGGAATGCTTTACAGGCGAATGGCAAGAAAACTAAAATCCAGACTTTCAGTCATAAAACCCAAAAATACCAACTTGGATGGCAACTTTGCCCATTGAAAAAAGGTATCACGTATTACCTCTGCAGCCAAGAGCATACATCGCCGGGTCGCTTAAGTGCGAACCCGACACAGTGGTGTATGTTCTTGGCTGCAGTGAGTTGTGTGAGGGGTAGTCACTCTTTTGGTCCCTCCCCGGTGAGTTGCTGGTAGGCATCTACCTGGTCCTGTATACTATTGAGATGGAGATGTGTCCTCGTGCCCTGATGAAATTGGCAAAAAAATGTTAGGGCAATGAAACATGTCGGCCGTTGAGGTTAAAATGGTCTAAAATGCCACCTTTTTTAATTGGGAGTGAACATTATTCAAACATTTTAAATATATGGGATAGATGTTCACAACTCAATTTTAATAAATAGGTTTAGTTTTCTCTTTTTCACATTACGAGGCTTAGATAGCAGATAGATCACCCCAATATTACAACTTACTTTTTCACCTCCTATGTTTTCACATTAGTTTAGGAGTTAGGTCACATTCCTTTTCTGTCAAGAAAGTGACGATGATGACAGAGTGAGCAAACTGTTGAGTACCAACCAGTAGCACTATGGATGGTGCTTACATGAGGTAATTTCTGACCCACCTCACATTTTTTTAATGATACCTTTGTTAGCCCATTTTTGAGATCATTGCCTAATGGGTGTGCGACTTGAATTAGGTGGTTGATGACTTCTTAATAATGTTGAACACATATGGGGGGGCATGACTAGACAAGTAAGCATAGCCCCATCTAGGAGTTATACATGATACCCATTTGATAGAGACTGTTTACTGTTGTCATGTGTTTTCTATTACCCGGTCATGGTGTTTGTGAAGCACATGAGTGGAGGGCATCCTGGTTATATCTCCTTCTGATGCTCCTTATTTTATAGTCCATTGAAAATAGGCACAACTAGTAAATACAAATACCTCAGAGTCTGGCTTGCAGACACTGGAAAACCCACATTGCAGGCAACTGCGTTATCAGGAAAGGCAGCCAAAGCCATGTATGCCCTATTTAAACAATACCATTATATATACAGCCACTCGGCAGAATCGATATGATGAGTTGTAGGCCAAAAATGAATACTAACAATAAATGATGGCCACCTTGATTTTCCTGACATGCTCACTGAGCCACTAGGGAGCAGCCATAAAGTCACATACAAAAACATATTTGGCATTTCAAAAAACACTCTACACACTCTAATTCATCTTGATCAGGGATCAATACTCAACACCGTCACTACAATGGCCCATACACATTCACCCAGTTGGGGTCAATTTGTTCGTTCCATCAAAGATTTCCTTTTATAGATCCCTTTGAGATATCTGATAAGTAACTGTTTTTGATACCAACTTTCCTTCTACTTGGTCGATGGACCAATTAGTTGAATAGTAGATGGCAATGATAATTACTAACTTACCAACCATTTAGTCAATCAATTACAGACTCTCGGTAAGATTAAAAATAAAATGTTATCTTAATTTTAAAGGTGAATGCTCCTTTGCAACAGGTCACAATTTTAAACATCAATCTCATAAAAGGAGAAATTGTATATATCATACAGACTCATTACAAACGTTTCAGCAAATAGTTGTATCAGATATAAAATACCTAACGGAGGGATAGATAAAGAGACAATAGGTTCATCGAAAATAATGCATAATAATATATTATTAATGGAGTGGATAGGTGGAGAGACAAAAAATGTACATACATCATACATTAATTCTTAGATTCTGATATTGATATAGGCTAAATACAAACCTATTGGTCTGTAGGGAAAGAACCACCCTCTGGACCCAGTAGATGATTGGGGATCTCCAATAAGGAATCAGGGAATCATAAGGTATGAGACAGGAACAGGACAGGTCAGGAACAGCAGGGCCTCTCTGCAAACCGACGGACAGCGACGCATCTCCCCTTTTCTCTCCTGACAGCCTAAGTTCTCACCCGCAACACCAAACCATACCCCTAAAGGTACCTTAGTTATAGCATAATTGACATTTCCATCCCATAAATGTTGCATTCTGCAATCGAACTTGCACAGGGCTTGGTGGGCTAGAGAGGTAGCATTGTCACGCCACCATGACTTCACCTTATTCAACATCTTTATTGTGGAAGACAGTTCCCATGGTCTGAATTTCATTTTATTCACACGTTACCCACTTAAGTTACACATTTTGCATTCTTTATTCATGAATTAAAGTTTTTTGCAGAACATCTCCAGTCCCACGCTTTGGTACAGCATTTGGCCGATGACTGTCACACTGGCCTTCACTCTTTCATGTCATCTGTGGTGCACAGCATATCTTGTGTGCCTTGTGACAAAGCAGATTCACTCTTTGGCGCTTCGCCCCTCCCACCATGGACAATTTATGAAAATGGAGGGTTGCCTCCAGCACACCAAAATAAATGAAAAATGAACAGCTATTAATTTATATAATAAGGAAACCTTCATTGTTTACCACCCACCATTCACTACTTCCTATTAATGTTACCTAGCATAAGCTTAGTACAAAAGCAGCATTCATTATTACATTAAAGTAGGATGCAAAAGTAATAATGCACATGCAGCCTATTCCTGCAATTCTTCGTTTCTTCAAAAACACAAAAGTTATTACAATACTGTGTGATTAGGTGTTAGTAAGGATATACTCAAATTCCACCTCCCTGTGACCAGAGCAGACTCAGAACGCCTGCGGGGAGCACTAAGTAATTCTGGATAAAAGAGCAAGGGGTCGATTAGGATGGCGGACGGACCTGGGTCCGTCCGCCACCCCAGAGTAGGAGGGACCGTCCGCAGGGGCAGCGGCGGTCCCTCCTGTGCAATTAGGATGTGACTGCCAGGGTGGCGGTCACATCCTGTAGTTTTAACATTGCGGCGGGTGCTGCTTCAAGCAGCACCCGCCGCAAGGTTAAAAATGAAAGCAGTGCATTTGCATGCACAAAGCGGCAGGCACCTCGAGGTGCCTGCTGCTTCGTGCACGCAAATGCAGGGGAGTACCATAGGTACCCCCCATGTGCACCCCTCACCCCCCCTTCACCCCTGGGGGCCCGCAACGGGCCCCCAAACAAAAGTCCGTATGCCTTTTCATGGCGGAAATGCCGCCGTGGAAAGGCATAGAAATGCTGACATCCTAATATGCCTGGCGGTGTCTGATAGACACCGCCAGACATGTTAGAGCTTTTCCGCCGCGGTCGGAAAGCGACCGCGGCGGAAAAGCTGCGGACGGTCTTCCTGACCCCCCAGCCATCCTAATCTGGCGGGGGGTCTGTGAAGGCTTCGCAGCGGTTTTTCCGCATCCTCCGGTCCGGCGGACTCTTCCGCCGGCCCGGAGGATGCGGAAAAAACGCTATCCTAATGAGGGCCCAAGTGTGCAAAGTACCTTGGCTCGGTGAGGACAACATTAAATACGGATGAAGACATTTTGACCCCCCCCACCCCCAATTACAACAGCACAAATAAAGAAAAACCTAAAGGAACAGGGCACTATGGTCTCAAGAGAACACGATATAAAAAAAGTCTGAAATATTAGAAGAGCAGAGGAGCTATTGACATCGTCTAGAAGAAACTGACCTCCTTCCTCGAAGAGAACAAGATCCTGGACCCATCCCAATCTGAATTCCACAGCAACCACAGCACCGAAACTGCCCTCATCGCTGCCACCGACGACATCAGGGCCATGCTGAAAACAGAGAAACCGCAGCCCTCATCCTCCTGGACTTTTCGGCCGCCTTTGACACCGTCTGCCACCACACCCTTCGCACATGCCTCCACAATGCAGGGATTCTCGATAAAGCCCTGGACTGGACCACCTCCTTCCTAACTGAGAGAACCCAGAGTGTCCACCTCCCCCATTCCGTTATAAGGACACCAAGATCATCTGCGGCGTACCCCAAGGATCATCCCTCAGCCCGACTCTCTTAAACGTCTACATGGCACCACTCAGCAACATCGTTCGATCACACGATCTCAACATCATATTATACACGGACGACACACAGCCGATCCTCTCCCTCACCATGGCCCCCATCACCTACAAATCCAACCTCCACGAAGGAATGAAGACCATCGCCGACTGGATGATGAGCAGCCACCTGAAACTGAACTCAGACAAGATGGAGGTGGTCATCATCGGAGCCACCTCCTCTGCCTGTGGCGACTCATGGTGGCCGGCCGCACTGGGAGCTGCACCGACGCCCAGTGACCACGCATGAAACCTGGGGGTCATCCTGGACTCAGCGTTGTCAATGACCCTGCAAGTAAGCACCGTCTCCATCTCTGCTTCAACACCCTCCGCATGCTCTGCAAGATCTACAGATGGATCCCCACTGGAACCAGAAGGACAGCCACCCAGGCCCTCATCAGCAACAGTCTGGACTTCGGCAACACTCTCTATGCGGGAACCTTCACCAAACTCCAGATACGACTACAACACACACAGAATGCCTCTGCACGCCTCATCCTCAACATCCCCCACCACAGCCACATCACGGCCCACCTGAAAGACCTGCACTGGCCCCCCGTCAACAAGAGGATCACTTCCACACTCGTCACCCATGCTCACAAAGGACTCCACAACACCGGACCAGCGTACCTCAACGAACGACTCACCTTCTACACACCCAACTGCCAGCTTTGCTCCGCCGACCTCGCCCTCGCCACCGCCCCCCCCCCATTCGACGAGCAACCGCTGGAGGCAGATTATTCTCCCACCTCGCTGCTAAGACCTGGAACACCCTCCCCATCCGCATGCGACAGACCCAGGATCTGCTGACCTTCAGGAGACTTCTCACGACTGGGCTGTTCGACCATACTTGAAATAAGCCATTGGAAAACCAGCCTTTAAGAACATACTAGCATTTATGCTTTTAACAATGGACATATGTGAACACAGGGAGCACTGGAAGAACTTGACACAGTGGCTTGGGCAATGTAGTCTGTGCCGATACCCCTCAGAAACGGCTGCCTACATTGTATGCTGCTTTTGCAGCATGGGTCGATGACATGCAAAGAGGCACTAAAGCTTATCTACACCATAGTGATACCAGAAGAATTTGCTCATTTTGGAAAATTCTTTTTGGTAGCCTGCCAGTTCCTACGTGATGCTTGCCCTATACCGGGGCAGCCTCCACTAATTCCAACAAAATTGTGGAAAGGGGGCTGCCTGCTGAGTATATGGGCACAATATTGTATGAGTGAACTCAAGCACGCACCACTGCTTATCCTGCCTGAAACATAATATTCAAGAGATAACTTGTGACATATTCTACACTGCATCATTAACAGACACTCATTTATTTTATATTTTAGGTACTTGTATTTTACAGTATTGCACTTTTACCACAATCCTAGGGTTTCAAAATCAAGTTTTAAAGATAGCACATTGCAATACACTGCTCATTTGCACAATAGTCATTTTTCCTTACATGTTTATACAATTATTTGTTTCCTGTGCTCGGAAATTTAACCCCTTCGCTGCTAGGCCTTTTCCCCCCGTGCTAACCCTTTTTTTGGCTATTTGGGGTAGTGCGCGCTTAGGCCCCTGTAACTTTTTGACCACAGAAGGTATCCACGCCAAATATGCGTCCTTTTCTTCCAACATCATGGGGATTCTAAAGGTACCCAGGGTTTGTAGATTCCCCTGGAGGGGTCCCAGAAAGTACCCAAAATGCAGCTAAATTAATTTTTTGGGGAGGAAAAATTGGAAAAAAGGCTGAAAATGAAAGCATCTGGGTTTTTCCCTGAAAATGGTATCAAAAAAGGGTTTGTGGGGCTGAAATCACCATTTCCCCAGCTTTTAGGGAATGACAGACTTTTGTCAGAAAACCAAAATATTTTACACAGTTGTGGCATTTTTCTGGGACATAGCCTATTTTTGCTATTTTTTGTGCTTTCAACCTTATTCCAGTTAATGGTAGAAATGGGTATAAAAGCAATACTGAATCCTGGAAAGCTATACATTCTAGAAAAATTCTGAAGTCAGCAAGGGGTCATTTGTGTAGATCCATCAAGGTTTCTTTATAGAAACTAACAGTTAAATATAGGAAAAATTGAAAATTAGTTGAAAAAAAGCAGGATTTTGTGTCAACGTTTTCACATGTAACTTGTTCTAATTTTTTGACAGCTCATTGAAAGCAATATACCGTTACATCCGCTGCACATTACTGGTTATGGGGACATATAGGACTGGTAGGTTCACCAAGAACCCGACGAACCCAGAGTCAAAAACAGAGCAGCAATTTGCAATGGCTTTTTATTATGTAAGGGTATATAGCAAATATTGTGGGAAAATGTATACATGGCAAAATTGGTATGAAAGACACCTATATATTTCTGAAATGGGAACAAAATATAGAGTTTAGAAACAGTAGACATTTGCACATTTCCGAAATTGGGAATACTCATACTAGCATGAGAATTATCGGTCATTTTTCAAAATGACTTCTATTTTACACAATGTCTTTCAGTTGGAAGGCAGAAATGCATCAAAAGTCAATAGGTAATAACAGTTGCTTTACAAATCTGAAGTACCCTAAGCCTCCCGATAAAAATGGTACATCACTTGTGTGGGTAGGCATAGTGCCCACAACAGGAAATGGTTCAAAACCCAACGTGAACACATCATATTTTCACAATGAAAAATTACCCTTTTTGGCAAAGTGCCTAGCGGTAGTTTTTTAACCCTAGATCTGCCGGCACCTAGGGAAACCTAGCAAACCTATACATTTGTGAAAACTAAACACCCAGGGAATCCAGGATGGGGTGACTTGACTGCCTCTCACCAGGTTCTGTTACCCAGAATCCCTTGCAAACCTAAATATTGTCAAAAAACACATTTTCCTCACATTTCTGTGGTGGAAAGTTCTGGAATTTGCGTAGGTCCACAAATTTCAACACAACCCACTTTCCCGAAAGTCTTCCGAGAAAAATGGTACCTCACTTGCGTGGGTAGGCCTAGTGCCCGCAACAGGAAACGGCGCAAAACGCAACGTGGACACACCCCAATTTCAAATTGAAAAATTACCCTTTTTTGGCAAAGTGCCTAGCTGTAGTTTTTTAACCCTAGCTCTGCTGGCACCTAGGGAAACCTAGCAAACCTATACATTTTTGAAAACTAGACACCCAGGAGAATTAAATATGGGGTGACTTGACTGCCTCTCACCAGGTTCCGTTACCCAAAATCCCTTGCAAACCTGAGCAATTGTAAAAAAACACATTTCCCATAGATTTCTATGGTGGAAAGTTCTGGAATCTGCATGGATCCACAAATTTCCAGCCACCCCGCGATTCCAAAAGTCTTCCAAGAAAAATTATATCTCACTTGTGTGGGTAGGCCTAGTGCCCGTGACCGGAAATGCCGCAACACGCAATGTGGACACAACCCAATTTCACAGTGAAAAAGGACCCTTTTTTGGCAAAGTGCCTGGCTGTAGTTTTTTAACTCTAGCTCTGCCGGCACCTAGGGAAACCTAGCACACCTATACATTTTATAAAACTAGACACCCAGGGGAATCTGGGATGGGGTGACTTGACTGCCTCTCACCAGGTTCTGTTACCCAGAATCCCTTGCAAACCTAAATATTGTCAAAAAACACATTTTCCTCACACTTCTGTGGTGGAAAGTTCTGGAATTTGCGTAGGTCCACAAATTTCCACACACCCCACGTTCCCCAAAGTCTTCCAAGAAAAATGGTACCTCACTTGCGTGGGTAGGCTAGTGCCCGCAACAGGAAACGGCGCAAAACGCAACGTGGACACACCCCAATTTCAAATTGAAAAATTACCTTTTTTTGGCAAAGTGCCTAGCTGTAGTTTTTTAATCCTAGCTCTGCCGGCACCTAGGGAAACCTAGCAAACATATACATTTTTGAAAACTAGACACCCAGGGGAATCCAAAATGGGGGGACTTGACTGCCTCTCACCAGGTTCTGTCACTTGAAATCCCATGCAAACCTAAACAATTGTAAAAAAAAATAACATTTTCCCCACATTTCTGTGGTGGAAAGTTCTAGAATCTGCATGGATCCACAAATGTCCACCCACCTCATGTTCCCAAAAGTCTTCTAAGAAAAATGGTGCCTCACTTGTGTGGGTCGGTCTAGTGCCCGCAACAGGAAACGGCGCAAAACGCAACGTGGACACACCTCAATTTCACAGTGAAAAATGACCCTTTTTTGGCAAAGTGCCTAGCTGTAGTTTTTTAACCCTAGCTCTGCCAGCACCTAGGTAAACCTAGCAAACCTATACATTTTTTAAAACTAGACACCCAGGGGATTTCAGGATGGGGTGACTTGACTGCCTCCCACCAGGTTCTGTGACCCAGACTCACTTGCAAACCCAAACAATTGTCAAAAAACACATTTTTCCTACATTTCTGTGGTGGAAAGTTCTGGAATCTGCGTGGATCCACAAATTTCTACCCACCCTGCATTTCCCAAAGTTTTCTGAGAAAAATTACACCTCACATGTGTGGGTCAGTCTAGTGCCCGCGACAGGAAACGGCACAAAACGCAATGTGGACACACCTCAATTTTGCTGTGAAAAATGACCCTTTTTTGGGAAAGTGCCTAGCTGTAGTTTTTGAACCGATACATTTTTTAATAACTAGACACCCAGGGAAATTCAGGATGGGGTGACTTGACTGCCTCCCACCAGATTCTGTTACCCAGAATTCCTTGCAAACCTAAACAATTATCAACAAAACCACATTTTCCCCACATTTCTGTTGTGGAAAGTTAAGGAATCTGTGTGGATCCACAAATTTCCACCCACTCTGCATTCCCCCAAGTCTCGCAAGAAGAATGGTAAATCACTTGTGTGGGTTGGCCTAGTGCCCACGACAGGAAACGGTGCAAAACGCAACATGGACACACCTCAATTTCGCAGAGAAAAATGACCCTTTTTTGGCAAAGTGCTCAGCTGTAGGTTTTGAACCATAGCTCTGCCGGCACCTAGGGAAACCTAGCAAACCTATACATTTTTTAATATTAAACACCCAGGGGAATTCAGGATGGGGTGACTCGCCTGCCTCTCACCAGGTTCTGTTACCCAGAATACGTTGCAAACCTAAAAAAATATCAAAAAACAACATTTTCCTCACATTTCTACGGTGGAAAGTTCTGGAATCTGCGTGGACCCACAAATTTCCTCCCACCTAGCGTTCCCCCAGGTCTACCGATAAAAATG
Source organism: Lissotriton helveticus (assembly GCF_964261635.1). Taxonomy (NCBI): domain Eukaryota; kingdom Metazoa; phylum Chordata; class Amphibia; order Caudata; family Salamandridae; genus Lissotriton; species Lissotriton helveticus. The sequence continues at coordinate 731,824,348 of NC_136059.1, read as the reverse complement.
GTACCTCACTTGCGTGGGTGGGTCAAGGATCTGCGACAGGCAAGGGCCCAAAACCTATTGAGGCGACATCAAAATTACCTATCACAAACCAACCTGGTTTTGCATGGGTGGGTCACATAAGTTTTTGGCCCGGGGCTCGGCAGCCTTCTAGGGAAACCTACCCAACCCACACATTTCTGGAAACTAGGCACCTCGGGGAGTCCAGCAAGGTATGGCTTGTGTGAGTCCCCCATCATTCTCCTACCCAGAAATATTAAACAATAGAGGCTAGGCAGTTCATTTTACCACTCATGGATGCTCCCAAAAATAATTTTGAGTGTGTTACATTCTAAAACAAGCCAGCACACATGGGTTAGAAGGACCCTCGGGGAGTACATATAAGTCTCCTTCCGCATTCCTCTTCGCCAACAGACTGTACATCTCCTACTGGGAAAGTATTTTGAGGGTGTGGGAGGAATGTGATTAGGAAAGTGGTGATCTTTCAATCTGGCAACATCCTCCACCACTCCAACTCTAGGAACACTTGCCTGTTCCACTAAAACAAGGCAGCCTATTACAGACTCCTGAAACTTAGCAAACGTCATCTTTGAATCAGGACAAGAATCATGGAACACAACAAAAGCATTAAAGGTTGCCAAGTGGAAAAGATGGATAGCCAACTTCTTCTACCAAATGTAGGCCTTACGAAGAGCAGCGTATGGTTCCAACCTGTGATCTACTCTGTCAACACCACCCATGTGCCTATTATAGTCTGAAATGCACACAGGTTTGCACCCTTCAACAATGTGACCCCAAACAGTCACAGGTAGTCAGCATGTAGACATCTCTCCTGTCTGAAAACTTCACAGCTAGAAGCTCATCGCAACGCAACGCACAAGCTTTTGATAAACAAATTATTTTGAGAAACCTTTAAGGTTAGAGCGGATTGTATCACAAGCAACAGTGTCCACTTTAGCCAATTCCCTTCACTACCGCACACCAGTGTAGAAGTTATCTACATATAAATGATGGCCATTGTTAAAATATCCTCTACCAAGTTCCCACACAACTTTCTCAGTCACTCCAAAAGTGGACGGACAACCAGGTGGGTTAATTCTGGATTTCTTACCGGTGTACACCCTGAAATTAGAGACATATCCAGTCCTACTGTCACAAGCACATGCAGCTTAAGTCCATAGTGTGCCCTCCTACCAGGAATGTATTACCTAAAAACCAAGCGGTCCTTGAACAACACCAAAGACTCACCCACTGCAATTTCTTTCCCTGGAGCATATATCTCAGAAAATCGGTCAACAAAGTGATCAATGACAGGCCAAATCTTAAAAAGACGATCACAATCAGGATGATCTTGTAGCAATGCTCAATCATTATCGACAAAATGCATCATCCAAAGCAGAAGCAAATACCTATCACGACTCAGGACTGCCGGAAATATAGCAGTTGCCATCAAGGGACTAGTAGACCAATATGAAGACAGTGATGGCTTCCTTAGCAAACCTATCAAAAAAGTTGAACCCAAGAACTTCTTCATCTCTTCCAGAGTCCACCGGGTAGCTCTAGAGTGGGGCTTAAGGCTGGCACTGTTGTCCCTCAAAAACTGTTCGGCATGGAAATGAGTCTGCTTAACAATCTCTGCCAAATATACATCGTCCATAAACAACTGAAAAATGTTTTCAGTATTCACTCTACACCCTGGAACACCAGTAAAGTCTGGCAATGCCGGCTGCACCATGCCTGGGGCAACCCAGACGTCAGCACTTTCAACGGGGATGCCTCTTGCTGCACTATACCAACAGGAAGCCTTGCAGCCCCAGGCTGGAGCCCAGATGCCTCTTGCCGCACTATGCCATCGGGAAGCCTTGCAGCCCCAAGCTGCAGCCCAGATGCCTCTTGCCGCACTATCAGCATATCAATGTCCTCCTCTAACACAGGCACTTTGTTCGTACTGAGAATAACTTCATCATCCGATGATGCCATGTGGAGAGAAAACTCACTGCCTGAATCTTCCCCTGCCTCCTCTGACTCAGATGCAGAGTCAATCTCTGAACCACGGTCAGAGGAAGACTCAAAAAGCATACCAACAACCTGCTGAGCAGTAATCCTGTGGCTAGCCATTATCCTTACTAAGAAAGGAGACTGTACAAACAAGTCAACAACAACCAACACTGTGCAAAATAAGTAAGTAAAAAAAATATGTGCCTTTATCACAAAGATCAATATACTCAAAAACGGTATGATTCACCTGCAAGAGACCACTACACTCACCAGCACCTACTCTGCAGAGAGTCAGCAAAAATGATATCCCACTAGAAAGAAAAAAACAAAACCAATTACTCACAAAACACATCAAACACACATGCAAAAAGATTTTGACATTAAAAAAACAGAGGCCAAACATACTGCAATTATTACACCATTTGCAAAAAACACATTCATGCAGAAAAATGAAAAACATTTACATTGAACAAAAAAAGTATATTACACAAACAAGCAACTACACAAACAGCATAACCAAAAGTAACGGAATCGCAACCTGTAACAGTCTAAAGAGCAAAAGCTTTCAACTAGAACAAAAAGGGAGAAATAAAGCATTTCAATTGCAATTCACAAGAAATAAAAGAATTAACATTATAACACACTATGCCACTACCCAATTGGTCAATCTGCAAGATGGGCCTTCAGATAGGGCTGTGCAAAATGGGGGGTGAACTTGCCCAAGGGATCGGGTGAGCTTGTCTGAGGGTGGGGCAGAAAACAGCAGACAGAAATGTGCCCCCCTTGCAAAAGAAATAAATCCCTAGTGCCTAGTAGGGGTTTCTGCCTCCCCCTAAGGCAAGAAGGCCAAAAAAGGGGCAGATCTGTCCCCAGGAGGGGCAGAAAAAACATTAACCAAATTTATAAAGAAAATCTGCCCCCTGGGAGCAACCCTTGCCCAAGGGGTCGCTTCCATTTTAATTTCAAAAAAGTCCCTGGTGTCTAGTGGGGTATTCTGCCCCCCCCCCCCACCTCTGGCCAGAAAGGCCAAATACATGGACCGATCTGCCCCCAGGGGGGCGGAATATGCATTTTTTTTAAATGAGGCCCGTGGAAGCGACCCTTCTCCAAGGGGTCACTTCCATTTAAAATAAATTCCTGGCTCTAGTGGGCTTTTCTGCCCCCCTCCCCCCCATTGCCAGAAATGCCAAAAACCAAGGTAAACCGTCCCCAGGGGGGACAGAAAAGACTTATTAAAAATGTGCCCCCTAAGGAAGTGACCCTTGCCCAAGGGATCACTTGCTTTAGATAATAAAAGGACTCCCTGGTGTCTAGTGGGGTATTCTGACCACCCCTGGGTGCAGAAAAGCGAAATACAGGGGGCGATCTGCCCCCAGGGGGGGAAGAATACACATTAAAACAAATGAGGGGCCTGGAAGCGACCCTTCCCAAGGGGCCGATTCCGTTTTTTAAACTAAAAACCCCTGGCTCTAGTGAAACGCCAAAAAACCAAGGCGATCTGGTCCCAGGGGGGGCAGAAAAGTCTTTAATTTATTTGCCCCCTTTAGGAAGCGACCCTTGCCCAAGGGGTGGCTTCCTTTTCTTACAAAAAACTTCCCCCGTGTCTAGTGGGAGCATTCCTGCAGCACGATCGCGACACAGTGCGCGATCGTGCTGCAGGAATGACCTGTATTGAGACATCAGGGGAGAGGAAATACTCTTTCCTCTCCCCGATTCCTCCATACATTAAAAAATACCCCCACCTCACCGGAGCAAGGAAACACACCTGCTCCTGTTTCCAGCGCGTCCAGCGCTTCCTGATGACGTTGGCACGCGCTGTGCACTCCGACGTCTTGGAAAAGCGTGGGGGGGTCGGGTGGCAGCGGAAACTCGTTCGCTGCCATCCCTCTCTGTGGGGGCAAGATCAATACCCCAGGGGGAGAGCGCCAGCGCTTCCCCCAGGGGCTGTGCTCATGACGGAGCTGTTCCATCATAAGCACAACCCAACCGATGCTCATGACGGAACCGCTCCGTCATGAGCATTGAAGGGGTTAAAGGGCCTTATTGTCTAAATAAATTATTTTACACTACCTCAAAAGGGTGCAGTTTTCTCAGGCTAAACCATGTCTACTTTGTTTAGTAAATATGGTTTAACATCAGAAACCCTGGGTTCTTGCATCACCCATGGTACACCCCCTTGGTGCTAAGTAGATCATAGCAGCGCCATGCACTGCTTAGATCTATTTTCATGGTATTTCCAAGTTTAACGCTGGAAAGTAAAGTGGAAATAAAGATTTTGCACCCATTTGCATCACTTTTGTGATGCAAACATGGCTTAAAATCATAGTAAATCTCCCCATTAGTGCGTTTTTTAAATGACACAAGACAAATAGTGAAGGAAGGCATGGGAAACCCAAGTGAACGCCATCCATACAGAATACACTGCTTATTAGGTTTTATCCTGAGCGCTGCAGGAATATAAAAATTAGGCACCAATACTGCATGTGTCTGCATACAAATAATGGGGTATCTACAAATTGCACTTGGCCAAAAACCCTTGCAGGTAATACCTGGAGAAGAAATGTGGGCAAAATATTAAACATATGGGGCTACTGTGTGGTAATACTGAACCTAAAGACTGTTACTGCATTCCATGAAAAGGTGTGATCGGGTCCAGTAAACACCCAAATACAGTACAGTAAATATATTTCGCCGCAGCATTTTTTGTACCCAATTTTTTACTAGTAATGTAAAATGAGGCTGGGAGGAAAATTTTAATTCATTATAAGAATCAAAAGATGTATAGAAAGTATAATTCTGAGTCAAGAAAATATGAAAATGTTCCTGTACTAGCCTCGTTGGGGCCTATTCACAAAGGCGTTTTGGAGCATCTAGTACAATAGTACTCTTTCACATACTCTTACGTGCCCTTGTTAATTGGTACCACAACATCTAAAATGGGAATAACATTTTAATATTCAGGAATTTTTCATATATGGTCATTACAGATGGAGAGGACAGCTGCTTCTTTGCACTTTAAACAATAGGCAGTTGGACGTTTCAGGTCCGGTCCACAAATGTATATGATTGTATGTACAAGCCTACTCCTGTAGTACCACTTCCCATACTCCACAAATGCTTTTTGAAACGACCCCATTATGCCTCAACTAATGCTCCAGTGTAATCCTCGCACACTTTATCCTCTGGATAGTTGACTTGTAGTTCAGTTTCCACAAGCCCGTGCTTCTTAACTCTGTGCGGTGACCTTCAGATTTGCAGCAGGGGGATGCAGGCATCTACCAATATTAATTGTGTCGTTCCTGCCATTGCTCCTTTTATTCTCAGAGGAAGAAAGACATATCAAATTCAACCAATAGCTGTGGACGACCCTCGAGCCCCGCACTTGTGGGCGTCAGAGGAACACAGGCTGTCAGCTGTGGAGGTTAAACAATTCCATTATCTGAAACTCAGTCTTTGAGGAATCTGTAAATGATGAAAAAATATTTTCAACCGGCATAAAGACATTGAAAATATCCCCAGGGTGTTCATATAAGGCTCATTGGAAATCGAATGAAGATGAAATTGCATTGCGTTTCCCTCAAGGAGGGAGAAAATAATGGTTGCTTGTAGCAGAAGAAAAGAGTAAATTGTCAAACCCATAGAAATTGGGGCATCTTATATCTCAAGAAAAGTTTTGATTGCAAAATATAACATAAATGCCTTCCTTCCAGCTGCAGAGTGCAGCAAGAATGCTAGCGAGGTGGGAGGAAGAAAAACGTTATGAAAGGCCGTAAAGCTGACAAGTTGCTGGCATTTAAATTAAGAGCGTTATAAAGCCTCAGACAGGTATCAGCATTAAAGGATTACTTTGGACACAAGAAATACAATTCCAAAGAAACTTACCGGATTTGGCGGATTTTATATGCAAACTATATTCAGCTCAGTTGCCAATGATATGCAGACAATTGCATTTGAAATACAGCTAGATAAATTGAATCTGCTTTCGGTGATGCTCTGGTGAAATGAGCCAATTGCACTAAAAGAATAAAAAGAAAGGCAAAAACAATCAAGTTCTGCAAGACTGGAGACAATATTGTTGTTGCTTGGTTAATGTTTCGTATACAAATGGTAAAGTTACGTGAGAAGCGTTTGTGGAATAACAGAGCGCTTTCTGCTGTAACGTTTTAAAAATATGGGCAGGTTTGGATCAGAGTGCTGTAAAAACCAAGCTGTGGCAAAGCCAATAGGTCCAAATATGTATTGTATTTGGGACCTACCGGCTTTGCCAGTGGTAGCTTTGATGTACAGTATCCCCAGTGCTGTGACACATGAAAAGGGGGGGCCCTCGGCCCCCCCGCACGCATGGCGGCGCGGCGACCGTCGCCCCCACAGTTTCCTTTGTTGCCATTCGGCGGTGGGGGCGTGCCCTGGGGGGCGCGGCCCACCGCCGGTTGGCTGGCGGCCACCTTGACCCGGATCCTGGGAAGTGGGTCCGGGTCAGGGGGGGCGGGCTAGAGGAGGGGCCACCTGGCCCCTCGGGAATAAAGAGATAGGGAGCGCCCAGGAGACCCCCTTGTCCCTGGACGCTCCCTCGCCGAAACGGTGTGCCCCGCGCTCGGGGCTTCTTTGTTTTTGGTAATTTCTTTAATTTTTTCTTCCAGGTCACCGTTTTCCGGTGTGGGACCAGCGCTGGGAAGAGAATAATCCGTTAACAGGAGCAGTTTGGCGAAGGGCTGCGGTGCTCCTGCGTGGGACGGGACAATGGGACAAGGGGACGCTCCACGAGGAATGGGACGCTCTACGAGGAACAGAGGGACCGGGGGGCCAGTTTTCCGCCCAAGGAAGGATCCGGATTGAGGATGGGTCGTGGCGGAGTGTACTTTGGCGCAAGTTAAGTATGGGCTCGGCATGCGATGTTAGTGCGGGTTTTCCCTTGCGTAGCAGGACGGCTCTTGGTTGTGAATGTAAGGAGCCCGGGGAGGGCGTTAACTGTGTGTCTGTTCTCTCCGAGTCTAGTGCGCGCTATATGTGTAAAGGTTTGTCAAACAATCCAGGGTGGTTAACAAGCGATCTCGATCTTGTCTGAAGTAAGGAAGGGTGTTTGACCTGCGGTAAATGCTGGTGTCACGGATTTCGCACACACTCACCGGAATATCTGTATGACGAGTGTATAAGTTTGGCGCTCTTTTTATGATCCTTTACGTGATATTGTTACAATCACGGCCAATTCTGGCCAGAACACTCGATACGCATAATATTTCAATATTTTAATGAAATGCAGTGCAAGAATTGCAATTTAACAGATCGTTTTGTCATCTGGGTTTAACTCTGAAATTCGCCACAGATTTTCAAGTCGCAGTTTAATCAACTAGAACTTTTAAAAGGATGAAACAATAGATCAATTTTATTTATTCAGCAAAACGGGTTGACACAGTTATGCTTCTCACGATTGATTCCGAATTCTTCCTGGTCATGTGTGCCACCTGGTGTTCTCAAGTATAACTACCATGTATCTGGAGTAACTGACGAAATACTTGTTTATGACGCAATATTTAAAGCAGACACGCAAATACAACGAGAAAACGAGCCTGTCTTTGAAAGCTGCCGCGAAATTCTTGCATCGGACGTTATCCTTGAGAACCTCAGTACAAAAGTGCCTCCGAAATCATCACGCTCATTAATAGTCACTGTCAAATACCAACAACGCATGTGGGTCTGTAAAAATCCAAAGTATCAGTTCAGACTGAATTCCAGCACACAGAAACTCCGAGGGCAGTGGTAGACAGATCACTCTAATGACACATAGTGATGGAGTAAGTTTGCGCTGAGGGCGTTTCTAGTGAAAGCTCAAACTTCGGCTCAGTCAAGGCGCTGCTCGAGTAATCTCACACTGAGGAGATACTGAGGGCCCTTCCGGTACACTTTGGTACACTGCTGTCGTAATTTCACTCCGAGGGATGAAACAGGGCGCCGTTAGAGTAATCTCACACTGAGGAGATACTGAGGGCACTTTCCCTGCCAACTTTCAATAAAGGCGCACTCAGATCACTGCTGCAGTGAGTTCCCTCCGAGGGCAGGCACAGGGCGTTGTTAGAGTAATGTAATCTCACACTGAGGAGATAATGTGGGCACTTCCGGTACAAGCTTTGGTACCCTGCTGCAGTAATTTCACTCCGAGGGATGAAACAGGGCGCCGTTAGAGTAATCTCACACTGAGGAGATACTGAGGGCACTTCCGGATTTACTGAAGGCACTTCCAGTGCAAGCTTTGGCACACTGAGATCACTGCTGCAATGAGTTCGCTCGGAGGGATGGAATGGGGTAATTGCAAAAATGATCTCACACTGTGAAAACACACATGACCCTGAAAATCTAGGATCTATGTGGATGGAAATGGGAAGTTAAAACAAGGAGCGTAAATTCAGGACACTATGAAAGCACAGCTTACTTAAACCCACATGAAGGACACTTCAAATGTATTCTTATCTGAGAACCCAGCAGACATAGGTATTGCTAAAATAAGTTCACCTCGAAACAGGGTGAGTGCACCTCTAGAGTTCACTCGCATTAAAAACACACCAAGGCCACTGTTTAAGAAGGACATGTGTGTTGGGGGGGCGGGGGGGTCTTCTTACTGCCTCCTCCAACTATACCTTGATGATGGGCAAGTTAACTAAAATGAATAAATACCAGCTACTAGTTGTTAGAATGTCTCTCCTGTCATCCTTCTAAGGCTGTATATGCGTGTTGGTCTGCAATGTATATTTACTTCCACTGAATGATTCTGGGGTCCTATTGTGATTTGGCGGAATCAGTCACTGTGTCCCCTGGACTCAAGCATATGGGATATATCTGTGATATGTGCATTATCCAGAGAAATTGTTTTGCCTGTTTATTCAGTGATGGGTTAAGGGACAACGTGATGGGTCTTTGTCATGGTGTTTGGACTATCCATCAATGATATACCAGCTGCAGGACCAAGGGTGTAACACTGTCTCCTGCAACATCTGCGGAGCGGGGGGTGGGGGGGCAGCCTTCAGGGGGACCTCTTTCATCATTCAGACTATAAATAACAAAAGTGGGACTCTCAGGTGACCTTCACAACATTCTGCAAGGATGCCCCAGAATTTTGTGTAAGGCTACTGTGCGGAGTGTCAATAAGCAAGGTATTGGACTTGTGACTCAATTACATCTGCTCCAGTTTTGGAGCATTGATAGGAGACTCCAGGAAACTCACTTGTCCATCTCCACCCTAGAGCTCGTATACATTGTATTATACCCAGTGCTTTCTATGGGGAGGTACTCTCTGGTACTCTGTACCTGCACTTCAGAGAAATAGGTGGTTTGAGTCTCTCCTTTGTGATTTTCCCTTCAGCATTACAATGAGCCTAGGTGGGGCGTGAGGGACGTGTTATGGGATTGCGCGCTAAAGTGGGTTAAACACCAGTAGATTACAGAATGCTGCTCCTGCTGTGCATATTTCTCTCGACACCGCGTGGTTTTTTCTGGCATTCCACAGGCTTCCGAGGCGGATGGTTTACATCTCGTTAAATGGATGTTTTTTCTGAGATATAATTAACGTTCAGGCAACAACACTGACAGTGTTACCCTACATGTTCTGATCAGCTAACACATTCTCTACAGAACAATTCACGCCCTTCTTATATATGCTTCATCTGTGTTTACCATTTCTATTCACATTTACACTGACATATGAATTACCGCTTTCTCTTTCTTAAATAACGTGTACAGTCAATATTATGACAGTTACTTTCTCTGCTTGTGTTTCCTAAAGGTGAGAGGCACAAACGAGTTTGGTTTGCTTGTAATTGCCAATTGTAAATGTGGGCGAGCTGGTTAGAGGGATTTGCACTGCTTAATTGATGCAACTACAGTAGGAGCTTCCCTATCATTAACATGTATGGTTACAGGAAGCACTTTGTCAACAATGGCAGCTTTGTGTTCAGAGACGTGTGCAGTGTGGCTATACTGATATTCAATCTTGTACGCCATTAATTTAAAACAATCACTACACTGGACTGCTATAAGTATTCTCCGACTGCTGTTCCAGGGAGTATTACAAAATCAAGGGGGTCCGCACTCCGCAGAGGCTTCACCTGGAAAGGACTCCCAAAGCGTTTAATTTTGAGACAATGTAGTGCAATTAGAGGAGATGATTTGGTCTAGCGGCTAGGGCACTGAAACCGGGGTCAACCTGGGGGGTTAACGACATCTAAGGGTAGGGCTTAGCGAGACTGAGGGTCAGTTTCCCAGGTCCCACTTTCCTTCGCAAGCCAAGGCAGAAAGCCAAACAATGGACTTATTTCATTGTGGAGCTAATCACCATATGAGGTGCTGTTCACTAATATAGGGGGGATATACGCTAGTCCTAACATTGCACCTGTCCAAACGCCCCCTTCATGGATGATAGGTTTTAAACCAACATTATTAGTAAACTATCCTAGGGTTAGCTATATTGCGTGCAGCCTTCAGGCTAAGTCTTGAGGGAATATAGAGCTACTTGTTTTACCACTCTTTAATGTCATGAATGAGTAAAGGGAAAAGGGCAGGTGTATAACAACAAATATAGGTATTTGGTACTAAACACACCCCCTTTTGTTCAGTCAGTAAACTTAATTTTTCACACAGGTAAATGGGCCAATATACGTTTAGCCTAGGATGAGATTGGAGGCAAATGATTCGGTGGGAAGACCTCTATAGCACACAGTGATTTACCACCATATACGTTGAGCTCTAGGGGTACACCAAAGCCATATATTAATAATATGGTGGGGGAACCACGAATGGCATAGAGACAGGGCCTAGAGCCTCTAGAACGAATAATGGGGGTCCTGATAAAGATACACACCCTGATGTCACACCTAAAAGGTGCCCAAGAGCCTAGTTGCGGCATCACATAGTTCTGGGGATGCATGTGACCATGTCCGGGTGGCTGGGATGATATTTCCCAGAAGCAAAAGTGGCGTACTTAAAAGGTCCTTGGGGCCAGCTTAGGGCCTGGCAGAGTTTGGACTGTGCTAAATCTTTAGCCGACAACTGTGATACTGCACTGCTAAGTAAGCCGTCTTGTTTTAACACATAGATCCTATGCATAAGGACGGGGGTAGGAAGCAGACAAACTGAGGCTATGCTTAACATTTGCTGTCGGTGTGTTGAGGTGTACGGATCTGGCATTAAGATTAGCTAAGTTTAGCGATTGATGGTAAAGTAAGTCTGACACGTGTACAGCAGTTATTGCCGGAAAGACTAATGGTGTGTGTCTATCTTTCCAATTTATGTATGACCGGGTCCATGGTTGATACCTGGAGTGCTCCATATCACAACAGCTGCAACAGGTGGACAGCCCAAGGGATGCTTACGTCAGTCACGGCTGGGTCCATGGCGGATATCTGAGGAGTACTCCACACCGCAACATCATCAGTGGGTGGACGTCAAAAGGAAAGCATACGTCGAGAAAGAAGACACCAAGGGCCCAGGTATTGCTGGCAGGTGCAAGTGTTACCCATTCCCTAAGGTGGAAGTGGGAATGGTTACCCAGGTTTTCTTGGTCTCTTTTCTGGTTCTTGCAGTTTCTCAAACCTGCCACGCAGGGGAGGAACTCCTCACCAGAAGTTGAGGAGCTAAAAATGGTTGCCCAGGTTTTCTTGGTCTTTTTCTGGTTCTTGCAGTTTCTCAAACCTGCCACGCAGGGGAGGAACTCCTCGTCAGAAGTTGAGGAGCTAAAAAGGTGCCAGCACAAACAACGTGCCGGACGCAGGACAGGGAAGAGTGGGTTTGAGGGTCTGTGCCATGGTCAGTTCAGGAACTGCTTTCAGGGACTTTTAGCTCAGCAGCCCGACCCCCTGTCAGTGGTGATACCTCACCTAGGGGGGACTGAATGGGCCAAACTGGGGAGGCGAATACTCATCGATGGGTTCATCTCCACTGTGGGTGGGTCTTCAGGACAAGCCCGGGTGGCACAGTGGGTGGGTCTCAACTGATCCCAGGGTGGCAAGGACCCGGTCAGGGCGTTGAATCACTCGATAAAGAGGATCAACACACAGCGGGACAAATTATTTCAAGCCCCGGTTCCAGATGATCCAACATGGGTGTATTTGTCCTACCTGGTAAGGGGAGTCCATTTGACGGAGGAAGGAGTGGGGCCTGGGGTCTGGGTCTGGTTGAAAGGTTTGCTAGAGTGAGAACTTTCTAGGGTAGGTCTAGGCAGGGGGAGGCCAGATCGTCGGTTAACAATGCTGGCCTGTGGCGGTAAGGTCATTATCGGTGAGCACATATTTGAGGTCTGAGGGGGCGGGCATCATCCTATGGAGGTTCCCGCCCAGGGGGAGGGGCCTGCGGGCCACTCCCACAACTCCAGGGGCAAGGTAATGGATGCTACAAAGCAAAGGAGCGCGGGTAGGAGTAGTTCACGCTTTCCTTAGGCTGGTAGCCACCCCGCGCGCGTGGACTCACGACGCCACCGGCGCAGAGTAAGGGCCCTCCTTGAATGGGTAAATGGAGTTCAGGGCGTAGACCGGGCAATTCCCGGGGTAACACTGCGCATGCGCACATCCAGAGGGGAGGCGCAGTTTGTAGGACCTGACACCGGTAGTGACCCTGCCATATGGCCAGAAATGTACAAAAATTCTAGATGAGGATGTTTAGTATAAGTTAGGAAAATAACATGTATTAGAGTTTTGTTAAAGTCAGGCTCACAAACTTATTGCTAAACCTAAATGTCCTGCTGAATTTTTGTATAAATTGTTGATTATGCAATTAAAACCTTATTTTTAATTTCATACTTTAATAAATACGGCCGGGCGACTAGCGCCCGCCTTCCAAAAAGTAAAGACGTCTCGTGTCCACGTTCCTGGGTATTGGGTGCCGGATTGGGGGGGAGGCGGCAGCTAGTCGCTGACCATGTGAAAAGGGGGGGCCCTCGGCCCCCCCGCACGCATGGCGGCGCGGCGACCGTCGCCCCCACAGTTTCCTTTGTTGCCATTCGGCGGTGGGGGCGTGCCCTGGGGGGCGCGGCCCACCGCCGGTTGGCTGGCGGCCACCTTGACCCGGATCCTGGGAAGTGGGTCCGGGTCAGGGGGGGCGGGCTAGAGGAGGGGCCACCTGGCCCCTCGGGAATAAAGAGATAGGGAGCGCCCAGGAGACCCCCTTGTCCCTGGACGCTCCCTCGCCGAAACGGTGTGCCCCGCGCTCGGGGCTTCTTTGTTTTCCCACCCACCATCCCTTGGAACAAAATGTTTGGTAGCAGTTCTTATGTCTGGTTGAATGGTAAGTTCTGGATGTACGGTCCACGGGTCTCACAGGGTAATAGAGAGGAACTGTTGGTATATTTTGTGGATGCTTTTGTCTAGGAGTTTTTTCCCCTTTTATCAAGTCATGGGTGAAGTGAACTGTATTTAATGCTATGTGTCTTTAGGCCTTCTTTCCCTTTGTAGCTATACGTTGATACTGTTTGAAGTGAACTGTGTTTAATGCTATGTATCTTTAGGCCTTTTTTCCCTTTGTAGCTATACGTTGATACTGTTTGAAGTGAACTGTATTTAATGCTATGTGTCTTTAGGCCTTTTTTCCCTTTGTAGCTATACGTTGATACTGTTTGATGTGAACTGTGTTTAATGCTATGTATCTTTAGGCCTTTTTTCCCTTTGTAGCTATACGTTGATACTGTTTGAAGCGAACTGTATTTAATGCTATGTGTCTTTAGGCCTTTTTTCCCTTTGTAGTTATACGTTGATACTGTTTTATTAGCCAGTGTAGCTATCCTTTAGAATTTTTTCCCATAGGTCGTCGTATTTATTAGGTATGGGGCATGCGGTAAGGTCATTATCGGTGAGCACATATTTGAGGTCTGAGGGGGCGGGCATCATCCTATGGAGGTTCCCGCCCAGGGGGAGGGGCCTGCGGGCCACTCCCACAACTCCAGGGGCAAGGTAATGGATGCTACAAAGCAAAGGAGCGCGGGTAGGAGTAGTTCACGCTTTCCTTAGGCTGGTAGCCACCCCGCGCGCGTGGACTCACGACGCCACCGGCGCAGAGTAAGGGCCCTCCTTGAATGAGTAAATGGAGTTCAGGGCGTAGACCGGGCAATTCCCGGGGTAACACTGCGCATGCGCACATCCAGAGGGGAGGCGCAGTTTGTAGGACCTGACACCGGTAGTGACCCTGCCATATGGCCAGAAATGTACAAAAATTCTAGATGAGGATGTTTAGTATAAGTTAGGAAAATAACATGTATTAGAGTTTTGTTAAAGTCAGGCTCACAAACTTATTGCTAAACCTAAATGTCCTGCTGAATTTTTGTATAAATTGTTGATTATGCAATTAAAACCTTATTTTTAATTTCATACTTTAATAAATACGGCCGGGCGACTAGCGCCCGCCTTCCAAAAAGTAAAGACGTCTCGTGTCCACGTTCCTGGGTATTGGGTGCCGGATTGGGGGGGAGGCGGCAGCTAGTCGCTGACCATGTAGCTAAAAAAGCAATTTTGTCATTTTTTTAAGCATGCACACACAAATGTATGGGCCACAAAATGACAAATGTGTTTTATTTACCCATTTGGATCAGTAAATACAAAAAAGTGCAAAAGCGTATTTTGTTTTTAAGCAGGGGTGGGGATCAACATAGAGCACTGAGGTGGAGGGGGGGAGGAAACGGGGAGAGCGTGGGAAGGAACACGGGGCAACATGGAGAGTCGGAGTGAGGAGAAGCAATGGATAAGAGAGTAGGAGGGCACAGGTGGGGAAAGCAACATTGAGACTGGGTTAGGGAGCAGTAGCAAGGGGGCGAGAGGAGGGCATGCGTGAGCGGGAGCAACACAGAGGGGAGGGAGCAGCAGCCATGGGCAAGAGAGAAGGAGGGGTGTGGATAAGGCAATACTGATGATGGGGATGGGTGGTAGGAGAATCAACATCCAATAGGGCAATGTGGAGGGGACGGGGAGAAGCACACGGGGGACAGACTGCAACACAGAGTGAATTCGGGAAAAAGGGCTCAAGAAAGACAGCTTGAGAATGATTGCACTCCCATGGAGTGCTTAACCCAAAAGACACAAAATAGTGCTTGAAAAGCAAGCAGTGGAAGCAGAGAAGCCAGACAATCAAAACGATGGTAAGTAATGGGTGGGTTTCCAATCTCCTGTAGTCCCATGTATGCTCTTGGTAAGCCTACAATATGTCTTGTAGCAACCAGCGCATGTACTGTCTAGCAGACTTGGCCTAATGACCCAAAGTAAATTGTGTCCTTCACTGAAATGTAAGCACCTATAGAGCCACAGAGTAATTCACATTCATGCAGTGCTGCTGTTGCTGAAAATCAGCAATGCTGCATTGTGCCAATGGGCAAAAATGTACAGTGCCAAATTCAGAAAGTGTTGCATGGCGATGATGTCATTGTCCCACAAAAAAAAGCCACTTAATGTTAATCATCGGTAAAAGTGCCTGCAAGGGATTTTATTTTAAACAAGGTAGAAAATATCATATACAAAAATACAAAAGTGAATGAGATACCTTTTTCTTTACAGCAACTGTTTTCTTATAAGCACTTTTGTGACAACCCCTTTTAAATATTTACAGATGAGGAAAACATAATTGGTGATACAATGAAAAATTCCAAAGAAACATTTACAAAGGAAAATGGGTAGGATTGGCGACATTTTGTCAAAAACATCAATTTTGACCTATATTTAGAACAAAAGTATCAGAAACAAAAATATCGTTACCTTTAAATAGACATTCAATATTTCAAAAATATTGATTCAAACAATATCAACTGCGATATGTTGTCAAATAAATTAATCGTTAATAACTAGATAAAAAAACATTTATACATGAAACAATTACTTTAAGTAAACCAACACTTGTTATACACATATTTAATTGGAAAATAAAATGCATAGACAACAAAATATTTACCATTCACCCCCAAAAATTATATATCTTAAATATTAAAAATACAGCCCTTAAAAAAATATTAGCATTGTATACAAACATTTAAACTGCGACTTCGCCATAAGTTGGCAGGGTATGCTCAGACGTGAGTCCCTTGCTCACTTTGCCACTGGATTCAAGCAAGCCGCGCTGAAGACGGCTGAAATGCCAGAAACCGGTCCTCGGAAGCTTGTTTTTGGTCCAGGGAAGGCATGGCTTGCCATTTCGGGCTGGACTGTTCACATGAGGCACAGGGTCAGACTGATTTTAATATGGCCATGTCTGAACTGGGGTGGCAGAGCGGGCTAAAGAACGGTGATGGATTAAACCCAGAACTGTTGACTGGGTGTGAGTGTTTGATTGGTTCAGATGTTCTGTCCATCACCACCCCCTTTTGTACCTCAGTGGTATATGCAACACTGTCCCAGATTACTATGTTTCCGCCCTTGTCTACTATTTTTATTTCTATTTGGCTAACATTTGGAAGGTTCTCCAGGGCTTCTCTTTCAGCTTTTGTCAAGTTGTCTTTGTATTTGGAACTCTTTAATTTGTAAAGACCCTGATTGATGGCTTCCTGGAATATGTCAATTTTATTTCCAGGTACATGTTGTGGATAAAATTTGGATTTTGGTCATTTTTCACATAGTCCCGCCCCCAATTGAGGACAGGCTGTCCTCCCCCTCTTCTGCATTCAAATTTAGCAATGTGAGGAAAAGCCCAGATTATTTTGCTAATAGGGTTGATACTGGTTTTCTTTTTCCACTTCACATTTCTTTTTTTTTTTTACTCTCCGCAAAATATTTTGCAAGTTTTATTTTCCGAATATATAGGTACAAATCAATCCTAGTTTGCCATAGGTCCATCCTTTGTATTGGGCAAAAGTTTATACCTAGTTTCAGAAGCGATGTTTATGCTTCAGATATTTCTCATTTTGACTAGTGTATTACTTGTAACTCATCTTCTACCGATCCTTCCTTTGCCTCATACTCCTTGTTGTTGTCCCTATCTTTTCTGACAAATCGCTTGCAACTTTTTCCTCTTTGTTGCGATTTCTTTGCATCCATTTTCTTCCTCTTCCCCTTCCTCGTTGTTGTTGTTGAACCATCCATTTTTGCTCCCACTGCCGTTGTTGCAGTACCAGGCATGTGTCCCCTAAAAAAGTTAATTTTGCATTTTCGGCTGGGGTTTCTGATTCACCACCACTCAGATCCATAGAGGCTAGAGAGTAAAAATTGCTCGATGTGCTTGCTATGATCCCTTGAGCTGGCTGTTGTGTAAAGGGATCAAATTTTCGTGCAAAGGTAAATATACATCCCTTGGTGTAATCAATGGTATCACATACAAACGTATTATGTTTCCGTTGTCTCACTAATTCCTCTTGCTTTTTGATTTGTCCTTCCAGTTCATCCCTGAATTTGGTCATTTCCACATTTAGTTTTAGAGATGGAAGTTCTTTTTCCACTTCTTGTAATTGTTCCTTTATTTTTTGTAGTGCAATTCCAATATGCTTTACCAGAATATTAAGCAGGCCAATGATGAATTTAGGGTATACTAGCCCCGATCTTGTAGTATTCATCTTGCTGACTAGGCATTAGCATAATCCTTGGTCCTCTGGGAAAGCGTTGTACCTTCAAATATTTCCTCAATGTTATCAGTTCCCAAGACCTATTTATCTCCTTTCTACTTCGCTTTTCCCACATCCGAAGTTTACTCTTTGTGTCTGTTTTCACAGTTACGCTTTGTTGGTTTGACTTATTTTCCATGATGCCTTTTTCAAACATGGTTGTTAGCAGTTCTTGTCTTTTGGCCTCCCATTACTCCATAATGTTGCCTGTCATTTGTCCCTCTTTTTTCAGATCTTGAATCCAAGTGAATATTGCTTTATCACACACTCATTGCCTTTCACTTGTGATTGGGCTTTGTTTCTGAGAAATGTATCTGTAGCTATTTTTAATATTGCATGTTTACATTGCAACAATGTTGCACATCCTTTTCCGCTACTTTTCTCTCGTCTTCCACTAACAGCCGACCTGCTGCTGCTAAGCCTTTTCTGCGGCTTGCTTTCGCTTTTAATCCAACAAACACACAATCCACCCGCTCTTAGCTTGGATTTGCACACATCTTGTTTGATGTTCTATTTAAGGTGAAAAGTCCTTTTTGTCAGTGAGCACCAATGCCACGTTTGTAACATACATGCAAGCTTGGTTCTCCTTCGCCGGGCTTTCTCTGCGCTCAATTAGGTGGGGGACACCTACAGTCGAACCAAACCGCTAAACAGGTATCACATTCTTCTTTTTGCAGAAAGAAAGGGTCACACTCTCACAGGGTCCTTACGGCAATAGTATTTATTCCTTAATTCCTTTCATCCATTAAGTGGGAACAACAGGCAAATAACCAACGGCTTTCAGTATTTTGTAGTACCTTGCTCACAGTTGATTTATTGATGAAGACACTCTCATTTTTCAAATTTTAGGTTTGTGATGTCATTTCTGGGAGATGTAGTCTCCTCCATTTACTTTTTTTACAAATTGCATCACCCTTATCCCTTAAAACTTAATGTCCTGCTATTAAAAAAGTATTCAACAATGAATAATATACATTAATGCAACTAAAAAAACAAAAGTAAAAAATTGCATAAACAAGAAAATTATCTAACTAAAAACACAAATAAAAAATGATATACACAAACACACTTCAATAATTTACATACTAATTAACACTTATAAACGTTATTACATATAATGATATTTTGTATGTCAATATTTTTTACGATATAAAAAACACTACTCATAAATGCCCTTTGTGAATACCAAAAGTTGAACTTTATGACTTTCAGTATTCACAAAGGGCATTTATGAGTAGTAAATGCCCTTCGTGAAATCCGAAAGTCATAAAGTTAGACTTTCATCTCATTTTACCTTGTAAATCAGGCCCAATATTTTTACCTTTGATATTCCTGTCCACTATATTTTTGATATTCTGATATTCTTGAAACAATATTTTTGGATCACAATTATTTTTTTCCAATAGTTTGTCCAAATATCGAGTTTGGTGTGGTGCTTGAATCACGTATTATCTCAAAGTAGGATTTGTGAGTGATAGTTACTCGGCACAGCCACATCTGTTATTTTGTACTACAGAGCGCCTCAATATGTTACATGAGTGCCTGCACAAATATACAGTAAATATGGACCTGTAGGTGTATGTACCTGTGCTCTCCTGTACCCAGGCCTATGTCCATGTTACTGTGCTCCATGACCTTCCTAGAACCCAACCGTCTTTTCAGGTGGAGCAATATTTTTGATGTACACCCCACTGACATGTGGGTTTTAGACTTGCCTGCAATCAATCAGGGAATTGTAAGCACGCTACTCACCCGTGAGGATCTCAAGGCACTGAGGAGGTTCCACAGATGTATTTAGTCAAAGAGCCAAGTCTTGAGGGCTTTCCTGAAGGTTTTCAGGAAGGGCGGTGGGTCTGATGCCTGCCAGTAGCTCGTTCGAAGGCCTTGGTTGCAATGTGAGAGAAGGATCTTCGTCCTGCTCTGGCTCTGTGGATACGATGGGTTTGGGCCAGTGTGAGGTTGGAAGATCGGAGGTTTCTTTTGGGTACGTGGAAGTTGAATCTGTCTTTGAGGCATTTGGGTCCGTTGTTGTGTAGGCATTTGAAGGCGTGAGTGAGGATTTTGAAAGTGAGTCTTTTCTCCACGGGTATCCAGTGGAGACTTCATAGGTTTTGACTGATGTGTTTGTGTCGGAAATGCCAAGGATGAGTCTAGCAGTGGTGTTCTGTATTGTCTGGAGTTTGCGGAGCAGGCACTTGTTGATGCTGGCGTAGAGTGCATTTCCGTAGTCCAGTCTGCTGGTGATGAGTGCATGGATGACTGTCTTCCTTGACTCAGGGGGATCCACTTGAAGGTCTTGCGGAGGATGAAGGAGGGTGTTGAAGCAGCTGGAGGTGACAATGTTGACCTGTCGGTTCATGGTGAGTGATGAGTCGAGTATGATGCTGAGGTTCTTGGGGTGGTCTGAGGGGGTAGGTGGGCTTCCGGGGGCGGTTGGCCTCCAGGCGCTGTACCATGCAGAAGAGGTGGTACCGAGAGCAACCATGCAGAAGGGGTGGTACCGAGTGCGAGGACTTCTGTCTTCTCGGCGTTGGTCATCCAGACTGTGACATCTTGCATTCCTTTCTAGAAGTTGAGTTTGGCTGTGGTGGGATCTTTAGTGAGGGAGAGGATGAGCTGGGTGTTGGACACGATGTTGAGGCTGTGTTGTCGGACGATGGCTGCGAGGGGGGCAATGTAGATATTGAAGAGGTTAGGGCTCAGGGATGAACCCTGTGGGACTCCACAGGTGATTTTTTTGGGGTCAGAGAGGAAGGGTGGGATTATGATACTTTGGCTTCTTCCGGTGAGGAATGATCGGATCCAGTCCAGGGCTATTCCTTGTATGCCTGTGCCGTGTAATCTGGCGACTAGTGTGCGGTGGGAGACGGTGTCAAAGGCCGCTAATAGGTCAAGTAGGACGAGGGCTGCAGTGCGGTCCCTGTGCTGTGGTTGCTTCAGAATCCGGAGTGAGACGGGTCGAGGACGGCGTTCTATTCAATAAATCATGTCAGTTTCCTGTTGACTGTTTTCTCTGCAACTTTGGCTGTGAAGGAGAGGAGCGAGATGGGTCGATAGTTCTTGAGGTCGGTGGGGTCAGCTGTGGGCTACTTGAGCAGAGGTCTGACTTCGGCGCGCTTCCAGTCATCTGGGAACGTGCCTGTTTTAAAGGTGGTGCTGATGGTGCATTGTAGTTCGCATGCGATGGCGGCGGTGGCGGCTCTGTGGTAGATGTGAGGGAGGCAGGGGTCGGTGGTCTCCCCCGAGTGGATGCTTTTCATGGTCGAGTCATTGTCTTCAGCCATGAATGGTGTCCAGTTGGAGATGGTGGGTTGGCTGGTGTATCTGGGGTGCAGGAGGCCATCTGTGGTGCCTGGTGGATGGTCGATGAAGTTGTCGTAGAGGTTTTTGATCTTGAGTTGGAAGTATGTTTCAAGCTTGTCACAGAGGTCTTGGGATGGGGTGATGTATGTGGCTTCACTGCGTGGGTTGGTGAATTCTTGAATAACACTGAAAAGTTCCTTGGAGTTGGTGGAGTTGGCCAGCATTTTTCTTCTGGATGAAGTTCCTCTTGGTAACTCTTGGTAACTCTGAACTGGTTGTGATAGTCCGTCCTTGTAGGTTGTGTGGTTTATGATTGTCTTGGTGTTTCTCCAGTTCTTTTCCAGGCATCTGCAGGTGCGTCTTGCTTCTTGGAGAGCGGTGGTGAACCAGGTGGCTTTCCTGGGGCGTTGTCTGTCGGGGTTGCGTAGCGAGCGGGGGGGCTCGCCTGCGCAGTCAGAGAGCCAGGTGTGGAGTTCTTTGGCTGCGTCGTTTGCGTTGGGTGCCAAGGTATGGTTGTCTCGGGTGAGGGTGGAGTTAAGTTGCTCATCGGTAACCTTGCTCCAGTTCCGTCGCGGTTGGCGTGGGACTGGTTTGCGTGTCTTGGGTTTGTTGATGGTGAAGTGTACGCAGTGGTAGTCGGTCCAGGGAGGCTGCGTTGTGTGGCTGCTGTTTCCTGCAGGGAAGATGGGGTCGAGGGTGTGTCCTGCTCTATGGGTCACTGCAAGAACAAGATCTGGGGTTTGCTGGTATATACAGACATATCTTGCTCCTGTTTGTATCTACATGTGTGCAATCCAAATCCTGTCTTACATTGATAATCAGGGCAGCACATCCTGCCTTACATAGGTAATCAGGGCAGCGCTTCAGCTGTATCTCACTTGATCCCCCTTTAAATACACATAGAACATTCGCTGTTCACTCCAGCAGTACACATTGTTCACTACACTATGTTTTTGTGAATTTGATTTGTTCAGAAAAGAGTTCTTAACCAGACATGCTACATAATGTAACATGTGGGAAAAGCTGCCACTAACTTCTTGTTCCTCTTCACCTGTACAAAAGCCAGTGGTCTTCAGAGTATGCAACCCTTGATGTGTCTTAGCATTGTTCTATGTTATCTTATCACTTAGGGCCTGATTATGAGTCTTGAAGTCCGAGGACTATCAGACTCATGGTGGCACAGTGGTGGCAGTCCAACTAACACCGTAGCAGTGGTTTGACTACCCAATTACGACTTTGGCAGTCAGACCGCCATTTCACTGCTTCAGTCATCAGGGAAATGCTGTTCTCTGGACGTGGTACAGTTGTCAGGGCCTATGTAATATGCAGGTAGGGTCACTGCGGCACTGTCATGCATATTACTAGATTAAAGCACTCTAGCAGTGCCATGGAGGTCTTTCTTCCATGAAATGGCTAGCAGTCCTGAAACAAAGTTTCCCATGTGCATGGGAATGCATGTGCATTCCCCCCAGTTCTGCACAGCATGGAATTTACAGTCCATGCCATTCAGTAACAGTTTTTGGCGTTCCCATTGCGGTGCCCATCTTTAGGGTCACCACTGTGGGAATGCCAAATATCAGCCTGCCAGACAGGAGAAAACTCCTGAACTGGCCGGTGGCTCAACCATGGGGTGTAGCGGGTGTGGCGGTAGTGTACCACCCACTCCAGCTGCACCAAAAGTTATAATTGGGCCCTTAGGTACTAGGGGCCAGTTGTATAAACGTTTTTTGTAGTCACAAATGGGCTTATTCACAAAATTGGCCTGTTAACAAATGCAAAAAAGCATTTTAGTATGTATAAATCGCAAATTGGAATTGCGAATACATACCCATTCAGTATTTGGATGGGATGTGTTTAGAGCATCCCTTTCAAATATCAAATCTGAATGTTTTGCGACCAAATTCTGGTTGCAAGAAAATTAAGGGCCAGATTATGAGTCTGGCGGTCTTTCAACCGCCAGACTCATTGTGGCGCAGCAGTGGTGGACCACCATCGACTGTATTATGACTTCTAAAGTCATTGTGGCAGTGGACCATGGAGGAGCGCCACAACGCAATATGCTGAGCGGGGACTGGCGCAGACTGTGACCGACATCATCAATATTCCTGAGGTAGATCGTTTGCGACCCACTTAGAATCGGTATTTAATATTTGTATGTCTTACATTAAGAAATTCCATTTCCGAATTGCAATTTGGTTGGAATTACAATAAGGAAATAAAAAATTCCTACTTTTTGTACATCTGGACCTTAGTGCTTAGTGTCAATTGCTGCTCAAACGACTGGTCTAAATGTTGAAATTATTTCTAATCCTTTTCAAAAAAAGCTTTCTTCTTGGGAAGGCAGAATAAAGGTTTTTTTTCTTTGCTCAGGCTGAAGTGCTAGAATTCCATCAGTGTTTTGTATTGCTAATCTTCCAACACATGGTGGCACAGTGGTGGCAGTCCAACTAACACCGTAGCAGTGGTTTGACTACCCAATTACGACTTTGGCAGTCAGACCGCCATTTCACTGCTTCAGTCATCAGGGAAATGCTGTTCTCTGGACGTGGTACAGTTGTCAGGGCCTATGTAATATGCAGGTAGGGTCACTGCGGCACTGTCATGCATATTACTAGATTAAAGCACTCTAGCAGTGCCATGGAGGTCTTTCTTCCATGAAATGGCTAGCAGTCCTGAAACAACTGTATTATGACTTCTAAAGTCATTGTGGCAGAGGACCATGGAGGAGCGCCACAACGCAATATGCTGAGCGGGGACTGGCGCAGACTGTGACCGACATCATCAATATTCCTGAGGTAGATCGTTTGCGACCCACTTAGAATCGGTATTTAATATTTGTATGTCTTACATTAAGAAATTCCATTTCCGAATTGCAATTTGGTTGGAATTACAATAAGGAAATCAAAATTCCTACTTTTTGTACATCTGGACCTTAGTGCTTAGTGTCAATTGCTGCTCAAACGACTGGTCTAAATGTTGAAATTATTTCTAATCCTTTTCAAAAAAAGCTTTCTTCTTGGGTAGGCAGAATAAAGGTTTTTTTTCTTTGCTCAGGCTGAAGTGCTAGAATTCCATCAGTGTTTTGTATTGCTAATCTTCCAACACTTATAATACCATTGTTGTTTTGCTCTACTATCTGATGCATCCTACAGCTAAGCCCCAATTTTTTATATAATTTCACAGGTGCTCATATGGGCCAGGTCTCCCCTAAGTTACTCAAGCATAACCTGCGTTCAACACCAACATCCCAGAGTCTTGTCCTGCCATCTATCTCACCTACCTCATAAATGGCAGCAACAAGAATTAAAGTTACCTAAATATGGAAATGAAAATAACGTGTTCCCTTACCCTGTTAGAGTAGCCAATACGTCCCCTATCCTCAAAACCTTACACAAAATAGACAATAATACTGGTCAGTGTGCAAGGTGAGTGCACAGAAGGCATAACAAAAAATACTATAGCAAGGCAAAGAATTATATGGCTATAAAGGCATAGACCCAGATCGTGTCCACTTCTAAAAACTACATGTGTATTTGTTTGGCCTCCATTTTCTATACCTTGTGTCACACAAAAAAAAAAAGCTATTTTTGTGGCCAGGCTTCCCAATGTGCTCCCTTCCATAATGAATGAAAAAGTATATTTGTGTTTTTAGAAAAGTAAATGGACAGACCTACAGTAAACCCCTGAATGACAATGAATATTTATGGTGCATTCAACTAATGAGAGCATTTAATAATTCAGCATTAGCTACCAATAACATAAAAACAGAAAGAGGAAGTACCAGCTTGTTTTCCTCATCCTTTTGAAGTATATATAAAACTATTACATATTTATGAGAAATAATGGAAGTTCTGGCACACTAACGTAACAGGACGTTAAGATTCTATTAAAGAAATGGAGGTGAAGATTATAAATGAACCTTCTTTCCTGAGAAAGCAAAGAAGCAATATACACAAGTTAATGCCCACATGAAAGAAAAACTAGCAGTGCATCGTGGTATGAAGGTCTACAGACCAGAATTGCAATGATCTCACCGAAAATAAACGCCAATCATAACACAGGTAAGAGTACAATAAAACATGCAAAGCAGCAAACTCCCCCTGTGCAGCAACAGAAATACTCAACAGAAAGCCTTGTACACAGCAGATGAAAACAGAGCATTGTCATTTTCTTCCGCAATAAGCGCAAAACAAATGATTGAGCCCAAAAGATACTCTGCAAACTAAAATGGCAAGGGTAAACCGTCCTCCCTCACAAAGAAAAAGACTGCAACTTTAAAATGAGAAATTAAAATAATGTATGTTAAGGGAGTGGCAGAGATGGCTAATGTTTGCCTCCATGTTTTAATAGAATCTAAACCTCCTGTCACGTTAGTGGGGGAGATTTCCCATTTTTTGCAGGGCCGAAGCCTCAACTATGACAAATTTAAAGCTTGAGAATAACATTGGTAGACATGTTGTACTGCTTTATAATAACAGGAAAATTAGTGACAAAGAAAGGGAGGGCTCTGTAAAGATGTAAAGCTTCCAGATGCTGTAAGGCTTGATAATGCAGAGGTGCCGGAAAGCTTGTTCAATCTAGGCACTGCTTGAGTCAATGATGGGATTAACACCAACATCCTCCCATATATCACAAAAACCAAACCTTGAAAAAGGAAACCGCCTACAATATCTGTCTGTTTAGCTGTTTTTTGGTGTGGGAAATCTGCAACTTGTTCTTGAAATAAATCACTAGCTTAATGCCATGAGATCTCAACAATGTTACAACTGGTCTCAGCAGCTTGGTGATACACCCGTAGGCAAGCATATAGGGAAACATTTCTTGCCTCTCCACAGAAACAGTAGAAATGATCTGTGGGATTGATGAAATAGAACTGACAAATGCGCTTCTTTAAAGTATATCTTTGCTAACCCTGTACCTTATCCGCAAGGAGTCTCTCAAACAATGAATGCTCAATGCTCCCCATCTTGAGATGTCTTTAAAATAAAAACAAATGTCCAACAGATTCAGGTTGTTGACTGGCTAAAATTCGTTGTCTGGTACTGAACTAAATACTAACTGCTGAGAAAACCATGACAGTAAACTGGAACCGGCTCTATTGCCCATTTGTGAAGCAACTTGAAAATGTCTCCTGTTATCAAGCACCTCTCCAAAGAAGTGATCAACGTAGGCCTGGGAGGAAGCAATCAATCTGGATGAGTGTAAACCTAGATTGTGTAACTCTGTATTGTGTACAGTACCCATGGATCTGTTGTAATTAGACTTCAGTTGTGAAGAAAGAGGTTGAGTCTACCACCCACATTTCTGAGGGAAAAAGGCTTGGTAAATACCAAAAGCAATTTTGGGTTGGGGTTGCACCACAAAAGTGATACAACCCATACACATAATCATAGTAAATTTTCCCTTCAGGTGCCTCATCTCAAGGTCATGGAGCTAAGTGGTTTATGCATTTGTTAATCGAATAAAACTGCTACTGAGCATCTAATAACATCCTGCACTGACTGGATTACTTCTTGGGCAATATTTTGTCCAGTACGTACAGACTCCTGCCCAGAACACCCTTTTTTGGCCATCTTCATCCAAAGAAAATTTAGACTGACAATGGTCTGAGTTCAATGGAGGTTTACAAAGAGAAAGCTTTCTTAGAGTACTTTTCTCTGTCCCCTCCATTTTGCACCTGCCATGGCAATCCTTGAAGAGGCAAGCAGCTTAATTCTCCAAAAAAGAAAACACAAGAACTTCCATCAAAAAATGTAGATCAACTGAAACCACATACCTCAAAGGATAAAACTATATTCTACAAATGGCAAGAAGAACATAAAGAAAGAGAAAACCCTCTAATCCAAGTTGTAAATAAAAAGTAAATAAGGTGTATGACACAAATTAGACCATGTCACAAGGGAAAGTCCAGAGCAAGGTTTGGAAAGAACAGTCTCCCAGCTGAGTAGGACAGAAGCCTGTATAGCTCAAATAAGACAGAGCAGGTCCCTTGTGTGTGTCCTCAGAAGTGTGCAGACACAACAAATATGAAGATACAAATGCATAGTGTGAGAAAGTGCCTCTTTTTGCATGGTCACACCCATTGTTTGTGAACTGATGCTGCTCCTTTTCTAACTCAGCACAATGATGCACGGCAGGCCTGTCTCCATTGTATGTGCTCTGACACATAAAAACATAAAACTATTTACAAATGGCTACCTCCTGATTGCCATATTTAACTTTCCAATAATGCCATACTATATGGTGTTGGAAATAAACCAATTGCATGGAAAAGTTAAATGTCACCCTTGCATGTTATGACATATACTAGGAACACAAAGGAAACATGGGTTCGGGCCAACTTGTGAAGTCAGAAATTAACAACTTTAAAACCTGCAGGTGAACTCTACTTTTGAAAATTATATGTCATCCCTAAGTTGGCCTCGTTGCCCACAAGGTAGGATTCGTAGTAATTAAAAGTGGTACATGCAAAAATATATTATTGGCAGGTACCTATAATGACTAGCCTCCCCAAAATCTATTTACACTATGAGGGGCTGTAGCTGTGTTGTGAGAAAAATTAAATGTTTATTAAAAATAAAATTCAGTGGTGAAGTCAGACAGTTAATGAATATTTAGCAAAAGTGACTTTTTAAAAAATAGACTTTATTTGCTAGAACCTACCGTGTGCTAATTAGCTTTAGTCTGTGATCAGATGACACATCCAGTGTTTCGCCTTAGTGAAGTGTGAAAACTGCTTCCAGAACAGAAACACTGTTTAGGCCATTCAGCAGAACGGCCTGGGCGTAAAGTATGTGACTCCTATCATCTCAGGAGGGCAGCTGGGGGAGGCCTGCCCATTCTTCATACTTAAGTGTAATGAGAATTCTGGGGAAGAGAAGCCTAAGGTCTCTAAGTCCTCTGATGCCAGCTTGGCAAAAGCCAGGTGGGTAGAGGAGCTGGTTACAGACCCCATTTTGTACAGGTAAGGAAGGGAAGCCAGCCACCTCCACAGGCAGAAAGGTTAAGCCATCTAGTATTTTACCGAGAGTAGTCCACTGTGGGAGGTCTGCTACTAAATCCTTTGAAAGTAGCAGGTCAGCCAGAGGTCATCAGAATACTCTCTGGACCTGTGGAAGAACAGAAGAAGACTGAACTTGTTCAGAAGAAGAACGACTAGTCCTGCTCACTCATACCCAGGACTAACATGTACACTTCAAATGTCAGTTTGCTGATTTGCTATTTAGCTATATGAAGGCAGCAACATTCTAGAGACCATTTTCCTGACGTGTCCAGCTAATCCGTAGCAACTGCACCTGAATTGGACTTTATTGATGCCCTCTGTTGGAGTGAGTTCTGGTCCCTAAATGCTGTCCCTGAGGTCCTGGGAGCCTTATAAGTGACCAAAAGGTACTGCTCCTGGTACTGTGAAAAGTTGAGACTTTAAATTGTTTTAGATTTCCAAGACCTTTGGCTTGTAAAGTTGCATGATTGTGAGCTCCTTAAAAAAAGTGTAGGTATCCTCCCAATGTAAAGAATTTGGTAATGGCAACATTTGTAACTCTCCCACTCTGAGCCTTCCCGCCAAAACCAATGGCATCATTGAAACCTTGTCCAACAGCTATCCAGCTATGAGAGAACCTCTGCAAGTACATCCTGCAACCTTGCCTCCATGGAGGATTTTGACTAGTTCTGAAGGTAGAATCTTGGATTATCCACTTGGTGTATCCGACTCATGTTTTATCTGTTCTGCCTGAAACCACTTCTAAGTCCTAGTCATGGGTCAGGGTCAATCATGAACAATGACTACTGATTGCCACTTTACTCTTTTTGGCTCTTTTGGCAAATTTTTAAAATTCATATCTCTGCTTCCCTTTCTTGGATTTTTGTCATTTTGGTGTCATTGTTCTCATTAACATTTTCTCTGTTTTTATAAGTTGGTCGTTGGATTAGTGTGTTGTCGCTTGATTTTTAACTGTTTTGTTACAGCCAAATACTTAATACATTTCCCTACGTTGAGCCTTTCTGCTCTGTATCATAGATACTGGGGGTTAAGCCCAAGTTTAGATTCTTGAAACTGTACTTTATTCTGACAAGTTTGTGGTTTTAGGGCCTGATTTATATACTTGGCATTTGGGCCGTCCATCTGCTGCGAAGGAGGTTTAAATTCATCCGTCGGCCTGGCAGAGTAACTCCCGCCACACTTATATATTGAAAACTGTTGTCAGTCGTGGAAGAGCTAGATCCGTCCTACTAGTGGTCGCACCATATGGATAGTGGTGTTGGCGTGGCAGGATTCTGCACGCCA
Organism: Lissotriton helveticus; assembly: GCF_964261635.1. Classification (NCBI taxonomy): domain Eukaryota; kingdom Metazoa; phylum Chordata; class Amphibia; order Caudata; family Salamandridae; genus Lissotriton; species Lissotriton helveticus. The sequence continues at coordinate 731,795,216 of NC_136059.1, read as the reverse complement.
AATCTATATATACGTCTGCCATTGGGACTGGCTCGTAGCAGTGTTCTGTCAGAGTAATTATACCTCTGTATCATTTTGGCCTTTGCATCATATGGATGTACTCGTAAGTCGTGCACCTGACAGTAATGTAATTAATTACAACTGCAACGCACCCTAAAAAAGTACACCCCGCGTCAAACCATGATCCTTTGCCTTCCTAAGAAGCAGGCAGCAGCAGCTAGGTAATTCTTTTTTTAACTTTACTGAGCTTTCCCTGTTTGCTTATTTTGTACATTTAGCCTGCAGGTAATTTGTTTTCCTACTTTAATGTATTTGTTCCCGTTAAACCATGGCTGGTAGAAGGAACCCTAGATTCACTGGTACTGAATTGACAGTAATGGTGGATGTGATCATTAGGGGAGAGCCACATTAATTTGGAGCCCTTGTTCAAAGTACAACTACTACTCAAAAATGGCAAATGTGGGATAGAATTGTCTCTAGAGTACATGCCGTATCTAGCAGCAGATGTTCACAGGAGGAAATCATGAAGTGCTGGAATGATCTGCAGGGGAGAGTAAGATCCATAGCTTCCAAAACCCAAATAACTCAGAGACTGGAGGTGGGTTTCCCAGGCCTATGTTTGTCTTGCCCTGGGAGGTATAGGTTATGGGATCCTACCTACACACTGAAGGCTTTGCAGGAATCTCAGGTGGAGAAGTGACAGGTAGGAACAAGCAAAGTATATTACACAGCAACTAATGTTACTTTTTTTCTTGCAGTATACTAGATGGAATAGTGTCTTTTAAATACCAAAAGTAATAATGTATTGTAAAACTTCAGCCACGCCAACAGACATATATATGTACTTCGGGCATATGTTTTGTGATGTCAAGGTAACCAATAAGCATTGTGTGCATTTTTTTGTTCTCCATGCACATATACCTAAATCAACTAAGAATATCTATTTGATGTAATTGTTATAGGCCTTGAATAAATCATTAGTTTTCAAATCAGTTATCATTACAAATAATGTGTTTGGAATTTGCTAGGCCATTACATAACTGTTGTTCTTTGCCCTCTGTGAAGGGTCATTCCCTAAGTGTTTGTATTTGCCCTGCTTTGTTCATAAACCTTTTCTTGGCTCTTAGGACTCTGCAAACTTTACCACTGCTAATCATCATACAAGTGCTTGTGCTCACTCTTTTAGACATGCAAACATGGTCTTATACATAATTGGGACTGCTACTTAACTTGTAAGTCCCTTGTAAAGTGGTACTACATGTACCCTGCACCTGTAAGGACGTGTAGTTCCTGCATCACTTATTGTGCAACCCACTTAAGTAGGCCTTTAAACATGTCACCTACCAGCCATTGCAGCCTGTAGGTGCATTTTATAAATTCCATTTTAATCTAACAAAAAGCAACATAGAGTAATTTCTGCACTACACAAGAGCAGCTACACCATTAGTAGACAATGACTAGAGCTGCCGTAATGTGCTCAAATACATACTATTTAGGGGTGGGCGGAATTTCCATAGTCGAGTTATGCAAAGTTCTGCGAAATGGTAAAAAATCTTAGTGACCTATTCAGAATTCTGTGAGCACGTGGAATTGCATTTTTTGCCAGTTCGTAATGCTTTTTACCTGTTCGTGGACGCTGTTTGTGTTCTCGGGGGAAATATCTCATGAACTTGCCCATGCAGCCACCAATTGGCACTGCCATCTTGTTTCACTTGTCCAGCCTGCTCGCGATGCCTGTTTGTGAACTCAGATGTCCGATGGCGCGTCCGAATGACTTGTTCGCAATCGCTTGGGGGAACACACATTTTGAAAGCGCGAACAAGGAAACAATTCCCCACGCCACGGATCTCTGCATTTTCAGCAATCCCGCATTCTCCGCAGAAAGCGGAATTGCCAAAATTCCGCAAATTCCGTGAGCGGAGCCTAATTTACCGCCCAGGCCTAATAATATTCCTCAGTGTGATGTTTCACCTTCATCATATCATATTTTGCACTCATAAGACATCTGTTCAAATGTCACATTTTACAAATAGTCCATGTGTTCAAAACTGATATACCTTAAGGAGGATTACATGTGTTGAGGTGTCACACTCACACTGTTTACCTTGTTTTTATTTTCAAGTCAACCTTGGGGCCTATGCTGTGTGTGATATTCTGAACCATTTATAGCAAGTTGCTTCCCTGTACAAGCTATATATATTGTGTAATTTATCAGGATGTAGTTTAGAGTCATGAAATAACAAGAAATGTTTGAGTTAGAAAGCTCAACATGATAAAGGTTTCACTATCACTCTAGGCAGATGACTTGCAAGTGTGATGTGATATAAATAGAGACCAAATTACTTCCTCATACTTTGTTAAATTTGGTGAATCTAAGTATCACTGAAGAACTAAAAAATAATGCTCTAATCAAAGGCGTAATTAAGTCTCATCTCCCTTAACATCCTAAACGTTTACGTGTTTTACAATCTAGTGTTTGACTTGTTCAATTTGTAAATATTCATTATAAGTGTAAAAAGGCTGAGCCCTTCTCTCACCCAAATACTATTAAACACAGATGTAATAACATTCATCATGCCATAACATATTGTAGGACCAGCTCCAAGAGGAGAAAGGCTTGAATACACACCTCCAAGCCTGACCATCATCCAGACTCTTGTAGAAGACTTCGGTGAGGACACAACTCCTGCTCGCCGTGATCCAGAAGGGAAGCAGCATTGTCTGTCAGGTGTGTCTGGGCAGGCTGCTAGGGTGGCCTCACTTTGCCTACCAGTACTTATTACCACCCTTGTTTTGTCTCCCATTATTCAATGCCATGCTATGCTAGGAATTTTTAAAGCGCATGGGTACCCACTAGACCTCCCAGCATTGAATATCAAGTCCATGACATAGAAGTTCAAGCAAGCCCCTCATTTAAAAAAATAAGTTTTGAGTAGTTTCCTACATTTTGTTTCTTTCTCGTCATCCTCAGGGAGAAAGGCAGTGAGTTCCAGAGCCTTGGAACCAGGTAAGTGACTGAACGCCCTCCACTCCTGGATTTCTTTATCTTTAGTATAGTCAGGAGTTTCTGGTCTGTTGAACTTAATGATGTTTTAGGGCTATAGGGAGTTAGCAGCTGATGGGTTAAAGGAAAAAGTTTATTATAATTTACTTGGTGGGCCAGGCAGAGATATTTAAATGTGAGAACCGGCAGCCAATGTAAACCTGCCGAAGATGACAAAACAAAGTGATGCTTGAGAATCTTTAGGAGAATGCGGACTCAACCATTTGAAGGCCCTTAATCCCAGCAGTCTATAGTTGTCACTGCTCTATGTAGTTCAACATCCCAATTAACAGTTGCAGTGTGCACTTCAGTCCTGGCTCCAGTTTTGGCAGCTACAACTCCTACACAAACATCTGCAGATGAGCCGGGACCCAGTCTAATGGTGCCATTTCTACAAAGGCCACTGTGCAGTGGTGCCAGAGGGAGCCTATCATGTGTACAGCAGAGTGAGGCGGTTGATGTCCATAGTTTTTGGGAAACCATGGGCAAAACATCATTGGACTTACCTTGTGGCATAAAGAGCTAATGCACCAGGCAGGCCATAGAGCGCATCAAAGGCAACAGAGACAAGAGCTCATGGGTGACAGTAAGCAGTTGCAGAGGGAGCACAATGAACTTATTGAGAAGCAAATTTCTGTCTTGTGCTCCTTGTCTGTGGTGGTGAACGACTGGTTTAGGGATATATGTAGCACTATTTGTGAGTCATATATCCCCTTTATGTGGCCCTACAGTATCCTAGCAACATACACCAGTGTCTTCCATGACGAGGGAGGCCCTGCAACCCCTGTAGACACCTGCCTTCACCTCTAACCCTGCAACTGTTGAGCCAATAGTCAAAATGAGGAAGGGCGATCATCAGGACCAGTGAGACAGTATCTCACTACAATCAAAATCAAGAGACGCAGGTAGTTTCCTCCTGTGAAAGTGCAACATTGCCTCTTGGGACAATTCTGTCAAAACATATTTTTTGTCTAAGTGATATTTCTGTTTGGACATGCCCTCAAACTAAATTGTATTGGACCCTAAAATTTCTCATGCATCATGATACTCAATTTTGTGTTCATTTACAATTTGTTTCTGTGACATTAAACATTTACCTTTGTTTACTTATCCCACCTTAATTGTGATATGGCTTATTTTTTAATAAGATCTCACTTGATCACTTCATTTACACTGTTGAACTCTTTGGTGAATTGTCAAATATTGTCATGAAATAAATTAGATATGTTGAGAAATTACAACACACATATAAGCAAATGTTTACACTACATGTGTTTTTACCCTAGCCCAAAAAGAGTTTTCATTAAACATTTAGTAATGTCTACACCAATACATAATATTGCAAAAATGTAAATGAATTAACAATCCCTGATGTACAAAAAATGTTTACAGTTCACTGTCGTAATTGTGTATTCAAAATGTTATGCTGTGTGAAAAGTGCATTTGCAAGGTAAATGGATGTTTGTACCTTAACGCCATTTTATGTGCTGCTATGAAATGTTTAATGGAGTTTAAAGTATTTTATCTATAAATTATGAATGCCTGTCCACTGGGGCATATAACTAATGTTAACAAATGAATGAAAGAGACCATCATTCCAAAATACAAAGAACATAGGGGCATGTATACAAGGAGTTTATATGCGTCAATATTTTGAAGCTACAGCAGCTTTTTTTAATTTACAAGTTGCCGCTAACCGCAGTTAGCAGCACTTTTCCTTCATTAATGTGCAATTTCCAGATCATCAATTTTGTTAGTGGGACTTAATGAAAATGATATGCAGGTGGGCCTTCTCACAAAAAATTGCCACTAAGCCCTTTTGCAACATTTGCAATGAATCCTCTGTCTGGTGATAGTCCCAGAAAAATGCAGCTAATGCCAGTTAGCGCCTGGTTTTTAAGACCAGAAAAAAGTTGGTCTAAAAAATGGAGTAAAAAAATTGAATATAAGGGAGGAAAAGCCAGTGCTTCATTTGCACACCAAATGATGCCATGCCACTACTCCTGCAGCTCGGAGCCCCAAGAAGACCATAACAACCACTGCCACCACCACCAGGACAACCACAGAGGCAGTACCAAAGTAGAGAGCAGGTCTACCGCCAACACATCACCCTGATAGACCTCTGGCCAGAGGACATGATAGCAGACTATAGGTTCACGAGGAGCTCCATCTAATGCATACTCACACAAATAGCACTGACGCTGCAGGCAAGATACCAGCGCGGCACAAACATCCCTCCACAGACAAAGCTACTTGCAGAGCTGCACATGTTGGCCGCTGGTACCTTCCAACCAACCACTGCCAGAGTGGGTGGAGTCTCACAGTCATCCTTATCCAGGTTCCTACCCAAAGTTTTAGATGCCCTCCTCAGCCTGACGCAATTGCATCTACACTTCTCCAACACTGTACAGGAACAACTGGAGAACAAACAAGGCTTCTATGACATTGCTGGTTTCCCGCATGTGTTGGGGGCCATTGACTGCACCCATGTCCTACTTGTGCCTCCTGTGGAAATTGCACACAAATACAGGACCAGGAAGCATACACGCTCCATCAACGTTCAGGCAATTGTTGACCACCTGGGCCTGTTCATCAATGTCGTTGCCAAGTTCCCTGGGAGTGTGCATGACTCATATATATGACACCAATCCATCATGAACCAGGGGTTTGGGAATGTCACTTATGGAAATGGACTGCTTGTTGATAAGTACAAACTGAACACACCATACATCTCAAATACACAAGCATGTAGCTCAAATATGAGACAATGTACAGGAAGCCAAATGTAATACGACTTGCCATGGAATAGGTCCAAACAATGCAAACAACCACACACTGAAAACCATTCAAGACATGTGGAACACAGCCCAATAAGGGAAGAGCCATGAAAATATCACACAAACCACCATGGCATGCTTGAATCATGGACTTTGCAGAACACATCAGACGCAAATTTGAATCATCCAATGCAGTACATGAAACAGAACATATGATACTGCTGTGCCACATACATGTTGAATACAACAACATACACCAGATGTACAAATAGATGACAGATCACCCTGCCCTCACTAGTGAAAGTGCACAATTTGCTGACATGCAAAAACACAGTCAGCCATGCCCCATATAGTGTGTGGGCACACATCATGGCTCTGCAAGAGTGCCGAATTAAGCACTAACTGACCACAAATTAATCCAAAGTTGTTTTGTTTATCAGTCTGTGTTGTAGCTGAATGGAGCATGTATAGGAAGAGCATACAAACTATCAAAAACAAAACCTCAACACATGCCGTGCACACACATATCTCTCCTGGTGAGGTGTAGCAATCTGATAAGCAAAATCAAATTCCAGAACATTGTTGTGTAGGAGTCTAGGACCCTGGTGTAATTTTCCTGATTCATGCCCATATATAGGTAAAAATTACCCGATCCTTATATAGGCATAGAAATCATTACCATATTTAGACTGAGCCTATGCAGCCCAAATACGGCATGGCTACTTCAACTAAATTCTGAGAATCAACAACGATTTCTTAGAAAAACCCGCCTTCAGCAGCTAGGGACTTCCCCTTGCCTGAATACTAATTTATCTAGGAAATCATGGAGTTTTCAAAGAACAGAGTCTTTGATGACGTTATTATGTCCAATCATACGTCAAACTAGGCACCTTCAAGGTATAAATATGCCTAGATTTGCCAGACAAACACACAGTGGTTTAGAGCAGTTCGACTATCTACTTGCCCAACGCGCCCTGCAGCAGCAAGTGCCGAAGGAAGCCGACCCTCCAGCTGACGCACTGAGAGACACTGTCTTTTCTCCTGCCGAGAAATCCAGCTCCAGTGTTTATAGGCTACCCTTGTGGGTTGCTGGGAAATTGAGTCCTAAGAGAGAGATACAAGACCTCCTTCATTCTAAAACCAAGGTACTGAGCTGATTAGACCCTTAGACAATTCTTGGAATAGCTTCTTGGCAAAGAATACTAAAATTTAAGCTACACCTCACTTACTTCTTCTCTTGTACTAGACTTAGGTTAGGTACACCGGAGTAGGTGTATTTTAGGAGCACCAGTTGAGTACTTTTAGTCATTATTTATCACTGTCTGTATTTTATGTATTATATATTATTTTATATGGCTTAGAAACCATACCATGCTTTTACAGTACTACTTTATAATACTTTTCGTATTATATGCTTTGTACTTTATAACCAGTATTACGATTGTAGCAGTACATTTCTTATGCTTGAGAAAGAAGACTGTTCAATAAATACTTTTTATTGAAAACGCCCGTCTCTCTATTTCTCAGCACCTCTGGTGAAACGGAGCATGCACGATTGACTGAGTAAAATAGCCATCTATTGTTTCCGCGACTCTACAGATAGATTTCTTATTCTTGTGAAACAAAGTTGTCATGTTTATGCGGTTGTCAGAAACTAATCTCTTCTTGTGAATTCGAGAAAGTTTCTAGTGACCTCTGAGCTAGCTGGCACTCACAATTAAGTCTAATATATTCGGTAGAGACCTAGTCGACCTCAGTCCTACGTCTAAGGTACAGGATATATTATTCCAATGCCCAGAGCCTATTGGGAATATAGGAACTACACTACATAGTGCCCAACGTTTAGTAAGGTGATAATTTAACGCTAGGTACTAGAGTAACTCAGTCATGCTTTTCACACAGACCCCATTTTCCAGTAAAAACTCCAAAAGACGTCTGAGGTGGGTTAAAGGATAATATCTGCCAAAACTGGGTAGGACAAAAATCCTATGTATTAGTTTTTGGTTTATTATACGTTGAAGGATACAGTGTTCCAAAATATTGTACACCTAATCTTTATTTCCTTGAAACTTGCTCTGCAAACTCTTCAGTCAACAAAATAATGATCAGTGACGAAGAATTAACTGCAACTGCAGCTCAAGCAGTTTTAGATGACAGAAATCTCCTACAGAATGACCCGGATGTTATAATCATCGCGGTAAATGTAAGAAAAACTATAACTTACAAACTCATAAACAATGGAGTATCATCGAGAGGTGGTAAAGTAATCTTTGTTATAGAGGCACATGAATATCGGCAGACATATGTATTCTATTCATGGATTCAGTTCCCTCTAGCAGATGCAGGAACACACGTGTTTCACTACTACAAAGTAGAGGAACCTCCAACTAAATATATTCCTTACGAGGACGTTGAAATTCCATTAACTTACCAAGAGCATCAGCACTGGGTTAAAGGCGCCCTACTACATGAAAATCACAAACCAGGCTCGGTCCACTAGGTAGACGAGGAGCAACATGGCCGGTACTAGCCAGCTGTACACCACATCCTGACATTGAAAACATGACAGGTCCAGAACTGTTAGTACAGCTAAAACATTTAATTAAAATACATGGACAATTGGTTCAATATGTCATGCGAACCTTAACAGCCCAACCTACTGTGAGGATTCCACAGCACACCCCTCACCAGGGGAACACAAACAAAATCACACCACAGACTATACAATCCGTCATTGGTAAATTACCAGCAAAAAGGGAACAAATTCCGTTCTGGTTAGCTCAAAACATTACTCAAATTGAGGCAGTATTCCCTGATAGTACACCTCATGAGAAACACAGAATTCTGACAATATGTTTACCAATGGGGATTGCACCACACGTAGAGGACTGCGACATTTGGGGTACAGTCTTTGCTTCAATCTACACAAAAACACATGGTGTCCCATCTATGGCAGTAATACCAGACGTTCTGAGACAGATTCAAAATGAATACGGACCAGAACCTGCCTTAAATCTTGGTATGAAATTACTAAAAGATTTCAAACAGGTCTTGGCTATATTATTGGCCACCATTAAAGGTGAAGCAGAATCAGTGGCAATCGCCAGAAGCTAAAAGGAACAGCTATTACTGAACAACCGTATGAGCTTGCCAGAATTATTGAAAAATCCTATGAAGAACTAGGTAGAGATAGTTTTGGTGGGAAACCATTAAAACCACAACTAACAGAAAATCCTGAAAAAGTTTTTATTAAAAACAATCTCACTACTCCTCAAAAGAAGTTGGAAAACACTAAACAAACACTTCCTAAAGAGAAGCATTCCCAGTCCAGAGGAAGATCTCCCCAACGTGGAGGTAGGTCTCCCCAACGGGAGCCCTCTGAAAAGAGGTACAACCTCAGAAATAGGGATAATAACTTAAGAAAACCTGATAGATATCAAGATCCTGATACACATTCCTCTCGTACATTTCAGACTTCCTCGCAGAAATCAGAAAGAAGAGAACGATCAGAACAAAAAGAAGAACGCGTGAAGTCCAAAGACGAACAGCACGTTCCAAAAAATAAGAAAACTCAATTCACCAAGAAGAAGGTAGCAAGTGTAAAGATCAGACATGCCGAGGATCTTGAGGACACAACTCAAGAACGGGGAATGGGCCCAGACAATGCTAGACAGCGCAGCAGAAGTAACCATAGTTCGCAAGATCCTGAAGGATCATCTGGAGAGAGTGGACTTGAATGAATGCATTCAAGTTGAAACTACAGACACCAGGGTTAGTGTACCCCACAAGTTATATGAAGTAACACTCCGGATGGAGGGGGACATAACTAGGAAAATAAAAGCTCTCTTTTGGGATAAGCTTTCCAAGGGTTATGATATTCTTCTAGCTGAACAAGACTGGCCACCTGAATTTGTCAGGGAGTACCCACATGGCGAAGAGATAATTATGCCAGCCTTCTCAAATCACATTCCAATTCATAAAAAATACACCTATGCCAGAAAATGGGCTGTAGCCCAGGCTCCAGCATTATACAACAAGCATTTGCAATGCAATATGTCTCATATTTATGAGAGTTTGAGCTATTGGCATTGTAAATAATAATGCGTTTTATTTATGTTTTTTTTTTAATACCAAGACCTATTTCTTTGCAAATGTATTCGGGGCCCCTGCTATGAAAATAAAAAAAACATTCGGAGAGAGATTGTCCTGCCTGAAACAGCAAACAGGACAAAGCTATTTGAGAAAATAGTGCTTGGAGGCTGTAAATGAAGCCTACCGAGCATCAACACACGTAACAGGGGGTGTCACCATGGGAGGTTACAAAATGAGACAAGGCGGTACTAAGCAGGGACTACTAAGCCTATTGACCAATGAACAGCCACAGTTTACACTGGACAATGACACAAGCCAATGAAAAATATGGGCGGAGAGTGGGCGGAGCTTTAAGTCCTTACCTGAATACAGCATGCCTCACAGAGCAGCGCATGCACTGCCCAAGCTAAACCTAAAAAGCAAATTATGCGTCATTGTAGGTCACATTCTGTGGCACTCCTACTTCACTATTTTGATGTTTTAAAACATACTAACAATGCATGTGGAAAGGTTCCACATAAGTAATACCTTTTACCACACAACACTGTGACCAGCAACTCAAAAGTGTCCTGCTGCAATGGGTCCATTTTAGCTACAAATTTCGAAATAGTTTGGGATGCCTGGGTGAAAATTGTGTTGGCTGAGGTATAGGCTCCTTCTAGGCATCCCCAAAACCTTTATAAGACTGTTGTCTGTGGTAGAGGTGGGTGAGCTACTGAAAGCTTGAGCCAGGCATGAGCCTGAAGTCTGGCTCAGCTCAAGGTCCTGTTGAAACCTCAATCCCATAATGAACCAGTTGAATAAAACTATCACTTTTAATAAGTACTTCTCAGTGCAACGCTAAAACGTGCAGTATTAACGTCAAAGCCTCCACATTTTAAAGAAATACACTTTTTTAAATATTTAAGAGACATATTTTTACATGATGTTTGCTATTTGATTTACATAGCAAATATTTTCAGGGCTCTATGATCCAAGCCAGAACTTTGGCTCGGCGATGTCTCACCCTGTTAATTTGTTGGTTCGCTGGCATCTAATCTGCGGCACTTGTAATTCTTTAACGAGACGTTATGGGTTAATTGACTGGGTGGGTTTGAGTGGTTGCAGGCCCACGGACTCAAATTTTACATAGTTTCTCTTTCATGAAATAACCCATTGCTCCATAGTATTGACTAATTCCATAGATTTTGTATGTGGAATTTGCAATTTATGGATAGCTCTCAAAGAAGATAATACGTTGTCACAGATTACAGTTTATTCCTCTCTAAGGAGTGCAGAGCATCTGCTGGGCCTGAAATCTGGTTTGATAAATTTACAGCAATTTTAACAGACTAGAACGGTTTGGTTTGTTTGAAAGGCCACAAATGTGAGCTCGTACCACAGGATTTGTTTTATGGTTTGTGAGCAATAGTTTCATCCGTTTTTGAAAGAGTGGTATGACGGCAAATTCTGAACTCTTCGGTGATGGTCCTTATGCTAGCAGCTGACCCAGAGAAGGCTTACAGGGTTTAAAACTTGACAGCTGAGCTGCTTAGTTCCATGCTACAGAGAGAAGCATAAGTGTGGGCTACAACAACCCACATGTTCCCCTAAGGCTGGAGTCACTTAAAGGGCTGGCAGTCTGAGAAGAGCAAATAGTCAATTGAACAGATGTAATATCACGCACACCACACTCTGAGATTTGATATTCTAACCTTTAGCCCACAGGAGTCTGCAGATCTGAAGACTTATGTATTTTTGCGCCATGATATCCCTCTGGGATGAATGTTACCCTCTACAAGTACACTGAATAAATAAATGTATAAAGAAATTTAAAAAAACGTAATTTTATTTCTGTCCTGAGCACATATAGTAAAAACTCTCCAGACACAAAGAAACCGGGACATTAGCGCTTAAGTGCCGGACGCTTACAGGGACCAGAGGTGAATGCGGAAATAAAAGAACAGCTCTTCAAGTTACACATATTTGTAATTTTAGACATAGGGAGATGAAGTGATCTGTGTAGAATTTAATATGTTTGGTCAAGTGGGACCCCTTGCTGTGAAGTTCAAACGTAGGTGAGCACACGCACACAGCTAAGTCAGCCCAGAGAGAAGTGAACTCACAGCAGCATCGTGGGCCCGGAGATATCAGTATAAGATCACAAACCGAACTGTACTTGTATACCATTAATACATTTAAATTTTGCTTTAGTCAATTGGACTAATTGTATCACAGCAGAAGAATTAAAGGCTGAACTGTACTGGCAGCTGCAGGATTTGCACCCGTGTCCTCAGATTAGATTTAGAGCTGGAAAGACCAGGCAGCAAACCAGATACAAAACCATATTTATGTTTATCGCTCACTAGTTCCAGTACCCACCTCCCTCTACCCAATATTTCTCCTCCTCTCAGCTTTTGCCTATCTAATCTACCTCCATATAAAAGATTATTTCCTTTCTGCCACGAGTTACAGGAGGTGCAATACCTCTGTACCTCGGCAGAATGCAGCATTCTGAAGCTTAAGGACAGTAATTCTCGGCTCTCTCCATACTCTATTAGGTAAGCTAAAAGGTGCTCACTCCCCAAACATCATTTCAGTGTTGGAGCTGTGTGGAGAAAGTCGTAATAAGCTGGAAGCCGTGTGTCACCTAAGACAACTGGCAGGCGCTAGAGGCTGACAGGGCTTTTAAATAGCCCTGAGAGATCAACACAGGTTGGAGACGAGAAAGAAATTGGAAGTTCAAATACTAGGAAACAGAATACAAAAGTGTGTTAGAAAGCAGTCATATTTCCAGTGCTTGGATCAGTAAAAGTGCTGATGTCCGCCTTGGAGTTTACAAATTATAGGAGCTTGATGTCAGCGCATGGCCATGTGCCAAGAGGTCGCTCGGTGCGGTGCTGTGCACAAGTCAGTCTGCACTCACTTTCCTGAAGAGCTGTCACATTTGCAGTCTCAGGCATCTAGTGAGCCCACCCTGCACACCCCACTTCTGGAACATATATATTTTTCTCAGAAAGTCAGTTAGAGATAAGCCGAGACAGAAGGAAAGCTGGCAAGTGCACTGCACACTATAGTTTCAATAAACGTACTCCAACCTTGCAGCGCCAGCCACTGGGCGATTGAGAGTTTGCTTGCCGCCGCCTCCTGAGTCCTGCAGAGTCCTGGCCGCTGCAACTGCAACTGCACACTCCGCCTCGGGGCAATTGAATTCGTTTTGGGGGGAGGGGTCACATTGATTGTAACACTGATTTTTAACAGCTGAGCCGAACACGGATGGCGGCCGTTGCAAGTAGTCAGGTAGCGCTGCGAACGTCGTGATTGCCACACCACAAACTAGTCAGCAGCCCTCCCACAACAAATTCGACACTGCAGCAGGAGAAAAGAGGAGAACAAAGAGAGAAAGATGGAGGCAGAGCGAGACAGGAGATACTCCATGCAATATAAAGAGAGAAAGTTAGAGACCGGTGGAAGTGGGGAGGGAGAGTGAGAGAATATGAGAACAGGAATGAGGATACAAAGAAAAGTGATACAGTGTACTGCATGTTACACACAGTCACCACAGCAGATTCATTCACCCACTAATTTAGCACACCAGCCGCAAGTTGGAGTGATACTTTTTCGCACTGCCTGTAATTGTTATGCAACGCATGGATATAATCCTTAGCATCAACTGCTTAGATTGACGGTGTGTGACGTAACACCATAGCTCCCGAATTTGTAGCAGGGAAACCAAGTTTGCGTATTGGCATGGGCTCTGCATCCTGTGATTCTGGCCAAATCACTTAAACTCCCCGTGTCTACCAAAAATGAATGTGTCATTGTGTAACATAGCTAGTGCTTATGTAAAGCTCTCCAGTACCATTGGTCGATCTCACGCTATATACAAAACTGCAAAAATAAAACAAGAAAGACTAGAAAATGAAAGTAGCACTTCATTGGCTAACTCTGTAAAGTGGCGCTAATGTGTAATGTGACACCGGGTCAGAGTAGTGTGCTTTAAGAGGGTGTAGGAAACATGTGGGGTGAAGCGGGCATCGTGCTAATGAATACGAACTTGCGCGAAGAGTTCCGAACAGCTGTTCAGAATTGCAAACAAACTTGCAAGGTGTGAAAGATTAAAATACTATTCCTGTTGTCTGCGATGACCGACCAGGAGGAACATGGAGGAGGGGCCATCACGCACACTGTGCAAGGAGCATTAACTATTCAGAGCGAATAATATCTCTTTTCTGTCCCTACAGAGGTTGCCGGAGCACAGGGGGGAGGAGGGGGAGTGGAGTGCCCGCTCTGCCTGGCTTAGTGCTGGAGGGCTAGGCATAGAATGGGTGCTTGAGCACGTCCGTCTGCTGCTGTTCACCACAATGTGCCGGCTGCAGCAGGGTAACGTGCGCAGCCAGGACAGGGGCTTTTTCAATGGCGGCACTGCGCAATGCAAAAAAAAAAAAACACCTGCCGCCATTGACAAAGCCCCTGTCCTGGCTGCGCACGTCAGAGTAAGCACATAGGACACAAAACAAAATTAACTATTCACAGCGTGGCGCTTATAACGAGCGCCGCGCTGGTGTGAAACAAAGTTCCCCTCGTTCATGGGAAACAAAGAAGTAGTCCCTAAATGACTACATAACACCGAGCAGTGAAAGGAAACTGTAGTTAAACAGTGCTACTTCCTGAATAAGGGAAGCAAAACGGAAGTGATTCATCGGATTCCAAGCCAACAAAAAGCCTGCTAACAAAAACAATGACAGAGTTAACAAATGGCAAGTGGCAGGAGAAACTACTGGCAATAGGCGGAGTTTCAACCACAACATAGAGATTACAGGAGCCTCGTAGAGGCAGCGCACATGCGCTAGTCTATACGAGACCTGAAAATCACGTAGGATGGGATGAGGATTCTCCTCATCAAAAAATCCAGTTAAAAAATCAACCTACTGCACAAAGGCCGTATCCAGTTAAGCAAGAAGCAAAAAAACAAGTCAGGGAGATATTAGATCAACTTGAATACCGAGGGGTGATTGAAACATGCACCTCATCAATGAACAATCCTTAGTTTCCTGTCTCCAAACCAGACAATACATATCGACTAGTTTTGGACTACAGACACTTAAACTCTTGTTGCAAAACTTTTTCAGTACAAAATGCACACAGTGCAACACTAATGAATAACACTGTGCGTAAAAAATATAAAACCACATTAGATATTTCAAATGGGTTTTTCTGTCAAAACATTGCACCTGAAAGCAGGCACTTGACCGCTTTCTCAATCATGGGGACACAGGGACAATTTTGCCGTCTCCCCCAGGGATTCAAGAAAAGTCCAGGGTTATTTTCAGCTAGAGTAACAGAGTTACTACAAATGTACGATGATGAGGCATTATCTTATGTCGATGACATCGATCTTACAGACGATGATTTGGACGTGCACTTGAAAAGAGATAACACCCTAATACTTGGGTTCGCTTCTGAAGGGTATAAATTAAATTTTAAGATATCACGAATTGCCAACCTCAACGTCCTATTCTTAGGATACAAGTTATCAAGTGAAGGCAAGAGCCTGACAGCAAACTAGAGAAATGTGCGCTGCTCCAACCTCCGAAAACACTGAAAAACTTACAATCAATTCCAGGTTTCCTGAATTTCAGAAGAACTTATGTTTTACATTACACAGAAAAGGTTAAACCTCTCTACGAACTAATCAAACCTGATTTCAAACCAACAAATTGGACTCAAAACCATACAGAAATGTTGAGTTCAGTGCAAACAGACATGTTAGCAAAAACACAGTTAAAACACGCGATAATACGCACAATCTTGTGATCTGAATGCGGGGGAGATGCGGATTCACATACCTAACCTTTAACGAAGGTGAGACGGTACCAATAGCATACAAGTCACACTTGTACACACAAGCTGAAATGAAATTCACTTCAACAGAAAAGATACTGACATCGGTTCAGACTGCAGTAGCAAAAGAGAGAGCTCTCGCACAGGGTAAACGAATAATAATCATTACACCTGTACCTGCCTTAAAGGCAGTGACGAAAGCAAGCATTCCCAATGCTAAGGCTTTACATCCGAGATGGATACAATGGGTAATTCTCTTGCTGCAACAGACGTTGAATACGTTTTTGACCCCTACTTAAAGACATAAGAATTCCTACAATACGAACACGAATGTCCTCTGCCGACCGAAATTCTGCCTCTAGAACATTACGGATGTATAATCTATACAGACGGATCAGCACAGCCCGCAATAGGGGGTAAACAAGCCTATAGTGCTGCGTGCGCGATTGTTAAAGGTCGCTGGCGCGAAGGTAAATTTAGATTTATAGTCACTAAAACTCAATCACTCGGAGACTGTACAGCTCAGTGAGCTGAACTACAGGCTTTCAAGATGGTGCTTGAAAATACCGATTGCGAATTCCCGACACTCATAGTGTGCGATTCGTATTACTGCGTTCAATCTTACAATGAATATCTGCAGAACTGGGTTCAAAACGGTTTCAAAGACGCAAAAGGTGGCACAATTATGCATAAAATGCTTTGGGAACAAGTAGTTTTTTTACAGAAAGAACTACAAAAGACTCACGTGATTCATACACTGAGTCATCAACGTGATGACGTTCACGTTGCAGGGAATTCATTGGCAGATGAAGCTGCGAAGGCAGCTGTGCAAACGGCTTCCGTAGTTACAACAACTCGCTCAAAAAAAGTAATAGACGGTGAAACGTTACTAGCAGTAAAAGCCTCAATGCAAGGCAAATATGCAGCGTTACCTCTAAACCATCCACTCACGTATACATACATGATTGATGCAAACTCCGTTCCTTTTGGTCAAATCCCTGGATTGGGGGACAGTGTAATTCCAAACAGGAACATGAGAGGTGCTTTGGCTCAAAAAGCACATATGGGAAAGGGTCTGAGACATCGAGGGATCTTAGAATCTCTGATAGAATTAGAAGAGATGTACTGGTGGCAGGGAATGAGCGTCGAAGTTTACAACTTCGGAATTAACTGTGACACCTGTTACAAAGATCATAGCTTTGAAAACCACCAGGTACCTGACTACATACAGCCATCCCAGTTCAGACACCATTGTTAGACAGCATTAGACTATCTACACGCAGACGTCACCATGGACAGATGCGGTCCCACAACTACTAGGACAAGATTTATTTGGATGTGGCCCCAGCAGTCGGCTGACGCCAGAACTGTTATAAAGGATCTGCAAGTCTTTATCGGCACATACGCAATTGGCATGCTACATTCTAACCAGGGTCCTGCGTTTAGCTCTCGAGCTTACAAAGAGGCCATGGCTAGCTTGGGCGTTGCATTGCGGTATTCTAGTCCCTTCCATCCTGAGGGTAATGCGGTAGTGGAAAGAAAAAAACGTGACATAAAGCAATCCATAACTGCTAAGGTATTAGGTTCGGGTGATGGGTGGGTCAAACATCTAATAAGTGTCCAGCGTAGTCTTAATAATCTGCCAAGAAATTCTCTGGGTGGAATCACTCCATATGAATTACTGTTTGGTACTAGAATGATAATCGAAGACCTCGATTGTCAAACTTCAGTGGTGGAACAAAAACCCTTTGATGTCAAGGATAGTTTGGCTGTTTTGCAGGACTTAAATGAAACAAGACGTCTGAGTAACACAATACAGAAACAAATGACCACTGAAGAAAAACCACCTGTCCCAGCAAGACCTGTCTGGATTCCAAAGATTGGGGATCTAGTCAGGGAAAAGATCGCGGTAAAGAAGGAATTTGGGCCTTCTTAAAGAAAATCAGTACCTGTCTTAGCTATCCACCGAACAATATCAGTATTACTACCTCCCCTTGCTGGTAAAAGGAAGAACAGAGTTGTGTCCATCGACCTGGTCAAACCACATCATGTGGCCGATAATAAGTAGTAGGCCCAGTGGACTCCCAAGAAGTAGCAGACGACCAAATCTTGCTACAATCCAAGAGGTTCAAACTGAAAGACTTATCACCTTTGATAAACCTGCCGTAAGAAAAGGAGGACTATGCAACAAAGCCATGGAACTTGTGCCTCTGGATACCCAAATAACAGTTCGTCAAGAAACACCTCTCCACAATGATATAGCATCTGACTATACCAACATGGCAAAAGAAGAAACAGCTCCAGCGATTTCAAGTAATCAGGATGCAATTCCAACAATTGACAGAACTGCCTCTGGCTCTGGCTATTTTATCAACTTTGATACATTTTCTGAGGATCCAAGTGAACCTGAAAATACGCCAGCAAATAAAACTTTCAAAGAAAAAATATCTGGTTTCACCATGGGTTGAATTTCGGATTGTGTTAGGTGTACTTTTCCTCCTGCTCTGGCTCATACTGGTGTTAAGTTTGAGAAGGATGATAGATGGAAAATATAGTACAATGGACACAGCAAGTCAGACAATCAACTTGGTCCTGAAACCTCACAAATCATCTCATTGTGAAAGAAGAGACCTGTCATCAGTAAACATCACAGCCGTTCCTATACCTGGTGGTATAGCATGGGACAGAACTGATTATGACATTTATGGCCCGGTGGAACTGCTGAAGATTCCACACCAGTTTAAGGTTTCTTTAAGTGACTTTGTCGCACCCAGCACATTTTCTGATGATTGGGACTTTGAAACTGTTAACAACATGATGACAGATTTAGAAATGTCTGCTAAATTTACAGAACATGAATACCTAGAAGGTTCATCAGATTATGAAAAAATGTATTGTTTTAATCATTATGGTCACCATTATTTGCATAAATCTGCAAACACTAGAAATGTTTTTACTTATAATCAATGGGAACATTGTCCAATGCCACCAAGGGGTAGCTCAAAAACATTTTATGAAAATTTTTCGAACTTCTCAGGATTTAATGTTACAAATCCAGAAACGGTTTATTTTAAAAATATAAATAAGACAGGAATGAAAACAATGTTGACCAATACTAAACAAATGTATTCTGCAAACGTGTATGCTCATCTGTCTACATTAGGTTTTGACTTTTGAAAAGACAACATTGAAACAAAAACTGACTGGGGCACAAAAGATTGGCAGGTGCAAGGTTTAGAAGCTTTATTCAGAGCCTGCATCATCCCAGAACAAATAATGTTTTTAAATGAAACTGTTCAACAAACATCTTGTCTTGGACTGGCTAAGATAAAAGATTTAAACAAACCGTCTATACCTAAGCCCACATCTGACAGTAATGACACTACAGAAGAGGAGGTAGAAGCACCGTATATTTTTAAACAAAACAGAACTAATCCTGATTGGAAAAAATGGTTAATCTGGCCCACAGGCACAATTAACTGTCAAGATAGATTCTTGAACAAAACACAGGGGTTCACAGTGAATAGGCCAGATCCAAGGTATTCCCAGAGACAACATCCAGGGATAGTAACTACTTACAGTTTAGGAAAGCTATGCCTTGAGTGGCTACATAAATCTACACTTCCAGAAATCAAACAACACTTATCTTTACTTAAAGAAGGCAATGATTTGCGAGATTTCTTAATGGGGCCTCGCAAACCACGTCAAAAATGTTTCATATACGCCGGTATATACGCTGCTTACAATGAAGGATGGAAAATAACGCAAATGGAAACTGCAGAAAGAATACGAGAAATTGATCATATTAATTTAGAGAAAAGCCTCTCTGTAGTGGACAATGGGTTAACGACTCTGTCCTCCAGAATTTATTCTTTGGACAGCATCGTATCATCTGCAATTGACATAATAGAGCAAGACTTGCTAATGTTACAACATGGCCAGTCTCAATTATGTTCCATAATGCTGCTAGGCTGGACGTTACAAAATCTCTGTTCAGGCTACGTGCCATGGCGTCTAATCAATACCACGTCATTATTTACTGTGTGTAACCTTACAGATAAACAAATCTTTTGGCACAAAGGGGAGCAGACTATACGGTGCTGAGCATTGAGAAACTGAAAAGATTACCATTGACAGTTTCTGAGAAGCCTGTCACTGAATGGATAATACATGGCACCATCATGATACAAGTGACGATTTTCCAATTTCAGTTTTGTCTACAGCATATACCAGCGGGCCTGTATGAAAGTTCGGGTAAAGAATACATTAAGTCGATCTGGAATTTATCCTACACACACAAATGTTGGAATGGGGGAAAGGAGGTATTGCTTAGTGGTAAAAATTGTAAGAACTCACTAAGTGGTACACTTTTGTGCCAAGGAATTAATTTCTACAGAGCCTGCGAAGGTTCTGAAAATAACCTCTTACCACCTGCACGGTTGACCCTCCACAGTGATAGAACCAATTTTCAGGCAGCTATCCAATGGCAGCTACGTTATGCTCAATGACCACAGCTATTGTGGCATGTTGCCAGGAAGAGTGTATCTAGTTAGTGTGTCATCCAGGGTCACTTGTTGTATGCAAGTATTGTATCTAAAAAGTAAGACAGAAAGGGAGACGGCGTTATGGCCTTCACTGAATATCTCTTCTATACGAATTGATACTTTAAGCAGAATGAAAGTCATTCTTTTACAAAAAATGTGCCACTGATCTTGTCTAGAGAAACGTATGATCTGCAAGTTGCAAAGACTTCTGCAGAGATACATGCATTATTATCAACAAACTGCCCAGTACATTTCGCAGAAATATTAAGTCAAATCTTAAATATGTCTGATACCAGTGGCATCGCACATGTATTTAAGGCGCTTTTTTCGGGACTGTTAGCACCATTTGAAGCAGTCCTCTGCATTTTGCCAAATGTCGTGCACTCTGTGTTCGGAGGCCTACCTCTCATCTTGGGACTCGTAGCAGGAATTCTGTTTTTATTCCTTCTGCTCCGATATGGCAAGTCCAGTGACCAGCGATACCCAGACTACCATGGAAGAAGCCCTCCTTGCCATGAGGTATCGTGAGAGAATTACACAGATTCTTCACTTGGCTCATTTAAGGGATCTGAACACAACTTGGTTCCGTTCGTTCAGACCAATCTGGCAAGATTGCATCTTACCTGTTCTGCTATGCCTGCTTTGCGCAGAAGAATGTGTGTTGGACATTTGTCTTACACTCCCATCCGTCCTGCCATCGGATGTTGACGCATTGCTAGGTCCGGTAATGACTCATGCATCGTGTTGTCCCCAACGGCTGCCCATTCTGATGACAGCATTCATTTAGGTCTCACCGGCAAGTCTAACTGAGGGTGAGCTACGTGACACTACAGGCACACAGGTACCACCTACTGCGGACATTGCTAATGCATCAAACACTGATGGCGATGATCCTCATCTATTCACATTTGACCTGCTAACTGAAGTGGTTCCACTTTCGCCTACTATGGTAGACGTTTTTTTTGCCAGCCTAGATGATCTGATGTTTTCTCCTGACACCGAGAATAACTTTTGACTAATTCACACAGCGTTCCCTGAACTCTGAAATTCGGC
Source organism: Lissotriton helveticus (assembly GCF_964261635.1). Taxonomy (NCBI): domain Eukaryota; kingdom Metazoa; phylum Chordata; class Amphibia; order Caudata; family Salamandridae; genus Lissotriton; species Lissotriton helveticus. The sequence continues at coordinate 731,773,884 of NC_136059.1, read as the reverse complement.
CACCATTTTTTTCAAAACAAACCGTCTAACAAATTTGAACTTTTTCCAAAATAGAACTTGTTGGCACAGAGTAATCTGCTTAAAGTACTTAAAGTATAACTATTCTTAGAGAACAAGATTTCTTTTGAAAACTTCCTAATGACAATATTTGGCCTTGTCCTAAAAAACGAAACAGTTTAAATATTATGCTATGGGATAGTCTCGACTTTTTTTTTCCTGTACCTTAAAGAGACATTTCATGAATGTAATTTCGTTTTTTTTCATAAATGTTAGAATGTATGCCCTCATACTATGCTTCACATCGGTTGAGACCTATTTTTTCATACAGTTTATACTCATTTCATGTGAACAAACCTTGCAAATGCAATTTGTATTTTGGGTGGGATTGTAAACACTTGCCTAGTTTTATTGAACTTAATATCGTGGAATGGGTTTTGTTTAGGAGTCTAGGACCCTAGTGTAATTTTCCCGATTCATGCCCATATATAGGTATAAATTACCCGATCCTTATATAGGCATAGAAATCATTACCATATTTAGACTGAGCCCATGAAGCCCAAATACGGCATGGCTACTTCCACTAAGTTCCGAGAATCAACAACGGTTTCTTAGAAAAACCGCCTTCAGCCGCTAGGGACTTCCCCTTGCCTGAATACTAATTTATCTAGGAAATCATGGAGTTTTCAAAGAACTGAGTCTTTGATGATTTTATTATGTCCAATCATACGTCAAACTCGACGCCTTCAAGGTATAAATATGCCGACATTTGCCCAGACAAACACACGGTGGTTTGGAGCAGTTTGACTATCTACTTGCCCTACGCGCCCTGCAGCAGCAAGTGCCGAAGGAAGCCGACCCTCCAGCTGACGCACAGAGAGACGCTGTCTTTTCTCCTGCTGAGAAATCCAGCTCCAGTGTTTCCAGGCTCCCCTTGCGGGTTGCTGTGAAATCGAGTCCTAAGAGAGAGATATAAGACCTACTTCATTCTAAAACCAAGGTACGGAGCTGATTAGACCCTTAGAGAATTCTTGGAATAGATTCTTGGCAAAGAATACTAAAACTTAAGCTACACCTCACTTACTTCTTCCCTTGTACTAGACTTAGGTTAGGTACACCGGGATAGGCGTATTTTAGAATCACAAGTTGAGTACTTTTTGTCATTATTTATCACTGTATGTATGTATTTTATGTATTATGTTATTTTATATGGCTTAGAAACCATACCATGCTTTTACAATACTACTTTATAATACTTTTCGTATTATATGCTTTGTACTTTATAACCAGTATTACAATTGTAGCAGTGCATTTCTTATGCTTGAGAAAGAAGACTGTTCAATAAATACTTTTTATTGAAAACTCCCGTCTCTCTATTTCTCAGCACCTCTGGTGAAGCGAAGCATGCACGATTGACTGAGTAAAATAGCCACCTATTGTTTCCGCAACTCTAGAGATTGATTTCTTAATCTTGGGAAACAAAGTTGTCATGTTTATGCGGTTGTCAGAAACTAATCCCTTCTTGTGAATTCGAGAAAGTTTCTAGTGACCTCTGAGCTAGCTGGCACTCACAATTAAGTCTAATATATTCGGTAGAGACCTAGTCGGCCTCAGTCCTACGTCTAAGCTACAGGATATATTATTCCAATGCGCAGAGCTTATTGGGAATATAGGAACTACACTACAACATGTGTTGTCTGTGAACAGACACACACATGTGTACCATTACATGTTGTACCACAACATGCATACATGCAGTGTTCAAGTCAAACCATGCCCAAGTACATCAATACAAATGTATGTTGTCCATAATTGTCCCAGTAAGTCAAGTGCACCATGTGCAGTGACACTGTCAACTAGACTTTGTCCCACATTAGTGGCAAGGTTGATGTAAAGAGAACCCAATGATTCAAATCTTAAGCAGACAAGATGAAGGGCCCAATTCACAGAACTAACTTAAGACAAAATCCTAAACTTACTACCATTTTGGTATTCACAGAAGGCACTTGCTCATTGATGAGTAAGTGTCTTCTGTGAATACCAAAATGAGTAAGTGCACTTACTGATTTTGGTATTCACAGAAGGCACTCACTCATCAATGAGTAAGTGCCTTCTGTGAATACCAAAATGAGTAAATGGAAGTATGTTTAAGATTTTGTCTTCAGTTAGTTCTGTGAATTGGGCCCATAGACTCTCAGTCTATGCACAATGAGGTACCCTGATAATGTCCAAACATAGTAGTCATCCAAAACTCAAGGTTGAGGCCTAGCACGGCACATATGCCAATGGTGCACCCTCAACAACATATGCACAGTAGACCTCAGGTATGTACAATGTGCCTGTAAATAACCACCCATGTTCATTTCCATTGACCCATAGATTACGAAAGTCACAACATGGAGTCAATACACAGGACACGGGCAATGACACCATGGTGATGTGTAGTCTCTCAAGTATAAGCAAGTACATTTCAATGATGCTGGTAAAGTGTAGCAAAATCAACATATCACATCAGAAAATACAAACTTGTACAATGCACACACACCTAAGAAGACACTCCGTAAACACAGCAGGAACATGTACTAATGGCCACATATCTCTTCAATCTGTCTCAGGTGATCAAGGATATGCCCTCACGCAATGGCTGATGACGCCCCTCAGAGTGACACACACACAGGTCCAGAGAGACTACAACGTTCCACTGGGACGCAGAAGGGCCATAGTTGAACGGACATTCGGAGTCTTCAAATCCAGGTTCCGGTGCCTTGATGTTTCGGGGGCCCGACTCCTGTACAATCCTGAACTTGTGTGCAAGATCATAATGGCCTGTTACATACTGCACAATATATGTGTACGCACAAACACATCATTGGTTGAGGAGCAGGAGGATCCGGAAAACCCATCTTGTGGCCAGGATGAAGAGGCAGATGCGAGACACACACCAGCCTCATCTGCTGGAATAGCAAGAAGAGACAAATTACCTCACTTTTTTTGCATAATCACAGGACAAAATATCCCATTACATGTACATTCATCCAAAATATTTAAACCTTGTAACTCAGTACAATAAAATGTCACCACACCAAAGTCCTGTATGCTTGTTTCATCATTTCACAAGTACACATATCTGTCAAGTGAAAGTCAAATCATAATATTTGCAACACACCTATCACGTATAGCAGTGGATACAACATCTATCACCCATGTGAATGTGACATCTAACAAAGTGATCACCAACGTGTTTTGATGATAGGATACAACATATGGCTGACCCCTGAGTGGCAACATCTGCAAGCAGATCACATGGACAATGTTGTCCATTCAAAAATGTTAGGAACAAGCAGGCTTTTCTATGGATGAACTGCTGATACTACCTCGGGTCCTCCTACCACTCACTCACAACCATTAATAGCAACTCAATACTACAGCAGGCATCAATCTACAACACTCTGACTCACTGACTATGCAAGAGCACAGACAATCAAATACAGGGTACATCATGGAATGGAAACCACACAAAATGTCAACACACAGATCACATGACTAATACATAATGTACTGTTATTTCAGCCTAAATGCATGAAATGTAACATATATTGTTCATGTGTACATCAGCGATCACAAAATAAACGATATTACCCCTTTGTCGCAATTTCTTTCCATTTCCAGTATGAAAAATACTTACACAAATACACATATATACATGAAATATTCCCACTCAGCCCTCGGCTGTTGAAAAATTGTTGCAAAATGAAAAAACGGGCCGCAAAATGACAGGAAGTGATGTCAGTCTGCCTTCTGGCACATGGAGGTGTACAGTACACTTTCACTTCCTCTTTCACCCACACTGTTACTGTGGTTTGAGAGTTGTGGAGGCATTTGAATGTATCTGCTGTTCTTGGTGTGTTTGAGAGAGTTTTGTGTGTTGTGTACTGTCCATACTGTCCTAGTCAAGTCCTGTACCACTGTCCCTATGTGTTAATTTCAATTGTCTGATTGTTTGTCGGGTGTACGTCTCTGGGGTATCTTTGTATAGTTAAGTAGTTATTAGGTTTTGACTGTGGGAATTATTTTTTGCTTGCTTGGGAAAGTATTGTGTTGGGGTATGTTAGGGCTGGGTAGAGAGGGCAGGATGTCAGAGGGGGCCATGGAGGCCTTCCTCTGGCTGGTAAAATGTTACCAGCTGGAGGTGGTTGAGGCTGGGAGGTGCATCCTCATGGCGTACGATGTGAAGGTACGAAATGTGAGATGGGAGCACATCCGTGAAAAGATATTGGATATGTTGGGTGTGGACAGGACTGTCCAGCAGTGGAAGCACCAGTGGCAGGACTTTGTTGGACTTGAGGGTGACCTTTTGGATCATCTTGGACTGATCGTCGGGAAGCAAGGTGGTAAGTACATAAACAATATTGTATCACATTAGAGGATGAATGCCTAGGATACAAATTATGTTGTGCACACGATAAACACACACATCATTTGAATAGCCAATAGCATGCCTGTCATGGCATACTGTGCCACATCTAGATCCATGATAATTTTGTACACTTCACATGATCATCTGGATACAAATTAACACAAGATACATATTTTGGGTCACCACAAGTCCTGAGCATGTGACATACCTGTGTGAATCTGAATGACTGATTTCACCCTCAAACGTCACGCATACTGATGTGTGTTAGTTGATTTAACATCCATGTAGAATTGTCACAGGTTGTAGTCTGTTATGTCAATCAGATCATGTCATGGATGTCCATTACGGACTCAGTGTGACCCTGGCATGTGTTGAGCGTAAGACCAGCTCAGCAGATTGCAGCATGTATGTAACGTGGCAACACACCTGAGTATTCCAATACTGTATTTTTCCATGTGAATATCAATGATGTATGCTATCTTTCAAAACCTGATGTTAATGAAATTAATTGTACCTTTAAAATGTTTCCAACAGCAGGCAGACCCTTGATCACACAAGGAGACATGGATGCATTTAAGGACCCACACGCCACAGGTGAGTGTGTTGTCATTAGCTTTGGATAATATGTTGATATATGCAAGCAATGCCACAGGCCATGTATGTTGTAGCACACATTGTGTATGTGCATCACACGGCAATCAGCTCTTGTGTGATGTTATGCATCAAGTCAAGTGTATTGCACATCAGCATCATGTGAGGCATGACACATAATTGACATTTCTAACTTGTTGTTGCAACAGAGTTGCAACAATGTATATATGTCCAAGTACAGAAAGCATGATAATGAGTGATGTCATAGCCATGTCATGAAGTCAATCACAAAGCATCCCAAACATATATGTGCCCTGACATTATTGTTCAATGTCCACCAATTTGAATTGGAGGGAGTCATATATGATGATAATGGTGTGGCAATGGTGTGTGTCCTTTATTTACAAGAGAGTGTAAGCCACATAATGCATTGTATCTACTCGTATCAGTCTCCTTCCATGTGTGCTGCCTTGTGCAACACACATGGAAAATGCAAATTGCCATTCTTTCTTCATGTACAGGAAGTTGTCCATTCCTGTACATAAGCACAGTTTAATGTTTATGCAATTTTTTCACCTTCATGTGTGCTGCTTCATGCAGCACACATGAAAGTGATATCATGGCATTTGAGCATTGTGTAAGTGGATTTTGATGCACCTTCCCAAACATAAACAATACTCCACTGCACACAGCTCCCCAAGCACCTTGGTGCAATGGTGCCTGTGTTGGCACTCACTTGGAAAAGTTAGCCCCTTCGCAGGGTTAAACACAAGGCTGCACCATATTCTTCTCATTGTGGTGCAGGCTTGAATGTAAGATGTGGTGGAGAGAGGCATTAAGCCAGGAATGACAACACATCTCTCAGCCACTTCCTTGTACATATCCCCCCATGAGTAAGTGTCATAGAGGGATGAATGACATGATGGAACATCAACACGTTTCTTAGCAACAGTCTCACGATGTGGAATAGATTGTCATTACATGAATCGGTCATATAAAATAGTTGTGTATTTGATGATGAATAAGGCCAATCAATTAAAAGTTGAGTCATATAAGCAAGCCTCTGTAGCCAATAGGAACGTTTGTACTCAAAACATAGTATTGCAGACTAATGCAGAGTCAGTGTGGAAGCATGCATTGTGAAATCGGGGTAGGACAATCTCAAAACAGGCATCCATTGCAGACCGCATCTACTTGATGAGTGTTGGACATTGGCAAACTGCTTATAGCAATCATCATGACACAGTACCATTCACACATGGTCACCTAAAACTCCGTGTAGTGACTGTTTCTCATACTTTGTGCCATTAATGTTGAAAACATGCTGGTTATGCTGACATGATCAACGCTTCTGCCATTTCACATGTTACAATTTGGGCATCTGGACTTGTCACATATGAAATACAGTCAGTTCACTGATGGATATGGGGCATGTTGTAGATCCTTGCATAGCATTGACTAACATGTGCTCAGATCAGACACAGAGCACCTTTGGGTGAGGCTGTTTGCCTTCACAATACCATAACTGTGTTCACACTGCCACTGTAATGTGAACAGTGCAGAAAAATGTGGATGTCACGTGCAGCATCTTTGCTGTCCCATTGGTTCATGCCATATAATTGTTCAGAGATGGTTAATACTTGTATACACAGCTGCATGCAACATATGCCCTCTCTCCTTGCATGCCTGTCAAACTTTTAAGCATTGTCCACCACAATTTGACAATGAACTGTGTACATGATCTAATCTGGTTGTGTACCTGTGTTGCCACCTCCAAAGGCTCACTCATACATTGTTTAGACATTTGCTCCCATGTATCACATGACTACCACTGTTGTGAATAGTCACCAGAATTGATCACCGACTGTGCAGCCTACTGCCTTTGGTTAGTTGGAATGGCGGGGCCTGTTATGGGCCTGTCATACAACATACTTGCTGTACTCCCCGTATTGTCCTTTATTGCTGTTAATTTGCAAGGCCAAATTGCAAACAGACATCTACAAATTGTTGTCACTGCAATCTGTGCCTGCCTTGTCCAAGCACATTACTAATGATGTTGTCATGATGGATAAGACACTTTACCCCACATAAATTACTCAGCAGTGCCATTTCCATGCAGAATTTATTCCGCTAAACATACTATAATGCCGGGCTGTACATCCCAAACTATTACAACGCATTCCCCATTACAACGCAATTTAGTATTCAAACTCGCGTTGTGATGGGGAAAGTGTTGTAGTAGTTTGCGGTGTACAGCCTTGCGTTGTAATACATTTAGCAGGGTGGAAACTGCGGGGCAATGGCAGTGCGGAGTAATGAATGTGGGGTGAAGAATGTTTCCCTATCCAGACCATCCAATTCAGAATACGGCTATGATCTGTTCATGGATCATCAGTTCATGTGTCTATGTGCATGTTGTTTTTGATGATGTTCATGTAATCTATGGCTAATTATTGATTGGCGTGTTAAATATGTGTTATGCCAGCATGTTAATGGAGTCAGGGATTATGATAATTATCTTTTAATTTTTTCAGATAACATGCTGTTCCCCGTGCAGCTGCCCCATCCTCACACATGACCCTTCCACACTCACAGAGTGCTCAAACAGGGACATCCTCTAGAACTCATGCCGTGAGAGGTCTGTCCTCCCCAGAAGGGAAAGGAGGTTGATGTTCAGTATGAACATAAGAGTTGCCCAACTTGAACGGCACCAGGATGACATTAAGAGCCACATCATGGACATTAAGGTGCCCTGGGGCTCCCTTATTGATGGACAATGTGCATTTAGTTTCCCACCCAGTCCTGTCCCACGGGTTCCCCCTCCTATTTATCATACTGTTGACATATTTAGTAGTTAGTTAGTGTAAGTGTAGGTTTAGGTAGCTTTTAAATATAGGATTTTATCTTCAAAGTACTTCGGTTTAAGTTTCCGTTTCCTTTGGGTGGGGGGTTGAAGTGTTGTTTGACTTGTTAATAAAACATTTTTTTTAAATATATATATATTTGTTTAGTTTGAATGTTTAGTTAGCTGATGATTAGGATAAGGCGTCTTTGTGCCGTCAACAAAGTGCCATAATGGGTTGTGGTGGGGCGATGTTTATGACATGTTGCTCTGTGTTTAGTCTTAGGTAAGCTTGTTAGTTTAGTGTAGTTAGATGTTAGTACAGGTTAGCTTAGTTTAATGTTGGATTAGTTAGGATAATTTGGTGCTTTTGTGAGAAGTGTTTTGTTACAAATACATTTGAAATGTTTGAGGCTTTGTGCTCCCATCATCTTATTGTGTGTTGACCGGTACTGTTGGATTGGTAGTGGATCACAACAGATGCATCCCCCCCCAATCATATTTGCTGTCTACAATTGGGATTACAGCATCTTCAAGGGACAGGCCACCAACAAACCTCATTAAAAATAGTTTTTGACAAACTTATTGATGTTTTTGTGAACCAAGTCAACATTCGAATAAAGTCTTAGATTTGTCTGACAAATATTGAGATGATTAAGCTAGGACAGATTTACAAGAGATGCACAGCAGCCATTGTGCTAGGCACAGCATTGTATTAATGCTGTGAGTATGGAGTGTGGACTGTAGGTTTGGAATCTTTTATTACATCTGTCTCCACAACAGCTTGGCTTTCCACATGGGGCTGCAGGGGATGTATGCTTAGCATGATTCACAGTTCCTTCTGACGCCTCTTTACAGTTTTCTGCACAGCCTTGTCAATTTAGAACAACAGTGTAAACAATTGGTAGAATATTGTGGGAGGGATGTAGTGATGTGCGTTACAGCTAACCTTGACACGTGTTGGACCCATTAGCAGATTCCGAGCTACGATTTCCTACACCATTCCTCCTCTTCCTGCTTGATAGAAATATATTCCATATGTGAAGTGCTAGTTGACAGGAATTTACATTTGTCATGCCACGACACACATCTTTTCACACATTGTACAACAGATTGACTATGGTTAGTTCTTCAGTGTATGTATTAATCAAGTATTGTTAGTAGACACTGCAGGGCCTATGTAAGCGTAGATGGCAGAGTGAGGCGTTATCTGTCATGGATTAACAAATCACTCCGCCACTTCGAGTACACAATGCTGCAACATGTATACAACATTACGGTGCAGCCTTGCGTTTCCCACCTGCGCTAGTGCTACACTTAGCAGTATAGCGGCAAAGCAGGCACCCTTGCACCATAGTGAAAGAGATTCTGCTTTTAGGGGATGATTGTTTATAGGTAGGAAGGTGTCCCTTCCTGCACATTGACAATCCCAAAATGTATTTTTCTCACTTTTGTGGGTGCTGATTCCTGCAGCAAACATGTAAGTCACTAAATGGCATAGTTTTTACATGACATTTATGTTCAGGAAGGGACACCTTCCTATACATACACAATGGATGCCAGATAGCTTTTTCCATGTGTGCTTCAGAAGGCAGCACACATGTGAGAAGCAGATAAGTGGTGGTAAGATGCATTTCTCATTTTTTCACCATGTTTAGAGCAGGTTTACCATGATCAAAATGTATGCAATGCCTTGTACATCGGGGGCTGATTCAAAATATATGGCTGTTACGCTGGAACGCCCACCACAACACACACTGACCATCCTTTTCACACTAACCATGGCGTGAAAGGGTGCCTTCTTAACACGTTAAGTGGCTTAACACTGCCTTGTAACCAAGGCCATTACCCCATCGCCACCACAACATCACAAATAGTGAGCTTGTGTTGGCGATAGGAGCTTGTGCATATGGCCCTTCAGTGTCTGTTCACTGACGTGAGCATTGGTACAAATCACTATGTGCATATGGCCCTTCAGTGTCTGTTCACTGACGTGAGCATTGTTACAAATCACAATTGTCATCATGGTCATGTAGTAAATTTCTTTCTCGGTGACAGTATTGTCTAACAGGTCAGGGTGTTTTTTATGTCGCACGTGTCAGGCACTCACGTTGCATATCATGGACACAGACTAGGCATTTTCCCTTTTTCCGATGTTCTTTGATTAGTAGTAATGCCTACCCTAAACATGCATTGTTGGCTCATTTCTGACATGATTGGTCACAGGCAACACACATCTTCGTGATTCAATGATTTGTATTTATATATGCAGTGACTGATGTGGGAGGCTGGCCCAGTTATTTGTGCAACAACAAACCATAGTGTGAATGCCCGGGGGAGGCCAGACAGAGTCCAGGGGGAACATGTGCAGGGACATGTTGAGGAAGAGGCAGAGTTCAGTCAGCAGGATTATTGCAGTGTCATTGGGAACCACACAAAAAATGGCAATACATATTGTGTCCAAGATGAGTGTTGCAGAGTGATTCAGGGGACAGTCGAAGCTGATGTTCCGGGGCATGATGCTAGGCACGGATCCAAACAGAAACAGTCCATTCAAGAGAGCTGACTTCTACCGCTGACTTCTTCAAAAGATTGTTGATTCGTCCACATCTTCCTCCTCTGATGTGTCATGTGCCTCCCGTGTGCATGATGGAAGATTGTCTGGGGCACTGTGATTCAGTGATACATCAGGGGGATGAGATGTGGATGTTGAAGGTGCAGCAGCAGTTATCTGTGCCAAAGGTTGAGGCAGCACTGCTGTGATGAGAAGCTGCAGGCCTCGGAATACTCCAGCAACTTCTGTGTGGTATGCAGCCATGGCTGCCAAGTGTAATGGGTGCATCCGCTCGATGTTCTCCATGATCTCCATGATCATTTGCATGTGATGCAACTCCTTGGTGACATTGCTGGAGCCACTTTGACTGGACAGTTGTTCTTGTATCTGAGTCAGAACTCCAGCGACGTTAGCCATGGAATGCTGGCGAGCATAGAGTGGACTGTGGGTGCCTGTGATGGAGTCTAGGTGGTCCCTATTGGGACTGAGACACCCACGTGCCCCATCTAATTTGGCCGCCAGGCTGTCAAACCCCACACGCACCTCACCATCCATCTCCTGCTGGACCTTTACCGCACAATGTTGAAATGTTAGAAGTGGGTCCTAAAGGTCTTGTGAAACAGCTGTGGTGGTAAGTGTTTGCTGCTGTGCATTTTCTGCAGGGGGTGCAGCTACCACGACGCTGCTGGATGTCCCTGCTTCTTGAGTTGGGCTGCTAATGGAGTTGAGCAGCTTTTGGAGGGAGTCCTGGTCGATGGTTGAGTTGCCTTCATCTTCATCATTGAAGAGTGGGACAGCCTGCTGTGCAGGAGGTGATGTTTCTCGCTAGGGACCCCTTCCCTTTTGCGAGTGCATTACCACCCTCTTGAAGAGGGTGGTAATTTGCAAGTGTTTTGCAACGGCAATTGTGGTTGCAAAACATTCAAACATGGCTTTGGGGTCGCTATTAGGACACCCCTTGTACATGGCCCCGTGAGATTTTGCATGCGTAAAAGGGTCGCAAACCCGTTTGTGCATGCAATTTAGGGTCGTACATCTGGCCCTTAGAATCTTATGGTCAACAAAAATGAGGTCAGACAAAGAAACAAATGTGGCGCATAAACCAGAAAGGGGTGGAGACCTCACACATACACTTTAGAAAATGGATTTCAAATGAATAGGAATATTGGGACTTGATCATCAAGGGCTTAATACTGTTGAAGGATGGAGAGCGTATTTGGCAGGAATCAGTGTATAACTTATCTCAACAACATGGACTAATTGATACCCGACCCACTGTTATATCTGGTTGACTAAACCTCAAATATTTATGGACCTTCCTTGCGGCAATATGACTTCGACTATATGAACTGATCCTTTATGTTTGCCACTTTTAGGTTGTCTTTGTCACTGTTGTATTCTTCAGATTGCAACCATAATATTGTTGTAATGTTTCTTAAGAAATTATTTTATAGAATTTTTCTAAATATTTTATTCCCTTTCAATATCATTTTTTAATAATGGATTCTTGTACAATTTTCTGTCACCACTTCCATTCCTGAATACTGCTGCAATCTCTACAAAAATGTATTATGATCTTTTACTGGTCTTGATTGTATTTCCACACATTTTTTACCGTAAAATCAACTGCCTATCACCAGAGTCTGGGTGCATTTCCCACGCATATCATATTTTTATTTCCTCCATTCTTGGAACACAGGTGTTCCATGCCTTACAGTTGTCCAGTCAGTGTTGCGAGGAAGCGCACTTCTATGGTTTCCCCCAAACACTGATGATAGTTTAAAGGGTACACCCAACACTGAAGCTTTCCCCTTGCTATGATTTTTTATGCTCCCTATGGGTACTTTCAGGGGTAAGTCCTGATGCCGTTGTGCTAATGTTTAAAATTACTCCTTATTTTGACTTTCTGAGTAATTGCTCCTTCTTGTTGCTCCCATTGGTATCCCCACAGGGTCCCTGAGTAAGTAAGTTACTAATTTGTGACCACAATTGTTGTTGCACACGGAACACTTTCCCATTGTGAATTGTTTGCACAATTACAGCCACTGCTAGAACTTAAGATATGCTCTCTACTTTATTGCTCCCTTAATTGTATGCTTAACCATCCTTAATGTTAAAGTTACAATATATGTTTTTTCAGGAAGTCCCCTTATCTTCTTGTCCTTATGAGACACTACATTTAATACTAGATAAAAATGTCATCGACAACATGGGCCATATTACACAAATTATCCCTGGGGCACAAAAGGCATTTGTGCCTTCTTTGCACGCCCCCTTGGCACTTTGGTATTATAGAAGGGGACGCAGATGCTTGGTTGGCTCTTTCTGTAATATAAATTGCGCAGGTGCACATATAGTGCCAGAGGGTGTGCCCTCATTTGCATAGGGGGTGGCCCCATGTAACATTACTTTTGCATAACGAAGTACACGATTGTAGCGCTACGCATTGCCTTATTTCTCCATTGCAAAGTGCAGGATTGTAGCGGCCCGCATTGCATTATTTCTTTATTGCGAAGTACATGATTGTTGCGGTGCACATTGTTATGTTATGTTATGTTATATAGATTTATATGGCGCACGGCTGCCCCAGCCAAGGGGCGTCCCGGCGCTTGCTGATCGTAACTAAGAGAGACTGCTGCTGATAGAAACTGCAGGTAACATAACATAACTAACCAAAGAGGTGGGTTTTTATGGCCTTTCTGAAGGACAGAAGATCGTTAAGTGCGCGTATCTGAGCTGGGAGTTCATGCCAGAGTCTTGCTGCTAGATATCTGAATGAGCGACTGCCCATCCGGGCAAGTTTAAGGCGGGGGACAGTGACCTGGTTCTGTTCCTCCGACCGCAGGGTGCGTCGGGGAACATACGATGAAAGGAGTGGGCAGAGCATGGGGGCGGGAGGCAGATTTCAGAATTTTAAAAGCGAGGCACAAGGTCTTGAAATAGATCCTCTTTTCAACCGGAAGCCAGTGAAGTTTCATGAGGGTATTGGTTACTGACTTGTGTCGGGGGAGGCCAGTCAGAGCTCTCGCGGCGGCATTTTGGACTCGTTGTAGTCTAGATTTCTCTGCAACGTTTGTCCCTAACAGCAGGGAACTAGCATAGTCCAGCCGTGAGAGGATGGCTGACTGTACCACGAGTTGACGCGTTTGGTGGTCAAAGTATTTTAGGATTGGTGTTAAGTTTCGTAGAATCCCAAAGCAGGTGGCCACTACTTTTTTCGTTTGATGGGTGAAATTCAAAGTAGAATCTACCCATACTCCTAAGTTTTTTACCACGTTTTTGGGCTCAGGTGGTTGTCCCAGTGTCTCAGGCCACCAGTTGTTCCCCAGGCTGATATATCTTTGCCTACCAGCAAGACCTCCGTCTTGTCGGCGTTGAGCTGGAGGTAGTTTGACGTCATCCAACTAGTAATGTCGACGAGAGTCTGTTTAAAATTCTGCGCACTCCGCCCCCTCTCATCTTTCAGAGCCACCACCAGCAGGGTGTCATCGGCGTAGGACACTAATGACATCCCGTGTTTCCTGGCTACTTCTGCCAGAGGTTGAACGTATACATTAAACAAGGTGGGGCTGAGGGCAGACCCCTGGGGCACTCCTTGTTCAATTGGGCAGTCTTTAGAATGGAATGGTGGGGTGGAAACCCTAAAAGATCTGCCTGAGGGAAAGGCCTTGAACCAGCTAAGGGCCAGACCTGATACCCCTGCTTCCTCCAGCCTGAACATCAGCACCTCGTGTGAGATCGTGTCGAAGGCTGCACTGAGATCTAAAAGAATCAGTGCTGCCGTTCCTCCTGAGTCTAATATGGTCCGAAGATGTTCTGTCACACTTAGGAGGGCTGTTTCGGTGCTGTGCCCAGCCCGGAAGCCATGCTGGGACCTGTCTAGAATGGAATTAGACACCCAAAATGTGGTCAAGATGGAATTGACATGGGCTTCCGCCACTTTGGCTGGCCAGGGAAGAAGCGATATGGGCCTAAAGTTTTCAGGTAGGTTAGGGTCTAGCGTAGGTTTCTTTATGATGGGTGAGACCCATGCTTGCTTCCAACTGGCGGAGATGTTGGCCGTGAGGAAAGACAGATTTATGATATCTCTGAGGGGGCCTAGTACCGTCTCATCTGCTTCTCTGAATTGGTCAGGTTTAAGGGGATCTGCAGGTGAGCCTGATTTGATTTTGTTGCATAGTGTCCGAAAGTTTTCTTGGCTGAGTGCCGGAATACTGAAAAGTTTGGGCCTATTCGGGTCGGCAGAGGGAGTGAGATGTGGAGTGGCAGGGAAGGCGTTGTAGATTTTCTGGATTTTGTCCATAAAGAATGAGGCCAAATGTTGGAGTTGTCTGCTGCCTTCTTAGCGCTGAGCTCCTTTAGTATTCTAAAGATAGTTTTGGATGCGTTATGGCTATTGCTAATCTCAGTAGCATAATATGCTGCTCGGGTCCTGCAGATATTCCGGTGATAGCTTTTTTGTGCCTGGACATATAGGGTCTTAAGTGCAGGTTCATAGTTTCTTCTCCATCTACGTTCCGCTTTTTTACACTCCTTTCTTTGTAAGCTCGTCACTAAACCATGGACTGGATTCGTGGGAGCGTGCCTTGATCCACTTGGCTGGAATCAAAGCATCTAAGACCTTATTGATCTAGTCACAAAATCTATCATATCCTAGATTGGGATCCTCGCTAGGTTTAGGAGGGTCAGCGGTGAGGAGAGCATGGAATTCCTCAAGACGGAGCTTTCTCCATGGTCTTTTCAGAACCTGCTGGGCGGATTTTGTATTGGGATCGCCCCTCGTGGGTAGTATCATAGTCACTAGATGGTGGTCAGTCCAGGCCATGGGGATAGGTGCTTCTATAGTCACATTGGTAAAGTTAGATCGGATCGGATCTAGGAGATGGCCACCGCTGTGAGTGGGGCCATTCACGAGTTGGCAGAGCTGAAGGGCTGCTAGGTCAGCTGTCAGAGTGTTAATCTTATTGTCGGTGGTACTATCGAAATGTATGTTCAAGTCCCCTATAATGGTGAAATTGGCTGTACCGGCACCCAAAGAGCACATGTTCTCAAGAAGAGACGCAATAAAATGTGTGTCTGCACCTGGGGGTCTGTAAATCAAAAGACCCACGAGGGTAAGTTGAGAGTTGATTCTGATATTATACCGGGCACATTCACATTCTTCAATGGCTAACTTAGTGAAATGGCAGGTGAAATTGGATTTCACTATCATTGCTATCCCACCCCCCCTTGTGGGTCGATTTAAGGTGTACGTAGAGTATCCAATGGGGGTGGCTAGGTTAATGACTGAATCCATTTAATCTTGTAACCAAGTTTCTGTTAAGAATAAAAGGTCTAGGGCATGATTAGAAAGAAGGTCGTGAATTTCCAGGTGGTGTTTCTGCATGGACCTTACATTTTATTGGCCCATCCTAATTTTTTGATGACTAGCTTTAGTAAGGGATGGTGGCAGAGAGGGTCTTAGCAAGGAAAAACCACATGGGCAGATTGAACGAGCTTTGCTCCGTGAAAGGTTGAATTTAGTGCATTGACTTTCCAGACAATTGAGAGATAGTAAATCTTGCCTTGAGTAAGTTGGTGCGCCCCTCCTGCCTTCACCGAGGTCCCTGGCGAAAGGCGTCGTACAGGCGCGGACGGGCGCAAACGGGCTAGACTCAGGCGCGATTGTGGCGCGCCCGCTGATCGTGTTCACTGCGCGGAGCCATGTCTGTTTGCTTAAATACTGGCAACTAGAACGCCAAGAGTGGAGTGCCCTACTTAATATGGCCGCTACTGATTTGCGCAGCCCGCTACCGATTTGCGCAGCCCGGGAGACTCAGCCCTAAGATCGGCCGAGAAATGCCCAGGGTGCGTGAAATATGGGGGATTTAAAACTGCATCAGCGGAGCAGAGCACAAACGGTAAAATTGCCCGTGATACATCAAAGTGCAGTACAAATGTATAAAAGCGCCACGATAGGGTCCGTGAACGCGATGTGACTGGGAGGGGAGCGGACACAAAGGGACAACAATACATTTCAATATTTTTTCATTGCAAAGTAGGTGAATGGGGTGTGACGCATTGCATTATTCCTTCATTGCGCAGTAAATGATTGCAGCGGTACGCATTGCACTACTTCTCCCATTGCAAGGTACTGGGGTGTATTGTTAGGCATTGTATTGTTTCTCCTTTGTCCAGCACAGGATTGTTTTGTTACGCAGCGCACTATTGTTTGTCCATTGCACATGTGTGATTCTAGCATTACGACCAGCAAAGCATTTTGGAAGTGGTGGTTGGGATTTGTACCTACCAGCCAGCCGGAACTAATATTACCCTTTATTATATGTTGGCTTTTGTATTGTGTGGTCTGATCGTATCTTTTTACATAAAGTTTATACTTATTTTATTAAACTTGTGTTGAATGCATTTGTGGTCTTACCAGTGGGTTGCTGTGAGGTGGTTGTACACACTGTACACTCGTGCCTTGGAGACAGGCCTGGCTGCTCATGTCAAGCTACTAAGGGGGTGAGCAGGGCTATCTTAAACAGTGTCCTTGCTTGGACTAACATTGAGGGAGGAGCCCCGCGTCTCGCATTTGGTGACAGTGGTGCGGGATTGGGATTCCGGCTTCCAACAGTAAGTGTATCAGCTGTTACGATATAGAGGGGTCATGCGTCATTACGCCATGACCATCTCTAAACTTGCCGGAATGAACCTGGGCATGTTTGTTATCAAACATGTTGGAATCATACCCCAACACGGTATCCGGTGTTAGTGGTATGATTCCATTCATGGTAGGTCACCTCTGGGAGTCCTCCATGCTCCCGGGACTGACCTTACAGAGCCTGACAGCAACCTAGTGCTGCTGCCGACCATAGACACAATTTTGTCCTCCTGCTGCTGGGCCAAGCCTGAGCAGGGGAACGTAAGACAATAGGTTTCCTGTCACAGGGAGGTGTGACCACCTCCCAGACAGGACTTAGTGTATTGGGCCGGGGTGGGCCACTCGCCAGTGCCACATAGTATGCTGGAACGGCACATTTGGCGCTCTCCTTGCGTACTCCATTTCAAACCAGATAAGGGAGACGTTGGCTCCCCGCTCTGCCACGAAACTGGACAAAGGACATGGAAGTATCCTCCTCACTGTCTGACCCCTCCTCTGAGATGGATCCCTTAATCGTCCCAAATCTCTCCTTAGGGTATTTACGGGCTTACCTCTGGGTGGGTCCATAGATTCATTGTGGGATTCGATTCAGGTCCATCTCCACCCCTACTTTGACCATCTAGGTACTCTGGACTCTGAACTTCGCTCTGGGCACCAAGACCGCATCTGGAAAAAACTCTGCTACTCCTGGTCTTGTCGTCCTGCAAGCTCGCTGCAACGTCTGTGCCCGTGCTCCGTTCAGGTCCTTTCAAGGCCTCTGGACATCAAAGACAATGGAATGAATCTCCCTTGGAGTGAAGGAGTCACTCCCCTGCATCCGCAGGCACCGCAACACAACTTCACTGCAAGGCAACTGCATCGGTTGTCCCGACTACAGAGATTGGGCCATGTAGGCCTGAAATATTGGTACCAATTATAGATAGAAGTGTTGCTTCAGAAGTGATGAAGGAGCAATACGAAAATGCAGTGAAATAATGGGTACATGCATGTGTACTCAATCTATCTTGACAGCTAGACCCACATTATGAAAAGGAGCATGTTTACCTAATGTTGCATGTGTCAGGGACATGACTATAAGAGTGTATCTCTGGTCAGTGGCTCTGGTCAGTGGTTATGCTGTCCACAGAAGCATGGGGTAAGATGATGGGGCTGGAGAGAAGGACTCCACATCATCTGACTCAGAGGCCTCCAGAGCAAAATAGCCCCAGGTGGTGGTGGACCCAGCACCATCTCCTAGACTTACACGCCATCCACCACAACCAGGAAGATATTGGTGAACATCCTGCCCCTAAAAACGCTGGGATCTCCTTTGCCTCATGCACAACTGCTCCTGCTCCAGTCCATCCAGCAGTGATGTCTGAGGAGATTCTTGATTTACTGTATGTCCATTGGCCAGACTGCACTGCTGCTTGCTATCCAGGGGGTCAGTAAATAGTTAACCCAGTTACTGGCCTTCCTGGATGTCATCCACAGTGCAGTGGCATAGCACATCTGCGGCCCCCTCAGACATCACTGCCAACCACCAACCAACCCCTGGCCCTTCCTCTTAAGATCCTTCCTCTTTGCTAACCCATCCACCAGCCACCATAACCACACCAGTTCCTTCTGTCACAGCATCATCCACTAATTCTACATTCACACCCACACACTAAGCCAAACAGAAACACACAGGCAACCACACAGACAGTCCTACTAAAAAGCCAAAACATACATACAAACTTAAACATTCAGATACAGACACTATAATAACACCCTCAACCATCACCACAACACCCACAACACTCACAATGACCATCACACCCACAACCCAACCATACCACTACCCAACAACCACCATCATACCCTCTACCACCACACACACACAACTACCACCACAATCTCTGCCACCACCATACTCACAACCACCGATACACCCAGAGCCACGACTACAATATCTACTTCCACCACCACACTCACAGCCACCACCACAACCACAACCTCTACCACCACCACACCCACACCATTACCTCTGCTACCACTGTTCCCCAAACCACCACAGCCTCATCCAAAAACTCAACTTCAGGCAAATATATCACATCACAAAAACAATCCACACCCGAGAAACACATACACTCACACAAGCACACAGCATGACCTAAACAAGCACTCAATTAACACAAGCCTTTAGACATGCACTTACCATCATCCGAACAGACACCACAGAAGCACAATCCCTCAGCTAAGCTTACATCATCACTCAAACAGACATTACTGAAACACAAACCCTCGGAAAAGCTCACTCCATCATCTAAACAAGTGCCAAAAAACACAAATCCTCAGACATGCACACACCATCACCTAAACACCACGAACAACACACCTAAAGACTCTACCTCCACAACAATACACCCACAAACACTAAACCCACTTTACAGCAGACAACCATATATTACATGACACTTCAGACGCAAAGTCTGCCACACAACAATACACACCACAACTGTAACTGCCCCTACACCTTCTACTTCCCATGCACCTCCTACACCCACCCTTTCTAAGCCTTCCTCCTCCTGCCATAACCACCACTACTACTACTCCCAGATCCCTGAGAAAAAGCCCCACTCCTCCTCCCAATTGGTAAAAAGAGGTGCCTGGATTTAATCTTAATGTTCATGGAATGACACATGCCCCTTTCGCAGGATGGCACTTGTTTACCAATGACTATGGAGGCAAGGATCCTAAATGGGATTGAGAGCCACACATTTTCAAGTTACATATATTGTTTAGATGTATGTTATTTCCTTTATTAAATATATTTTTATTAAATGAAATACATTTTATTTTTGCTTGAAAACGTGTGTATTCTTCTTGTTTACACAAATACATTGTTGAATATGTATTTGTTTTACAGTCATTTAAAAATCACCAAATTATTTGATGACATCTCTAATCTAACATATTGCTAATCTTGACTGCACGTATCTGTAATGTCATGCAAAGCACCCAATATTGTATACTACTTCAGTAGTTCCCACATCAAGTGTTGTTAGGGCTCACGTAACATCTGATGCACATGCCCTGCATACACCAAATTGAATTTCCATAGACATATAAGCGTCAATGTGATATTCCAAATAGGTGTAAGACTAGTGTGTATTGCATAATAAAACTTGGATTGCATAGGTAATGGGACAATATCAATAACATATGTCAAGCATCTTCAGATAACAGGAGAGGTAAGAAAGAAGATTTATTGCAGTCATCCTTGAGCGACGGCAAAGTAATAATATTAGGAACAGCAACATATATATATTTGACCCATAACATGTGCACATTTGATAATCATTTTTAACATTACAAAATCTATTAAGGAACTTTGAAATTAGGTGTTTATGACACACACTTAAAAGTGTAAGTGCGACCATCATGATGATGGACAATGATATGACAGACAGATGTTTGCCAACTATTCATAATGCCACAATGTGTCTGAATACTTGCACACTTATTTTAATTGATGTTTCATTTTTACATAGCACATTTTGAATCAATCAATTGATCAAGAGATTTGTAGAGTGTCTCTTGTCACCAGTGAGGCTATCCAGGTGCTGGCAGGGTCCAGTAGATTAGCCGAATAGCCAGGTCTTTAGTGAATTTCAGAACTCTGAAAGAGATGTGGAGGTAGGTCGATAGAAGGTTAGCTCATTCCATGTTTTTGCTGCTAAGTAGTAGAAGGAACAGCATATGCATCTGCACTTTAGATGTGGGGAGTAAAGGTTTGGAAAAATGGACGCAGAGCGAAGGTGTCTGAGGTAGTGGGTGATATGTGTTCATCTAGGGAGATCCAGGACAAGTCTGGTTGCAGCGTTCTGTATGTCTGTAGTTATTGGAGGAGGTGAGCTGCGATCCCTGCGAAGAGTCCTTACTTGAGCAGATGATGTTCTTTTAAATCTAAATGTTACTATTTGCTATAAAATCAACAGCATACATCACATATGTGTACAAACATGGTAATGGAGATTTTAATACGATTCCTTACATTTCCATAACACTGCCGACACTGTTGGTCATTGTCCATAACCAGGAGCAGGTATGTGGCACGTTGCATCATCAGGTTAATTTTGACTGGTAAAGTATAAGAGGTCACTAAAGGTAGCTTACACCCTTTAATCTTTTGGAAATCGCTATCTCAGGTGAGGAGGTTTAGCCACCATTGGAACACTGACAGAAACATTGTGGTTAGGGGGAACATGGTGGCCATTAGGTAGTCTTGGTTGCGAGCTCTCTTACGCTGGTGGGGCGATGTAATACTAAGAGCCAGAAGTGCCTGCTAAATGTAAAATATTTGTAACTCTTTGAGATAGACGTAACAACTGGGTCCCGAAGGAGTGCATCTTTAGCATTTCTTGTTAAACTCTCCGTGAAACTCGGTGATCTGTAATTCAGTGGGAGATGCCGCCGGAGAAACACTGGGAGGAGTTTGGGTGGAGGCTGCGGCGCGGCCCAGCTGGACTCACCACATCGCTGCCAGGATCGGATTCCCGTGGAAAGGAAGCTGTTAATCACAGTACACTGGGAATATGAACACTGGAGGACAAGTCTCGGGAAGTACCCCAATAATTTGTGGTATCGGTCTAGTGGTTGACTGACCGGAACCGGAAGCTGCTAGGCAGGAACCGGAAGATGGCCATCTTGTGAGGCGCCGGCCGGCTCTACATAGACTCACGTAATCCCGGTGCTCCGGGGAATAAAGAGAATCTAGCCACGAAAAGTGTGTCCTCGATTCATTTAAGAAGGCGTAACCACCTTCCTACAATGGCGACGAGGCGGAACCAGGACTAGGAAAAATAAATAAATAAAGTTCTGGACGAATCCACGAGGGTGCATAGCGACGCTACCCGGTACCAAGCGAAGGCACGAGGAAGGAACGTGAGCACACAAGCAAGCTCACGCGAAAAAGGTGCCGAACTGGAGACACACACAAGCCGAAGTCGGCCCACCATTCCCGGAGCGCGGCAGAGGTCACGACCACGGCAAGCCCCCCCCCCACAACAGAGGGCACAGCAGTTAAATCCTTGTTAGCGGCGACGTGGAGGTGAGCGCGGCCTAGCACACGAGCA
Source organism: Lissotriton helveticus (assembly GCF_964261635.1). Taxonomy (NCBI): domain Eukaryota; kingdom Metazoa; phylum Chordata; class Amphibia; order Caudata; family Salamandridae; genus Lissotriton; species Lissotriton helveticus. The sequence continues at coordinate 731,751,741 of NC_136059.1, read as the reverse complement.
ACCCGACACCGTGACACGCTAGCGGAATTGCAGACAGGGGGTGAGGGACCACGCGGAGTGGAAAGAGGGAGACCACGAACGGATATCTCCACAGACGGGGCCACGGGAGGCATGCGCAGCAGGGAAGGGAGCGAAGAAGACGCCGACTCCAGACAAGCTCCTGGCAGCCCGCCCAACAATGCGATTCCCGCTCAGGCAGGCCCGAGGGGGGCAAGCAAGATGGCGACTCCGTCCGCATCCCTCGCCCACATGGTTCCTTTTCTTCCCAAAAGAGGCTAACCTCCCATGACGTGGGAGGATTGGAAGCGGTATTTCAAGAACTACTTGGGGGCCTTGGAAGAGGAAAGTGAAGTGGCTTTCACGGAGAAGGAAAATATTACTACACAACCTGGGTCCGGAGGGCCTGAGGGTGTTCGACACCATCGTCAAGGAACCGAGAGATGCCAACGACACAGAAGGGTTTAAACACGCCATTGAAGACCTAGATGCGCATTACAGACCAGTAGTTTGTGTAGCCATCGACAGGTACAATTTTTTCCAAAGGAAACAGGAGAGCGGAGAGACGGTCGATGAATATGTGGCGGCCTTGCAGAAATTAGCACTCACGTGCAAATTCGGCGTTCTCAATGACGACCTGGTGAGAGATCAAATTATCATGCACACGACGAGCACACATGTCCAGGAAAAACTCTGGGTCAACGGTGATGCCCCGCTGAAAGAGGTGTGGGCCCTGGTAAAGAAAGCGGAGATGTCCAAAAGGTGCGCACAAGCGTCCCGTAAGGAAGGGGGAAGCGCGCCGACGGTATGTCGAGTCATGCTACACAACAAAGGAGACAACCTCCGACATCAGGACGCCCCTAGGTCCCAAGACTCCAAGAAGAACCAGCAGCAGAGCGGAGCTACCCCGAAAGCAGGAAGAGGAGGAAGACCGAGTTGCTACAGATGCGGGAGCACATCGCACCTGGGCAACGACAAAGCATGTCCGGCATTTAGAGCCAAGTGCGCCTTCTGCGGAGTGTTTGGGCATTATGAGAAGGTGTGCCGTCGGAAACCCAAAGGAACCATGGTCAAATACATTGACCGAGAGCAGAGGGAAGAGGAGGAGACACGAACGGAAGAGGAAGACAGTGAAGAACTCCTCTACATTGACGCCCAAGTCCTGGAGGTCATTGGCAAAGAATCAGACAAGCCCAAGCTCAACATGCACATAGGTGGAGTACCGGTCGAAATGATAGCAGACTCAGGAGCCCCCATAACGATTGTCCAACGACAAATATGGGAAGACTGTTTCAGAGCAAAGGTGAAGGAGGAGCTACGTCCCATGGATGTGAGACCGGTCACGTACACCAGGCAGAAGATACCCATGTTGGGGTATTGCCCGTTACTTTTTGAATTCAAGGGGCGCCAAGCCAACTGCAAGCTCTACATGGCTGAGTATGGTCCCTCAGTACTCAGTTGGAGAGACCAAGGAGCATTGGGAATCATGCTGAACCCAGGAGGCACAGAGAAAGTGTTGCTAATGGAAATGAAAGAGGAGCAAGAGGAGGAAGCCTGGCGAAGAGAGTACCCTGAGGTGTTCAGCGGAAGGATAGGCGAATGTCATAAGGCTGAAAAAAGGTACACTACCCGTCATCCACAAGGTCCGAAACATTCCCTTTCGCTGCAGAGAGGCGGTACAGGAGGAGCTCAACCGATTGGAGAAGAGTGGTGTGATCCAGGTCATAGAGAGTGCCGAATGGCTGTCGCCCTTGGTGGTCGCTCAAAACCCTAATGGGAAGGTGAGGCTGTGTGTCGACCTCAGGGAACTGAATAAAAACATCCTCGTCGACAAATTCCCACTCCCCCGCATAAGCTAAATGCTCGCCAAAACCAAGGGAGCCAAGTGGTTCTCGACGATAGACCTGTCATCTGCCTATCATCAAGTCAAACTCCATCCCTCCAGCAGCCACCTTACTTCCTTCATAACACCGTTCGGGTGTTACAAGTTCATCAGAATGCCCTTTGGCCTGGCCTCGGCGGCCGCTGTATTTCAGAACCTGATGCACAAACTCTTTCGCAAGGTGGAAGGAGTCCAGTTCTTTCAAGACGACATCCTAGTGATGGGGAGGTCCAAACGTGAACACAACGAGAAACTACACGTGGTACTACGCACGTTGCAAGAGAGTGGGCTGACCGCAGAATGGTCCAAGTGCAAGTTCGGAGTGTCATCAGTCACCTACCTGGGCCATGAAGTCAGTGAGAGGGGAATAGAACCGAAAAGGACCAATATGGAAGCAATCCAAAACGCCCCTCCCCCGGAAAAGAAGGAACATGTACGGTCATTCTTGGGCATGGCCGAATTTTATAGCAAGTTCATCCCCAATTTCGCCACCAAGACGCACTCTCTACACCAACTGCTGAAAGAGAAGAATGGATTCAAGTGGAGGAAGGAAGAACAGGAAGAGTTCGAGGCTTTGAAACAAGAGATGAGTAGCGCCATTCCGCTCAAGGGTTTTGACGCTGCTGCAGAATCCATACTCACCACCGATGCAAGTGACAAGGGCCTCGGAGCAGTGTTAATGCAGCGAGCCAACAGTGGGGAGGTATCCACGATCTGTTTTGCGTCCAGAGCCTTGGCTCCCAGAGAAGAACGTTTCAGCGTCATCGAGAAGGAGATGCTAGCGGTGGTATGGGTGATGGAACGCTTCAGGCAGTACTTGTGGGGAGCAAAATTTCTAGTCCGCACAGACCACAAACCCCTGATAAAGGTCTTAACCTCCAATGGCCACGCGCATGCAACACCAAGGATAGCCAAAATGACACTAAGGCTCTTGGACTTTGTATACGAGGTGGAATACATACCGGGCCCCCAGAACAAAGTGGCTGATTTCCTCAGTAGAGCGGCTGCCATGGAAGGACCGCAAGAACAGGAAGCGCCTGGATGGGAAGGCTACGTGGTAGCGACGATACAAGACATGGAGAAGGTGATCAGCACGCAAGAATGGGCGGAGGCTTACACGCAGAATGAGGAGTTGGAAGTGGTCAAAGGATATGTCATGCACGGGTGGCCGGAGAAGAGGCACCTTAAAGAGACTTTTAGGAGGTATTGGGAGGTGAGAGATGAACTGTCACTGGGAGAGTATCTACTCAGAGGCGACAAAATCGTCCCTCCGCAAGGACTCATCGAACGCCTGATGGCACTGTCTCATGAAGGCACCAGGGGATCACGAAGACCAAAGCCCTAGCCAGACAGACATACTGGTGGCCTGCTATCGACACCCAAGTGGAACGGTATGTGAGGCAGTGTGAATCGTGCTCGAAAGCAGACAAATCCCAGACCATGCTACGGCTCAGTTAGGAAAATTTCCCCTGCCGGGAGGACCGTGGGAGATGGTGTCTATCGACATCTTAGGACCCATCCTGAACAGGGAAGGAATACAGAAATATGCCATAGTCATGATTGACAGGTACTCCAAGTGGCCGGAGGTGGAGATAACAGAAACAGTAGACACAGAAGCGGTGATATCGTTCTTGAACACAGCATTTACAAAGGAAGGTATCCCCAAGATCATAACGTGTGACAATGGTCCACAGTTTGTCTCTGCCAAATGGGAAGCCTACACAGCCAGAAATGGGATAGAGGTCAAACACACTCCCATATACCACCCTGCGGGAAATGGGCAGGTGGAACGCTTTAATAGAGTGATCATGGGGACAATCCAGGCAGCGATAAACGATGGGCAAGATTGGGAGAAGGAGTTGCCCAAAATGCTGTGGGCTTACCGCATCACTCCAGGGAGCACGGGCTACAGCCCCTTTAAAATACTGAGAGGCAGAGAGCCGTTCACCAAAGACAATATTGCGTGGAGGCAGATGGTGGTACAGAGTAAGTGGTCACCCGCAGTTGTAAGAAGGAACTTGGAAAGGGCGCAAGAGACATACACCGAGTATTTCAACAAAAGATGGAATATACAAGGAGTGTCACTAGAGAAAGGAGACTGGGTGAGAAGAAAGGGCGAGAGCAAGTTCACACCGCCTCTGAAAGTTATAGAGCCATATACCAGATCGGCTTTACTCAGCGATGGCAAAATTTGGTCGCAGGATAGAATGGCGAAGTGCAGCAAAATCCTGCAATGGAGGAGGGAAGAGGACGAAAGCGAAGGAAGGAATGTCGAGACGGTGGAAGAGGAATGTCAGGAAAAGAGTCTAGAGCAGGTTGAAGGAGGGACACAGCAAGTGGAGGAGCAAGAAGGAGAATGTGATGGGAACAATGACGAGAGTAGCGGAGGATGGTTCTGAGACAAGAGGAGAAATGAGGAGATTAGATTGGAAGGATTATGGAATGGGACTAAGACTGTGAGAGAATGCTTCGGGCTGGGTGCCCCGGAGAGTGAACAGGGTGATGGAAGGGTGAGAACAAGAGCAGGAAGAATCGTAAGAACACCCAAGAGATTCCAGGACTACGATATGGACTATAAGTAAGAGTGTTTCATTTTGTTGTTATGGCAAATGCATAAAGGAGGGAGATATGTGGTATCGGTCTAGTGGTTGACTGACCGGAACCGGAAGCTGCTAGGCAGGAACCGGAAGGCGGCCATCTTGTGAGGCGCCGGCCGGCTCTACAGAGAGTCATGTAATCCAGGCGCTCCGGGGAATAAAGAGAATCTAGCCACAAAAAGTGTGTCCTCGATTCATTTAAGAAGGCGTAACCACCTTCCTACATAATTCTGCAGAAACAGTGCGATGCCGGCAGAGAACCCTTGATAACCCCAGGTAAGGAGGAGGGTGCAGGTTTTGTTGGAGGAGTGTGGTGACTCTGAAGAAAGTTTAGATAAAGGGCGGAAAGAAGCTTGCTCAGTAAGTAAGGAGAAAAGGGAAAGACTGGGACCCACAACAAGAACAGCGAGGGAGATTAATAGGAGCACCGTAAGGAATAGAGGGGTCTGGGGCAAAGAGGCGTCGGGCGTCTCCTTTGCTAAAAACTCTCTCATTAACGGTCAGACATCTTCTCCATCTAAACAGCCTGAATCGTGTGTGAACCTTCCGACAGTCCTGAAACCAAACAAAGTGTCAACAGAAAACACAAGTGTCAAGACAAGCACAAAGAGACAAACAAAGAAAATACCTGAAAAATAAAAGTTACCCCATCGCTTCGCTCATATTTTAAGGTGAAAGCCCAGAGCCCACTGGCTACTGCAGGCACTCATACAGCACCACCAAATCCCAGCAGAAGATTTCAAATACTCAACAGAAAGGGGGAATATAATCCAGCACGAAGGAAGCAATGCCAAAACTGTGTTAGAAAACAGATACGGTCCGTTACTCAGTATGGATGAAAGTACTATCTCCTCCCCAGAAGACAACATACCTATCGATAAATAAAAAACAAAACAAAACTCTACCGATATTCCATCTCTCAAAGACTCAGAGCAACAGGTAGTTCCATCTGTTCCTTTGCAGGTTACCACCGATATTGACCCAGCTGGACTTAAAGTACAATAGCGGTTATGTTAACACAGTTAAGAGAGAGATTCGCTACATCTGAAGTTAACCAGCAGAGAATCCAAGGGTACTGTGAGACCTTGGAAGAAAAAAATCAATAGTCTGGTAGACAGAGTAGGGGCAATGGAATCGGTGCACAAGGATATTTCTAAGAAAGTGGATACTAATCAGGAAGAGATACAGAAGCTAAAGAACAATGAAAGGGAGCTTAGAGATAAACTAGAATCTCTTGAAAATAATGCAAGAAGAAATAATATAAGAATCTTAAATTTTCCCTAGGGTCTTGAAGGATGGGATATTAAGGCATTTGTAATTGCCCTTCTAAAAGAGTACAATATGAATTTGGATTTAACTGTATTAGAAGAAGATATGCAAAGAGCCCATCGAGACACTTTTGTGGCCTGTCCAGGAAGGGATACAGTGAGAAAGATTTTAGTGAATTTTAAGACCTATTCCCTGAAAGAAAGCATCCTCGCTACTGCACTAAAAGTCAGATCATACAAGAAAGATGATTGGTCTTTTCGTATATGATCAGATGTTTCCCGAGAAACTTTAGACAGGCAGTGGGAACTCGGGAAATATATACAAGACTTAAAAGACCTAGGGGCTATGGCAAATATCAGTTCCCCAGCTTCTCTGCAGGTTATGAGGAATAATACGATGCACACCTTCAGGGATCCCAACGAGGTGAAAATCTTTATAGAACAGATCAAGGCATTAGAGGAACAACATCTAGGCTATTGTACGGTGGGCTTTTTAATGTCCTGCTAGCAATTATTTTAAAAATCGTTTTTAACAAATAGAATTTGTAGACTGCTCAGCATACCTTCTACAACTCCAGCGCTAACGCGGTTTTCCAGGAAGTGGACCTGCCTAAAGAGTAGCGCTCTAGTTGTTGCTGCAGCAAAGGAGCTAACGACGTCCCTCCCCCCTACCTCACTTCCTATATCAAGGCCAGAATCAGCGCCGTGACCTGTGTTAGAGGAACAACATCTACGCTATTGCACGGTGGGCTTTTTAATGTGCTGCTAGCAATTATTTAAAAAATCATTTTTAACAAATAGAATTTGTAGGCTGCTCAGCATACCTTCTACAACTCTAGCGCTAACGCGGTGTCCAGGAAGGGGACCCGCCTGAAGAGTAGCGCTCTAGTTGTTGCTGCAGCAAAGGAGCTAACGAGGTCCCTCCCCCCTACATTACTTCCTATATCAAGGCAGATGCACCGTCCGCGCAGAGGGCGAGCGCAGCGGGCGCGCTGGCGGCGAGCCGAAGGCTCGCCAAAGACGAGCCCATCTGCGCCCGTCCGCGCCCGAGCCGTGCCAAGGGCCACAAGTCCTGTGCAAATCACCAGGCACATCTATTCAAGAGAGCCGCTACTTCGCTTAGATTTGAAAACCTGTATCCCGCATAATGTTAAAGGAAATTCACAGGGTACTGTGATTATCAAATGTGACCATTCTAAATGGAGAATACCTTGAGTAAATACCACTCGTGATGAAGATATGCCGATAGGAAAGGCGCTTTTAAAATGTATTCTATTGAATACTAGATCCATCGTGAAGCACAAATTTCAATTTGAATGTTTAATTCAATTAAAAAAACCAGATCTGGTCTTTCTCACTGAAACATGAGCTAATGAGAATAGCGATCCCGATTGGCAGCTAACAGTCCCAACTGGATATTTTGTCACTAATCATGATCAAGTGCGATCTAAAGGTGGAGGAATTGCCATAATATATCGGGAAGCTCTTGTGGTTAAAATCAATCAGAGACTATAACCGATGCAGAGGCCATATCCTTCTCTATAAAACTTAACAAAGAAGAGATATTCCCTGGCCTTTTAATCTACAGACCCCCTGGACCTAAAATGGGGTTTCTAAAGGCATTATATACCTTTATGGAATCATGTCTGGATACCCCGCACTTTACAATCTTGGGGGATCTTAACTTCCATTTGGAAGATACAAATAACCCTGATACCATTTGCCTGCTAGATAAGTTATCCAGTTTTGATTTCAATCAGATTATTAGTGAACCTACACACATTGCAGGGCATACGTTAGATGGGATTTGCACAAATAATTCTGGCATATCCATCAGGAAAATCTGCACATTACCATGGACCGACCACTCGGCGATTCATTTTGATTTATTACATTTAGCAGCAAAGAGAAGATATATCCCGTATATCCCAGATAGCAAGTACAGAATTTGGAAGTTAGTGAGTGAAACACAGATTACATCAGCTCTCGCAAATAGGCCTGTAATATCGAATGATTTAAATCAAACCATCGATGACTTCCATAGCTGGCTAATCACAGCAGCAGATAAGGTGGCACCGGAAATGTCCAAAAAATCTATATTAAAAAAAACTTCTTCACCATGGTACTCATCCAATTTAAAAGCAATAAAGATTAAGTGCAGGAAAAAGAAAGAATCTGGAGGTCCCAATATAATTCTGACCACAAGAAAGAGTACTGTGCAGCCCTGGAGGAATATAAAGCCGCAATTATACAAGCAAAGGCCGTATACTACACAAATAAAATCCAGGATGCTGCAAATTCTTCGAAGGAACTATTCCAGACAGTTAATGCCCTGCTGAGATGTCCTCGAGACAGCATGTTCACACCGGAACAAACATAGATAAAATTGCCATTTTTTTCCAGAACAAAGTGCAGTCAGTGTATGATAGCCTAGAAGAATCAACACGTAACATGAAGCAGCAAACTGTAATTCAATCTGAAGTCAGAGTGGAACATGAAGCTCTGTCATCTTTTTCCTCACTAACAGGAAAGAAGGTAGAGGAATTGATACTAAGCATCAAATTGGGCTCTCTGTTGGACCCCTGTCCACCATATATTCTACATATGGCATCAGAAGCCATAAGTTCCGTGCTATCCCCTTTAGTTAATAAAATTCTGTCTGATGGAGTGTTTCCAGCAACATGGAAGAAAGCGTGTATACGCCCACTTCTGAAAAAGCCTAAATTGGACCCTCAGGTTGAGTCGAACTGATGTCCTTTTTTGAGAAAAACAAGCTACTAGATACCACCCGATCCAAACATTCCACGGAAACCGCTCTAATTTTGGCAATAGATGAAATCCGCAGGGTAACAGATGAAGGGGGGAGTGCTGTACTGGTCCTGCCTGACTTAACAGCGGTCTTTGATACGGTTAACCATACTGTACTGAAACAAAGGCTGCAGGATGCTGGTGTCAATGGGACAGCACTTTCTCTCCTATCATTTTTTCTGGCAGACAGGAAACAACTGATCTATTGGAATGGTCTTAGATAAGATGAATTCATCCTACCGGGAGGAGCCCCCCAGTCATCGGCCTTATCACCAACGTTATTCAACATCTATGTTGCCCCCCTGGCCAGCCTGATAAAGAGCTATGGCTTTAAGTTGGTATCATACACTGATGATACGCAGCTTATAGTATCGTTAGCTAAGGGTGCAGACTCCAGAGCCTCGGACTTCTGTAATTGCATTTCATCCGTGATGAATTGGATAAATACTAACTTTTTAAAGCTAAATGCAACCAAGATAGAGGTCATTGAATTTGGCTCAAAAGATCAAATCTGGAATCAGTTATGGTGGCCGACCACGGCTGGACCACCTCCGATACCAGTTTCAAAGGCAAGGAACCTGGGAGTATTGGTGGAAAAAAATCTGACTTGGGCATCACAGATCAATCAGGTCACATTAGCCTGTTTTTTCACCCTTAAAGGGCTGAGAAAGATTCTCCCACATATTCCTTTTGCCTTAAGGAAAACTGTTTTTGTGTCAACCATACTTTCCAGAATTGACTATTGTAACACCCTTTACCTTGGACTGGGGGTAGCCCAAATAAATAAACTTCAGGCCATCCAAAACGCTGCAGCTAGAGTACTGCTTGGGCTGCCAAGATACCATTCTACCTCTGCAGCTACAAAAAAATCTTCATTGGCTCCCAGTGTGCAGACGGATAGAATTCAAGTCACTTTGATTAGTCCATAAGGCCCTTTTGGGAGAGGGTTCGAAAGAGGTGCAGGATCTCTTCTCGCATTACGTCCCTGCCCGGACTCTAAGATCCTCATCTCTCGGTCTTGTACAAGTTCCGAAGATAAAAAGAGCGCGCTGTGGAGGAAAGCGTTTTTCATTCCTGGCGTCAAAACTCTGGAACACACTTCCACTGCATATCAGAAGCCTGTCCAATAGATATGCATTCAGGAAGGAAATTAAAACCTGGCTCTTTCCTTAAAGCCAACAGAATATAGGCATAGTCGTTGTTCCACTGTAACACATCGCCAAGACGCCTCGGCATAAGTGCGCTTTACAAGCACAATCAGTCAGTCAGTCAGTCAATATAACAGATAGCTAAATCAAACCACCAGAAGGTAGGAGAGCTCATAGGATGTGTCTAAGTATACCTCATGTTTGTATGGAGGGTTCCCCGAGGAGGGTGGGGTGGGTCACTGGTAAGAATTTAGTGGCCGATTAAGATGGCGGGCAGATAAAGTCCGCCGGCCATCATTGGTGCAAAAGGGACCGCCCGCCATAGGTGCAGCAGTCCCGCAAAACAAATTAGGAAGCGCCCGCCACACTGGCCGGCGCATCCTGTATGTTTACATTGTGGCGGGTGGCAGCACCCACCACAATGTAAACATACAGGTTTTGCATGTGCATGTACAAAGTGGCAGGCACATGCCACCTTGTACATGCACATGCAGGGGGGTACCATAGGTACCCCCACGTGCAGCACCCCACGCCCCCACACCCCCGGGGACCCGCAATGGACCCCTGAAGGCATTCTTATCCTGTCTTTTTGCGACAGAAACTCCGCCGCAAAAGACAGGCATCCATTACCTCATTGTACCTGGTCCCAGAAGGCGGGCGGAAAAGGCATGCCTTGCGGGAACATGGCGGACGGTCTTGCCGTCCGCCACGGTACGTTTCCCATTCCCACCGCCATCCTAATTTGGCTGTGGGAATATTCAGGGTGATGGCGGGAAGTCCACCACCGCCGGGCCGGTGGTCCTCACCGCCAGCCCGGCGGTGGCGGACTTTCCGCCATCGTAATCGGCCCCTTAGAGCCTAGAGAATCACATGAGTCACAAAGGGTGGGGGAGAAAATATATTTTAAAAAAGTCCTCTTATGTCTGGTTCAGTTGTTTTTGCTTTCTTTTTTTCCGTTATGTCATGGATGTTATCAGCTCAAGAAAGGATAAGTTTTCAAGACACTCTATGGTATACTATCTTGGTTTTTCTTCTTATCTCATGGCAGATCAAGACAATATTAAACTATTAAAAGTGTTATCATGGAATGTTAACAGCTTGAGAGTAATACCAAGGAGGAGGAAGATATTGGAATATTTGAAGATGAGGGATGCAGAGGTTATTTTTATCCAAGAGTCCCATATACTAAAAGAAGAATGGCTGGAAATAGTACAATTCCAACCATGAATAGATCATTGCATATGTACATCACAAACAGTTACAGTAAAGGGGGTGGCTATAATATTTAAAAACGTATTCCAATGTATTATTGGTGAAACTACGGTTGATCATATAGGCAGATGGGTGATTGTGAAGGCAAGGATTCAGGGTACATGACTAGTTTTTGTAGCGTATTACGGCTCTAATTTGGATGACTTTTCGCCCCTTGGTATTTTGTTTTTGCATTTACTTGAATTAAATGAACTGATTATTATGGGGTGACTTTAATGTAATCCTTGACCCAGTTCAAGATTATACCGCTAAGAGGGCCTCCGCAGCAACACCAAAAATGAGAAACACTCTGAAATCTTAAATCCAGGACCTAGGTTTAGTTGATATCTGGAAGCTTAAAGGCTCCAAAAGGGGGGTGGAATCAGGGAAATTCACCTTTCATAACAAAAAAACACGGACATCGATCTAGGATCGATCTCTTCTTGGTTTCTCGCTCTATTAGTAATCTTGCTAAGATTGTTATCCATACACCGGAACATCTATCTGATTACTCTGCAGTCTCTCTGCAGTTTCAGATCCAAGGCAAGTCTCTAGAGTGATGTTGGACACTGAATAATTCCCTACATTTTGTAATCCCGATATTTGATAATTGAAAAAACTTAACAAATGAGTTTTTGCTTTTTAACCTTGACACAGCCCCCCTAAACAAAGTGTGGGATATGTACAAAGCATATCTTAGAGGTATCCTAATTAGTCAAAATGCTAAGCAAAATAAGAAAGTAAAGAAGGAATTTACCTCCTTAGAAGGACACAATAAAGTAATTCAAGGTAATCTGGGGCAAACTCTAGACACTCCTACTAAACTCTCATTAGAAGCGGGTCTGGCCAAGGCAAAGGCATATTTAGCAGATTACTTGGAACTCAGGGTAAAACAAAGATGAGGAGCAAGTAAGCTTGCCAACTATGAGTGTGGGGAGTGTAGCGGCAAACTTTTGGCCTGGAAGGCCAAGGCTGACCGGACCAGAAATATTATTAAAGATATGATATGTCAATCTACGGGGAATATTATCGCAGAAAATGGGGCAATTAGACAAGAATTTGTACATTTTTTTCTAAAACTATACACAGACAATATAGATTTGAATAAGGACCAGCTACCTGCATTTTTCCATGATATAGATCTTCCGCTTTTAAGTGAAGAAAATAGAGAGGAATTATCTGCCCCTTTCACAATGGCAAAGTTTACAGCACAATTAATAATCTGAAAAAGGTTACGGCTGCAGGGCCAGATGCTCTTCCAAATGAATTATACATACTGCCAAAGGAGAAACCGTCCCCCATTTCGCTTAATCTTTCTAATTCAGCTTATAATCTAAATCAGGAGCTTCCTCCGTCTTGGGACTTAGCCACTGTAATCATCCTCCTTAAACCCAACAAGAATCCTAGAGCCTGTGAATCATGGAGGCTGATTTCATTGCTTAACAGTGACTACAAAATATATACACAGATTATGACTAAAAGGTTAGAGCGGATGGTGGGCACCATAATCCATAATGAGCAGAAGGGTTTCATGCTGGGGAAGCACTTACATGACCTGACCCACGAGTTAATAGACGCAATAGACTTGGCTATAGAATATGACAGACCCCTAACAGTAATAACTTGTGACCCTGCTAAAGCCTTCGATAGGGTCAGTTGGTCCTTTCTTTATGAAGTGATACAGAGCTTTAACATGGGGTAAATTGTTGAGTCAGCAATTAAGGCTCTTCATAAAAACCCTACAGCCAGAGTATTAGTAAATGGGGTTTTATCTGAGCAAGTTAAAAGTAGAAGGGGCTCCAGACAGAGGTGTCCACTCTCGACCCCTGTTATTTATTCTATATATTGAGCCACTAGCAATTAAGCAGAGAGCATGTCAAAATATCACCCCGTTTTCTTGTAATAAGTGGGAAAATAAAATTGGGCTTTATGCTGATGACCTGATAATATTTACAGGCCATCTACAGCCAGTAATCTCAGCTATCTGGGAAAATTTAGAGAGCTTCGGTAAAATATCAGGTTATGCTGTCAACCCATCCAAAACCAAGATAATGCAGTGGAACACTAGTTTTTAGAGTGACAATTAAAAAAAGGATTGGATACCTGGGGATTGAGGTGGTTAAAAATTTGGACTTATTAGCAAAAGTGAACTTTGACCTGGTCACCTCTAAAATTAAGAAATAACTACAGCAGTGGGACTCTTTGCCCATATACTTCTTAGGCAAGTCAAACTTGTTAAAAATATCTATCTTACCAAAATATACATTCATATTTAACTCAATCCCATTGAAATTTAAGAAGGATTGGATTACAAAAGTACAAGGACTTTTTCCAGCTTCATGTGGGGAAAGGAAAGGCCCAGAATTGCATTGAAGAAATGCAGGGAAAAGAAGGAAAACGGGGACATAGTGAGCCCAGCTCGTCTTCAATATCAGAAAGCCTTTCATTTGAAACATTTTAGGCAGTTGTGAAAAGACTCTCCAAATCTTTCGCCGCGTTTCCGTGCACTTATCTATGGCCCTCCAGACTTATCTAGTTTATTCCTTTATAAGTTTGGAGATCCCGAATAAAACAAAAAAATAAGATTAAAGATTCTTCAGTGAGCTTGTAAACTTTGGTACCAAATCAGGGTAACACTACAGATTCCATACAACAGCCATTATACCCCTATTTGGAGATCTCCTGGAACTCCAGCCTGTATGCAAGACTCCCTAGCAATTCCGATAAGAGAAAAGGGAATCTGTTGATGGTTCCAGCTGCTGGAAGGAACGGAACTAAAATCGTGGCAGAATTTCCAGGAGATCACGGAAGGCTCTGTCTCCAGATTTAAATATTGTCAGTTATCAAGCTGGTTAAAGACTTTGAGACGGGGGGGGGAAGTGAAATGAGCTTTATGAAGTCAAAATAGCCCAGCGCCCCGCGATACAAAAAGATGTATCGGTATGGTATTGGATGCTGGTCCAATCTTCAGAGACTCACACTCATGGTTCACGGGGACTTGGAGGAAGGAATTGCCGGAGTACGAGCTAGAAGCACTATGGCAAGTATCTATATTTCTTCTGTGGTAGTGCGTGAAATCTGCACCTTTAAGAAAAAATCATCTTTAAGATTGGCAAAGATGGGCCTGCACATGGTGAGGATATGCCAAAAGTGCTGAGAAACTAATGCTGATGAAACACACATGTTCCGGTGGTGTCCTTCCATCCAGTCCTTTTGGCAGAAAGTTGGTGTAACATTGTAGGACTTGGTGGGTCAAGAAGTGAAGAGTAGTCTTGCTCTGTCTATTTTTGGGGTAATACCGGCTGAGGAGTCTACCTGTCCTATATCTAAATCACTTAAGGCCCTTATTTTCATCTTAGTCTTACTAGCACACAGAGAGTTGTGCATTAAGTGGATTTTACCTATTGCCCCTCTTGAATATGAAAGGGTTAATTTGATTCAAAGAACAGCTAAGATGGATAGGGCAACACACTCCACTAAAAGAACAACATTTTGGAGTATTTGGGATAACTGGGTTAAGAGAGTACATCACTACAGTAAACATTCCGTTTCTTCTCTCTATCTCCTGGTCTTTATTTTTTTTTCTTTCCCATTTGTTCCACTTTTTACTTTTTATTTACCATTTGAGTCACTGGTTAACATCAGTCCAATGATTAATCATCGGTAAAACAGGCTGTTTAAGCTGTTTTGAGAGCTTAGGGGCTCTACCAAGATGAATTGGTATCCCCGGAAAGAGGATCCATGCAAGTACCTGTGACTTTGGAGTAAAGAGACAGACAAGTCTACAGAGAGGGATCCCGTGATGGAATCCATTCCCTCCCTAGTGGATGCCCAGGCATCCCCTCATACGGATGGCAAGTGAATAAGTCGGAAACCTCTTTTAGCTCCATCTATATACTGATCAGACATATGAGGACAAAAAAACCAATTGTGATTAGGAGGGCAGATTGTGGCTGTAGTTTTGTCATCAGACACTTTTAGGCTCATACTTAGTCGATGGAGGAGTTTGCACGCAACAATGACAAAAGGGGTCTGATGGACTTTCATCCATCAAACCGTCAACATATAAATCAGAAGGAAGAACAATTCTGACGGCGGATGGATGGACTGGTATTTTTTTATGTTCCAGATGACCAAGATGACGGACGGCCCGGCATTCTGCCAAGGGTGATAGAGCAAATTACGCTGTGCCCATTGCGGAGAGACCTCCCGCCAAAGTTATAAATGACTGCCAAGCAGGCAATCATTTATAATGCATTGGTAGGAACCACTGTGGTTCCTGTCAGTGCATATCGCTGTTGGGTACGATGCTTAATGAGCATGATGCAGCCCTACACCAAACAGTTTTTTTTCATTTTTAAAAAAGAAAATTAAAAGAATGCTCCACTCTCCATGGGATTCAGGGCTGGGGGACCATTATTCGCTTTTTACAACAAAAAAAAACAGCTATATGTTCACTTATTCTGTTGGGAGGGCAGGCGTAGAGCCTTTCCTTTGATGGCCCTTACTCTGTCGGGCCGTTGAAGGGGATTGAATATGGCGGTGATGGAGTTCACCGCCATAGCCAAACCTAAGGTTTGCCAGTATATGAATTTAGCAGATGGACCATTAGGTTGGCAGTATATATACTCCTTTGCTGCTGCAAAGGAGTATACATACCACCAACATATAAATCAGGCCCTTTGTCTTTGTGGGGGACTCATATCCACCCTAATTAATAGCCCATTTTCTTAACCATACAATCAACAATAACAGTAAGGTGACCTTTGGTGGCTGCCAGGAACACTGCACCATAATATTTTGCACACCTGTAATGCTACAAAAAACATTAAACACAATATTTATTTAAAGATATTTTGATATAAAAGAAATACCCAATACCTCTCTGTGCTAGAGCAGCAAAGAAGAGGAAGGTTCTTGCTCTGCTGTGTGATTACACTCTTGACTGTGTTATAATAGGTGGGTTCTAGTACGAAGCCATTGCACTGCTGGTATGATAAACTTCATAACCAATTGGACTGCTACTTTTTCTTCCATTTTGGAATTTTAATGTGTATGTTTTCTCTTTGCTGCTAGAGATTTTCAGTAAAAAATATTTAGTTGTAATTGAGGATGTGGTCTTGCAATAAAATCTAGATGTTGAAGATCATTCTCCTACTGGCAAACATTACGACTTTGCAAACTTTTAAGAGCCCTGATACTGACCAATGAAATGAAATTTGAGAAAGTGAAAGGCAAAAAATGTGTGCATTTTGCGTTTTTGGCACTGTTCTACCACAGGACCTTTAGGCTTAGCTTGCAATTCTGTAGGTATCCCAGAGCTTTATAGGAATGAGTGAATCCACACTGCTAGACGACAGCATATGACAGCTGTGCTGGTGAGGAGCATGATCTGGTATGGTCCACTCCAGCGAAGCTGCAGTGTGGTAGTCCTCTAGTGTACATGTATGTACACCCATTCACCCAGCTACAGGGACTGGCACGCTTCAATGGAACATTCAGGTCACATTTCTTGAATCTGAGAACGGAAACTGTAGAGACGTAAAAGTTTTTTAACTGTAAATCCAACATAGCAGCTGAAATTGGGGGATTTGGGGGTAGCTTCATTACAGTAGAAGATACCAAAAGAAAATCTTCAACATATTGAACTACAGTAGAAACCCGAGGGAAAAGCTAAATGTCAAGATCCTTCTTCAAAGCTTGGGAAAATATTAAGACTCCATAAATCCTTGACGATGTCAGGTCCATGAAAGTTGAAACTCGTGCAACATGAAGAAATACTAATATCTTCAGGCATGGGGATGAAGGAGAAAGTGGAAAAAGGTCAACCACAGTATTCCATTGGGCCTTAGCAGGATGCAAGAAAGGATGGTGGCTGTGTTAAGGACCACAGGGAAACTTGGGATAATCACATTCATAATAGCCGTAAGGTCCTGTCTGAACCTGTTCATGTTGGATTCACCACATTGCACATCAGTAGAATCATGTTATTATATCTACTAACAGTAGGCACTAGAACTGCTTGCTTGATCAAATTTACAATTTCAGGGCGATTCCTTCCTCTACCTCAGGTTTTAACGGACACTGGGATATTCAGGGTAGTTTCTTTTAAGAGTCGACATTCACATTCACTGGTTCCATCAATGATCTGAACGCTCACATTGTTGGACCCTGTGTACCACAATGTGGATGGTACAAGCTAAAGTAATTCCGTTAAATCAGGAGACGTGGCAGTTTCATTAGCATTGATTGGGTGATTTGTGCCTTCACACAAAAGTGTGAGCACTTTGTTTTCTTGTTGATGGGGTTTATTTAAGAACACCCCTTCTGGAGTGCAAACAGTGCAGTTTAGCTTGCTGGTAATGTCTCTGTCTAGTAGATTAGTTGGGGAAGTTGAAATAAGTGAAAAGCAATGTTTATTGCTAATGGTGCACATGGAAATTGACATGGAGTCGGAAATAAAGTGAAAAACTTGTTGATTAAAAATACCTGTTGCATCTATGGACATGACTGAGACTGGTAAACTGGGCAATTCAGAGGTTTTTAGAGCTGAGGAACTGGTGCCCCTGTCAATAAGACAAGTAGTGTGCTACAATAATTACACAATTTACAAAGTTGGCCTATGGGGATTAAGGTATTCCTGGCACATTCCAAACCTCTCATTCTGAACTCAAATTAAAGAATAAGAGTTTTAAGTAATTTGATTAATTCCAAACTGCTCAGGAAGAGTTGGTGCTTTAAATACAATGTTGGGACAGTTCTGTCAGCTGTCTGCAAGCAATACAGGATCCTCCAGCTACTGGGGCCTCCCTCCTGCGCCCTCTATTGTCTCTCTTTCATGTTGCTCCACCTCTTCCCTCCCCCTTTGTTCCTCCTCCTCTGGGGTTCGACACCCTTGATCCTTCTGTGCATATTCAGCAATTTTAGTGACAGTTTTGATTCTCTTTGATTCTCTCCTGCAATGTTACAGAATGCTTAGCTACTGTGAACAACTTGGCCAACTTCTTAGCCTGCCATCTGATACAGATGATCATTAACTAACTCCTAACATTCACCAACAACCCCTGCAGAAAAGCAACACCTACAGCTTTCTGTGTCATGTTGATAGGATGGGGTACACCTGAGTAAGTTTCTAACACATCCATAAGTCAGTCTAAATAATCAGAAGGTGCCACACCCTTATTTCTTTTACAGTTTGAGATCTCAGTCCAGCCAGTTTTCAGTGGGCAAACATCTGCAGTCACATTCAACAATAGATCCTTAGCTGCACTCAAATCTCCTTTATTATCAGGGGCAACCCTTGGCCATGTCGACTTCTCCAAAAACCTTTCTTTCACTTCACTCAGCACCATCAACCACAGTAATTAATTATTGGCCACTCAGGTAGTTCTGTAACCTTCAAATACACTCCCTCTGAACTTAGTAGGATTTCCTTTGATGTTAGGGAACTGTTTCTTGTTACCTATTGTTTCTTAATAGATATTGATTCACGGGGGGGTTCCAATAATTCTACCCCACAGCTGTGGTGTGGTGCTCAGGGGGTGAAGTGGGGAGTAGGAAAGGCCCTCCTCATCAATGTCAGTTGAGTGCGGAGAAGGAACAAAGGGCCATATTATCAAGAAAGGGCGATACATTATTGCTGCTTTGGTTGGCAGGAAACTGCCGCTAAAACGGCGATAATGGGTTTGATAATATGCTCTTGTGAATTCCCATAGCAACCCAGGTTCTTGTGTTAACCTGGGCTGCTATGAGTATTCACAAGGGCATATTATCAAGCCCGTTATCGCAGCTTTAGGGGAAGTTTCCTGCCAATAAAAGCGGCGATAATGTATCACCCTTTCTTGATAATATGGCCCACAATTCCAAGACAATCATTCTGCCTCAAACTTTTGAGGATGATATTAAGGCTGTGTTCTTTGTTGTCTAAAGGGTATGTGCTTTGGCTCTTGTCACTTCTGCTGATCTGTCCAATTGTCACACTATTTCTAGAGCCCGCTGGCTCTAAAGCATTAATTCACACTCATACTCATTTCTATTCACTGAACTCCTGCCAATTCTACCTGCCCAACCAACTTACTTTCCCTGTCATCACCTGCCTGAGGAACAATTTTGCTCACCTATTTTTTTTATTTCAAATAGTTTTAATTGAATTTTCAAAAACAGAACAGATAAATAATAAACACAATGGTAAAATGATAAACACAATAGTAACATTACAGTAAACACAAGAATACTGACAAATAAAAAAAAATAAAAAAATGAAGTAGAAAACAGCAAGTTACTCAAGTTCATTATCATGGAAGTTGCAGGGAAGTTGGAAAGAAATACAGGTGGTCGATCAAACACAGTTGGCACACCTATTTTTAACAACAAATTTGCAGCCACTTGACAAACAGAAGCACTGCAAAGCAACCAAGCAAACAAATGCACAGTAAACTCAGTAAGACTTTGTCAAAAAATGTTGGGCTCACACTTTTAGTCAGATCTCTAGGTCCAGCGTTTGGCCCTGCTCACCATCCGTCCCCCTAGAGAAACATTTCCCTTACATCTGGAACCTTTGGTTGTGTGAAGTCCAGTCTAGCGCTCTCCTGTCTACTGCCTGGGGTCATCATGTGAAGTCTGGATAGGGATCTCCTGTCTACTGCTTGTGGAGTTGGTTGTGATGGAGCGAGGGTAGAAAACAACATTTTGAATACCCCTCGTGAAGTCACACTTCCATAACCATAACTTGAACTAATTGAGTGATGTGTGAAATTAAGCAACCTAGAATAAAATTGCACCTACACAAGTACACGTGAGAAACTAATTTTGCTTATGTTGCAATCATAATTATGTGATTCTGTCATGTCCAGAACTAATAAGCCGCTATTAAATAATCAAAAGCGGCATAAATGTGTTTTTTGTTTACGTATTTGTGGCTGGAGGTTGGAGACATGTGAGCATATCAAGCGTAAATGTAGCTTAAAATTGCTAGGTAAGAACTAATAGGGAAACCTTAGTATGGGGGAGGTATATAGAAGGGCTATGTTTCAATAATTAACATTTATTTGTGTTTGTTTCTATGATAGTTCCCGTTCTGGCCTGTGAGGCCTAGCTACAAAATGGCTGCTGTGCCAAACCACGAATGAAAGACAGAGTTCGCATGAGCACTTTGAACAGAACTGAATGCGAGCTGACTGTGCCTGCATGGGAGACAGTTCAAGGACGGACTGTCCTGAAACCCTGTTGACTGCCAAAAAGCTATGGACTTCTCCATTGTTGAACATGAGAAAGAACGTGACTATAACAAATTAAGCGTAAACCAATCAAGGGTTCGGCTCATCTGAGGTAAGGCCAAGCCTTAGAAACATGAAACAACAACCGTGTGCCAGTACTGCAAAACTATTTCACATACCATCAGAATGAAGAACAGAATTAAACTACTTCTTCCGAAAAAAACGTTCATTCGAGTTAATCCATTTATTTCATATGATGAATACAATAATCACATTTTTTCTATTTGACTGAAAGTTCGCACATTAAATCCACAGGAGAGAGAGGGGGGGGGGAAAGGGAAGAGTCCCTTGCCTCCAAGAAATGTGTTTGCTAAAAAATCACACACTAATAATCATTCATTCAATTTTCACAATCATACTCATATATACAATTTTCACACATCAAAAATGTAATATTTGAAAAAGAAAAGAAGAAAAGAGGGGGATAGGAAGAAATCTTCACAAATTCAAAATTTGAAAATTCGATTCTACACATTTAAATCAAAAAGGGAAACGTTTAGAATTCAATTAATACATTTCCACAATAGGCCATCGCATCCGTTATATATCTTTTTCACAATTTATTTTTCTAAATAACATCGATTGGCCTAACACAATGCTGATCGACGCGTTTCGAGTTTCCATTGTAAGGAACTCTCTTCAGGACCTCTGATGGTTCTGAAAAATAAGAAAAGAACTGTGTCTTACTTATATTATGGTGAAACTTTTGGTGTTCAAAAACCACTCCCAGCCGGGAGCAAAGACTCTCTTACCTTAGCTAATTTTTCATAAGCTTGGTGACTTCCATAGTGTCAATCATTCTCTAAAGAAATAATAATAATAATAGACCGCATAAGTGTTTTCTCTAAGGCGGCTGTGTTCAAGTTGAACAAGAATTATAAATACAGACGTCCTTACTTGTGATTGGTGTCTGCTGGTTCCTACAGAAAAGTTCGATTAACCACTGGTCCAGGCTTAGGTCTAGCCTGTAACCGACAAACAAAATGCCTTTATTAGCAATTTAATCCTCCGAATGAATTGGCACAATAAACGGTATCCAGTTATACATAGTCGTACCTTGACTATTACTTGCTCCAGCGTGGTCGAAATCTCTCGTCATTCTTTAAAAAGGGAGAACCATTCTGTAATAGATTCAAGAGAGATGGGGGTTCAATAATGGGCCGGAGCGGTTCCCAGAGTTGAAATAGTTTACATGCGAGTGCAACAATGTGACAAGCGATCGTCATCTACTCAGTCGGTTACAGGCTAGACCTAAGCCTGGACCAGTGGTTAATCGAACTTTTCTGTAGGAACCAGCAGACACCAAAAAAAAATTAGCTACGGTAAGAGAGTCTTTGCTCCCAGCTGGGAGTGGTTTTTGAACACCAAAAGATTCACCATAACATAAGTAAGACACAGTTCTTTTCTTATTTTTCAGAACCATCAGAGGTCCTGAAGAGAGTTCCTTACACTGGGAACTCGAAACGCGTCGACCAGCATTGTGTTAGGCCAATCGATGCTATTTAGAAAAATAATTTGTGAAAATGATATATAACGGATGCGATGGCCTATTGTGGAAATGTATTAATTGAATTCTAAACGTTTCCCTTTTTGATTTAAATGTGTAGAATCGAATTTTGAATTTGTTAAGATTTCTTCCTATCCCCCTCTTTTCTTCTTTTCTTTTTCAAATATTACATTTTTGATGTGTGAAAATTGTATATATGAGTATGATTGTGAAAATTGAATGAATGATTATTAGTGTGTGATTTTTTAGCAAACACATTTCTTGGAAGCAAGGGACTCCTTCCTTTCCCCCCCCCCCCCCCCCTCTCTCTCCTGTGGATTTAATGTGCAAACTTTGAGTCAAATAGAAAAAATGTGATTATTTGATTCATCATATGAAATAAATGGATTAACTCGAATGAACGTTTTTTTCCGAAGAAGTAGTTTAATTCTGTTCTTCATTCTGATGGTATGTGAAATAGTTTTGCAGTACTGGCACACGGTTGTTGTTTCATATAACAAATTAAGGACATAACTGAGGAAACTTATACAATGACAAAGGGCCATTTAATTTCGCTGACATGACGGAAGTTTAAGAATGAAATGATGAGGTGATGCTCATCCACCCTCGAATTTGTCCAATCAGAATGTGAGTTCATATTGACAGTTACTTTTTAGATAGATAAAGTTAATGAAATAGTGTATAAAACCCCCCGACTTTACTTAAAAAAAACCTCCTTTTGATTTCCTCCTGAGATGCTGTCTCTATGCTGATTTTCCAGAGATGTGAGACTTTGAATAATTTTCTATTTTCGTTGAATGAGAACTGAGCTTTAGATGAGGTTATTAGTCAGGGAAGTTAGGAGAAAATTAATTTTGGGAACTATCTGTCTTTTGCTAATACTTATGTTCTGAACTCTTAATAATAAAGTCTATTTCTGAATCTCTGAAATAAATGAATATAACTGATTGAGATAAAACTTTTATACCTTTAAAGTTATTTTTTTAATAAAGAAATACATAAAACGAATAAACTGTTAGACATGCTAAACTTTGCTTTTAATAAAAATCAGATAAATGGAGAATTAAGCTGGTCTTGTATTTTCCTACGCCTAATTTCTTACTAACAGATCCGTTGACCAAATGGTGGTGTGTCTAAATAAAATGATTTGTTGATAAAACCATGGTAAAACTTCTTAAAACTGCAGGTGTAAATAGTATAAATATTTAGTTTAAATTTAGACACTCCGCTATGATACAGCAGCTCTCCTTTGAAAATCACCGATCCATGAAATAGGATGGAAAGTGTTTTGTGTGTAACTCACAGTGTTATGGGCCCCACTGATGAGTAGATGTATGATTTAGTTCTCCAGGGAAAGGTGATATGGTTTTAGAAAATATTTCCGGAGTAGCGTTGCATCATTGCCTGCCACCTCTCTTCTTTCTGTTAAAATAAAACACAACACATCAGGACGTCAAAAGGTCTAACAAGCATTTGATGCGCAAGTCAGGGAACAGTACAGCCAATAGTCAAGAGGCAATTCTCAGTTTAACTGACCAGTGCTCTAACCCAAAATGTCAGCTGAAGCATGTAATACTAAAATGCTTTCAAAATTGAACGGTGCATACACATTTTCCTTCATTGCAAGTCTATGTAGTACAAACATGTGAGTGAAACTTGTTACTTTCTTTGAAATCTAGATCCAATACATGAACACACAGCTGACTTAATTCATTTCTTAAAATCGCGCTTCTGGTTCCCAGCATTAAAATA
The DNA here is from genome assembly GCF_964261635.1 of Lissotriton helveticus. Taxonomy (NCBI): domain Eukaryota; kingdom Metazoa; phylum Chordata; class Amphibia; order Caudata; family Salamandridae; genus Lissotriton; species Lissotriton helveticus. Next base: position 731,728,256 of record NC_136059.1, on the reverse strand, counting down.
CTACCCTTTATTACAGGATGCAGGAAATGTGCAAGTTTACTAGCACATATAAAATGTCTTCTAGGGCTTATAGAGACATGAACCTTAACACATTAATTGAGGTTAATTTAAAAACAGCATCCATATGTCACTATAAAATAAATAAGCACGTTTTGTGATATATTGGTGCCTGGGAACATTGATATTAAAGCAATAGAAATACTAGATTATGTTTTCACACCGTATTTCAGTAAATGATTGACAATGTGTAATAACTGAGTGTATGCATATTTTACTGTAGCTGCAGATTTTCCGCTGTGGAGAAATTGCTCTGCCACTGTTCAGTAAACCTGTCATAACTATCATTAGAAAATGGTTGGTAGTATCAGCACCGATAATATATAGAATAATATTAGGTGTAGCATTGTTACTGCATTGTTTCTAATGTTTACAACAAGGTGGTTAGTCTAATTACAGCAACAGGGCATTACTCTGGTATTCAGGTCCATTCTAAATAAGGTCAATAGCGTTGTTATTTTGGGCACCTAAGGACATGGGTGTGGCCATCTTGGTTATCAACATACAGGTCAGGAGAAATCATGTTCAGGGTCGTGTAGCTCTTTAAGGCAAGACTGTGGCTTTGCATGATGTTTCCACAAATGTACTGGAAATGGTGCATGTGTACTATTCTAGTTGTATTTTATGTATTTGCTTTGTATAGCACCTGAGCAGCTTGGTAGCATCTTCAGGTCAATCTACAGTAACACTTGCATAACCATTTTCAAATTCAAAGACTACAAAGGGTCATTTTTCAAATTTAGACTGCACATAGTATATTCATAAGCACCTATAGCCAAGAGGATTGGCAAAAATCCCAGTAAGGACAACAAATTGAAAAAAGGTACCTATAGTTGTTGATGCAATGTGCCAAGTACTCACTCAATTTTAATCTGAAATATGAGTTCATTTTCTAAGTGAAGTGTGTGTGTGTGAGTGTGTATTAGCACTTACTTTTTTAAAGATACACCTGAAAATGTCCTCACCATTTGCTAGAGGGAGTTGGACTGCCGCCTGCACTCCCCACTTGCAACACCACTGACTAAGTCCCCAAAAAACTGCAACTTATGAAATTAGAGCCCCTCTATCTTTGTTTACAGTTTGCAAAATTGTAGATTAAATACCTTAAGTTTTCTTCTCCAACTGGATATTGGCTATCGGTTGGTTTTTTGTATTGGTCTTATGTATGTGTGAATAATTGTATTGAGTGGTCCTTTTCCACTGCTGATGGGCACTAGAGCCTTTCTGTATGGATAAGATATATTCATGATGAACAATAGTCATCCCAGAGAGAGTAATTAAATGTACCCTACTCCCGCATAGTTTGTTGTATTTATTCCTTTGATACCAATTTTTGCTTGTATAACAATTATTGCCTTACCCAGGTATTGAAGGGTTATTTGGGTATATCCCTGTTGTTTGTTCATGGTGGGTAGGTACACACTCCTTACACTAGAGGTGGGGGACCAGACCATCTACACTGCCAAAAAGACTATTTTAGTCAGGAAGTTTGGGTTGACACCTGAAAAGTACAAGCAACAGTTAAGGGCTAGTCACAAACTCTCTACACAAACATGGATGGATAGCCTGGATTATGCTGGTAAGGCACTGAAGGACTGGGTGAGGGGCAACAAAGTTAATGATTGTGAAGGGTTGTACAACTTTTGTTGACTGAGCACATTCTTGATACTTGTTTTCTAGAACTTCACCAACACTTGGTTGATAGTAAGCTTACTAATGTCTGGAAGACTGCTGAGGAGGTGGACCTCTGGGTAAGCACCAGAGTGTCCGAAAAGGTATCTGGGGGTGGGGGAGAACTCCCATATGGGTGGATAGGCCCCCAACCAGAAGGAGGAGGGGGAGATAAAATGACTGAGTTCTGTAAAGCCCCCAAAGAAACTCACAGGAGAAATGGTCTGGTTCAAATTCCCAATCTGAACACCTGAAGAAAACTTACCTTGACAAAGGGCAGCAGTCCAAACCCATCAAGTGCTATGCGTGCTGCAAGTATGGACACTACAAATGGGATACCATGTGTCCAAAAAGGGCACCACCTCCCACTTGAGGAAAGATTCCAGTGGTGTCTAGTATAGTGTTGTCGGTGAGTATGTCCCAGTTAATGAGTGGGAGTTTCTAGGGGTCACCCTAGTGTCCCTGGGTGACAGTGAGATGGTTCTAAGATCCAAGTGACCTAAAATATTACAAAGTATGGTCAATTGGTCATCATAAATGGGCAAGTTGCTGAGGCTCTGAGGGATACAGGAGCCTGTAGGACTATGACTATGGTAAGGAGTCAGCTCGTTTCCCCAGAGCAGGTAATTCCTAATGCACTCCCACAGGTTGTGGTGGCTGACAACAGAGAACGTCACTATCCTTTGGCCCTGGATCCATTTGAGCAGGGGGTTCCAGGTTTTCTGAAAGTTGCAGAAAGCCCTGCCATGGCTGTGGACTGCTTGTTAGGTAATGAGCTAGGGCTCACTACCTGGAAGGAGGTGGAGCTCAAGGTCCATGGCTGGCCAGGAAAGGAGTCAAGAAGGGCTGGAGCCTGGAACATTGGCCCAGCCAGATGATAAGAAGTGGAAAGGCAGAGAGTGTGGTAATCCAGCTCCTGAATGTACCTCCAGTGAGATGGATGGGACACATGTGGTGGCCACCCTGGAGTCCACTGAGAAGGACATTGCTTCCCTTGGTGACCTGCTTGAGCTTGCTGGATACCTAACAAACAACTGCCAATATTGATGCTCTTTCATTCATCCCAATTATACCAACAACCAAATGACCGAAACACTTTGGTTGGAAAACATTTGAATTTTATTTTTCTTTCTTAGATATTTTTTTACTTCATATTTGTTTTTTGTTTTTTGGGAAAACAATACTTTTTTTGCACAAAGTTGTTTTTGCCCAATACAATTGAAATACGTTTACGCACATACAATGAAGACACAACAACACTTAACAGAACAAAACACATAGATGTGATCAAATTACATTACAAATCTCAATACAATTTAAAAATGATATATACAGCTCGTGTTCTATACAAGTTGTGACATTCAAGATCAAGATAAACAATGCCTCTGAGTCTTTTTAATTACACATTTAGCATTTTTGTTCTGTAATTCAGAGGCTGAATCCAAAAGGTATACCAACCTAGCTCACTTAATTTTTTAATCAAAGTACACCCAGTCAAGAGTGAGCATTACCTGGTATGCCCATCTAGTGGGCACCTATTTGGTTAGAAAAAACGAATCTGTGCGAAGCGTTTCGAACCCTTTAGGACATGAATGTCGGGTTCTCCTCAGGACGTAGAACTTCCAGCTCAATTTTCTCTTAAATGGTGTAAATCTCCTACATCACTAGCCGGCGATCTGTGTTTCTCAAGAGCAACTTGTCAGACTAGAAGAAAATGAGCCTTCCTGCATTCAGTTGTATGTCTTTTGTATTCCATATTGAGGAAGTTTATTTTGAGTCTTCTTGTTATCTCCGGCGGACCTAGTGAATCAGCTCCTTCACTAGCAACATTACTTCACCAAGGAGGAGTTCTGTAGGGCACAAAGGGAGTGCCCGACCCTTGTGGGCATGAGGCAACAGGCTGAAGCCCAAGCAGCAGGTGATGCCTCTGGTAATCATCACATTTACTGTGAGGGCAACCTCCCGTACAGCGAGCCTAAGGTTCCAGGGCATGGTACATCAAGGGCCCTGGTGGTTCCCGAATGCTACAGGGACTTCTTACTGGAGCTGGCTCACAAGATTCCCCTGCCAGGACATGTAGGCCAAAACAAGACCTCTGCAAGGTTTATTCCCCACTTCTATGGGCCTAGGATCAAGAATTCCTCAAATACATTCTGTAGGACTTGTGTGACTTGCCAACTAGTAGAAAGACAGGGCAGAGACAGAAAGCCTCCCTTAACCCACTACCTGTTGTTAGCACCCCTTTGAGAGAGTGGGTATCAACCTTGTAGGACCTATGTATCCCCATACTGCATCAAGCAAGACGTTCATCCTAGCTCTGGTGGATCATACCACTAGGTACCCAGAGGTAATCCGTCTAAGTACTTCCACTGGACCCATAGTTGCAAAGACCCTGATGGTGATTTTTACCTAAGAAGTAAGGGTAGGCATAGTGGGTATAGAAGGGATTACACGGAGTGCCACAGAGACAAAAACAATCTCCACACACTCCTCATAGCTCCGCTACGCGTCTCCCACCCGCCTCCCACCCGTGCTATTACCAATGTATGCATGAAAACCCTGCATGTGCAGTTTCATGAGGAAGTTGCGATGGAGGAAGAGGGACGCCGCAGATAAGGTAAGGAGTTTTTATAGTCTTAAAATCGCTTTTTTTTTAAACATTAACTACATTATTAATAGCGCAGGTGGGAGGCTAACTCTGCTCCGCCTCGAGTGTGTGGGGATTTGCCTGCTCCGCTTACTTCGCAAAATCCAGAACAGGCAAAATTCTGCACATTCAGTGGGTGGAACAGAGTGGTTCGCCCACCCCTACTAAGAGGTGGTGCCTTGCTGGGGCACAAACCTCATGTCTGTTTATATGCAGTGAATGTAGAAGGAGTGTTGGGTAACATACAGGTTTTCTACCTCTTACAATCCACAAACCAATGGGCTTGTTGAGAGGTACAAGAAGACTCTGAAGGGCAAGATGAGGCCTCCCTCAGGAAAAAGTGGGAAATCCTCTTACCATAACTGTTGTTTGCTTACAGAGAGGTGCCTCAGAGACGAGTGAGTTTAGCTCCTTTGAACTGTTGTGTTGACACCCAGTCAGGGAACCTCTGTCTGGTGAAAGAAGAGTGGAGCAAGCCCCAAGAAGTTACCCCACAATGTTATGAGCTACATACTGGACTTCAGAGGTCAGATGATTAAATCATGGAAGCAAGCTCCCAGTAACCTTGAAGCCAGCAAGGAAGTCATGAAGGAGTGGTTTGACAAAAGTTCTGCTACTATGGAATTTCAACCTGGTCAGAAAGTAAGGGTGATGGAGCTGGTAAAGACCATGGCCGTCCAGAACCACTGGAATGGAATGGACCATATGGGATATATGAGGTGATTGAAAGAAAGGGTGAGGCCACATACCTGGTGGACCTCAAGATCCCTGGGCAACTCCACACAGTGCGGCATGTAAATTGCCTCAACCCACACTTTGAGAGGTCTCAGTTCACCATGCTATTGGTGACTGATGGAGAAGGGAAATAGTAGAACATAGTTATGGCAAACATAATTCTTTGGCCACTAGGAGTCAGTGACTCATATGCAGATTTGGACGTACGTGACTGTGACGAGTTAGGTCTGCCAGAGTCAGAGCCATTTTAAGGTATGGGCAAAGTGGGCTCTTACACAGGGCCCCAGCATTTCGAGGGGGCGCCCTTATGGAAACAGCTTTTTTCTGCAGAGAGTCTTGTTCTAATTCTGACCATGCATAATTCTTAAACATATTGTTTCAAATAGCATTTTCCATTAATTTATTGTTAACGCGGGTGATGTGGGAAAAGCTATTACAGACATTTTGCAGAGAAATGTTGTGTTTATGTTTCATGCAACATCCATTAAAAAGGTTTCTTTCAGATCTAAACCGAACCTCCTATATGAGAAGTGGGAGAGTATCCCAGAGATTAGTTTCAGTAATATTAGTGAGCTGCTGCTTTGTTACAATATTGAAAACACATCCCCCAATATTAGATGTAAACACATGTAACATTTGGATGAGTGTCTCTGTGCACTGTCAGTGAACTGGCCAAAGTGGGCATGAAAGAGCTGAAACTGGATCATAAATTTAAAGGCTGTTCCCAACAGGGAACTCCAAAATAAGTTTGACATAGGGCCCCCAAAATCCTTAAAATGTCCCTGGCCAGAGTTCTAGATTGTTTGTAGACAGCCCAGGATTTTCTTCATGGTGCTTACAAAGTATTCTATCCTTCAGAGAGCTGTACATCTTGCCAACATAACACTATTTTCTTGTAATATCCAAGACTCCCAAGAAGACAATAGAGGAACATAAAGATAAAAATTCTCGGTTAGTTCATTCATCAAATGTCCCATACTAATTGTACCATCAAAACTGTGTCAATGGTTTAAACCTTCTGCAAAAAGGTGATGGTTGAACTACTTACATTCCATCATCAATGGTATGCACTCAATTTCCTAATTCGAAATTCACAAGCCCACCAGCATCACTTAAGTCTAAACAGTGTTCAGTGCGAGACAATATTACACCTCTAACTCTGAATTGCCTCCACCAAGGGGAGAAAAGGCCATAGAGTCTGAATTAAAGTACCCACTCTATGGGATCACAACTGTGGTTAGTTGAAATAAATGTGAAGCCCTATGCCTGAGGTTGCACAAAATCATTCAAAGCTTCTATGTATACATTGAAAAGCTCTGAGACTAAATGGAGCCCTGAGGAACTCCACATGCAGATCCAGAGCAAACACACTTTCCTAGAACATCTCTGCAGTTTTGTTCTAGAGACAAGACTCACACCACTTCAAGGACGATGGCGAGACCCTTGCAATTTGCGAGACGTGGTTAATTTGGATACTTTGCTTCATTATATTGAAACTGGACAAGAGGTCAAGGATCACTGAGTGCTGCTGATCCTGCATCCACCATCTCAGGCGATCTCGCTTGAAAATCCAACAAAGCAGAGTCGAAATTGCAGTGAGGTTCAAGGGCTCTTGGCATTTTGAGCAGGAACTCATTTACCTCCAGATGCCTAGTCAGCTGTCTGGTGTCGCCTTTATTAGTACCTTGTTGAGCAGAAAAACGTTATCCCAGCAACTGGGCCTGGAACTAAGGTGACATTCTCAAGCAGAGATGTTGTTGGTACTGAAGGCGTGTTTTCTGCAGTCCAGCATCCTTCCTTCAATCACTGTGTTGTTCATGTTCTTTGTCATCACCAGAGCGAACACAGACTTGAGTTTATTCCCTTGAAAGAACAGACACACGTTGCAGGGGCATTGGTTCGAATTCATGAACCGATAATTGCTTGCTCTTGGTCAGGGTCTCTTTTTGGGGTAAAAGATCAGAAGATGGATGTCCAAAACTGGTACCTAACTCAGAGGGAGTCTTAGAAGGCTGAGTGATAGTATCAAACTTTAGAGTCCTGCATAAAAATCAATCCCAATGTACTTCGAAGGAGGCGGACACTTTGGTGTATAGAAGTCCTGGGTGGCCTGAGAATATATGAGCACTTGAGGGGTTTCCGAGAACTTGTCATAGATAGAAATGATGTCACCTCCTCAATGAGCCAGAAGAGGTCTTTAGTATGATTTCTCATCTTCAGTATTCTAGTTTTCTAGTAACATCGAATCCCCCAAACTCCTTACACTAAAAAGATTTTTTTTTATTCAGTATTACTTTTATTGGTGGAATGCAGAGGATGTGTAGCTTCTAGGTACGTTTAGAGCTGTGTATGTTGACTGTTGCTAGTGGCTAAATGCATTCAAAGTTTAAAACACTATGGGGTTTATTCACATGGAAATGGCGCTGCACTGTTCTATGGCAAATCTAGCCATGCTGCGTCATTTAAAAATGGATACGCTGTATTCAGAAGAGCATGGCACACACTGTGTTTTCCCTTGCTCTGGTGCTAAAAATAGGTGCCTAACGTCAACACAGACACCCTTGCGCCATAGTGCAAGGGTGCCTGTGTTACAGGGATGATTTCCTGCAATGCTAGCCAGTGGCGGCTGCTACCTAGGAGCAGGAGTTGGGTGGGGGTGAGCTGGGTTAAAAAGAAAAAGTCACTTACTTCCCGGCCAGCCGGCTGGCCGGCTGCAGCCCCTTCGATGTCCTCTTCCTGGCTTCTTGGGGGAGACACGAAGCAGGAACCACCAGGGATCCCATGCTCCCTGCAGCCAATCACAACACTGCAATGCAGCGTTGTGATTGGTCTGAGCGTTGTGACACGGTGCTCAGCCAGGAGCTAGAGGGGTGGGCATGTTCCCCACACAAGGCTGTAATGCAGCCTGCATGGAGAACACAGTTTGTGCACATGACTCTAATGGGTGGCCCGAGAGGACTGGCTAAGCACTCATGCTCACATAGGGAGTGCAACCCACTCCTTCCCCTGCTCTGAGAGCAGCCCCGTCCCACAAAGATGCTGCAAAGTTATTTTTCCCTTTTTTACACTGAACAAAGTAGTGAGGTGACGCCCTCCGCCTTAGCGGAGGAGCCGTCACTGATGCTGATACTCTTGCACCATAATGCAAGGGTGTCTGTGTTACAGGAAATTATTGTTCATGAGCAGGAAGAGAAATCTTCCAGCACAAAAACAATCTTTAAAGATGATTTGCTCTTTCTGTGTGTGCTGCAGAATGCAGCATCCATTGAAAGAGCAAAAACAAGGAGAAATAAAAGTATTTCTCCCCATTGCGCTAATGTAACACCTGCTTTTGCATGGCGTTAGTTTTTGGTGCTGACTCAGATTTACACATCCTTCTAAATCTGGGGCAGCATAAAAAAGCAATGGGGTTTGTGGTGGAACACCCATCACAACACCCATTGCATGCCACTTTCACATAGAAAACTGCTAAATGACGATTTACAAATATAGTCCAGGGCATTGCGCCACCAGAACGTTGAAACATGTGATGTTCCGGTGGCGCAGTCACCTTATAAGTATGCCCCTACAGATCTTCTGAGGATTGTTTCTGTCAGACTGAGGGCATATTCACTGGCAACTGGTGGAGTTTGGTGTTATGGCAAAATTGGTAACGCCGTGCTCTGTCAGTTTCAAAACACAGGAACAAATAGTATTTACAAGAATGCGGTGGTCCCCTGCGTTTCCCCTAGTGATGGTGCTAAAGAAGCTGCTTAGCACCAGCTTAGGCACCTTTTTTGCCAGATTACAAGGGTGCCTGCACTGCAGGTGTGACTGTTTATGTGCAGGAAGGGACACTTACCTGCACATAAGCAATCTGTACAGGCAATTTGCTGTTTCAATATGTGCTTCTGAATGCAGCACACATGGAAAGAGCAAAATACAAGGAGAAATGAAAAATGTCACCTTGTATCGCCTGCTTAAGACAAAGTATTCCCGAGCGATATTTATGTTGCTGCCCTATACATTGTAAATATGAGGCTGCGAAAAAGCAATGGGATTGTGGCAGAATGCCCACTGCAATACCCATTGCACGCCCCTTTCATGCTAAGTGCTGCGTGAATATAGGCATTATTCACAAGGTGGCGTTAACGTCACCTTGTAAATGAGGTGAATGACTTAAAGCCACCAACATGTTAAAAAAAGTGACTTTCTGGTGGGGTTAACTCCTTGTAAATATGCCCTCTAGTCCCCTTTTGTGGAGCCAGTTGGTAACAAAACCGAGTTAGAGTGGCGGTATGGAAATGTACCTCTTAATCTAATACAACCATCGACTCATTCTGTTTAGGAGGAATGCAACGACTGGAATTGGTCAACAAAAACACAGTCACACACTCGAGGAGTATATTTCTCCAATTCTCCCTGTAGATTTCTTCTGATGGCCCGCTTCAGGTCCCCATTCCCGTATATGTTCAAAAGAACAAGATCTTGTTGTGATAAGCTGAGGAAATGAATTTAGAGATTGGGAGGAGGTCAATTCTCTGGAGCCAGGAATCACTGCAAAGTGTGTCCTTGTATGAGAGAGTGGTCATAACCCTTTGTCCGCTCTCAAGGTGGGTAAAATAGGACATCAACACAACATTATCGAGTCGGTCAGAAAATCATTAAAATCCACTATCATTAGTGAGGGTTGTTAGTCCATGATGACAGAACTGGTGCATAAAATCATGCTCAAAAGGGGTATGACTTCCAGTCATAAAAACAAGCATTTGCAATGCAATCAGTCTCGCCTTTGGGGCCTTATATGTATTTAACTATGCAGCACATTAGCCTGGGTGCTGAAACATCAACTGTTCTTTAACATGGAGGCAGAGTAAGCGCCAAACTGCGTGGTATGCCAGGTATGGGAACACATGGAGAGAAATATTGCCTTTCCGCGGGAAATGTTTAGTCCAAAGCTCAGTTTTTAATATAAAATCAGGGCCTTCGGTGGTCATATCACTGACCGTGTTTGCGTAATGCTAGCGGCGATTGACAACCTATCAGGTGATTCTATTTCCTAACTTCCCCTCCGTCCCGACGTTGGGTGAGAAACCTCCGGTTTTAGAACCATGTGCATTGTGGGAGGTGTCGAGTCCTTCAGCTATGACTATTTCAGACTCTAATAAGTTGGGTGTCCTTTAGATCTGATTTGGGCCCCAATTCCAGCTTATGACGGTTATTTAAGCTGTCTGACCTTATTCTCCTTTGCGCATAATTTTCAGACTCGCATACGGAGAACGTCTGAATATCTGCGGACCTTGGAAAGGAAGGTGCTTGGTGTATCTCTCTTGGAACTTTGTATATCTCTCTCTACCTATGGCGATGTTTGTCTGGTAAGTAGAATCTAGACCAGGCTCCTTAGCTCAGGCGCTATATGTGATCTTCTATGAACCCTGTTTTCTTATTGTTGTCGTCTGATCCATTCTTAGAAATACGACGAGCTTTCAAGTGCTCACCATCGCAGTTACGGAATCTCCACTGGGAACATTAAATTCAATCCCTGTCTGAATCTAGGATCGCTGTTTAATGCGACGATTGTGCCGCCTTTAAGTAAGTATTCTAGTGTCTATGATTGGAGATATCCTGGGTGGGTTCGTTGTACTCCATGCTTGATTACATTTTTCTCCCATGGACTATTGCGTTTCCAGGAAATGTGGGAGAGTTTCTTTGACGAATAATTCCAGCTTTTCCTACCTAGTTTTTTGCCAGGGATTTGAAAGGATGAATTGTTGTGTGGTTATGTTATCACCTGTCTGTCTTTTTCTCGCCAGGGGATTCCATTGCTTGATATATATACTTCTTTATCGTATTTATGCTATGTTCTGCAGTTTTTGGGCTCATTATTGCACTGCCTGTTTCAATTTAAAATTTGAAATTAAATGCAAGAGTATTGAAATGTCGTGTTCTATGCACTTATGAAAATAACTATTGGGTTTGTGTTAAAGTATTAGTTTGAACTGATTCGAATGATTGTAAAATATGTCTCTTGTTCATTACAGATTGTTTGCTGTTGTTGATATTATCCTGCCCCCCCTCAGTACCCAATCTTGAATGCCCTGATGAAGGTGTGGCCACAGATCTGGCACAGCACCGAAACGCGCGTTGGCGTTGTTCTATTCTGTCCTGCGACTTTATTATCTGGTCCCCAGTTGTTAACTGGGAAGTCGCTTCAGGACAGTTAAAATGTGCTACATCTGAATTTTGGTGAAGGATGATTGATGATTTGTTTGATGGATGTGGAAAGGCGGGATTTTACCTCTAGAGTCTGCTTGTCATTCTCCAGAATCCCATCACAGGTCGACTAGACCGTTTTACCTGCCATAGAGTGATTTAGGCAATCTGTCATAACAAAATAAACAATTTAGAAATCCCAATTGCTTCCCCCAAGAACCACTGACCAAACTAAGTTTGAAAAGTTTATTACATAACCAAAAATAACTGCAGGTACAAACACCTCAGCAAGAGGTTCAAAAGGTAAACAGGCACTAGTACAAACATAATCCTACGGAAAAGTCTCAGGCGACTGACGAACAACACCAAGATCAATTCCAGGACCATCAGACTAAACAAAATAGCTATAACCTGGGTTCTGGTACTCATCGGAATAAAATACATAAATCCAGGTTAATCTGTCCCTACACTACTCTAAGTGACATCCCTACTCAACAATAGCCCAACCTAACCAAAGGTGTCAGCAGTGGTGACTTCAAAGAAGTTCACTCACTTCTCTCCAATACTAGAGAAACGTCAGTCATAGCTCTTTGACCATCCAACCACTCTCTCTAGCTCCTCAGCCCATCTGCTCTGCCTCCACCCTCGGGGTGCTGTCCCTAATACGAAACCCCAAAATGTGAATGACACGCCTTCAGGTACGCCCTCTCCAAGGTGTCGATTACATGAAGTTTTCCCTTTTGGCCTTCTTCCATCCTTGTCCGTTAAACGTCCTTGGGTCTCAGACTCTCTGTCGCTTCCAGTTGTATCTTCAAATTCCTGGTCTACTCCTCCATGTCTGGGTCTAGCATTTCTAACTCTCATACACAATGGGCCCTTCTACTCTACAATCTACTGGGTGATGCACCTGCAAAAGAATATACGCAAATAGGCTCACATTCTAATAATGTTGCAACATTTTCTAAAGCCTCTTTCATAAGCATTTCTACTGTTTATATGTTTAAGCAAAACATTTTCATACAGGCCTGTGCTATTTCCATGAACTAGGCCTCTGCTAGAGTTTTAGGCCTCACGTTTACATGAACAATTCTCTGTGTTCTCTAGGCCTTCCACCTTAACGACAAATGCATTTCCTCTATATTCGACTAATTATTGAGTACTTAAAGCATGATCACATTTCAGTTAATCAATCCGAAGGCACATTAGTAAATCAATTAAACACTCTTCTTAATAGTAAAAGATTTCATTTCAAAGCAGCTCTATATTGCAGCAATTATGAATTTGCACCTTGTAACGTTGGCTCTGCACATTCTCTAATACCAATTTTACTTGAGTACTTGTCATACATTGTGTCTAAACATGATTAAAAAGTCCTCTATATATTCGGGTGCTAACTACTTGAACATATGCTGCACCCCTACAAATTTCACTGTAAATGGCGCTCTCTCAGATGTATGGGTATAATTGCTGGTATGTTTCTTGAGATGATGTGGAGAATGTATTTAAGTGTCCTTTGAGTGAATGTAGGATTTCTGGGTCATGCGGGGTGTTGTAGTTTTTAGTATGTGATTATTTGTATTTGATTATAAATAAAATTATTTATCTGTGTAAAACCTTATGAATAAAGAATCTGGATATCTTGCCACTATGTTGTTTTGATTATTCATTGATCTGGCGGTGCACCTTAGTGAGCTCAATTCTGTTAGTTATTAATCTTGGACTCTGTTTGAGCCAGTTATATCCATTCTAGGGCGCAGCCATTTTTGTATCTGTTATTTCATGACTTCCAGGCAGTCATAAAAACAAGCATTTGCAATGCAATCAGTCTCGCCTTTGGGGCCTTATATGTATTTAACTATGCAGCACATTAACCTGGGTGCTGAAACATCAACTGTTCTTTAATATGGAGGGAAAGTAAGCACCCAACTGTTTGACAAGCCAGGTATGGGAACACATGGAGAGAAATATTGTCTTTCAGCGGGAAATGTTTAGTCCAAAGCTGTTTTTAATATAAAATCAGCGCCTTCGGTGGTCATATCACTGAAAATACAAGATTTGAAAAAAATATTATTGTCTACAGGGACTCGTGGAAGACAATTTCTATGGACTGGAATCTAGAGTTCTAACGTGATGCTGGTATTTTACTGACCTCTGCTGGTCGTTTTCTATCAGAAAAGTTAAATAGAGGCAGTTGCCAGAAATATTAAAAAAAGAAAGGGGCATATTACCAAGCTTAAGCGAAAAATATCGCTAAGCTTGGTTAGCGGCTACATTTATATCGCCGTGCTGCGCCTATTTTTATCGCTTAGGAGCCTTGCTATTATCAAGGTTTATCTCCTAAGCGATAAAATTCGTCCGAAATGCATGAATATCGCTGAAAAGTCAGCGATATTCATGCATTACCGAGCAAATGCTCTTGGCCATGTTATCCACCTACCATTGGATAACATAGCTAAGAACTGCTCTGGGCAGGCGTTAGCTTTTGGAGATAATCGCGCTTAGGGCGATTATTTCCAAAAGTTGGTAATAGGAGTTAGCGATGTTAGCGACTGTTTCCAGTCGCTAACATCTTGGCACGCCCACTTTGCATGTCATTAGCGATACATATCGCTGACATGCAAAGTGGGCCCCCAGAAGCTCGCTATCTCCTACTAGCTGTCGCTAACTGGTGTTAGCGACAGCTAGGTAATAGGGCGATTAAATTATCGCCGCTTTAGCGGGAAATATTCCCGCTAAAGCGGCGTTAAGGCCCTTGGTAATATGCCCCAAAGTCCTTCAGCAGATAGCAATTCTGGTATTTTACTAACCTCTGAGGGTCGTTTTTTATCACAGCAGTTAAATAGAGGCAGTTCAACAAAAAAAAAGTCCCTAAGCGGAAGCGGACAAGTCCTAGGATTGATCTCTAGAGCCCACAATGTACATACACATATAAGTATATAATAAGTATATACTAAAGTACAGGCGCGCAACACCCATTGGGCTCACGGGGCTTCAGCCCCCCCGTCGTGTGTGTCAGCCCGGGCTGACACGTCTTCGCGGGCTGGCGAGCATCTAATTGCAGCCGCACCCGAGTACTTAACAGGTCTTTAAAAGACATTTAATTGTAAATTAGGCTTTTGTTGTGTTCACCCATTCTTACAGCCACTCTGTCTGTGGTTGAAAGAATTACCCCCCCCCCCGAAATATTTTTCAGCCCCCCCCGAAATTTGGCTCTAGTTGCCCGCCTGCTAAAGTATATACAAGAGGTCTCGAATGCTCGACCTAACTAGCAATAGTCTACGAGGATGAGAGCTAACCAGTCACAGCTTCAAAGAAAGAATGCTTTGCTATGGAGGGTAGGGGGGGGGGCACTTAAAAAATGTATGCTAAAATTAAAGCAAGCTCTTGCACAGTAAGTCGGTCCCTTTTCCAGGACAGAAGAGTTGCTGGCACTGAGTCATTATCGGTAGTTCTTGAACCAGCTATTGGCTGTGGCCAAGATGCCTTGTTCTACTGAGGTCAGAGGAGTCTTAAGATCAGACTGTTTAGTGACATCTCCCCAAGCATTGATAGCCTCCATCCCGGTCGGTTCAGCTGACTCCAGAAGCGGTGCTTAAAAAAGTGTATCCAACTCTTGGAATTGCACGAGTACGTCTCGCCCAGAGGTACAGTAAGACACAACTGAACGGAAATGCTTTATTGTCAGGAGTATTTCTAACGGATGACACAGTTGCTTTAGGAATTATGGCCATTCTTCTTAAAAACAAGCCTGAAAACTATTTAAGTCCAGGAAAAAACGACAAAATCCGTCTCAATGTTGCTACTTTACCACAAGACATTCTTAAGACTGCCTTAAGCCATAGAAAAGTCTTCCTCAGCCAGACCTATATTTCCTGGCTCTAGACTTTCTTAAATAAGTGGGAAAGACCTAGGCCCTACAGATGTATTCAGCATTCTGTTCTGTTTCACGCCTTACTCGTTTTCTTTTCGTTTGCATCTCCAAATGTTCAAATCCCATGTTTTTTCTCGTAAACTCAATCTTAAGGGCCTGTTTCACGTAGGTTTTTCTATAAGTAAGTGCTTCTTACTCCAAGATCAGGTGTGAAATGCCCCTGAATGTCAAGGCCTGATTCACAGGGCATTTTGTACCATCAGGTGTGAGCTACGCTTGAATTTAAAGGATTAACACAATCGCACTAGTTTCTTACTCCTGTATACTACTAAATAAAATGCTTTGTTTATCAGGCCTGTACATTGAGGTATAAATCATGCGTGCAACAAGAGAAAGGCACAGCTACCTACAGAAATGTGTTTCTATTCTGCATGTTGTCATGGGCTGGCTGAATTGCACCATGGGTCGCCTACTCTTTTTTTGCGCTGCTTTCAACTGCTCGATTATACAAAATATGTCTAGCTCATTTAATTGCCCACTAGCACAAAAGAGCTACCCAATATATGCATTGTGGAATAAAAAAAAGGTCCAATTTCATTTATTCTGATGCATTGAATGAATATATTATTGTTCACTCACGCTACCTATCATTTCTCCAGTAGGTGGCTCTGTTGCTCCTTATAATGAAATGTTATGCCACTATTAGAAAAGCTCATGTACAAGATTCAGCATTTAGCGGCAATTATAATTACTGTTATCAATTTTTAGGCTGTAAACAAACACAGCGTGCAGTATTAATATACATTTCAAATAAAACGCGCTTGGCTTTCATATATGAAGTTGTTCCTGATTCTGCAAGATTCAAATATCTATGGTACACTTACAATGAAAACGAAGTTATAACGTTCAACATGTTACTATTAAGAATTAAATCCCGGAGCAAAATGTTAAGCATAAAAGTCATGTTTATCTTCCAGAGTCATAAGTGCACAATAAAGACAACGCCTTCCACACTCGGCGCTTGACTTGCGCGTAGCTCTCCGAGAAGGAAGTTGCTGTTGAGAGCCTCTGTTGTTTCTGTTTATGAAGGTAGCAGTAGCACCTGTTGTTTATAGGGCTGGGGGACCTCATCGCTGTACAGAGAGGTCAGTAAAATAAACAAAAGGCTTTTCAAAGAATAGCGCCCAAGAGTTGTGGGTCTTCGTGGAGCTTATAAAGCTCCTCTCAGAATTGCCAAATTACATAACAGACTGTTCAAGTTCAAAAGACCTTTATTCGAATTTCTTAAAATTCATAAAAGTACCGATCATAACATCAACAAACCATGATAATATATATACATACAAATGATAAATAAAATACAACATATGACATTACATTCTTTACAGTGACAATACAATATATTTCAGAATATGCTACATTTCCATAATGACACAAATAAAACTGATTACTATATTCAGAGATTTTCCATCATCTTGCGTGCTCGTATGGCCAATCTTAAAAAGGAACTAATGCGGAAAGTTAATTCATCACTATCCAGAGCAATCAACATACTGTATGAGTCTTTAAGAGTCAGTGGTCTGGATTTTTTAAAATACTGAGTTAAAAACCATTTAATAAATTTGAGATAAAATTTACAGAAAAATAAAAAGTGCAAATCATCCTGAATACTCACACCATCACAGGGACATAAAATAGAATCAACGCTGTGACAGTACCCCAGTGGGAAGGACAACATAAATTTTATAGTGCCTGCCCTTAAACGAAACAATAATGATCTCTCCCAGCTGGTCATAGGCAGGGAGAGATAGGGCGGCAAAGTCTGGCTACACAATCCATTTCCTATATATTTTATAACAGTTGATTTTTGTGATTCGCTTCTTAGCCTTTCACTATTGTAAAGTGCATATAACGCATTTTTGACCTCAACTTTATCCTTTAATTCTATAGACGTGGGATCAGTAAACAAAGTACCTCTGTTAACTTCATTTAGTGATTTAAAAACTTCGGACAACCATGGGATCCTCATTCCGTGATCACTACTTAAGCAGTCCTTTATAATATTTTGAGTAAGAGCAGCAGCATCATTCCTCCAGATTCTAATCCAGAAAAGTGCAGGTCTTGCTCTAATAAAATCACTTATGTGTGGAAGATTTAATTCACTGTGGCAGATAAAATTAGATGAGGAGATCGGTGCGCCCAACACTTTCCTGCAAAAGCGATTTTCCTCCCTTTGGATGCAGAGGCTGTTTCCCGATCCCCATACCTCTGCTCCATACGTGGCAACAGGTGAGCACTGTAGTTTAAAAATCTTTAAAATAGCCTTAGTGGCACCTATTTTCTTTGGGCGGGGGAGACTCAAAACAGAGTTGTTGGCTTTCGAGAACTTGCTCGTGGCGTGGGCCAAATGCCCACTCCACGAGCCGTTCGCAGCGAAAACCAACCCTAAATATGGAAATTTAGGGACAGATTCCAATTTGTCTGTACCTAACTGTATAGTATTGAGTTTCCTTTTGCCAGGGCCACAGGACATGATAAAAGATTTTTTAAAATTTACCCTCAAGTCCAGATCCTCCATGAACTTAACAAAACTATGTACAAGCAGACGTAGAGCATTAGGAGTGCGGGCTATAAGCACCGCATCGTCTGTGTATAAAAGCACTGGAAGCGGTTTCCCTAAAATGACTGGGACGTCTGTGGTGGCTTTTTTCAGGCAGGTAGATAAACCGTTAATATAGATGATGAACAGCAGGGGTGCTAAAACGCACCCCTGTCTCACCCCCCTCCCTATGTCAATGGCTCCTGATACCTCACCGCCCATCCCAATACGTACCCGTGCTTTCAGGTCAGTATGGAGATAGGCTAAAAAATTTACAAGGGTATTATCAAGGCCATTGGTTGAAAGGATGGACCAAAGCTTCGATCTATTAACAAGATCAAAGGCAGATGAGAGATCCATAAACGCAAGATAGGTGGGGGAGGAGCGGGCAACACTATATTTGTCAATTATCAATTTTAAATTTAAGCATTGCTCCACTGTTCCTACCCCACTACGGAACCCCATCTGGCACGGATCTAAAAAGTCAGTGTCGGTTGCCCATTCCAGTATTCTATGAAAAATTATACGACCCAATACTTTTAGAGTATTGTCCAAAAGGGAGATAGGGCGATAATTCGCAGGGTCAGACCTATCTCCCTTTTTATAGATTGGGACAATAATGCTGGGTGCCCATGTAGTCGGCATGGCTGTTTTTGGGAGACTATTAAAAATATTGAGAAATATGGGTGTCCACAAGTCAGCGTCATATTTGATAATATCAATGGGAAGACCATCGGGTCCGGGTGCCTTATTTCCCAGACTCTCTTTTATAGCTGTTTTAACTTCATGATCTAGAATTAATAGACCACCTGATTGACCAAAAGTAGGAGGGGGATACTCCTCTAAGGGGGCTGCATAAATACTAGAATAATGGGTCTCCCATGCTGCGCTTGTTATATTACAACTGATTTGGGTATGTTTCTTTCCCATTTCCCTTGTTTTTCTGACAGCTGAACAAAATGGACCGCTGCCACCCAAGTTTGCACTGATTACCAAAGAGTCCCATTGATCAGAAAGTAAATTGGCCTTCCGTTCTGATATTTTGGCTTTATAGTTTTTCCTGGCTAGTTGAACGGTAACTTTACACCTTGGTTTAATAGATAGAGCTTTTCTTAATTCTCTATTTGCCAAGGAACATGATGAATCAAACCACCTTGGCTCTTTACCTTCCTTGGGTAATGGAACAGACAAAAGAGTTTTGATAGTTGAACACAAAACTTCAAAATCTGCAATTAATTGGTCATGGTTATCACTTGGAAACAAACAAGAGTCAATCAGATGTGGATATAGCGTTTGTACACTGGCTAAGATAGCCTCACAGTCCACTCCCCTCCATTTTAACCGAAGGCCATCAGTTGATGGAGTAATATCCCTTGCACCATTTAAATTCGCAAAAATCGGACTTGGAGCAAGATCCAAAATTACAACCAGTGGATTGTGGTCACTGAGGGGTGTTTGTACCACAGAGGTTTTTACTATACAATCAGTTAACAGTGGTGACGTAAATACATAGTCAATGGTGGAGCTACTGTGCCCACCAATAAACGTTGGAGCATAAGGGGAATCAAGGTTATGTCCTATTCTCAGAGCATCATCTAGATCAAATTCAATGAGTAATTTGGACAATTCCGACCCCCTGCGCTATGCTGGATCAGAATAGGTCTGATTAACAGATCCAGCACTCACTGCTAATTTTGCATTGAAATCACCCTCTATTAAAATACCTGACTTATTGTCTACTGAAAGGGAACATTCCAATTTACTTAAAACCTTGGATAATGCCAAAAAGTTCTTATTCGGTACATGATAAAAATCATTATTATAAAAATTAATTAAATAGACTGTGGTCTTTGACTTCAACTTATATTCAAGAATCTGGATATTGGAATTACCAGGACCATCGTTCTGCAGGTTTCTAATTGTACCGCCTGCGAGAATCTTAATCCCAACAAAGAGGCCACCCACTGCGTGGAAGGGTATACTCAGATGTGAGTCCCTTGCTCATTGCACCATCAGATTCAAGCAAGCCGGGCCGGCGACGCCTGAAATGGCAGAAACCGGTCCCCGGAAGCTTGTTTCCTTCCCAGTACAAGAATTGGCTTGGTAGTTTGGTTTGCCCTGTTCCCATCATGCACTGGGACAGGGACAGACTAATTTGCATATAGCCAAGTTCTGAGCTGGGATGGTGCAGTGAGCTAAAAAACGGTGATGGATCAAGCCCTGATCTTTGGACTGGGTAAGAGTGGTCTGCTTAATTCAGGCACTCTGTTCATCACCACCCCCTTTTCTGAATCATTTTGTCCACCATAAGCATGGAAGGGTATACTCAGATGTGAGTCCCTTGCTCATTGCACCATCAGGATTCAAGCAAGCCGGGCCGACGACGCCTGAAATGGCAGAAACCGGTCCCCGGAAGCTTGTTTCCTTCCCAGTACAAGAATTGGCTTGGTAGTTTGGTTTGCCCTGTTCCCATCATGCACTGGGACAGGAACAGACTAATTTGCATATAGCCAAGTTCTGAGCTGGGATGGTGCAGTGAGCTAAAAAACGGTGATGGATCAAGCCCTGATCTTTGGACTGGGTAAGAGTGGTCTGCTTAATTCAGGCACTCTGTTCATCACCACCCCCTTTTCTGAATCATTTTGTCCACCATAAGCGTGGAAGGGTATACTCAGATGTGAGTCCCTTGCTCATTGCACCATCAGGATTCAAGCAAGCCGGGCCGACGACGCCTGAAATGGCAGAAACCGGTCCCCGGAAGCTTGTTTCCTTCCCAGTACAAGAATTGGCTTGGTAGTTTGGTTTGCCCTGTTCCCATCATGCACTGGGACAGGAACAGACTAATTTGCATATAGCCAAGTTCTGAGCTGGGATGGCGCAGTGAGCTCAAAAACGGTGATGGATCAAGCCCCGATCTTTGGACTGGGTAAGAGTGGTCTGCTTAATTCAGGCACTCTGTTCATCACCACCTCCTTTTCTGAATGATTAACAGATCCAGCACTCACTGCTAATTTTGCATTGAAATCACCCCCTATTAAAATACCTGACTTATTGTCTACTGAAAGGGAACATTCCAATTTACTTAAAACCTTGGATAATGCCAAAAAGTTCTTATTCGGTACATGATAAAAATCATTATTATAAAAATTAATTAAATAGACTGTGGTCTTTGACTTCAACTTATATTCAAGAATCTGGATATTGGAATTACCAGGACCATCGTTCTGCAGGTTTCTAATTGTACCGCCTGCGAGTATCTTAATCCCAACAAAGAGGCCACCCACTGCTCGGCCAAAACTCAGTTTAGGCGATGTTAGGCTAAAACAGTGATAGCCCTCTATATACAAATTGCCAACAGCCCATGTTTCCTGAAACATAAGAATATCTGCATCATTAATTATCTCGATCCATGCAGGATCCGATAGTTTAGATTCCAATCCTGCAACATTCCAGCTTAAGATTGATAACCCATGGATATTGCAACGGTTACCTGGCCTTACCCTAGTGCTCCCTGCTTCTTCAAAAATAGTATTAACAACAACAGGGAGATTGCTATAAGCGGGCATCAATTCCATGGTTTCCAATATGCCATTCAGAACCTGACAGTCTACAGCTAATGCTGGATATCCCTCTTGTATACTGACTGTGGCTTGGCTATGGATGTCTGTATTAGGCGTTATATCCAGTCAATCCTGCTCATCTAGGTTGGAAAAATATTCAAAACGATTATGCGTGGGAATGTTCAATGTTGACCTTACTTCAGTTATCGGTTGAAACTGATGAAGGTCAGGGGCAGGATAAGACCTATCTCTATAGTTGTATTGGTGCATGTTTGAAAATTGAAAATGATGCGGAGAATGAGAAGGGGGTACTGGCATTGGGATCTGGTTCCGCCAATTATTATGGCCATTCAAATGGCCGAAATCCTGGTTTTGTAGAAAGAGCGGTGATTTGATCCTTGCACCAAAATTCGAATCTTGATAAGAAGTAATGGGGTGGCTCACCATAACTTGTTTTTGGGGTATCAAATGTCTATAAAAATAGCCTAATGGAAGGAGTGTGGTGTTGAATTCCCAAGTTGAGGGTGATGGGGCACTTGCTAGTGTTTTTTCTGCCCATTGTGGGTTCTTAAAATTGATTGTAACACAATCCCCCTCAAACTTTTTTCTAAGTGGGCCTATCCAACCCACCCTCTGAGTATTAATAATCTCCCTTGCACCTTCTATAGGGAAATTGCAATTTGCAATTAACCAGTGTAAGGTTTTGTTTTTGAGGGATGTAGGAGTTTCCTCTTGGTCCTTCCTTAATTTGGAAATATTAACTAGAACGAGGACATAAGCCCCGCATTCTGGTGGTAGATTAATGCGGGAGGGAGCCTGTCTAGTTGTTTTTTGTGGCGGTTGGACCAAGGTGGAACCACCTACAAAATTCAGAGGCTGGCCCGCCATAGGCACACTTGTCTGTTTGGTATTCTGATCCTTCCTTGTAACTGAGGCTACTTTGTTACAATTAGCTGTTGGTTGGCTAACACTTATCCCCTTCGGTGGAATTGGGGCTGATTTGGGTGCAATAACTGCGTTTCTATTTAGTGCTTGAGAAGTATTAGATTCAGGACCTACTGTTTTGGTGGAAATAGGTTTAGGTACATCATTTGCAGCATTTATTTTAGATAGACTCTTAATGGGGGTAATTAATTCAGCTATTTGCTTTTCTATCCGGGTGAGCCTGCTTTCAATGGGGGATAGATAAATACTGAGAAGTTCACCCAATTTTTCCAACATGTAATCATTTGCTGTTTCAGTGTGGTCATTTGTTTTACCATCCTTTACTACTATCCCACCCTGCTGCTCCTCTTCTCTTTCTTCATCCTCATAATCCTTAGTAGTCTCCTTAGTCCTGTTTATGTTTGGGTTGGAATTAGAGTTTGCATCTTCCCCCGTTTGATTTTGGGGCAGAGCATGTTTACTGACCTTTTAAGGTTTAGACTTAGGAGCATGTTGTTTTTGTTGTAGTTTCTGAATAGCACCCTCACGTCTGCCCCTTAATTCCCTAGTATTTTCTACTGATATAATTTCAGGGAAAGGGGTCATATGTAGGTCAGGAGTCTTCTCTAAATCCGTACTGATGTCTGTGTCGGAGTCTATCAGGGGAATAGAGGCAGATAGATTTACTTCGTTTGGGATGGTATGAATATCGACACACGTATTTAATAACGGTCTGATGTTAGTAGGCAAGACCTGGATAGGTGTGGTGGCGGAAGCAATAAGTCCCAGGGAAGAACGTTTAGCATGGGCAAGATCTTGTGAGACCCTACGTTCTAGAAGAGATATACCCTGGTTTATAGCATCATTGGCCTTAATTATAAAGTTGTCAATAGGGCCAGTTTTGCAACTACCCCCAGCAGCTGCTGTTCTACTACGACTCCCCCTTGGGGACATGTTGACGATAGGTAGTAATGAACTGATGCTATCACGTAATGGGATCAAAATATAGGGACCTGTTAGGCACTTCAAAATTCAATTATACAAGTACCCAGATACCTAAGGCATATTATACATAGCAACGCAGTCTGTAATTCAAATCACAACAGGTAACTAATAATTAATATGTTCTTTCTCCTGATCCAGGTGTTATGCGATATACTCCATAATCCTTAGTCCTTAGTGCAATTACCCAAACACAGAGTCAAGAATAGTCAGATACCTTGTGAAGAAAACGTTAGAGGGCTGCACCCGTCCCGTCCTCCTCAGGTCCTCTGAGGGCCACAGAGGGCCCGCCCTTTGCCCGGGCTTAGCCCGGCGCGGCCCAGCGCGCTCCCACGTCGCGGGGGATAGTGCTGGTGTTTAAGCGCCGCCTGGTGCCAAATCGCGGTGCGCGGCTTCCGGCCGCTGGGAGTGCTGGGGGATGTGGTCTTTGTGTCCCCTGGGTCCCGCTCTCTGCTCTGCGGCGGCACTTGGTGGCAGAGAGCGCCGCTGCTGCAGGCAGGCGGTGGAAGTCCTTACAGGAGGAGTCCTCGGTCGGAATACGGCAACCCTGACCGCCCTGGTGAGCGCTACTGTTTCCCCTGCTCTGCCGGGGGTAGTGCTGGTGTTTAAGCGCCGCCTGGCGCCAAATCGCGGTGCGCGGCTTCCGGCCGCTGGGAGTGCTGGGGGATGTAGTCTTTGTGTCCCCTGGGTCCCGCTCTCTGCTCTGCGGCGGCACTCGGTGGCAGAGAGCGCCGCTGCTGCAGGCAGGTGGTGGAAGTCCTTACAGGAGGAGTCCTCAGTCGGAATACGGCAACCCTGACCGCCCTGGTGAGCGCTACTGTTTCCCCCGCTCTGCCGGGGGTAGTGCTGGTGTTTAAGCGCCGCCTGGCGCCAAATCGCGGTGCGCGGCTTCCGGCCGCTGGGAGTGCTGGGGGATGTAGTCTTTGTGTCCCCTGGGTCCCGCTCTCTGCTCTGCGGCGGCACTCGGTGGCAGAGAGCGCCGCTGCTGCAGGCAGGCGGTGGAAGTCCTTACAGGAGGAGTCCTCGGTCGGAATACGGCAACCCTGACCGCCCTGGTGAGCGCTACTGTTTCCCCCGCTCTGCCGGGGGTAGTGCTGGTGTTTAAGCGCCGCCTGGCGCCAAATCGCGGTGCGCGGCTTCCGGCCGCTGGGAGTGCTGGGGGATGTAGTCTTTGTGTCCTCTGGGTCCCGCTCTCTGCTCTGCGGCGGCACTCGGTGGCAGAGAGCGCCGCTGCTGCAGGCAGGCGGTGGAAGTCCTTACAGGAGGAGTCCTCGGTCGGAATACGGCAACCCTGACCGCCCTGGTGAGCGCTACTGTTTCCCCCCAGACTGCAAGAGTTTCCGTTCAGAATGGAGTATATTCCAGGGGTGAGAATTGAGTGTTTCTAACTGGTTCTGAGTTTTGCAATTGTGTTGGTGGAGCCTCAGGGAGTGCATGCAAATGTATTAAAATTGGCACATGAGGGGCACGTAAGGTTGAGAGCGATGAAGAGAAGAATAAGGGACACATTTTGGTGGCCCGGAATGGATAGAGAGGTGGAGCATCGGGTAGAGATTGTGTGGCTTGTTGTGTGGTCAGTGGCAAGTCACAGTTTATGGTGCCAAATTCTGTTGAAATAGTTCCTTTGCTTGACAAACCTTGGATTAAAGTCACCATGGACATTATTGGGCTCATGAACATGCTCAAAGAGAGTAGGTAAGTAATGTTATAAAAGCGCGCAAACTTGAGACAGTTTACCTGCCTCCATGAAAAATGTGTGCCAAACAGTTTTTAAACTTGTTGGAACTCTCGTCAACATCAGATGAAATTGACACACCTATTTGTGTGTCGTCGGTTTCAGAGACTGTGGCAGAACGATGGGAACAAATAGGTTTACCCAGATGGGTCACTTAGATGTGAAAAAGCATGTGGCTCAAAGAAGATCCCTGGAGTACCCCACATGGAAGAGAGAAATGTGGAGAAGTAAAATCCCCAAAGGCAACCTATTTGTTCTCTGTTGGATAGAAAAGAGCTGAGGATGGTGAGGGTTGCACCTCTGATCCCGATTCTCTCTAGCCATTTGATAAGCAAAGATTGGTTAACCATATCAGACGCACCTGAAAGATCGAGAATAATCAGCGCAGCCCTCTCTCCCTTGTCTACCACCAATTGAATCACCTCTGTAACAGCAACTAAGGTTGACTCTGTGCAGCCATATTGTGATGATCCAAAAGATTATTAACATCATGAAAGGACGTCATTTCCTCATTAATAACCTTTTCCAATATTTTCGTAGGCAGCGATAGGCGGGAAATAGGCCTGTAATTTTTGGTATCACCTGCGTCATGGGAAGGTTTTTAAAAAAAGGCAGCATCAAGGCCTTTTTCCAGGCTAGCAGGAAATGGCCAGAGACTTTATGTCGGACTTGCGCCACGTTTATGCTGCCGTTGCGTGACGCAACGGCGCGGAAACGTGGCGCATCCCTGCAACCTATTTACAACGTGACGCATCTAGGCAGATGCGTCACGTTGTAAAGCCCTGCGCCACATGAAACCTGCGTCAGGTTTCATGTGGGCGTTCTGTCGCAGGGTGGGCGTTCCCTCGTAGGAAAGCCCCGTAAAACTGACGCAGTGAAATCTACAAGATTTCACTGAGTCAGTTTTACGACGCTGCTGCGTCAAATCCTTACGCCTGCTTGAAGCAGGCGTAAGGAGTGACGCGCCAAGTTATGTATGGGTGGCCTCTGTACATTGCAGGAGTTGCGTCGCACTTGTGACGCTACTCCAGCAATGCGCCGCCCGTACACCACAAGATGCGTCACGCATCTGCCCTTCCTTGCACCATGGTGCGTCGCATTGTAAATGCGGCGCATTTGTGGTGCCGCAAGGAGGGAATTGCGTGACGCATCCGTTCTGGCGCATCCCTGCTGATTTGCAGAGATGCGCCAGAACTCATAAATCTGCCCCTAAGATGTTACTCAATAGTTCAGTAAGATGCATAGAGACCAGCTGCAATACATAAGCTGGGCAAGGATCCGGTGGAGAGCCTGACTTAATTGTCTCCATTTACTCCGCCACTCTTTCTACCATAAAGGGAGTGAAACTGTCTAGTATATTTGGAGCCAAGGTAGCATTGCTGAGCAGCACTATTGGAGCTGTAGAAGAGGACAGAGGCTCAACTAGAGGGTTGGCTACTTCATTAAGGAAAACTTAATCGAAAATATTGTTGACCTTTGATTGGAAAAAGCCTGCTAACTTATTGCAAAAATATTAATATTGATCTAGGGTAAACATCTTGCTATTATTGCAATTGCAGAGAGTAGTAATGGTCCTGAAGAGTTATTTCGTGGAATCTCTAGCTGTATTCATTTTTTCTGTGAAGCATTTAGGGCCATATTATCAAGAAAGGGCGATACATTATCGCCGCTTTTATCGGCAGGAAACTGCTGCTTAAGCGGCGATAATGGGCTTGATAATATGCCCTTGTGAATTCCCATAGAAGCCCAGGTTCTGGTGTTAACCTGGGCTTCTATGGGAATTCACAAGGGCATATTATCAAGCCCATAATCGCCACTTTAGCGGCAGTTTCCTGCCGATAAAAGCAGCGATAATGTATCGCCCTTTCTTGATAATATGGCCCTTAGTTTCTTTAAGGATGATTAAGGCTTTGTACTCACTAAAGATTAGTTTGCATTTATTTTTATCTTCAAGTCTATAGTCTTTCCTCAGTCTCTTTTCTTGAGCCTTACATTTTTGTTTACGTTCTTGTGTAGCTCCGAGGAGTACCAACGAGCAGATGGCTTTTTCCTGTGAGTATTCATGATTTTTTCTAGTCTATCTAAATGGTAACATTTGTGGTTGCTGTTTCTATATTGTTTCCTATTTCAGGTCTGGCTTTTAAGAATCGTCTCCAGCTCAAATCTGTCAATTTTGCACCTGTGGTGGAACTTAAATGAACTAGTGAAATTCGAAGATCATGATTTATTAGCAGGGACTTTGAGTTTGAAAAATAAGCTCTGTGGTCCAAAAAATGTTAAAGGTAAAGTTAAATCAAAACTAAGGTCAGGATTATTAATAAATGCCCCATCCAGTGTATGATTAACCTGCTGAGTAGGTTGATTGACTATTTGAACTAGGTCGAAACTGCGAAGACAGTCGACCAAATGATAAGTATCTAAGGGGCATATTACCAACAACTAGCGATAATTATCGCTATGTTGGCTTAGCGGCAATATTTTTATCGCCGTGCTGCGGCGATTTTTATCGCTTAGGAACCTTGCTATTATCAAGGTTTATCTCCTAAGCGATAAAAATCAGCCAAAATGCATGAATATCGCTGAAAAGTCAGCGATATTCATGCATTACCGAGCTAATGCTCTTAGCCATGTTATCCACCTACCATTGGATAACATGGCTAAGAACTGCTCAGGGGCAGGTGTTAGCTTTTGGAGATATTCGCGCTCAGCGCGAATATCTCCAAAAGTTGGTAATAGGAGACAGCGATGTTAGCGACTGTTTCCAGTCGCTAACATCTTGGCACGCCCACTTTGCATGTCATTAGTGATAAATTTCACTGACATGCAAAGCGTGGCTCAAGATGGTCGCTATCTCCTATTAGCTGTTGCTAACTGGTGTTAGCGACAGCTAGGTAATATGGAGATAATTTTATCTCCGCTTTCTTAGCTTTTAAAGCCAAAAAAGCGGAGATAAACCCCCTTGAACATATGCCCCTAAGTTTCCGCCTAGCTTCAAATGAAAGTTCCCTGGTAGGGTGAAATTTGGAAGCTTCATAAAAGACTCTGTAAAGGTCTGTAAAATTCTATTAAACCTATCTCTTGGACAAGGTGGGCGGTACACCAAGGTACTGTTGAATGTGATGATGTTATTGAATTTGAAATAGAACATCATAGCTTCACTATCCAGCTGAGCAGTGGGGTTAAACATAGCCTTAATGTGGTTGCGATAGACAATCACAAACACACCACCCTGTTTATCCTGCCTATCTACTCTGTACACATCATAACCGTCAGGAACTGCGACTAGTAAGCCTGGATCTGGTGAAGCATCAGCATAAGTTTCTGCACAAAATACTTAATATGAAGGATAATACTCCATGAACTCAGCAAATTCATATTTTCAATCAAGGATCTAGTGTTCTTTATCACACAAGTAAGTGACTTGGGTAAGTGTCTTTAATTCTGACTAACATGCAATGAGGTTGGCAGAGAATTATTGCCAAAGAAGCAGGTTAAATCTGGGCTAAATGCATAGTTACAGACAGGGTCACGGTATTGAAATTATAAGCCTCACAGCAGATCTGCCTACTCTAAAGCGAAGATCCAGCAGTGAGTCCCTCGTGTACTCCATATTCAAATAGCGGCCAGGGGTCCTGGGGAATGGCACAGTCCAGCCATGGACGGGCGCAAATGGGCTTGCCTTTGGTATGTCATTGGTGCAGACGCATTGTATGGACCTCTAAATTGGCTGGCATGAAGGGGCACGGCCAGCTTCAGAGAGTGCTGACATGCCTTAGTAGCAATAACGAGGGGGCAACATAGGAAACAAACTGGGGTCCAGCAACCCCTTTCTCACGTTACTGGCTCCCCTGCAAGGTAAGAAAACTGGGAAATTAAGAATAACTAGACAAAACATGAGAAACAGTCAAAGCTCATAAAATTATAAAAAATAGGCAGTGTGAACCCATTGATCGGCGCAAAGTGAAAACGTGAGCCAGTCATGTCCGTAAATAGCCACAGTGTGTGCACAACAAGGAAAGCAAATAGTGATTGCATGGGCAGCTCAAAGGATGCCACACAGATGCACTACCCACTCCTCTAAAAGGGGTGACTTAGAGGGGCGTGGCCATGGGCGTAGCTGTCTTCAGAGGAGTGCTGGAATGTCTCAATAGCGATAACGAGGGGGTAATGAAGGAAACAAACTGAGGTCCAGTAACCCCCTTTCTCACCTGACAGGCTCCTCTGCAAGGTACAAATACTGGGAAGTAAAGAATAGCTTAGTGGAAAGCAAGCAAAACTCATACAATTATTTAAAATGGGCAGATGAACCCATTGATCAGGGCAAAATAAAACTTTAGCCAGGCACCTCTCAAAATGGCCACAGTGTGTTCTGCACAAGGAAAGCAAATAGCGACTGCATGGGCAGCTTAAAGGACACTGCCTGGACACACTACACGGTCCTCAAAAAGGGACGGCATTGAGGAGCGTGGCTGTGGGTGTGGCTGGTTTCATAAGAGTGCTAAAACGCCTCAGTAGCAGGTATGGCATTGTCTTGTTCGATTATTACTTCTGGTGGTCTTAGGTAAAATTTGTAAGAACAGTCAATACGGTGGAAGTCGTAAAGTTTTTGAACACAGTGTTTTTGAGGGACTGAGTTGACGATAGACCACAGAGTACAATTTACATCAGATGATTTTGGTAAATTTTTTAACCATTGGGATTTAAGGCATGTGACAACATCTTTGTAACATCCAAAAAGTAATGGTCGTGTAAAAGAGTTATCAAGGATAACGAGCAATTGTCCTTAGCGACCAGCTTGGATTGGGACCGAGAAGTGGAGGACTAGTTGTGGGTATACAACCACTCCAACTGCAATTACAGGGATGTCACTCTTCACCTTCTCAAGGGTAAATTGGCTGCAACTAAATTGGTGTGTTCATAGATGAACGGTGAAAAGTAAAGAAAAGGCATGAAACTGCTTAAAGAAAATATGTGTCTGTGAGGGTGGATGAATGGTTGATTGTCAAGGATGGTGAATGGGCCGGACTCAGGCTGCCCGAAATAATTTCCAGGGGTCATTCAAAAATTTCTGACCCTAAAAAATGGTTTGTCTGAAGAGGAGTGTGGTCAGGCTTGAGGGTGGCAAGTGGTGGAATAAAGAAAGGTTGCCTGTACAAACATTTCTGGGTAATGCAGGAGAGGTGGTGATCAATGCCCATGTTGTAAGGGCCATCCCACCCTCATCAACAGTGAAAAGACTAGGGTATAAAGAACCGGGAGTCTTACATTTGAGGAACAAGTAAATTTAATGTAGTAAAGAAAAGTACAACCGCCAGGGCAGCTAAAGGAATTGCAGCTGCCTCCATTCAAACCCTGCATTCAACGTCCCCCGTACATTGAAGTCACCACATACTTCACATACTCCACATTCCAATCCAGTTAATCCTAACAGACTCGAATTGAAATACTGTGGAAACTGGAAATCTCAGTGGTGCCAAAACATAAAATAGTACCGCCCCAATTTGACATTCAGGAATTTCAACACTAAGCAGTGGTCGATCAGAGTAATTAAGTATTAAAAAGTCAAATAACATCTGGGATGCACTGGTGCTGAAGCTGGAACCAGCCTTGAAGCATCACTTGAATCTGACACTACAAGAAGGTTACATGCATCTTCCTTTCCCGCAAAATCCACCCTCTCTTAATACTGTTAGACCAGTAAAAGGCCACTTCTAGATGTACCCAGGTGATACCCTTACTAATATCTCATTTGACATAAGGCTCCCAACGTCAGATTAACACCACCAGCTGCTAGAGCATATTCAACAATAAATTATGTAAGTGTACTCTGTCTAAAGAGGGAAACATGGAAATCCTGTTTCTGTGAGCTCGAGACTTTTCCATGTCTTCCTTTGACTTGCTTCTTGATTGCTGGAACTTCATTACCACCTCGTAGAAAATCCAGACCACCAGGATTATATTGGACTCGGAAAACTCATTCACAAGGTGTGCCTATCCAACTCTGCTTTCTTTCTTTCTTGCAAACTTCTCATTAAAGTGATTTAAAAAGAAGTTCTCGGGAATCAGTGTTCCCGCCTAATGGGGTTGTCCCCTGCTGGCCTTTCAGAGTGCCCCTTCGGACTCAGCGGAGTTCCGCATTGAACAGTACCTACAAGCTGGTTCCCTTTCTTTTTCGTTTTTTCTTGCTCACTGGGGAGGGGGAAGGGGTTGGGTTTGTGAGTTGATTTCTTTATTCTGTTCTTTGTTTTTTTGTCAAATGTAGAATCACTAACACTACACTATCTGTTACAGGCTTTTGGCTCATTATTGCTCACAAGCTTTACAGCACAGTTGGCTTTGCAGGGATGTATGACGTTACAACGCATACTTTTACCACGCATACCTTTACAACGCGGTTTTTACATCGCGTACCATTACAACGCATAGCGCTTTTGGGTGTTGGATAGTGAATAGTTTAATTTACTATTCCAACTCCAGTCCCCGTGGACACTAGGGAAGGTTATTGGATAGTAAATTAACCTATTCCCTATCCTAGAGCGCCCCCAGAGCAATGCGTTGTAATAGTTTGCATTGTAAAAGTTGCGTTGTAATGGTAGTTCATTGTAAAAGTTTTGTTGTAAAGGTTGTATACCCTTTACAGCTACCTTCCGTAGTGGGATCGGCTTACCAGTTCCTCCCTGTTTTATAATCACGGCTGGCCCTGCCTGGGTTGTAGGCGACATGCTGTGTTAATTACCAGTTTGAGTGCGCTTTTCCTTCATTGTCTCGCGGTCTTGAACTGGCTAGGTGTTGGCCGGCCCGGTGAGTTGTAGGCAACACTGTCCTGTATTGCCATGCCTTGTGTTCTGCCAATAAAATCGATTTAATACTAAAAAGAGGTCCTATATTTGGTTTGTAGACTTCTGTATTGGACTGTACTCTGGCTTACTAAAGAAGCTCATATACAGACTCCAAAGACTGCAAAATTAGGCCACTTTGGCACGCCTGAGCCTAAGGAAGTAAGGAAAAGAGGATGGGGCAGCCGAATATCTGTAGGAACTTGAATATAGTTTGTATATCAAAGAAGACAGTAGTTTCTTTAGGGGTCATTTATGAAAAGAAACACTAATGAAGCTTGCTCAATCATGCCTACAAGCCCTAATAATGTTCCATTGTGTAAGGATGTAGATAGATAATCGGAGGTTGCTTAAAAAATAATAAACAGTGTAAGTGAAGTATTCTGTGCTTTCTGACTGGAATGGCACCCAGTTAAGTGTAGCTCTTTGTAGGTTGCTAAACAGTTTTGATAGCGCGTTGGCTTTTTAAATTAAAATAGGGAAGGTATTATGCATGTAGCATTTCTATCTGTGACATCCAGATGATATCATTTCTGGATGGATTGGAGATCAGAAGAAAAAAATGGTGGTCTCAAGAATATATAGGTAGCTCTTTTGTAGAGGAGAGAATCAGGTTTCCTCTACAAAATGTTGTCTTGCAACAGGATGTAGTGATGAGGCACACCAAGTGTAGGAAAGTTAATTAGTAGTTTATTCATACAAAGGGGAGAACAGGCTAGTATGTCATTCACAATCGAAGTCTGCACCAACTTTCACCTTAACTGTCACTTCTACATTTTACCACAGAATCTACCTAGGTCATCTACTATGGCCACCCATCTTAGCCAGTTGAGAAAGATACCAGAGCCCAGGCCTGCCGTTTGGAGGAAGGCTCCTTTTTATTTGGATGTTAAAAATATTTATTCTTGATTTCATCCCACGCGTTATTTCTCCCAACTCCAGAACTCTTTCAATAAATAGAAAGCTCATATGGATTTGGGCATTTAACTAACTATTGGATTTTGTGCGTCATCTAACTAGGAGTTCATCCTGAGACACTTGTTGACGACATGAGGATCAGTGCATGGGCTCTATTCCATCTTGCGAGCCATTTGCCCTTTTAGTCAGACATGATTTTATGATCTGAGATCAGTGCTTTAAATGGGCCGGTACTCACAGGTACTGAATACCGGCACTTCATATTTTTATCACTCTGAGTACCAGCACTTCTCTACTGGCGAGGACAGTACCGGTACTCATGAAAGGGTAGGCTCATTGGCTGCTAGTGGTGGCAGCCTGTCTCTTTGGCGGCCAAAGCACTTCTGCAGTGGGGTGCCCCTGCTAAACCATTGAATGTGGGCTCATATGCATGATAATCCGGGTGTTCACCATCACGCTGTATTGCAAGGAATCAAGGCATTCCAGTAACAGCGCAAAGAAGAAAGCCATGTGAGGTAAAGAGGCTAAAATGGCTTTAATCCCACTTGATTCTGATTGAGTAGCTGCAAGATTTCCCCCCCCATTTAAAGCACTGTCTGAAATGATCAGATTATGGGTACTTATGCTTGTCCCTCTTCTTCACTGCGTTTCAAGTCCTGGAATATCATACCTGAGCGCCCTAAAGAAGGTGTGACTACTATTACGGACCTCACTGAAACGCACATCAGTGCAGGTTATAACAGGAGTATTAGCACCAGAAGATTTGACTGAGCTGCTTATGTCAATGTATTCAATGGTGAACAATTTATTTATACAGATTGACTTATTAATTATACCAAAGATTTAGAATATGTTGATATCCATTTATTACACTTAAACATCTCAAGTGAAGACAGCTTCATTTTTGTTCTATCACATTGTTCTTACTCCTAATATTTGGGCTATGGACATCTAAGGAGATATATTATGTGTTAGCAGAATATGGATGTGTGTGGTATGTATGATATGTGAGCGGTTATAGATAATGAGATTGAATGACTTCTGGTGGGTTGAGGACAAATATTTGTTGTAATTTACCAGAGCGAAGTTGTTTTATGTATTTACTGAATCTATGTACATAATGAGTCAACATTTATTGTGATTTATGTTGTATTAAATTCTCAGATTTTTCAAGATCATTGTTTCTATGATTGAATGTTTTTTATATTTGAGGCATGGCGATATTGGTGAGTTGTCCCTTATTTATTATAGCGAGATAGTCTGCATTCATTCATCATAGGCAGTTCTTTTCTTTTTGCTGTTGTTGGCAACTAATTAGCAACACCACACATCTCCCTTTTTTTATAATAAAAAAATAAATATGAACTATACCATAATAAAAATAATTCCACGGATAATAGAACATTGGAATAATTTATTTTGAAAAATAAACACTATATGAGATTTAACGCTGTGAGGTAGGCAATTCAACAAAAAGTTGTAAGATAACATTGTAAAGTTTATATGCCTGTAATATTAGTTTTAGACATGATGTAGTAGAGATATTTGTCTACAACACCTGGAAATAATACATGCTTAACACAAAGAAATAATGCATACATATTAGAATCATCACCCAACCACAAAACCTTTTAATTTGGTCGGCAGTGATATAGCTCTACCTGTACTCATCACCCTTACCCCCCTTGATGAGAGAACCCGATGACGAGAAGAGGTATGTCCCTGTTACTTTCCATTGCTAGTTGACTAATTCTCAACACCAGGAAGGAACTCAATAGTAGCATCTTGAGGTGGAGTTAGAAGATTATCTGTAGATTCGATTTGCTGAACATGAACACCACTGTAACTGGGGACACTTTTATATTCCTCCTTCCACAGCAACGTCCTAGGGTCTCACGAACCCTCACAACTCCATGATAAAATCTTATTACATGTAGAGAGCTTGCTAAATGCCAAACTTTGTTGTAACTAAGCTTAGCTGAACATGAATACACCTTGCACACTTGTAATGGGTCAGAAAAATGACTTCACCTATCTTCACACTTTATTCAAGCTTAAGCTGCACCCAATCACCCTCTTTCAAAGTGACTTCCTGCACATTAAGTTTCATGCCATAATATTATTTGTAAGTCTGCCGTGCAGTTTCTTAATTTTCTTTGACCACCTCTGGTGACCATTTACTCTGACTACCATGAGACATCCACACCAAATTGTCATTAGTAAAGGAATCATGTGCCTTCAAAATCTTAAAGAGACCATAAACCATCACAGTGCAAGTTATACGATATGCACACACCAATTTGTCCAGTTCAAATTCCCAGCTTTTCCCTGTATTTATAGCAGCCTGAATACAACCCATGATCACCCTGTTGAACCTCTCAACAGCCCTATTACTGGCAGAATGATACACTCTCATCTTTTCCTCTTTAATGCCATTCCTTGACAGAAATGTAGTATACTATTCAGCAAAAATTTTGTCGACCATTATCACTCAAGTGACCTGCAAATTCCTTCTTTCAGGAACTTTTTCTCCAAGAACGTGGCTATACATTTAACATTCACACAGTCACATACTTCCAATTCAGGCCGTTTTGAATATGTGTCAAGTAACACAATGATATTCTTGGGTATCCCATTCCTATCTAAAATCGGATCTAAAATATCAATTGTTAAAATTTCCCAAGGCTTTGCTGGTATCTCAATAAGGCCAAGAGGCAGTCTCATCTCCGTACGAGTCTTGTCAGCATTCGCACAATATGAAAAACTCCTAACACACTTCTACATGCCTGAATCAATCCTGGGTCACCAGTAGGAAACCTTATTTCTTTGTTTGGACTTAACAATTCCAAAATACCCTTCATTCATGAACCCCAGATTTCTTTGATGGACACTGTGCGTAAGAACAACTCCGCCACCCCTGAGAAGGAACGCTGAATCAGAAATCGATAACTCCTCCTTCAGCTCCCAAAATTCATTACATTCCTCAGAGACTTTTCTCTGGTCGGCAGTTCCGACTGCATCATTTGGATGTGCACATAGTGCGGTCGGAAACATCAATCAAGTCGAGCCATCATAGAGCTAGGAAACTCATGTTGACAAGTATCCAGTCCATGCACTCTTCATGGCTTCCTTGTGCATTTACAACATCTGTGAATAGACTGGACATTGTAGGAGTATATCTGCTCATGTGGATATGCCCTCACATAGGATAAAGTGCACCCTGCGAAAGGACTAATGGCCTGCAGTAGGGGGGACTTACCTGTACCGTGCAAAGTGTTTTGGAGGTATGGCACACAGAGCTGGGTGCCATGTTGACTCTTTGGATTTCTCTGCACCAAGACACACAGCCTGCAATGGCAGAGAGCATAGCCTTGGTGAGGGGTCTCTGGGGTAGCACAACCAGTGCTGCAGCCCCAGAGGACTCTTTTCAGGACCCATGCCCTAGTTACTAGGGGTACCGCTTACCAGGGACTTACAGGGGTAACTGAAGTTGTGCCAATCATGGTACAGGATTTGGGAAAGAGGTCTGGCACTAGGAAAATGGTTAGCAGGGACCCAGTAAACTTACAGTTCAAAATTACATCAGACAAATGACAAAAAGTGGGAGCTAACCATGTCAAAATGTTTATTGAGTTCAACCTGCAACGAATCACAAAGCATCAGTAGCATATCTTTGAGCATGTTACATCATCTAGCAATGGCAAAACAGTGCATATTCAATCAGTCCAGTGATCCGGATAGATGTCTATTGTGCCTTGCCATTTCCAGTGTAATAGTTTACGGATATACATAAGTCACCCTTGTGCACATTCCACCGCCACATTTGTTATCCCATTTCTTACTTCTAGATTTATACACATGTTTTTCAGCAATCATGCACTTATCCATTTCAGCCACCCAAATCCTAGTCGATGGTTCTTCCGCTGCCCCCATTTCATTGCGATCGCTCTCTTAACTAACGTGTACCCTAGCGTGGCAAATTGCTGTTCCACTTTTGTGACGTCAGTAGCTTCCCAAATGTTAAGAAGCCCCAACTGTGGTGTGAGTGTTAACTGTAGAAGGTTGCCTCTTGATGACAGCCCTGCAGACATAAAGCACTCTGTCTAGTTCCCATTTTTGCTAAGCTCACCCCCATGAGATACGTTATATGAAGATTCTTTTATTGAAGTAGCCAAAAACGATGAGTGAAGGCTGCTTCCCTTGGAGATATCAGTGCCGTCTGCCAGTTCTCGTCCTCAATATGCCCAATTTCAGTCTGCCGCCTATCTCGCAGAGCGTTAAAGAAATTTGGCAAATTGTTACAGAGTTTGCGATACGTCAGTGAAACAGCTTTGTCCGGAATAGACTCAGAGGGGGGACGACCTAAACGACGCGGTCAAAGCACCGCAGTACATTTAGATCGCTGCTTTTACAACGCAAGTCGTTACCACGACTTGCAGTGGAGGGCACTCTAGACTAAGGAATAGTGTGATTTACTATTCCGACACCTTCCCTACTGTGCGTAGTCTGGAGTTGGAATAGTAAATCATACTACTCCTAAGTCCAGCGCCCTACAGCGCAAGTCGTTGTAACGACCTGCGTTGTAAAAACAGCAATGTAATGTACCGCGGTCTAAATGATTGCTTTGTTACATCATATATCCGCTCAGTCTCTGTGCAATTTTTAATGGGTGCTTCCAGTGTATTTTGGATACGTGGTTCTCTTTGCAGACAGACATGTCTTAGACCAATAAACATGCGTGATGGTGAAGAGGCATGAAACCATACAACTCATTGATTTCTTCCAGCTTCATATCTGGTTTTAGTGGGCATTTTAACATTTGTATATTGTATAGTTTGTTGCTGTACCATTGAGCTTTTATGACAATAGTTTCCAATGTATAGCTTCCTATATATTTTGTTTAAATATTGTGTTAAATATTCAACCATTTTCAGATCAATAGCTTGATGTAATAACAAGGAAACCTGAATATGGATGCAGGTATTTTTTCTTAGAAGATGGTCCATAAAGTGGTCATCACAGCCCTCCTTACCGTCTACAAAAATCACTATGGTTTCATATCCAAAATGGTCCGGTTACCAAGAACTCTTAAAAATAATGAGAGCATCGCTGACGGAATGCTAAATAATCTTTTCACACAATAGCAGACAGAAATTCTATTCCCCTGCTACCAACAATCCATGGTTATCACCACCAGAGATCCCCTTGTATGAAGTTACCTATTAACTCTCTTTCCTATTGTCTACTCGATTCCTGTCCTACCTTACCATAATAACTTTATTTTAATCACCAGTATCATACAAGTACAGTTTAAACCATAAAAACATCTCAGTGATATACATAAAATGTAAAATAATACAGCCCAAAATATAGCCATCCTATAAAAACATTCAGCTGATTACATTGCACCTATTCCAAGTACCATATACATTTAAGAGTCCTTTAAGAAGGAAACACTCCCATTTGCCAGTTTAACCCCGATTTTAAGAATTCGTGTAGTTACAACACCTATTTTGTAGCTTCCACTTCCAGTCACTAGAAAATCTAAGCTTGGTGACAACTCTTATTTTGTAAAAATGAACCATTAAAACATGATTACAAAGGGCTAGTACATCAAATGAACATGATGCCTAATAGCTAGGGCGCAACCCGAGAAAACTCTAGTTTCGTAATAGGAAATACAATTAACACCCAGTATTCTATTTGAATACAGTTACAACAGTAATAGAGGTGTGTGTTTTGCTGTGACAAATTCAAGTTGAAACACACAATCAGACCTGCTAAATAGGGCCCCGACCTGATCAGTGCCAAAAGTGGCTTTAAAGTGCTAGATAATACATGTATCTAACAATGTGATGAAAGTAATGTGCGAAAGTGGCAATACATTGCAAAGGAGCTCATATCACATGAATCAAAAATAACACCACAGAATATGTAAATTACCATTAGTTAAAAGACCAGTGAAAAGAAGTTAAAAATACATAATGACACAGTAATTGTTTCTCCCTTTCCCATAAGCGAACAAGAAAAGTCAATGGGCAATGCATCTTCATCCCTATGGAAGAATAACTTCATCTACCTCTTGGCTTGGATGCACTTATTTTTCCAGATCCAAATAGATACGAGAAATTTAGCGATGGTGTATGCCATAAATCTATTGGTACCGGTGTTCAGGATCCTAAAAGCCTCCTGGTGCCGTCTGATGCCTGAACTCCTACAAAGTGGCGCTATCCATTTGGCTCTTTCAGAGCAATAGGCTGGACAAAAGAATAATATATGAGTGAGTGACTCTGACACTCCTGCACAAACAGGACAGAGGTCACCATTGGAATAAATGTAAATGTAAATGTAGTTGAGCTTATATAGCGCACAGCTACCCGCAGTGGGTGTCCCGGCGCTTGCTTAGGGAACCCTTCCTGGTATTCCCCTGTGAGATAGCAGGGTATCCACAAGGTGAAAGTCAGGCATCCCGCCGCGAGGGGCCGTTGTGGAGATTAAGCAAGCTATTGCCCAGAGTCGCAGAGTGTGAACCCGTGAGTCGAGGAGGCACCGGGGCGAGAATTATCGAGTCCGTGGAATTTTTACCCCAAGACCCGCCGAGGCGGGGAATTGAACCCTGGTCCAGGACCGATCTCAGCTTCCGGGTCTGCTGCCTCTAACCCCTGAGCCACACTTCTCCAGAATAGGTTCTGACCCTTACAACAAAACCTTTTAGTGTGGAGCTATTTTTATCTAAATTGGAGATAGAGTTTATGTGCAAGGGGCAGGGTAATTTCATCAATTTGGAGTTTGAACCAAGGGTAAGTTTTATAATCTGTAAACTTCCTGGACAATGACCCCTTGCAATTAGTGATGGTTTGAACAGCCACAAAGTCCCAGAACATTTCCTTGAGGCCAGCTTTGGGCTGTGAATATATTTCATCTGGGAATAACCAAAACCTCTCCAATACAAGTTTCCTAAATAGTGTTTTCGCGCAGTCCAGCAATGGTATTTTTCGAGCCCATCCTGGTGACATGAGATCTCTTATGCCCACTCGTTATGGTTCAAGGGCTGGGGAAGACCATAACCGGAACCAATAAACCAGAATTCTGCACGTGACCTTCTGTGCTATTCCTCCAAGTGCCAGGTCCAAGAAAACCGGAATCATTAGCGTTATTGCAGAGAGCCTCAAAAGTGATCTTACAAACCTATTTTCAACAGTTGACATAGATTTTTTATTTGCACCCCACCCCCACATATCCTACCCTTGCAGGGCTGCCCCTAGAGCTGTAACATTATAATTCTCCAGGGCTGGAGTAAACCTCTCAGATACTGACTTTTGGTGAATTTGTGCTATGCTGGCTGTGTGATGGCTTACTAATGGAGTTGAAGGTCTCAATTGAGGTTTGACATTAACCTTATCCTGAAAAAGTTAAAGTGTTACACCTATTCAATTACATCTTTGTCCACATACATTCTAGCCTTATGAAATTTTTTCTTTGCAGGGCTGAATACCATACATTTTGTCTTTGAACTGTTCGGCTCAAGCCTGCACTCAATATAGAAAGAATTAAGGTTGTTCAGCAGCTGCTGAAGCCCCTGTGGAGATTTTGAGAGCAATAGGGTGTCATCTGCAAATAACAGTGCGGGCCCTCTTTGGACACTGACCTTTGACAAAACGCACCCATCTCTGTTCAAACAATCCACTACCCAAATATTGTACACAGAGAACAGGATTGGGGCAATGAGACAGCCCTGTATGCCTCCATATTTAATCTTAAATGGATCTGTCAGCTGTCCATGCTCCTCTCATCTAACTCGGGCACAGTTGTTTGAATGTAGCCGTATCAAAATGTCAAGCAGGTTTGCCCATTTCCTCCAAAGCCCTCCACAGCTTGTTTCTTGGAACCAGATCGAAAGCGGCTAACAGATTGACAAAGGCAACACACAATTTACCCTGTTGATTACTGACATTTTTCAGAAAATACGATTAAAATGAAAAAAGTGTTAAATCATGCTGACATTGCTTCTAAAACCAGCCTAGAAGTTTGATTAATTATTGGCTTGTAGCCAATCTTAGAGATGGACCAAGCCATCTATCAGGCCAATTGGTCTGTAATTTCCTGGGTCATTGCATTGCCCTTTCTCACATGTTGGGATAATTCCTGTTAATTTCCAGGATGAGGGGATCTCCATTCCAAGCAGAATTGAGTTTGATATTAGATTTATATATGGACCTTACACTTCCGATTGGGCCACATATAAATATATTTGGAATCTAGTCGGTCCCAGGGGCTCTAGGTGCGAGCAAGACTTGATAGACAGCAAGGTTTTGATTGAATCAATTTCTAATCAACTATCTTTACCTAGCTCAGAGTCTTGCAGACAGTCTTCTCAATAACCTCGTGGCTCTTCACTGCATGAATATATTTTACTAAAATGGGCTACACAATCCTATGGTTGGACAAAACATTCCACGTCTCTCTTAGTTCCCATGACACATTCTGAGGCTATTTTCCAGAACGATTTGGTGTCCTTGTCTATCATTGCACAGTCACATTCTCTCACATGGTGCTTTCTCACTGTCTTTAGCTTTAAGCAACTCCTTCCTGAACGCTGATCTTTGACTTCACAATTCAGTCCTACATTTTAATTTGACAGCCACTAATAATTCCGCTTTGGTGTCCCTGCATGCTTTATTATACCAAGCCACCTCCTTTGCATTTGTGGTACCAAAACATTTAACCTGACCTAAGAGTTCTCTAGCACCGGAACACTCTTCCTGAGTAGCGGTGCGCTCTACAAGTACCCCATTAACATTAATATTAACATTAATCTGTGAAAAAAGGATCTGATGGTTCTCTTGGAAGACTATGCTCAATGGGGAGGGCCTTTAGTTTTTCAAGTTCCACCTTAACCATCCTTACAGCTGAATCCAGAACCTTAGGATGTTTGGCCCACCAGCCCCATCAAATGCATTTATCATTGTTAGTACAGGAAACATCTCCAATATGCATACTGACTCTAATAGGCTGCTTCTCAACCATACTACCCGCTAAGGTCAAGCACAAGGCATTCATTGTGGTCACTATCCATTCTATTCATTATAACCATGTCCAACAAAAAGGGTCATAGACTTAGATCCACTAGATAAAGTAATCAATATTGCTGGAATAACACGGTCTGTTATAGATGATTCTACCTTCCTTATCTGACTGTGTCCTCCATTCACTGC
Source organism: Lissotriton helveticus (assembly GCF_964261635.1). Lineage (NCBI taxonomy): Eukaryota > Metazoa > Chordata > Amphibia > Caudata > Salamandridae > Lissotriton > Lissotriton helveticus. The sequence continues at coordinate 731,686,294 of NC_136059.1, read as the reverse complement.
TCTTAGATTGTAGTTAAGCATCAATGCTAATGCTTCAGTCCTCCACTGGTTATAATGATCAGAAGTCAAATCAAGGGGGGTTGCCACTATAGGTTCAAAGGTAGTGTTAAAGTCTCCAGTCACAATTAAGAAGCCATCAACAGTTAAGTGGGAGAAGATATTCATAACCACTTTTAGCACTAGGGTCTCATCGTTACGATGCTCCACCCGGTTATATATATTAAATATTTTGTGAGACGTCCCTGAGGGGAATGTTAAAACAATGGCCAATACATAGGTGAGTCAGTGCTAATTGGACTAATTTACACTGGTGCAAGGTCTTGACCCAGATCGCTAATCCCCCCCAAGGGTCTTCCTCTGTCTGGCTGAACCACAGTCATACAATAAGAAGTAAACCCATTCCGAAAGATAGGGGCAAAGCACAAAGTTTCATAGAGGAGGCAAACATTGTGGTCATCTACAAACTCTCCCCAGTCTGATTCTTGGAGCATATAACTGATCCCAGACACATTCCAGGATAAGTCTTTAATTTGATTGGATGAGCACACAATAAGTCTTTTAGGATCACCAATGCTGCATGCCCCAATGAACTTACTGCTGTCAGAGGCCTTTACATTGTACGCAAATGGAGTTAGCCTATCTGCTTTCATTATAGGACATGCAATACCATTTATATCTCCTGTCCCACTGTCTGATCCTCCAATCAAGGGGAGCAAGGTCACATTCTCGAATTCCATCGGTTTCCCAGTGTCGCTGCTTGGGTTTTAAGGGGTTCTAGGATAAATTAATTGTTCCCAGTCGATCAATTATAGTAGTCTTTCTTTGGCTGGATTTGAGTGTTAACATTAGCGATTGTATGTGCATCTATGGCCATTAAGCTATCCACCAGATATTTGTGTTTATTCAAAGGAGTCCTCTGGGGATGTAATTCTCTTGATACAATCTGTATGACTCCTGATGATTGAAAAACAGTGCTGAACCTCCCGAAAACAATATATGACCTTGCTTAGTAGGGAATCCTGGTCTTCTTTGACTCCGATCGGCAACTTTGGAACCTGTTTCAAAAGTACTGCAGCATGGTTTGTACGTGCCGGAGTTCGAGTATAAACTTGTGGATCATCCCCAGAGTTGGAGTGACTGAGGGCAATGAATATAGGTTGTATGGTTTCTCCAAAACCTCTAAGGGTTTACAAGGGATTAAATGTATTAAAGGAGGATGCTTACTTTGGGCCAAGGGTTGCAGTACAGTAGAACCTGTGGTTAGGGTTTCCATTTGTGGGAATCCTTTTGAGCACCTCCAGCTCCACCCAATATCCTCTCAACTTGTCTAGAAATATTTCGGTCTAGTACTTAACAAGCCTTTATCTCAAGATCTGCAATAACTTTCTTAAGAGTACAGAGTTCCTCCATTAGCCCATCAATAATATGCACTAAACTTTCTATTGCCCCCTAGACATCCTGTTGCTTCTAAGGGTACTTATTGATTACATTTACACCCCTGTCATCATTTGTCACTTTGTCAATGTACAAAGCAGAGAAACTTTTATGGCACTCAATAGCAGCACCACCCAGCTCAGGCAGCTTAGTCCCAGACCCAGTAATTAGGGCAGGGACCTTCTGAGGACTCTCAGGGCCATATTATCAAGAAAGGGCGATACATTATCGCCACTTATATTGGCAGGAAACTGCCGCTAAAGCGACGGTAATGGGCTTGATAATATGCCCTTGTGAATTCCCATAGAAGCCCAGGTTAACACCAGAACCTGGGCTTCTATGGGAATTCACAAGGGCATATTATCAAGCCCATTATCACAGCTTTAGCGGCAGTTTCCTGATGATAAAAGTGGCGATAATGTATCGCCCTTTCTTGATAATATGGCCCTTAGTTTGTAAGTCTCGCCTAGCACAAGCCATGGCTTTGGCTTTCTCAAAGATTGAGGGAATATGTTTACCACTTCTGCTTTATAGAGGACTGGTATACAATGGTAATGCAGCAGGTGCCAAGGGGGAGGTGGGGCTGAGGATGTCCTCACATTCTCATAGCAAGCTATCAATACTGTCCATCATACAATTGTCTCCTGCCTTTTTAAGTGTTTTTAGAGGCTTTGTGGAACCTGTTGCTCCCTTCAAAATAAAGGGATAGTAAGGTACCCCTCACCCCAAGAAGATCTAAAGGTATCAATGTATCAAGGTACCAACACTAGAGAAGACTCCAAACCCCCCTCTGACGTGCCATTGATAAAAGAAAAACCAGCAAAAGGTGTTTACTAATACTAACCCCTCCAAATAGGCAGTGGAACTGTAACTTTACTCAAGGAAAAAAGATCAAACATAATTACCATCAAACAATGGAGTCCATTAAAACCAGTACCTTACGTAAAATGTTAAAGAGGGGCCAGCCCATCCCAGCCTAGCCTCTTTTAGGTTCTGATGGGTGCAAACAGGCCTGCTCTTGACCCAGGCATGTCCAGCGAATGTCCTGCACTGCAGGAGATCCAACAGCAGCCATGGCCCATGCAGGTAAGAGTGGTAGGGCCCATGGAGGGGGGGGGATTTGGACAGACGATGACGAGGGGAAATGAATTATTTATTTAATTTTCCCTCATCATCATCTGTCGAAACCCCCCGCCCCACCGGGCCCCACCTCCCCTCCGCTCTTACCTGCATGGGCCGAGGCTGTCCAACAGGATTAAAAATCACTAGGGCTGAGGAAGTGTTAGGAGCATTTATTGACACCTCCTCTGGGGCAAGGGCAGATGGGCCTTGTAGTCCCTCAGGAAGCCCAGCAAGTTTTCAGGTGTCTTGCACTGTGGGAGATCAATGGGCTTAAAAAGTATTAGGGCTGTGGGTGTGTCAAGGTCATTTGTTGGCACCACCTATGGCACAAGGGCAGATGGACCTTGTTGTCTCCCAACAAGTTCTCTAGTGTCCCACACTGTGGGAAATCCAAAGCATTTAAAATGAGCAAGGGCCATGGGCGTGTCAAGAGCATTCCTTGCTGCCTCCTCTGGGTCAAGGGCAGATGGGCCTTGTATTCCCCCAGCAAGCCCAGCAAGTTCTTGGACATCGGGATTCCTGCCCTACAGGAAATGCCAGTGATGACCTGCAGAAGAAACACTGATCACAGTGAAAAGAGAAGCACTGATATTGCTACCTTAATTATAGTGATCAGTACGATATGCTCCTGGAACAAGAAGGGGTTTAGGTATATGTAAAAGTTCCTTTGGGGATTTGATACAGTATTCTAAATGTCAGTTGCTCTTAGAAATGTTTTCATTACTCCATTACCATAGGTATACATTAAAAAGAGACACCTCAAAACTCATGTAAGAACTCCCTAATTTATAGGGAACAATACTGGATATTTCACGTCGAAACCGAGACCAAAGGGCTGAATGATGGAATCCAGTGGAGTAAGTTTCAAACACATTAATCTGTAACTGATTACTCACACTCACCATGGCTCCCGACCTAATACCTTATGACTATTGAGTCTAGGGATGATGTCCTACTAATGACATCATTTTTCAATATGTTGTTTTCTGGTCCTGTGTTAAGGGTCCCTCACTGAGACATTGTTTGACTTTTTGGCCCATTCCTAGTCAAAATGCACAACTATTGGCACCATGTACACATACTTTAAGGTGTGAGCTTAGCCAACTAACAACAACTTCTTCAGAAATATTGCCAGGGATTTTGAGTACATCCTCGTTATTTGACACATTATGTACAGAGGATCAATTCAGCTCCCTTATTACTGACCTTTACACTTGCTCCTCAATAGAGAGGGTGATATTGCCAGCCACTATTTAATGGCTTTTTCCTTTGGCCTCTGTTCCGTGGGTTCCCTTTTGTTACATAGGGGCCCACATTGCCTTCACTTTCATGGCACCCAGTATGGCATGTCTTCTATTAGAGCCCATGTGACATGCTTACATTGATTCCGTGCACCTCCTTGGAATCATGAGACCCTACCATGACTAATGCGGATTATGTTTGGCCAGCTGTACTTTTGCGGTTACCATACACGTTTTATTTTTACTTCTTTTCCCCCTTTCCATTAGTGAGTATAGATGAGGCAATAGTTGGGAAAGATGTTCAAATATGGCACCTTTATATGCGTTTATATGCCCAGAACTTAAGGTCTAGTGTCTCTTGTCTATGTTTCTAGCATGTATCTCCTGACCAGCCCCTAGACACATTTGGGAAACACTGAAATAGATGTGCCCACCTCATCGGGTCATCTCTGGGCTTACCACTGGCGTAATGAACTTGAGGGGCCCGCCTGCAAGGTATGAAGAGGGGCCCCCTCCGGACTCATTAAGGAGCTCTCCGTGCAGAGTACTGTGCTGAGGGAGCTCCCTGGAACTTGGGAACCACCCGCACTGCGGGGGCTGCAGGGGCCTGTGTTACGCCAGAGGGGCTTACCGAAGGGGGTAGGTTGCCGGCACTGAACCGAGCATACCAACTAAGTTCCTTTAACTAAGCTGACCCAGGGCTCCTGCACCAACTCGTGACGACTCGTCTTTTTCATGTTTTTCATCCTCTTGTTACATACACTTACTGCCTACCATTCAGTTAACATCCGTATCACCTAAGGGGTCTGATCTTGATGATCTCAAGGTGAGGTTACCGTTGTGGATTTGCCACCTGTGACCAACAATTTTACCATTTGTTCTGGGGTAATTTGTATTGTATACAACTGCATGACTTTGGTCATTCATTTGGGTGGTTCCATTTTTACGCTGCCAATCTATAGCATGATATGATAACCATGATGATTCTTGTCTGTTATGTGTAATGTGCTGTGTTTGTCTGATAGTGTTCATAATTCGTGAGAGACAACCTACACACCACTGTGCAAAATACGTACTTTTTATCATTTCAGGTTGACTACTATTATGGCCTGTGTCCAGCTGCACTCCGTTGTAGTTGGCATGAACTTTTGACTTTGTCCTGGTCTGGTGCAACCCCCTCACCCAAATAAGCACTTTTTTGCTTTAATGTGCTATTTTACAGCATATTCCTTAACAATTCATATCTCAAGTTCTGGTTATTGGATTTTTATTGTTTCGGTCATGTTTTATTTCTAAAATTAAGTTCTATTTTTCTAAACTGGAGTGAAGTCTGTTTGTGGAGTTTTTACTGTGTTACTGTCTGAAGTGTTGCAAAACACTTTACACATTGCCTCTTAGGTTAAGCCTGGCTCCTCTGTGCCAAGCTACCAGCGGGAGAGCGCAGGATAAATCAGGGTGTTTTGTGATGTACCCTGACTATGATTGTGGTTCCTGCTTGGACAGGGTACTTCCCAAGGTGCATAGTTCCATGATACAGCAATGCCAGGATTGGTCCCCATCCTGCACCCACCCTCTAAAACCTGTTACATTATCACTGCATATGCTATGCTGACACATATTAAAATACAATCACTGTTTTGTCAATATTCGTTATACTCTCACTATAGCTTTTTTCTGACACCAATATAAACTGTCTTTTAACCATCTCTATTAATGGGAGCTTCTCTGGTGACCATTTAATTATGCTGAAATGCCACAGTGACAATTGAAAACGGAGCGCTAGAAGATATTATTTGTAACCGTAAGGGGACAGCTTTCTGTAGGTTTTATTTAGAAAGACATTTTTGTGCATTAAAGTAGGCATTAACACATTTCTCTTTCAAAATAACAGATTGGTATTTTTTTGCAGCATATTATTCTTAGAGAATGAGCTAAGAAAGTATATGTGTTAATTCCATTAAAAACGGCATCCCCCCACCAGGTAACTTTCACTCAGTTCCTCTCAGGAGACAGACTGACCCCTGGCCGCATCTAATGTAGGCCTGGGCAGAATTTCAATTACTACAGGAGTATTCAGAGTAACTTTGGTTATTCCACGTTACTTTTTGCTGCAGAATTACTGTCAATTGTGTTAATACGCCGCCTTGTGTAATTAGGAGTAATTCTGGGGGGAGACATCCTACCAATAGAGCACGTTCAGCAAGTGCAAACAGGTTTTTGAGATCGCTATTCGTATTCTGCTGCATTTGGTGCTGTTTCTTAGCGCAAAATGCATCCTTGCATCCATTTTGGAAGAGAGGGTGTGGTTTTTTGCAAGATAATATTATTAAATGTCAGTAGTTTATTTATGCTTTTTTATATAGCGCGGACTTTACCTGAAGGCGTCAGAGCGCTTCATAATAGTAAATTGGCAAAAATTCTACCCCAAGAGCACATTGAGTGAGCACGTGTGGCTGCTTGCACTCGCTATTTGTGCTTTTTTGCATTTTGCCCTATTTCAAAATGCATCCCCACATCCATTTAGGATGCAAGGGGGCATTATTGTGCCACGAAATAGAGCTAAACGCAGAATTACTCTACTTGCATAATCCAAGCGTAATCTTGTGGGTAATTCTGCGTGATTACGCTATACGGCATAATACGAGTTATGCCCACCCCTAGACTAATGCACGTGTTTCTAAGCAGCTTCGGAACATAGGCGCTCATATACATATCCATTAACTTGCACCTGCTACAAGGTGGAGTCAAATAGACTACGTAAATAGACTACGTAAGAAGGATACTGGTATTATTTCTTCACTGCAAGTGAATTTGTGCTGCCAGAATCAAACTCAAGTCGGTGGCACAATGTTATGACCGAGTCACATTGAGTGGATATTTTTGTTATTGTCCCTTATGTCTCTTATGAAATTAGTTGTTTCTTGTATAGGAAGGTCTGTTCTGATTGAAATGCTCTATTTATGTAATAGACAAAACAGTGAAGTTGACCCTGCATAATATGTTACAACCCTGAACTGGACAGCAGCTTTCCCAAAGACATCAGTCAATTTACAGCCTTTATTTAATTTTAGAGACCTTAATAGCAGGATCTTGGTCTAAATGATGAATTAGACCAGCTAGTAGAGAGGTTTGATAAAAACTCTATTCTCCAGAGGGGCCATTAAGGGATGGGAATAATTCCAGAGTTAAAATGAAATTCCTATTTAATTGCATTCTTATTTCCCAAGGCAAATGTAAAATGTTTGCCAGTATTATTTTTGTAACTGGGCATGGACTAGGATTCTTTTTCATTCACTGTTGTTCATCACGGTGTTCCTATCCTGTTGTCTTGAATCTTGTAAAGACAGCACTTTCCTGTGATGGTAGTTTAATTTTAGATTATCAATCCACATTTGTAAAGCGCACAATCACCCGTAAGGGTCTCTAGGCGCTGGGGGCCGTCGGGAAGATTAAGCGAGCTATTGCCCAGATTCACATGGTGCTGGGCTAACCTGCCGCCGGAGCCGGGGATCGAACCGTGATCCCCAGATTCCAACGTCAGTCGCCCTGGCCGCGGCGCCACACCTCTCCCTTATATTTACTTTAAAGCACAGGGAACCACTTTAAATTACAGTCAAATAAATATCAAGTGCATGTCACTGAAAATCATGCACAAGTGCTGCATTATGGACTCACGAGAATCCAGGTAGTCCAATGGCCACCCACGCTGCTTTTGTTCTGCCCCTCCTCAAAGTTTAGAATCACACACTGCCCTTATAAAATATGCAAACTACACAGTGACTGTTATCATACAGGAAAATTCACAGTGTCTCTGCCACATACCTCAATTATTTTATTGTATGTATCATAGACAACTGATAAATTACCGAAGGGTGGCAAGGGGACTGCTAATTAGACTCCTGGTACATGCAGGTCTATTTTTTCAATTAAAAGTTGAATGTTCATTTCTGTGTCTTTAACTTAAGTTAAACAAAATCTACTAGGCCTTCCTAGTTTAGCGTAGATAGCTGAAGACAACAGGTTTTTAAAATTGAAATGCAAATGTTTTTCTTTCTACAGCACCTTTCTTGTCTTAACATAGCCCTAATACTTTTTGTTTTGTGGTGAAGCATCATGTACTGGAAGTATCCTGTTCTTCGAAAGGATGCCATTCTGGAGATGATCTAATAAATGATGCAAATTGAGAATGTTGATATTGCCTGCTAGTCCACCTGTCCTATTCATTATTTAATCGTTTTTTGATTAATAGATCAATCTCATTCCACCTTTTATGTGGTTGAAAGGCAATACTTGCTTATTAATTTTTGGGCGCATTTTGAAGTGAACTTTCTTTATTTAACACGATCTTTAGATTGTTGATTGGTTTCTGCCATGCATTATTTATTAGTACAGTCTATGGTGCTACTTCACACCATGCAAAGAAGGGCCATATGCATGAACGCATTTTCCCATAGACACAGAATGGGCAAAACCCTTTGATGCATCTGGCACTTGGTTGTCTATTCCTCAAGAACTATAAAATGTGTTTCTTTCGGGGTGCGTGCCAAACCTTTTCTTGATTTCTCAACAGGCAGACTTCATGTTGGTCCTCGTGCTTACTCTATAGGTAGACATTTCTCTCGACGTGTTGTAAATAATAATGCTGACTTGAAAGACCTTTGTGGTTTGGCATTTGATCTTGTCTTGTGTAATTTTCATTTATTTACCTTGGGCCGTCGTCCTTTGCTACTCATATGGCCAGTCAGCCTCTTTGATAATTTAGCAGTACAAAGCGCTGACACCGCTAATGAAATGAAAAATGTTCATAAAAGTTCTCATGCTCGGCAATTGTATGAGCCCTCTGTACTCATGTGCAAAGATTTTGCACAGATGCGCAGAATTATTTATGGAGTGGAAGAGGGGAGGACATATATTCCCATTTGTACCTAAAAACATATTTGTAAAAGCACGTCTCCACTACAGGTTAAAATGGCCTACTTTTAAGAATGTTACGTGGAACTAACTTCAAATTAACCTGAGTTCCTATATAATTTGTTAATGGTGCCTTTCAGCTAGTTGTCGACCAGATCGACAGGGTCAGTGGCTAGGTGTGCGTAAATGCAGTAAGAGTGACAGCAATCATAGCAGCTGTGTTATGTGTGCACCAGACTTAGAGGGTCGAAGACCGATGGTAAAGACCTACACACCCACAGCTTAGGCAGAAAGCTTGCATACCTCACTCCAGGATGACTGCTCGCACTTTATCTAACCTGTAGATGGTAGTCCTGCTTTAAGAATGGCAGGATGGCAGACATTTAATGGAATTATATATGTCACCTAAAGATCTTGCTCACCCTTTTCTCCCCTCAGCATCCTTCTAGTCCATACCTTTCCTGTGAAAGTGCAACTATGGACCAGACAGAGGGAGATAGTAGGTTAAGGGAAGAGATAAACCACAGCAAGTCTAACACATTTTCCATTAAGTGGGTGTGTCCCTAGAATTTAGTAAAATCGTAAAAGGGCTCCATACCTTAGATGCACACCGCACTGAAGAGACGTTGTGGAGAACTAGATCTAACTGAATCATGCCCAGCGTTTTTTCACACCTCCAACTGAACCTTTTCTTGGCCATTTTAATAACTGCTCAGTGTTACAATGTTGCAACGGCAGGATACTCATTTTATAGAGCTTGGACGAAAAGCGGAGTCATCCCACCAGGATTTAAGCCTTTGATATGCCCCATAGAGGACATTGGCTTGCTTTTCCATGCCGCAGATTTAAATAGTGCCGAAATATTTGGTAGATGAAAGGAGGTGTCTGCAACTCCTCAAAGACAGAGGAAGGCAAAAAACGGACCCACCACTAGTGACAGTATGTAATTGCAAGTGAAATGGTGGAGATGTACTCCCTCTCATGAATCCAGGTTTGAGCCATCAGGGACTCCTTTTACCAAGACTCCCATAACTACCCAGTTGCCGAAGTCTGGGCATCACACTTAAGACTCAGTCGGAGGGGAACATTATGTGAAGAGAGCGAACATTAGGTCTATCTTCTCAGGTCAGACAAGGGTGTCTGGGATGTCTCCATTTCCTGCAAGCTTTGCCCTTTTGTGGCCATACACCATCACCAATGGATTGATGCGTGTGTGTTTTCATACCTACATGACCTATCACACCAAGGAAATTTAAATCCATCATGACAGGGTAGGTGTATGGTTATAGTTTGAATTCTGGAGTCTTTATTTTTGTCAATGACACACAGGTTAAAAGTCCTGTCTTACATGTTAGCGCACACACATTTCCCCAATATATTTGGAGGTTTTCCTATATGGTTATATGTCAATGGTGCAAAATCTATAATAAAACACATTGAAATCCTTATTTTAGGTGCAATGCCTATATGGAAAACAGGGCCCAGTGAGAAGACATAATTTATTCAGAAACACACAGTGACCCTCATTCCATGTAAGCAGGTCCTCATGATTTGGGGTTCAGCAAGTAATGTACACATTTTTGTGCAAACTGTGCCAGGTACTACTTTGAGTAGGGAAAAATGGCAACATTGCAGGCGTCCTTTGCAATGCTTTGACATAAGGCAGTGCTGCATGCCTTCCTGATGAGCTGCCATACGGGAAAATGAAAGAAATGTGGCTTATCTATCAGATACAGAACATTCCGCTCCTCTTTCCACGTGCAGGCGCTCAATTGGTTTGCTATACAACACTGTAGGTACCCTTGCACCATGGTGCAAAGGTGTGTGCTTTCTAGGGATGATCATTCTTGCACAGCAAGGAACACCTTCTTGCACAAAAACAATCAATGGAGTTGATTTACTCCTTCTAGTGTGCTGCATTCTGCAGCACACATAGAAAGAGGAAAATAAAAGAAGAAATCATGTTATTTCTCCACGTTTCGCCTCCCTTACACTTCCCCTACACCTGTTGTAATCTAGGAATGTGCCAAATTCCATGGGTGTTTCATGAGAACAACCTTCATAATGTCTATGGCATGCTTACCCATCGTAGTGAATCTATGACATAATATCGAAACACACATTATCGTAGTACAAAATTATCGACACAAAAATATCGACATCAAATATATCGTCATCCTATACTTATTTAATCACATACACAAATATCGAAATTAAAATATCGCAATACATAAACATCGATATCAATTATATCGACCCCATATATATCGCAATATTTAAATATCGATAATTAAAATTTATAAACAGTACGTTAAAAATATCGAGAGAAAAAATATCGGCTACAATAATATCGTTATTTAAGCAATATCGAACAATTTTATTATTATTCTATAACACTTTTAAACATTAGAAAAATACTATTAGCACTACAATTCACATTTTATAACAATTTATAAATACATAAATTTTCACATTTAAAAATTAATGATTTACACATGTATAAATTATTTCTTTAACATATTATATAAAGGTATGTATGCTCAACATTAATTAGCGTTTACCATATATGGTAATTAATTACACCAACAGTTTTTCAAAAATACAAACCAACGAATCAAAACAGTACAAACATAAACTCACCAATAGCTAACTAATTACTAACTCCAAAACACTATATAAACAATTACATCCAACAAACAAATTACCTGAGAAAAGTAGAAGACAGGAAAGAATACTGTGGATACATTTGACGACGCCTACAAGAAAACTAAGATTCAACCTACCATTAAGAGGATTGAAAGTAAGTAACAAAATGTAACTTAATTAAAGGAACTGCTAAAATTACACATTTAGTAAAAAGGACAAATTACTCATACATATGTATTGTATATTATCTCCTACCACTACAGAAAACTTCACTACTAAAGAACAGAAAAAACTAAGAAGAAAACTACGAAACTACTAACAAAGTAATCATTTTATATTTTTTCTCGAACAACATGAATTAATTGAAGCTTTAACATTAAAACAGCAAACAGACCTGCTTCCAAAAATATGTTTCTAAATATGGATTTTAATGAATATTTTTTTTTTTACAGATAAAGACATCAAAGAAAATACAGGCCACAACTGAAAATTGAACAGATTGCCTTACACCTACAACAGCATTAAAACTCTGCATAACAAGCAACTAATACAAAGTAAGTCAATTAAATGATGTGACAAACTGTAACTCCTAATGAATGAAAAATTGCTAACATATTGTAATAATTTATGCATATATCCTTCTTTTTTTCTAGCACCACTACAACATCCACTACCAACAAATATCAAAGAACAGAATTCAACAAACAAAGATACAACTACCAAAGTAAGTATATCCAAACACTTTTCAAAAAGATAAAATAAGTAAAAGCTTTAACTTATAGCAAAACATGTAAAAGCTACCCAAAAAAATATAACTAAACAATTAACACAAATAAATGTTTTTTTTCAAGCAAAGAAACACCAGAAAAGACAGACCACAAGGAAAAGAGTAAAGAACATCAAAATCACAGACTAAACTTCAACCAAAGGTAAGCATGCACAATATAAATATTTATAATTCCCACTTAAAATACATATAACTATAACTATAATAACTATACCATATATTTCTAATAGATTTAAAAAGGAGAAAATGACAGAAGGAGCTGAATGTGTTACCAGTCAAAAAGGGAAACTATTACTCTGCTACATGGGTTATACTTATACCCAAGAGAAACAATTTGGGATGAAAGTAAATTGGAAATGTTGCAAATATTACTCTAACAAATGTTATGGAAGAGCAACAACTAGAGAAGCAACTGTCCTTTACACCAGGGAACACAACCACCCTCCAAATGTAACAGAAATAGAAGTCAGAACAGCATTAGAAAACATTAAAGAAGCTAGTGAATGTTCCCAAAAACCTACAAGCCTAATTTTAAAAGAACAAATTCCACAAATCCCAAAAACAGCCACTACCCAAATGCCTAATATAATTTCTCTCAAAAGAACAATATCACGTACCAAAAAAGCAACTACTACTACCACTCCACCTCCTAAAACATATAGTGATATAAATTTAACTCATGACCAAACTATAACTTTAAACAAAATACCTTTTATAATTTGCGACAATAAAAACAATGAGAAAAGAATAATAATCTTTGGTACTGCTATAAATTTAATAAAACTCCAACAATGCCAATTTTGGATGATGGACGGTACTTTTAACTTCTGTCCCAGACCTTTCTACCAACTTTACACAATACATGGCTTATATCAAAACTACAGAAAACTTCACTACTAAAGAACAGAAAAAACTAAGAAGAAAACTACGAAACTACTAACAATATCAAAACTGTAACATACCTCTACTATATGCACTGCTTCCAAATAAAACTAATTCAACATATATGGATTTATTAAACATTATCAAACAAAAAACAAATGACTATTCCCCTGAAAAAATTATACTGGATTTTGAACAAGCAATGCTCTCAGCTATTTTAAAAATACACCCCCATACCTGTATCCAAGGCTGCTATTATCATTTTAATCAGTGTCTTTGGAGGCATTTACAAAAAACTACTCTAAGCATAGAATATGCTACAAGCTCATCTTTTGCATATCAAATAAAAAAACTGATAGCACTAGCTTACGTCCCTGAAACAGATGTGGCCGAACACTACAACCTTTTAATAGACAGCCAATTTTACAAACAAAATGAAGCAAAGTTAACTCCTCTCTTAGACTACTTTGAGGACACTTGGATAGGTAGACTCCATAGATCTGGCCACAGGAGAAATCCTAAATTCTTAATACCCTGGTGGAATGTTTACAGAAGCACCTTAAATGGAGAATCTAAAACAAACAACGCAGTTGAAGGTTGGCACAATGCCTTCCTCCAATCAACAGGCCGAACTAAACCAACATTAGAAAAATTCATTACATGCCTCCAAAAAGAGCAAAGTTATCAGGAATTCAGAATGGAGCAATCCATTACTGAACTAACTCCAAAAACATCCAAACAAACAAAACAAATGCACAAATACCTAGAGCAACAAGTAAAGCTGTACCCTAGCACAACAGGCATGGAATACCTCAATATAATAGCCAAAACACTACTGTAAACTACTCTAAGCCACAAACAATCTCAATAGAAAAATGTTCTAATACAATAATATTACATTCATATAATTTATCTCGAAAAAAATTAATGTATGGAATATATATTATATAATTAAATATATATACACACATTAATTATGTTTGAATATAAATAAAACTAAACAATATTCATTAAAACATTACCCACCCACAATTATAAAAATGTAAAAAAACTTACCAAAGATATTCCAAATGATGTAGAATCCATTTCCACCAAAATAATCCAGTTTCGAATACCAGTTACCCCAAAAAAAATGAAAAAATACAACTGTCCCAAAATAGATAAATCCATTCCACGAAGCTCTTTCGAAATACCATAAAAAACCCGAAAAATGTAGAAAAAACGCTCCAGGAAAGCCGAAAAATTTGAAGAAGTGTCTACAAACTATTAGTTAATAAAACTAACGAACACTTCTCCCCAAAAAAAAACGCTTCCTTCGGACATCAGGAACTCCTGCAAGTGAAAGACATAAAAGAAATATTCCCACCCACATAAAATAACACATACACTCCTACTAAAAGTAATAGCAACATAATATTTCGAATAATAAACTTAAACATCGAAACACTAACTCTACACACAAGGCAATACAACACTAAAAAGTACGTTAAATGTACATCCGCAAACACAACATATCATAATCGCCAATACAACACATTTACTTCTAAAAACATTAAATACGACCAAACTACTCTCAAAATTAATTCAAAACACAGTTAAAACATATTAAATAAACCTTACCTTCAGAGACGTGAAGTGTTTCCCAACCGCTAGCTGAACTTCCTCAAAATGACACAAAACGACCTAAAGCGGTTACAAAATAAAGGACCCAAAACTAAAGAAAATGATAGAAATTACACACTTATTATTTAATGCAAGCAAAGTATTTGTTAATTTAATAAACCAAGGAATACTATGAAAAAATAGTAATTTTTTATTTGTATTAAATTACTTAGAAAAATGTACACAATTTGTAAAATTATAAAAATATATATTATAACATACATAATATTTATTATTATAATTGTAAAAATGTTGAAATGGTGTAAAAAAAATTAACAAAATGTTTAAAAAAATGTATAAAAATAAATCTATTCTACAATATTTTCTTCAATTAAAATGTTTGTTACAAAATGTAATATTAATATATTTATATTAATATAAATGCTAAACTATTGTTTACTAACAACATGTATTTGAATATATACATTGTATATGTATTTTTCAAACAGTATATTTTATTTGGATGTATGACGTTACAACTCATACGTTTAGAATGCATACCATTACAACAACATTTTTACAATGCAAAAACTATTACAACGCATGTATTTACAACGCATGTTTTTACAACGCAGATACCTTTACAACGCATACCATTACAACGTAAGTATTGGTAAGTATATATTAATTTTGTTAATTTAAATTAATAGAAAATAATATGATTTAATTAAATGTAATATAATTTAATGTAATTTAATATCATTTAATTAATTTAATTTAAATTTTAATAATTAAAAATAATATAATTTAATTTAATTTAATGTAATTTAATTTCATTTAATTAAATTAATTTAAATTTAAATTTATTTTAACCCTGTACCCCTGTACCCCAAAAACCCAAAACTGACCCTGAACCCTAAAAATACCCTTTTACCCAAAAACCCAAAACTGACCCTGAACCCTAAAAATACCCCTTTACCCAAAAACCCAAAACTGACCCTGAACCCTAAAAATACCCCTTTACCCAAAAACCCAAAACTGACCCTGAACCCAAAAAATACCCCTTTACCCAAAAACTGAAAACTGACCCTGAACCCTAAAAATACCCCTTTATCCAAAAACTGAAAACTGACCCTGAACACTAAAAATACCCCTTTACCCAAAAACCCAAAACTGACCCTGAACCCGAAAAATACCTTTTTACCCAAAAACTGAAAACTGACCCTGAACCCTAAAAATACCCCTTTACCCAAAAACTGAAAACTGACCCTGAACCCTAAAAATACCCCTTTACCCAAAAACTGAAAACTGACCCTGAACCCTAAATATACCCTTTTACCCAAAAACTGAAAACTGACCCTGAACCCCAAAAATACCCCTTTACCCAAAAACCCAAAACTAACCCTGAACCCTAAAAATACCCTTTTACCCAAAAACTGAAAACTGACCATGAACCCTAAAAATACCCCTTTACCCAAAAACTGAAAACTGACCCTGAACCCTAAAAATACCCCTTTACCCAAAAACTGAAAACTGACCCTGAACCCTAAAAATACCCTTTTACCCAAAAACCCAACACTGACCCTGAACCCTAAAAATACCCCTTTACCCAAAAAACCAAAACTGACCCTGAACCCTAAAAATACCCCTTTACCCAAAAACTGAAAACTGACCCTGAACCCTAAAAATACCCTTTTACCCAAAAACCCAACACTGACCCTGAACCCTAAAAATACCCCTTTACCCAAAAACCCAAAAACTAACCCTGAACCCTAAAAATACCCCTTTACCCAAAAACCCAAAACTGACCCTGAACCCTAAAAATACCCTTTTACCCAAAAACTGCAAACTGACCCTGAACCCTAAAAATACCCCTTTACCCAAAAACTGAAAACTGACCCTGAACCCTAAAAATACCCCTTTACCCAAAAACTGAAAACTGACCCTGAACCCTAAAAATACCCTTTTACCCAAAAACCCAACACTGACCCTGAACCCTAAAAATACCCCTTTACCCAAAAAACCAAAACTGACCCTGAACCCTAAAAATACCCCTTTACCCCAAAACTGAAAACTGACCCTGGACCCTTAAAAATATCCCTTAAAAAAAAAAAAAAACATATAAAATTTAAAATATAAATATATACTTACCAAACTTACCAATACTTACGTTGTAATGGTATGCGTTATAAAGGTACCTGCGTTGTAAAAAAATGCGTTGTAAATACATGCGTTGTAATAGTTTTTGCGTTGTAAAAATTTCGTTGTAATGGTAGTGCGTTGTAAAAGTTGCGTTGTAATGGTTGTTTCCCATTTTATTTACTTCTAACAATACTTATGTTTATTAAATATGTACTCTTTGAATTAAGTAATATTACCAATATTGTTTGAAATGTTTAATAAAATTTACACAAATTCCACAAATATATTATTAAATATAAATGTAAAAAATATATGTTATACTAATGTTTATTGTTGTTCTTACTCATGTTAATAAAAAATTTAATTTGTTCCAAAAAAAATACTGTATTTAATATTTTACTTCACTAAAATATTTATTTAATGACATTTCAATCTACATAACTTTACTATTCCCACTCCAGTCTACATTAATTTGGTGTAGGTGCTGGACACTAATTAAATATAATTTACTATTCCCACTCCAGTCACCATTAATTTGGGGTAGGTGCTGGACACTAATTAAATATAATTTAATTTTCTCACTCCAGTCTACATTAATTAGAGATAGATGGTGGACACTAATTATATATAATTTACTATTCCTACTCCATTCTACATTAATTAGGAATACTTTAGCACACTATTTACATATACTTTTAAATTCCCACTCCAAGGTACATAAAATGCATGTATATATATGTTTAGTTAAATAAAAATACATACCTTAAACACTATATACAATAATAATGTTTAAAAAATAATCTTTTCTAATTAATCATTTTTATTTTCACTATTCAAATGTAGTATAATATACAAAACTGTACAGCACTATAGATTGTTAACAATTTTACTCACTCCATACACTCAACAAACAAATATACTTATTCCGAATGTGTAAATATCAAATAAATGTAAAAAAATATTCCGATTATTTATATAAAATAAATTGTTAAACATATTTTAAAGTAGAACAATATTGTAACATGTTATAGAAAAAATTTCGCAATTTATTTTAAAATTTTAGCGAAATTCGAAATTTAAAATTTGTATTTAATGTACATATTGGTTTTATAAATGTTTTGACATATTTTAACAAAAATTTTTAAAATATATATTTTTAAATTATAAAATATATATATATTTTTTTTACATTTTCCCAATAAATTTAAAATTTAAAACACTTTTTTTATGTAGAATTATTTAACCATTTTAAATTTTTTCTCTTATTTAAATATATTTATTTATAAACATTTTTTATATTATATTATTTTTAAATAATTATTATAAAATAACATCTATTTCAAATATCAAATTTCGAAAAAAATATATTTGAAAACATATTTTTAAAATTTTGAATAATTTTAAAAAATATTAAATTTTTAATTGTAATTTTTTTTTTTATTTATTATTTATTTTTCAATTAAATAAAAAAAAAGTAATTTTTTTTTAAAACACTCCCCACCCTTATCCCCTATAAACCCAACATCCCGCTCCTAAATTTATATATCAATTAATTAATTTTTATATAAAATTTATATTTAATTTTTTTTATTTTATATATTTTCTAATTAAAATAAAAAATCTGCAATTTAATATTTATAATATATACATTTTTAATACACTCCCCACCCTTATCCCCTATTAACCCAACATCCCGCTCCTAAATTTATATATGTTTTATTTTTTTTATTTATTATATTTTATAGGTACACATTACTATTAATAAATTGTAAATATTATTAATTATTACACAACAATAACACATATTACTACATAATTATTACTATATATTTTATTTGGATATTTTTACTATTTATCGATATTTCTTTACAACGATATTTTTACTTAGATATTTTTGTTATCGATATTTCAGCACACATACTTATTACGATATTTTTGTAATCGATATTTGTGATTCCGATATTTTTCATCATCGATATTTAAACTTCGATATTATGTCACTTCGATATTAAAAGTTCGATATTATGTCTGCGTACCATCGTAGTATGAGGCAACGCAGCAACTATCATTGCATTGCCTCACTCCATCACTACAAAGCCATGAAAAGCCATGCAGGGCGGCTTTACGTGGCCTTGTACATATGGCTAAAACCCTATGCGCCAATGGAATGTCACAAAAAGTGACGTTCTGGCAGTGCAAAGGGCTTGTAAATGAGCGCCTACATGTATTGCTTTTTGAAATGGGGAAACACAATACATTACTGCACTACCCCTTATTCTAAGGGTACACACTCAGTTGTATTGGCTTCTACTGGATGCAGTATTATCACACCAAATACCATGGGCACATGAAACGAGGACCAATGTGCCCTAGTCAGGAAACCATAAATAGGTTTTGATTCTTCTAGTTGCACAGCTTTCCACCAGACCACAACGCTTCTCATATATAATATCAAAGGCATTGAGGAGCAATAACTGCAACAATCAGATCACTTTACATTTTCAAAGAAATCATTTAAATTGTTCTGCACCCTATTCAAATGTGCAGACATGCCTGCTGCGAAAACAGCAGAGTTCACGTAATAAAATAATCCCAGAGTGAACATTTGACTGCACCTGACACCAAGCATGAAAAGTCTCTGGAAAAAGTTCAATAAGTAAATGAACCTACACAGCTCATGGACATGAATATGAAACTGTCATCTGAATAAACGCATTTACTGTAGGAATTGATTATGCAGCTGGAGCAGCAATTACTGTGCAAAGAGGATTAACAATGCAATCTCATGCTCTTTGACTCAGACTCAGTGCAAATATGAGATCATTGGCAAAGTCCAAAGTAACTTATTTAATTTTGAACTTAAATATAGTAATGAAAATGCCTGTCGAACTGTGTCTTCAATACATGACTTGAAATGATATAAGGGATAAAGTACCCCTATCGTGCATTATAAGGATATTTCAAGTCACCGAGGTGTTGAGGTGACTTGCAATATCCTTATCATGTATGTTAGGGTGTACATTATCCCATATAACACATGATCATACCATCACCTTTCACACAAACCACTTAAAAACCGAGTGCGTTGCTCTTTCATAGAAAGGAGAAAGCATCTTTGCAAACATGAAGAATGAAAATAAAACCTCTCCTGCAAATTTAAACACCTCCAGAACCATGTTGCAGACAGATATTAGAAACAGTTCAAAAAGAGTAGGAACATGTAGAAAGATTTTAGTTTTTCTCTAAGAAATGCAAAAATAAACAAATTCTCTACTTGTCATTGTAAGCTATTAAAAGAAAGAAAAACAATGCTCCCTTTGCTACTTTAAACTTCTTATGCTCTGTGACCTGACCTGCCTTTCACCTGGCTGCTGGCTCTGGCAGCAGGCATTTTGAGGTCAGAATTCGACTGTAAAAACCCTATAATAGTTCAGTTCTGAGCTGGCTTGTTTTGCTACAGGTCTCTGAATATAAGGAAATTAGTGACTGCCATTCAAACAGGGATTGCAAAATCCCATTTGTTTACCTGTCTCGCAATTTCTTTGTTTCTAGTGTGACACATACCACAACCTGGCCATGTAGAAAGCATCAAACATCATCAGCAAGCAGAGCTCTGGGGTGAATTTTACACCAGTGAAAAGGCCTAAGGACTCTTCATTAGAACAGGCCTGAATTGGTCGTTTGTTATTGTCTCAAGCCGAATACCATAAGTGGTCAATGTAAGAGTGTTCAGCAAGGTCAGGAGTCAGCAATGAAAACTACAAGAGTAAGTCACACACTAATCTTTGTCAGTCATCCCATAAAATGTGATATCATTCACATAACAGTATTTAACTTTTTAATGAATTTATTTTTCATTTAAACGTTCTAACATTTCCATTTATACTAATAATTACCGTTCTGGCCTGGGTCATATTTTGATACTAGCTTGAACAGTGCTTAATTTGTAAAAGGGTGAATGCCTATTCCCCAAGCATCTACTTAGAAGCCCCTGTGCGATGCATTCAAATGTCGTGTGCTGAGAATACCAAGGGGCATATTATCAAAGACAGAGTTAAAATTATCGCCGGTTTAGCGGCAGAAAACTGCAGCTAAAGCGGCGATAATGGGCATGATAATATGCACTGGAGAATTCTGATAGAAGCCCATGTTCTCACCAGACATGGGCTTCTATGGCAATTCACAAGGTCATATTATCAAGTCCATTATCGCTGCTTCAGCTGTAGTTTTCTGCCCCTAAACCGGCGATCATTTTTAACGCCGTCCTTGATAATATGCCCCCAAGTCTGCAAAAACTTGAATCCACCTCATGTCTCTTTAATTCACTTCAGACACTCCTTTACCCTTTAACTCACTCTTGCAGGTCCCTATTGTCTCCCATTATGATGGTTTTCTGACTTTATCTTCCTACGTCTTTCCGTATTTGTTTTTCTCTCTTTTGTACTTAGTATTGTCTGATGCAGAAATGTAACTGCCAGTCCCAAAAAATAAGTGCCAGTGGCCCTCACTGGCTTAAACTAAGCACTGATATTGAAATGTTTTGTCTTTTCCTTCAGGGTCTGAAAGCTATTTTTCAGAATTATGACAGTACACCTTCAGTTCTTGGCTACTTAAAATAATGCTTTCTGCCACTCTCCTGTCACCGATCTTTTGATTTCTGTATTTTGTGGAAATTCTACTGTCAGTGGTTTAGAGTTATAGTGAGATGAATGCTGAAACATTCTTGGCATTGTACATCTTTCAGTCTGAAATATTAGTTTGGTTTGAATGAATCAATGAGTGAGTTGATGAATAAATGAATGACTATTATATTTTTAAAATACAAACCAGGGGTTTCATGAAGCTCGGAGTGAGTTTCTGTGCTGAGTGTAAAAGGAAAGAACTAAAGTGGTGACTGTTTAATGCAGAAAACTAGTGGCAAATAGTTCCAGACTTATGTGCCCAGAACCAAAACAGGCTCTGCTTTCAAGCCGAGATTGCCGAAAATGAGGGATTAAAGCTTTGAAAAGGCAGAAGGGCAAATATCACAACATTTGAGCCTGAACTGCAGCATGCAAAACTCGATGAACCAGGCAAAATGATTGAAACTCAATTCTATAGGCCACTTGCAGCCGGTAAAAATTGATTGTGGTAGGATTCAATAAGAGAATCAAACCAATGCAGCACAAGAAAGAGTCTGACGGCCATGTTTTGAAGACTTTGCATTTTTGCCAGAGTCTTGATGATAGTCTCTGGATGATTGCCTGCACCAACCAAAAGGCCTCTCATATTCTGAAGTATAACAGGAAGGATCTTTCTCAAGAATCTTAATTAGAAAACTCAGGCGGTGACTATTGCGTTGGCTTGATTTTCTAAGAAAAGTTGCTTGCCAAACCAGATGATGAGGTTTTTTAACTTAAGGAACACATGGAGCAACCAACTGACTTAGCCTCAAACCGGCATTCCACATGCTATCTGGGCCACAAATAAACACCTCATTTTGTCACCAATGAGATTTAACATATTGATGCTAACAGGTAGTGTTGAAGTGACTGCTAGATCACTTCCAGAGGGTGGTGAAACCTGAAAACAAGACAGACATCGTCAGATTAGGACATGAAGTCGAGTCTAGAGAGTCTAGTGATATAAAGAAAATATCCTGTGTAAATGTTACATAGAATCTGAGAGAATAATGAATCCGGAGGAACTGCGCATTGGGGAGAACTTTGACTGAAAGATTGAAAAGGGCAATGATTGGGTGCATCCTCATAGAAATAATGAGAACCAGGAAAGGGTGGAGTCACCTAATCAACCACTGCCAATTGTTCGAGAAGAACACATTGATCAATTGTTGCAGAGAGGTTCAACAAAATAAGTTATGGGGATTTCTGTCATCCGGGCACATTGTTTATCATCATCATTTCATATGCCTGTGAAAATTGAGCAGTTACTGACTCACCCCTCTGCGGTTATATGGAATGAACATACAGAGGTAGATTTTGAAATCAAAATATTATTCTTCACAGAATTACCGTGATGACTTCCTGTTCTTTACAACCACAATATGATAAAAATAATGCCATCACATGACCTCCTTCACCACTGAGATAATATTAATTGTGAGCTATGATTGTTGCCAGTCCTAAGAAACCTGACCCACACAGTCGGTACTGGCCACTCCCTAAAAGAAAATCTCGTCAATGATGTATTAGCCATCAGGTACCATTCTATTCTAACGGTTACTAAATACCTGATTTGGAGTTTGGTGGATGGGTCTGTCACACACTTGATGGGTATCCTGTCCACCTTATTGCAAGTGACTAAGGGTGTGGGGCAGTACACCAATTACATATCAAATACATCAGGGGAGCACTAGCTTCATGTAACAGAGAGGACTATATCATTACAGGTGTGTACATGTAAGCCCGGACAAAGCTCCTGAGCCTACTGTGTGGGTGGATTTCTTAGTTAATTATATTGGTTTAACATGTTATTAAATCTTCCCAAGTAATCTTTAATTTTATATACAATATTTTCACAATGAGTAATCTATCACCATTCTTTTAGGAAAGGTGTGGTAGTTTGATGCCAGTCATGTAAGTTAAAGATCTTGGTAGCGGTCAAGTTTGTAGCTACCCATCTGTGACAGCTTAGTATTGTGAAATTGGATATTTCATTTAGAATAACTAGATTAGCCAAAGGGAGTATATGTATGTCACTTATATGTGTCAGGTTATTCCATACTGCAGCCCAGTATGGTTGTAAAACGTGGAATAAGTCACATTCTTCTTGACTGCATTTCAAGCATTTTCACGTAGTTTGGCGGCATATCGTTTCTGACAAGCACACAAATCATTCTGAACTTTGAAGTATAAGCATTTTAGTTTGATGGCTATTCCCCTGGAGAGTATTTACTTTGTAGTGCCATCTGCCAGTGTAACCTAGATGCTCCCATGGTCAGTTTGGAAGACAATTCTGTAACATTGTCTTTATATATGCGAAAGAACCATTACAACATTGCATAGCATGCCATTATAACAGGGTTATTATTACAATGTATATGCCATTACAATGCATTACCATTACAACACAAAATGTTACCATCCATATGCCTTTACAGCGCATAGTAAAGGCACATGCATTTAAATGTAAGTGTTAGGTAAGTATTAAGTGTTTGTATATAACGGCATGTATAGGTTCTTAGGGTTTAGGGTGGGTATGGATTTTTGGGTGGCGAGAGTATTTTTAGGGCTTAGGGTGGTTATGGGTTTTTGAGTGGCAAGGGAAATTTTAGGGGTTAGGGTGGGTATGGGTTTTAGGGTGGCAAGGTTATATTTTAGCGTTTAGGGTGTGTAGGGGTTTTTGGATGGCAATGGTAATTTTAGGCTTTACGGTGGGTATAGGTTTTTGGGTGGCAAGGGTCATTTTAGGGTTTAGGGTGGGTATGGGTTTTTGGGTGGCAAGTATATTTTGAGGGGTTAGGGTGGGTCTGGAATTTTGGGTGTTACGGGTAATTTAGGGTTTAGGGTGGGTATGGGTTTTTGGGTGGCAAGGGCATTTTTTAGGGTTTAGGTTGGGCATTTATTTTTGGGTGGCAAGGGTAGATTTAGGGTGGGTATGGGTTTTTGGGTGGCAAGAGTAATATTAGGGTTTAAGGCAGGTATGGGTTGAGGGGGTCAGGGTTTAATTTTGGGTGTCAAGGGTAATTTAGGATTTAAGGTGGGTATGAGTTTTTAGGTGGCAAGGGTGTTTTTTAGGGTTTGGGTGGGTATGGGATTTGTGGTGTCAAGGGTTATTTTAGGATTTAGGATAGGTATGGGTTTTTGGGTGAAAAGAGTAATTTTAGGGTTTAAGGTGGGTAGGGTTTGAGGAGTTGTGGGGTTTAAAGGAAATGTATATATATATATATATATATATATATTCACTGAAAAAACCATAGGTTATAGACCATATATAGTTAGGGATTAGCATTTAAAAAACCTTATTTTACTCACACAAAACCATTGAAATTCCATATATAGTTAGTTGTACTAACTATATATCACGCACCCGCAATCCACTGCTGATGATGTCACATATTACATCATTCATGACATGGTCAGTGACATCACTGATGACATCACTGATGACATCTCAAATGACATCACTGATGACATCACTGATGACATCATCCAGTGACTGTGTGTTTCTGTAAAGTTTAAATATGTTTTACATATTGAAGAATGAGTAGATGTAGAAGTGTCTGGATGAAGGATTTAGTAGGTGCGTGACTGACTGTATGAGTGAGTGATTAAATGTGTCTCACTGAGTGCATGGGTTAGTGACTAAACTGTCTTAATTTGTGCATCATTATGTCTGTTGTTCTGTAAACTGCTGCATGTGTTGATCAGTAGCTATATGAGTAACTATATAGGTTATTGATTGGTTGCCCAAGCATTTGTATGGTAGACTGAGTGTGTGTGTGAGTGGCTGGGAAGTGTATGACTCTGTGCATAGATGTATGGGTTCAAAAGTGCATGTTGGAAACAGCTGTATGGGCGGTTGACTGTGTGCATGACTGTATTGGTGAGTGAATAGATATCTCAGTGCTACATGTCAAATTAAGTACATATGTAAAATACAGTACATGTGAGAGTTGACATATATAAATAACTGTGCATAAGAGCCAGTGAATGTGTGAGTGGCTGTATGGATCATTGTGAACTTGTATCCAGGATTGTATAAGTGAGTAAATATGTTTTAGTATTTGTTTGAATAAGTAAGTAAGGTGTGTTTAACTGTATAGTTAAGGAAATGGAGGTGTGATTGATTGTTTGCATGACTGTCTAGGTGTGTGTGTAACTTCATGGATGAGTGACAATCTGTGAGTCTGTGTTTACACTGAGTGTATCTAAGGTTATATTAGAGTCTGAAGAGGTTCATCGTATTATCACAACAGTGATGTCATCAGTAATATCATTTGAGATGTCATCAGTGATGTCATCAGTGATGTCATTTGAGATGTCATCAGTGATGTCATCAGTGATGTCATTTGAGATGTCATCAGTGATGTCATCAGTGATGTCACTGACCATGTCATGAATGATGTAATATGTGACATCATCAGCAGTGGATTGCGGGTGCGTGATATATAGTTAGTACAACTAACTATATATGGAATTTCAATGGTTTTGTGTGAGTAAAATAAGGTTTTTTAAATGCTAATCCCTAACTATATATGGTCTATAACCTATGGTTTTTTCAGTGAATTTTTAAGGTTTTGTAAATGCTAATTCCTAACTATATATGGTCTATAACCTATGGTTTTTTCAGTGAATTTCATTGGTTTTTTAATAGCTAATATCAAAACCTTTACAATGTATTATTCTTTAAAAAGAAAAATATTTCTTACATGTTTTTTATACAATTTTTTTTTATTTTTTTTTGTTTCGCTCCCAGTACGCGTACCGGTTAGCTTCCCGTTAGCTCAATCCGGAGGCGCGACCCGGTACGCGAACTGGTAAACGTTCCTTTAGCGCACCTCTCGCGTTACAAAACAACATCGCGACGCTTCGCGTCAGCATGACGTTTCGCGTTCTCGCGTAATACGTCATATTACGTGCTACGTTCGCGTACCCGGAAGCGCAGCGGTACGCGAACCGGAAGCGATCCGCGGCGCGGCGCCGACCGCATAATGTAAACATAGCAGGTCATGTGACTCGATAATAACACTTTTCATTGGTTCATTTCACTTTTGGTTTCCTAATGATGTAATACAAGGTCATGTGATCTAAAATGGACACTTTTCATTGGTTTAGAACTTTTGTTTTTCCCAAATGATGAAAACCCCTCCTTCTTTCATCACTCTGACTTTCATCTTGGTGAGAGAAAGACCCTTTATTGAGACTTTGTGATGGCTTCATTAGTAGCTTCAGCTGGTGCTAGCCCACCACCTCCACCAAATCCAAGAAAGAGAGGACCACCTGCAGAAGTAATTCTGCAAGAAGAGGAAGAACAGGAAGAGGAGGAAGAGGAGGAAGAGCATGAGTTTTTGCCAGAGGAGCCCAGGAGGTACAATCGACAGGAGAATTATATCTGGCAATTCTACAGAATTCCTGAGGGGCAAAAGAAAGTGAATGCTCGTTACGTGTTTTGCCGCATATGCGGTGACAGATTGTCAAGGGGCACTGATAAAAAATATAGTTATGGCAATCATACTATGCATCGGCATATGAGTAGGTGGCACCCAAATAACTATAGTGCTGCCCAGCTACGTGACCAACAACAAAATCCCCTCCAAATGGCAAGAAGATCGGTGGTTCCAGAGGTGTCGGGACCAGAGGCGAGGGAGGTGATTGCAAACATCCAAATGTTGTTTGGGCACGTAAAACAAGTGTGCGTGGAATGTGGCGCTTTCATCTGCTACAGAGAAAGTAGCATCACTTTGATTTTGCGAGCAATTCAAAATCATATTAATGTTTGCACAAGACGCACCAAAAAATAAATTCTTTTTTTTTTTTTGCTCCTGTTGAGCCCTTTATAATGGATCGTTTTTGTTCCCCCCCCCCCAAAAAAACCAAAACAAATTTAAAAACGTTCAGAAAATACAAAAAAAGTAAAAAAATGTTCAAAAAATACTAAAAAAAATATAAAACAACAAAAACATAAAAAAAAGTTCTTTTCAGAACTAACTCCCCATTATAAAAAAATTGGTAGAATATTTGGAACTCTGCCAACCTGTATTTCTCTTAGTTCGCTCCCGGAGCGCTACCCGGTACGCGTACCGGAAGCTAACCAAAAAAATATTTTTTAAAAAAGAACAGTAACTATAAGGGAAGGAAATACACAGTTATGTTAAAAGAAAGACAGCTCTAGGGAGTAAACTAAGGATACTGTTACCTACAATCCACTGTTGATGATTTCACATATTACATCATTCATGACATGGTCAGTAACATCAACAGCAGTGGATTGTAGGTAACAGTATCGTTAGTTTACTCCCTATAGCTGTCTTTCTTTTAACATAACTGTCTATTTCCTTCCCTTATAGTTACTGTTCTTTTTTAAAAAACATTTTTTTGATCAGTCATAAACAGTGACATTAATAGAAACAGAGAGAGTGAACAAGAGTGAAGAACTATGGTCCTCCTCAGCCACCCTCAGAAAACCAAGGGGGTCAAGATACATCTACCGTGCCCCCTTCTACCTATTCTGAACATTATTTGCCCTCCATCTTGTATCTTGATTCGAACGAAACACAAAATGGTGGACTGCCATAACGCTGCTGGTTTGCGAACCGGGCAACTTCCCAGGAAGCGGTCCCAAAAAAAAAAAAGTTGGGAAAGTAATTCACAGACACTAAGAGTAATAGAGATGGAGTGAGTGAACAAGACTGAGGAACTATGAGAACAGAGGGACTGAGAAAAAGAGTGGAAGGAGTTGAGTAAATAGGTAATAGAGAAAGGAATGAGGAAAGTAGCAAAGGCAGGAAACTGAGGATTAAAGAAGTGAAGCAGTGGATCTAATAGTAGGTGAATGTGATAGAAATGTAACGAAAAGAGTACAACTATTTACCTTGTAATTGCCGTTAAATTAATCACATTTTATTTCTATACTTTCAATCTGTGAAAGAGAGAAACAACATTTGAAAAATATTAAAATATGTATTTAAAAATTACAAAAGACAAGGGAAAATATTGAAGGACAAATAGTTTTTCAACAACTTTGACACTGACAGAAGCTTCTGCTTCTCCAGGTCCTCTACACAATGCTAAAGATATACATTTTAAACTAACAGTATCTTGATGCAGATGAAGTGAGGCCTATCTTAAAACATGGTGCATCTTTTGCATTGCTCTTGTTTCAGAAAAGTGTCGCTTCAGTATGCCAATAACATGTCTCCTATCCAGAGATTTGTTTGAGGTGAGGCCTACTCAGAGTTCAAGATGAGATTTACACTTGTTGAAGTGTACAGAGGAGATAATATCTGTGAAAGTCTACTAATGAAGTGAGTCATGTCCACTGCACTCTTCAACAAAGTAGAAACCTCCTATGTTTCCCTGGACAGACCTAAACTTGATCTGCACAATGTGATTCGTAATGATAGGAAACTCAGGTGATGTAATTGAAATATGTGCAATTTATTTTGCTCATTTCACAATCACATCACTTGTGTTTCCTTTGCTTAGGTATCTCATTGTGCAGATGTAGTCCAGCATATGAAAGAATACGTAGAAGTGCAGCACTGCATACAATAAATTTAACACTTACAGAAAACTCACCTTCTCCATGCCTCCTACACAGTTCTACATATACATCATAAATGCAAACAGTACAGAATTAATTATACATGTTAAATGGTTTATTTTTGCTGTTCTCAGAATGTATCAAAATTCACTAAAAACAGTGACTTGAAGGTATTCATCATGTAACAGCGGGGAAAAAAAAACACAATCAAAATGATTGTGTTTAAAAAACCCATACAACATCAGAAAATAAAATTCAGAAATCCTTAAAGTTAACTTACTTTCCATGACGTCCAAGGATGTCCTATGAACAGCTTACACTCTTTTGTGCTGTTATTACTTTCAGCCCGCCACTTTCTGAAAGAAAACCTCCATCGTTTTTAAAAACACGTTACATGCAATAAATGACTTCTTGCTCTCTACCACTATTTTCCACAAGGCCAAATCTAGTCAGAGATATTTATAACTCTTGGATTTCTTGTAAGCCAATCCCATCATTTGGCATTTCCGCAACTTTCAGAATTAAAATGTTGAAGATCATTTTCACAATCCTGGAATAGTAATATCTTCCCCTTCTTGGTCAGTCATGTTCTACATTTCCTATGACACTGATACTGCTTAATATGAAGCAGACTTACACTACCTCTATGAGTACTACAATTATTTAATTCTCTACATCACTTTTAATCACAAAGCAATGTAAAACAGTAGACAGCATTGCAGACTTACATTCCCTCTACTCCATGTTTTGATTGGCTGCTTCAATTAGCTTATGAAAAGAAACAGTTTTTCTGAACTCATTTAAAGTGCACATACATCTCCATGATGTCCAATCCTTTGATTAGAAGTTATGTCTCTGAACTACACTTATCCTCAAGGCCAAATTGTGTAGGAGCCATTAGAACTTCTTGAAATTCCACAGATCATATCCCGAGATTATTTTCCTAAAATTTTGGTTTTAAAAACACCAGGTAAGAGTTTTTAAGGTCATACGGCAATTTTTTTTTGAAAATTAAAACAGAATCATTGCAGAATGACCAGCCATTTCTAGACTTTAAATAAGCTGTGTAATGTCCTGATGATACTGAAGGGCCGTCATGATATATAATTGCTGTAGTTACAAAAGTCCTTCCTGATATTGACAACTGCGAAGCTACAAATTTTTTTATTAAAGTTGTCAATTTTGTTCCATCAGGCCTACATCGTTGGAACATTAAAATGACGTACTGGCCATATGTTCGTATAAATAATGTGGACATCATTTCAGATTTACATTGGCTACACTCCATGCTGTGATTAGCAGCTTTTACTAGCTTATTAAAGGAGACTGATTTACTGTCTGGCAAAGTTAAATATATAAATCTTTCTGAGTCTACACTAGTAGTACTTGATACCATACAGTTCTCGCAGTCATGCTGCCATTGATAAGAAAGCCCAAACAGCTGATCTACATCTACACCTTCAGCATGTAATACATCAAGCATATACATTAAAAACTCCTGACAATCTTGCTGAATATTTTGAGAGAATTGTGTTTGCCCTGAACATCTGTCTAACAGGTTTCGAATTTCAGACACACTTTCTATTTTTGTTCTATCTGTGCTACATTTCTCTAACACAGAATTCAACAAACTGCAAAATCTTTGATCAGAATTGACCACAATCTCTTCTTTTACATTTTTTAGAGAAAACAAAACATTCATTACTACATTAGCATAGCAGTTGACACCAGAACTGTTTTCAAACTGAAAACCAACAACATCTTCAACAGAATCCTCTTTGTTTCTGCTTGTAATTTTAGGTTCATTCACTTTTTGTCTTTTTGCTACAACCTCCCCAGTATTGTTCTCATTTCTTCGTTTCCGGCCTACCAGACGTTTCTCAAACAAAGGAAACTGAGGCAAATGTGGCGCATACTCTCTTCTTAACCTATTGTATTCCTTAACACAATCTAGATCTGCACAAATGTTTCTGACATCACACTCAATCAAGTACAATCCCGATAAAGTTCTAACTCGTGACAATGCCACATATGCCATACCCTCCTTGAACACAGAACTGCCAATATTCACCAATGCAGTGTCTACACTTAAACCTTGCGATTTATGAATTGTCACCGCATATGCCAAGCAAACAGGGAACTGCTTACGGCGAACATATAAGTCTTTTACAAGCAAAAATCTAGCAGAACAACGAGCAATTAGCTGTACTTCCTCAATGCCATCAAATTTAATTTTTAAAAATTCAATTCCATCTCTATTTCTGTATTTCACAAAATCAACAACATTACCCATTGATCCATTTACCAGACCTCTTTCAACATGTAAATTCCTTCTTAAAATTATACGGCAGTTCAAGCACACATTCAGAGTCTTTTCAAAACCTGCAGTTTTAGATATAGTCTTCTCTAATGAATCCAATTTTGATTTCAGATTCTCAGACAAAATAATTGTTGATCCCATATGCTCTACTCTATCAATAGCTTCCACTTTCACAATCTCTTGCTTTTCTAAATGCAACATTTTGTTGTTAAATTTGGCACATTCTGCAAGAGTTGGCATCAAACATATTCCAGATTTCTTATCAGTAATTTTCTGAAAAATATTCTCAGGCACAACATCTTGTTCTGGATATAAATTTGACAGTAATCGTGCATGTAAAGCTTCTTTCCCATGCTCGGTCACTTTTCCAATTCTAACATCTTGTAGAATAGTCTTGTAAACTTCATCCTTTGCCTGACGCATATTTTCATGCAGTTCAGCATAATTGAAGTTTAACCATATATTGACGTTGCCAATGCTGCCTAGGCACTTCCTGGTATCTTCATGCGTGAGCATTTTGAACACAGGTTGCCCTTTCACTGGTGTCAGCTGCAGAAGATCTCCGAAAACAATGATGTGTTTGCCACCAAATAACACATCATACTCTGTTTTGAGAACTTCTTGCATCCTCAAATGCACAAAGGCAAGCATGACATTGGAAACCATGCTTACTTCGTCAATGATAAGAAGTTTCATTTTCCTCAAGATTCTTGAAACTTCAAAACAAGCATCTCCAGATAGCTTGTGATATTCTAATTTGTTGTCATGCTCCACTGGCAGCATCAGTAAACGATGTAAAGTAATCCCTTTAATATTATGTGCTGCCAGTCCAGTTGGAGCAGTGACAACACAAGACAGCGATGACTCTGTCCTTTCCTGCAAATAGCATGAAATTGCTTTAATGAGGAAACTTTTTCCAGTTCCCGCTTCTCCACTCACGTACAGTCGGACAGGCTTCAACGACGTACATGAGCACTCTTTCTTATCATGACTTAATCCATGATCAATTTGCATGGTAACTTCGTCATATATTTTCCTCTGCTCAACGTTGAGTTGCCTTTCCAACTCTTCTAAGTTAACCGCATCCTCTTGAGCATGTGCCATGGCTCTTTCCACCTCATTCATAGCAGTGGCAGCTTCATTTTCAATAAGAGGTCCTCCTAGTGGATCCTGACTCAATGAAGCAGAACTCTGACTGTCCTGAGAACTGTCTCTGGCAATCTCGGCTGCAATCGTTGCTTCCTGCTCAATTTCCGCATTCAACATTTCTACATATTTGGGAAAAGCAGGACATTCTATGGTCTCCTTGGCGGCATTGAAAGAGTCTTCATAACAGAGGAAATCTCCAAGCAGTTCCTCTTCTGCACGCCAAGGCTTGAAAAGTTGCAAAAGTGCTAAATAGAAAAACTCCTTTTTTTCAGGAGATTCGCCACTCAATTTTCGATGGTTTATCAAGTGGCATTTTCTTTGCTTCACCAGACATCCCTCACTTCCTATTACAGCATACACTCCTTTCTCAGTATCTTCTTTGATGTTCCTCTTGAACATGTAATTTTGCAGAACCTCATACAGACAAACATTCTCTAGGTGACTGCTTCGATTTGGATAATATGTATCCAACATGTTTGTCTTCAAAATGTCGGTACTGTTTGGCTCCTTTTCCGCCAAATACTCAATTTCCCGCACAGGTTTGAGAACTCGATTACGCGTTGCAGCAAGACCAAGACTCGCCCAAACGATACTCCTGGACTTGGCATAGAGACTTGCTGAAGACAACCGGTCAGAACATTCGTACGCTCCGATTTCTCGATGCGACAACATCTTCAGACTGAAACTGTACAACTTCTTGCTGAGGCTCTTTTCATGGGAAATGTCCTCCCACATATCCTTCAATTCTGTCTTCTCTTTTTTGGTGATGTAAGACGTCACATACCGAGCCACAGCCATACAGTTATCAGCCACAAACTGTATATCCATGTTAGCATTCCACATGGACAAAATCACCGGGTTGTAGTCGTTGATGTACTTGGACTCTTCGTTCCTCTTCAAATTGTAAGTGTTTTTAGGTGATTTCTTCATGACATTGTGTCGCAGCGAAGACATCAAACTGTTTACTCTTCCTTTAGAAATCACCGGTCGTGGAAAGCCGAAACGACATTTAGTGTAGAACTTGTCCTTGTTTCGGAATTTACGACGGCAGTACTTTCCACATCGATGGCTTTGGAAACGCAGAACTTTTTCTCTTAGGCTTTTCTTCTCCTTTGCGTTTGGAACAGCACACGTAGAATACTGTTGGATGAAACTCATCACTGAGTCATCTGGATCCGTTCCAAATTTAGGTGCATCCTTGATCCACAGCAACATATGTATATGAGGAGCACCTCTTGCTTGGTACTCCTTTCTCCAGAAGAAATCCAACACCTCTCCAAGAGGTGGATTCTTCTTATTCATGATGAAAGACATCATAGCTTCAAATCTATGATTGAAGTACCTACATACATTGACTGGATCCAAAGAGCACAGTTCTCCGGGTGTCTTGAATTCGATGTTTTCTACGTTAGCATTTGCTTCTCGTAGAAATTCAAGTAAGTCTTCCCAGCCATACTCGGCACAGCTCAGAGTGAGGAACCATGTGGGAGTACCTAAGTTCCTCAGCATACATTTTAAATCACCATGACGACGGTACCAGTACTCATTAGTACCACGCTGACACGCCATGAGATTAATCAGGTGAGAATCCAAAATACTATCTTGGACATTCACTTTATCCATAAAATCACTTGCCGAGATGTTTTGCATGTGTATACCACTTTTCAAGATGTGGTTCACTGCATATGACAGTCCAGACAGATCGCTTTCAAACAGGAGATGAAACAAATAAGGAATGCATTGTCGAAACCTAGCATCTCCTGCATACAATCGCAAAGTCCGGTATTCAGAAGCAGGAATTTGATGAGGTCGCTCATCATATCTTCCTCCCTGACCTGTTGGAAAAAGCTGTGGGAAACACCGAGCTTCCAAACTTTCCTCCCAAACACTAATGGGACTCCCTTTGGCTTGTTTCATTTGAAACAACTCAATAGCATTCCCCATGACTTCCTTTGAATGCAAAGGATGAACACTATAATGTTCATATATTTCCTCACTAGTAGAGGGTTCTACTTTCTCAATTTGACCAGCACACAAATCGCTATCCTCTTCCTCACTTACTTCCTCTTCTGCAACATATACATTCTTATAGTATTTATTATTTTTTTTCAAATACAATGTTGCCTTTTTAACTTTCCTAACATCTACTAAATCTTGCCATATTTTCTTATTCTTTGTCGGAACCCCATTAACTAAGATAACCAGAGGTTCCTCTTCCACTTTTTCTACTCCAATTGTGTTAATGTTTTTCTTCAAATCTAGAGGCAAATAAACAACTCTTCCCTTTAATCCTCTCTGTAAATCTGATGGAGGCAATTTCCCTGTCTTTGGCTCCATTCTTACAATAGCCTGAAAGGGATGGATACTTTGAATAAAAATAGATTCATAAGTATTTAAATCCTTCAATTCAGAAGGAATCTCAACCAATTCCAGATTATTATGAACTGCTCTAGCAGGCATCTGGTTTTGTTTTAATTTGTTACAACAATAAGTACACACACGTTGATCCAATCCCAAATCAAAACAATTTTCTACCATCAAGTATGTTGCAAAATCCTTCCATTCACTATTATTTTCCCTTTCACTTTTTGCATATAAATCCACTAACTTAGTCTGATTCTTATAATAAGTGCGTCGACAACACACACAAGTGAAATTAGGCCTCTCACTTGATTTCATGTCAAACGTCGCAATTTCCCTCTGGAAATTATCTGTACTGGAAACATGTACAGTATCTTCCAAATGACCCTCTATTTCTTGCTCAATTTCAACATTCTCCTCTTTACTTCCAAAGTAACAAAACTCAATTTCTTCACATATATTCCTCACATCTATTTCAGAACCATGCAAAAGAGCAGCGCATAATTGTTTCAGCATAATTGCTGGACTCTTAGCATAATACAACAGTCTAACTAACTTCCTCACTTTGTTATGATGCACTGCTAGCATCCTGAAATGATGAAAAACACTCTGGCATACTCTCCTGGAAAGACAAGCCAGTGAATGACCATGCAAACCTGTCACTTCTCTCACTCTGCAAGGATCTAATTCTTGCAACAACCTCATTTTCTGCTTCAAACTTTTCTTGTTAAATGACCGTACAAAATCACAAAGCAAATTGATGGAATCCTGTCGCACACTGCAAATACTACTACACTTCCAGGTGTACACAGGACCCTTAGCACGTCTTCCTAAAACCTCATTACCTAACAACTCTTCTGCCTCTGTTGTCACAAGTTTTTCTTTTTCAACTGGACAACCATCTTTCACTTCATAAGCACGACCACTGATGTCAACTGCATGCACCAAATCATTATCCTGGAAATAACTCTCTTCATTAAAAAATGTCTCACAGCTTGAACTATGTATCCATTCTCCAGAAAAAACTTCACAAAAATTACTACGATTAACTATTCTCTTCCATCTACTATTTCTTTTGAAATCAAAAATTGCCTTGTTTAGCTTCCTAATTCTATTGATTATCAAAATAAATAACTTACGTTTAATTTCAAAAGCCTGATCAATAACTTTCTCAACTTTTTTTTTTCTCCTATAAAAAACTAATTTCTGTTGACCTTTCTTAATATTTTTTAACAAATTGCCAATTATCCTGTTACGGAACATTCGTTTACGAATCTCCGTAAACTGTTGTTTCCTTCTACTATCATGCACAGATTTATCTCTTGCTCTAGCAGTAACATTTTCATTTGTCCTTTTCTTTCCATTTGATTTACTTGTGTTGTTATGGATTGAAACATTTTCTGTACTAATATTTTTTTTATTAGAAATATTTTTTATGAAATATTTAGAGCTCTTACCCGGTGCTTTCTTCATCGCTTGAGAAATCTTTTTGTTAGAGGACTGCTGCATTTTTTTTTTCTCCTGCTGTCTTTGACGTTTTGCAGCCTTCATCTCTCTTATTTTTGTAGGCATAGTTGAATCTGAGGAAAAATATAATAAAAATGTTATTAAACATTATTATCAAACAGTAAATCAGTAATAGTGATCAAAAACATAACACACTACTTGACATTTTGAATAGAAGATTTTTTAGTCCTTGCAAATTTACAATACAGAAATAGCAGAAAAGAAATGAGATTTATATTTATGTTACCTATGCTATTTTATATGTGAATCTGATCTAATTTTATGAGCATATTTTAATATTTTATTGAAGACACTACACATAACCTGTTTTTGAAGGTGTCTTTATTTTTAAATTAAACGGTTTACCTTTTTACTTTTTATTGATTATAAATTTTAAAAATAAATGTTTATAATTCCAAAGGCTCAAGCAGGTCAGCTTCCCATCCTATATCATATAATTCGGACAAATCTGCATCCTCATCACGCTCTTCTTCATCCTCAGGATTTAAATCATCCAATGGATCAACATCCACTGATGTTTCAATTACAAGTTCAATGATGAGGTCAAAATCAACTGATTGCAGATTGTCGCTCATGTTGATGTTGTCTTTATCTTTAAAGAAAGATAACAACAATGAGATGTTGCAGAGTAAGAGACAAATCTCAGAGATTATAATAGTAAAATTGTTTAACAAGATTAACATTTTGCAGCTATTATTTAGCCATGTCCAGCAATGCTGAGCAGGTGAAGACTATGTCTAATTTTTCAGTGAACAGGACTCATCTCTTCTTAACCTTGGATAAGCCTCACCGACTCTGTGTCCCCTGCACATACTTAAATGTTAAAGGGCAGATTTATATTAAATGGCACATCCCCAGGCATGCACCAGTTAACGTGCACCGCTACTCTGCCACCCATGGTGTGCCGTATTTACAATCAGATAGGAGAAAGCTTCGTCAAAACCCTGCGCCTGCTTTAAGCAGGCATAGGTCTTGACGCAACATTGTGGAGATGGGGCACCCCTGAGCCTTGCTTGAGCTGCATCGCACTTGCGATACAACTCCAGCAATCACTACCTTTACAGCACAGATACGTCACGCATCTGTGCCATTTTTGCCCCATGATGCCCCGCATTGTAAATGCAGCACACCATGGGTGGCGGAACAGCGGCGCAGGATGACTGACACATCCCTGGTGATGCACCAGTCATCATAAATCTATCCCTAAGCTTCTTATCTTGTTACAGATGAACCGCCATATGTACCATCAAACTATTTTGCATTTCCTAAATAGCGAATTTTAAGGAATAAATAGCAATTCTTTACCATTCCTAATTTGCAATGAGCAAATTGCTAATTGCAAGTTACCCATTCATTTCCATGGGCTAGGAGGCTCATAGGAATGAAGGTTTAATTTGCGATTAGCAATTTGCTCATCACAAATTAGGAATTTTTCCAAGGGTGCAGGGGTGTCTCAAGAACACCCTGCTGCACCCCTGAAAAAGACATTTGGGGGCATATGGCACACATACATG
This sequence comes from Lissotriton helveticus, assembly GCF_964261635.1. NCBI lineage: Eukaryota > Metazoa > Chordata > Amphibia > Caudata > Salamandridae > Lissotriton > Lissotriton helveticus. Next base: position 731,648,452 of record NC_136059.1, on the reverse strand, counting down.
CCCTAAGGGCATGTGTTGGCGTCATATGGGACCTTTTGTTTTTTTGAAAAAAAGCTTTTTGAAAAGAATTCACAAATTACCACCAATTTACCACAATAGTTTCCAAATCCTTAATGTCATTTTTTACATATTTTTTGTTTGATACATTGCATTTAAGTAATCACAAAATTTGCAAATCCTTCAGTGCAATCGCAAAATAAGGAATAGCAAATTTTGCTACTCCTTATTTTGCATCAAACTTGTTTGATACATACCATTTGTCTAATTAACATTCGCAAAGGCCGAAATTCGTAGAATTTTGATCTTTGCGAATGCTAATTAGCTTGATACATATGGCCCCAAGTGAGGCCTGTCTTGCAACATGGTGCATCTTTTGCATCACTGCTGCATCGGTTTCATGTGGTACGTTTTTTTTACACCATGACATATCTGCCTAAATGCATCAATTTGTAATTTTGTCGCCTCATAGCAAATCTTTTGCACCGCCGCTGCATCATAAAAGTGACGCACAGTGGCACAAAAGAGGCATACACCTATCATAAATCTGTCCCTAGCATTTTAAATGATTAATCCAGGATGACGATAAGGTGTGGCCTATCCAAAGGTTTGTTTAAGGTGAGGCCTACTCAGGATTGCAGATTAAAGTTACGCTTGATGAAGAATACAGAGGAGATAATACATGTAAAGGCCTACCAATGAAGTAAGTAATGTGCACTTTATTGCGCCAGTCATCATAAATGTATCCCTAAGCTTCTTATCTGGTTACAGATGAACCACCATATGTACCATCAAACTATTTTGCATTTCCTAAATAGCAAATTTTAAGGAATAAATAGCAATTCTTTACCATTCCTAATTTGCAATGAGCAAATTGCTAATTGCAAATTAGCACCGCCGCTGCATCATAAAAGTGACGCACAGTGGCACAAAAGAGGCATACACCTATCATAAATCTGTCCCTAGCATTTTAAATGATTAATCCAGGATGACAATAAGGTGTGGCCTATCCAAAGGTTTGTTTAAGGTGAGGCCTACTCAGGATTGCAGATTAAAGTTACGCTTGATGAAGAATACAGAGGAGATAATATATGTAAAGGCCTACCAATGAAGTAAGTAATGTCCACTTTATTGCGCCAGTCATCATAAATGTATCCCTAAGCTTCTTATCTTGTTACAGATGAACCACCATATGTACCATCAAACTATTTTGCATTTCCTAAATAGCAAATTTTAAGGAATAAATAGCAATTCTTTACCATTCCTAATTTGCAATGAGCAAATTGCTAATTGCAAATTACCCATTCATTTCCATGGGCTAGGAGGCTCATAGGAATGAAGGTTGCAATTTGTGATTAGCAATTAGCTCATCACAAAATAGGATTTTTTTCAAGCGTGCAGGGGTATCTCAAGAACACCCTGCTGCACCCCTGAAAAAGAAATTTGGGAGCACATGGCACACCTACATGCCCTAATGGCATGTATGGGCGTCATATGGGACCTTTTTTTTTTTTAAAAAAAAATGCTTTTTGAAAAGAATTCGCAAATTACCACAAACTACAAGTTGGTGGTAGTTTCCAAATCCTTAATATCATTTTTTACATATTTTTTTTTATACATTGCATTTAAGGAATCACAAATTTTGAATTATTGACATTTTAAGTAATTTCCACATGTGCACTGTTTTCTAAATATAATTTGAAAATCGTTTTTGGGGAAAAGTAATGGTTTGCAAATTTATGACAAGGACATAATGGTGTATGCTTCTCTATAAGGCATTTCAGTATCTCTAATGTCATTTTTCCCATATTACATTATAAGACCTTTCCCCATGAAGCACATTCCTTGTAAATATGCTCCCACCAGTGCATTGCAAATTTAGATTTTGACTGTTTCAGACACATAGCCATGTTGAAAGTGACCCAAAAAAATTGCAAACGTTTAAAAAAAAAAACATTCATGTGTCTTAATGACATTTTAAGTCATTTCCCCATGGACAATGTTTTCTAAGTGGCACAAAAGAGGTATACACCTATCATAAATCTGTCCCTAGAATTATAAATGATTAAATCAGGATGACAATAAGATGTGGCCTATCCAGAGGTTTGTTTAAGGTGAGGCCTACTCAGGATTGCAGATTAAAGTTATGCTTGATGAAGAATACAGAGGAGATAATTTATTGTAAAGGCCTACCAATGAAGTAAGTGATTTCTACTTCATTGCACCAGTCATCATAAATGTATCCATAAGCTTCTTATCTTGTTAGACATCAACCGCCATATGTATCATATAACTATTTTGCATTTCCAAAAAAGCGAATTTTAAGGAATAAATAGCGATTCTTTACCATTCCAAATTTGCGATGAGAAAATTGCTAATTGCAAATTACCCATTCATTTCCATGGGCTAGGAGGCTCATATAAATGAAGGTGCAATTTGCGATTAACAATTTGCTCATCACAAATTAGGAATTTATTCCAAAAGTGCAGGGGTGTCTCAAGAACACCCTGCTGCAACCCTGAGAAAGAAATTTGGGGGCATATGGCGAACATAAATTTTAACAACATTCCTTTACCTCAAAAACGATTTTCAAATCATAACTTCAAAACACTACACATGGGAAAATTACTTAAATTGTCCTTAAGACACATAAAAGCGTATTTTGATTGGCTTTCCTGCATGGTAGGGTCACTTTTAACATGGCTATGTAACATAAACATTCAAAATCAAAATTTTCAATGTACAGGTGGGAGCATATTTACAAGCAATTTGCGCCACAAAGAAAGGTCTGACATTAAAATGGGAAAAATAACATCAGGGACAGTCAATTGCCTTATAAAGAACCATACACCATTATGTCCTTCTCATGAATTTAAAAACAATTCCTTTTTCCCAAAAACGATTTTCAGATCATAATTTCAAAAAACTGCACATGAGAAAATGACTTAAAATGTCATTGAAACACATGAAAGCGTTTTTTTATTGGCTTTCCTGCATGGTTGGTTCACTTTTATCATGGCTATGTAACACAAACATTGATAATTAAAATTTTCATGCACATGTAAGAGCATATTTACAAGCAATTTGCGCCACAGAGAAAGGTCTTACACTAAAATGAGAAAAATAACATCAAGGACAGTCAATTGCCTTATAAATAACCATACACCATTATATCCTTGTCATGAATTTAAAAACAATTCCTTTTCCACAAAAACGATTTTCAAATCATAATTTCTAAACACTGCACATCAGAAAATGACTTAAAATGTCATTAAAACACATGAAAGCATTTTTTGATTGGCTTTCCAGCATGGTTGCGTCACTTTTAACATGGCTATATAACAAAAACATTCAAAATCAAAAATTTCCATGCACATGTGAGAGCATATTTACTAGCAAATTGCGCCACATAAATCATAATTTTCTCCTTAAAGCACACTATTCTCTATCTAAAGTAAAGAAATATTTTCTCACCTTAGCAAATACTTTGAGTTTGAAAACAGTCTAAGAAACACACCAATTTGTCTTCAGCAGAGCAAAAGGTATGCACTCCAGAGTCTGCAGCTATCAAAAGCACAGAAATGGTGTAATTCTTCACACATATTTCTCATGTCACCCAATCAAAACTCTTCCCTCACTTTTTTTCAAATGAAAACCCTTCCCCCTCTGCCCTTTCTGCCTATTTTCCATAGCAACCACCTCTTGGAGAAACTCTGGTGTTTGCAAATTCACACAACAATGTTGCAATTGAACTCTGAACTCTCAGTGCACCTGCATATCCAGTGCTTTCTTTCATTTAATGATTTTTTATTGACCACTCAAAATACATCTTTCAAAGAACACATCTCTACACCCTAACTTTCTGTTTTCATCAATCAAAATCCACCAATCACTGTTACTACTTCATGAACACAGAAACTCCACAGTTTTTTTCATTTCAAACTCACATTTTTTCAACTGCCATTTCATTGCCACACTTCATCTGACTGCAGGAGAACCTTCTCTCACCATGTTTTCTGTCTGGATTGTTGGTCATAGTTATATTCACTGGGCTCAAAGGTACGTTGAAAGCAGGAATTTACCTAACCTCAATTTACAAGATGTGGAAATTAAGTGGTTTGGCCAGAGAGGATTAAAATGTCACCAATTGATACCATTGGTGAAAACCTTTATGCATTTGCCAAAACCTGACCTGTTAATTGTGCACTGTGGAGGTAATGACTTGGGCACTTTGACTGGTGTAGGTCTGGAAATGCTTTTAAAGGACACCTTTGAGCAATTAATGGCACTTTTTCCTCAGACTGCCTTGGTATATTCAAATATATGCCAAAGACAGAAATGGAGGTGGTCAAACCAATTTTGTCCACAAATTGAGAAGTCGAGGAAGCATGTAAACAAATCTGTTTCAGCTTACATGAGAGACCATGGAATGGGCTCCCTGTACAACAATAACTTGCGTTACTACATGCAAGATATCTACAGAGGAGATGGAGTTCACTTCTCAGATGAGGGCAACAGAGTTTTCACTCTGAATTTAAAAATGTGCATTGGTACCTACTTATAAGTACCTAAATGTACCATAAACCCAAAAGCTCTTCTCAGAGCTACCCTACATCTAATCACTCACAATTATTTTTTTACTCTAACTATTTTCACTAATTTTCAACAAAATACGCTCCCTGGTGCGCTACCCGGTACGCGTACCGGGAGCTAACCTCGCGAAATTTTTTAAAAAAATGTTTTTTTTTCCGCACATATGGGCCTCCTCAGCCACCCTCACAAAACCTAGGGGGTCAAGATAAGTCTACCGTGCCCCCTTCTACCCATTCTGAACATTATTTGCCCTCCATCTTGTATCATAATTCGACCGAAACACAAAATGGTGGACTCCCGTTACGCTTAAGGTTCGCGTACCAGGGCGCTCACCGGTTCGCGTACCGGGTCGCTTCCTGGGAAGCGCACCATCAAAAAAGGTGGGAAAGTAGTTCACACAAAAGCCACTTGAGACAATTTCACCAAATATAGATTAGCTCATACTACATACCAATCCCTACCATTTTCACAAATTTGATTGGAATTCCATTTAGCCATTTAGCCTGTAGACCTCTCTAAATACCGTGAGGTAAATTACTTCACAAAACACATCTGAAGTGTTGGAATTGACAACCAATTAAAATGTTACTTTCATTTTCTACTTTTTTTACCTGACATTTGATTGGTTATGTACCCGAATATATATAAAGGAAGAGAAGGAAACACAGCCATTTTGACTACTACTTCCTGGTGTACATTTCATTTGGATTTTCATTAATAACTTCAACTTCTTTTTAAAGGTAAGTTTTTATTTTTAAAACTGAAGTATATTGTGCACTTTAAGTTAATATGGCAAACTTTTTCTGTTAGTTATATACTATCCCTCTGTAGTACTTATAAATTTAGATACACTTTTTTATATTCCTACTTCCACTCTGATACTATACACTGCCCAAAGATAAATTCTCTGATAAAAACTGCCTATCTAAAATTAATCCCAACAGTGCCCTACCTCTACTAATATATATTGTTTTTATGCAAATTTCAGGAAAAATGGAAAGTGAACAAAACATTTCATTTGAAATTATCCTTCCAGAGTCCAACACAGAAATCATTGATCCAAATGAGATTGAATTTATGGATGAAACATGGGACCAAGAACTACTGCAATGTGTGCAAGCAGTAGATAACCTCCTTGCAAATGAGGACATTTTACAACCTCAGAGACTACAATCTATATTCCATGATTATGAAATTTCTGACAATGAAATGTTAGAAAGTTTAATAAATTATGAAACACAATAAAAAAAGTTAAAAAAAAAAAAAAATAATCAACAAAACCAACAATCAATTAACATACAGCATTTGAAAAGTCTATCATTCATTTTTTATTGTGATACGCTCCCCAGTACGCTTCCCGGTTCGCGTACCGGGCGCTAACCACGAAAAAAAACAAAAAAAAATTTTTTTTTTTTTTGCTTAGCGGGGCCCCTTTAAAGCCTCCACATCAAACCTAGGGGGTCAGGGAGTATCTACTATGCCCCCTTAAGGTCATTTGCCCCTTCGCTTTTGACCTCCTCTTGTCTCTCGATCCTACCGAGAGACAAGATGGCGGCCGCTCCGGACTGTTTAGAATGTTGACAGACACCGGAGAGCCAATCAACTTCGCTACGCGAAGTTCCGTTACGCGTCAAGTACGCGTACCGGGGCGCTGCCTGGTCCGCGCTTACAGATATATATCTTTTTTTGAACGTTATTTTCTCAAAATCCACTGCAGCACATATATTGAGACCTACAAAAGGCACATCGGGCTACCAGTCCCTACAATTTTGCCAAGTTTCGTGCAAATCCATTCAGCCGTTCGGGCTAAAAGTGAGGCTAACCGCCCTATGGAAAACTCAATGTTAAAAACACGTTTTGGGACCCCCCTTTTTTCTCGGCCCCCCCTGGACCAACTCCCCCCAAATTTCCAGTGGCTGCTCAGAAACAAAATGTTTCATTTTCCAGAAAATTTCAGCCAATTCCGTCCACAAACGCCAAAGTTATTAGACATAGAATTTTCAAAAATCCCATAGGGAAAAAATCCTAACTATATATACCTACTGGCGACCGCCAGTAGGTAATATATATATATCTATATATATATTCACTGAAAAAACCATAGGTTTTACACCAGTTATAGTTAGCTGGAAGTTTTACTCGCATAAAACCATTGAAATTCCCACGTTATAGTTAGTTGGACTCACTATAACTTGCGCGTGCAATGCACTGCTGATGACGTCACATATTACATCACTCATGACATGGTCAGTGACATCACTCATGACATCACTGATGACACCATCCAGTGAATGTGTGTCTTTCTGAAAAATAAATATGTGTTATATATGTATATGTTAAAGTTGATGGAAGAATAAATGTTTAAATAAATGTTTACATGGATTTTATTTTTTTAAATTGATTAGTTAACTGGCTTATTAAGTGTATCTTAGTGAATACATATATTAGTGAGTAATGTTTAAATATTTAAATATATATATTAGTGTTTCACTTTGTGTATAAGTGGCTGCATAAGTTGGTGAGTAGCTACATGTGTATGTATATGGGTTATTAGATGTTTTTCTTAGTATCAGTATGAGTGTTTGTATGGTTTGGTGGGGGTATTACCTAGCACATAGATGCATGAATGACTGACTCTCTCTATGTATGTGTTTTAAAGACAGCATATGTGCAGGACTGTATGGGTGGATGAGTGTGTATATGTGTGTGTTAGGGAGTGAATGACTGTCTCACTAGTGTCTTTATCAGTAACTACATGTGTTTTAATCTAGTATATGTGAATATTGATGTATATAAGTGAGTATATGTGAGAGTAAGAGATTGTAAGAGTTCCTGTTTAAATAAGTATGTGTTTCTATAAGTGATTGTTTAAGAGAATAAATATGTGTAAATTTCCTTAGAAGTAAGGTGGTAGTGTGTGTATAGCTCTATATGAAAATACATGGATGTTCAATAGTTTATTTGCATGTGTGAGTATGTGTGTGAGTAACATTTGGATGACTGACGGTGTGTAACAGGATGTATAGGTGTTTCACTACATATGATGAGTGAGTATATGTATGAGTGACTATATAGAACTGTTGGTGAATGAGTGGATGTGTATATAGAGGGTGGTATTACTGAATTGGTTGTTGTAAGTGGTATGGCTATCTCCATTTTTTTGTAAATTTTAGTTTCTATTTTTGAATATTTGTTTCAAGGGTTACATTACAGTGAAAGGAGGTCTGTCACTCTGTCACAAGGATGGTGTCATCAGTGATGTCATGAGTGATGTCACTGACCATGTCATGAGTGATGTAATATGTGACGTCATCAGCAGTGCATTGCACGCGCAAGTTATAGTGAGTCCAACTAACTATAACGTGGGAATTTCAATGGTTTTATGCGAGTAAAACTTCCAGCTAACTATAACTGGTGTAAAACCTATGGTTTTTTCAGTGAATTTAATAGGTTTTTTAAATGCTAATTCCTAACTATAACTGGTGTGAAACCTATGGTTTTTTCAGTGAATTTAATAGGTTTTTTAAATGCTAATTCCTAACTATAACTGGTGTGAAACCTATGGTTTTTTCAGTGAATTTCATAGTTTTTTTTTAATGCTAATTCCTAACTATAACTGGTGTGAAACCTATGTTTTTTTCAGTGAATTTCATAGGTTTTTTAAATGCTAATTCCTAACTATAACTGGTGTGAAACCTATGGTTTTTTCGGTGAATGATAGTTATAAAAAATGTTAAATTTTAAAGCGAATTTTATATTGTATAATTATGTCATTTTTTATTTTATTTTTTTTCACCCCGGGGCGCTCCCGGGGCGCGTACCGGTGAATGCACGGGTAAGCGCAATGTTACGGCTCGCCCCGGGGCTCGTACCGGGGAGCGTCCCGGGAGCGCTAATCCCACGAACAAAAACAACATTGTGACGTATCGCGTAGCCGCCACGCCTTGCGTCATAAGACACGTATCGCGTAGCCGCGAGATGCGTCTTATGACGCACCGCGTAAGCGCACCCGGAAGCGCATATGATCGCGCAACGTAAGCGCCCCGATGCGCTTACGATACACGCCCCGGGACACGCCCCAGGGCGCGTAGCGTAAGCGCATCAAGCCATGTGACTTTAAAATAACACTTTTCATTGGTTCAGAACTTTTTTTTTTCCAAATTGTGAAAAACCCACCCATTTCTCTCACTATTGCTTTGTACTTGGAGAGAGCAAGAGCTGTTCTGTGTACTGTCTTCATCTCCTACTTTCCTGATCTACAGCAATGGCTACAAAGGATTCATCCAGCAGTGATTCCGACAAATTTTTGCATGAGGACCCTCCTCACCAGAAGAAAAAGAACCATTTCATCTGGAAATTCTATGACATCCCTGAAGGACAAAAAAAAGTCAATGCTACAAAAGTAACCTGCAAAATATGTGGCAGTACTTTATCCAGAGGCAATCCTCTAAAAAAATATAGCTTCGGAAATGCCAATTTAATCAGGCATGTCAAAAGAAGACACCCAAACAACTTTGGCAGGGAGAGTGTCAGGGAGCTGACACGGAATTTACCCACAGATGGCGGCAGCACCTCCACTGGTGGAGCAACACCTTCGGGAAGAATGGTCCCTAACATACAGCCGGTGTTTGCAGGCATCAAATTTCTGTGCACGCAGTGTGACGAACTGCTCTGCTATGGCGAGCAGAGTGTTGAACTCATTGCCATAAAGAAACAGGAACACCGCTGCCCTGCCAGTCCCTACATTTTCAATTTTTTTTGCTCCCGTTGAGCAGTTGTGGAATCCCTGTTTTTGTTTTTCCCCTGAAAAAAATCCCCCAAAAATATAAAATCGTTTTAAAAAGTCTAAAAAAATATAAAACAACAAAAACAAAAAAAAAGTTCTTTTCAGAACTACCTCCAATTTATAAAAAAATGCTATTAAAAAAAAAAAGTTTGTCATTTTTTATCTCCATGGTACGCTCCCCGGTGCGCGTACCGTGCACTCCCCCCGCGAAAATCGAAAAAAAATAAAAAAAATGTTGGTCCCGTGGGACCCTTTTATGGCCCCCACATCAAACCTAGGTGGTCAGGGGTGGTCTACCCTGCCCCCTTTTGCTCATTTCCCCCTTTGATTTTTGCCACCTCTTGTGTCTCAATCCTACCGAGACACAAGATGGCGGCCGCTGCGGACTGTTTCGAATGTTTACAGACACCCGAGAGCCAATCAGCTTGCCGTGCGCAAGTCGCGTGGCGCGCCCGGAGCGCTCCCCGGTACGCATACCGGGGCGCGCCAATAGATATATACATTTTTTTGAACCTAAATTACTCAAAATCCTCTGGAGCACATATCTTGAGACATAGCAAAGGCACATCGGGCTACCAGTCCCTACAATTTTGCCAAGTTTGGTGAAAATCCATTCAGCCGTTCGAGCTAAAAGTGCGACAGACCGCCCTATGGAAATTAACATGGGGAAAACACGTTTTGTGAAATATTGTCACAAGGAGGAGATGACTTGAATGATTCCACTACATTGATTGAAATTGACAGCACCAATAATGAAATATTGTCACAAGGAGGAGATGACTTGAATGATTTTTTTGATCAATCTGTTGATGGCGAATTTATCGAATGTTTGGAGACCATAGAGTTACAAGAATCATCATTGCAGACTTTTCATGAGGAAATTGCTGATGAGGACATGTTACTAGTTCTTTCAAATTTAGAAAATTCTGAAGAATAAATTTATATTTAGAAATCAAAAATTGTTTGAGACATTATTCATTTTTATTTTCAATTTATGAGGTTGTAGCGAAGTGATTGTAGTATAAAATGAGACTTATAGTATAGAGTGCAACATTTTTATGTTACATGGTAAGTTTACTCATATTTACTTCCCTTCTGCCACTATATTATCTCCAATGTGTATTTGACATCTCTTCTTCATCTCCGGCCTCCTTTCTCTCACTGTGTGTCTCCGATGCATCTTATCGCTGCTATTTTGTGTAATTACAGAAGAGAGTAAAATAAAATAGTTCGGAACGTGAAAAGGGGGCAAAGTAGAGTACCCCTCACCCCTAGGCCTTTTCAGGCGGTCCCAAAAGGATCAGTTTCTGCTTTCCTGAGAGATTATGGTATGAGTTCCATATACCACAATAATTTGCATTACAACATGCAAGATATCTATCTCCTATTACCAACTTTTGGAGATATTCGCGCTAAGCGCGAATATCTCCAAAAAGTAACACCTGCCCTGAGCAGTTCTTAGCCATGTTATCCAATGGGAGGTGGATAACATGGCTAAGAGCATTAGCTCGGTAATGCATGAATATCGCTGACTTTTTAGCGATATTCATGCATTGCGGCCGTTTTTTATCGCATTTGCGATAAACCTTGATAATAGCAAGGTTTATCTTCGATAATTTCTGACGATGCTTAGCGGTAAAAAATTCATTGGTAAGCATCGTTAGCGATAAATATCGCTTAACTTTGGTAATATGCACCAACGTCTGTTAACGTTCGATTCGAAGGAAATGAGGAAGTGTTGAAAAACATTGTTTGCGCCATCTTGCCTTTTTTGAAATGCCACACTTTTGTCGTGCACGGCAGCCATTTTAGATGCCTTGACCAGACCCACTCTCTGCACGCTGTCGATTCGTAGCATGGCTCCCCACCCTCACAAGCATCTTCCCCAGGCACTGGTCACCCCCGCTCTCTGTCTTATGCATGGGCAATAAACCTCCCCCCATCTGCGCTGCTCTTCCCTGAGAATCACACTCTGTGCCCGCCCGACACCTCCCTTTCGCCCTATTCACTACCGCACCCTCTGACACTCCTCTTCCTCTGTGTCCGATTGTCCAGGCTATCAGCTAGCCCTGCAGATGTAGTTTATGGCTCCAGCTGTAAAGAATCACCCCTCTTCAAAGGAGTTATAGTAGATCAAGGCCCACACCCGATGAGATCCGTCACACCACACGTGTTCCTACTATCTGAAAACCATCCTGTATTGTGATTGGGGAGGGGACCGAGCCTGAAGCGGAAGATTCCAGGAATGACTCTTTGTACATCAAAGTTTTTACAATTATGTGTCACATTAAAAATATATAGCACTCCAACAAAGTAGTAGGAATATAAAACTTTAATAACATATAAATATATACAACAAAACAAAAACAGTAAAAACATTTAAACAACGAAGAGACCGTGGCAATTTCTTTTGAATTCCTGATGAGGACATGTTACTAGTTCTTTCAAATTATGAAAATTTAGAAGATGTTGCCTGGGGGTGGGTCGTCAGTAGCAGTCTGTTGTGCGAATAGTTCCAAGGCAGCAGAACGCGCTGAAATCTAGATGGCACGAAAGTGATGTCTAGTAAGTTGCCGCCCAGCAAATAACGGCGTGGGGCGCCGCGGGGGTGAGTGAGTCCAGTAGGCACCACAGCTATTCTTACCGGCATTGCAGAATTACTGCTGGGGACAATGCCTGTGCTGTAGCAGGGTCACAGCAGAAACAAAAAGGATTCTGTTGAAGATGTTGTTGGTTTTCAATTTGAAAACAGTTCTGGTGTCAACTGCTATGCTAATGTAGTGGTTAATGTTTTGTTTTCTCTAGAAAATGTAAAAGAGGGGGAGGCAGTCCAAAGTTCCGTTAAAAGGGCAAAGGAAAGGATCGGTGGTTTGAACTATCAGTCAAAAAGGGGAGGGGGTGCAACAATTTTTCCTACCGGGTCACACTGTGCTTTCACCGGAACTGAGGTCTGCAGGATTCTAGTAATTCAAAGTGAGGCTGGCGCCAGCATGGGAGCGCCGACGTCCCGCGGATACAGTTTCGTCACTCCACGGGCGATCATGGCAGTCATTCCCCATCGGGGGTGTCTGCGGGGGTCGGAGACTCCCGCGGTTCCTCTAGAATCTTCAAGGTCGTGGAGGACTACGGTGGTGGAGTCAACCAGTGACCGGGCCATTTCTTTATGCTGGGCCCGCTCTTGCCAGGTCGATCGCCATTTTGAGAGTTCGGTAGCTACTGGCGATCGCGGGGTCAAATGAGCGGACGGGCTCCACCCTGCCGGGCGAGACGTTGCAGCATCGCCACAGTGGAAGAACCCTTTTCCGGGCGCTTGGAGCGCTGAGGGTGCAGGTGGGAAGCCTCCACTGGGGAGGCGGGAGAGGCCTGTTCGCATCGTCTCTCCCTCCCAGTGCACCCCACGGCGTCTCGCTTGAGATTTGTTATGGCCGGACCAGGCGATGAGGACGAGGGGGGCGGGGGGGTCGGAGGCATGTGCAAGACATCCCCCCCCAGTGTTGTCGCAGCCATTATTCAAGAAAGAAGAAGTGTCCCGTCCGTCTTCGGGCCGGGCTTCCGGTGGATGTCGGCCGGACGCCCCTGGCTCTGGCCCCATGAACGGGTTCCTTGGTTTATCGGCTGCAGCCGGATCCCGTCGGCCTCGGCCCCCCGACCGTTGGTGGCCGGACCGGAAGAGCATGTGGCGGGACTACCTGAAACTCTCAAGGGCCACCGCGGCCGGACTGGGAGAGAGAGGGGAGGGTCGAGGAGACATTCCCCCCCCTGCAACTCTTCAGCGTTGTAAAGGCAATCCCCTGGCCGGGTCCCGCTGGCCTCGGCCTCTCCTCCGGCTACACCCTACGTTAGGATCTCCTGGCCGAGGCATGGCAGCAGGACCCGCCTTATATGGGCTGCTCCCGGCTGGGCGTAGCCGGAACCCTGCCCCACCTTGGAAGTTTCCAGAGTGGGGGCGGATGTTCTACTGACTTGCATTTTCCCTAGTCTATCGATTTTTTTGGCGTGGCAGGCGGTGGGACAGCGAGGGGTGATTTGGTTTCTCTTACTGTTTTTCTGGTCTCTCACCACTGGCATATTTCTAACGTTTTCTTGTTTCTAGGACATTAATATGTAAATGTAAATGTAAATGTAAATGTACAGGAATTTATATAGCGCAAATCACCGAGCGGTTTCTAAGCGCTTGCTTAGGGAACCCGTCCTGGTATTCCCCTGTGAGATAACCCCGGCAGGGTATCCGCAAGGTGAAAGCCAGGCATCCCACCGCGAGGGGCCGTTGTGGAGATTAAGCAAGCTATTGCCCAGAGTCGCAGAGTGTGAACCCGTGAATCGAGTAGGCACCGGAGCGAGAATTGTCGAGTCCGTGGACATTTTAGGACTCAAGACCCCGCCGAGCCAGGAATTGAACCCTGGTCCCGGGCTGACCTCTGCTTCCAGGTCTGCCTCCTCTAACCAGTGAGCCACACTTCTCTTAATAGGTTTTATCATTACGTTATGTTATCGTTTCTTTGTTCGTTGTTTAATAAAAGTTCATGTTCATCAGTGGCCTACTGATTTTCGTTTTCCTATTCTTTTCTTTCCAGGTTGTTTCATGCTAAAGTTTCTGTTAACAGGATACAGTGATCACTTCGTTATTATTGCATATGTTCTTTTCACTAGGGGTGCTCTCTGGTCGGGCCAGATGACGTATCTCTAGTAAATGGTCCGGGTGAAACAGGTGCATCAATCAGTGGGGAGTAGATAGGCATGACAGATTACAACGGGGGAGAAAGGTCCGCATTACGTACCCTTTCACTATTTGCAAAGATTTTCCTACGTATATTTGCAAACAGGGAATACCTCCAAAAAGAACCAATTCCCAAACAGTCAATGTTTGGGGAAACAATCAATCAATGAGGAACGAAATAGGCACGACGTGTTAAAGGTTTGCGTTACCTACCCTTCACTATCTGCAAAGGGAGAGAGAATATTCCTATTCTTCCTCGTTTGCAGGCAGAGAAGATTCTTAAGAGAACCAACTTCGAACAATTCAATGCTCGATTCAAACAATCAAGAAGGGGTACTGTGAACACAAATGAACGCCGCTTATGTACATACACATTGGTATTATCAACAGGTTGTTCCTAATGTTTCTATTTTAGGGAGGTCAAAAAGAGATCCCATTAGTGGCCTACTGATTTTGCTCGATTCCTTTTGTTTTTTTACACGATTTTTCGCTATCTGCAAAGACTAAACAGAGTATTGCGACTCTGTGCTTGTTTGTAAATAGAGAATGAACCAAAGAGAACAATCAATCAAATGGAGAGAGAAGCAGGCACGACGGATTACAACGGGGGCAAAGGCCTGCGTTAACTACCCTTCACTATCTGCAAAGAGAGAGTACTCCTAATAGAAATGAGGGGTGGGGGGTAGCATTCAAAGCAGATCAGTGTGCATAAACACGAAAATGTTTTTACTTACCACGTACTTGACATTCGACAGCTTATGATATTTGCTATTAAAAAACCATTGAAATTCACTGAAAAAACCATAGGTTATAGACCATATATAGTTAGGAATTAGCATTTAAAAAACCTTATTTTACTCACACAAAACCATTGAAATTCCATATATAGTTAGTTGCACTAACTATATATCGCGCACCCGCAATCCACTGCTGATCATGTCACATATTACATCATTCATGACATGGTCAGTGACATCACTGATGACATCACTGATGACATCTCAAATGACATCACTGATGACATCACTGATGACATCTCATTTGACATCATTCTTGTGCTAATACGATAAACCTCTTCAGACTCTAATAGAACCTTAGATACACTCAATGTATACAAACACTCACACACTGCCACTCATCCATGGAGTTACTCACACACCCAGTCAGTCATGCAAAGAAACAATCTCACCTCCATTTCTTCAACTATACAGTTAAACACACCTTACTTATTGAAACATATACTAACACATATTTACTCTCTTATACAATCCCTGATACAAGTTCACAATGATCGATACAACCACTCACTCATTCAGTGGCTCTCATGCACAGTTATTTATATATGCCAACTCTCACATGTACTGTGTTTTACATATGTACTTACTATGACATGTAGCATTGAGATATCCATTCACTCATCAATACACTCATGCACACAGTCAACTGCCCATGTAGCTGTTTCCACATGCACTCTTGAACTCATACACCTAGTGAATAAACTGCTCACACATCTATGCACAGAGTCACACACCTTCCAGCCACCCCCACACAAACTCAATCTCCCATAGAAATACTTGGGCAACCAATTAATAACACATATAGCCTCTCGTATAGCTAATGATCAACACATGCAGCAGTTTACATCACAACAGACATAATGATGCACAAATTAAGACAGTTTAGTCACTAACCCATGCATTCAGTGAGACACATTTAATCACTCACTCATACAGTCACGCACCTACTAAATCCTTCATCCAGACACTTATACATCCACTCATTCTTCAATATGTAAGACATATTTTAACTTTACAGAAACATACAGTCACTGGATGTTGTCATCAGTGATGTCATCAGTGATGTCATTTGAGATGTCATCAGTGATGTCATCAGTGATGTCACTGACCATGTCATGAATGATGTAATATGTGACATGATCAGCAGTGGATTGCGGGTGCGCGATATATAGTTAGTGCAACTAACTATATATGGAATTTCAATGGTTTTGTGTGAGTAAAATAAGGTTTTTTAAATGCTAATTCCTAACTATATATGGTCTATAACCTATGGTTTTTTCAGTGAATATATATATACACACACACACACACATTGTTAAGACATTATGAGTGTGAAAATATCTACAAAACATATATTTAAATAAATACATCTGTGTCCTCTATATAGATCCGGGGAACAATGCAAACTGTTTTCACCAGACGTGTGAAAATGTAAAGCTAGGTGCTGAGAAAAGGAATGTGGTAAATATTTACACAAGTAGGAAATTGATGATGCAACAAGGGAGCAGGAAGCACTCAAACTATTTACCGATGTGAGCTCAAAAGATACTAGTGTCGGTGCAAGTAATGCGGCAGCGGGTTGCGGTAATGACTTGTGGAAAAACTGTACAACTATGTGAAATATTAAAGAAGACGGAGATCTCACGTTGGTGGAAAAGTGACTCGCTTAAGCAGTATGTACAAGTCGGTCGAGTTCCAAGTATATTAGGGGATCACGATTACCCCTACTTATGAAAACCCAAATCCAGAGCTCTTAAAAGAATGGACAGAACACAATGCACCGAGTTCTATGGGGATGATACACATGTTGATAAAGTATGCCGAAATTGAAAGAAGTGAAGTAATCCATGCAAAACAAAGAATTAACAACCATCCATATCCATACTAATATTATAAAGATAGAGCCCAAACCTTTGAGACGGATCACAACACCCAATACAGCATTGTAAAGGGCAGTTGCAGCAGAAGGACATAGGCTATGCAGACGGCCACCATATATATTTATTTATGTATTTATTTTTTGCAGAGTTTTATATAACGCGAACTTGACCCGAACTGAATCAGGTATCAGAGCGCTTTACATAGCACCAGTTACGTTACATGAGGACACACATTCATTTTTGTTAGGCACGGGGAGATTAAGTGATTTGCCCAGAATCACAGGATGTTTGGCGTCGTTACCAAGACCCAAACCCAGATTCCCAGGTCCGAGGTCGAACGCCTTAGCCGTTAGGCCAACTCCTCTATACATTTAAAAGGTAAAAGAACCGTGTCAGCAAAGTAGTCCCTTGTGGGCGTGTCTGCGTTGTGCTGTGGGCGTGGGCTGAAGGCGTGACTAACGCTGGGGGCGTGTGGTACGGCCATCACATCGTGGGCTGTGGGCGTGTGCTGGGGGCGTGACAAACACTGGGGGCGTGTGTCCGCCCTTCATGCCATGTGAGTCATACATACAAGTGCCAATACCGTTGCTGCGCAGCATCAAGGGGCACGCTGGGGGCGTGAGAAACGCTGGGGGCGTGAGAAACGTTGGTGGCGTGTGTCCGGCCTTCATGCCATGTGAACGCAATTGCGCCGCATCAAGGGGCACGCTGGGGGCATGAGAAACTCAGGGGGTGTGTGCTACGTTCCGCCCTTCATGCCATGTGGGTCGTACATTAATCAGAAGATCGTCTGCTGTGGCCGTGTGCTGGGGGCGTGACAAACGCTTTCACCTGGAGGCCTGGTAAGTAACATTACTGCAGCCACTCCTGCGCACTGTTACTGAACTCTCTCATTCAACAAAATTACACACGCCTGCTACCATCAACCAGGGTTCTAGCCGGGCTCAGGCAGCGGATCAGTACACTACTTACACGCGCCTGATAACATCAACCAGGGCAGCAGCTGGGCCTCAAGCGGGGGAACACGCGCCTGCTAACATCAAACAGGCCTGCATCTGGGCCTCAAGCGGGGGAACACGCAAATGAGCGTGTCTGAGGGGACAATTACTGCAGCCTCTCCTACTCGCTGTCATTCAACTCTCTCATTAAATGGATTTACCCGCGGCTATTGACTCTCTCATTCAACGACATTACACGCGCCTGCTAACATCAACCAGGGCTGTAGCCAGGCTCAGGCAGCGGATCACTACACCAATTACACAAACCTGCTTACATCAACCAGGGCTGCAGCTGGGCCTTCTCCGTCCCTATTCTAATGAAACAAAAAATGTTGTGTACCGCAAGATTTTAAACTAAATTGCCCTTGCCAAGTACACACATTACACACATTCCATTTCATACCCGGACAATGTCGGGCTGGGCTGCTAGTCCTTCATAAAGAGGCAGATCTAGGAAAAATTATTAAATGTAAAAATGAATTAAAAGGATGCCTAACAAAATATGACCAAAAATTAAAAGACAGAAAATCCACAGAATTCTTACAAGATTGCCTGGATCATGAGAGAGGGCAAATTGACACCTTTGCTAAATAGTTAAATACCATTAGGCGGCAAAAAATTCAAAGAATTCAGGACAGGAACAAAGTGCAACAAGAATATTCCCAGAGTGAGATCACTTTGCATACTGGATGTGAAATGGAATTGGAATATCTAACCAGACAAGAAGGAGGGGCAACTCGATTCTCAGTTACTGATGAACTCCATTTTTTACAGTTAGACCAGAGAACAGATCACAGAACAACCGGGGGCAAGGAAGATCCAGAGGAAGAAGAAATAAAGGTGGGGCGGCCAAGGACACACGGAGAAACAACAGTGAGATCAACCCGCTCAAACTCTAAACAGACATCTCGAGAGTAGAAGAGAACAGTAGTAAATCTAAGTTCGATTGACTTAATGGAAGAGGAGAGTTCAAGTTTGGAGCTGGTATTGTCTTACCATCATGAAAATAACTTCAACTATGCACAAAGCAGAATAGATTTGTACAAATATGTAAGGAAATTAAAATCGGCAAAATACACAAATTGAAAGAAAGAAATATAGGTCAAAATACAGAAATAGAAACCACCATGGCAAGTGACTAACACTCCTCGTAAAGCATCCAGGTTGACGGCATCATATCGGCTGTACTTTGGAGGTACAAATTTTCCCAGTTAAAAGGTTCTTCTGATGACGGCAAGAGTAAAATAACATTTTTGTTCCAGAATCCAGATACAAAACAAATTGAGGCAAAGTGGTATCGGTGTTCCCTGCTGCCAGCCATCTTACCTTGGGGAGCCCAGTCAGCCAGAGGACACCACCGCCGAGATTCACCAGGGGTCATCCTTGTGCGAGCGGGCACCGGAGGGGGAGGCAGACTACACCTCCCAGTGCCCCTCGCTCTGCGCACACCAGTGACGACGCAAGAGAGCGCCAGGAGGCGCCAGGAGGCATACAAGTAGACGCTCAGGCTCCTGCGGCGCGGGAGCTTGATTTTGTGCATTTCCACAGTGGTATCGGTGTTCCCTGCTGCCAGCCATCTTACCTTGGGGAGCCCAGTCAGCCAGAAGCCGCCACCGCTGAGAGTCACCGGGGGTCGTCCTTGCACGAGCTGGCACCGGAGGGGGAGGCAGACTACACCTCCCAGCGCCCCTTGCTCGGCGCACACCGCTGACGATGCGTGAGAGTGCCAGGAGTCATACAAATAGACGCTTGGGCTCCTGCGGCGCCCGTCGTAGCCCGGAGGAGGCTGGGCCACCCCCGAACATTGTCAAAACTGTAACGAGTCTCTTGTTATAATTTTCTATACTGTTTACTGTTGCTCCGTGATTGACTGGTAATCTACTTTGGGGTGTGCCGGTATTTGTCTAATGGCGGCACGTGCTCGAAAGGGGAAGAGGGCAGGGGTGGGGGGAACTGTAAGTGGCACATTGGACCAATTCATTACTAGGGCAACCTCGGTACTTGAGCATGAAATTGCCCTTACAGAGCGTCGCCTCTCTGTTGAACCAATGTATGCCAGGTGATCTTCTTTAGGGCATCTACTGCTAGTTACCTCCCCAAACCAAATAGATGGGTACATTAACAGAAACCTACTCACCAATGAGGGAGATAACTTAGAAAATGTGGAGTAAAGTATGCAAGAGACACCTGCGTTAAATAGAACTTGTCCTCCTGCTACATTGAGTACCCCAGTAAGTGAGGATGTATCAAATATAGTTACATTGTATCCCCCAACAAGGGCCAATGCAAAAAATAAAATAATTACTGCCAAGAGGAAACGAGGAGGGGGTGCTCAAAAGTGGAGATGACCCAAAATAATAAAAACCTTGAAGGTGTCACATATGCCATAGACGAAGTGGTGACCACCGAACCCACTGTATCAACGCTAAAAGCACTGTCATCTACTGCTCACTCAATGCTCCCTAATACCATGGTGGTTGATTTAACCATTCCCTTGCCCCAACTACCTGAAGGATTCATGTCCCAGGTGAGCAACTAGTAAAGTCACTAATTTTACCCCTTCTAGAGAGGACAAAGTTAATTAGTGAAAGGCTATAGAGGTTCGAACAGTCCACCTCAGATAACCTTGGCACATTAAAAATGTTGGTAGAGCGCACATTGAGTAGTAACACGGTTATAGCAAATACCCAGAAGGCACCTGTAGCTGCAGCTACTTTATTGCCCATCTCAGCGATAGATACTTTGACCTCTGTGGCAGCTACTAGTACTAATCAGACAACCATATCTCCTGGAAATAGGATAAGTGATCCTGCCAGAAACCTGTGTAGGTCAAGGAAGGAGATACAGAACAGTCCAAAAAGTGCACTAAGGCAATCTAAAGAAATCTTGTGGCAGAGAAGGAGACCATCAATAATGTACAGAAAAAACCTTATTTAAACTGTATTGACCTACCACCGGACTCCTCCCCGCATGTAGTTGTACTTACTGGGGTCCCTGAGCTAAAGAATGAAAAAATAGAAACCTACTCAGAGCTGAAAAATAAGGTAACATTTTGGCTAAACAAGAATAGACCCCTCCTAAGTTACATCAATGGGGAAGTCTTGTTTGCACGAAGAGAAAGCTGGGTGGGTCAAAGACCAAAGGACATACCTGGGGACTCCATTATTGTTAACTTTAGGGGTAGGCGGGTAGTTGGATACATTTGTGATCAATATTATCCAAGGGATTGGAGTGGCATTAATGCGTATGACTTAAGCTACTTTATCACCCACCCCCTGTGGTACGACCGGTCCATAACCCCTTAGGAATGCAACGGGTAGGGGAGATGGAAAGGTTTAAAAATAATTTCTCTGTCCCTACTTTTAATCATTTTAGAGTTATATGGGATGGAAGGAGTTGACTGACTGAGAGGCCAGGGAATGAGTTCACTAGTTGTGATGGATGGTGTTCTCGTGGGAGATGGTAATAAAACGATCATGGAAGAACATCACACGAAGCCATTAGGATCAATCTTTTGTCAGTTGGACCCTAAGTTGCCCATAAATAGTATGGGAGAGGGTTCAGATTTGAGCATTAAAATATTTATGAGGCTTGATTAGTGAATTGTCCAATGATGGAAGTTGTGGGAATAGCCAAATGGCCTCAATTTCACAAGAGAGTATCCAAAATCCTGACTTGAAAGGTTTAAATCAGGGTAATATAACTGAAGGTGCTCCCCTAGATAGGTTTGAACACAACACTAATACTGAGCCTAAACTAGTAGCATTAACTGAGGATAAAAGTGCGGAAGGTAAAATACCGGACATAGATACCAAATCCAGTATTAAACTGAGGTCTTGGAATATTGCCGGCATTACAAAAAACCTGAGTGACCCCACATGGCAGGGATATATTGATAGTGGTGACATTATATTATTTCAAGAAACTTGGGCTGTTGAAAGCCATTTCAAAATTGGTTATAGATCCTTTAGTGTGCCTGCAACTAATGCAAACAAAGAAAGACCTTCGGGAGGCTTGGCAATCTGGACAAAAATTACGTTGGGAATCAATTTTAAGCAAATTGATACTAATAGTCCAGATATTCTAGGAGTAGGGTTCATAGGGCCTAAGAAAAGAGAAGTCTGTATTTTTAATGTACCTTGGCGACAAACAAAGAGGCAGAGGTTATCGAGCACTTAGATAACATTATCTCAATGCTCGACCAGAGAACCCTGATAATCAATCATTGGGGGGGATTTCAATCGAAAATTTGAACCGATAATAGGCTTGGAATTTTTTTTCGATTCAGAGGATAATGCTAATAACATCCCTGGAATTGAGACCAGTACAGCAGTACCATGTTCAATGGCCGCAGCACAGTTACTGCGATTGACGGCAGCTCATAGTTTGCGTGCTTGCAATGGGCGTCTCCCATTAGACAGCCCTAGCCAGCCAACTTTCAGGCGGGGCAGTTGTAATAGCCACTTGGACTACGTATTGGTCTCAATCCCACTCTGCCGATGGTAATAGACCTTGTAGTGGAGAACCGTATTGAGAGCGACCACTACCCTCTTAATTTGATCTTCACCACGGCATTACTTAATGGGAGGGGCTCCCTGCCAGCAAACAAATATTGACCCATTGCTTTCCAACAACTGCAGAGCACTAAAGTGGCCGGTAATACTGGGGAATGATAGTACTCTAAAAAAAATCTACGAGCTCTACGTAAATCTAATGTCCCCTTTTCACAATGTTCCAGTACAGGAGATTCCCATTACACGGATCCATGAAAACATGACACTGGGACTTGGAGAAATATTAACTAAAGCTCCTAAGCCACTAAAAATTGGTCAGCGAAACTGGTATGATAAAGCATGCCGTCACGCTAAAAAGGAATTAATAGCGGCTACAAAAAGGAATGATGTGCTAATACTTAGGGAGAAAAGGAGATTATATAAGGGGACAATCGCAAGGCAAAGAAATGTTGGGATGAAACAATTTGGTCTGAATTGTTGGAAGCCAGTAAGGCAAATGACCAGACATCGTTCTGGGGTCTAATTGCTAGGGGCACTAGAGATGGAACTCCCTCTTGGGATATGTTTTTGGAAGCCTAAGTGTGGGTCTCACATTTTTCTAATTTATACTCCTCTATTGAAAATGAGCCTACTTTGGACTATGATGATTTAGGACTAAACTTAAGCATTACACCTCTGTTCTTTAGTATGGCAGAAACTATTGCAGCCATTAAGGCAACTAAACCTGGGAAAGCACCTGGACCGGACAGGATACCCGGGGACTTATGGAAGCATGAAAACATGTTATGGGCTCCATATATTAACTATTTTTGTAACAAAATTGCCAGGGGCGCCCCAATTCCTGATACATGGCGAGGTGCCGAAATTGTAACTGTTTTTAAAAAGGGGGACCGTATGAATCCGGACCATTATAGACCTATTAGTTTAATTGATGTCCTTCAGAAGGTATTTGTGCGGCAAGTATTAAGTAAGCTGAGTGCTTGGATTGATGAAACTAGCACTTTAACCAAGTACCAGGCGGGTTGTAGAAAAAAAATTAGCATCATCGATCAGGTGTTTAGATTTTTATGTATCATCTGGAAGTATATTAAAATAAAGAGGGCACATTTGTATCTGGCTTTTGTTGACCTCAGGGCAGCTTTTGACCTTGTCCCTAGAGGCGCCCTGTGGTCGAGATTGAGGGACCAGGGGGTCCCTGGGAAATCTAGAAGCAGATTGTCAAGCTGCATGAGGCCAACTATACCAGGGTGAGATGGGGCCCAAACGGAAAACTAACCTATCGTATTGGTATAAGGAGAGGTGTTAGACAAGGATGCGGGCTGGCACCGACATTGTTCTCCCTGTACGTCAATGACGTACCGGACACCCTCTTGGGCTGCGAGCATGACTCTCCCAAGCTGGGTGGTGATCATGTGCCTGCACTGCTATTTGCAGATGATACAATTTTAATTTCACAGACACCTAGAGGATTACAAAATCTACTTGATACCTTTCGGTCTTACTGTGATAATAAAGGATTGGAGATTAACTCGTCTAAAACTAAGTATATGGCGGTTAATCCTCATAGAAGTTAAAGAAAAACACTGACTGTTAATAATGAAATGATCGAATATGTGCACAGTTTTAATTACTTGGGTATTACTTTAGACACCGAAATGAATTGGAAATCCCAAGCTGACAAAAGTCCAACGATCCTCACTCAAAATCTAGTTCCAATAGCCAGGAGACATAAGAATAGTTACTCCAGAGCTGTCACCCCAGTATTAGAGTTATACAAATATAAAGCCCAATCCGCCTCACTGTAGGGGGCAGAATTATGGGGCCACGCTGCTAAATGTGCCTTTATGACACAGGAAAACATCTTTAGAAAAATACTAGCAATCCCACGGCGCACACCTTTACTTCCACTTACAATGGACTTGAATATACATCGCACTGATGATCATGCAACTTTACGACCGCTGTTATACTGGGTCCGTCTGTGGTCAATAGACGAATTAGTAGACTACAGAGAAGCCCTAAAAGAAATCATGAAAATAAAAAATACGACGCGGTTGGTATGGCTGAACCATATTGAGGATTGGCTCACGAAGCTTGGGCTACATCACCTTAGGCAGATCCTGAGTGTCTTACCTTGAGATGTAAAAAGCTGTTAAAAGAAAGATACTGGGAGTTTCTTCTCAACTACACATTACATAAACCGGTGCTGGGTGCTTTAACCCTCAAGTATCTCATTATGAAAACAGTGAGTAGATTTGAATGCTTTATGGACGAGATTTTACCAACTGTAGCAAAATCACTGTATTTAAAATTTTGCTATGGCAAATTACAAATCAAAGCTAATACTGCGAAATGGGTGCGCAATGAGGATAACGTAGGGAGAGAAGCCCTGGTAAAGTGTGAATTGTGTACCGTGGGTATTAGAGAGGATGAGGCACATGTATTATTTTTTTGTACTGCATACACACATTTAAGGAAAAAGTGGATAAAACCTATTTGTCGCCTCTGGGGATTTAGACACCTCAGTGAGGCTGAAAGAATTCTCAGAAGTGAAACAACGCAATCCATTGTCTTTAGTGTAAGCAGATACCTCTTCCCTGTGGAGATAGTACGAAGGAGATAGGGTCTCGGACTCTAACGATATAGAGATATATTTTAGTTTATCTGATGTAATACAGCTTCTGGAGCTGGGTTTGGGGGATTATGAGTTGGTGTCAGCATTGTTTACAATTTGTACATTTAGTTACTCTCTTTTTTGCTAGGAAATGGAAGTAATCCCACTTATATTAAGTATGTTTTAAACGTAATACCAATTGTAAGATATTTGAATATATTACCCCTAACAAATGGTATATGCTCTTTTTTAGATTTATGCATTTATTGTTTTAATACCGCAAATGCCTCTGAATGATTTTTAATTAGTAACAATGAACTGTGGAAAAATGGGCATGGAACTGGAATTATGGACCCTGCTATCCAAAAAGTTTGTACATCTTTTATGGTTTTGTTTTAACCGAAATAAAGATATTTGAATTGAATTGAATTGAATGCCTCAACCTTGTAGTCTCGGACTGGAAATGCTGGAAGGTCTATAGATGTTACAAGAGGCGAACAATCTTGCACAGGGCCCACAATTGGGTAATAAAACATCAAATCCAGAATGGAACAGTCTTAGTGTAAAAAACAGAGGGAGCTACCCTTTTCTGCCAAAGTCAATTTGTTTTTCATCAAAGAACGAAAGATA
Source organism: Lissotriton helveticus (assembly GCF_964261635.1). Classification (NCBI taxonomy): domain Eukaryota; kingdom Metazoa; phylum Chordata; class Amphibia; order Caudata; family Salamandridae; genus Lissotriton; species Lissotriton helveticus. Next base: position 731,622,926 of record NC_136059.1, on the reverse strand, counting down.
ATCTAGCCTTTATTTTTAAGAAAATGTGACCAAGGATTTGAATCAACTGTACCAAACATCTATAAATAAAAACCAATGTCATATATGGAGATACAAAACCCTTTTGATCACCATTAAGAAAATTCAATCAACTCAGCGGATGTGGTTTGTAAAACACTCAGAAAAGGGGGGAAAACATAGTCTTGTGGGACAAAGAGTTATACACAACTGAAGCACTGGCACAACTGAATACCCAATAGAACAATTTACCAGCAGACTTGAAAGTTGGAAAGAACAAGAACTTATAAGTTGGGATGAATTTTGATTTTTGACACAAGATCTCCCTATGATGCCAGTCTTTTATATGATATAAAAAAAATATATAAAGACCTTCATAGACCACCCACTGGACCTATAATTGCTGCCCAGAACAGCATATTTGGGAATGTGTAAAAATATATTGATTACTTTCTAATCCTCATTGTTACCAACCTACCGTCAGTTATAAAAGATTCAACTAATTTGTTTAAACATAAACATAAATATGATGTGAAATGCGAGTCTAATATGCTATTGATGACACTAGTTGTGTCCATCTTATACAGTAGTATTAAGCATCAGGATGGTCTAAGGGCGGCCCAGAATTTTTTGAGAATGAGACCAATGCACAACTCAATGCTGATAGAAATAATGCAATGGTGTCAGACAAAGAATACAGCCATGGGCACCTGCTTTGCCCCCAGTTATGCTAATTTGCATATGGGCGGGGGGAGGACCAGGTGCTCGGTGTGTCTACTTTGGAACAGTGGGCAGATAATGTCACAATGTTTTCAAACTGTGGCAGGGTACTGAGGCAGAGGTAGAACTTTTTATTTTGGACCTCAATAACGATGCACTCAATTTTAAGTTCACAGAAAAAATGAGTACCACGTCTATGTAATTTTTAGCCATTCAAATCTGGATAGGTGAGGAAAAGCTACACACAACTATATATAGGAAACCCACTGCAGGCAACACTCTCTTGCATGCTCGTAGTTCACACCCTGCCCCATTAATAAAAAGTATTCCTTTTGGTGAATTCTATCGGGCCAGGAGGGCATGCAGTACAGTAGAGGAATACAGCAAAATTGAGTTTGTAATGACAGATCATGTCATAAAATAGGATATCCTACCTTAATATTAGAAGCAGCATCCAAAAAAGCTAGAGCTATGAATAGAGAAGCTCCCTTTTCAACCCCTGTAATACATCTAGGTAGAAAGCACTTTCCAAGAAAGTGCCCCATAGATGTATTGCTACATTTAACATAGAACATGCTAGAGTCCACGAGATCAAATGTATGCACTAGCACCTAGGAATGCAGGACCCCATCATAGGTACTAATGTGATGAAGCAACCACAAATCACTTACAGGAAATCCAAATCATTAAGGGTTTACCTTGTTAAGAGTGCCTTCATGTCTCAAAACCCCAATAGAACATGGCTCACATCTAGGGACAGATTAAGAAAATGTCTGAAATACAAGGAGTGTAGAAAAGGTAAAAATCTTAGTATAGTGATCACGGACTTCAACAAAACCATAAGAATAAGGGGAGATTTTAAATGCCCACGCGAAAAATGTTGGGAGGAAAACATCACTAGTGCACAAACGTGTGCTACAACTCATCTGTGCTATTACCAACAATGATCATAGCTACCCTATAGCTAAGCATTTTGAGAAATGTCATCAAAGCGACATTAGGTATAGCTGCATCGCCCAGGTAGCCAGAGAAAAGACAGGAGGGGGAAATAGCTTAGGAAGATAGGCACATTCGATATTTCAGAATTGGACAGTATGGAACCGAATTGCTTAAATATCAATGAAGAATTATATATGTCTACATTAGACCTGCTCCTGAGCACCCACCTCGCACAAGGAGAACCATGTCAACTAGTTTTTAATATTAGGTAATTTCTAAAGGGCAGACCTAAGATACTTTGAACACATAGGGCACCTCACTGACACCTTTCAAAAACTTTGATGCATAGACTCCACCTAGTTTCCTTGTACCTACCACATATTTGGTGGACTAAGTAAACCTCATTGTCCAATGTGAGAGGGGACATCTTTTCAACATAGCAAACAAGCTTAACTAGTTTGAGACCCATGGCTTAAATGGTCTAATAAGCAGATTGATCTTGAGATGCAAGTAGCAGGACATTTGTCTTGTGTTTTGCAGCATATTCTATGGGTAACGCTCTTATTTAAATTGGTCACACTAGATATTTAAGTTGACAAGACATGCTGCTCTATAGGACTCCATAGAATAATAAAACACTATGGAGCCTATGTGTCAATTTGTAGCAAAGGGAATTTCTTTTACAGATGGAGGTGAGGCCACGAATGCATAGTGTAAATAACATAAAGCACTTTAAACAATATTGTTCTTTTTTGCTTTTTTTCATTTACATTTTATTTCCAACTGGTACTTGCCAAATTACAGTAAATCACAGCTCTTTAATTCAAGCACTTTAAACTGTATACATGGCATTAGTGTGTATATGAAATAATCGTATGAATTTAATGTTTTCCTTGGAGGATATGTATATTGTTCATACTTGTGAAAACATAAGAAGTTGAGTAATATTGAATTCACTTTTAAACATTAAATATAGAATTACCCTCATTCTAGAATTGACTATTACAAATTCAAAACTATTGCTGTACTTGCACTTTAAGGATGGCGCTGAGCTAAACTGTTATTTTGGTATGCACATTCACATTGTTGATTTCCCCTTTCTAATTTTTTAAGGCGAAACATATATAATGAAATAGACACAAGGCATTTGTCATCATGAAAAAGGCTGTGAGAGGCAGCCAAAATGTGTAGATGAATTAATCACTTCTGAAAATGTAAAATTAAATACTTCTTAAATCCTACCTTGGAGTGCCATTTAGTTAACAAAATTATTGAAATGAATATTAAACTGTACCACCACTATTGCACATTTTGTGCACAGTAATGATGGCAGGTCACCCATTGAGACATCTTTCAAAATAGAGGTAGCGTCTCCACAATGAGGTCCAGCAAGGACCAATTGGGCTCTTATAATAAGAACGAGAAAGTGATAAAATTATCAGAGTGTTGAATTTAATTTTGATTATAATCACACAAATTGTGTTTTGTAAAACATACTGCTCAAGAATTTAACGTCTAAAGATGAACATTGATGTTATAATCTAAAATGATCACCTCCTTAGCTACCTTTGTGGAGAAGTGTGGCTCACTGGTTAGAAGCGGCAGACCCTGAAGCAGAGGTCGGCCCGGGACCAGGGTTCAATTCCCGACGCAGCAGGGTCTTGGGTCAATGTCCGCGGACTCGATAATTCTCGCCTAGGTGCCTATGCTAACCATGGGTCCCATTCTGCAACTCTGGGCAATAGCTTGCTTAATCTCCACAACGGCCCTATCAGTGCCGGGGATGCCTGGCTTCACCTTGGGGGTGCCCAGGAGCGACCATCTCACAGGGAAAGCCAGGACGGGTTCCCCAGCGCCAGGACACCCCGAGATGGGGTAACAGTGCGCTTTACAAGTATACATACATTTACATTTACATGAATTACGGGTTATCATGCGTTTTATATACAATGTATTGTATATTCATGGTGGTACAAAATCATGTTTTTTAACTACACATGCACTTCTTTCACACCATCCCCCGTGTATAAATGTTAAATGTTAAATGTCGTATACTTGTAAAGTGCACAGCTGCCCCAGCAAAGGGGCGTCCCGGCGCTGTATACTGCTGGGGAACCCGTCCTGGCTTTCCCTGTGGGATGGTCCCTACTGGGAATCCCCAAGGTGGAGCCAGGCATCCCTGGCGTTGATGGGGCCGTTGTGGAGATTAGGCAAGCTAATGCCCAGAGTTGCCGAGTGGGACCCCAGGTTAGAGTAGGCACCGAGGTGAGAATTGTGGAGTCCGCTGACCCTGGTCCACGACCCTGCCGCGTCGGGAATTGAACCCTGGTCCCGGGCCGACTTCTGCTCCCGGGTCTGCCGCCTCTAACCAGTGAGCCACACCACTCTACATATACTAAGTTAAAAGTCTATTGCTTGCAATGTTTGCATACTGAAAGATGGCTGCCATTTTGAACCTGGCACCCTAGTCCTCTGTCTATGTTGATATAGAGGTGGGGATATAATGGTGTTTCTTGAATTCACGGGTTGACACTGAAGAAGCCTTACTGGGGAAACGCGTCTGTTGTCGTGGGGGCAGGGGGTCTGCCATTAAAAATCATCTTTTAAATCACAGCTCTTGAGTGCCGTCTACTTTCGTCAAAATGAGCAAATGTGTTGGAAGAATATATATATATATATATATATATATATATATATATATATATATATATATATATATATATATATATATATATATTCACTGAAAAAACCATAGGTTATAGACCATATATAGTTAGGAATTAGCATTTACAAAACCTTAAAAATTCACTGAAAAAACCATAGGTTATAGACCATATATAGTTAGGGATTAGCATTTAAAAAACCTTATTTTACTCACACAAAACCATTGAAATTCCATATATAGTTAGTTGCACTAACTATATATCGCGCACCCGCAATCCACTGCTGATGATGTCACATATTACATCATTCATGACATGGTCAGTGACATCACTGATGACATCACTGATGACATCTCAAATGACATCACTGATGACAACATCCAGTGACTGTATGTTTCTGTAAAGTTAAAATGTGTCTTACATATTGAAGAATGAGTGCAAGTATAAGTGTCTGGACAAAGGATTTAGTAGGTGCATGACTGAATGTATGAGTGAGTGATTAAATGTGTCTCACTGAGTGCATGGGTTAGTGACTAAACTGTCTTAATTTGTGCATCATTATGTCTGTTGTTCTGTAAACTGCTGCATGTGTTGATCAGTAGCTATATGATTAACTATATGGGTTACTGATTGATTGTCCAAGTATTTCTATGGGAGACTGAGTGTGTGTGTGGCTGGCTGGGAGGTGTGTGACTCTGTGCAGATCAATGTGTACTTGTATCAATGATTGTATAAGAAGGTAAGTGTGTGTTAGTATATGTTTGAAAATGTAAGGTGCTCTATGTTTAACTGTATAGACAAGAAAATGGAAGTGTCATTGATTCTTTACAGGACTGACTAGGTGTGTGAGTAACTCCATGGATGAGTGGCAGAGTGTGAGTGTCTGTATAGGTGTATGAGTGCATATGATAGTGTTGTAAAGATGAGTGTTTGTGTGTATGAATGATTGTATGGGTGAATGAGTGAATGTGTGTGTAGACATAGGAATCAGTGAGTGCGTATGTAGTAACTAGTATTGGTGTGTCAATGGTTTCAAAAATTATACTCTGTATTTAACACTGGGTGAAACAGAGGTTATATTAAAATGTGAGGAGATGCATTGTATTGTCACATGAATGATATCATCAGTGATGTGGTCATTGATGTCAAATGAGATGTCATCAGTGATGTCATCAGTGATGTCATTTGAGATGTCATCAGTGATGTCATCAGTGATGTCACTGACCATGTCATGAATGATGTAATATGTGACATCATCAGCAGTGGATTGCGGGTGCGCGATATATAGTTAGTGCAACTAACTATATATGGAATTTCAATGGTTTTGTGTGAGTAAAATAAGGTTTTTTAAATGCTAATCCCTAACTATATATGGTCTATAACCTATGGTTTTTTCAGTGAATTTTTAAGGTTTTGTAAATGCTAATTCCTAACTATATATGGTCTATAACCTATGGTTTTTTCAGTGAATTTCATTGGTTTTTTAATAGCTAATATCAAAACCTTTACAATGTATTATTCTTTAAAAAGAAAAATATTTTTTACATGTTTTTTATACAATTTTTTTTTTATTTTTTTTTGTTTCGCTCCCAGTACGCGTACCGGTTAGCTTCCCGTTAGCTCAATCCGGAGGCGCGACCCGGTACGCGAACTGGTAAACGTTCCTTTAGCGCACCTCTCGCGTTACAAAACAACATCGCGACGCTTCGCGTCAGCATGACGTTTCGCGTTCTCGCGTAATACGTCATATTACGTGCTACGTTAGCGTACCCGGAAGCGCACCGGTACGCGAACCGGAAGCGATCCGCGGCGCGGCGCCGACCGCGTAATGTAAACATAGCAGGTCATGTGACTCGATAATAACACTTTTCATTGGTTCATTTCACTTTTGGTTTCCTAATGATGTAATACAAGGTCATGTGATCTAAAATGGACACTTTTCATTGGTTTAGAACTTTTGTTTTTCCCAAATGATGAAAACACCTCATTCTTTCATCACTCTGACTTTCATCTTGGTGAGAGAAAGACCCTTTATTGAGACTTTGTGATGGCTTCATTAGTAGCTTCAGCTGGTGCTAGCCCACCACCTCCACCAAATCCAAGAAAGAGAGGACCACCTGCAGAAGTAATTCTGCAAGAAGAGGAAGAACAGGAAGAGGAGGAAGAGGAGGAAGAGCATGAGTTTTTGCCAGAGGAGCCCAGGAGGTACAATCGACAGGAGAATTATATCTGGCAATTCTACAGAATTCCTCAGGGGCAAAAGAAAGTGAATGCTCGTTACGTGTTTTGCCGCATATGCGGTGACAGATTGTCAAGGGGCACCGATAAAAAATATAGTTATGGGAATCATACTATGCATCGGCATATGAGTAGGTGGCACCCAAATAACTATAGTGCTGCCCAGCTACGTGACCAACAACAACATCCCCTCCAAATGGCAAGAAGATCGGTGGTTCCAGAGGTGTCGGGACCAGAGGCGAGGGAGGTGATTGCAAACATCCAAATGTTGTTTGGTCACGTAAAACAAGTGTGCGTGGAATGTGGCGCTTTCATCTGCTACAGAGAAAGTAGCATCACTTTGATTTTGCGAGCAATTCAAAATCATATTAATGTTTGCACAAAACGCACCAAAAAATAAATTCTTTTTTTTTTTTTTGCTCCTGTTGAGCCCTTTATAATGGATCGTTTTTGTTTCCCCCCCCCCCCAAAAAAACCAAAAAAATTTTAAAAACGTTCAGAAAATACAAAAAAAGTAAAAAAATGTTCAAAAAATACTAAAAAAAATATAAAACAACAAAAACATAAAAAAAAAAGTTCTTTTCAGAACTACCTCCCCATTATAAAAAAATTGGTAGAAAATTTGGAACTCTGCCAACCTGTATTTCCCTTAGTTCGCTCCCGGAGCGCTACCCGGTACGCGTACCGGAAGCTAACCAAAAAAATATTTTTTAAAAAAGAACAGTAACTATAAGGGAAGGAAATACACAGTTATGTTAAAAGAAAGACAGCTCTAGGGAGTAAAATAAGGATACTGTTACCTACAATCCACTGTTGATGATTTCACATATTACATCATTCATGACATGGTCAGTAACATCAACAGCAGTGGATTGTAGGTAACAGTATCGTTAGTTTACTCCCTTTAGCTGTCTTTCTTTTAACATAACTGTCTATTTCCTTCCCTTATAGTTACTGTTCTTTTTTAAAAAACATTTTTTTGATCAGTCATAAACAGTGACATTAATAGAAACAGAGAGAGTGAACAAGAGTGAAGAACTATGGTCCTCCTGAGCCACCCTCAGAAAACCAAGGGGGTCAAGATACATCTACCGTGCCCCCTTCTACCTATTCTGAACATTATTTGCCCTCCATCTTGTATCTTGATTCGAACGAAACACAAAATGGTGGACTGCCATAACGCTGCTGGTTTGCGAACCGGGCAACTTCCCAGGAAGCGGTCCCCAAAAAAAAAAAGTTGGGAAAGTAATTCACAGACACTAAGAGTAATAGAGATGGAGTGAGTGAACAAGACTGAGGAACTATGAGAACAGAGGGACTGAGAAAAAGAGTGGAAGGAGTTGAGTAAATAGGTAATAGAGAAAGGAATGAGGAAAGTAGCAAAGGCAGGAAACTGAGGATTAAAGAACTGAAGCAGTGGATCTAATAGTAGGTGAATGTGATAGAAATGTAACGAAAAGAGTACAACTATTTACCTTGTAATTGCTGTTAAATTAATCACATTTTATTTCTATACTTTCAATCTGTGAAAGAGAGAACCAACATTTAAAAAAAAATTAAAATATGTATTTAAAAATTACAAAAGACAAGGGAAAATATTGAAGGACAAATAGTTTTTCAACAACTTTGACACTGACAGAAGCTTCTGCTTCTCCAGGTCCTCTACACAATGCTAAAGATATACATTTTAAACTAACAGTATCTTGATGCAGATGAAGTGAGGACTATCTTAAAACATGGTGCATCTTTTGCATTGCTCTTGTTTCAGAAAAGAGTCGCTTCAGTATGCCAATAACATGTCTCCTATCCAGAGATTTGTTTGAGGTGAGGCCTACTCAGAGTTCAAGATGAGATTTACACTTGTTGAAGTGTACAGAGGAGATAATATCTGTGAAAGTCTACTAATGAAGTGAGTCATGTCCACTGCACTCTTCAACAAAGTAGAAACCTCCTATGTTTCCCTGGACAGACCTAAACTTGATCTGCACAATGTGATTCGTAATGATAGGAAACTCAAGTGATGTAATTGAAATATGTGCAATTTATTTTGCTCATTTCACAATCACATCACTTGTGTTTCCTTTGCTTAGGTATCTCATTGTGCAGATGTAGTCCAGCATATGAAAGATTACGTAGAAGTGCAGCACTGCATACAATAAATTTAACACTTACAGAAAACTCACCTTCTCCATGCCTCCTACACAGTTCTACATATACATCATAAATGCAAACAGTACAGAATTAATTATACATGTTAAATGGTTTATTTTTGCTGTTCTCAGAATGTATCAAAATTCACTAAAAACAGTGACTTGAAGGTATTCATCATGTAACAGCGGGGAAAAAAAAACACAATCAAAATGATTGTGTTTAAAAAACCCATACAACATCAGAAAATAAAATTCAGAACTCCTTAAAGTTAACTTACTTTCCATGACGTCCAAGGATGTCCTATGAACAGCTTACACTCTTTTGTGCTGTTATTACTTTCAGCCCGCCACTTTCTGAAAGAAAACCTCCATCGTTTTTAAAAACACGTTACATGCAATAAATGACTTCTTGCTCTCTACCACTATTTTCCACAAGGCCAAATCTAGTCAGAGATATTTATAACTCTTGGATTTCTTGTAAGCCAATCCCATCATTTGGCATTTCCGCAACTTTCAGAATTAAAATGTTGAAGATCATTTTCACAATCCTGGAATAGTAATATCTTCCCCTTCTTGGTCAGTCATGTTCTACATTTCCTATGACACTGATACTGCTTAATATGAAGCAGACTTACACTACCTCTATGAGTACTACAATTATTTAATTCTCTACATCACTTTTAATCACAAAGCAATGTAAAACAGTAGACAGCATTGCAGACTTACATTCCCTCTACTCCATGTTTTGATTGGCTGCTTCAATTAGCTTATGAAAAGAAACAATTTTTCTGAACTCATTTAAAGTGCACATACATCTCCATGATGTCCAATCCTTTGATTAGAAGTTATGTCTCTGAACTACACTTATCCTCAAGGCCAAATTGTGTAGGAGCCATTAGAACTTCTTGAAATTCCACAGATCATATCCCGAGATTATTTTCCTAAAATTTTGGTTTTAAAAACACCAGGTAAGAGTTTTTAAGGTCATACGGCAATTTTTTTTTGAAAATTAAAACAGAATCATTGCAGAATGACCAGCCATTTCTAGACTTTAAATAAGCTGTGTAATGTCCTGATGATATTGAAGGGCCGTCATGATATATAATTGCTGTAGTTACAAAAGTCCTTCCTGATATTGACAACTGCGAAGCTACAAAATTTTTTATTAAAGTTGTCAATTTTGTTCCATCAGGCCTACATCGTTGGAACATTAAAATGACGTACTGGCCATATTTTCGTATAAATAATGTGGACATCATTTCAGATTTACATTGGCTACACTCCATGCTGTGATTAGCAGCTTTTACTAGCTTATTAAAGGAGACTGATTTACTGTCTGGCAAAGTTAAATATATAAATCTTTCTGAGTCTACACTAGTACTACTTGATACCATACAGTTCTCGCAGTCATGCTGCCATTGATAAGAAAGCCCAAACAGCTGATCTACATCTACACCTTCAGCATGTAATACATCAAGCATATACATTAAAAACTCCTGACAATCTTGCTGAATATTTTGAGAGAATTGTGTTTGCCCTGAACATCTGTCTAACAGGTTTCGAATTTCAGACACACTTTCTATTTTTGTTCTATCTGTGCTACATTTCTCTAACACAGAATTCAACAAACTGCAAAATCTTTGATCAGAATTGACCACAATCTCTTCTTTTACATTTTTTAGAGAAAACAAAACATTCATTACTACATTAGCATAGCAGTTGACACCAGAACTGTTTTCAAACTGAAAACCAACAACATCTTCAACAGAATCCTCTTTGTTTCTGCTTGTAATTTTAGGTTCATTCACTTTTTGTCTTTTTGCTACAACCTCCCCAGTATTGTTCTCATTTCTTCGTTTCCGGCCTACCAGACGTTTCTCAAACAAAGGAAACTGAGGCAAATGTGGCGCATACTCTCTTCTTAACCTATTGTATTCCTTAACACAATCTAGATCTGCACAAATGTTTCTGACATCACACTCAATCAAGTACAATCCCGATAAAGTTCTAACTCGTGACAATGCCACATATGCCATACCCTCCTTGAACACAGAACTGCCAATATTCACCAATGCAGTGTCTACACTTAAACCTTGCGATTTATGAATTGTCACCGCATATGCCAAGCAAACAGGGAACTGCTTACGGCGAACATATAAGTCTTTTACAAGCAAAAATCTAGCAGAACAACGAGCAATTAGCTGTACTTCCTCAATGCCATCAAATTTAATTTTTAAAAATTCAATTCCATCTCTATTTCTGTATTTCACAAAATCAACAACATTACCCATTGATCCATTTACCAGACCTCTTTCAACATGTAAATTCCTTCTTAAAATTATACGGCAGTTCAAGCACACATTCAGAGTCTTTTCAAAACCTGCAGTTTTAGATATAGTCTTCTCTAATGAATCCAATTTTGATTTCAGATTCTCAGACAAAATAATTGTTGATCCCATATGCTCTACTCTATCAATAGCTTCCACTTTCACAATCTCTTGCTTTTCTAAATGCAACATTTTGTTGTTAAATTTGGCACATTCTACAAGAGTTGGCATCAAACATATTCCAGATTTCTTATCAGTAATTTTCTGAAAAATATTCTCAGGCACAACATCTTGTTCTGGATATAAATTTGACAGTAATCGTGCATGTAAAGCTTCTTTTCCATGCTCGGTCACTTTTCCAATTCTAACATCTTGTAGAATAGTCTTGTAAACTTCATCCTTTGCCTGACGCATATTTTCATGCAGTTCAGCATAATTGAAGTTTAACCATATATTGACGTTGCCAATGCTGCCTAGGCACTTCCTGGTATCTTCATGCGTGAGCATTTTGAACACAGGTTGCCCTTTCACTGGTGTCAGCTGCAGAAGATCTCCGAAAACAATGATGTGTTTGCCACCAAATAACACATCATACTCTGTTTTGAGAACTTCTTGCATCCTCAAATGCACAAAGGCAAGCATGACATTGGAAACCATGCTTACTTCGTCAATGATAAGAAGTTTCATTTTCCTCAAGATTCTTGAAACTTCAAAACAAGCATCTCCAGATAGCTTGTGATATTCTAATTTGTTGTCATGCTCCACTGGCAGCATCAGTAAACGATGTAAAGTAATCCCTTTAATATTATGTGCTGCCAGTCCAGTTGGAGCAGTGACAACACAAGACAGCGATGACTCTGTCCTTTCCTGCAAATAGCATGAAATTGCTTTAATGAGGAAACTTTTTCCAGTTCCCGCTTCTCCACTCACGTACAGTCGGACAGGCTTCAACGACGTACATGAGCACTCTTTCTTATCATGACTTAATCCATGATCAATTTGCATGGTAACTTCGTCATATATTTTCCTCTGCTCAACGTTGAGTTGCCTTTCCAACTCTTCTAAGTTAACCGCATCCTCTTGAGCATGTGCCATGGCTCTTTCCACCTCATTCATAGCAGTGGCAGCTTCATTTTCAATAAGAGGTCCTCCTAGTGGATCCTGACTCAATGAAGCAGAACTCTGACTGTCCTGAGAACTGTCTCTGGCAATCTCGGCTGCAATTGTTGCTTCCTGCTCAATTTCCGCATTCAACATTTCTACATATTTGGGAAAAGCAGGACATTCTATGGTCTCCTTGGCGGCATTGAAAGAGTCTTCATAACAGAGGAAATCTCCAAGCAGTTCCTCTTCTGCACGCCAAGGCTTGAAAAGTTGCAAAAGTGCTAAATAGAAAAACTCCTTTTTTTCAGGAGATTCGCCACTCAATTTTCGATGGTTTATCAAGTGGCATTTTCTTTGCTTCACCAGACATCCCTCACTTCCTATTACAGCATACACTCCTTTCTCAGTATCTTCTTTGATGTTCCTCTTGAACATGTAATTTTGCAGAACCTCATACAGACAAACATTCTCTAGGTGACTGCTTCGATTTGGATAATATGTATCCAACATGTTTGTCTTCAAAATGTCGGTACTGTTTGGCTCCTTTTCCGCCAAATACTCAATTTCCCGCACAGGTTTGAGAACTCGATTACGCGTTGCAGCAAGACCAAGACTCGCCCAAACGATACTCCTGGACTTGGCATAGAGACTTGCTGAAGACAACCGGTCAGAACATTCGTACGCTCCGATTTCTGGATGCGACAACATCTTCAGACTGAAACTGTACAACTTCTTGCTGAGGCTCTTTTCATGGGAAATGTCCTCCCACATATCCTTCAATTCTGTCTTCTCTTTTTTGGTGATGTAAGACGTCACATACCGAGCCACAGCCATACAGTTATCAGCCACAAACTGTATATCCATGTTAGCATTCCACATGGACAAAATCACCGGGTTGTAGTCGTTGATGTACTTGGACTCTTCGTTCCTCTTCAAATTGTAAGTGTTTTTAGGTGATTTCTTCATGACATTGTGTCGCAGCGAAGACATCAAACTGTTTACTCTTCCTTTAGAAATCACCGGTCGTGGAAAGCCGAAACGACATTTAGTGTAGAACTTGTCCTTGTTTCGGAATTTACGACGGCAGTACTTTCCACATCGATGGCTTTGGAAACGCAGAACTTTTTCTCTTAGGCTTTTCTTCTCCTTTGCGTTTGGAACAGCACACGTAGAATACTGTTGGATGAAACTCATCACTGAGTCATCTGGATCCGTTCCAAATTTAGGTGCATCCTTGATCCACAGCAACATATGTATATGAGGAGCACCTCTTGCTTGGTACTCCTTTCTCCAGAAGAAATCCAACACCTCTCCAAGAGGTGGATTCTTCTTATTCATGATGAAAGACATCATAGCTTCAAATCTATGATTGAAGTACCTACATACATTGACTGGATCCAAAGAGCACAGTTCTCCGGGTGTCTTGAATTCGATGTTTTCTACGTTAGCATTTGCCTCTCGTAGAAATTCAAGTAAGTCTTCCCAGCCATACTCGGCACAGCTCAGAGTGAGGAACCATGTGGGAGTACCTAAGTTCCTCAGCATACATTTTAAATCACCATGACGACGGTACCAGTACTCATTAGTACCACGCTGACACGCCATGAGATTAATCAGGTGAGAATCCAAAATACTATCTTGGACATTCACTTTATCCATAAAATCACTTGCCGAGATGTTTTGCATGTGTATACCACTTTTCAAGATGTGGTTCACTGCATATGACAGTCCAGACAGATCGCTTTCAAACAGGAGATGAAACAAATATGGAATGCATTGTCGAAACCTAGCATCTCCTGCATACAATCGCAAAGTCCGGTATTCAGAAGCAGGAATTTGATGAGGTCGCTCATCATATCTTCCTCCCTGACCTGTTGGAAAAAGCTGTGGGAAACACCGAGCTTCCAAACTTTCCTCCCAAACACTAATGGGACTCCCTTTGGCTTGTTTCATTTGAAACAACTCAATAGCATTCCCCATGACTTCCTTTGAATGCAAAGGATGAACACTATAATGTTCATATATTTCCTCACTAGTAGAGGGTTCTACTTTCTCAATTTGACCAGCACACAAATCGCTATCCTCTTCCTCACTTACTTCCTCTTCTTCAACATATACATTCTTATAGTATTTATTATTTTTTTTCAAATACAATGTTGCCTTTTTAACTTTCCTAACATCTACTAAATCTTGCCATATTTTCTTATTCTTTGTCGGAACCCCATTAACTAAGATAACCAGAGGTTCCTCTTCCACTTTTTCTACTCCAATTGTGTTAATGTTTTTCTTCAAATCTAGAGGCAAATAAACAACTCTTCCCTTTAATCCTCTCTGTAAATCTGATGGAGGCAATTTCCCTGTCTTTGGCTCCATTCTTACAATAGCCTGAAAGGGATGGATACTTTGAATCAAAATAGATTCATAAGTATTTAAATCCTTCAATTCAGAAGGAATCTCAACCAATTCCAGATTATTATGAACTGCTCTAGCAGGCATCTGGTTTTGTTTTAATTTGTTACAACAATAAGTACACACACGTTGATCCAATCCCAAATCAAAACAATTTTCTACCATCAAGTATGTTGCAAAATCCTTCCATTCACTATTATTTTCCCTTTCACTTTTTGCATATAAATCCACTAACTTAGTCTGATTCTTATAATAAGTGCGTCGACAACACACACAAGTGAAATTAGGCCTCTCACTTGATTTCATGTCAAACGTCGCAATTTCCCTCTGGAAATTATCTGTACTGGAAACATGTACAGTATCTTCCAAATGACCCTCTATTTCTTGCTCAATTTCAACATTCTCCTCTTTACTTCCAAAGTAACAAAACTCAATTTCTTCACATATATTCCTCACATCTATTTCAGAACCATGCAGAAGAGCAGCACATAATTGTTTCAGCATAATTGCTGGACTCTTAGCATAATACAACAGTCTAACTAACTTCCTCACTTTGTTATGATGCACTGCTACCATCCTGAAATGATGAAAAACACTCTGGCATACTCTCCTGGAAAGACAAGCCAGTGAATGACCATGCAAACCTGTCACTTCTCTCACTCTGCAAGGATCTAATTCTTGCAACAACCTCATTTTCTGCTTCAAACTTTTCTTGTTAAATGACCGTACAAAATCACAAAGCAAATTGATAGAATCCTGTCGCACACTGCAAATACTACTACACTTCCAGGTGTACACAGGACCCTTAGCACGTCTTCCTAAAACCTCATTACCTAACAACTCTTCTGCCTCTGTTGTCACAAGTTTTTCTTTTTCAACTGGACAACCATCTTTCACTTCATAAGCACGACCACTGATGTCAACTGCATGCACCAAATCATTATCCTGGAAATAACTCTCTTCATTAAAAAATGCCTCACAGCTTGAACTATGTATCCATTCTCCAGAAAAAACTTCACAAAAATTACTACGATTAACTATTCTCTTCCATCTACTATTTCTTTTGAAATCAAAAATTGCCTTGTTTAGCTTCCTAATTCTATTGATTATCAAAATAAATAACTTACGTTTAATTTCAAAAGCCTGATCAATAACTTTCTCAACTTTTTTTTTTCTCCTATAAAAAACTAATTTCTGTTGACCTTTCTTAATATTTTTTAACAAATTGCCAATTATCCTGTTACGGAACATTCGTTTACGAATCTCCGTAAACTGTTGTTTCCTTCTACTATCATGCACAGATTTATCTCTTGCTCTAGCAGTAACATTTTCATTTGTCCTTTTCTTTCCATTTGATTTACTTGTGTTGTTATGGATTGAAACATTTTCTGTACTAATATTTTTTTTATTTGAAATATTTTTTATGAAATATTTAGAGCTCTTACCCGGTGCTTTCTTCATCGCTTGAGAAATCTTTTTGTTAGAGGACTGCTGCATTTTTTTTTTCTCCTGCTGTCTTTGACGTTTTGCAGCCTTCATCTCTCTTATTTTTGTAGGCATAGTTGAATCTGAGGAAAAATATAATAAAAATGTTAATAAAAAAATATTATCAAACAGTAAATCAGTAATAGTGATCAAAAACATAACACACTACTTGACATTTTAAATAGAAGATTTTTTAGTCCTTGCAAATTTACAATACAGAAGTAGCAGAAAAGAAATGAGATTTATATTTATGTTACCTATGCTATTTTATATGTGAATCTGATCTAATTTTATGAGCATATTTTAATATTTTATTGAAGACACTACACATAACCTGTTTTTGAAGGTGTCTTTATTTTTAAATTAAACGGTTTACCTTTTTACTTTTTATTGATTATAAATTTTAAAAATAAATGTTTATAATTCCAAAGGCTCAAGCAGGTCATCTTCCCATCCTATATCATATAATTCGGACAAATCTGCATCCTCATCACGCTCTTCTTCATCCTCAGGATTTAAATCATCCAATGGATCAACATCCACTGATGTTTCAATTACAAGTTCAATGATGAGGTCAAAATCAACTGATTGCAGATTGTCGCTCATGTTGAGGTTGTCTTTATCTTTAAAGAAAGACAACAACAATGAGATGTTGCAGAGTAAGAGACAAATCTCACAGATTATAATAGTAAAATTATTTAACAAGAGTAACATTTTGCAGCTATTATTTAGCCATGTCCAGCGATGTTGAGCAGGTGAAGCCTATGTCTAATTTTTCACTGAACAGGACTCATCTGTTCTTAACCTTGGATAAGCCTCAACGACTCTGTGTCCCCTGCACATACTCAAATGTTAAAGTGCAGATTTATATTAAATGGCACATCCCCAGGCATGCACCAGTTAATGTGCACCACTGCTTTACCACCCATGGTGTGCCGCATTTACAATCAGATAGGAGAAAGCTGCTTCAAAACCCTGCACCTGCTTGAAGCTGGCATAGGTCTTGACGCAGCATTGTATAGATGGGGCACCCCTGATCCTTGCTGGAGCTGCATCGCACTTACGATACAACTCCAGCAATGCGCCACCTTTACAGCACAGATGCGTCACACATCTGTGCCTTTTTTGCCCCATGCTGCGCCGCATTGTAAATGCAGCACACCATGGGTGGCGGAACAGTGGCGCAGGATGACTGTCACATCCCTGGGGATGCGCCACTCATCATAAATCTATCCCTAAGCTTCTTATCTTGTTACAGATGAACTGCCATATGTATCATCAAAATATTTTACATATTATAAATAGCAAATTTTAAGGAATAAATAGCGATTCTTTACTATTCCTAATTTGCAATGAGCAAATTGCTAATTGCAAATTACCCATTCATTTCCATAGGCTAGGAGGCTCATAGGAATTAATGTTGCAAGTTGTGATTAGCAATTAGCTCATCACAAAATAGGATTTTTTTCAAGCGTGCAGGGGTATCTCAAGAACAACCTGCTGCACCCCTGAAAAAGAAATTTGGGAGCACATGGCACACCTACATGCCCTAATGGCATGTATGGGCGTCATATGGGACCTTTTTTTTTTAAAAAAAAAATTCTTTTTGAAAAGAATTCGCAAATTACCACAAACTACAAGTTGGTGGTAGTTTCCAAATCCTTAATATCATTTTTTACATATTTTTTTTTTATACATTGCATTTAAGGAATCACAATTTTTGAATTATTGACATTTTAAGTAATTTCCACATGTGCACTGTTTTCTAAATATAATTTGAAAATCGTTTTTGGGGAAAAGTAATGGTTTGCAAATTTATGACAAGGACATAATGGTGTATGCTTCTCTATAAGGCATTTCAGTATCTCTAATGTCATTTTTCCCATATTACATTATAAGACCTTTCCCCATGAAGCACATTCCTTGTAAATATGCTCCCACCAGTGCATTGCAAATTTAGATTTTGACTGTTTCAGACACATAGCCATGTTGAAAGTGACCCAAAAAAATTGCAAACGTTTAAAAAAAACACATTCATGTGTCTTAATGACATTTTAATTCATTTCCCCATGGACAATGTTTTCTAAGTGGCACAAAAGAGGTATACACCTATCATAAATCTGTCCCTAGAATTATAAATGATTAAATCAGGATGACAATAAGATGTGGCCTATCCAGAGGTTTGTTTAAGGTGAGGCCTACTCAGGATTGCAGATTAAAGTTATGCTTGATGAAGAATACAGAGGAGATAATTTATTGTAAAGGCCTACCAATGAAGTAAGTGATTTCTACTTCATTGCACCAGTCATCATAAATGTATCCATAAGCTTCTTATCTTGTTAGACATCAACCGCCATATGTATCATATAACTATTTTGCATTTCCAAAAAAGCGAATTTTAAGGAATAAATAGCGATTCTTTACCATTCCAAATTTGCGATGAGAAAATTGCTAATTGCAAATTACCCATTCATTTCCATGGGCTAGGAGGCTCATATAAATGAAGGTGCAATTTGCGATTAACAATTTGCTCATCACAAATTAGGAATTTATTCCAAAAGTGCAGGGGTGTCTCAAGAGCACCCTGCTACAACCCTGAGAAAGAAATTTGGGGGCATATGGCGAACATAAATTTTAACAACATTCCTTTACCTCAAAAACGATTTTCAAATCATAACTTCAAAACACTACACATGGGAAAATTACTTAAATTGTCCTTAAGACACATAAAAGCGTATTTTGATTGGCTTTCCTGCATGGTAGGGTCACTTTAAACATGGCTATGTAACATAAACATTCAAAATCAAAATTTTCAATGTACAGGTGGGAGCATATTTACAAGCAATTTGCGCCACAAAGAAAGGTCTGACATTAAAATGGGAAAAATAACATCAGGGACAGTCAATTGCCTTATAAAGAACCATACACCATTATGTCCTTCTCTTGAATTTAAAAACAATTCCTTTTTCCCAAAAACGATTTTCAGATCATAATTTCAAAAAACTGCACATGAGAAAATGACTTAAAATGTCATTGAAACACATGAAAGCGTTTTTTTATTGGCTTTCCTGCATGGTTGGTTCACTTTTATCATGGCTATGTAACACAAACATTGATAATTAAAATTTTCATGCACATGTAAGAGCATATTTACAAGCAATTTGCGCCACAGAGAAAGGTCTTACAATAAAATGAGAAAAATAACATCAAGGACAGTGAATTGCCTTATAAATAACCATACACCATTATTTCCTTGTCATGATTTTAAAAACAATTCCTTTTCCACAAAAACGATTTTCAAATCATAATTTCTAAACACTGCACATCAGAAAATGACTTAAAATGTCATTAAAATACATGAAATCATTTTTTGATTGACTTTCCAGCATGGTTGAGTCACTTTTAACATGGCTATATAACAGAAACATTCAAAATCAAAAATTTCCATGCACATGTGAGAGCATATTTACTAGCAAATTGCGCCACATAAATCATAATTTTCTCCTTAAAGCACACTATTCTCTATCTAAAGTAAAGAAATATTTTCTCACCTTAGCAAATACTTTGAGTTTGAAAACAGTCTCAGAAACACACCAATTTGTCTTCAGCAGAGCAAAAGGTATGCACTCCAGAGTCTGCAGCTATCAAAAGCACAGAAATGGTGTAATTCTTCACACATATTTCTCATGTCACCCAATCAAAACTCTTCCCTCACTTTTTTTCAAATGAAAACCCTTCCCCCTCTGCCCTTTCTGCCTATTTTCCATAGCAACCACCTCTTGGAGAAACTCTGGTGTTTGCAAATTCACACAACAATGTTGCAATTGAACTCTGAACTCTCAGTGCACCTGCATATCCAGTGCTTTCTTTCATTTAATGATTTTTTATTGACCACTCAAAATACATCTTTCAAAGAACACATCTCTACACCCTAACTTTCTGTTTTCATCAATCAAAATCCACCAATCACTGTTACTACTTCATGAACACAGAAACTCCACAGTTTTTTTCATTTCAAACTCACATTTTTTCAACTGCCATTTCATTGCCACACTTCATCTGACTGCAGGAGAACCTTCTCTCACCATGTTTTCTGTCTGGATTGTTGGTCATAGTTATATTCACTGGGCTCAAAGGTACGTTGAAAGCAGGAATTTACCTAACCTCAATTTACAAGATGTGGAAATTAAGTGGTTTGGCCAGAGAGGATTAAAATGTCACCAATTGATACCATTGGTGAAAACCTTTATGCATTTGCCAAAACCTGACCTGTTAATTGTGCACTGTGGAGGTAATGACTTGGGCACTTTGACTGGTGTAGGTCTGGAAATGCTTTTAAAGGACACCTTTGAGCAATTAATGGCACTTTTTCCTCAGACTGCCTTGGTATATTCAAATATATGCCAAAGACAGAAATGGAGGTGGTCAAACCAATTTTGTCCACAAATTGAGAAGTCGAGGAAGCATGTAAACAAATCTGTTTCAGCTTACATGAGAGACCATGGAATGGGCTCCCTGTACAACAATAACTTGCGTTACTACATGCAAGATATCTACAGAGGAGATGGAGTTCACTTCTCAGATGAGGGCAACAGAGTTTTCACTCTGAATTTAAAAATGTGCATTGGTACCTACTTATAAGTACCTAAATGTACCATAAACCCAAAAGCTCTTCTCAGAGCTACCCTACATCTAATCACTCACAATTATTTTTTTACTCTAACTATTTTCACTAATTTTCAACAAAATACGCTCCCTGGTGCGCTACCCGGTACGCGTACCGGGAGCTAACCTCGCGAAATTTTTAAAAAAAATGTTTCTTTTTCTGCACATATGGGCCTCCTCAGCCACCCTCACAAAACCTAGGGGGTCAAGATAAGTCTACCGTGCCCCCTTCTACCCATTCTGAACATTATTTGCCCTCCATCTTGTATCATAATTCGACCGAAACACAAAATGGTGAACTCCCGTTACGCTTAAGGTTCGCGTACCAGGGCGCTCACCGGTTCGCGTACCGGGTCGCTTCCTGGGAAGCGCACCATCAAAAAAGGTGGGAAAGTAGTTCACAGAAAAGCCACTGGAGACAATTTCACCAAATATAGAATAACTCATACTACATACCAATCCCTACCATTTTCACAAATTTGATTGGAATTCCATTTAGCCATTTAGCCTGTAGTCCTCTCTAAATACCGTGAGGTAAATTACTTCACAAAACACATCTGAAGTGTTGGAATTGACAACCAATTAAAATGTTACTTTCATTTTCTACTTTTTTTACATGATATTTGATTGGTTATGTACCCGAATATATATAAAGGAAGAGAAGGAAACACAGCCATTTTGACTACTACTTCCTGGTGTACATTTCATTTGGATTTTCATTAATAACTTCAACTTCTTTTTAAAGGTAAGTTGTTATTTTTAAAACTGAAGTATATTGTGCACTTTAAGTTAATATGGCAAACTTTTTCTGTTAGTTATATACTATCCCTCTGTAGTACTTATAAATTTAGATACACTTTTTTATATTCCTACTTCCACTCTGATACTATACACTGCCCAAAGATAAATTCTCTGATAAAAACTGCCTATCTAAAATTAATCCCAACAGTGCCCTACCTCTACTAATATATATTTTTTTTATGCAAATTTCAGGAAAAATGGAAAGTGAACAAAACATTTCATTTGAAATTGTCCTTCCAGAGTCCAACACAGAAATCATTGATCCAAATGAGATTGAATTTATGGATGAAACATGGGACCAAGAACTACTGCAATGTGTGCAAGCAGTAGATAACCTCCTTGCAAATGAGGACATTTTACAACCTCAGAGACTACAATCTATATTCCATGATTATGAAATTTCTGACAATGAAATGTTAGAAAGTTTAATAAATTATGAAACACAATAAAAAAAATTAAAAAAAAAAAAAATAATCAACAAAACCAACAATCAATTAACATACAGCATTTGAAAAGTCTATCATTTATTTTTCATTGTGGTACGCTCCCCAGAACGCTTCCCGGTTCGCGTACCGGGCGCTAACCACGAAAAAAAACAAAAAAAAAATTATTTTTTTTTTGCTTCGCGGGGCCCCTTTAAAGCCTCCACATCAAACCTAGGGGGTCAGGGAGTATCTACTATGCCCCCTTAAGGTCATTTGCCCCTTCGCTTTTGACCTCCTCTTGTCTCTCGATCCTACCGAGAGACAAGATGGCGGCCGCTCCGGACTGTTTAGAATGTTGACAGACACCGGAGAGCCAATCAACTTCGCTACGCGAAGTTCCGTTACGCGTCAAGTACGCGTACCGGGGCGCTGCCTGGTCCGCGCTTACAGATATATATCTTTTTTTGAACGTTATTTTCTCAAAATCCACTGCAGCACATATATTGAGACCTACAAAAGGCACATCGGGCTACCAGTCCCTACAAATTTGCCAAGTTTCGTGCAAATCCATTCAGCCGTTCGGGCTAAAAGTGAGGCTAACCGCCCTATGGAAAACTCAATGTTAAAAACACGTTTTGGGACCCCCCTTTTTTCTCGGCCCCCCCTGGACCAACTCCCCCCAAATTTCCAGTGGCTGCTCAGAAACAAAATGTTCCATTTTCCTGAAAATTTCAGCCAATTCCGTCCACAAACGCCAAAGTTATTAGACATAGAATTTTCAAAAAACCCATAGAGAAAAAATCCTAACTATATATACCTACTGGCGACCGCCAGTAGGTAATATATATATATATATATTCCACAACTGTGGTTCTGTCATGACAACAAACAGATAAGGTGCACACCAGGAGTATCCAATTTTAGTGGGGGGGGGTTTTGCCAGCACATTAAAAGCAAGAAAGGTGCAGAAAGAAGAGAGTGAGGTGTAGAAAGAGGCATGAGAGGTGCAGAAAGAAGCAAGAGAGGTGAAGAGAGAAGCAAGAGAAGTGCAAAAGGAAGAAAGAGATGTGCATAAAGAGGAAGAAATATGCATAAAGAGGCACAAGAGGTGCAGAAAGATGCAAGAGAAGCGCAGAAAGAGGCTAGCGAAGTGCAAAAAGAGGAAGAAAGATGCAGAAAGAAGCAATAGCAGTACAGAAAGAAGCAGGAGAGGTGCAAAAAGAAGCAAGAAAAGTAATGAAAGAGGCAAGAGAGGTGAAGAAAGAAACAAGAGAGGTACAGAAAGAGGCAAGAGATGTGTACAAAGAGGCAAGAGATGTGTACACAGAGGCAAGAGAGGTGCAGAAAGAAAAAAGAGAGGTTCAGAAAGAAGCAAGAGAAGTGTAGAAAGAGGAAGAAGGGTGCAGAAAGTGGAGGAAAGGTACAGAAAGAGAAAGAAAGGTGCTGAAAGAAGCAAGAGAGGTACAGACAGAAGCAAAAGATGTGCACAAAGAAGCAAGAGAGGTGCAGAAAGAAGGGAGGTATAGAAAGACAAAGAGATATGCAGAAAGAGGCAAGAGAAGTGCAGAAAGAAGAAGGAAGGGTTAGAAAGAAGCAACAGAAATACAGTAAGAGGGATGGGAAGTGCAGAAAGAGGAACTAGGTAATATATATAAAACATTGTATTTACTTACCTGTAGTTTTGAAAGAAAACATGCCGTTACCATGCATGCCTTAATCACAAATATGTAAGTATTTTATGGGTAAATAGAAACCTATATATATATATTTGCTCCAACCATCACCAGCCTGCTGCACTCTCGAGCGGGTGCTTTCAAACGCGGGGGTGGACCCGCTGCAATATCGCTGCTCCCAGATATCCACAATGTTCGTAAAGAACCGGAAAAAGCACTCTCAGGGGGGGTAATAGTACTAAAGAAAAACTTTTATTTGGTTACCCAAGCACGGACAAGACGCGTTTCGGCACTTCGCCTTTGTCAATTGCGAGGTACAGACGCGCCGCCATTACTTTTGAATCAAATTGTATAACGTCATCATGAGCTTGACATAAAAGTAAAGAAAGGACAAAAACTAAGCAGCAAATATATCGCCATCTTAGAATGTCTACTCTACATAAGACCAGATAGTATTAACATTTACAAGTCTCATATTTGCGAGGTTATTTGTAAGAGAATAATGAAAATAAAGTTCTCCCACTACTCAATTTCATATTTACAATATATACAGCATTACATATAGCCCTGAATGGGCAGTGTATCTAATATGCTTCCATCAAGCCCACAGATGGGCAAACCTCTAAACTTGTCAAACCATGTGAAGAATACAATATATAAATCCTAATTTACAGTTCCATAAAAGCAAAATACTTCATAAGACAGAGAAAATTAAACATACAGTATCAGTTCATAGTACGATTCCACAAGATCTTACTATTATATTCAAACCTTAATATCCCAAGTGAACTGCAAGTGCCTCATGTGTGTTAAGCCCCGCCGGGGTTTTACTCTGTAGATCTATAATGTAACGTGATTCGAGACGTCGTAATTTTTGTAGACGATCTCCTCCTCGTGGGAGTGATGGCACACTGTCCAGACAAAAATAGGCCAACAGATCCCTGTTGTGTCCATGTAGTTTGTTAAAATGTCTTGCAACAGGGTACGATTCATCAATATTATTGATGGCACGCATGTGCTCCAGTATCCGCAGTTTGACAGGATTGATGGTACTACCAATGTACCTAAGTCCGCAAGGACACACCAAACAGTAAATCGCGTAGGGTGTGGTACACGTCAGAAACTTAATATACAGCTGGGAGGTTTTTTCGGTGTTCCAGAATTTCTAGGCGCACAACCAGAGAGCCCGCAAGGTAATAATAAAAAGTTAGATAATTGGTATAGGCAATGAGGCGAACGGTAATCCCTCACAACCGCTCAGGGATGGACCAAGATTGATCCATACGAAACACAAGAAAACAACAATTCCCCTGCACTATACAATGTCGAATTATAAGTCTTTAGCAATAAGAGTGTCGGTTCAAGCAGTAGAAAACATTAGAGCACCACCAATTTAGTTGACACTTAAAGAGTAAATGACCAAGTTTGACAAAATAGAAGAATCGAAAAGTTCAGTTCTTTGGTGTAGTGTTTCTGTTTATTGTTCCTGTACATGGGCCAACACGTGTTTCATCGCAGGGAACAGACTGCGAATCTTCAGGGCTGAATAGAAACATAGAGGGTACATTTGCGATCATGTTTATTGTACAAGTGTATTTAAACGGTGACTTGGTTGTGTCACCCATTGTGGAAAAAGCATGCCATTGGGTGACTTCGTGGCAATGTGCATCGCGATCACTAATTTGGTGACATTCGTGAGTTTGAAAGCTATCTTGCTATTCAATGAAGCCTGTAGACAAAAGAACACTTGCCGGAGAAAGTTACAGTGATAAAGTGGAAAGAATGTGGAGTGTTTAAAAAGATATCGCAATCCCAGGTGACTGATACAATGTGTTTAAGAAACTCTAAGAACATCCTACAGAAACATTTAGAGGGTCTAAATCTGTTTAGAAATATTTTTTCTTTCTATTTTAATTCATCTGGGGGGTATGGTTCGACGTAGATTGAACTCCTACTTTTGCCTTTTTAATCTAGTCTATATTTACAAAGGAAATTCATAGTGTGGTCAAGGTAAGGTCTGAATTTATTATACTCGGACGTTTCAGACTCCTTGAAGAGTGCCAATCCATGGATGGACTCTTTCCCTCGTCTACAGGTAATGGGTACTGAATTAAATGATATAAAAAAGAAGAAAAGAAAAAGGGAACATACATCAACAAGAGAGTTCAATGGTAAAAATTGCTCCAAAAGATGGACAGCGTGAGTACGAAATATATACATATTTACAAAGGTGCCAGGTATGTATAGCACATGCTCAAAACAAGCTGCCAAATGCACTATTGGCTCTATAATAAACGCATGGAAATGTCGTGTTAGACATAGAATCCTGCTGGGACAAAATGGCGGGGGGGGGGGTTGCGGCGGCCGATTGGGGGGGCAGGAGAAAAAAGAAGAGGACACACTCACCCTCATAGGTAAAGGGCGAAATCACGTAGGTAAATGCACCAGGTAAGAGCATAACTTGGAATCCTGTATTCGGAGTTATCAAGGTATACGTGAACAAAAGCTCTGTGAGACGTGATGAGTCTAAAAAAAGGGTATAATGGTGTATGTGTATCATTAATTAGTTAATCGTCTGATTGTATACAGTAGGATACGGGAACCGATAAATCAAGATTGACCTACCTCAATATTTTCTCAAGACTGTATATACCGGGAGGAGAAAATAAACAGCTTTCTTCGGAATTGATAAAAATGTTTATGTCGAAACAAGGCGGGTACACCTGGATCGACAAGTAACAAGGGAAAAAAACTGAAAAATAGGTTGGAGGTATTCTATTTCACTCTGACTAACTGCGTCTGGTATTTATCACCCAAAACGCGGAGGGGGAAGCTTGCTTACCTCATCGTTACTGTTCTCCCTCTTGTGTTTCCCGGCGCCGTTTTCCAAGGACGGACATGTGACCGGAAGCCAGGCCGGAATATGTACCGGTGAAACGCTTCCTGAGGAAAAAGGCTAGACCGTAGACTGAGATTAAGTCTAGTGTTACATTGGCCGTAAAAAAAGGAAGAAATACTACAAAAAATGCGTGCCGAGTGCTAGTAGGATATCGTGTCTTTTATAATATTATACCGTTTTCCTATACTCCTTCCTGTATTACCATATTTAGAGTATGGTCAATATAACTGATTGGCAGGATTATTCGAATGATATTAAAGGGTCATTTAGTGAGTCATGTTCGTATGTATGACCGAGCATGTGCAAAAATGTGCTCGAATGCGCCATATATACTTCATCAAAGAGCACGTTTATATATGTTGTTTTCCTTTTGGTCAAGAGACACCCAGATAAAATCATATTGTCTAGGGACATGGATATAATGATGGATTCGTATAGTTCCACCTCTTAGGATTTATGTCTTATATTAAACATGTATTGTATATCTGGGGAGTAACTAACATTGATCTGTGAATGTACTGTTTCAAATGGAACACAAATGAAAACACAATTTATATATAAGAAATATCAAGACATAATTTATGAAGAGAAATTGCATTACTTCGATAAATCTCAATAAAATCAGTTATGTTATTAGATCGATGTTAAGAATCGGATCTAGCAGGATGAAGAAAAGGGCCAAACACACAACGGAAAATAGACCATTAACCCAAAGTTTTTAGAAGGTTTTTAGTTCCCTAGAAAGAATTGCATTTCTGGGTCATAATTTAATCCGTGTTCAATACTTTGAAGACGCATGATCCAAGTAGCTTCTTTGCGTCTCAGTGCCAACTCTCTGTTGCCACCTCTCACATGTGCAGGCACAGTTTCAATTCCAAAAAAAGATACTAAGAAATCTTCCGTGTTGGTCTGACATTTAGCCACGTGTAGAGCCACTGGATATTTAGGGTCTTGTTTTTGTATGGCCCGCATGTGCTCTGATATTCTCTCTTTCAATGTTCTTATTGTGCTTCCGACGTATATCTTGCCGCATCGGCATTCTATTATGTATACCACATATTTTGTGGTGCAGTTGATGTTCGCTCTTATGTCATATATCTCTTTGTTTGGTCCCTTGAAGTGCTTAGTTTTGTGCTTAGCCCATTTGCACATGGTGCAAAAACCACATTTGAAGAACCCGTTGCTGCGTTGAGTTAACCAGTTAGGGGTCATATCACTGCGTGGGACTGTGGGGCTTAGTCTATCTCTCAAAGTTCTTCCTTTACAGAAAGTGATTTGAGGAGTTGCGGGTATTATTTCTTTCAGTGTTAAGTCTTCTCTTAGCAGACCCCAGTGTTTGGTCATGCTGTGTCTAGGTGATTGATGCAGTGCGTTGTATTCGGTGATCATTCTCACTGTTGAGTCTTTCGCCTTATGAAGGTCTTTGGGTTTCAACGTGTCAGTTCTCTTAATTTTTGAAAGTTTCTTTTTTGCTTGAGAAAGGAGGGCTTTTGGGTACCCACGTTTCCCAAATCTCATTTCCATATCTTGTATAGTCGTGTTCAGATTCATATCATCACTGCAATTACGTCTTGCACGGAGGAATTCTCCAAACGGTATTGATTTGATCTGGTGGAAGGGATGAAAGCTATCCGCTCGTAAAATGGCATTACAGGAGGTGGGCTTCCTGTATAGTTTGCTTTCTAACTTATTGTTTTTGACATAAAATTCAAGGTCTAGAAATTCTATGTGTGTTTTGCTTGATTTCATGGTGAAGTTTAATTCCCAATTATTATGATTGAGATGATTAAAAAAACTTCGTAATAATTCCTCTGTGCCTGTCCAAAGTAAAATGCAGTCGTCTATATACCGACCCCAAAAAAGAATGGAGTCAGTGTACATGCTGCCTTGGTTACCCCAAATGTGGTCATCTTCGAAAGCACCCATGAAAAGATTGGCGAAAGAAGGAGAAAATTTCGATCCCATGGCTACCCCTCGTTTTTGTTGGTACCATTGTTTGTGAAAGATGAAGAAATTGTTGGTTAAGATTAAGTTCATCATTGAGATTAGCATTTGTGTGTGTGCCCAGAGAGATGCTGGTCGATTTGACAGAACACGAGTTATTGCTTTAATACCTAAGGTCGGATTGATGCTAGTGTATAGTGCGACAACATCCATAGTTACTAGGGTGGTGTTAGGTTGCCATTCTAAGTCGCCCAATACGTGAGTCCCTTGTTCACTTGGCCACTGGATTCAAGATAGCCTGGCTGATGAGGATTATGAATCCGAAACCGGTCCCAGGATGCTTGTTTCCGGTCCAGGGAAGACATGGCTTGGCAGTTCGGGCTGGACTGTTCCCATAAGGCACAGGGTCAGACTGATTTGCATATAGCCATGTCTGAACTGGGGTGGCTGAGTGAATTAAAGAATGGTGATGGATTAAACCCAGATCAGTTGACTGGGGGTGAGTGTTTGATTTGTTCAAATGCTCCGTCCATCATCCCCTTTTGTATCGCTTTGTTCGCCCTAAGTGTGGCAGGGTATACTCAGACGTGAGTCCCTTGTTCACTTGGCCACTGGATTCAAGATAGCCTGGCTGATGAGGATTATGAATCCGAAACCGGTCCCAGGATGCTTGTTTCCGGTCCAGGGAAGACATGGCTTGGCAGTTCGGGCTGGACTGTTCCCATAAGGCACAGGGTCAGAGTGATTTGCATATAGCCATGTCTGAACTGGGGTGGCTGAGTGAACTAAAGAATGGTGATGGATTAAACCCAGATCAGTTGACTGGGGGTGAGTGTTTGATTTGTTCAAATGCTCCGTCCATCATCCCCTTTTGTATCGCTTTGTTCGCCCTCAGTGTGGCAGGGTATACTCAGACGTGAGTCCCTTGTTCACTTGGCCACTGGATTCAAGATAGCCTGGCTGATGAGGATTATGAATCCGAAACCGGTCCCAGGATGATTGTTTCCGGTCCAGGGAAGACATGGCTTGGCAGTTCGGGCTGGACTGTTCCCATAAGGCACAGGGTCAGACTGATTTGCATATAGCCATGTCTGAACTGGGGTGGCTGAGTGAACTAAAGAATGGTGATGGATTAAACCCAGATCAGTTGACTGGGGGTGAGTGTTTGATTTGTTCAAATGCTCCGTCCATCATCCCCTTTTGTATCGCTTTGTTCGCCCTAAGTGTGGCAGGGTATACTCAGACGTGAGTCCCTTGTTCACTTGGCCACTGGATTCAAGATAGCCTGGCTGATGAGGATTACGAATCCGAAACCGGTCCCAGGATGCTTGTTTCCGGTCCAGGGAAGACATGGCTTGGCAGTTCGGGCTGGACTGTTCCCATAAGGCACAGGGTCAGACTGATTTGCATATAGCCATGTCTGAACTGGGGTGGCTGAGTGAACTAAAGAATGGTGATGGATTAAGCCCAGATCAGTTGACTGGGGGTGAGTGTTTGATTTGTTCAAATGCTCCGTCCATCATCCCCTTTTGTATCGCTTTGTTCGCCCGTAGTGTGGCAGGGTATACTCAGACGTGAGTCCCTTGTTCACTTGGCCACTGGATTCAAGATAGCCTGGCTGATGAGGATTATGAATCCGAAACCGGTCCCAGGATGCTTGTTTCCGGTCCAGGGAAGACATGGCTTGGCAGTTCGGGCTGGACTGTTCCCATAAGGCACAGGGTCAGACTGATTTGCATATAGCCATGTCTGAACTGGGGTGGCTGAGTGAACTAAAGAATGGTGATGGATTAAACCCAGATCAGTTGACTGGGGGTGAGTGTTTGATTTGTTCAAATGCTCCGTCCATCATCCCCTTTTGTATCGCTTTGAAAAGGAATAATACCACAGAAAGTGAATTTCAGAAATCGGCGAAACTCTGTTTAGATCGGTTCAGAGTTCGTGGATATAAGGAGGGAGTGCTTACTAAAGCGCTAAACAAAGTTAATTTACGTCCTAGACTTGAACTGTTAAAATCTTCACAGAAAAAAGGCAAAGATAAGGGAATTTTCAGAGTGATTACTACTTACTCTGAAAACTCAGAACAAATCAGACGAATACTCAAAAACAACTGGAGTATCTTATTAACGGACAATATCATTAGAGAGGATTTACCCTCTAATCCGTTAATAACATATCGCAAAGCAAGAGCCTTAAAAGATGATTTAGTTCATAGTCATCATGTGGCTAAAACCGAAGGCTCTAACAAGATACCTCTGAATGGGTTTTATCCTTGTGGCCGTTGCAAGGCCTGCAAAATCAGTAAAAGGACTTTGACTTATGTTATCCCAGGTCTGAAATTCCCTAAGAAAATAACTAAGTTTCTGACGTGTACCACACCCTACGCGATTTACTGTTTGGTGTGTCCTACGTCGAACCATACCCCCCAGATGAATTAAAATAGAAAGAAAAAATATTTCTAAACAGATTTAGACCCTCTAAATGTTTCTGTAGGATGTTCTTAGAGTTTCTTAAACACATTGTATCAGTCACCTGGGATTGCGATATCTTTTTAAACACTCCACATTCTTTCCACTTTATCACTGTAACTTTCTCCGGCAAGTGTTCTTTTGTCTACAGGCTTCATTGAATAGCAAGATAGCTTTCAAACTCACGAATGTCACCAAATTAGTGATCGCGATGCACATTGCCACGAAGTCACCCAATGGCATGCTTTTTCCACAATGGGTGACACAACCAAGTCACCGTTTAAATACACTTGTACAATAAACATGATCGCAAATGTACCCTCTATGTTTCTATTCAGCCCTGAAGATTCGCAGTCTGTTCCCTGCAATGAAACACGTGTTGGCCCATGTACAGGAACAATAAACAGAAACACTACACCAAAGAACTGAACTTTTCGATTCTTCTATTTTGTCAAACTTGGTCATTTACTCTTTAAGTGTCAACTAAATTGGTGGTGCTCTAATGTTTTCTACTGCTTGAACCGACACTCTTATTGCTAAAGACTTATAATTCGACATTGTATAGTGCAGGGGAATTGTTGTTTTCTTGTGTTTCGTATGGATCAATCTTGGTCCATCCCTGAGCGGTTGTGAGGGATTACCGTTCGCCTCATTGCCTATACCAATTATCTAACTTTTTATTATTACCTTGCGGGCACTCTGGTTGTGCGCCTAGAAATTCTGGAACACCGAAAAAACCTCCCAGCTGTATATTAAGTTTCTGACGTGTACCACACCCTACGCGATTTACTGTTTGGTGTGTCCTTGCGGACTTAGGTACATTGGTAGTACCATCAATCCTGTCAAACTGCGGATACTGGAGCACATGCATGCCATCAATAATATTGATGAATCGTACCCTGTTGCAAGACATTTTAACAAACTACATGGACACAACAGGGATCTGTTGGCCTATTTTTGTCTGGACAGTGTGCCATCACTCCCACGAGGAGGAGATCGTCTACAAAAATTACGACATCTCGAATCACATTACATTATAGATCTACAGAGTAAAAGCCCGGCGGGGCTTAACACACATGAGGAACTTGCAGTTCACTTGGGATATTAAGGTTTGAATATAATAGTAAGATCTTGTGGAATCGTACTATGAACTGATACTGTATGTTTAATTTTCTCTGTCTTATGAAGTATTTTGCTTTTATGGAACTGTAAATTAGGATTTATGTATTGTATTCTTCACATGGTTTGACAAGTTTAGAGGTTTGCCCATCTGTGGGCTTGATGGAAGCATATTAGATACACTGCCCATTCAGGGCTATATGTAATGCTGTATATATTGTAAATATGAAATCGAGTAGTGGGAGAACTTTATTTTCATTATTCTCTTACAAATAACCTCGCAAATATGAGACTTGTAAAAGTTAACACTATCTGGTCTTATGTAGAGTAGACATTCTAAGATGGCGATATATTTGCTGCTTAGTTTTTGTCCTTTCTTTACTTTTATGTCAAGCTCATGATGACGTTATTCAATTTGATTCAAAAGTAATGGCGGCGCGTCTGTACCTCGCAATTGACAAAGGCGAAGTGCCGAAACGCGTCTTGTCCGTGCTTGGGTAACCAAATAAAAGTTTTTCTTTGGTACTATTACCCCCCCTGAGAGTGCTTTTTCCGGTTCTTTACGAACATTGTGGATATCTGGGAGCAGCGATATATATATATATATATATATATATATATAAACACACACAGAAAGTGTTAAAACTTACCTTTTAAAATACTTACATTTACAAATGTAACCTTGATCATGCATATGCCTTCACTATTTACAATGAAATTCGTTGTAAAGGTATGCGTTGTAAAGGCATATGCGTCGTAAAGGTTTGCTTTGTAATGGTAATGTGTTGCAATGGCATATATGTTGTGATAACCGCGTTGAAATGACATGCGTTGTAATAGCATGCATTGTAATGTCATGCATTCCTATATATACCACAGGGGTCATTGTGTGGCTGTTACTTTGATACATTGCATGATTGGAGAATCTTGTAATGTGATTGGGCTGTACCAAAGTGATGTTTCATACAATATAACTAGTACTGCCAATAGCAAGTATTATGCAAGCTATATTCAGTCTGTAGTTACTGGCAGTGTTTGGGTTACTCATCACAAAACAGTTGATCTGGTGTGAAGATCCTTTTCTTTCACCATTCATTACTGGTCATTTTGTGTCATCTATCTGAATGCTCAATTTACACCAGATAGGTGCCAAACTATGCAGCATAGGGAGCATCTTTAGTTGGTTGTGTTTGATCCACCAAGTGGACATGAATTTTACTATTGGGTTGTCTAATAGTGTTGTAACAGATTTGTACATTGAAACTGGCTTAGAAAGATGGGGGATCCCCCATAACTAGGTAGCATGGCAAACATTTACTTTAAATTCAATGGAACACCTTTGCTAGGACCTCAAGTTAAATCTATAGTGTGAGCATGATTCCTTCATTGATGCTTTGAAGGAAAATTCTAAAGGCACTCTGTTAAGCACTTCAAACCATGGTAGTGGCTGCCGGCATTCTCTCTAGGTTTAATCATGACATTGCTTGTTGTTTAGGTCTCTCTGTGTTGTTTTAAACCAGATTATAGAAAGTTCTAAATTAGGTAGCGAGAATGCTCCATGGCCTTTGAGAATTTGACCATGACACTGAGATCAGAAGAAAACTGAATTCTGTACCACTTGAAGTAAGATTTTTTTTTAAGTCATCGTGGAGAAGTCAAGACCAGGATCATTACATATGTTTCAGCTCTTCTTCTCCATTCTGTCAGTTCCGTCATAACTACAATCCCTTGATATAGGTGAGTTCAGTACAATCCTCATCCGTTTATAATTACTTTTCCATACATTACCCGATTATTTAACCTTTGGTAATAAATTGAAATCATATCTATTTATATGGTGGTTTGAGCTTCTTCGTTAGTAGATTTCATTACAAGACCGGAGGCTACATTATGCATTTATCCTTTAATAGCAACTCACACAGCCGCACTACATCACAAAGGATAAAGTTCTAGAGTCATAACAAAGGATGTATCTAGGAGATGATCTGCCTCTTTTAAAAGCGGCTCGCCAGCAGATAAGTCACTACTATTACTTGCTCCTTGATTTTAAGCCTAGACTTGTATTTTTGTTAAACTCTATATCTCTATGTCGCTTTGATTTCATTGTATTGTACTACCCTTTTAACCCAGGTACTTTTGTGCCTATTTGAGACCTATTTTCAGCGTTTAAAACCTGTTTTCAGCGTTTTCTAGTAACCTCGCTATGTTTTTCCTCTAACTCCGTGTCTCAGCACAGATCTTAATGGTGGTGGGTGGCGCAGGCTCCCCCCCTCCCACCCCACCCTCCCTACCAATGGACTTCCAATTTATGGTTGTCCACCCCCCTTTCCCCCTATAAAACGCGCGACCGCGCTCCCCTTCATACCGTCCTTCCGACTTTCCGCCGCTTGAAACGCGCGTCGGATCTCCGTTTCATTCAGCGGAGGCGCGCCTGTGATTTCGCTCCATTTCCTGCCTTTTTGGCTTAGAGGAAAGCACGCTCGCAACACCCGCGTTGCGTGCCTCCCCTTCCAAGCCACTTTCCTTTCCTCCGGCGGCTGAGCTCGAGCACGACTGAATTAGCTTGTCAGTTGCTCTGCTTCAGCCGCCGGAGACTTACGACCACCGCGCTCATCTCCCTGATTTATCTAGGGATATTTCTAAACACGCTTTCTTTACAATAAGCGTCCCTTCATTTCATCAATACTTTGCTGTAGCCTTTATAAACCTTAAACCTTAACTTTTCCCATTACCTCATATTAATTATTCTACTCACTATAATTATACCCCTTTACCCTTTCAGCCTGGGATAATTACCTATAAAAAAAAAAAAAAGGGGGAGTAGCCTGAGACTTAACCTCATAAAAAAAAAAAAAAAAAAAAAAAAAAAAAAAATTAATAAAAAAAAAAAAAAAAAAAGAGGAGTAAAAGGGGATTTGATTATTATCTTACCTGTTAATAATCTTTCATCACCACACCATGTCTGACATGGATTCTGATGACGCCACTGCTAGCTCACCTGCCCCCATTGACGATTCGCTTAAAAAATTTCTGCAACAAGAAATTAAGTCTTGCATGATGTCCTCCCTCAGAGATGTCATGCTCTCTAAAAGACCGGGCGACCCCCAGGATCTCCCCTTACACGGTAAGAGACCCAAAAAGACCAAACATTGCGAAAGCACTACAGGCCCTAGCGCCTTTCAAAGCATAGGAGGTCCTAGCACCTCACTTTGGATGGGAGGCCACCGCGCCCCACTTGAACCTGATGTCCCTCGGGACACTCCTTTGACCGGTGCCCATGGCGGCACAAATGTGTATGGTGCCCCTCGCGGCACACTTTGGAATAGTGCTAACCAAACAAATAGAAATGTTGGTCTTGACTCCCCTCCCTCCTCCTTGGACGACAACTCCTCCAAAGACCCTTCAGACGAGTTCGTCTTTGACCTGGATGAGGTCCAACATGATCTCAACTCCCAACTCGATCCGGAACCTACTCCAAAAAATATTATTTTAAACCCTATTGGAGAGGAAATGTTTTCCCCCCTAAACATCTCTCACCCCAACAGCTCTAAATGGTTCCCGCAGGATCATGTTTCCAAATTTGTTGCACGCTGGTTGAGAAACCTTCTGGATAGAAACACCAGAAACACAATGAGGTCTGAATCCCCCAGACCTACCATTGATGACAGAGTCTGTCAAACTCCGAACCTAGACCCTAGCCTCATTAAATTCCTATTTAAATTAGGACGTGACCCTAGAAAAGGTTTGGAGAGGGCCCTCAAGGGCTGCCAAGACCGACTCTTAGACGTCCTAGGACCCTTGGTTAGAATCCTAGATATGGCTGAACAATCCCACCTCTCCTCTACCCCCTTGAACGTCGACCTCGTTCGAGGTTGGAGCCAAAGGGCCATCGTTCTCCTTGGCAACGCCAATTCTAGTTTGAACATTGAGAGGAGGAGATCTATCCTGAACAAAATCAACCCCAAATTAGGTGACATGGCGGAGAAGGAACCCTCCCAGAACCCCAAAGGCCTCCTTTTCGGAGAGGACATAATCAAAGAGATTGGCAAATACGTATCCACCTTTACTGCCCTTGATAGAGCCCAGAACAACCTGAGACGGGTCTTCAACACCAACCTTTTTGGCCAGGCCGGTAGAAGGGGTCGCTCTTCCGGCCGAGGCAACCAACGACCCTACTCATCCTTCAGAGGAACAGGAAGGGGCTTCTACCCCCCTAGACAACCCTTCTTCCCCCAAAGAGGAAGAGGCCCGAGAAACCGTGGTTCAAGAGGTCGAGGCGCTCCCAACACCTCCAACTCTACAAGTAAGTACTACTCCTTCTTCTTCTATCCCTCCCATAGTAGGGGGCAGGCTAAAACAGTTTTATCATGTTTGGGATTCAATTACCCAAGACCCATGGGTTTTAGAAACCGTCATGGGCTTCAAGATAGACTTCTTACAGATTCCCCTCCAGTCACACCTACCCCACCCCTTTGTCCTCTCAGAAGATCAAGAAAAGATCGTGGAGGAAGAAATCGCTTCCATGCTCAAAAAAGACGCAATAGTGGAGGTTCCCTAGTCCGATGCAAGGTTCATAAGCACACTGTTTCTCGTTCAGAAAAAGGACAAGGGTTGGAGACCCGTAATAAACCTTCGAGAAGTCAACAAATTCCTAGTTTATCGCCATTTCAAAATGGAGGGTATCCACCTCCTGAGGGATCTCCTTCTGGAAGGGGACTGGATGGCCAAGTTAGACCTGAAGGACGCTTACTTCACGATTCCCATGTACAAGGAACATCAACCCTTCCTTCAATTTGCTTGGAAGGAACATCTCTACCAGTTCCAAGCTCTTCCCTTCGGCCTTTCTTCTGCCCCTTGGTGCTTTACCAAGATCATGAAGTGTGTCGTTACAATTCTAAGAGAGAGGGGTATCCGCCTCATCATTTACTTGGACGACATTCTTATCATGTCCCAATCCCGTTCAGACCTCCTAAGAGACCTAGAAACCTCCATGAACCTGATAGAGAGCCTTGGGTTCATCATCAACAGAGACAAATCCATGCTCTCTCCCTGCAGAACTATAGAATTCCTCGGCTTCACTCTAGACACCACGAAATGTCTTCTCCTTCTTCCGGCCAAGAAGATTGCCAAGATCCGGAAGGAGATCAGGTCTGTTCTGAAACAAGAGTCTTTGACTCTCCGCGAACTAGCCAGACTACTTGGGCTCCTTTCCTCGTCCATCCAGGCCATTTTTCCCGGCCCTCTGAACTACCGCGCACTTCAGAGAATAAAAAGGAAAGCCCTCAATTCAGGTCTGTGGTATGGGGACCTTGTCTCTCTGGATCCGGATGCGAGAACAGAGCTTTTTTGGTGGCTGGAGAACTTAGATGCCTGGAACGGCAAAGCTATCTTCGGCTCATCCCCGGATTTTGTCCTAGAATCAGACGCCAGTCTTCATGGCTGGGGTGCTCGTTTGGGGGACCAGGACACCGGTGGGGTTTGGACCCTATCGGAATCCTCCCAACACATACATTTTCTGGAATTGATGGCTGGCTTATACGCTCCTATGAGCTTCAAACACTCCATCCAAGGGAGGTCCGTTGTTCTGAAGATGGACAACGTTTCCGCTGTGGCCTATATCAATCGCCTTGGAGGGACGAGATCTGCGGACCTCTCCAACCTTGCCAGGAGACTTTGGATGTTCTGTCTGGAACACAAAATCTCCCTCAGGGCGGAATATCTCCCCGGGAAATCGAACATTTCAGCAGACTGGAATTCGAGATTCCTTATAGACTTCTCGGACTGGAAACTCGACGTGAACGTCTTCAATTCCCTCTCCCACTTTTGGGGTCCCATAGACGTGGATCTATTCGCCAGCAGGCTCACTTTCCAACTTCCCAACTACTTCAGTTGGATGCCAGACCCGGGCGCTCTTGCTGTGAACGCGTTTCTCCAACCCTGGTCCCACTTCCTGGGTTATGCCTTTCCTCCTTTCGCCATGATTCAGAGAGTCCTTCAGAAGGTCAGATCGGATCAATGCTCCCTGATCCTGATAACTCCCTTTTGGCCGTCCCAAGCCTGGTTCCCGACAGCCCTGGAACTAGCATGCGACATTCCCTTTCTGATCCCAGCCTCTCCAGGCCTGGTCTCAAACGCAGACGGGGAAGATCACCGTCTTATTCTCGAGGGGAATTTGAACCTTCTTGCCTGGAAAGTGTCAGGCAATCTAACGAGCTGTCTGGACTTTCGTCGACAGCTCTCTATCTTCTCGGAGAATCTTGGGCACCTGGGACACACCTTAGATACAACAACATTTGGAAGAAATGGTTTCATTGGTGCCTGGAAAGGAGTCTGGATCCCGTGGAGACTCCTGTCGTGAATATCGTTAATTTTCTGGTCGAACAATTTGACAGAGGCCTTTCCTATCGCTCTATTAACTGCTTCAGATCCGCAATCTCCGCTGGTCACGCTCCTATCAACGGTAAATCGGTAGGTAAAAATCCTATCATTTGTAGGGTCCTCAAGAGTATAAGACTAAGGAGACCCCCTAGACCTAAATACCAGACCCTTTGGGATGTCAAGTGCATTTTAGACCTTTTTTGTTCCTGGCCAGATAATTCTTCCCTTAATAGAAAGTTTCTCTCCTTTAAGCTTGCTACACTCTTGTGCTTAATTTCCTGTAGGAGGGTTTCTGACATCAGAAGCTTAGACATTTCAAATAGATGTTATGATATGTTTGGTGTCAAGTTCGAATTACTTAGAAGAACCAAAACGATGTCAGATTTTATCTTCTATCCTCGTTTTGACACCTTACCTAAACTTTGTGTGGTTGCTTGCATGAAAGAATATGACGCTAGGATGTCTCTCCTGCGCCCCAATGACGCAAATCAACTCTTAGTTTCCTTTGTGAAACCTTTCAAACCTGTTTCTTCCACCTCCATTGCTAGATGGGTTAAGTCTACCATGAAGCTCGCTGGTGTTGACCTCTCTAAGTTCCAAGCACATTCTGTCAGAGGAGCTATGGCCAGTAAGTCCTTCTGGTCAGGTGGTAAGTTGGATGATATTCTGAAAGCTGCTGACTGGTCAAATGCTAATACCTTTGCTCGTCATTACTGTAAGCCTATCGAGCATATGTCTGAGGTGGTCCTTCGGGGCTACGAACATGCATAATGTAGCCTCCGGTCTTGTAATGAAATTGCGATTCTCCTATTAACATGACCAGAGAATCTGGATTTCATTAATGACACGGAGGCTGACATTATCCCTCCCTCCTCCCTTTCACAACTTGAGGGGTGTCAACTTATTACATCTACATCTTTGATATATTGTATTTGTGCATGATTTTATGAATTACTTCAATTGGTTTTAATCTTTGCTATGCCCATGTGATGAATTTGCTCTTCAGGCTCTTGGTTTTTACTCATTTCTTTCTTTCAGGCAACTCCGTTTAACCGGCTGGCCTTTGACTTGCTGAAGTTTCTTCCTTGATGTTTCATCTCATGAAGTTGTTTCCCGTTACCGGATCTCTCAGTTCCTTTTGAAGTTCTTCCTGCTGCGATTCTTTTAAAAGAGGCAGATCATCTCCTAGATACATCCTTTGTTATGACTCTAGAACTTTATCCTTTGTGATGTAGTGCGGCTGTGTGAGTTGCTATTAAAGGATAAATGCATAATGTCAGCCTCCGTGTCATTAATGAAATCCAGATTCTCTGGTCATGTTAATAGGAGAATCGCAATTTAACAATATACTTTTTCCTTTTTGCACACTCATAGCTCTGTGTTTTCTGGCTTCACTAGAACCAAGATATTTTAAGTGAATGCTGTGCTTATAACTATCTGTTTAATTAATTCAGATTACAGCAGTTTTTC
This sequence comes from Lissotriton helveticus, assembly GCF_964261635.1. Classification (NCBI taxonomy): domain Eukaryota; kingdom Metazoa; phylum Chordata; class Amphibia; order Caudata; family Salamandridae; genus Lissotriton; species Lissotriton helveticus. Next base: position 731,583,052 of record NC_136059.1, on the reverse strand, counting down.
TAGGACATGGGAGCAAACACCAATGTCAATCCATATCACGTGATCCCTCACCTGTGGAACTTAGCAAGTTATTTGTGATAAGTTGAAGGACAGGTAGTAGGACACCCTATAGGGTAATTTGAGGCATCTGGATGTGTGCCCGTGGCTTTGAGGTTTAAGTCCAAGTTCACTTCCCTCTTATTCGTATGTTCTAATGCCTTAGTCAATTTGTGTTAGTCATTTTCTATGTATCAGTAGTGGTAGCATTCCAATAATATAGTTATACTTGGTTGCTTTTATTATTTTGACTGTCTATCTCCTGTCCCACTTTCAAAGTTGTAGTTTGTCCATCTTACAAACTCATTCTTGGTTTTAGACATAAGGAAGATTAGATTATCTTCCATTATCATATCCAGGCCTCTGGTTAATGCAAATTCCAAAATACTTATGTGAGCCTTTGGAATCAGTTACCTATCATAATCTTTAAGACTGGCCTTGGAGATAACTGTGACATGGATCGTGATATGCACCTCCCCAGATTGATCCTTTAGCCTGATAAACTGGAGAACAAGTGAATCAGAGACATCACAGTAGGTACTGAAGCTCTGACTTGGTGAGGGTAAATAAGATTTCATCTGTATTGTAAAATATCATGATTTGACCAGCTAGCCTGTGTATTCCATGTCTGTTTTCCAATTGGCCGATTGCAGATGACTTTAGAACAAGAAAAATAAAAGGGTTGAGAATAAAAGTCAGCCTTATCAGGTACTTTGCTCTGTCTTTATTGTGTTGGACAAAAAGGGGCTTCAGTTAACACTGGTAGACAGACATTTGTGTGGTCAGTAAACTTTAGCATACATGCCAACCCTCGAGATTAAGGCCGGGGACTACCGATTTCAAGGCTAGTCTCCTGCCTCCCTGTTCCTGCTTGCAAAACAAACAATTATTTGGGGACTGTAGAAGACAGGGACATGTCTTGTGTGACTCAGAGCATGCACATTCAATAACCTGGTCCTGCAGGCCAGTGCACACATTTTTGTCACTCTCTCCTAACCTGCTATAGCGCTTTCTCAGTGCTCCTGATAGGCAAAAAAAAAATGAATATTTGCATTTCTGATATCTGATCCTGTAGCAGCACACTTGCATGTCCCACAGATGCCAACAGACCTCATTCAATACCTCAATAGACGTCAATAGGAGAAAACCATTCTCCCGATAATCTTTTTTAAATCTCCTACTTTCCTCTTTCAAATATTGCCATTTATGCTTTAAACATTAACTCATGTCCACGTCCATCTCTATCAAGTGCCCTAAAGAGGCCTCCCACTCCGCACAGTTGACAACCTTGTTCGCATTTAAGTGAAAGACCCAGAGCCTCTTTTGGACTATTCATAGTTTGCGACAGGAAATGCATCAGGGTCCTTAGATGTTTTCTAGTGGAATGCCCATGTACAAATCCATCGGCAAGGAATGTGTTAATGGTGGTATAATTTTACGCAACCTGCTTGCCAGAAATTCAGCTAAGATCTTGTTATTAACATTAAATAAAGATATGGGGCAAAAGCTGGTGCAACCAAGTGGGTCTTCCCCTGCTTGGAGTATGAGAGATACTGTAGCCTTGCTGGAAATTGATTCGTTGAAACCTGGGTCTTCTACTGCAATGAAAGATGCATCTAGCAGAGGAACTGCAAGGGAATAATTTGGAAATTTCAACTGGGAAACAATCTTTCCCAGTTGATTTGCAAGTGAGGAGGTCATCTGGTGTCATCTTCAGCTCCCACTATTACCTCCGCAATGATCTTGGCATCTAGCCATCCCGGTTTAAAGTGTGGAACTGTAACAATTGTATGAAGTCTTCCCCTGCTTGTAAAGTATTTATAAAGGACTTTGTAGCAGCTTGTAGAAGCCCCATTTGTAACAAGACAATGGGTGAGTAGATGGCTCTCTTTTTTGCGAATAGCCACTAATGATTCCTATGATTTTGTGTTTAACAGTGCAGCTACCTTCCATCCTTTTCACCATGTTCATAATACGTGTGCGTTATTATAACTAATGCCATTCTGCTTTGTCTGTGAAGGAGGAATTTAAGGTACTTTTAGCATATTCCGGTTGTAGACTGACTGTGAGAGAGGGCCCTACATTATATTGTGCTGTCGGATCCCTAATAGTTTATTTTAAGACTGCTTGATCACATTTTGTTTTAGCAATTGTTAGACCTGCCATCTTTAGGCATGTTTCCCCTGTCATTTTGCTTCCTGAGCTCTTGTTTTATGTGGTATGCTGAACTTTGTTTCTGCTGGTTTAGTGTATCTGTGCACTTTTTCATTGCTATTCAGTCTTAAAAGGCAAGTGCTCCTACCGTAAATTGCATTATGATTGGTTGTCCATGATTGGCATATTTGATTTACTAGTAAGTCCCTAGTAAAGTGCAGTGCGGGTGGCAGGGCCTATAAATCAAATGCTACTAGTGGGCTTGCAGCACTGATTGTGCCACCCAAAACAGTAGCCTTTCAAATGTCTCAGACCTGCCACTGCAGTGTCTGGGTACAAGGTTTTTAACTGTCAGGTCGACCTGGCAAGTGCACCCACCTGCCAAGCCCTAATCTTCCATTTTCTTACATGAAAGTCACCTCTAAGGTAGGCCAAAGGTACCCCCATGGGCAGGGTGCAGTGTATGGGTAATGTGGTATATGTAGTGGTGTATTTTATTTGTCCTGATAGTGAAATACTGTTGAATTCGTTTTTCACCATTGAAGGTGTGGGACACCCCCGCGCCGCACGGCCACCAGCTGCTGCGTGTGCCCCCTCGCTGTGCCTAGCTGCCTCGCTGCCGGCCGACCCGGCTGTAGTTTTTTTTGTTTTTGTTTTGTCGATCAATTGTGCCTGTTTTCTTGACTGTCTTTCCCCGTGTTAAGCATTTTTGTCAATCCTTTGTGCTTGTTTCAGAGTCTTCCCCCGTGTTAAGCATTTTTGTCAATCCTTTGTGCCTGTTTCAGAGTCTTTCCCCGTGTTAGCATTTTTGTCAATCCTTTGTGCTTGTTTCAGAGTCTTTTCCCCGTGTTCAGTGTTTTCCCGCTGTTCTCCAATCTTTTGTGCCTGTTTAGCAAGTGCGCTTTGTTTTTTCATCTGTGCCTGCCCCTTCGTCATCTCTGACCGCTCTGTCTCCCGCCCTCCTCGCCGCCCCCCGCTTCCCGCCACTACCGCCGACCCCGCCCCTTTTCTCCTTCTGTTCCCTCCCCGCTCCCGCCTCCCAGCTGCTCCGCCCACCCGCGCACTTCGCCTCATATGGCGACCGTGCGAACGCGCAGCGTTGACGCGCAGCGGGCGCGCCGATTGTGCGCCGAAGGCGCGCCAAAGGTAAGCCCGTCTGCGCCCGTCCGCGACCGGATCGCGACCAGCGCCAGGACCCCTGGCCCCCACCGACGGAAGCCGACCCGACGAACCTACAGCGCCGCCGACCTCACCGCACTCAACACCGGCCACATCCCAGGATGTCACCGAGCCGCCCCGAAGCACACCCACGGACCCTTCAGCTGCCTCGCCTGCAAGTTCACCTGCATCCGGACCGTCCCTGCACCCGACAAGCCGAACTCCAGCAGCACCCACCTCAAGTGCATCCTGCTCAACACCCGCTCCGTCCACAGACACGCCGTAGAACTCTGGAACCTGCTCGACACCACCGCCCCCGACGTTGCCTTCATCACCGAGACCTGGATGAACGCCTCCTCAGCCCCAGACATCGCCATCGCCATCCCAGAGGGCTACAAGATCACCCGGAGGGACCGCGACAACCAGACCGGAGGAGGCATCGCCATCATCCACAGAGACACCATCCGCATCACGACCAACACCGACGACACCCTCACCACCGCTGAACACCTGCACTTCCAGATCCACACCAACCCGAAGACCACCCTCAGAGGCACCCTGATCTACCGACCCCCGGGACCGCGCACACGATTCAGCGAGGACATCGCCGACTTCGTCAGCCCGCTCGCTCTCCCCTCCGCCGACTACATCCTCCTGGGGGACCTCAACTTCCACCTGGAGAACAACAACGACCGCAACACCATCACCCTGCTCGACAACCTCGACAACCTCGGACTCAAGCAACTGGTGACCACCCCCACCCACCTCGCCGGACACACACTCGACGCCATCTTCTCATCCAGCAAAGACGTCACCTTCAGCCACGCAACAGGACTCCACTGGACGGACCACAGCTGCGTCCACTTCACCTTCAGAAGAACGACGATCCACCACCTCCAGCAACAGGTTGCTCGAAGAAGCTGGAACAAGATCACAGCCGACCAGCTCACCGCCTCCCTGAGCCAGCACCCTCCCGCCAACTCAGCGAACCCCAGCCAGGCCGCCGACAACCTCACGAAGTGGATCAGCAACTGCGCGGACGAACTCGCCCCTCTAAGGACCCCGCCCAGCAGATCCTGCAGCAGAAAAACACCATGGTTCACCGACGAACTCAAGTGCTCCAAGAAGAACTGTCGAGCCCTCGAGAAAGCCTGGAGAAGGGAACCAACGACGGACAACATGACCACCCTCAAGCTCGCCACCCGGAAACACCACCAACTGATCCGCGCCACCAAGAAAAATGCATACAAGGACCGGCTGGACAACAACGCACACAACTGCAAGGAACTCTTCAACATCGTGAAAGAGCTCTCCAACCCCAACGCCGGAAACAACGACATCACACCGTCGCAAGACCTCTGCAACTCCCTCGCGTCCTACTTCCACAACAAGATCACGGACATACACAACAGCTTCAACAACCAACCAACGCAAGCCACAACCGCAACGACGCCACCATCCACCACCCTCCGCACCTGGACCCCGATCAGCACCGAAGACACCATCCGCACCATGAACTCCATCCATTCCGGATCTCCGACTGACCCCTGCCCTCACCACGTCTTCAACAAGGCCGACGCTGTCCTCGCACCCCACCTGCGGGACATCATCAACACCTCCTTCGACTCCGCCACCTTCCCTGAGAGCTGGAAGCACGCCGAACTCAGCGCTCTCCTCAAGAAACCCACAGCAGACCCCACCGACCTCAAGAACTACCGTCCCATCTCGCTCCTCCCGTTCCCGGCCAAAGTCATCGAGAAGACCGTCAACAAACAGCTGGCCGCCTTCCTCGAGACGAATGGATCCCTCGACCCCTCACAGTCCGGCTTCCGAGCGAACCACAGCACCGAGACCGCCCTCATCGCCGCCACCGACGACCTTCGAACTCTGATGGACAACGGAGAAACAGCGGCCCTCATCCTCCTGGACCTCTCCGCGGCTTTCGACACTGTCTGCCACCGCACCCTAGTACAGCGCCTCAGCAACATCGGAATCCAGGAGAAGGCACTGGAATGGATCACCTCCTTCCTCGACGGAAGAACACAAAGAGTCCGCCTACCACCGTACAAGTCAGAGGCCACCAAAGTCATCTGCGGCGTACCCCAAGGATCCTCGCTGAGCCCAACCCTCTTCAACGTCTACATGAGCCCCCTCGCGGCCATCGCACGCCAACACAACCTGAACATCATCTCCTACGCCGACGACACCCAGCTGATCCTCTCCCTGACCAACGACCCCGCCACCGCCAGAGCCAACCTGCACGAAGGGATGAGAGACGTAGCCGAATGGATGACGACCAGCCGCCTGAAACTGAACTCAGACAAGACGGAGGTCCTCATCCTGGGCTCCACGCCCTCCGCCTGGGACGACTCCTGGTGGCCCCCCGCCCTGGGCACCGCACCCAAACCGACGGACCACGCACGCAACCTGGGCTTCATCCTGGACTCCTCCCTCTCCATGACCAGACAAGTCAACGCCGTCTCCTCGTCATGCTTCAACATCCTGCGCATGCTACGTAAGATCTTCCGGTGGATCCCCACCGAGACGAGGAAGACGGTCACCCAAGCCCTCGTCACCAGCCGACTGGACTACGGCAACGCCCTCTACGCCGGTACCACTGCCAAACTCCAGAAGAGACTCCAGCGGATCCAGAACGCCTCGGCGAGACTCATCCTCGACATCCCCCGACGCAGCCACATCTCCGGACACCTGAGAGATCTGCACTGGCTCCCGGTCAACAAGAGAATCACCTTCCGGCTCCTCACCCACGCGCACAAAGCCCTACACGACCAAGGCCCGAGCTACCTCAACAACCGGATCAACTTCTACACTCCCAAGCGCCTCCTCAGATCAACCAACCACGCCCTCGCCGCCGTCCCCCGCATCCGAAGAGCGACAACAGGAGGAAGATCCTTCTCCTACCTGGCCGCCAAGACCTGGAACTCACTTCCGACCAATCTGCGCCTGACCCAAGACCACCTCTCCTTCAGGAAGAAGCTCAAGACCTGGCTGTTCGAGCAGTAGCGGCACCCCCCCCCCTCCCAGCGCCTTGAGACCCTACGGGTGAGTAGTGCGCTTTACAAATGACCTGATTGATTGATTGATTGATTGAAAGGCTATCTCTTCCATAGGCTATCATTGGAGGTGCCTTGTAACATCTTACACTTTTAACTTTCAATTGGGAAAGGACAGAGATTTGGAGTTTAGGTTCCTAGAGCTCAGAATTTAAAAATACATCCTCTGGTGAAGTTGGTTTTTAAATTGTGTTCTTGAAAATGCCACCATTAGAAAGTAGGCATTTTCGTGCTAACCATCCTGCGCCTCTGCTGCCTGTGTAATCAACATCTGGTTTTAGATTGACAGGGGCTTGTTTGTGCATTCACTCCGGACACTCACACAAAGAGGGCTGAGATGTGTCTTGCTTATGCTGATGAGCCATCCTGGGCTAGAGTGGGGCGAGGAGATGTCACTAGCACCTGACTAGACTGTGGCTGCCCTGTACAATGCTGTCTCTACCCACTGTAGTGCAGCTGGACCAGGAAAGATAGAACTGGTTTTACTAAGAAAGAGAGATTTTTAGAACAAAGACTTTAAAGAAAAAAAGGGGTATACGTTGTAGACCTAAAACCCCAGAACTTTAGAACTCTTTTGAACTAAAGGGCCTGCCAAGAAGAAGAGCTTGAAGAACTGCCAGGAGAAGTACTGCCCCTTTGCTGTGTTCTACTTTGGTAGGTTGGCTTGCAGTTGCTGCTTCTGTCTAAGGCAGTGAAAGGACTGGATTAAACTTTTTTCCTGAGTTTCTCCAAGTGCTTGAAGTAGAGCTTGCCTCCGGTTGTATTTATCAAGAACATCAAAGACTTCAGGTTCATCTGCAACCAATACTGAGAACTGTGGCCACAGACTCGTCACTTTTTCTCATATTAAAAGTGAGGCACCAGCAGCTCACGGGGCTTGTAAATAAGCCCCTGTGTGTTTTGTGCTACAACAGAAGGAAAACAAATATGAATCCATCAACGGCACCACTGCAGGCTCTGTGACCTAAAGGCACCACCCAGAGCACCTCCCTGCTTCACAACGCAACCCTGGTCTCACGGACGATGCCAGCCGGCACCATGCATTGCCTCTCTTCACACCAATACCCGGGTTCCCCTGATGATGACGCTCCACACCGACACTGACATCACTGCCTGTTCCATGTCCTGTGGATACCGCTTGTGTGGTCCCTGAAGCATTGCCCCAACCCACACTGAATCCTTGGTCGACTGATGTTAGCGCCGGCGACTTCAGCATCGTCAACTTATGCCAATGCTTGCACCAGGACCTGTGGGCCTCACACAAAGCATCGCCCTCCTTCGCATCGCAACCTTGGGGCTACCAATGACAGCAACAAAAATGACGCTACCTGCACTATGAACTTTGGACACCGCACGTCGCATCGCCCCGCTTGACTCGCAGCCCTGGTCTCATTGACTACGATGGACGCCATCACCAAGCTGCTGCCCACACTGTGACCTTTGGGCAATGGCACTTTGACCTGTGGACATGGCACGTCATATCGTTCCGCTTTGCATCGTAGCCCCCGACGCCATCGGCGCTGGTGATACTGACTTCCACCTCATGTTGATCGATCTGCAACTCGTGACACTTCATGGGCCTGAGGACTCCTTCCCCAACCTCTGGAACCAATACCTGCGGACCCTGATGACGCCTCCTCTTCCGAGCTCATTGCAAGGTCCATGATGCTCAGCATTTCCAAGGTACTATATACTCGCGGTCGGCCTAAAGTGTTGGATATGTTTGTTCATGACGCTGTGATAACCCCAGACAGAGCTATCAATTTTAAGGAGCTGTCTTTTATGTCTATTTTTGCAATATTCATATCTTCATTACAGTATGTACATTTTACACAGATAAATATCAGCTATTTTTCTAAAACTGGTGTGTTGTCCTTTTGTAGTGTTTACACTTTATTACTGTCTGTTATGAGTAACTGCTTTACACATCAACTCTGAGATAAGCCTGACTGTACCTGCCAAGCCACCAAGGGGGTGAGCAGGGGTTGTTTTAAAAGTGTAATCACCTCATCCTGACTAGAAGGAAGGATATCTACTTGGACAGTGTAGTAACCTGCCAACTAGAGACCCCCATTTCTAAAAGTAATAGCTGAGTCTTTCATCATGTGCCTTCTCCTGGTAGCTTTGCCCACTTCCCATTTAATTTAAGAAGATTGGACTGAGCCTTAATTGTCATCTATATAAGTTTTAATATGAGACCTAAGAGATTTTTCTGTCCTGCAGATACCTACGGAAAGTGCAGGTGGTGGTGTGCTACCCATTTGTACCAGTGAGTAGTCAGTGGTATCACCATCTTTAACATCGTTTGTACAAGATGCCACACATCAGTCAAGTTGTGACCCTCCATCAGTTCAGTCAGTACTGCCCTATCATTTCCATTAAAAGAAAAAAGAAAAACAGGGGCATACCCAAATGACCCTCCTATACCTGGGCAGAGGACATCAAATAGATGAATAACAAAGAAGTACGGAGGAATGAATATCTAATTTATTTTCAGTAAGGGCATAATTAATTACCCTGACGATACTGTATAATTTTACAAGAAAGTTATTTTCAATTTGATTTAACACACATGCCATTGGACCAGTCTCTGGCCCACATATCACTTCAAAAATAAATTGATGAAAAAACATACAACAATGTATATACAATAACCAACACAAACATACATATTTGTATATATATATATATACAAAACACAGTATATCCAATACCCTAACAAGAACTTTGAAACACTAATGTTCACCCATAATATCTGGGTGATACGCTTAGAGGAAGTCCTTCTAGCACATGAGGTACACCACCTCTCTACCCTCTCACAAATGTGCTTCTAAACAATTCAACATGTTTGCATTAATGGTGACTCCTCTATATAAAAGCTATCGACGCGGGCGCGTTTCAGGCGACAATTTCTTCTGGCCTCCTCAGGACAAGGGTAAAGCAAAATCTATGGGTTTGCATTATGTCAATAAGACTGAGCTCTATCTCACAGCAGGTACCAATCCCTGAATCACGGCACCCTCAGCGTTCGGAGGCTAGCACCCTTGGCGGTGCTACCTTAGATGGCTCTCGCCATCTGGTTCACCCGGGCCATAGTTTCCCATTTGCCACTAATAATTTGTGGTCTGTCCACCTCAAATCAAGCAGTACGCAGCCTCATTTGAGTCTGTAATTTTCCCGCCTCAAAATCCACGTGTTGGGGTGTCCCGATTTGTATTGAATATGGTTTAGAGCCAGATTCCAATTGTTGCCTATCATTACAGTTGAAGATCCAAACTCCACTATTAAGCTCAATATCATAGAGAAGAACTGTTTGTGTGTGTTTGGTGCATAGATGGCAACTACAACTAATGTTATGTCCAGTTAATTCAATTTAACAAAGCATTTCCACCTTACTGTTTTTTCCGCTTTCTAAAGACTTGATGCGGAAGGGATTTCCATATAAAGATGGCCAGTCCAAATTTCTTTATGCAGTTGTGGGTGTCAACACCTGTTCCTTGAGGTGTCATAGTGCGACTACTACTTACTATGTGTCCAACCAATCATTTTTCAACTACTGCAAATTTGCATATGATAGAAGAGCCTCTTGTGGAGCCAAATGCCAGAATGTTTAATGGTGAGGTAATGGAGTATTTTACCATTTTATTTAGTGAGATAAGCCATTGACATTCACCAAGCTCATCCGTAGCACCTTATTCGGATGGCTGTACTCTTCCATAGTGTGGGATCATCATGGAAAGTTATTAAAAGTTTGATTCTGTCCTTTGGTATTTTCATCTATTTTGAGTTGGAATTATCCATGGATGGGGTATTGACTATAAGAATAGAGTGAGGCAGATGATAATGGCACAAAACCTCTGTAACCAATCGGTTCAGAATGACATAAGTTCCAGTGAATTTATCAAGCAATGCATACAGGTGTGAGCAGTATTAAAAATCCTGACTGTTTAGGGGGTATCCTTTTCAATGAATAGGATAGTGTGAGAAAGTGCTAGTCATGCCCCATTATTTGCTGACTCGTGTGACTGCTTTTTAAATTCTGCAAACTGGAGCACTACTGTACAAATCCCAGTGTATATGATGTGACCCTTAAAACATGCTAAAATTGACTAAATCCTAGTTGGGCTACTTACCTTTTCAGCGAGGCCATGGAATATCAAGCAGAAAAGTAGACCAGTGGCGTGAAAAGCAAATCTCACCTGTGGACTGCAGCACGTGTTGGCCGTCAAAGAAAACATGGCTTCAGGCTTTTCTCTGTAGCCTGATTCCCGCAGCTTTTAAACCTGCAGATGAGCCAGTCAAACTTTTTTTTACAGCAGAGAACACTACTTTTAACTTATAAATAAGTCACCCCGAAGCAGGCCCTGTTGCCCACAAGAAAGAGTGCTTGGTACTTAAAAATGGTACATGCAAACATTTAATATTGGTATGTACCTACAGTGACTAGCCCCAAAAGCAATTTTGACTGTGAAGGGCTGTAGCTGTCCTATGAGAAAAAACTAAATTCAAAACAAATCATAACTCTGCTATCTTTTGTTTGGGACAAGCTACTGGTATAAATCATTCACTATTGTAATGCACCCTTTCATACTCGAATAGTTTTGAAAAGGACATCATTCCAGTTATGGCATAAGGCACGTCAACAAGCCTATCATGTCATCTTTTTAAAAAAAAATGGGTAACCCACGTAAGTGGATGTTATCTTGCCTAGCGCTGTCTGCTCAATCCATGAACTTGTGTTTCAGGAACCAGGGGCCAGATGTGCAAAGATGGAGTTGGTAAATTTTGTCATAAACTGTGCACTGACCTTTTGTGGTCTTTTAGCAGACCTCGGTTAGTTTACTTTTTATGCTCTTCATCAACTCTTCTGGGATTCAGTCACTAAGCCTTAGGGGTCGTCACTCTCTCACCTGGGCCTTTGTGGGAACTTAATCCAACTCTTACTGAGTGAGTTCTAACCTTAGTGTCACAGGAGACAGACGCTATCAGCCCAGCCATATTTTACTGGGTGTGAAATCACAACCGGTAGAACTGGGGGACATATGTACAAGCCCCTATCGCCACCTATATTGACGTTGTGGTGACGATAGGGGCTGTGACTTATGTACACGGCAGCGTTAAGCCACTTAACGTGGCATAACTCTGCCTTATACTTAAAGCCCCCTTTCACGCTATGGTTAGTGTGAAAGGGGTGGGCTGTGGTTGTTGTGGTAGGCGTTCCACCGCAACACCAATTCATTTTGACGCTGCCCCCCCATGTACAAGTGTGGCATACATAGGAGGCATTGCCAAAATTAAGACCAAGTAAAAACTGGTCTTAAGTTGGTGAAACAAGGAAAAATGCATTATTTCTCCTCATTTTCGCTTTTCCCAAGTGTGCTGCCTTCTGCACCACACATGGAAAAAGAAAAATGCCGTGGTTTGCTTATGTACAGGAATGTGTCTCTTCGTGTACATAAACAAACTTTAAAAAAAATCAATTTCTGCACTTTCATGTGTCCTGCATGAAGCAGCACACATGAGAGTGACAGGATGACATTTCTAGGATTGTTTATGTTCAGGAAGGGACACCTTCCTGTACATAAACAATCCTCCCCTGCACGCAGACACCCTTGGTGCAAATGTGCCTGCGTAGGCACTAAGTTGCTAAACTTAGCGCCATCGCAGGGGTAAACGCAAGGCTGCAACACATTCTTGTAAATATGGTGCAGCCTTGCGTTTCAGAAGGGGAGGAGAGAGGCGTTAAGCCAGGAAGGCTAACAGCTCTCTCCTCCATTTCCTTGTATATATTCCCCTGGGTGTCTTGAAACATCAGCCCTGCTACAATCAAATGAAGCATAATGGGGCATATTATCAAGACAGGCGATAAAATTATCGCCATTTTATTGGCAGAAAACTGCCTCTAAAACAGCGATGATGGGCTTGATAATATGCTCTATGGAATTCCAATTGAAGCCCATGTTAGATGTCCTTTACATTTAACATGGGCTTCAATTGGAATTCCATAGAGCTTATTATGAAGCCCATTATTGTCGTTTTAGCGGCAGTTTTCTGCCACTAAAACGGCGATAATTTTATCGCCTGTCTTGATAATATGCCCCAATATTCGCAGGTATTACATCACCGCCTGACTCATATTCAGGCCCTTAGACTGTGAGGTCGTAGAACTGTCTGTCTCATTTCCTCTTGTTGTTCTTCATTTGACCACACCTGTTCCAAAATTCCACTGGTACACCATCTTTACCCTCAGAGAGTTTGCAAGACTTTTTGTAAGACTAATGAAGCGCTGCCATGTTGACAGTGTATGATGGATCCGGGAGCCACAGACAGGTGACCTAATCCTGCCTAGAACATTAGTAAAACGTTTCCGAATTGGTAAAGGTCCATGAACAAACATACTATTGGTTTAAAGAGGGGGCAGGTTGCAGCAGAGCAGTCGGCAGTCTCCATGCGACGATTAGCTTTTAATTTGATCCCCTCCTTTCACAGTCACAATTTCATCAGAATATCTTCTGCCCATGCAAACATTTGTCCCTTCGTACACCGCCATTTGCTATGACTCGCTTGACTACAGACCATGTAGAGCTATCAATGAGCCATTCCCGGTGCAATTCACTGAACCCATGTTGTTTGTTCGTCCCATGTTGAATAAATAATATTTCCAACGATGCACAATAATAACAGGTTTGAGTTGCGTCTGAAAACCTGATGTCTTCCCTTTTGGGTAAGCTTTCAAACTGTACTACGTGAGTTTTGCAAAATTAGCCTTAGAAAAACAAATCCACCGTGGTATGTTATTTTACAAGAGAATGCTATCTTCCTCCTTATTTAATGAGCCATATAAACAAGAGCAGATGCTGACATGTTTCTTTAATCATGAGCACAAATAGGCATCATTACTTAATTAATGGCAATCACTCACAAACCATCAGACTCACAAAATCACAAGCAGACATTGAACCTGTCGAGGTTACTTGAGGTTTCCAAGAAAGTGGAAGGAAAGTATGAAATGTGCGCTCCTCCGACGCATATGGAACAAGCTAAATTACAGATAACAGTAATAGAGTGACACCCCAGTTAATTACCCAAGGGAAGTCAAATGAAGCAGCACCACTGAGCTGATAGGGAATATGGCTATTAAAACAACAATCATACAAGAAAGGAAATGAGACAGGACAGAAATGAGGAACGCACTTCGAATGTATAAAATGGAGTCAGGGGAGAGGATAGATATATGAAACTGGCAGGTGGCTACAGGGTTGTTCCCTTTCTGGCAGACTGAAGGGGCAAGCCTCTTTTCATTTAGTTAGGCATTATTCCGTCTACAGGCGAGCTTCTGAAATGTCTCAAAGTGTTCACGAATAAATACAGGCAACACAACCTTTTTCTTTTCATCAACATACTATCTTTTGGGGTTTTGAGGCAAAACAGCCGAACGTGACACATCGTAGCTCAGCTAACATGTTCTTTTGAATTTAGCGACTATTAAAAAGGAAACATTTATGTGAACATTCATCAGGGGATTTTGCGATCGCAAACAGTGCGATTCTCAAAAATAGTCCGTTTGCAATCGCAAAATGGCCTTTTGCGATGCATGAAAGTCTTGGGGATGCGTAATATCGGTGATCGCAACTTTTTGCGATTTCCAAAATTGTGATTGCATTTAAGGAAAAATGTATTAAACTGGTCGGTATTTTGCAAAAACTTTGAAAAATGCACTATAGTGCATTTTTCAAAGTTTCATGTTACACACACACACATGCCCTTTGGGCATGTGTGTGCGCAAAATGGGTGCACATCACAATTTCAGGCGTGCAACATGGTGTCCTTTTGACACCCGTGAAATTCCATGCACAATTTGCGAGTACCTATTGGTACTCGCAGATTGCTCATGCAATTTCCCATTCATTCCTATGGGCCTATAGGCCCATAGGAATGCAACTACATACCATACAAACTACATACCAAATCACTATTTGGAAGGGGTGTGTTCAGAATTAAACCTAATTATGATTTTCCACTGAATTTCAATTGCCCCCCTTCCCCTTTGAAAAATGTTAGTTACAATTTCCATTTGTTTAAACGCATCCCTTTTTCCCTTAAGGAAAATAGTTTGCAATAAATAAAAAGCTTTATTATAAAGCCATTACAGGCATTTTGGTCTGCTGATCTCATTAGACCAGTTTTCCTGTGATGGCTATTAAACATATTGGGTCGTAATTTGAGACCTACATCATTATTATTCATGAGGTAGGTCGAATTACTTCCTACTACAAATGCGCTGTTTACCAACCGACCTCTGAGTACATTGGATGGCTGTGGAAAAACAGAATGAATTCGGTAAAAGTAGGTGAGAAATGTGCAACCACTTTTACCAACTCCATTCCGTGTTCATCTGTCAAATAGCTACAATTGTTAGGTAACCAAGAACACTTAACTTGACATAGAAGTAAAATTCACTGTGTTCTAGAGCACCGTACGATGTAGATGTACGAAGCATCTGATTAGCATTTTCTAATTGCATGAAACTGTGAATTACCTTTAGGAAATCGCTATGCAGAATGTACAATAGTAGTAGCAGGTAAAATATTAAACCGTTATATGACAGGTGCTCTTTTAAGGTAATCACATTCTGTGAAATCCTGAATTGCAAATCTCGATGTATAATTGGAGGTTGCACTGTGCAAATAGTCGGTTTTATTTAGCTGTGTTTCTTTTAGCCTTCTGATTGGAGCAAGCAGAGTGGACCAAAGTGGAAACTCGGCCGATGTGGCAGCTTAATATGGGGAGGTGGTATGGAAATCTTGCTTCACAACTCACTACAGAAGTAAGCTTACTGATTAGTGGAAGTAGAGTGGACCAGAGAGGGAACTCTATCCGCCGATGGATATGTTTAGCATTGGTCTGGTCAAGAAGCACAGTGATTGGTGCAGGGCTAGGACACTGAGGCATATTGAGAGGTACTGATTACTGAAGCCTACTGATTGGTGGAAGCAAAGTGAACCAGAGAGGGAACTCTGTCTGCCGTTAGATATATTTAGGATTGGTATGGCCAGGAAGCACAGTGATTGGTGGAGTGCTAGGACACGAAGTCGTACTGAGAGTGGATTGGTTGGCCTTTTTCTTTAAATCAGGGATGCCCAGTAGAAAGGGTTGAATGCATTTTTCCATGACACTCAAGCTCTGATGCACGAAGGAGGAAGGTGATTGGAGATATGGGATATGAAGCAAATAGATACACTAGATTCAGGTAAACTGTTAGGGGATTTACAGAAAAGTTAAAATCAGTGGCAAAGTGGCAAAGCGGCAACAACTGAATGTGGCTTTTGCACCCATATTGGTAGTGTTTAAATATACAGATTCTCATAAGAGTAGTGGCCAAAATAGTGCATGATGATTTTGTTGATCAAAGGCCTGAACGGGGGAACCTTAGGGGGACTAAAACCTACTTTTCACTGAGATACAGGCCATTAAATGTGATTTTGGGAGATAGGTAAATTATATTATGCTGATTATTGCCATGTTTGATTTATAGATGATTTAGATGGAACTACACCACCTGAAAAGGGATTTATTACCCATGAAGACACTGAAACAGAAGGCCATACTTCATCCTACTTAGAAAGTCATACAAGGTTGGAAAGCACAAGTGAGTTAAGATTCAATATTAGATATTTACAATAGTTTTTTGTAGGGAAAAAGTTGTTAATTGAAACATTTTAATAACAGACTAATATTTAGATTTGACAAATGTAGGTAGGGTATTTCTGTAATATAAATAAAAAATGTGAAAAAAGTAAAAAGAAAAACAGTGGAAGGTTAAAAAAATAAAAATAAAGTTTGTGAATGGGCAGGGAACTGTGGTGTGTAGGGCTATGTATATATTGCATTAATGATGGCAACAGTGGAAAATGAAAAACATTTTTTTCTTAAATATTTAAATGTCATTATTATGTGGGGTGCAGAAGGCACTATCGGTGATTTTATAGAATTGTATTCTTTTTTGTAATAATGTCAAATAGGCATTATATATGAGTGATGTCTACATCTTTTAATTTGATTTATAGCCCTGATGAAGTCCATAGAGTACGAAAAACGTTGGCTGGGCTAATTGGAAAATGTAATGTATAGGAAAATCTATAGAAGTTGGATACTGGACGCATTCTTAAGACTCGTGACAATTGAATCTTTCTTCTTGTTGATCATTGTTATATTTATTAATAGTGGACTGCCTGAATTTGGGCCAGAAGCAAAACATTATAGTGGATGTTACTTTTCTAACGGTTGTGATGTAAATTGAATAGTTGAGGCTTCTAGGATGTGGGGCCATGAAAAGATGAGCGTGGGATCACTGATGATGTTTAGTATGATACACTATATTTAGGGCCTACCGTGGTTTTGCTTATCTTTTGTAAGTGTAATATAGCATTGTTACATAAAAATAAACATTTGGTAGGCTTTGTCAAAACACATATACATTTTTAACACCTTAACACTTCTTGGGCATGTATAAAAATATAAAGGAATCAGTATGTTTGATAGCATAAGAAAGCTGTTCATTTTAATAGTGCATCATTGCAAATGTAATGAAAGCACACTAGCTTGAGAATGAGTAAAACTAATCTATTTGTAGCAACAAAATGAAACCTAATAAACCCAATTTAACTATACTTCAAAAATTAACCATGAATCAATCTTCTAGCAGGTATCCACGGTTAGGGAAAGATGTCAGAAGCTGAGGGACTTGAGGAATCTCGCATGCACCCCAAATTAAATCTCTGAGTCCTAGACTCACAGAGCATACATAGTCAGTACAAGACGTTTGTGGAAGAGGCACACAGAGTGTTACACAGAAATGTATAGTGAGACCAAGACAACTGTGGACAAGGTGTGGAGCTTGCAGTTGCCGTATTACCAACAGACAATCCCATCAAAATCTGGGCACTGGTAATAGTGATGAAAATGTCCACCTCAGTGGAGGCATCAATGCTTAAGTTTCAGTGCTTGCAACAAAAAGAAATCAAGCTTGTCAACCAGAAACTGACAATCATGGAGACAAGCATTACATTTCTTTTTTAACTTGCAAATAGCCTTGCTGAAAACCAAATTGCATGAATGGAAAATGTGATAGTTTGGCAGAGGCATTGAAGTATTTGGAGCATATATACAATGCCCCTGTGGCACTTTTATGCTGCCAGAGAGTCACTTTTGTGATGCTCCATAGGCTCAGTGTGCTGGCCTATATTTTCATGGCAATGCAGTCATTCTGCGTGGCTCTTTATGGCCTTGTAAATGTGGTCCCCTTTCACGCATTACTCTGCACAAAAGGGGCGTTTCATGGGTATTGCAGTGGGTGTTCACAAGCAACACCCATGGAATCTGACACGTTCCCAGATTTACAAGGTTTCATAAACTTGGGAATGCGTCATATTCTAATGCCTCTCCAGGGGAAGCATTACAGAGGCGCAACGAGGAGAAACCTTTGTCGCCTCACTCTTTCTATGTGTGCTTCAGGAGGAAAACACCATCAATTATTGTTTTTGTGCAGGAAGGTGTCCCTTCCTGCACAAAACAATAATCCCTGCAACACAGGCACACTTGCTCTTTGGTGCAAGGGGGGCTGCCTTTACTCTAGTCAGCCAATTATGCACCAGCACAGAGGAAAGCACAGGGATGGGTCATATTGCTATAAATACGACTCTTCCCTGCACCTTCCTAATGATGCAACTTGGCATAGCACGATGACTTGCAGTGCCACTGCGTAATTTTCAGGTAAATATGGCCCTTTACCTATAAAATTAAACCTGCATAAAATGAGTCTAAGACGTAGAGAAAATTAACACTTTGCAAGTATTGATGGCTTAAGTAGGTCATTAATTGCTTTGCACATGCCACATCCACATAGTGACAGCGTATTGTGGGCCTAGTAGAAACTGGCCACTGCAGCTGAGATGTAGCTCAAGGCTTCATTCAAATGACAAATGCTGTAAAAATATTGCAAACCAAAAAATTGCAATTGGCACACAAGTAGTAGGTGCTGAAAGTGAGGATCAGTCCAGTATCAGAAGCATATTTGCCACAGATAGTATGACTCTGCGTGAAACCAGGCTTTGCAGTGTTGTTCGGGGCAAACTAGGAGCTATATCATCTGCTCGTGGAAAACGCAAGACGCAGTGCATTCATTTGTCATTCGTTTTTTCTGGTGTGTTTAGGTTAAAAATACTTTTGTTTTATATATGTGACAATGAGTAATGCTACATTTCTTTGCTTACATGCATTACCATTCCTGTAAATAAAGGTCGATTATGGGTTACCATCTTTAATGTATTGTTATTATTATGTTATGATGATTCTGTAAAAATATAACTTACCCTGTAAAGTAATTATTAGTAATGTTAGCACAGCATACGCAGCCTTCTGCTGCTCTGTAGTCATCATTCTACAGAAGGTGTTGGTAGTTCTTCCTCCTCCTTTTCAAGTTGCTATATTGTGCAAAATTGCATTTGTTGCTACAATTTTACAACTAGTATGTGAAGAATATTGTAGGGCACTATCACTCTTATGGAGACACTGGAATCAACTTTTTTAAAGTCCAAAGGTACACTCTATGACACCTTTTGATCTTCTATGTGCAGCATTATAACAACACTCACTCTTTGTGGAAAGCTTCAGATAAGGAGTCATTATCCCGGGACGCAGAAAGTAAGCACTATCACCTCCAACATCAATGAACATAATGCCTTATCTTACTCTAAATACATGTGGTAAAACGAAACAAATACTTAGAGAATATACCTAATATAAATCCTTCTTTACTATCTCCTCTTTGTAGCCTTATGTAAATTCCATTGTGCCTAACATAAAGCAATCATGGGTGCTTCCTGGAAATCATGCTACTATATCCGAAATCATATTTGCATCATCACACACCACTTGCATGTTTAATGATTTTGTATTTTTCCGGTCGCAGAAAAAATACTTTATGGCAGATTGTACCTTCGACACAGCCAATCACGTCTGGAAAAGTGTAAATCCTTAAAAAGTTACATTTTGTATTCAGTACCTCTTGTGCATTGCAAGGAAAGTAAATGTGAGCATTTATGTCCATTAACAAAGCATCCAGGAAAGCATGAAAAGCTCGAGATAGAGCTCTCTGTGACACCCCAACAGCTGCAGTTACCTCACCTTGGTACCTACCTGAGGCTATGAGGTGCAGAGATAATAACACTTGCACATGGGTAGGGATTGAATTACTATGCAGAGACTCACTCTCAAGCTTTGGTTTTAAATTAGCTATGAGTTCCAAAATAACAGCGCTATTTAGCCTGCATTTTTCAGGTATTTCTTTCTCAGGTTGCTGGAATAGAAGTATTCTGAGTCTATATATCCTTTCATGTCTCCTCCTCTGCAATCCAGTCAGTATATGCACTCTTCTTGCCGTCACATTTAACGCTGCCATTGCTGAAGCTACTGATGCATTCTGGGGCTGCTGTTATAGTTTGCTTACGGTTACCACATGATCCGAGTTGGTGGTAAGTTTCATGTGCTAAATGCTCATTTTGTGACTATTACGATTTTAAGAATGCCTATAACATATGGATTGCAACTGCCTAATACTGATTCCCTATTTGTAACTTGCTATATTACAAGTTGCTAGAAATATTGAACTGCAAAATATTTGCTTCACAAAGAAACACTGGAAAGCCTTTCGCACATAGGAAAATGCATTTGTTGCAGTCGGTAAGCAGTTTGCAACTATTTACTGATTTACAAACGCTTTGTCTCAGTAACCCCAAATGTTATGACTATCAGTCGGGGGAGGATCCTCCCAGATGGAGTTTGCCCACTATTTTTAGAGGAGGGACTCTGCCCACCTTAATCTGTGGCCTAGGGAGGCTGAAAGATTTTGACATGCCACTTTGTGCCCCACTATCTCCTCTGGTTGCATTTTTTGAAACATTTACAGTATGACATGCGCTTGTAATGTGACCCCAGCTATGTTTCAACCCTCTATCTCGATGACAGCAGCCTCTGTCACTGACAATCGTGCAGCATGAGGTTGCATCTGCTATCTTCCCACCATTTACAATCCAATCCAAAAATTCTTTTTTTCGGCCTTTGAGACCATAAAAGATACAGTAAAACATCGACATTTAAAATACATTCACTTGTATAAAAAACATTTCCCCTATAATGACTAAACAACGAAACAAAGTGTGAATGCAGGAGAGAAACACATCAACAACAAGTGTGTTAACTCTTTAAAACAAGCATTGGCAAAGCGAATGGGGCTCACGTTTATAATGTGAATGCCACACTATTAGTTTCGTCAAAGCTTATGTGTAAAGCATTATTTAAAAAAAAATAAACAAACACGCATTGGCTAAGCAAATAAAACCAATAGGTCTCGCATTTTTGGGGTCCATTGGTTTTGTCAATTGTTTTGAGAAACCCAGTACAGCATCCATCATGCTGTGCAGCATGGATAAAGAAGCCCCCAAAAAGGTGCTATGGCAGACGTGACCGCATCATACTGAAGGTGTGTGCATTACATTTATGTTGGATCAGTAAATCATTTTTTTTTTTAGAGCAAAAGCTTTTTTTTTTTAAGAGTCAGTGTGGAAGCACCACAGAGAGTAGGGTTGTGAAAGAGTCATGGTGGATAGAGGTGGAGAGAAGCAAGACAGAGGGCCTAGTGGGGGAAATGAGTACACATGTGGGGGGAAGATACACAAAGAGTGTGGTTGGGGGAAGTTACAAGGAGGGTGGTGGTGGGGGAAGCTACATGAGCGGCAGGAGGAGGAAGCATGTTGGACGGCAGGGGAAGAGAAGCAACGGATGAGAGAGGGCAACATGGAGCAGTCAGAGGAGAAGTACATTGGTGGGAAAGCAATGCAGGGAGGAGAAGCACACAAGGGCGAGTGCAACACCGGGTGAGAAGTCAATGGCTCACATAGAGCAACACAGAGTTATACTCAAGAGAGACAGCTAGAAAACACACACGCTCCCATTCAATGCTTAAAGGTAAAGCAAAACCTAGTTCCTGAATGCAAGCAGTGGAAGGGCATAAGTAATGAGGCATGACCCAGAGGCAGGAAAAACACAAAAAGAGGAAGGATAGCACACATAATTTAACAAATAAAAAGCAAGCTAATGAGAATGGCAATAAAGCCAACCAATGATGAGCATTGGGCAGACAACTAATGGTATGCATTGGGCAGGTTCACAGTCCGCTGACAACAGATCTTTGCACACACAGGCAGCTAGTACTGTCTAGCAGACAAGAACTAAAAAGCATTTCAAAATACTGGAGCAAAAGCAAATACATCCTAAGGTATCTCAAACCTGTACAGTCAATTCAATATTTTCAATCGTTTTAAATAGCATTGTTTCATTTTCAAACATTATTCTCTCAAAAACACTATGGAAATACTGTGAAAAGGATAAGGAAATCCCAGTATTGAATAAAAAATGTTTGCAAAGTCAAAATTACTTTCCATAGGACTCAGAACTAAAAAAGAAAATCCAGCTATGTGGTCCTCAGGAGTATAGCAGGGAGCAGGTATGGGCCTCCAGGAAAAAAGACATTTCCTTTTCAGTCCTGCTTAGTTAACCTTCTGCCTCAAACACCATAGCAACAGTCACCCGGCATCCTCAGCACCATAAAATTGTTTGTGTGTCAAGCCCTGTGCTTTCATATAGTATGCTCAATGCAGGAGATGAAACAAAAGCAAACTTAAAACATGCTCTTTAGTTGTAGTTAAACAAAGCAAAAAAGTTGCTACGCTGAGAGTCGAAAGGAGGTATATTAGAGGGCATAGAGCCTGGGTATTTGAGGGTTGAAGCAGGACATGAGGGAGGGAGCAAGTAAACACATACCCTCTGTTGTTTAAAATTTTTTAAATGTTTAAGTTCAATTACACATTGATATATGGAAATCAAAGAAGTGACTTGTGAAGTCAAACAAGGATTTCACAGATATTGTTATACCTTTCCTTTATGATAGCAAGAATATGTTTTTGTAACATACACATTCAGACAGGAGATCAATTGACACCACAAGTGTCATGCATCGGGTCACATTTTTTATTATATCAAAATAGTGCCTTTAACTTCATGCATTATCCCTAATACCAACATCGTATTTGACATTGTCAAGAGTTGGTGGCTTCTTAATCAATATGTATATTTATAAATGTTATATTTGTATAACAAGTACATTCTGTTTTACATTATTTCATACTGCATAAATGAATTGGGGGCATATGTAGGTAAGTTACATTTTGCGATTCTCAAATAGCAATTTTTAAGGAATCGCTATTTGAGAATTGCAAAATGGAATGTAGCTAATAATTCACAATTTTTTTGCGAATCTCTAAAATTCCTTAATTGCGATTAGCAAATTGCGAATCGTAATTAAGGAAAGTGTCCCATTCATTCCTATGGGCCAAGAGGCCCATAGGAATAAATGGGGATACATTCTCAAATTGCGATTTTCTATGAGAAAATCGCAATTTGAGAATCGCAATTCCAAGGGTGCCAGGGTGTCCAAAGGACACCTGTTGCACCCCTGGAATGTGCCTGTAAGTACATGTGGCGCACATACATGCCTAAGGGCATGTCTGTGCGCCACTGGCACTTTGAATTACAAAAAAAATGCATTTTGACAGGAAATTGCAAAATACCATCTACTTGGAGTAGGTGGTATTTTGCGATTCCTTAAGCCAAAATCGCAATTTAAAAGGCACCCTTACATAGCATTTAAGGAATCGCAAAATTGTGATTCCTTAATTGCTTGAGCAAAATAAGGAATTGCAATTTTTGCGATTCCTTATTTTGCTATGTGGCACCTACATACCAAAACGCCGTTTGCGATTTGCAAACCCCTTCCTAAATATGCCCCTTAATCTTTATAAATGCATGGATTATGCTTAAAGTATAGACTCGACTGCCATGAGCATATCCCTGGCCATATCGAGCAAATAATGTTCAACACAATAAGAGTGTTTAGTAAACTGCAGGTTTGTGAGTGGGTGTGGGGAAATGACAGAGGCTTAATACAAAGCCCAAAACACAATTTTCCAAGATAAAATGTGCGCACATTGTTTTTACTAGGATGCTTTGTTTTACACATGACATAGATTGAAAATAACACCACCAACATAAATGTGACAGGTGTGCCTGTTTTTCGCCACAGAGACGGTCAATCTGTGGATGGATTTTTGCTACTGCCATCCTCAGGTTGTGCTCCACATCCAGTCTTGAACGGTACTTAGTCTTTATTACCGCAAGTGATGAGAACCAAATCTAACATAAATAGGAAGAGCCGAAAGGCAAGAGAGTTTTGATAGCAGTTTCTCTTGAAGAACTTGGAGGTTTTCGCTCTCAGGGAATACCTAATAATATAACAAGAACTTGGCACAGACTCTGAAAATATGAAAAGACATCTTTATTAAACTTAACATAGTGAGGCCACGTCACCCAGAAGCCGTAGCCAGTGGATGAGGTAGTCTCAGGAACAAAGAGGACAGAGACCTTTTATATGTTTTTAGCGTTACATGACTCAGTGCAAAAAAAGAAAGGGGCAGTTCTAGCTTTTGCAAACATGCAAAAACCCAACATTCCTTCTTACACAAGCTGCAGAAACCCATAATAAAAACCCGGCACATCCCCATCGTAAACAGGCCATAAAGAAGGGAGCAGAGACAGGTGTGAGTAAGATAAGACAGGGTGTGTGTGCGATGAAAAGGTTTATGGCATGTTGTGCCTTGATGCTATCTCGCTCGGCCACTGGGAAAGGAACTGGCCGGGCAGGTTCGGCCTGGGGCAATGGTCTCAGCTTGCCCAGGTCACAGAAGTCAATTAAGGTGTACGTGTCCTTTGGAATCGAATTTGGCTGTAGTTATAAGCCTATGTGAAGGCAACTCACAAAATGGCTGCTATACACAAAATGGAAGCCAAGGGTTCAGGACGAAAATGGCGATTTCGAGGTGTAATCGTTACTGGAATATGACGAAAATGCTTGTACATAGTGTACCTGCCATTCTCGGTCTTTTGATATAACAATCGTCATGCTACGACAAAGTTTATTACACAAGTCCAGAATTTTCAGTACCACACTCTCAAAGCTAAATATTCTGCAGACATTTTCAGCCAAAACAGTGACTGTGAGGCAGACAGTGTCAGATTTTTCTTGCACTCCCTAGCTCAGAGCTGGTATATGAGAAACAATTATTCTCTAGAAATCAATAACAAATGTTTTAGGGAGCATTATAATGGGATAATTGCCCACCAACCAGTTATGGATCGGAAGACAAAGTTGAACGTCCACAGAGAGGGCGCTGAACGAACACCTCATTGAGAATTCCTTAGTGGTACGATAAGTTGCTTGCCTGAAGCAGTGGGGGTTTGGGACACATCAGGCTTATGTTTAAAAAAATAGAACTAATAAACAATTTATGATGTTGCCTATTTTACTTCAGAGCAATGTTGTCTGACAGACTTTGTGTGGCAGGGACATGTTAAGCATTTTGGGTGCCCTGGGGCAAAACTATTTTGGGGCCCCTGTACAGAACAGCTTTGAGTTTAAATGATTCACTTTCAGCTCTGCCATACCCTCTTTAGCCAGACTACTAACTGTGCACAGGCACTGTGGTCGAAATTCTAAAAGTGTTTACATCAAATATTCAGAGATAGTGATGTGTGCTTTCACTGTTGTAACAAAGCAGAAGCCCACTCATTTTAAAGCAAATAATATCTGTGATATCCTACAATTTCTCATATGTGAGGACACGTTTTGGTAAAAAATAATCTTTTTTATGCCCTCCAATCTCATAGAGGGCAATGTGGGTAGAGCAGTATGTTCCCTTTACTCCTCCATGGAGTTTTTGAAATCATTACCGTTATCAGTGGTGGGCTTGATGGCCCTCCCAAAATATTGGCGTTGCCACAATTGCTATATCACTTTGTCACACTTCTCATGTGGATCCCCCAAGATCTAGACTCCCAGATCATATTGTTTACAGCGCTCCCCTGTGACTGGAGGTTTTGGAATTTGAAGCATACTAAATCATGGTGCAGCTAAACTGTTTGATCCAGTAGGGTGGCGTCCAGAAGGAACCTGCACATAGCCCTGCACCCATTCACATCAAAGTCCTCGGAACTCACAAAAGAATTATTATGCATAAGACGTGACCCGCAGGTGCTGGACTAGATTTATGAAAAAAACTCACTGTAGTATCCCATATTATCCTTATCTACGCCTCGTCCTGCTTTGACACTTTCCACACAGCATAAGCTGGGTGGACCTGGATGCCTGGGTGGCAGCAGGGCAACTATGGTGGGAGACGTCTTTTGAGACTCTGAGCTCCTCCTGTTTGATGAATTTTGTGCAGACTTTGATCTGCCCCATTGTCATTTTCTCCTACACAGGGCCCTCACCTCAGCGTTCAGGAAGTACTGGACGATGAGCTGCTGCCGATATGTGGCTTTGTCCGCAGGCACGATCATAGCAATCATGTCTTTACATAGTGATAGTTTATGATCTCCCACTACCAATGGAGCAATTGTGACTGCAATGGTAAGAGGGCCTGTGAATATCAATCCCTGAGTCGGACTCGGACACCATAGTGGAGAAGACACTAATGGTTTTGCGAGTTTTAACTTTATTAATCACTATATCCTAAAACGGGAGCTTGTGACTTTTTCAAAGGGGCCATTTTTCAAATTTAGACTGCTCATAGTATATTCATAAGCACCTATACCCAAGAGGATTGGCAACAATCCCAGTAAGGACACCAAAGGAAAAAATGTTTAGTTGTTGATGCAAAGTACTCACTCAATTTTAAACTGAAATATTAGTACATTTGCTAAGTGAAGTGTGTGTGTGAGTGTGTATTATCACTTACTTTTTAAAAGATAAACCTGAAAATGTCCTCACCCTTTGCTAGAGGGAGTTGGACTGTCACCTGCACTCCCCACTTGCAACACCACTGACTAAGTCCCGAAAAAGCTGCAACTTATGACATTAGAGCCCCTCTTAGATCTTCTGGCAAATCTTTTCTCACCATCCCGAGGGTACGCACAGCCAGAAATGGCGACAGGGCATTTAGCAAGACAGCCCCTGAAACCTGGAACTCTCTTCCCCTCCAGATAAGGACAGAGTCCGAATACCTTAGGTTTCGTAGACAACTAAAAACCTGCCTTTTTTAGCCCTGCCTATCTGCTATGTGGGTCTCCAGCTGGGAGCTATTTCTTTCCGCAAGCGCTCTCAGACCTTCGGGTGATTTATGCGCTATACAAATGCAAATAAACTAAAACTAAACTCTATCTTTGTTTACAGTTTGCAAAATTCTATAATAAATATTGTTAGATCTGGGGTCTCTAGTTGGCAATGATATTCACCTTTGTTCAAATAGGGACACTTACTTCTCAGTCAGGATAAGGGGATTACACTCCCTAATAACCCCTGCTCACCCCCTTGGTAGCTTGCACGAGTAGACAGGCTTATATCAGAGGCAGTTTGTTAAGCATTTGTGAATATACACAGTAATACAGTGAAAACACTACAGATGGACTTAACACAGGTTTTATAAAAATACGTAATCTTAATATAGACTTAACACAAGACCACAAACGACAAAAATCCACAATACTACACTTAAGATTGCTTTAAAGATTAACAAAGTTACTTAGTTCAAGTTGGTGATAAATGCAACAAAGTTCTCAAAAAAGTACCTGGATGCGTAACGTAAACAAAAAGCTTGCAAAAGGGGAGATGCGTCAGTTCCGTGATCCGGGGGAGATGATGCATCGTGCCTTAATGCTTGCGCAGAGTAAGGGATGCATCGTGATCCTTACCGGTGCGGAGGTGATGCGTAGATTCTCGGCCTGCGGGCCCGGTGCAGGGTGCACAACATGGTGCCTTGATGCGATGCGATGATCCGGTTGCGATTCGAGAATATGGCGCCCTTGATGCGGCGTTGCAATGACGATGCGTAGACACCCTGGCAGCCTTGAAATGACTCTGTACTTTGGAGCCGCAACAGGCCCTGCGACACGCTTCTCCAGTTATGCGATGGCGACTCGATGGTGTCACGCTTCTCTGGTGATGCGACCGCAGGCAGCTTTGATGAACACACGCTTCCAGGGAGATGCGGCAAAGGCTCGCTTCTCCGGCGATGTGACGATTTCAGCTGCGACGGCGGCACGCTTCCTCTCGATGCGTCACGCTTCCAGCTCCCAGCGACATGCAAATGTCTGTAGATAGAATTCTTAGCAAGGAAATTCAGAGGGGAGCTGTAGATGTGAAGCTTGTCTCTGAGACTTCAGCAGGAGGCAAGCACAGTTCAAGCCCTTGGGGAATATTCTGAAAATGATGAAAGTCCTTAAAATGTTCCTTCTCCTTTCCTTGGCAATGAAGCGACTACTGCAGGCCAACCCAGCAAACAGCACACTGGCAGAGGGGCTGTAAAACTCCTGCAGCTTCCTTGGTTCTTCTCCTTGGCAAAAGGTTTCTTATCCAGAAGTGATCTAAAGTTCTTGGGATCAGGGTCCCAATATTTATACCCCAAAATCCTTTGTTCTCTGAAGGTGGAGAGGCCTCTGCCTAGTCCAAACCAGTTCCTGAGCACTTTGTTTACATGACTCTCTTCTTCCTTTCACTGTGCAGGGCAGAGACATCAGCTGCCCCACAGGAGGTGGAGCCAGCACAGGGGAGGGAAGATACAGCTCAGGAGCACTTTGTTGGTATGATTCCTCCTCTCCTTTCACAGAGCAGGGCAGAGACATCAGACAAGCCACAGGAGGTGGAGCCAGCATTGTAGAGGGAAGGCCCAGCCCTATTCAGATCCCAGGTGCAACTCCTCCCTCCCATCTAGATGCAGATCTCTCTATTCACCACCGGGCTGCCCCGGCCTGTCTCCAGGAATCCCCCAGCCCTGTCACTCACAAACCCAGACAAGGAATACACAACCTAGCAGAGGCAGTCCTGGGCAGTTAGGCAAGAAAATACCTACTTTCTAAAAGTGGTATTTTCGAACACAGCATATTAAAACCAACATTACTAAAGGATATATTTTATCATTCTGAGTTCAGGCATACTAAATTCAAATTTCTACCATGTTTCCTGAGTCAGTTAGGAATATAGGAATGTAATAATTTAACTGGCCATTCTAGCCTATGAAGAACAGATGGCCTTTAAAAGTAAAAAACGAAAATGGCTGTAATTCACTATTAGGACATGCTACACACAGCAGAGCATGTCCTACGTTATACTTACAAAGTACCCTGCCCTTGGGCCTACCATAGGGATGTCTAACATGAAGCAAAGGGAAGGTTTAGGGATGGGCAAGTGCGTGCACTTGCCAAGTTGACATGGCAGTACTAGACTGCACACAGGCCTTGCAATGGCAGGCCTGAGTCACACTTCACAAGCTGCTTCTGTGGGTGGCACAATCAGTGCTGCAAGCCCACCAGCAGCATTTGATTTACCTGCCCTGGGCACACATGGTGCACTGTACTAGGGGCTGACAGTTAAATCAAATAACCCAATCATGGAATCAACAATTAGTACATCAATTTAACATAGGGAGCAATTGCACTGTGGCACTGATTAGCAGTGGCACAGTGCCCAAAGCATATAACCAACAAAAACATATCAAAACATAGGAGGCAATCCGTCAAAATGGAAGGGAGACTCACGCCAATGATGCCAGGTCTAACAATTACCTTATGTTTTCTTCTCCAACTGGATATCGGCTATGGTCTCCAAATCTGCACGACTGCTTCATTGAAATCGCTATCTAAATAAAGGAGCATTCTCATCCGAGCCACTCAATTGAGGTGGACCAAGTAATGCTATGCAGGGCTCCAACTCCAATCAGACACTTCTGGATCTTGTACTGAACCTCTCCTTCAGGGGACTGCTGTGCTTTTTAAAGGACTCAACTGAACTGCTGTTCTAGAACGACTATTTTTCTTCTTGTGGCACTGCTGCCTGCCGCTCCCTGACTCTGCAGGAAGGATTCTGTCTTCCCTCCAGTGATCTTCAAGGACTTGCTGGCTTGCCCCCATTTTCTAAAGTGCTAAGGACACAAAACACTTCAGACGATTCTGCTAGTTCTGCTGGACTCTGTCTTCTGTGAGTCCTACCCTTGCCTGAAGTTTTTCCCTTCAGGTTCTGGGTCTCAGAAGTGGGTTCTGCAACTAATTACAGTAAAAACACATTGCATCGACTGCATGAGAAATTCTGCTATTTCACCTGCTGGATTCAAGTAAGCCTCCTGGGGCTGGTTTCGGGGTTATCCCGAAACCAGTCCCAGGTTGCTTGTTTCCAGTCCAGGGAGGACCTGACCTGGCAGTTCAGGCTGGACTGTTCACATGAGGCACAGGGTCAAGACTGATTTGAATATAGCTGTGTCTGAATTGGGGTGGCGAATTGAGCTAAGGAACGATGATGGATTCAACCCAGATATGTGACTGGGGGTGAGTGTCTGAAAAGTTTCAGCGCTCCGTCCATCATCTCCTTGTGCTTGCTTTGTTCGCCCTAGGTTGGCAGGGTATGCCCAGACTTGGGTCCCTTGCTCACTTTGCCACTGGATTCAAGCTAGCCTGGATGATGAGGGCTGTTATCCCAAAACTGGTCCCAGGATGCTTGTTTCCGGTCCAGGGAAGACATGGCTTAGCAATTCGACTGGACTGTTCCCATGAGGCACAGGGTCAAGAATGATTTGCATATAGCTATGTCTGAACTGGGGTGGCGAAGTGAGCTAAAGAACAATGATGAATACAACCCTGATCTGTGACTGGGGGTGAATGTCTGAAAAGTTTCATCACTCTGTCCGTCATCTCCTTGTGTTTGCATAGGCTCACTACACACAGCCAGGGCCAGTAGAGGGCTAGATAGTGAATTAATAGCAATGGATTCAGATGTTGCAATGGAGTTACCCTCACAACGATCATCCCCATAGCATGGAGGAGGCAGAATGGGCCAGGTCGCACAGATAGCGCCCCCTCTTTGATTACACCCCCATCCCTCACATATATAGACAATACACATCACTGCACAGAGACACAGCAACAAAGTGTACATCCATACCACATAAGCTGTACATGCATACCATTGATGGTAGTTGCACCTAGTGCTAGCAGGTTGGGAGGGCAAGAATCTGAAGGAAATCATGATTTCAAGCTATGTATAGATACTAGTGACCACTCCAAAGGGATATGCTGGAAGCTTAGAATTGTAGCCTTAGTTTTAGTGGCCGTACTTGAGTGCACTATATTCATCAATCCCTCTTCCAACTGACTGCCAGAGGAGAAGCAAGCTTGGATGATTGAGATCTCATTTTGAAAATAGGACGCCAGAGGACCATTGAGGCCAGTAAGACCTAAGAAGTATCTCCCGTTTGTCTGCGTATTGCGGGTTCACGAGCCAGAATGGTTTCGATCTTAGGCTGAAGGGACTGCACCTTGCCACCCCTTCTTGGTGTCCAAAGTAGACCAGAGAACCCTGTCATATCTGGTACTTACTGGCCATGACAATCCGACCTCCACTCTACAGGACCTGAAGCATTTCCTAGATGTCATGCAAGTTGTCCTCCCAAGTAAAACTGACGACCACAATGTCATT
This sequence comes from Lissotriton helveticus, assembly GCF_964261635.1. Lineage (NCBI taxonomy): Eukaryota > Metazoa > Chordata > Amphibia > Caudata > Salamandridae > Lissotriton > Lissotriton helveticus. The sequence goes on along the minus strand of NC_136059.1, from coordinate 731,551,999 downwards.
CACTGAAGTTCTCCAACCCAGCCAGGACCTGGTAGACCAACATCTGGAAGGTTGTAGGAGCGTTCTTCAACACAACAGGCATGACCGGAACTGGAAGTGCTCTTCTGTTGTTGAAAACACTGACCTCTCTTTGTCCACCTCGGTCAAGCCAATCTTTCAGTAGCCAGGTGTTAAGTCAAACGTACTGAGGAACATGGCAGATGCAAGCCATCTGAAGATGGGGTGTGCATCAGTCTTGGTGATCACATTGAGCCCACGGTGGTCCACACAGAACCGATGTTCAGTTGGGACAGCTAGCAGGGCAGCCTTGGGAACCAACACCACTGGGCTGGACCAATGACTGATGAGGGCTCAATAATCCCAAATGTCAGCATCTTAGAGACTTCCTCTTTGATGCTGGCTCTTACCTTGTCGGATAACCTGCAACATTTGTTCTTCACAGGCACCCTGTCACCAGTGTCAATATTATGGGTGAAAAATATAGTGACTTCTGGTGTAGCGAGATCATTGATGCAAACTGTCCGAGCAACTTGTGACCGTCACTATGGTGATCTAGGGTCAAGGTAGGGCAGAGGCTCACACCCTCCACTGACTCATCCTACTCTTTTGGAAGAAAGGAGGTTGGGGACAGGGTCACTCCTCTCTTCCATCTCAACATCTGTAACCAAGAGCATGGTAAGCTCATACTTGTTGTAGTGGGACTTGAGGCGATTGACATGAAGGAACCTTAAAGGAATCCTGGAAGTTTTGAGGTCCACCAAGTCAGTGAAATCACTCTTGTGTTCTTTCACCACATACGGTCTAGACCAATGATCTTGCAGGGCTGGGGCACCACAAGCACCATTGCCCACAGTTTTTGACCAGGCTGAAACTTAACCAAAGTGGTATTCTGAACATATTAGTGTTTCATGGCTTACTGGATAGCTTCCATATTCTCCTGTGTGAGTTTCCAGAAGTGGGCTGTCTGGTTTGCAAAACTCCAGGATGTAGCTAACGGGAGCCTGGGGTAGCATCTTTGGAGTGCGCTCCCAGCCTTCGTCAACCGAACTGAGAGGCCTTCTCACAGGGTGCCCAAGCAAAAATGCTGAAGCCAACACCCTTCCTTAGTACCTCCCTGTAGGCGAACAAAAGACATAATAGGAGAACATCGCACATGCACTTCATGGGTTCAGGTAGACCAATAATCATGCATTTGGGGGTATGGTTGAACCTTTCAACCAACTTATTGGTTTGGAGTTGGTAAGGAGTGTAGAACTTGTAGGTTATCCAACAGATGACTTTCATTTACCCAGACATGAAGTTGGTACCCCGGTCAGGTACCACTTTCTTGGGCAAACCCACATGGGCAAAGATCCCACCAGGACCAGAATGCATCTGTTGCCCATGGGTACCTTGGGTTCCAGAGGCCCCACAATGTTGATGCCAACCCACTCAAAAGTGGTGTTAAGGAAAGGGAAAGTTTGCAGGGGGGCTTTGTACTTCCTCCCTGACTTGCCGCTTGTGTTGCAGGTATGTTGAGACCTACAGAAATCTTCTGGGACCTTCCTCATTTGAACCCACACGCAGTGCAGATACACAAAACAGTCTGATTACCAGCATATCAAAACAATTGCTGTGCTATGGTGAAATATCTTTATAAGATGTCACACTGTATCATAAAAAAACACTGCATTACTTATGGACATCTTGTCACCTGCACTGAGGACTATGTTCAATCACTTATGTACCCTGCTTTAGTGACAATGTTTTGATTTATAAATATCAGTAAAATTCCCAAACTACCTAAATGTCATGAGTGATGTCATCCTTTCCCTCACCAAGGAACCCAACATAACCAGGCACAAATCCCTAAAAAGGATGAAAGTCATTGTGACCTGGAATTTGCAACAGCTGCCTGAAGCTAAACTCGGAGAAAACTAGAAGTCTTCATCCTTGGCAACACCCCCTCTGCATGTGACAACACCTGGTGGCCTTCTGCCCTCAGAAATGCTCCCACCCCTACGGACCATACACACAACCTCAGCATCATACTGGACACTTCACTCACCATAAATAGTCAGATCAATGCCGTATTCTGCGCTTGCTTCAACAGGCTCTGCATACTTCACAAGACGTTCAAGTGGATTGCCCCCAGACTCAAGGAAAACCATCACCCACAAACTCATCACCAGCAGACTCGACTACGGCAAGGCCGTCTATGCCAGAATGAACAAAAAACTTGTGTGCATACTACAGCCCGTTCAGAACATCACAATCAGACTTATCCTCGATATCCTATGATATGACCATATCACCCAACACCTCGACACCCTCCACTGACTCCCCATAGAAAGATGAATAACCTTCAAGCTGCTCACACAAGAAAAAACAAAACTGAAAATGTTAATCTCAGAGGCCCACTGGAGGGCTTTTAAATTAAATGAAAATGTTGCTACAGCACATAAGCCTACTAAAGGTAATGGAATTTTGAAAGTGGACTACTGTTCCCAGCATGCAACTCTTAGTTGAACTCACCTGTGCGGCCCACCGAGGGCCAACTAAATGGACATGCAGAGGGGAATGCCATTTCACCATTTCTGTGCAGTATCATGGAGCCTGTGACCAAGGAAACGCATAAGGCAAGATATGCATCTGAATAAAAATGCCTGTTTCCTTTTCATTAAAGAATCAGTGGAATTCATCTGCTGTTCGAGTGTGTCTTCAACTGGGAATGTTTTATTGAATGATATATATATATATATATATATATATATATATATATATATATATATATATTACCTACTGGCGGTCGCCAGTAGGTATATATAGTTAGGATTTTTTCTCTATGGGTTTTTTGAAAATTCTATGTCTAATAACTTTGGCGTTTGTGGACGGAATTGGCTGAAATTTTCAGGAAAATGGCACATTTTGTTTCTGAGCAGCCCTTGAAAATTTGGGGGGGGTTCGTCCAGTGGGGGCCGAGAAAAAAGGGGGGTCCCAAAACGTGTTTTTAACATTGAGTTTTCCATAGGGCGGTTGGCCTCACTTTTAGCCCGAACGGCTGAATGGATTTGCACGAAACTTGGCAAAATTGTAGGGACTGGTAGCCCGATGTGCCTTTTGTAGGTCTCAATATATGTGCTCCAGTGGATTTTGAGAAATTAACGTTTAAAAAAAGATATATATCTGTAACAGCGGACCGGTTAGCGCTCCGCTACGCGTACTTTTCGCGCAACGGAGCTTTGTGAAGCGAAGCTGATTGGTTCTCCGGCGTCTGTCAACATTCCAAACAGTCCGTAGCGGCCGCCATCTTGTCTCTCGGTAGGATCGAGAGACAAGAGGAGGTCAAAACAAAGGGGGAAATAACTATAAGGGGGCATAGTAGATCCTCGCTGACCCCCTAGGTTTGATGTGGAGGTTTTAAAAGGGCCCCGCGGGGCAAAAAAAAATAATAATAATAATAATCGAACGGCTGAATGGATTTGCACGAAACTTGGCAAAATTGTAGGGACTGGTAGCCCGATGTGCCTTTGCTAGGTCTCAATATATGTGCTTCAGTGGATTTTGAGAAATTAACGTTCAAAAAAAGATATATATCTGTAACAGCGCACCGCTTCGCGTACTTTTCGCGTTACGGAGCTTTGCGAAGCGAAGCTGATTGGCTCTCCGGTGTCTGTAAACATTCCAAACAGTACGTAGCGGCCGCCATCTTGTCTCTCGGTAGGATCGAGAGACAAGAGGAGGCCAAAGCGAAGGGGCAAATGACCATAAGGGGGCATAGTAGATCCTCCCTGACCTCTTAGGTTTGATGTACCATTTTGCCAAGTTTGGTGTAATTCCGTTCAGCCATTCAGGCTGTAGACGTATCTAAATGTCAATAATCGAACGGCTGAATGGATTTGCACGAAACTTGGCAAAATATTAGGGACTGGTAGCCCGATGTGCCTTTGCTATGTCTCAATATATGTGCTTCAGTGCATTTTGAGAAATTAACGTTCAAAAACAAGATATATATCTGTAACAGCGCTCCGCTTCGCGGAGATAAAATTATATGTGTATTACCTAGCTGTTGCTAACACCAGTTAGCGACGGCTAGTAGGAGATAGCGACCATCTTGGGTCCCACTTTGCATGTGAGTGATATTTATCACTAATGACATGCAAAGTGGGCATGCCAAGATGTTAGCGACTGGAAACAGTCGCTAACATCGCTATCTCCTATTATCAACTTTTGGAAATATTCGAGATAAGCGCGAATATCTCCAAAAAGTAACAGCTGCCCTGAGCAGTTCTTAGCCATGTTATCCAATGGGAGGTGGATAACATGGCTAAGAGCATTAGCTCGGTAATGCATGAATATCGCGGAGTTTTCAGCGACATTAATGCATTGCGCTCGTTTTTTATCGTATTTGCGATAAACCTTGATAATAGCAAGGTTTATCTGCGATAATTTCTGACGGTAAAAAAATCTTTGCAATGCATCGTTAGGGATAAATATCGCTTAACTTTGGTAATATGCCCCAACGTCTGTTAACGTTCGATTCGAAGGAAATCAGGAATTGTTGAAAAACATTGTGTGCGCCATCTTGTCTTTTTTCAAATGCCACACTTTTGTCGTGCACGGCAGCCATTTTAGATGCCTTGACCAGATCCACTCTGTGAACGCTGTCGATCCTTAGCATGGCTCCCCACCCTCGCAAGCATCTCCCCCAGGCAGTGGTCACCCCCGCTCTCTGTTTTATGCATGGGTAATAAACCTCCCCCCATCTGCGCTGTTCTTCCCTGAGAATCACACCCTGTGCCCGCCCGACACCTCCCTTTCGCCCTATTCACTACCGCACCCTCTGACACTCCTTTTCCTCTGTGTCCGATTGTCCAGGCTGGTCCTAGGGTATCAGCTAGCCCTGCAGATGTAGTTTATGGCCACAGCTGTAAAGAATCACCCCTCTTCAAAGGAGTTATAGTAGATCAAGGCCCACACTCGATGAGATCCGTCACAGCAGAAGCGTTGCTATTATCTGAAAACCATCCTGTATTGTGATTGGGGAGGGGACCGAGCCTGAAGCGGAAGATTCCAGGGATGACTCTTTGTACATCAAAGTTTTTACAATTATGTGTCACATTAAAAATATATAGCACTCCGACAAAGTAGTAAGATTATAAAACTTTAATAATTTATAAATATATACAAGAAAACAAAAATAGTAATAACATATAAACATTTTTAGAGAAAAACAACGAAGTAGCGGTCGGCTGTGCGAATAGTCCCAACGCAGCACAACGTCCAGATTTCCGGCGTGGGGCGTCGCGGGGGGTGGGTGATCAGTAGCAAACTGTTGTGCGAATAGTTCCAAGGCAGCAGAACGCGCCGAAATCAAGATGACACAAAAGTGATGTCTAGTAAGTTGCCACCCAGCAAATAACGGCGTGGGGCGTCGCGGGGGGTGGGTCATCAGTAGCAAACTGTTGTGCGAATAGTTCCAAGGCAGCAGAACGATGGCACCAAGGTGATGTCCAGTAAGTTGCCGCACTGGTTTTGGTATCCTACAATGCTGCTCCGAATAACGGCGTGGAGCGCCCCGGGGGAGGCGGCGTGAACGGGCCTCTCCAGGTGGAGTCTCGTCTGTTGTAGTGGGGCGCCCCTTTACCGTTTCAGTTGCCATTCCGTCCGCTTTTGGTCCACTGTGTTAAAATCCGCCATTCAGCTGAGTTGCGCCCACTCTTGCGGTGCAGCGATAGGCGGCTGCCACAGGACTCTCAAAATGGCGGCAGGCTGTTTCCTTTTTGGGCCTGGTCCACTGAAATGGCCCTGGGACACCTTGGAAATCGGACGCTTGTCTGCTAGGTCTTGGACCCCATTCTCGAAAGCGTCCCCTCCGCCTTGAGAATTCATCAAAAGTTTTGGGGTCCCCGACTCCTGCAGGCTTCTGGTGGGGAGCGGCTGCCATGATTGCTCGCGGAATGACCACGACGGAGCTACGAGATGGTGGTGCTCTCATGGTGACGCCAGCTTCAGTCTGAAACATCCAGAAACAAGGTGGGGCTTTCATCGTTTGGGGGGGAAAAAAAGTTTTCATCCAATGAAAAGTGTTGTTTTTAGGTCATATGATCAAGCCTTCCATCATTAGGAAACCAAAAGTAAAATGAACCAATGAAAAGTTTTATAAACAAGTCACATGACCTGTTATGCGGCATAGGGTATAAAATGCGGAGAAAATACGTTGGCACGTGAGGCGGCGTCAGTAGCGGACCGATGTGCGAATAGGCCGAAGGCAATACAACGCGCCAAGATCCGGATGGCATCGAGGTGGTGTCATAGTTGAGAGTTCTGAGCAGCGGTTGTAACACTGTCTGAAGCTTATTTGCAGCTGCTGCAGCTTAACTACGCGCCAAGATCCGGATGGCACCGAGGTGGTGTGTAGGAAGTTGCCGCACTGGTGTGGCCATCCTACAATGCTGAAAGTCGGCGTGGGGCGCCCCGTTGGCCTGTGAGTTTGCGTCAGTAGCGGACCGATGTGCGAATAGGCCGAAGGCAGCACAACGCGCCAAGATCCGGATGGCACCGAGGTGGTGTCTAGTAAGTTGTCGCACTTCTGTGGCCATCCTACAATGTTGAAAGTCGGCGTGGGGCGCCCCGTTGGCCTGTGAGATGGTGTCAGTAGCGGACTGATGTGTGAATGGGGCCAAAGGCAGCGCAACAATATTTTCTACTATATTTCCGGTGTAGAAGAGACCACAAGGCGCTGAGATGCCAAGATCCGGATGGCACCGAGGTGGTGTCTTGCAAGTTGTGGTACTGGTGTGGCCATCCTACAATGCTGAAAGTCGGCGTGGGGCGCCCTGTTGGCCTGTGAGATGGCGTCAGTAGCGGACCGATGTGCGAATAGGCCGAAGGCAGCACAACAATATTTTCTGACTGACACCACAAGGCGCTGAGATGCCAAGATCCGGATGGCACCGAGGTGATGTCTAAGTTGCGGACTGATGTGCGAATGGGGCCAAAGGCAGCGTAACAATATTTTTTGTATGCAAGATACCACTAGGCGTTGAGATGCCAAGATTCGGATGGCACTGAGGTGATGTCTAGCAAGTTGGTGTGGTCATCCTACAATGCTGAAACTCGGCGTGGGTCACCCCATTAGCCTGTGAGATGGCGTCAGTAGCGGACCGATGTGCGAATAGGCCGAAGGCAGCACAACGCGCCAAGATCCGGATGTCACCGTGGTGGTTTCATAGTTGAGAGGCACTTCATCTGCAGTGGGGCGCCGAGATCCGGATGGCACCGAGGTGATGTCTAGCAAGTTGCTGTACTGGTGTGGTCATCCTACAATGCTGAAACTCGGCGTGGGTCGCCCCATTAGCCTGTGAGATGGCGTCAGTAGCGGACCGATGTGCGAATAGGCCGAAGGCAGCACAACGCGCCAAGATCCGGATGTCACCGTGGTGGTTTCATAGTTGAGAGGCACTTCATCTGCAGTGGGGCGCCGAGATCCGGATGGCACCGAGGTGATGTCTAGCAAGTTGCTGTACTTGTGTGGTCATCCTACAATGCTGAAACTCGGCGTGGGTCGCCCCATTAGCCTGTGAGATAGCAGTTCTTTGGATTTGGGCCTGGCTCGTCTGCTGTAGTGGGGCGCCCCTTTACCGTTTCAGTTGCCATTCAGCTGAGTTTCGGCTGCTCTTGATGCTACAGCGACAGGCGGCTGCAACAGGACTCTCAAAATGGCGGCCTGTTCTTTGGATTTGGGCCTGGTCCACTAAAATGGCCCTGGGACACCTTAGAACTCGGACGCTCGATTTTTTTTTCCTTTCCTGTACATGCAAAAAAAGGTAAATGCCCGGTACGTTACACGCTTCATCTGCCACGATGAACTCTCTAGAGGAACCGAAAAAAAATATAGTTGTGGTAACTATACCATGCATCGTCATATGGAGAGGTGGCACCAATTAATTATAGTGCTGCATAAAAGAGAGATTTGGAGGAGAACCCCTGACCTGCTAGTACATTCATCAAAGAAGTGGCACTGAGAGCTTCAGAGGCAAGGGAAACGGTCCCAAATATTTAGAAGAACTTTGGAAAGATTAAAATGACATGTTTAGATTGTGGCAAATTTATTTCATGTGGACATCTGAGTGTTACTCTAATAAATACAGCATATGAACATCATCATAGTCGATGGTTGGTAGAGACATTTTGACTATATCCTGGACCTGCCCGTCCTCGCCCAAAATGGCGCCGGAATAAATGGGACTCGTAACTCCTTGTTGTGTACTGGTTGCAGAACCTTGAAATCACGAGATACGTATGCAGTTTTGAAGCATATGGCGGGCGGGGACGAGAATTGATTGAATATTTCGACATCCCTATTGATATTAAGTTCTGATGTGTTATTGATTACTGTACTGTTGAAAGTTCGAATTAACGTCACCCATGGTACTTGCCCGCAAATGTATATCTAGATAATTTTATTGTAACTGGCCCTGTCGTATTTTAATTATAAAATGTACGTCCACCGATTCCGTAACTGTTAGACACCTTAGTTCTTGCAACCTAATGGCCCGCCCGTTATGTTCCTCTACAGTGTAAATGTCTATTTATCATATACGATTACAGTTTGCTCCGTGGCAGGCCCACGTGGTTATAGGCTCGTATTTTTATAATGAAATTTTCACAATAAAGGTTTTTAAAAGAAAACATGGTAGTAGTATATACATTGGTAAAGTTTTTAATAATAGTGACTGTTTTAGAATCATTAAAAGGCAAGTGAAATAAAGCAGACCAATTACATGAAGGGTAAAAGGTATAATACGAAGGAACGCAGTAAAGATAAATGGTCAAGGGCTGTTGTGTTTTCTATTCCTGCAACATAAAGTGATCGATAAGAATCTCATATTCAGGCGTATCGGCGACTAAGACAGCAGGTCGACCCTCTTTTGCTCAACGGCTCCGTCATGGGACGAAGAAACGCTCTTTTTCTCGAAAAAAGAATATATTTTACTTGCAGGACAGTTGTAAAATTTCCGGGAAAGTACATTAGCCTGGAACATTATAACATATATTTAAGAAAAAATAATGTTCGGAAGTAATGAAAAGCGTAATTTTTAGGTCATATGACCAAGCCTTTCATCATTACAATAAGAAAAGTAAAATGAACCAATGAAAAGTTTTATTAACAAGTCACATGACTTGTTATGCTTACGTTACGCGCTGCGCGCCCCGGATGACTTCCGGATGCGCTAACGCGGCGCGTCATATGACGCATTACGCGACAACGCAGGTACAGAATATAGTCAAAATGTCTCCACCAACCAGCGGTCGGAACACAACCCCTTTCAGCAGGCTAAATAGTTCTGTTAAATGACAACAGAAGGGACAGGCAACAAGAACTATTAGTCAAAGAGGGGAGGGCTAGTTCTTCTCTACCGGGTTACATTGGGGCGGTATCGGAACTGATCGAATTGGTAGTCTACAGTGTTTCTGGATGTTTCAGACCGAAGCTGGGGTTAGCATGAGAGCAGCACCATTTCGTAGCTCCGTCGTGGTCATTCCGCAACCAATCATGGCAGCCGTTCTTTATCGTTATTTTGGGCGGGGTGGGTGGCGGAGCAGAGCTGTTTTGCAGCCATCATTGTGTGGAGTTCAGTTCATCTCACTAGTTTTGTATTTGTCATGAGGGGTTGTTCCTAATGTTTCTATTTTAGCGAGGTCAAAAAGAGATCCCATTAGTGGCCTACTGATTTTGCTCGATTCCTTTTCTTTTTTTTTACACGATTTTTCGTTATCTGCAAAGACTAAACAGAGTATTGCGACTCTGTGTTTGTTTGTAAATAGAGAATGAACCAAAGAGAACTAATTCTAAAACAGTAAATACTTGGATAACAATGAATCAAATGGAGAGAGAAGCAGGCACGACGGATTACAATGGGGGCAAAGACCTGCGTTAACTACCTTTCACTATCTGCAAAGAGAGAGTACTCCTAATAGAAATGAGGGGGGGGGGCACCATTCAAAGCAGATCAGTGTGCATAAACACGAAAATGTTTTCACTTACCACGTACTTGACATTCGACAGCTTATGATATTTGCTATTAAAAAACCATTGAAATTCACTGAAAAAACCATAGGTTATAGACCATATATAGTTAGGAATTAGCATTTACAAAACCTTGAAAATTCACTGAAAAAACCATAGGTTATAGACCATATATAGTTAGGAATTAGCATTTAAAAAACCTTATTTTACTCACACAAAACCATTGAAATTCCATATATAGTTAGTTGCACTAACTATATATCGCGCACCTGCAATCCACTGCTGATGATGTCACATATTACATCATTCATGACATGGTCAGTGACATCACTGATGACATCACTGATGACATCTCAAATGACATCACTGATGACATCACTGATGACAACATCCAGTGACTGTATGTTTCTGTAAAGTTAAAATGTGTCTTACATATTGAAGAATGAGTGGAAGTATAAGTGTCTGGACAAAGGATTTAGTAGGTGCATGACTGAATGCATGAGTGAGTGATTAAATGTGTCTCACTGAGTGCATGGGTTAGTGACTAAAGTGTCTTAATTTGTGCATCATTATGTCTGTTGTTCTGTAAACTGCTGCATGTTTTGATCAGTAGCTATATGATTAACTATATGGGTTATTGATTGATTGCCCAAGTATTTGCATGGGAGACTGAGTGTGTGTGTGGCTGGATGGGAGGTGTGTGACTCTGTACAGATCAATGTGTACTTGTATCAATGATTGTATAAGAGAGTAAGTATGTGTTAGTATATGGTTGAAAACGTAAGGTGCTCTATGTTTAACTGTATAGAGTAGAAAATGGAAGTGTGATTGATTCTTTACAGGACTGACTAGGTGTGTGAGTAACTCCATGGATGAGTGGCAGAGTGTGAGTGTCTGTATAGGTGTATGAGTGCATATGATTGTGTTGTAAACATGAGTGATTGTATGTATGAATGATTGTATGGGTGAATGAGTGAATGTGTGTGTAGACGTAGGAATCAGTGAGTACGTATGTAGTAACTAGTATTGGTGTGTCAATGGTTTCAAAAATTATACTCTGTTTTTAACACTGGGTGAAACAGAGGTTATATTAAAATGTGAGGAGATGCATTGTATTGTCACATGAATGATATCATCAGTGATGTGATCATTGATGTCAAGTGAGATGTCATCAGTGATGTCATTTGAGATGTCATCAGTGATGTCATCAGTGATGTCACTGACCATGTCATGAATGATGTAATATGTGACATCATCAGCAGTGGATTGCAGGTGCGCGATATATAGTTAGTGCAACTAACTATATATGGAATTTCAATGGTTTTGTGTGAGTAAAATAAGGTTTTTTAAATGCTAATTCCTAACTATATATGGTCTATAACCTATGGTTTTTTCAGTGAATATATATATATATATATATATATGTTGCTCCGGCACATGTTGGGCCCTCTTGGAGACTTGCCGGTGGCAGCAGGTGAGCATTGAGGTCTGGGTGCGCAGGGTCGGGTAGTCATCGCTGAGCGGCGGAATGGTCTGGGGACTAGGGCTGGATTGCTTACTGAAGATGGAGGAATCATGCACACTTCATGGGAAGTTTCTGACGACATTAGTGTACAGGCCCCAGTGGTCCAGTTTTGCCTGCACATTTTTGGAATGCGTGTGGTTTCTGTTGCAGGGATTGTGTGCAATGTCGGCAGGGGGCACAAGTAGTTCATGTGTGCAGTTAATTGCCCCCAACACATGCGGTAAGCTTGCTATGGCATGGCAACTTTGCTTGGTCTCCAGCTTTTCCTGCGCAGTGTTGGTGCAGTGAAGCTGCAGGTGTATGAAGCTGAAACCATGATTCTTACAGGTATGATAAATCCTGCATAATGAGACCATAACAGAAGTTTGTGTGGCTGTAACCTTCCTTTTCTTTCCTACGAAGGTTATGACCACATGAACTTCTGTTATGCTCTTTTTGTGCAGGATTGATCATACCTGTAAGCAGCACAGCCACCAGCAGCTTTGTCTGCTGAGGGCTGTTGGTTATCCACTGTGTTGGTACTATCAGCCTGTGGGTAATCTGGCAGGGTGCACCAACTTGAGAATGGGGCGATAATTCTTTTGCCACTTTTTCTCTGCTAAAGTGCCGATAAGTCCCCACTGATGGGTTATAGGGTGGCTCTAAAACGAGCCCTTGTGTTTTCTTAAGAGTTTGTTGTAGCTACATGCGAATTACAAAAAAATATTTTTTAAAAAGGTGAAAAATCAAGAAAAGTGGACAGGGTACAAACACCCTGAGCCCCTAGACCTGCTCAGGGGATCCCACAAGAACCCCCAGGGCCAAAGAAAATCATTAAAAAAAATGGCAGGGTGCTTGAATCCGGACAAAAAAAAAAAAAAAACGATGGTGCGTATTCTCAAGGACTTATCGCCGAGTTATCAGCACTTTAGCTCAGCAAAAGTGTGAAAGAATTATCATCCCATTCTCAACCTGGTGCAAACTGCTAATTTTGCCAGTTTTCCAGCGATAGCTTCCACAAAAAACATTGCCACGGTCAACTAACCTAATGATATGCAGAGTAGGCATTCCCGTGCAATAAAAACGAAAACACCACTTCCCAACATTTTCAACGACCAGCCAAATCTGCAATGCGACCGAAAAACAGGTGATAAGAGGCATTAGCAGTAGGAATTCAACACCTGCCTTTTACTGGTGTAAAGCAGGATGATTACCTACAGTATGAAAGGGAGCCCAACCCAGAGCCACATCTGAAGACCAACACATGTCGTGGAACTACCACCAAGGCAGTGCAGAACAGGACAACAGACGTTCTGAAAACGGCATGGACCCTCAGCCACACAATAGCAGATTGTTGGGAGAGGTGGGAATCAAGTATGTGTGAAGGAGGCAAGTCACCCATGAATAAGAATACACACAATGCCAAGTGTGGCGGTGATGTGCTGGACAGACCTCACTATGCAGAGCCCAGACCTCTCCATGTGGACATATACTGCTGGTGCTTGTAGTGTTGTGGACAGTGGACTTAACCATATTACCTCAGGCAGTGGGGATGATCTTGGACATGTAGTTGTGTCGTACCCCACTGTAAGCATAAGCGGAGTGGGCTGGTCTGACGTGCACCACTCCAGCATAGGAGTGTGAATAAATAGGTCAGGGCCCTGGGCGTGGTTCACTTTCAGGAAGGCCAACATGTCTGCCAGTGTGGCAGCCCTCACCCTGCCACAAGGCTGTTGTCATGACCGCCGGCCTCCTCTACACAGGCCCCCTGGGAACCCAGCGGCACAGCACCGTGGAGTTATGTCTGTGCTGACTACTGCCTTCCATCTATACTGCGGACAGCAGAGTTCACAATTCAGATTGAGTCATGATTGCAGATGACGCAGTACAATAGGCAACAGACATTGCTACCAGTGTGGCCCTCATGGACCACGCATCATCGCAGGGTGCGCACCCACTGAGCGCCACAGGTGCCACTAACTCAGTGCACCACAAGTCACCACCACATAGCCTTATTGAGGCAGAATTCATTAGTCAAAAGAGATTGCTCCCAGTGCGGCCCACATGAACCACCCATCATCGCTGGCTGTGCACACGTTGAGTGCTTCAGGTGCCACTAACTCTGTGCAGCTCCAGTCAACACCATGTAGCTGTGGGCCCTTGTTGACCACTGCTTTTGGCCTAAACTGTGGACAACAGGGCTCACAATTCAGATCGAGTCGCAATTGCAGATGACGCAGTCCAGTAGGCAACAGACATTGCTACCAGGGCGGCCGCCCGGACTACGTATCATCGCTGGCTGCACACACGCTGAGTGCTTCGGGTGCCACTAACTTAGTGCACCACAACAAGTCACCACCACGTGGCCTTATTGAGGCAGAATTAATTAGGCAAAAGACATTGCTCCCAGTGCGGCCCGCCCGATTCACACATCGTTGCTGGTTGTGCACACATTGAGTGCTTCAGGAGTCCAGTAGGCAACAGACATTGCATCCACTGCAACCCACCCCTATGACACATCATCGCCGGCCGTGCACACGCTGAATGCTTCAGGTGCCACTAACTCTGTGCAGCTCAAGTCAACACAACGTGGTTGTGGGCACTTGCTGACCACTGCCTCTGGCCTACACTGTGGTCAGCAAGGCTCAACATTCAAATTCAGTCGTGATTCATTAATTGCAGAGTCCAGTAGGCAACTAACTATAACATCCCTGAAGCCTGTGCTTTTTTCAGTGAATTTCTGAGGTTTTTTAAATGCTAACTTCTAACAATAAGATTGTACTCAGAAAATCCAATATCTCGACAATGCATTCTATACATATTTCATCTTTTGTTCCATACGCCTACACTGTTGTCAGCAGGGCACACAATTCAAATTCAGTCTTGATTCATTAATTGCACAGTCGCTGGCTGCGCACACGCGGAGTGCTTCAGGTGCCACTAACTCTGAGCAGCTCAAGTGAACGCCACATGGCTGAGGGCCATTGATGACCGATGCCTCTGGCCTACACTGTGGTCATCAGGGCTCACAATTCAAATTCAGTCTTGATTCATTAATTGCGGAGTCCAGTAGGGATTAGACATTGCATCCAGTGCAGCTCGCCCGGACGATGCATCATCGTTGGCTGCGCACAGGCTGAGTGGTTTGGGTGCCACTAACTCTGTGCAGCTCAAGTCCACGCCATGTGACTGTGTGCCCTTGTCAACCACTGCCTCTGGACTACACTGCAGTCAGCAGGGCTCACAATTAAAATTGAGTCTTCTTTTATTAATTGCAGAGTCCAGTAGGCAACAGACCTTGCATAAAGTGTGGCCTGCCCGGACAACACATCATCACTGGCTGCACACACACTAAATGCTTCTGGTGCCACTAACTTTGTGCAGCTTAAGTCAACACCATGTGGCTGTGTGTCCTTGCTGACCGCCGTCTCAGGCCTACAGTGCGGTCAGCAGGGCACACAATTCAAATTCAGTCTTGATTAATTAATTTCAGAGTTCAGTAGGCAACAGACATTGCATCCAGTGTGGCCCGCCCGGATGACGCATTATCGCTGACTGCGTACATGCTGAGTGCTTCAGGTGCCAGTAACTCTGTGCAGCTCAAGTCAACGCCACATGGTTGTGGGCCCTGCTGACTGGTGACTCCGGCCTAACCTGCGATCAGTAGGTCTTACAAAAATCCAATCTAATCCTGACCTGCAAGAACACACCATCATCGCTGGCTGCGCACATGCTGAGCTCTTCTGGTACCACTCACAACTCATGGACCCTTTATGATTGACTTTCGTGCTGTAGACACCGGACGCAACAATGTCACCTCATGCAGCAGGAATATCCCAAAGGGACATTAACAATTTCTTCACATGAGCACGCTCATCTGTAGTGCCCCTACCTCAGTGCACCACAAGTCATGGACCTTTTACGATAGAATCTTTTATGTGAGATATCAGATCTGGTGCCCCTACCTTAGTGCACCACAAGTCATGGACCCTTTATGATTGAATCCCTGTGTGTAATCCGATGATTACTGTTTTAGTTGCTGCCAGCACCAACCATTCCCTGAGGGCTGGCTTACACTCACCCCACACGCATCCAGCACAGGCGTCACTGGACTTGTGACCCTGGTAATAAAAAGGGTCCGGGCGCATGTGCCCATAGTCAGCTACACTATCTATCTAACTGTATCTGTGTGTTCATTATGTATGCATGATGGCCCTGGGCGCTACCACATTACATTGTGCTGTGGACAGCGGACGCAACCATGTTACCTCTGGCAGTGGGGAAGACCTCGGTTATGTAGTTTTGTCGCCCCCCCTGTAAGCGTAAGTGGAGTGGGCAGAGCCAGAGTATACCAGTACAGCATAGGGGTGTGCAGAATTCGCCCAGGGCTCTGGCCGTGGTTTAGTTCTGTACTCGACAAGGAAGTAACTAATGCGTGTGTCTGTGTTTTAGTGACTGCGCTACCTGGCACACAATCGATAATGTTGCAATGTAGCATGCACACGGATGGAGGGCTCACACGAATGGAGAAATGAAGGAGCGCAAGTCCGCTCAGGATCTTGGCTCATACATGCCAAGGGGTGTGTGTATCTGTATTGCTGCTGCATGAGCCACATGCCTAGTCCTTTTCACTTCACGACTTCAGCCAGGCATGAACTCTACATCTTTGTCCACCCCATCCTTACCATAGGCCTACACTCACGTAGCCGCCCATCTTCAAGGGCCAACATCAGTGTGTTGTTGTAAGGCTTGTGGATATGCGCAGAAAAGCATGACAATGACATGCCGCAAGAGTGCAAGTGATGCAACCGCGCAGTGCACACTAGTAAATCGGCTCGGAGGCAGGAAGGAGCAGTTGTGAGGCAACATAACACACAGTGATACCGCATGTTTGCCACATGCAAGACATGTCAAACATGGATCCAAAAGTTGGACACATCCCACCCAACCCCCAACAAGCCACATCACATTGACTGAATACAAGCAGATGGCAAACTAACATTAAGGTTGAAAACTCCTTTGCCTGAACTATCAGGCTGGAGCACATCTATTGGTTACACATAATAACCCTTAGCAACTGACTTCTACCCCCATTCTGCTTAATGCCAGTTTCCTTAGGAACAGTTCATGGAATACTCAACTAAACTGACAGGTCACAAATTCCCCATATTTTCAAGTTCACCACACAATATTGCATATGCAAAAAGCAGGTGTGGTTGACTTTGCAAAATATGACCTTATCCTTGAACAACCAATACATTCTCTACTTTCTTAAAAACAGCATCTTGTCCAATATTGTAGATACCTCTCATTCTACCAACTGACTACTGCAGCTACATACATCTTTTCATTACTTCCAGTCATCCCTTCAAGATGCTTTCAGTGTGTATTGTTGGGCACAGCTATGTTTTTTGGTGCAAAAGGTATTCTGAAAGCAGAGGTAATAACAAAGACCTAGCTTTGCAAAATGCAGACATTAAATGGATTGGACAGAGAGCATTAAAGTTGCCCTAATTATTGCCTTTGGTTAAAACCCTTTTGCATCTCCAAGCCCCTGACCTCATGATTGTGCACTGTGGTGGCAAGGACCTAGGCACATTGACTGGGGTACGTCTGGAAATGCTACTGAAGTACACCTTTGCAGAATTGATGTTGCTTTTCTCCCAAACTGTCTTTGTATACTCTAACATATGCTAAAGACTGAAGTGGAACTGGTCCAATCAATTTTGTCCTCAGAAGATAAAGCTAGGAAAAATATCATTAAAGCTGTTTCTGCTTACCTCAGAGACCATAGGATGGGCTCCACAACAATCTGCGCTTCCATATGGATGGCATCTACAGAAGTAATGGAGTACACTTCACTGATCAAGGCAACAAGGTGTTTCTCAACAACCTGAAGCTCTGCATCCGCACTTACATGTAGCTACAACAATCTCTCAATGAAAACAAGGGCTCTTTTTAGAGCCACCCAATAACCCAACAAAAACAAATTTTAATTAATTTTTCTTGGAGCCATGCACCCATTGCGTTCACACTAGGGGGCCATGCCACATTAATTATATTCGCCCCGGTAACCCCCCCAGGGCATGAGCAGTCCTTTTATATATATTTTTTTTAGAAGGGGGACTGCATGGTCCCCTTCCCGGGCCATATTTGGCCCCAGGGACCCCATCCCCAGGACATAGCCACTTGTTGGGGCCTGTGGGGGCAGCCCCAATGCCCCCACTGTCCCACTGGCTCCCCACCTTTGCGGGAGCCGGTATTGCTTTTGAGCAAAGGGAGTTGCTGACATGTAGCTCCCCTTCCCCATAAGCAACCCTGCTTTGCTTCATTGGTTTCCCAGCTCATGCTTCAATCAAGCAAAGCAGAGTTTGCTATGACAGGGTGGTAGCCGTGCTCCCGCCCGGCCATACCAAACAGCAGTGTCCCAGGGTGGGCACCCCGGGACACTGCAGGAACCGGCCCTGGGGGGTGGCGGTTCCCAAGGCCACCATGGGCTCCAGGAGGGGGGGCTGTGAAGCCCCCTTGCAAAATTTCTAAAGCCCCCGTTAGGTGGTGATTCCCGGGGCTTAGGTGTCCGTAACAGACCCCCTAATTTAAATTTTAAGATTTTAAGTGCCCCGGGAAGGTAGTGGTTCCCGAGGCATGTGGGTAGGGGCTCTTTCCCCCCACACCTATAATTTTTATTTTAAAACAGAGCCCCGGGGAGGTTGTGGTCCCAGGGGCCACAGGGAGGGGGGACCATGTGCCAAACCGCAGTATATTATCAAATCCCTGGGGAGGTGTTGGTCCCCGAGTCAGCGTGTGAAGTTTGGGACCCCCACACATATTTTCTTTCAGCCCCGGGGAGGTGGCGGTTCCCGGCTCTGCAGGCAGCCCCCACAGGCCCCAACAAATTATTTGCTGAGTGCCCCTTGGGACC
This sequence comes from Lissotriton helveticus, assembly GCF_964261635.1. Lineage (NCBI taxonomy): Eukaryota > Metazoa > Chordata > Amphibia > Caudata > Salamandridae > Lissotriton > Lissotriton helveticus. Next base: position 731,533,561 of record NC_136059.1, on the reverse strand, counting down.
TGGCCCACCTGGGGTCTTTGAAAAACGAAGCACAGGAACCCACACTTGTTTTTTTTTCATGTCAGAAGGCACGCATCTAGCGCAACTTCGAATTTTGTTATTCAAAAAAATAAAATTAGGGAGGCCCTGGGGGTCCTTTTGGAACCCCCTGAGCAGGCCTAGGGTGTTCCTACCCTGCCTCTATTCTTGTTTTTTATCCTTTTTTCCACAGTTATCTTCTGACTCGGTAACCGAGTCACAGAATGGCTGCCAACACTTCCTGGTTTGGAGTTTTGGCAGCCACTCAGAGTGTAGCTTGCGCCCGGGATGGTGGGCAAATCCTTCTCGGTGCTCAGATATGGAAACTTTCTTTTTCGAATTTCTCAGCAACTATTGAACAGATTTACACCATTTAACACAAAGGGCTCTTTCTGAATCAAGGGCTTGCTTGTTGCCAAATTTGGTGTAATTCCATTCAGCAGTTCGGGCTGTAGCTTTGTCTAAAGTTTCCAATGTAGGACAGATATTGAACCTTTTAATTTTTTAATTTCTCAGCAACAACTGAAAGGATTTACACCATTTAAAAAAAGGTCTTTTTCTGAACCAAGAGCTACCCTTTTGCCGGATTTGGTGTAATTCCGTTCAGCAGATTGGGCTGTAGCTTTGTCTAAAATTTCCTATGGAAATGAACATGGGGAAAACGTGTTTTGGGAACCCCCTTTTTTCTCAGTCCCCGCTTGACGAATCAACCCGAAACTTTCAAACCAGAAGCAGACCGGAGCTGGCCACTTTTTTTTAATTTCGCAAAAATTCATCAACTGGCACCAAGGTTTTTGGGAAAAGAAAAACGCTTTTCCTCTGGAAACTGGGTCCTAACTATAACTATCCACTGGCGACCCACCAGTAGGTAATATATGTATATATATTATTACAAACGGCTGTTCCCACAATTTGAAACAGACACTAGCACGCTCGGGTCGCTTTGTAGAGATTTTATTTCTGGCCACACACAACCAGGTAACATGTTTTGACCGCGCAAGCGGTCTTTGTCATATAGATACACATATATGTATGTAAGTATTAAAAAAAACAAAGGTTACAGGGACATTATAGTTAGACCCACATTTGGCACCCCCAAAATTAGGACTCCACTTCCAGGTCTACAAAGTGGCAAAAGCACTATGCTGTGCTGTGCGGATTTCCGGTAGCGATGGAGTCTGGTACGTCACACTGCTCATTCTTATTTTTAGGACCATAAGTTTCTCCTGAGCTGTAAAATCAGTGCGAATGGTATCATTTGGAGCGTCAGAGGTCGTTGCTTCTTTCTGCCACTCGAGTAGGTGCTCTACTCGAGCAGCAGCTTCCTCAACGCAAGTGGCAGCTTTCTCAACGCAAACGATAGCAACCTGCCGCTACCACCCCTTTTCAGAAATCTTACCATTAGGTGGTTTAGCATGAGATTTATCTCGCTTGTATTCGTCAACTTAATGTTGGCAAGCCACATGAGAGAAAAAAAACTCTGCATCACTTCATTGAATTTTTTGAAACTCTGGGCGTATCGCAAAGTGGGCAAAACTCTGCGAACACTGCTGGCAGAGCAGAATTCTCCTCCTACCCCTACACAAAACTATAGAAATTCAACAGTGATAGTTACCTGAGCTAACAATAACTTACGCCCCTGCAATGCACTGCTTATGACTTCACATATGATATCACTCATGACATAGACAGGGACATCACTGATGATAACTCAAAGAATATCACAGATGACATCATCCAGTGTGAGTATGTGTTTTGTGAACTTTTCTGATACTTAAAGATATATACTAAGCAACCTACATAGGTTAAATTTCCATTGTTTTCGTACTAATAATGCGTGATGCTATTTCTAACATATTTCATCTCATCTATGATCCTGTTTTTTAAGTGAGTTTACTATTTATCAGAGCACTTGCTGCTATATTGACACATGTCCCCTGCTGATGTACCTGTATGATTGTGCTTTGGCAAAGTTTAAGTGGTCTATTGAGACCAAACTCCACAGTGATGACTGAGTATGGTTCTGTTTTATGAAATACTGAACAATTTCCTTAGACCTCTGTCCTTTCCGATGAATGTCTGTAGTAGTAGATTGCAATAAATTCATCTGTTCACTAAGACCTTTCTCTAGGTTGATGGCTCAGTGAAGTAGACATTTACAAAAGACTCACCTCTCTGCTCACACCTTTCTCCAGGATGAAGAATAACTTTAAGAGTGGTTTGTGAGTCATTGGCCTGTTCTCTAAGACCTCTCCACTGGTTGTATGTTGTATTGGTTTGTGCAAATTTGGCATTTGCACTAACACCTCTTCCAGGTTCACAAATGATGTTGTGGTTGTTTGCAATAGACTAGCCATACGATTAGGCATTTCTCTGGTCATTACTGTTTAGAGTAGTGGATCAGAAGGGCTAAGACTATCCAATGAGAACTGCCTCTTATGTGAGAAGTGAGTGTAGTAGTTGATATAATTACAGTGAGCTGTGTGCTGTACAACTCTAACCTGTGTCGCCTTGTCATTCAAAAAATAAAATACATGGTATTTTATGAAATATATAAAGGTTTACTTTGCTGGATGATGTCATCAGTGAAGTCATTGACCATGTCATGAGTAATGTAACATGTAAGGTCAACAGCAGTATATTGCAGGGCATAGGTTATAGTTAGTCAGGTAACTATAACTGCTGAATATTTCTAGTTTTGTGTGTGTGAAATCTGAGCCTAACTATAACATCCATGTAACGTTTGTTTTTTCCAGTGATTTCTATGTTTTTAAAGGTATTTCCTAACTATAACATCCCTGTAACCTTGTTTTTTGTAGTGAATTACACCATTTTTTAAATATAAATTGTACTGCAATTTCTCTTACAAGTGGAATTCGGAAATATAGATGCGTGCATTTATTCTAATAATACCTTTTAAAAGTAAAAATTAATAAATCAAAGTAAGGTTACTTATGTAGCCTTTCTATACATTCAATACACCAAGTCTTTCTCTTTTTTATATTCATTTTATGGATCCATAAATCTGCCCCATTGCCACCGCAAATCTGCTGTGTTTCCTGGAACTCACCCAAACCTCAACTTCTGATTGAATACAGTAAGTCACCAACCATGCACATTGCAAACCACACCTTAAGTCATTTATTTGGGTTTCACATCTCTCTGGAGACAGACTGAAAACAACAGCTCCATCCTGTTTTTTAGCTCTCCTTCAAAAGTTCAGAGCTGAAGATAGCAGAGAAGGAGAAGAGTAGGACGAAGAAGAAGACTTACCACCTACAAAGAAGTCTTCAGACGTTTGGAAATATTTCTCCATCCCTTCAGGAGAAAAAAAGGTATTCCAAAAATTATCCAGTGCAATATACTAGGCAAACAACTGTAGAGAGGTACAGGGAAGAGATAGTCATATGACACATCGTCTACGTAGAATCTCCTGAAAACAACACATAAAAGGACATATTAATAACCCTGGGCGGAGTTTGTGGAGTTGCAATACGCGGAACTCCGCAAAGTGGCAAAAAAACACCATTGGACTACACTGAGCACCGCAATCGGCAGAATTTCATAGAAAAATGACGTTTGCGGTGATTGTACAGTGCTGGATGCTTCTCCGCACTGTGCAACCATTGCGAACGGCACCTTGCACAGCGCAAGCGGTCCCTTATTTTCCTTTTCTGTCCCTCGAGTAGATTTTTACTTGAGCGGCAGTTTTCGCAACATGACCAGGCAGTTTCTCAACGCGAGCGGTCGCGAGCATAAGCGACCACTCGCATTAAGAAACCTGACCCCCCGCGCTGAGAAATCTCACCGGGAGGTTTATTTTCCACGCTCGCGCTCGCCAACTTGATGTTGATGATCGTGAACGAGGCATAACCTCACCGGGAGGTAAATTTTCCTTTCTCGCGCTCATCAACTTGATGTTGGTGAACGTGAGCGAGGAAAAAAACTCTGCTCGGCTGTGCGAAGCGGAGTTTTTTTGGAATGCCTCAAGCTCCGCGTAAAGCAGAGTGCGGAAAACTCCACAAACTCCGGGAGTAGAGCGGAGTTCGCCACCCAGGGTTACATAATATAGAATGATGAGAGAGAGGGAAGGTGATGCATCATCATCAGACCATATGCAAGACCCTTACCACCTCACTAGATGGTTACCATCCCTGCTGTTTTACCAAATCGGTAAGACGTGGTGACTGATTTTAGGAAATGCTGTATGCCAGTCCAACTAACAATTTCATCTGTTGCCCAGTTTGTGGATGCTGTCAACAAGCAGAATTGTTAATTTACTTTATACCTCAGTGTTCCACCTAGCATTCCTCTTTAAACACAAGCAGATATCTGAAAACCAATTATAGAATACATTTAACGTTACATTGCATGCTATAAGCAAGGTAATAGCTACAAAAGTGGTTATGTCAGTGTGTAAGAGGCTTTGTAAGTTTCTGAGTAGGGTTCTATAAATGAGTATATAAGTGGCTGTTTGGGTGGGTTACCGGGTGTGTGAGTGAGTATATCAGTGCCTCTGTGGGTATGTCACTGGATGTATAAGTAGTTGTGTGGGTGTGTGACTGCATTTGTTAGTGTCTTTATGTCTGCCTAAATGGGTATGTAAGTGGCTGCATCAATCAATCAATCAATATTTGTGAAGTGCCCTACTAACATGTGAGGGTTTCAAGGCACTAAGGGGGTGCGCAGCTCCGTTGGGGTCATTCAAAGAGCCACGTCTTGAGTTCTTTTCTGATTTGGTGCAGTGTCGGACTCCATCGGAGGTGAATGGGGAGTTTTTTCCAGGTTTTGGCTGCGAGGTAGGAGACGTATCTTCCACCTGCTCTAGTCCAGTACAAACGATGGACGGTGGCTAGGGTGAGGTAGGTTGAGCGGATGTTTCTCTTGGGAGGCGATTCGGTTATTAAGGTATTGGGGTACGATACTGTGGAGGGCTTTGTCAGCATGTGTGAGCAGCTTGAAGGTTATTTTTCTTTCGACAGGGAGCCAGTGGAGGTCACAGAGCTGTTGGGTGATGTGGTTGTGTCGTGGGATAGTACGGATGAGTCTGGCTGCGGCGTTCTGTATAGTCTGGAGTTTGCAGAGGATTTTTTTGTTGATTCTGGTGTAGAGGACATTACCGTAGTCAAGACGGCTGGTGATGCGTGCATGGTTGATGGTTTTCCTGGAGTCGGGGGCTCCACTTGAACATCTTGCAAAGTATGCAGAGGGTGTTGAAGAATGTCGGGGATACAGAGTTTATCTTGTGATTCATGGTGAGTGAAGAGTCGAGCATGTTGGTGAGGGTGCAGGCATGGTCCATTGGTGTGAGTGGGTTCCCAAAGGCTGAGGCCACCAGGTGTCAACCCGTGCAGATTGATGGAGCCCGAGGATGAGGACTATTGTTTTCTCCTAGTCGAGCTTCAGGCAGCTGATGCTCATCCAAGTTGTGGTGGCTTTCAGCACTTCTTGGAATTGTGCTTGGGGATGTCAGGTTCCTTGGTGAGGGAAAGGATGAGCTGGGTGTAATCAGCATAGAAGATGATGTTGAGCCCATGGTTTCTGATGATGGTTGCCGGGGGGGGTCAAGTACAAGTTGAAGAGTGTGGCCTGAGAGAGGATCTTTGGGGTACTCCGTATCTAATCTCTGTCAGTTCTGAGAGGAAGGGCAGGAGTCTTATTCTCTGTGTTCTGTCTGAGCAGATCGATCATATCCAGTTTAAGGCCCTTCCTTGGTTGTGGGCGTCGTGATGTCTGGTGGCTGGTGTGCACTGGGAGACAATGTTGAAGGCTGCTGATAGGTCCAGGAGGGTGAGGGCTGCCATGTGGCCTTGGTTGAGAAGGGTGCAAATATTATCGGTGGCTGCAAGGAGGAAAGTCTTGTGCTGTGATTGCTGCGAAATCTGGATTGAGAGGTGTCTAGGAAGCGTGTGTTAGCCGGGTGTTGACGGCCCTTTTGATGACTTTGGCAGCAAAACAAAGCCGTGAGAAGGGCCTGAAGTTCTTGAGGTCTGTTGGATCTTTGGAGGGCTTCTTTAGGAGGGGGTTGACTTTGGCATGCTTCCAGTTGTCGGGTAATATGGCTGTGTTGAGAAAGCAGTTGATAGTTTGGAATAGATCAGGTGTGAAGACAGTGTCGGTAATGTGGAAGAGGTGCAGCAGGCAGGGGTTCGAGGGTGCTTTGGAATGGATGCTCTTCGTTGTCTTTAAGGTGTCTTCTGTGATGGGAGGGGTCCAGATGAGAAGGGCCTGTTGGGTGGTGTCATTGGAGGTGGGAGTTAAGGCAGTGTAGTGGTCTTTGTTGTCAAAGTTGTCTTAGAGCATCTCAATCTTGAGTTGAAAGAAAGAGCTGAGTGTGTTGCAGAGGTCTCGGGACGGAGGGACATTGGTTGTCTCCATGTTGGGTTTGGTGAAGTCCTGTATGATGGCTGTTAGTGGTGGATACATAAGTGCTTTGTGGGTGTGTGAATGGATGTGTAAGTGCCTCTGGTACTGTCTGACTGGATGTTTGAGTGGCTATATGGTTTTAATAGGAATGTGAATGGCTGTATATGTGGGTGACTAGCTGTATAATGGGTTGCATGGGTGTATAAGTATGTGTGTAACCGATTGTCTAAGTACTGGGTACATGAATAGCTGTGTAGGTGTATGAGTGACTATAACAGTACCTGTATAGGTGTGTGAATTACTAGGTAAGTGGATGTATAGCTGAGTAAATCGGTGTGTGAATATATGTTTAAGGGTGTATAACTGAGTGTGTCAGTAATTGTCTGTCAATATGAGTGGTGGGTGCATAGGAGCCTTTGTGGGATTGTAACTGGGTGTGCAAGTCCCTGCCTGACTGTGTGAGTAGGTGCAAATAACATACTATTAAACTACATACTATAAGCAAACCACCCACATCTAATTTCAGACACAATCATTCATAACAGCTTAATAAAATACCTATATTTTCAATATGAGTATTCCTCTTCCTCCTTTGCTCCCCAATATATTTTTAGTTAATATTCTCATCTAACCTCCCTTCTATTTTGCCTTTTACTGTAGTGTCTAGAAGCTACACATTTTCTTCCAGCTTATATATACTCATTTCTTTTAAATATACTTTTTTATAATACACTCTAATTAACATATTTGTAAAATCTCTTTGCAGTTGACCAACTTTTATTTTACTACCTGTTAATATCTGTTTTCACTACAAATCTCAGGTCAGAAATTTGGCAACCCTCCTTCACTCTCAATAAAAAAATACCAATAATGGCTACCCTTCATACTGTGCTCTCACTCATACTCCTGTACTTAGCAAACCACAGATTTCCTTGATCTTTAATTTTTGATCTACCACTTCTGAATGGTCACTATTTGTTAACCCTTTCCATGTTTTCTATAAAGAAGCCCAATTTGGGAGATTTGTAGCAAATCCACCATGGGGTTCAGTGCCGCCTTCCCATGGGGTTCGCATTGATCTGCAGATCCACATGAAAGCCCTTAAAAGCATTAAACAATCTCCTGTTAATGTTTTTAATTCACATTTTATTTTGTAAAATATTGTCAATTTCAAGACATACACTCGCTACTGAATCATTTTTGTATACTACTCTGCTTTAGAGTGTTACATTCTCTTTTGTTCCCTTCCCCCACACTCTTTTAGCTCTATTTCCATAGTGACAATGTTTCCAATAGTCTCTGCCTTCCAGTAGGCCTAAAGTTCAGAAAACTTTCTTTCAACAGTACACTAGCTTCACATTAACTATATCAGGTATGGTTGACTGTTTGCAATTCCAAGCATATCTCTAACAACATTATTTCTTTTTCTTTTTCCAAACTCAATCACAGAGTTAGTTACTTTTTTTCTTAAAGTCACTACCTAATTTTACCTCGTGGCATATCTCCACCATTTAATCAAATATGCTATTTAATATTTTACTTGCTTGGAACTGTCTCTTAACGTTATAAGTGAATGTAATTGTTTATAAGGTTGCAGTGAGCTCTGTGCTCTACGTCTCTCACCTATGTCTTCTTTATTTTTAAACGTCTTATTTTTTCAAATTGATTTGTTTTTTTTAGGAAGTATATTGAATTTTACTTTGCTTGATAATATCATATATGAATGATATCAATTGAGATGGTACAAAAGATGTTGACCGTGAACCCTGCAATGGGCCAGCACCTGACCTGCTATCACTAAATAATATGAATATGGTGGAAGTCACCTACCAAATCTGTGTGCACACTGTTATTGCACCCACTGCCACGATGCAATTCAAAACAGGATTATAACAATTTTAAAACAATCGCAAAGGTGCACCAGTAAACACCGCAGAGACTAGACACGTAACAAATGATCAAATATGTGTCCATAGCGCTTTTTTCTTCAATTATCTACTTTTATTCAAGTTGTATTAAAAATCATTCATGATTGAAATGGACAGCCAATGTGTTTCGTCAACACAGAAGACGAACAAGTAAGGGCACTTCTAAGCAATATTTTACGTCAAAGTATCCTTGGTGAATGAAACTTTAAGCAGAATGGCGAAGATTGTCTCACCAGGTTCAGTCAGGTAAATACCAGCAATTTTAGGCAATATTTTTCATCAACGTGTACATGGAATATGGCACTTAGGGTAGCATGGCGGAATATGTTACACCAAAATTTCAATATTACGACGATATGTGCTCCTCTCAGGTATTGAGTGATGAAATAGCCAAAATAGAATGAACCAGCAGTCTCACCAAGATAAGGTAGGCTGTGAGTGTGAGCAACAGTCACCGGCTTCGACCTGAATTGGGTCGAGGACCAACCTCCCGAGGCTTTCTGCAACCTACCAACGATCAGAAGGCCTATTCCATGGACACTTTATTGAAAAATATCCCCTAAAATTGCCGGTATTTGCCTGATTGATCCTGGTGAGACAAACTTTGTTGATAATTGAAGAAAAAAACACTATGGACACATATTTGATATTTTGTTAAGTGTCTAGTTTCTGCCGTGTTTAGTGGTGCAGCTTTGCAATTGTTTTAAAATCATTTGAGATGGTATCAATGTTACTGATCATGTCATGAGTGATGTAATATATGAGGTCATAAGCAGTGCATTACTGGTGTAAATTATAGTTAGCTCAGGTAACTAAAACAGCTGAATTTCTATGGTTTTGTGTGTATAAAATCTGAGCCTGACTATGTTTTTTAAATTAATTTTGAAGGTCTATTAAATTCCTTTTATTGTTGTCAGTGAATTTCTGCAGTTTTGTAATGCTATGTCATAACTATGACATCCCTGTATTCTCCATTGTAACAGCATTTCATCTTCAAAACTCCATGATTCTTCTGCAGTCTTTTCCTGTGTGCTACTCCTACTTGTCTGCAAAATGGTCAGCTTGTGGATTGTAGGCTACAGTTGTGTGTCAGAAAGAGAGCTAGAAAAAGTGGTATTGACATGGACTGAAGTTTACCTTACAGAGACATTACTTTGAGTGGCCAGAGAAGTTTAAAGTGGCATCAGTTGCTGCTTTTGGTTGAAAGCATTACTGATTGCCAACTTCCAGACCTCATGATTGTGCTCTGTGGTGGCAATGACCTAGGCAATCTTACTGGGGTAGGACTAGAAATCCCACTGAAGGATACCTTTGGAAAGTAAATTTCACTTTCCTCACATACTGCCTTTTTGTTCTCCAACATTTGCCAAAGACAGAAGTGGCAGTGGTCAACCCAATTTTGTCTGTTTATAGCGAAAACCAGGAAACCTGTCAATAAAGCTGGTTCTGCAATTCTCAGAGACCATAACATGGGCTCTATATATAATAGCAAATTATGCTTCAACATGGACAGAATATATTGAAAAGAATCAATTTTGCAGGCAGTAGGGTGTTCCTCAACAGCTTAAAAGTGCATCCTGTTCTATGTGTAGTTCTCAATCTACATTCCATAAACACAAAGGTCTTTTCAGAACCAACCCTTTTCCCAAACACTGGTTCTTTTTGTTTTTAAATCATTTTCCTAATTTTAAACTTTGATCTGTGGATCGGCCGCAGATTCTTGGCCAAAATAGGGGTCTGTCGGCTATAATGCAGGTGGATACGCGACAGAGCTGCGAATCCATTCCCAACTAAAAGCAGATAATCAATACAAAACAACAACACATTTAATACAAACATATCCAATTACAATTGATATAAATGTATCACTGACTCTGTGTGGGTTTGTAAGTAGCTGTGTAAGTAACTGTGTGGGTGTGTGAAAGGCTACATGGGTGTGTGAGTGAGGGTGTCAGTGGCTGTGTGGGTATGTAACTGGGCATCAACTTGCTGTGTGGGTGTGTGAGTAGTTGTCTAGTCTCTGTGTGGCATGTGAGTAGTTTTCTGGATCTGTGAATGGATGTGTAAGGGGCTGTATGGGTGTGTGAGTAGGTGTGTAAATGGTTGTGTGAGTGTTAGACCTGGAAACATTGGCATGGGTCTCCCTTCCCATTTTTCTGTTGCCTCCTATGTTTTTGCTATGTTTTTGCTGGTCTAGATGCTTTGGGCACTTTGCCACTGCTGTTCTGTGCCAAGGTGCTCCCTATTGTAAATTGTTGTATGGATTAGTGATTCCATGATTGGTTATTTGATTTTCTTGTCAGTTCCTAGTGCAGTGCACCATTGTGCCCAGGGCCTGTATATCAAATGCTGCTGGTGGGCTTGCAGCTCTGATTTTACCACCCACAGAAGCAGCTTGTAAAATGTGGCTCAGGCCTGCCATTGCCGAGCCTGTGTGCAGTCTGGGCCATGTCAACTTGACAAGTGCACATACCAGCCAGTCCCTAAACCTTTGCTTTTCTGCATGTTAGTCACCTCCAAGGTACCCTTGTGGGCAGGGTGCATTGTAGGTAAAAGGTAGGGCATGCCCTGATATGTGTGGCATGTCCTGATAGTGAATTACAGCCAAGTTTGTTTTTTACTATTGCAAGGCTATCTATTCCCATGGGCCAGAATGGGCAGTTTGACTATAATATATTATAAACATAACTGAGCCAGGAAACAAGATAGGAAAATAAAGTTTAGTAAGCGTGAACTCAGAATGTTAAAGAGTATATTTTAGTGTGGGTGATTTTAACATTCTGTGTTTGAAAATACCACTTTTAGAAAGTAGGTATTTTCTTGCCTAACCATCCAGTATGCCTTTGCTAGGTTTGTGTACTGCATGTCTGGCTTGTGAGTGACAGAAGTTGGAAGAGGGCTGTGGCTCCAGCAATCTGACAAGTCAGGGCTGGGCTGAATGGGCCCTGGGTTGAATTTAGAGTAAGGGGAGGAGATTTCCTTTCACCTGCCTGTGCCAGGTCAGCTTTCAACAATGCTGTCTCCACCTCCTGCCAGGAAGCTGCACCAGAGAGGACAGAACTGGATTTTGCTGTGTGCAAACACTCTCTGCCTTCAGAGACAAAGTATTTGTATGTATAAAAAGAGGGACCCAGAACTTTATATCACTTCTGGGAAATCAAGTGGAACCTTTGCTAGGGAGAAGAACCGGAGAAGCTGAAGGAAGAACACTGCCCATGTACTGCTTGCTGTTTAGGGTTGGCCTGTAGTGGTTACTTGTTGCCAAGTAAAGGAGAAAAGGACTTTTCTGTTTTGCTTTGTCATCTGGAGGAAGATCTCCAAGGGCTTGAAATTGAGCTTGCCTCGTGTCTGAAGTCTCAGGGAGGCAAAAACTTTACCCCATCTCCCCTGAATTCCCTTGCTGGGAATCCCAACCTGCAAAGAGGTGCCTGCTGCTGTTTAGGACCTCTAGAGACTGTTTTTTGTTGGGAGCTGGAAGATCGATGCGTTGAGGAAGAAGAGTGTCGCATCTGCACCAATTCCTGATGCATCGCCGAGCCATGGAGAGAAAGCGTGCCGCATCCCCACCAGGTTCTGACGCATCAGCGAGAAAACCGTTGCTGCATCTGCCGTGTGGCAGCAATCGTTCACGCATCGACTGGATCATCGCATCAAGCTTCCATTTTGTCGCATCGCACAGGATTGTCACCACGCATCGAGGCACCATCTTGTTGCATCGTAACCGGAAAGCAGTAAGAAATTGATGCATCCCCTCCTCTCCGGTAAGAAATAAATGCATCGCCTCCCCTGCGCGGCAGTAAGGAACAGATGCGCCGCCTCCCCGAAGCAAAGAACTGACGCATCGCCTTCCCTGCGACCCTTTAGTTTGTTTTGCGTGATGCATCTACGGTACTTTTTTGGAAAAGTGTTGCATTTACAACTTGCATTGAAGTGAACTATTTCTACCATTGAAGAGCCTATTTTTGATACTGTATTGTGGATATTTGCAGTTTGGTCTTGTTTAGATAAAGAATACTTATTTTTCTTAACTAGTGTGGTGTCCATTTGTAGTGTTTTCACTGTGTTACTGTATGTGTTGACAAATGCTTTACACACTGCCTCTGAGGTAAACCTGTCTGCTCAGGCCAAGCTACCAAGGGGGAAAGAACAGGGGTTATTTTAGGAGTATGTCCCCCTTTCCCTGACTAAATGCAAGGGTCACTATTGGACATAGGTGTAAACCATTGTCAACTAGAGGCCCCCATTTCTAACATTGGTGGTCAGCGGTGAGGATTTGGACTTGCATTTGTGATTTACAGACAGTGATTGGTGTACACTACTAGTGAGTGCAATCCATTGCCAACTAGAGACCCCTGTTTCTAACAGTGGGTATGTAAGTGGTTCTATGTGTGGCTGTGAGAAAGGTTGTGTGGATGTGTGAGTGGCTGTATGGGTGTGCGAGTCATTGTGTGTGTGGGCATGTTAGAATATGGTAGGAGGGTGCATGATTGGGTGTATAAGTGGCAGTTTAGGACTCTGAGTGGTATGTGAGTGGCTGTGTAGGTTTATGAGTGGGTGTTTAAGTGGTGCAATGGGTGGGCATGTGGGTGTGTGAGTGGATGTGAATGCCTTTGTGGGTCTGTGAGTGGGTGTGTAAGTGGTTCTCTGGGCCTCTGAGTGAATGTGTGAGTGACTGTATGGGGTGTGAGTGGGTGTATGGGTGTGTGGGTATGTGAGAGAGTGTGCAAGTAGATCAGTGGGTGGGCCCATGTGCTTTTTTAATAGTGGTCTAGATCCGTCTGGTAGCTGCTGCTTCCATTACTTTCACGCTGGCACCCTCCTCACCCTCAGCTCTGGGCGCCACACTGCCTCCCACCTAGCGTCACTGAAGAAGACAAATTGACCCTTCACCTGCCAGAACTGCAACCATGCCTTCACCCAACCCAACATGCTAGCTCCTATCGCTGCCCAGCCGACAAACAGCACACCCGACCAGCTCAACTGCATCCTCCTCAACGTTCGATCCCTCCAAAAAAGCGCCACACAAATCTGGGACCTCCTCAACGCCACCTTTCCCGACAACGCCTTCTTCACGGAAAGCTGGACCAAGCACAGTTCTGCACTGGATACCACAATCACTATCCCCAGCGGTTTCAAACTCACCCGCAAGGACCACACCGACCAATCAGATGGAGGCATTGTCATCATCCACAAGAAAACCCTGTGACTGACCACGCACTCAAACGACCCAATGACAACCATGGAACACCTCCATGTCTGGATCCAGACCAACCCCAACTCCTCCCGCTGTGGCACTCTTGTCTACAGGCCCCCTGGTCCCTGCCCCCCATTCACCATCTTCATTGTAGACCTCATTGCACCCCAGGCTCCCTTGTCCACTGAGTACATCCTCCTCTAGGACCTTGAACCTCCACCTAGACAACCCCAGTAACCAGAACACCTCCTCCCTACTGGGGAACCTCATTAACATCACAAACAATGTACTCAAGCAGCTATTGACTGCACTGACACACACAGCCAGACAAATGCTCAATCCTGTTTTCTCCATCAAAGGGAAAACCCTCTTCAGCCACACCACTGAGCTCCTCTATACCGACCACCACTGCATACATCTCGACTTTGCCACACCCACCGTACACCACTGCCCTCATGGCCCCCCGTTGCAGCTGGAACAAAGCCACCGAAGAAGGTCTTGTTAACATCCTCAGCAACGACCACACCACCAAGACCAACATACACCAACATGGCAGCTCGCAACCTTCCCAAATGGATCTCCAAATGCTCCAACACTTTGGCACCACTCAAGAAGATGCAAGGCAAGCAACACTCCAAAACAGTAAGCTGGTTCACTCCCTGCATCCAAAAGTCCAGATGCACCTGCTGACAAACTCAAGAAGAGTTGGAGGAACAACAAAACCCCAGAAACTCACACAACCTTCAAATCCGCCATCAACGCACACCACCTTCTCCTCAAAACCATAAAGAAAACAGCCTCAAAACCATAAAGAAGACTAAATAAAACCCAACACACACAACAGCAAAGAACTCTTCGCCATCTTCAAGGAGTGTGCCAGGCCCAACAGCAAGATCAAAGATGTCCATCCTCCCAAGAGCTCTTGAAAAAAACAGCACCTTCTTCCACCAGAAGATCAGGCAGATATATGATGTCTTCGGCACCCAAGGCCCCACTACAATGCCCACCACCGCACACAACCAAATCAGGCTCAACTGGACTGTACTTAAAACAGATGATACACCCAAGACCATGACGAGCATCCAGTCAGGAGCCCCATAGGATCCTTGCCTGTACCAAATCTTCCACTAAGCATCCGCCACCATCACCACCAGCTTTGCCACACCATCAACTACTCCATTGAAACTGCGATCTACACAGATGACTGAAAACATGCCTAGATCAACCCCCTGCTGAAGACACCGTTCGCCAACATGACAGACCTAAAGGACTTCAGATCCATCTCCCTCCTCCCATTCCCAGCCAAGGTCATTATGAAGATCATCAACCACCAAGTCTTCAGGTTTATTGAAGAAAACCCTGTCCTGAACACCTCACAATCAGGACTCTGAAGCAACCACAGCACCAAGACCACACTCCTCGCCGCCACCGATGACATCCTCTCCCTCCTCGACTGGGAAGAAACTGCAGCTCTCATCCTACTGGACTTCTCTGCTGTCTTCAACACTGTCTCCCACTGCACCCTAATCGCTAGACTCCACGATGTTGGCATCCACATCAAGGCACTGGAGTCAGTCAACCCTCGTTCCTCTCAGAACCTACAAAGATCAGCTGCTGAGTGCCCAAGGGCTACTCCCTAAGCCTCACCCTCTTAAACATCTACATGGCTCCCCTCGCAGCAATCGTCAGACGCCACGGATGCAACATCATCTCCTACGCCAATGACACCCAGCTGATCATCTCCCTCACCAACGAACCCACAACTACCAAAATCAACTTTCTCAATGGAATGAAGGCAGTCGCTACCTGGATGCCAGGCAGCTGCCTCAAGCTCAACTCAGACAAAACCAAAGTAGTCATCCTGGGACCCACCCCCTCTGACTGGGATGACTCCTGGTGGCCCGCCACTCTAGGAACCCCTCCCACTGCTATGGACCAGGCCCAAAACCTGGGCATCATACTGGACTCTCAATGAACCACCAAATCAACACAGTGTCCACATTCTGTTTCTACATGCTCTGCCTGCTTCAAAGGACTGTCAGATGACTCCCTACAGAATCCAGAAAGATGGATACCCACACACTCATAACCAGTAGACTGGACTACAGCAACACACTCTACGCCAGCATTATCCAGAAACAGCTCAGGAAACTACAGACATCCCCCACCGCAGCCACATGACACAATGCCTCTGACAACTCCACTCGCTCCCTATCAACAATAGAAATACCTTCAAGCTCCTCATACATGGCTACAAATCTCTCCACGATGCAGGGCCAGAATATGCAAGTAGCCCCCTCCCCATGCCTCCAAAGTCCCCAGGGACCCTATACCCCAGAGCTAAAATGAATTGAAATAAGGGAGGGACATGCAGCCCCCTACTGCAGCCTTGTAAGACACTGGTGACACCATCCCCTAGGCCAGTTTCATTGTGCCTAGGGAAACCCAACCACAGAACTCAGTTTCCTTGCCTGTGAGAGCATGGGCATGGAACAAAATGTGTACACCCACCCAGCGTCAGTTGCATACATGGTCCCACCAGGTGGGAGCATACTTTTTTCCTGTTCCAGCACTCTTGCATGCAAGGAAAAGGAAATTGTTCCTGCCCAGCAGAAGCAGAGAAAAAGCCTGCTCCAGAATGATGAAGGCAAAGCTGGCTCCCTCTGCACCCAGCATGGGAGCATGCAGTGGAGCCAGTAGTGCTGCAGGGCCCTGGGGCTCCACCCATGGCCCCATCGGTGTATGTTGTTGGTGTCCTGACTGGGACCCAGGACACCCACATTAGGCCCTAGGGGATAGGATTCCTGGGGCCTGAAATGGGTCAGGGAAGGGGTCTGTGCACCCCCTCTCCTTAAAAATGAATATAGCCAGGGGATAAGTCACTGGCTCCTGTAAAATCTTGGGGAGATGGGCTGCGGATTCCCTATAAAAAACAATGTGTTCCTAGAGGATGGGGACACTGGGGCCTATAAACACTTGGGGAGGGGGGACTGTCCATTCCCCTCCACTAATAAAAATATACAGCGATGGGGGATGTGGTCCCCAGGTCTGTATAATCTCAGGGCCGTAGGCCGCACACCTCCTCCCCTTTATATGTAGACCTTCCCCGGAAGATGGCGTCCCCCTGGCCAGTATTGGCTTGAGGATGGGGGCCATACACCCAATACCCAATAATAACAAAATAGATAAAGAATTGCCAGCACAACAGGGATGCCAGAACCTGAATGCTGGGATGGGCTGTTCCCCCATGACCCTCAACGAAAAATCTGGGTGTCACAATCGGGCACTGAGACACCAAATTCGAGAAAATCTGAATAATAAATGAGTGGTGTGAGCTGCTTATTCATTATTAATGGCTTCTTGCAAAGAGTGACTCATAATGCCCTGCAAGGGATTTTTAACCATAAGTTTTTGAGTATGGCGTTGTCCGTAGACGGAGAGGGGCCCCGCCAAGAACTTTTTTTAATGTTTCGGGGGGCTGCAGCAAATCCAGCAGACCCCTACACCATTAAAAAAAACAACAGTCTCATGAGTCATTAAATCCATGATCCCAGGAGAGCTTTTATTTTTTCAAAGCACACTAACTGGAACTGTATACTCTTCAGCTGGAGTGCAGAACCACTTTGTTTTAAAGACAATCACTGTTATAAACATTGAACTGCATAAATTAATGAAATATACATTTCATTATAATTAATGGACATTTTTTGATGAAGACAATACATTTGCTTTATATATGTTGATAACCTGAACCCATTTATAAAGCCAATAGGCCAACTTTTTTGTTTAGTGTTCTAACTCATTTCTAAAGTCAGTAGCTCTGCCTTACTTAAAATGACTCCCCTTATATTTAGTTAAGCACTCACATGGGTTGTTGGCACCACTGGGGTTTGTGAACAGGCCCTGGCACATTGCAAACCCCATGCCGGACATGGTCAAAGGCCGTACATGATGTGGTGTTGCCTGTCTACGATGGTTTGGATACAGGACATACCCGCAGGCCAGGACATGCTGTCAACCCCACATCACGCACGTGCCATGTTAAAGTTACATTATAGTTAGGTGAAAGTGTCAGTTTTAACATAAAATTTTAATTAAAAACGTCTGAAATTCACCAGTTATAATTAACATTAGTTACTATTACTTGCACCCCGTCATGCACAATATCTGTAATTCAGATGTCATCAGTGATGTCATGAAGCATGTCATGAGTGATGCAATGTGTGCGCCCATTAGCAGTGCATGACGAGTGTGCAAGTTATTCTTGCCACAGTTAACTATAACAGGTGAATTTCAGTGTTTTTAGTTTAAAATTATACGTTTGAAGGAACTTTCTCTACTTCTGTAAAGGAAAACTGGTGCATATTTAACCATCACTGTGTAGAACTTTCGTTTGCTTAGACTATTCCACTTAACGTAGAAGCTCAGCGTCATTATGCTATGCTATGTTATGCAATGCTTTGTTATGTTATGTCATCTCGTGTTATGTGTATCTGTAAAGCACACTATCACCTGAGAGGGTTTTATGACGCTGAGTAGGTGTGTGTGCTTAGCCCTAACTAAAGTGGGTTGGTTAATTGAAAAGCCAGGTCTTCAGCTTCTTGCAAAATTCAAGAAGAGAAGATGAGACTCTGATGTGGAGAGGGAGGTCAAGCCACACGTTTTTCTGTGCACAGAGCTGTGTGCATAGCTTCGAGAAGTAGAAATAGATTATTGCCCTGTTTATTTGTAATTTACTGAAAAAGAGTGACAAGTGAGTAAATTCTGCATCATGGGTAGATATATGTATTGAGCCTGAAAGTATACAAATGGAGTCACAGTTCCGACCGGCAGTGTTCTTTTGAAGAGAGCTGGTATACACAAAAGTGCTATGCATTAAGGATCTCAAGCATTCATTTTCCTTAATTATTAACTTTGTGTCTAAAAATGGAAAATACATTTCGTAGTGAAATGCATCTAAGGGCATTGGAAATAATCTTGCCCATGTGTTTACATTTCAGCTCGTAAATGCAATCTGAAATAGAAACATGATGAGAAACTATATCAGAGTTCAAGCACAACCAGACATCTGCTCTGTAAACTGCTTACATTTCAACATAGTCTACACGAGATTCTTAAAATATGCTGTATGTAGATGCAGGTTATTTTGCATGATAATGATTTCATCCCTATTAAATGTGCTAATTGTGCCAGTAAAAATAATGTACTAAAGATACATCAGGATAAGTGATCACAATCTATTTTAAGCACAACATTTACATAATAATGCATTTCACGGATAGTACAGTATTTCCAAATTGGCATTTTGAAACATTCTCAAGCAAATTACTCAAAACATTTATTCAAATGAGTTTTAATACGTTTAATTATTTTAAGTCGTTTATCCTGGCAATAAGAAGCCATTAGTAGTAAAATTCGAGAGACAAGTGTGACGAATCTGAAAATAACGCACAATAATTAAAAGTACTGAATATCAAAAAGAAATGCAACAAACATTTCCACTATTGATATTTAAAGGGATTTTGTACTTGTTGAATCTATGAATAATGCATGTAATACTTATTTGTAATCCTGATTACGCCAAGCCTTTCTCTTCATCGCCAGTTTTGGCATTGTGATGGTGGAGTTAGGAAGCTTAGCATTTGTTTGAGGAACCATCATATACATTTCCACAGAATTTCTTCCCATTCCATGTTGCGCAAGAATCAGGAGACAGGTGCATAGGGAGGACAGGCACATCGAGGATCAACTTGAAATTACTGGCATTATTGCTCAGGCTCGGAAAAGGTCGTGCACTCTGCTAAAGAAGTTAAAGAATTTTGAATAAATAAAGGTCTAGAATATGCCCTAGACCTTGTAGGAATATGCATTCATTATTGATATATGAGGAGGGAAAGACTACAGTGTACTGTGTTACCCACATTAGATTAGACAGGATCAATGGGAATGTTAAAGTTCCTTACCACTAATGCTTCCTGATTTCCTAATATAGTGGGGTTGATAGATTACAATGTTTTTAGTGAAAGAAACCATGCTGCAGAAAGATTTACATTTTGTATAACAAACTTCTGATTGATACACTTTAAACTGTTGGTAGTAACAATGTGTAATAGCCATACCAAACCAGTCTTTGAAGACTTACCTCTTTAAAGAACAGTACATCACAATGCATTAACCATCCACAGCCCAGCTTTCTCTCCTATTACTTATTGACTTTATGCTTGTTTTTGACCATGTACAGTAACCTGCTTCCTTTTGGCTAGGTTCACGCTGTAGAAAATGCCCCATACATGCAAACATACATACATGACATACATACATACCTCCTTCGTTTGGTATCATAAATGAGAGGAGTGGAAGTATCCCACATATGGTTGTTGGTGTCTCACATAGTAATCAAAAAGTGTGAAATTAGAGTGGATGGTTTACTGTATAAATGCCGTATTTAATCAGTGTCACCAAGAGGTATATAAGTTCAAAATTAGTTGGAAGTGCTATGGATAGTTAATTGAAACTCAGGCACAGGTCTTGGGCGAGGAAGATGATTATATATTCTAATCTCTTTGTGTCTAATTTCTACACAAAGCTCGATCAATCTGTATGTTTGCCTCTCCTTCCTCTTTAAGTGTTTCAGCGATTCCCTCCTTGTATTGCCCTTTTCTTCCCCACCTCTTTGACTGTCAGTACAACCCAGGAGGAGAGGAATTCCTGCATAGCATACAACTTCACCTGATCACATATGGCCCAGTGTGTTACACTGATGTTTTTTCTGGGTGTGGAAACATTGGACGCGGTTTTATTGGGCAGAAAAACAGCTAGTAAAAGTGCTTTGGTCATCTGCTGCAACAGAAGCCAGACTTTCTCACCGATCCCTAGCCGATTTCCTTTTCTGGCGAGGGAGGTTCAAGCAGTGCCTGCCAGGGTATTCTTCGCCTCTATTCCTTTACCCCCTGACAAACTCAAAATCCTCGTGCTTCTATATGTGGTAGAATGTAGCCTTTTGGAGGCAATGTTTACTAACATATTCATTATGTATTTCCTATAAGGCTTCCTGAATTATACTATTAGTTGAGCCAACAAGTTCAGTCTTAGCAACTATTACAGTGGTAATGCAAATGAGCCTGAAAAGGGGTGCCTGTATTTAAGCACAATGGGCATGGAAGTATACTTACATCTCGTCCTGAAACATCATTTTTGTGGTGTGAGGTGGAAAACAGTAGGTGGGGTTTATTTCCTCTCCTGCCAATCCATTTACATTAACTCTTGCCAACCAGACTCTCTTTCGCCAAATCCTAATATGTTTCTGTTTCTTTTGCACAATCATATACATTATAAATGCTGGAATAACAACCCAATATTTGTTTATGGCTTTCTTTGCACTTTCAAAACTAACAACAATGTCTCAACCGCTATCATTAAGGAAGACAAGTATAAATGCATGTACAAGTCATTACAGGAAGGAAGAGGGAGACTTGTGGTGTTTTTTAGAAAGTGCTCATGGCATTGTATATTTGAAGTAACAGAAATTAGAATAGTTGTATCAGCACTGTGTGTATAAATACAAGGGCAACCCAAAACGTACTTGGTGAACTACTGATGGCTCAGGAAAGGGAAAAGATGGGGAGGGGGTTGGTGCGCGTGTGGTCAAGAAGTCAGCGCAAGGCAGTGTGGGGTGAGGCATACCGGAAGTAGGTAGGCTGTGGGCTTCTAATGGGCAGCGTAGCTTGCCCAATGTAGAGAATAATGATCAATTAGAGTCCCTGTGGGAGTCTACAGGGTGAAGGGGAATTCAAGCAGCGTTTGGGAACCAATCGGATGTAAGGACCAATCTCGTTGATAGACGGAGGTTTCTGATGGTAAAAAGGTAAATTAATCTGGGGCAGTGAGGAGAAAAGCATCGGTGAGGTGGCGCGGTTCACGCAGTAAACTCACCAATCAGCCTGGTTGAGGAGAGAGACTGGGGAAGATTAAAGTAGGGTCCCGATCTGCTGTTAATTTAAGTATTAGGGCTGGAGAAGATTCAAGTAGGGTCAGAGCCCCGATCGGCTTATAATTCAAATGTTGAGGCACATGGTCCGTAAAGGATCCTAAGTATGGGCAAAATACCAAGCAATCTGGTTACAAGGGTGTGGGCCACCGCTGGAGCCAAGGTTGATGCACTGCAAGATGGAAGCTTACCGTCTGGTGATGCAAAGGACCACAACGACCGATCAGGAGGCATTGCCATCATCCACAAGAAAACTCTGTGACTGACCGCGCACTCAAATGACCCAATGACAACCATGGAACGCCTCCATGTCTGGATCCAGACCAACCCCAAATCTTCCCTCTGTGGCACTCTTGTCTACAGGCACCCTGGCCCCAGCACACCATTCACCATCTTCATTGCATACCTCATTGCACCCCAGGCTCTCGTGTCCACTGAGTACATCCTACTCGAGGACGTTGAACTTCCACCTAGACAACCCCAGTGACCAGAACACCACCTCCCTACTGGAGAACCTCATTAACATCACCAACAATGTACTCAAGCAGCTATTGACTGCGCTGACACACGCAGCCAGACAAATGCTCAATCCTGTTTTCTCCACCAACGGGAACACCATCTACCGCCACACCACTGAGCTCCTCTGTATCGACCACCACTTCATACATCTCGCCTTTTCCACACCCACCATACACCACTGCCCTCATGGCCCCCCGTTGCAGCTGGAACAAAGCCACCAAAGAACGTCTCGTCAACATCCTCAGCAATGACCAAACCACCAAGACCAACATACGCCAACACGGCAGCTCGCAACCTTCCCGAATGGATCTCGAAATGCTGCCACACTTTGGCACCACTCACGAAGATGCCAGGCAAGCAACACTCCAAAACAGTCAGCTGGTTCACTCCCCCCCTCCATAGGTCCAGATGCACCTGCTAACAAACTCAAGAAGAGTTGGAGGAACAACAAAAACCCAGAAACCCACACAACCTTCAAATCCCCTGTCAACGCACACCACCTTCTCCTCAAAACCATAAAGAAAACAGCCTTCCAAGACAAAAAAACGCCAACACACAACAGCAAAGAACTCTTTGCCATCTTCAAGGAGTATGCCAGACCCAACAGCAAGACCACAAATGTCCATCCTCCCAAGAGCTCTTAAAAAAAACAGCACCTTCTTCCACCAGAAGATCAGGCAGATCTATGATGTCTTCGGCAACCAAGGCCCCACTGAAAAGCCCACCACCGCGCACAACCACACCGTACCCTAACAAATCCGGCTCAACTGGACTGTACTTAAAACAGATGATACACCCCAGACCATGAAGAGCATACAGTCAGGAGCCCCATCGGATCCTTGCCTGTACCACGTCTTTCACAGAGCATCCGCCACCGTCACCCCCAGCTTTGCCACACCATCAACTACTCCATTGAAACTGCGATCTACCCAGATGACTGAAAACATGCCTAGATCAACCCCCTGCTGAAGACACCGTTCGCCGACATGACAGACCTCAAGAACATCAGATCTACCTCCCTCCTCCCCTTCCCAGCCAAGGTCATTGTGAAGGCCATCAACCACCAAGTCTTCAGGTTCATTGAAGAAAACCATGTCCTGATCACCTCACAATTAAGACTGTGAAGCAACCACAGCACAGAGACCAAACTCCTCGCCGCCACCGATGACATCCTCTCCCTCCTCGACTGGGAAGATACTGCAGCCCTCATCCTACTGGACTTCTCCGCTGTCTTCAACACTGTCTCCCACTGCACCCTAATCACTAGACTCCACGATGTTGGCACCCACGTCAAGGCACTGGAGTCAGACTACCCTCGTTCCTCTCAGAACCTACAGAGATCAGCTGCTGAGTGCCCAAGGGCTATTCCCTAAGCCACACCCTCTTCAACATCCACATGGCTCCCCTTGCAGCAATCGTCAGACGCCACGGATGCAACATCATCTCCTATGCCAATGACACCCAGCTGATCATCTCCCTCACCAACGAACCCACAACTACTAAAATCAACTTTCACAATGGAATGAAGGTAGTCGCTACCTGGATGCGAGACAGCTGCCTCAAGCTCAACTCAAACAAAACCAAAGTACTCATCCTGGGACCCACCCCCTCAGCCTGGGATGACTCCTGGTGGCCCTCCACTCTAGGAACCCCTCCCACTGCTATGGACCACGCACAAAACCTGGGCATCATATTGGACCCTCAATGAACCACCAAATCAACACAGTGTCCTCATTCTGTTTCCACATGCTCTGCCTGCTTCAAAAGACTTTCAGATGACTCCCTACAGAATCCAGAAAGATGGATACCCACACACTCATAACCAGTAGACGGGGCTACAGCAACACACTCTATGCCGGCATCATCCAGAAACAGCTCAGGAAACTACAGAACTTCCTCGACATCCCCCACTGCAGCCACATGACACAATACCTCTGACAACCCCACTCGCTCCCTATCAACAACAGAATTACCTTCAAGCTCCTCACACATGCCTACAAAGCTCTGAACGATGCAGGGCCAGAATATGAAAGTAGCCCCCTCTTCATGCCTCCAAAGTCCCCAGGGACCCTATAACCCAGAGCTGAAATTAATTGAAATAAGGGAGGGACAAGCAGCCCCCAACTGCAGCCTTGTAAGACTCTGGTGACACCATCCCCTAGGCCAGTTTCATTGTTGTTTTTAGGGAACCCAACCACAGAACTCAGTTTCCTTGCCTGCAAGAGCATGGGCATGGAAACAAATGTGTACACCTACCCAGCGTCAGTTGCATACATGGTCCCACCAGGTGGGAGCATACTTTTTTCCTATTCCAGCACTCTTGCATGCAGGGAAAAGGAGATTGTTCCTGCCCAGCATGAGCAGAGAAAAAACCTGCTCCAGAATGATGAAGGCAAAGCTGGCTCCCTCTGCACCCAGCATGGGTACATGTAGTGGAGCCAGTAGTGTCGCAGGGCCCTGTGGCTCCACCCATGGCCCCATCGGTGTATGTTGTTAGTGTTCTGACTGGGCCCCAGTACACCCACATTAGGCCCTGGGGGATAGGATTCCTGGGGCCTGAAATGGGTCAGGGAGGGGGTCTGTGCACGTCCTCTCCTTAAAAATTAATATGGTCAGGGGATAGGGCACTGACTCCTGTAAAATCTTGGTGAGTTGGGCTGCGGATTCCCTATAAAAAACAATGTGTCCCCAGAGGATGGTGTCCCTGGAGCCTATAATCACTTGGGGAGGGGGGACTGTGCATCCCCATCCACTAATAAAAAATATACAGTGATGGGGTCCCCAGGTCTGTATAATCTCAGGACGGTAGGCCGCACACCTCCTCCCCTTTATATGTAGAACTTGCCCGGAAGATGGTGTCCCCCTGGCCAGTATTGGCTCGAGGTTGGGGCCATACACCCAATGCTCAATAATAACAAAATAGATAAAGAATTGCCAGCACAACAGGGATGCCAGAACCTAAATGCTGGGATGGGCTCTTCCCACACGACCCTCAACAAAAACTCTGGGTGTCACGATTGGGCACGGAGACACCAAATTCGAGAAAATCTGAATAATAAATGAGTGGCTTGATCTGCTCATTTATTATTAATTGTCTCTTGCAAAGAGTGCCTCATAATGCCCTGCAAGGGCTTTTTAACCATACGTTTTCGAGAATGGCGGTGTCCGTAGACGGGGAGGGGCACCACCAAGAACTATTTTTAATGTTTTGCGGGACTGCAGCAAATCCAGCAGACCCCTAAATCATAAAAAAAAACAGACAGTCTCATGAGTCATTATATCCATGATCCCAGGAGAGCTATTTTTTTTCCAAAGCACACTAACTGGAACTGTATACTCTTCAGCTGGCGTGCAGAACCACTTTATTTTAATGACAATCACTGTTAATAAACATTGAACTGCATGAATTAATGAAATATACATTTCAATATAATTAATGGACATTTTTTGATGAAGACAATACATTTGCTTTATATATGTTTATAACCTAAACCCATTCATAAAGCCAATAGGCCAACTTTTTTTTTAGTGTTCTAACTCATTTCGAAAGTCAGTAGCTCTGCCTTACTTAAAATGACTCCCCTTATATTTAGTTAAACACTCACATTGGTTTTTGTTACCACTGGGGTTTGTGAACAGGCCCTGGCCCATGGCAAACCCCATGCCGGACATGGTCAAAGGCCGTACATGATGTGGTGTTGCAGTCTACGATGGTTTGGATACAGAGCATAGCCGCAGGCCAGGACATGATGTAAACCCTACATCACACACGTCCAAAGGTTAGAGCTACATTATAGTTAGGTGAAAGTGTGAGTAATAACATAAAATGTAAATTAAAAACCTCTGAAATTCACCAGTTATAATTAACCTTAGTTACTATAACTTGCACCCCGTCATGCACAATATCTGTAATTCATATGGAGTGGAGTGGTGTGGCTCACTGGTTAGAGGCGGCAGACCCGGAAGCAGAGAACGGCCCGCGACCAGGGTTCAATTCCCGACGCGGCAGGGTGGTGCACCAGGGTCAGCGGACTCGATAATTCTCGCCTCGGTGCCTACTCTAACCAGGGATCACACTCGGCAACTCTGGGCATTAGCTTGTCTCATCTCTACAACGGCCCCTCACATTCGCCGGGGATGCCTGGTTTCACCTTGGAGATACCCAGTAGGGACCATCTCACAGGGATAGCCAGGACGGGTTCCCCAGCGGTCTACAGCGCCAGGACGCCTCAGGGCAGCAGTGCGCTTTACAAGACACATACATTACATTACATTACATATGTCATCACTGATGTTATCAATTAAGTCATTAAGCATGTCATGAGTAATGCAATGTGTGCGCACATTAGCAGTGCATGACGAGTGTGCGAGTTATGGTTGCCACAGTTAACTATAACAGGTGAATTTCAGTGTTTTTAGATTAAAATGATACCTCTGAAGGAACTTTCTCTACTTATGTATAGGAAAACTGGTGCATATTTAACCACCACTATGTAGAACTTTTGTTTGCCTAGACTATTCCACTTAACGTAGATGCTCAGCGTCATTATGCAATGCTATGTTATGTTATGTTATGTCATGGCATGTCATGTTATGTGTATCTGTAAAGCACACTATCACCTGAGAGGGTATTGTGACGCTGAGTAGGTGTGTGTGCTTAGCCCTAACTATAGTAGGTTGGTTAATTGAAAAGCAAGGTCTTCAGCTTCTTGCAAAATTCAAGAAGAGAAGATGAGACTCTGATGTGGAGAGGGAGGTCAAGCCACACGTTTTTCTGTGCACAGAGCTGTGTGCATAGCTTCGAGAAGTAGAAATGGATTATTGAACTGTATATATGTAATTTACGGAAAAAAAGTGTGACAAGTGAGTAAATTCTGCATCATAGGTACATATATGTATTGAGCCTGAAAGTATACAAATGGAGTCACAGTTCCCACCGGCAGTGCTCTTTTGAAGAGAGCTGCTAAACACAAACGTGTTTTGCATTAAGTTTCTCAAGCATTCATATCCTTAAAACTAACTTTGTGTCTAAGAATGGAAAAAAACATTTTATAGTGAAATGCATTTAAGGTCATTAGAAATAATCTTGCCCATGTGTTTACATTTCAGCTCGTAAATGCAATCTGAAAAAGAAACATGATGAGAAAATATATCTAAGTTCAAGAACAACCACACATCTGCTCTGTAAACTGCTTACATTTCAACATAGTCTACACGAGATTCTTAAAACATGCTGTATGTAGATGCAGGTTATTTTGCATTATAATGATTTCATCCCTATTAAATGTGCTAATTGTGCCAGTAAAAATAATGTACTAAAGATACATCAGGACAAGTGATCACAATGTATTTTAGGCACAACATTTACATAATAATGCATTTCACGGATAGTACAGTATTTCCAAATTGGCATTTTGAAACATTCTCAAACAAATTACCCAAAACATTTATTCAAATGAGTTTTAACAAGTTTAATTATTTAAAGTCGTTTATACTGACAATAAGAAGCCATTAGTAGTAAAATTCTAGAGACAATTTTGCAAAAATCTTAGCTTCCATGTTAAGGAGAGAAATAGGACGGAAGTTTTTGGGATCTGAATGATCTTTCCCTTCTTTCGGAATCACTACTATGGTAGCTTGAGCAGCCGTACCCGAAACCGACCCATCCTTAACAAAAGAGTCAAAGAGAGATTGTAATTTGGGAACAATCGTAGGGATAAAAGTTTTATAAAATAAAATTGGATAACCATCAGGGCCTGGAGCCTTCCCCGATCGAGTAGCTTTAATTGCAGAAACAATTTCTTCGGGGGAAATAGGCTTATTTAAAGAGGTACGATCATCATCAGAGACCGACTGAATCGGGACCGAATGTAAAAAAGCCTGACACCGGTCAAAAGAGGAAACATTAGAGGGAGTATACAGTTTACTATAAAAATCCCGAAAAACTTCAAGTATTTCTCCTGTTTGGAACTTTTTAGAACCCGTGTGGTCAGTGATAGACGAGATTTGCGAGGACTTAAAAGAGAAATCCTGACATTTTAATGTAGCAGCCAAAATCTTCCCAGCACGATTTTTTAACAACAGCTTCTTAGATTTTTGTGCTTGTACACCAATATGAGCTCTTTTAGTAACAATAGTATTATATTTGTATTTTAGTTGTTTTATTAGCTGTAAACAAGAGGAATCCTTAGATTGTCTAAAGGTGGCTTCCAGAGTTTTAACTTGAGATGATAAATCGAGAAGCTCCTGTTTAATATCAGAATTCCGTTTGGACATACATCTAATCACTTGACCACGAAAAGTGCATTTAAAGGAATCCCATAGAACGATTGGGGAAGAGACAGAGCCTTCATTTTCATGAAAAAAAGTATCTATAGCTTTAGAAAACTCATCAACCTGAGAAGCATCCTGCAAAATTTCGGTATTCATTCTCCATGAACGAGCGCACGATTGAGGGGCAAAGGAGGTGCACCTGCGGGCAGTTCTGGACGCAGGTCAAACGGCGGCGCTTGTTTTGTTAGATCTAAGCGCCGCCTTTGACACGGTCTCCCATGAAATTCTCCTGCAGCGCCTGGAGGAGATAGGGGTGACCGGTACTGCACACCAGTGGTTTCGTTCGTTTCTCAGGGATCGTTCCTTCTGTGTGGCGTCCCCGCCCTACCAGTCCAAATGTCATCCTCTGTCTCTTGGGGTCCCGCAGGGTTCCTCGCTGAGTCCCACGTTGTTTAACATCTACGTGAGGCCGCTGGCTGAGGTTGTGAAGCTCTGTGGTATGACCATGGTGTTGTACGCAGATGATACCCAGCTAGCGGTCACGATCAGTGGGGACTCCGGGGTGGATGCCCCAAGATTCAGAGAAGGACTTCGGGCGGTAGCGGGTTGGATGACGTCCAACTGTCTCCAACTAAACGCCAAAAAAACGGAGGTGATGGTCTTTGGGAAGCGGACGGACCTATGGGGAGACACTTGGTGGCCTCCTGAGCTGGGTCCCACCCCCACTCCGGTTGCGGAGATCAAAAATCTGGGGGTCTGGCTGGACCCTTCCCTCAATTTTGTTGGCCACACCAAAAGGACGGCGGCGTGCTGCTTCGGCATCTTGCGCAATTTGAGACCTGCCCTTAAGTATTTCGATGCCGCAACTCGTCAACTTGTGGTACAAGCAACGGTTCTGGTTCGGCTGGACTATGCCAGCTCCCTTTTTATTGGGTTAAACCAGGCCGAGCTGACCCGACTTCAAAGAGTGCAGAACGCAGCGGCCAGAGCAATCGTAGGTCTTCCTAGGTTTTGCTCGGTCGGTCCAACTTTGCGAGCCCTGCACTGGTTACCCGTTAGGCAGCGGATCCACTTTAAAGTGCTGTGCATATCTTTCAAGATTCTGAAGGGCCTGTCGCCTCCCTTATTGCGCCAACTTTTGTGCCCTTATATCCCGGGCCGCACTCTGCGTTCGCTGGACCAAGAATTAGCGGTAGCCCCTCGGTTCAAACTCAGTCGGGCGGGGGGTCGCTCCTTTAGGGTGCGGGCAGCCGCACTTTGGAACGCTCTCCCCTTGAAATTTCAGACTCTTGGCGACTTGCTTTCTTTCCGCAAGGCCGCTAAAACTCTTTTGTTTTCCCAGTTATGTTAAAATTTAAATCCCCCATTTTTAATAATATTTTCTGTTTCCTGTTGTGTTGTGTTCGCCACCTTGTCGATGCGCCGGGACGCTCCTTCGCTGGAGCAGCCGTGCGCAATACAAATAGCACTAACATAACATAACATAACATAACATAACATAACATAACAGAGTAAAAGTGACCGCAGCATGATCAGAAATCAAAATAGGATGTATAAGCGGAGAAGAAGAAGAGGAAACAAGAGAAGAATGAACCAGGAGATAATCAATACGAGAGAAGGAAGAATGAGGCGAAGAGAAGAAAGAAAAATCACTACCAGTGGGATTATGGAGACGCCATACATCCTGAAGATGAGTAAAGGAACATATATTAAGCATTTGTTTGTGAGATTTAGGAGGACGAAACTTAAATGCAGAGTTCCTGTCTAGAAGAGGGTCCATTGGTAGATTAAAATCTCCGCCTACAATAAGATTGCCAGAGTGCGGGGTGTCATGTAATTTTTTGGTAACCGATTTCCAAAAGGTCGGATCATCAACGTTGGGAGCATAGAGATTCATCACGTATAGTTCATGATGTCCATCCGACAATTTAGATAACAGCCAACGACCCTCAGAATCATGCTCAGAAGAAAGGATAGATAAACCAGAATTTCTTGAAACTAATGTAATAACCCCATTCCGTTTGCCAGAGGCATCAGAACAGCAGACATCCGAAACCCATTCCTTCTTCAAAAACAACGCCTCTCTACATGTGACCTTGGTCTCTTGAAAAAGAACCAGGTCAAAAGACAAAGATTTGCAGTAATCTAAGACTTTCGACCTCTACTGGATGATTCAAACCCTTAACATTAAGGGATAAAACATTTAAACCCGGCATGGAAATACATATTGATAAAGAAAAGAAGACACGGATGACAAACAAAGAAGCAACCGCATACAAATAAGGAACCAGTCTTTAATCTTAAGAAACACTGAGGGAGAAGCCCTGTGAGGAATCCAAGACAAAGAGGAAAGAAGAGAAGAAGAAAAGAAAAAAGAAAGGAAGGAGAGAGGCAGCAGAAGGGGAGGCCTAAAAAAGACCACCATCACACTAGGGAGAACGTGGAAGAGGGCGAATGAGGGACCCGCACCAGGAGGAAAATTAATTGATATCACTAGCCCCAAAATATATTAAGCTGATAGCAGTAACATAGAACTTTGGAACAGACAAAAGTAGCAATGCAAAACAGCTAAATAATGTAAATAAGCTTAATGTAACTAAGAAAATTGTATAATCACAGATAGTTAGCAATCTAAAATCAAGAGACATATCAATAGTAATGGATACTGTCAGAAAAACTAATTAGAAACAACAAAAGCATAGGGTAACTCATGAACAGTAGATAAGTGGATGACAATCAATATGCATATCCTAAAAATAGAAATATAGTTAATGAACAAACTATAACTGTATATAAAACAATGTATAAAACAATATATCTCTGAAGAGGAAATAGATAGGTAAGAAAGGAGGAAAGATAGCGAAATAGAAAGATAAAAGAAATAGAGAAAACGACACATATGAGAAGAAACAAAGTAACTATGATGATATAAGCGTCAAGAAAAGAGAAAAGTGACGTGAAATAAACAGTGACCTAAAGCAAAACATAGCAAGCTGATAGCAGTAAAATAGGGATTGGTAACAGACAAAAGTAGCAACCCAAAGCAGCAAAATAATGTAAATAGGCATAACGTAACTAAGAAAACTTGCATAATCACTTGTAGTTAGCAGTCTAATATCAAAAGACACAGCTATAGTAATGAATACTATCAGAAAAACTTGATTGGAAACATCCAACGCAAGAGGTAACTCATGAACAGTAGAGAAATTCATAAAGATCAAAATGCATATTCGAAAAATAGAGATATAGTCATTGAACAAACTCTAACTGTAGATAATAACAATAGATATCTGAAGTGGAAGTAGATAGGAAAGAAAGGAAGAAAGAGAGTGCAAATAGTACTTGAGATAAACAATGACCGAAGGTAAAGGCAAGAAGAGCTGCAGACAAGGGAAAGAGCATAACTTTGAAAAAAGAGAAATAGATAGAAGCGGAGAAAAAACAGAAGAAACAAAGAAGGAGAGAACAGAAACCCTTATGGACACCAGAAGAACAGAAAAAGTCTATCAACAGCCTTGGAAGTTAAAACCGACATATAAGCTCAACATGAGAGAGAAGAGATCCAGGCAGACAAGAAAATACATCCAGAAAAAATAAGAAGACAGATCAAGTGCCCGAGGCACCAGAAGACTGCGAAGTCGCTTTCTGAATCTCCATCTCTATCTCCAACTGGTTGTCCAGGAATGTAGATAAGTCAGCCGGTTCATCGAAAATTCTAGAACGTCCTTTATAAGTAATGCGGAACTTCGATGGACCAGAAAAAGAAAAGGGAATGCCCATTTCAGAGAGACGTTTTCGAAGATTGAGGAAGCCCTTTCTTCTTATGACCGTATCTCTGGCAAAGTCTTGAGAAATTGAGATACGATGGCCATCCCAAATAACTTGTTTAGCTTTGCGCATATGAGAGAGAATCTGTTCAGTATGCTGATGCCGCAATGGCTTAAAAATGATTGCTCTTGGCTGGGTTGCCGACTTAGACCGAAACGTTGGAACACGATGTGCTCTTTCTATCTCAAACTCTCTGTGGAATGAGATTTGTAAGGTGTCCGGAATCCAATGAGATAAGAACTCTATCATAGATGAAGATGATTTCTCTGATTCTTCCGGCAGGCCAAAAATGCGTAAATTAGATCTACGATTACGATCCTCCTGCTCAGTAAGATCTCTGCGCAATGCCGCCATTGAGCGCTCCAAGTGGTTGAGGGATCTGGAGTGTTTGTGCATACCATCCTCTGCAGAACTGATCCGTGATTCCGTAGTCGAAACACGAAGAGAGAGGGCTTTAAAGTCAT
Organism: Lissotriton helveticus; assembly: GCF_964261635.1. NCBI lineage: Eukaryota > Metazoa > Chordata > Amphibia > Caudata > Salamandridae > Lissotriton > Lissotriton helveticus. The sequence continues at coordinate 731,500,984 of NC_136059.1, read as the reverse complement.
TCCTGATAGCAGACACCTCCACTTGCAGTAAATCTGTATTAGTTTTTGTTGACTGCGCAATATCATGCACTTCATTAAGGCGTGCCAGTATGGTGTCCAGCGTGGAAGTAGTATCTGACTGAGCAGACTCAGGCGTAGGAGACACCGACTTAAGTCTTTTCAGTGACGTGCCAACATCCTTAGGGTCTTTGTTATTCGAAGAACGAACCATATTGGCAGCCATGAAGGAGTAACCGCTGAGAAAAAATAAATAATCACTTGAATGAAAGAGGAGAACAAAAAGTGTGCAGACTGATGTCCAAAAACTAGAGATATATCACACTGAGCTCAATAGGCGCAAATGAGAGAATAGCGGCGGACTTATATGCAGGGCAGACAGGTAGCTAATGAGGTATATAACTACAAGTAGAGCAGGAGGGCACAGCGAAAAAGATCCAGACTTGTATAATATAACTGCACTGAGAGAAAACAGCGCGAGGCCAATTGAAGTGCCAGCCAAGTAGCAAGAAAAGACCAGAAAAAAGGAAAAAATGTTACCAAATGCAGGCATCAGAGCAGGCATCAGAGCAGAAACTTCCAGGACAGCCCCCACGAGCTGCAAGAATGTATCCAAGACGGCATTCCTGAGGAGAAATGCCAAGTGCGTCAGGAGCTGGAAAATGGCGGCCGTCCGTGAGGAGAATGAGCGTCTCTGGAGCGTGAGACAGAAATCATGCAGCCGGTGACAAAAACATCAGGAAAACCTCGTCATCCCGCTCCCTGCATGTTCCGCTGCTGAAAGCTGCCGTTTCCGCTCACAGGGGCAGCTGGGGAACGGAGAAATAGCCGGACGGGAGCCTCTCGCCAGGGAGCTCAAGCGCAAACCGCCATGCTGAAGCGGCGCGCAAGCCACGCCCTCAGTGATGTAGCATTGATGACACACACCCACTCTGAAAATTGTTGCTGCATCAGTCCTACTGGGAGGTAGCGAGAGATGGGAGGGATATAGTAGAGTGGTTCGGGTGAGAACGATTGCCAAGAGTCACAGGGAATTGCTGCAAAGCAACGTCCAGATCATGACAAAGTCCGTCATTGGGCGCCTGTCGCTCCACAGAGGAGTCAAGCACATCTCCAGCCAGTATGTAGAGATGGGATGGCGAAGGTTAAGACTGTGAGGGAAAGATTGCAAGAGTACTCTAAGTGCATACAGAGCAGAGAAAGATGCAGGAATATGAACCATAATGGAGTGCGGAATACGAAATGAAACATAATATAGCAGTTCCATGATATCAGGAACTTGAGACACATCTCATCCAATCAAAAGTGAGGGGAAAGTTAAACTGAGGAATCCCATATGATATAGAACGTGCAATAAGGATAGATAAAAAATGCATCCAATCATGAGCCAGAGGCTAACCCAAAGCCCACTCTATGTAGTATGGTAAACAGTGCTGTTTACCACAATGTCTATAGTGTGACAACATGAAAGATCCGAAAATGGCTTTTTTGTTAATTTACTCCAGCAGGCAAAACACTTTTATCCCTGAAACACTGGAAATCCTTTTACAATACCTGATTGCATCTTTTTTGTATTTAAACTATTTCAGATAGGGAGCCATCATTTGTGGACATCCCTTTTTTTGATACTGGAAAATCAAAAAGCCAGTGTGCATCAAGAATGCATTTTAAAAACCCGGTGCCGATCTGCATGGCTAAACCTATTTTTTATTTGGTATACCTGAAGAATTTCTTTTTAAGTCAAGCTCCGATCGACCTGTTATATCTCTTCTGTGGGGTTTAGCAAACCCACCAATTGTCATTGGTTACTATCTGTAGTGTTCAGAAATTCTGGCTTCTTATTGGCGCATTTCCGTTAAAGTAACTCCTTTGTGTGTTCAGCTCTCTTTCCGGCGATTTCACTCAGAGAGTATTTTGGTCGGCCATCACACAGTACAGAGTGTGATGGCCTTTCTTCCCTCCCATCTGGCTATTGCAGGTCAGGCGTTTTTTAAATTGTTTTATTTTCAGCCTGCGCTCCAACATGTTTTCATGGAGTACTGCCAAGCACTTGAGTCATTTCCCCCCTCCTCCTTGTTTTATTCTGTGCGCGACCTCAGGCAACACAAGGACCACTGCTGTTCAAATCTGCCCTGAGACACTGCTGGTTTTTATTCTCCGACCAGAGTCAAGCCTGTCTCCTGCAGCCGAAACAGGCCTACATCGGTCCGACTATGCTCCACGCAGGCCTCATGGGGCTTTTCGCTAGGCTCTGTCATCTGCCTCACCTGGTCCTCAGCTTGTCGGCTGCAGCGGCCATCCCAGTGACAAACCGAAGCCTGACATCCAGTACAGGTGAGGCTGAGTAGTAGGCCCAGATAGAACTACAAGGCAAAAAATACCAGGGTTGCAGGGCTGTGGAGTAATTCAAAATTACCCCTCCCTCACTCCCTGTTGAATGTAAAGATGGGGCACTGAGTTTCCGATATCTCAATTATTCATTAACCTGTTTTTTCCAATTTTATATCGCTTGAACTTGGGTAAGGTTGCTTCAGCACACTTCAAAGACTTCTCTGCACTGCTAACGGGCTCCAAGTTGGGAGTCTCCACCTTTCCCTCAGTGCTGGGAGCTGCTTGACAAAGCTTTGGGCAAAGACACACATGCAAATTGGTTGTATCTAGGAGCTGCAGAGGCCCTCCAGTCCACTCTGTTTATTACAAAAAATCGTTCCTATCGCTAGCGCCTAGAGACTAGCTTGTTAATTGGCAAACAATTGCAGCTTTTGATGTAGTATGATACAGACTCTTGCAAGGTGCAAAGTAATAAGTTCACCTGCCAGTGTTTATTGCTCACAAAGGAAGCACTAGCTGTCAGTCAAGACCTGCTTGCTACAGCGTTAAAACTCGTGGTACACTTACGTAGTTCAACAACGGTAGTTAGTGTGATTTCCTACTACTCGAACTGTACACAGTGATTGTGGGCGGATCTGCATACTTGGTTGCAAGTCTAAGTTTGCTGGTAGTGATGTTAATGGCCTGGCGCGTACCAAACTTATGCATGTTGATGAGCGTGCCCAAGATCTGGACTGGCGGTACATAAGTTACAAGTACAGTAGGCCAAACATCTTTTAATATGTTTATTTCCCAGCTGTTCAGAAACATTGTTCAATAAACTATAGTTGCTCTTGGCGAACATGTTTTTACAGGATAAATAACTGCACTGAAGGTGTATTAGAAAATTGTCTTTCCCATGCATCCATGATATATTTCCGTTGCCAGTGATTATCTCATGATGTACTGTGTAAATGCTGCCTAGAATCTTAATTAGTGCCTTAGTGTAGTGTAGTTCCTATACCCCTGATTGGCTCGGCACATTGGAATAATATACACTATAGAAATGACAAGGACTGAGGTCAGTATGCCTCTATCGAGTACATTAAAAGGATTTACTTGTGTTTGCCAGCTAACTCAGAGGTCACTAGAAACTTCTCAAATAAACAAGAAGAGATTGGTTTCTGACAACCGCATAAACATGACAACTTTGTTTCCCTTAGAATCAGAACAGTCTCAGAATCGTGGAAACAATAGATGACAGTTTCACTCAGTCAATCGTGCATACTTTGTTTCTACAGATTTGCACAGAAATAGAGAGACGGGCGTTTCAATAAAAAGGGTTTATTGAACAGTCTTATTTCTCATGGAAGAGATATGAACTGCTACAATCAAAACACAGAATGCGAAGTATAATACGTACAGCGTTAGCAGTAAGATAAAATAATACTGCAATAGCATGGTTTGTAGCTATTTTTTTTTTTTTGCAGACTTTTATATAGCGCGAACTAGACCCGAACGGAATCAGGTATCAGAGCGCTTTACATAGCACCAGTTACATTACATGAGGACACACTTTCATGACATATATTCATAAAAATACATAAATACCACAGGCTAAAATGTGAATACTCACCTGGTGCTTCTAGCTAGTTCTACCCCAGTGTACTTAACCTAATGTAGTACGAGTCAAGAAATAGGTGCTGTTTTTCTATAGTCTAGTTTAGCTATAGTTTGGATTGGTGTAGCGATGATTTGTCAAAAGTTGCTCTAGGTTCTAGTCCTCTCCATACCTTAGAATGAGAGAGGTTGGAATTTCTTTCTGGGTCTCGATCTCTAACACCCGGCAAGGGGAGTCAGAACACTAGAGCTGGATTCTCTGCGAGGAGGATGACAGCGTCTGGTCAGTGCGTCAGTCGGGGACTTGACTTCCTTCTGAACTTGCCCTGGCAAGCGGTGGCGTGCAAGTAAGCAGCCAAACCGTGCCGTACCTTGCCATGGAAAGTGAAGGTATATTTATACCTTGAAGGTGTTTTGGAATGCCAGTATTGACGTAAAAGTTGGGCAGAGGAACCTCATGAATGAACCCCAAAGGAATAGATGTTCATGCATAATAAATGAGTTCTTGGAGAAATCAATATCTAAGCAAGGGAAAGTCCTAAAGTCTTAAGAGTCTGTTTTTCCAAGAACTCGTTGTGACGTGGATGGCCGGATGTAGTTGACCATGCCTGTATTTGGTTAGCATGGGTAATACCTAAATAAGGGCAGAGGTGTGGCGCCGCGGCTAAGGCGACTGACTCCGGAATCTGGGGATCACGGTTCGATCCCGGGCACCGGCGGCAGATTAGCCCAGCACCATGTGACTCTGGGCAATAGCTTGCTTAATGTTCCCGACGCCCCCCTGCGCCTAGGGAGCCTTACGTGTGATTGTGCGCTCTACAAATGTGGATTATTATTATTATATTATTTCTATGCCTAAATAAGGGCAATGGGACTTGTACCTATATAAGGGCATACATCGGGAAATCTATATACAGTATCTAAATCGACACAAAACATACTTGTTTTTATGAAGGCTGCACTCGCTATAATAAAACATTAAAACTCAGAAGATTATTTTTTAATAACATACCCCACTAAATTACTCTGAAGCTCTTGTGTGCATTTGTCTCTCTCATACTACGAACTCAAGAGGCTGTTTTCCTGCTGTTGCTTCTTGTGAGACCTACTATTGGCAGGGTATTAGCAAGACACAAGTTTTAGTAGACAGGAAGTGATGGCACACTAGCACTATTAACGTTTAATCAGTATTACGAACAAAGTAGGTATGGTGCTGTCAGGGAGGGGAGACCCTAAAACCCCTCAATTAGTGTAGTCTAAGACCACACAATCATGAATTAACAACAGTCCTGCGCACTCATGAAGTAAAGGAACCAATCCAACGCCTGATGACCAATTAAAAAGAAAAAATTCAAGAATAAACTCCGACGTTGGATTGGTTCCTTAACTTCAGAACATTCATCTACATGATGTGTTATTTTTTATGAGTGTGCAGGACTGTTGTTTACTATTGACAGGGTGCCTGGCCTCTGGTCTTGACTTCGGAAGTCCTATAAGGCGTGTCCTGCTGCGAGAAATACTCTCCTCTTTATTTTACAGTGTTACAAGTTGGCTGTTTTCCCATATGTGTTCCCGAGGCCGAGTTTTATTTAAAATATCCCAACTCTGTATATGGCCTGTGATATTTCTCGTTCTGGTACATTTTCCAGAAAAGTTCATAGGGTGTTACGCACTTTGGTTTCAGCATGTGTAGGTAATGGATTTCATTTTGCTTGCTTTAACAGGTTACATGTCTCTTGCTTGGTGCTTACTGCTTGAAACCATCCTACCAGCTCCCCCATGTTTCCACAGGGCTATGAAGCACCTAACTTTCCCATCCTAACCCTAGACTCTATAGCATTTGCAAGCCCAGTGGATGGTGCTATAATGTTCCAGTGAACTAAAGGGCATAGTGTTGTAGTATGTCTCCTGAGGCAGCAACTTTCCATGCCATTCAGTCATAGTGTCGGGCATGTGTCGAAAGACTACTTGTCACAGCAGGCCATGTTAGAGGTTCCCCTTACTCCCAGGCAGGCACAGAAGACCACAGTGTTGCAGCATATCTCCTAACCACAAAGTACAGCACACCATGGGAATTGGTGTCATAGCACCTTGTCATGTCTCTAGAAACCTCAGTCGCCCGAGTCAGCCTTACAGGTTTAGGTTCAAGCATGTGCGCCCTATATACCATTAATGAATTTGTATATATGTTTTTACAGAGGCTACTGCTTCCTCTATGGTGCTTACAAGGAGTGCTGCTGCGCCTTATGCCCCGTCCACAGATCACCCTCTCCCCCGATGTTGAACTATTCACAAAAAGCAATTGCCAAATCTAATAAGTCCCAAAGGAGAGACCTAATGGCTTTGCCAGTACTTGTTTTGTAATCTTTTCTAGCCTATCTATTTCACAGGAAACTATCATGCAATTTTAAACTAAAATTACATGGTCTTGAATCACAAAAACGTGTAAAAGCACAGTAGGAGAATTTCTCTCCCATATGAACGCACAATTGTACTTCTGAAGGTTTCACTAAACTTTCTCAGGGTCCACCTGAAAATCTGTCCCTGAAACATGTTTGAGGGTGGGTTATTCTCGGGATGTCATGTTAATTTTTTTGTGATAGAAAATTTCTGAATGTAGAACTGCACATTAAGGGGTCGATTAGGATGTAGGGCGGACCGCCCACATGGAGGTTTCGATCTGCCCTACATCCTTCCCTGCCTGCCACCCACTTCCCCCGCCATATTAGTATGGCGGGAGGAACCCGGTGGACGGAAAGACTGTCTGCTGGTTTTCTGCCAGTCGACCGCGCGGAAAAGGGGCTATATATGGTGGCGGTGTCTGCTAGACACTGCCATCTATATTAGCATGGGAAGCGGAGAATGGCTTTCTATGGCAAAGAGCTTGCAATGAAAAGCCATGCAGAGTCTGTCTTCGGTGTCCCTTTGGGGGCCCCAAGGGTATTGGGGGGATAAGGGGTGCACATGGGGGTACCAATGGTACCCCCTGCATTGTCATGGACATGGTGGTAGGCACCTCGCGGTGCCTGTCACCTTGTGCATGACAATGCACACAGTGCATTCCCAGCATTGTGGCGGGCGGTGCTCACTGTGGCGGGCGGTTCTGTGAGCACCGCCCGCCACAATGCTGAGAATGGAGAATGCCACCACCACGGTGGCGGTGGCATTCTAATTGCCGGTGCGGGACCGCCGCACCACTGGTGGCCGGTCCCAGCACCGCAAGGGTGGCGGGCGGACTAAAGTCTGCCCACCATCCTAACTGGCCCCTAAATATCTACACTGAAAAAAAGAATTGCTAATGTATACTTTCATTTACTTTCTCTAAGGAAACAAGTTTCTCCATGTGGAGAAACCTCCTTTCCCACGCCCCAACAAATCGGGGGGCAGTCTGTTCTCTTTCTCACACTTAGAAAGGGATCTACTTCAGCTCTTAAGAGGAACATATTCCCAACCAATTCCAGGATGGGAAAGGGTTGGAGAGCAGGGAAGGATAACCAGTTTGTTTCTCAAGAACTGTAGACCTTTTCCATAGATAGAACAATAGAATATAAACAAGGGTTTGAGCAAAATCTGGAGCAATGCAGGGAGCCAGTGAATTTCCCAACTCACCATTTGCACATTGAGAGGCATATAATGGTTGTGAGATTAGGGGTGAAATGTCAGTCTGAGTTTTCCCAACTATCACTAAGAGTACCAAACTAAATTTTATTGTGGGCTAGGAGACATGTTATTGAGGTGTATTTAGAGGAAGCATTAGGTGTGCCACGAGAGGGAGGCCTTAATCTTAAAAAGTAATCAAAATATATCCATGCTTCAAGGTGTGCTGTATGGAAAGAGCTTGAGAAAGAGTTTCAAATAGAATTCTGCACGGAGCATGTAAAGGAAACTGGCCCCTATACGTTGCATGCTTCAAATGCAACATCACTTCATTGATTCCAGTGCCACTATGATAGCATGATGTAATAATGCACCTGCCAGACACATGGCTATTTTAATTGTATGCAAGGTATTTGAAATTATGTGAACTTAACTCCGATTATCAGTAGAGCACAGAGAACACTGTAATATCAATAGATGTTTCTCACATTTAAGGAGCTAACATACAACAGTATTATGTGATTGGGGTCCAGTAGAAACTTAATTACATAAAGCATAATGTGATTATATGACTTGTAGCAGTATTTTATTTGGACTTTTCTTGAACTGAGAGTTAAAGAGCGGGAGCCTGCAGGCAGTTCCTGTACAGGCTCTTCAACAACAAAAAAGGCGACTGTCAAAATTAGCAGTAACCACTTCTTAGAAGAAAGAATTAATACAGTATATCGACATTTGCAAATTGTTAGACCTGACACCATTGGCATGAGTCTCCCGTCCATAAGTAAGTAAGTAAATTTACTTTATTTAGATATAATACAAATATCTTTAAAAGAAGAAAATTACAAAATTCACATTATGTACAAACTATTAAAAATGAAAAAAGAAAATAGGACGATCAGTTAGACAACCATAATAATACTAGACATGTACCACATCCTGAACCTGCTAATTCCATCACATATTAAAAAAAAATTAAAACATAGTATACAAAACTATTCACCCCATTTTTCTTACACTGACAGTCCATGATATCATTCATATAAAAAACAAACCAGTGTTCTTAGAAGTACCACTCGGTATGTCTGCCAGTCGAAAGGGAATGCATTAAATGATTTAAACAATAAAATGAGGGGAAGGCATTAGCAGGACCTCTTTTGCATAAAATTACGGTATGCTTGCTGAATAGAAATTGTTAATCCTATGTTTAAATCTGTATTTTCAGAGTTCAAAGCCGCAATGATAGCTTGCCTACAGGTCCGAACACCCAGCCTGTTCCATTCTGCTTTCAGTTTGCACCTGCATTGGAAATTAAGGGCTGGACAAAGGCAGACCACATGTAACAGAGTTTCAGCTGTCTTGCCACACCCTCTACAGGTTAGGTTTTCCACCGTACGCCGCCAGGGGGGCAGATCGTGCAAGAATCGCCAATCGCCCATTCTAATGGCCATAAGACTGCGTTTTAAATACAGTGAATATGTGCAAGCAGGTAGGTGGCGGGGGCTAACTGTCTGTAAGAATTTACAAGAGTCCAAGCATGGCTGCGTTTGGAAAAGAGGGCCTTGTCCGTAATGAGTGAGCTCCTTCTCACACATTTTTTAATACCCGTTTTGAACGCTGTCTGGCTGGAGTTAAGGGCCCATAAGTCACACGCTGACATTTGATGGATAGAGTCCTTAAAAAAGCGACCAAACGCACCTCCTGGGTTTTTCTGGATGATTTCCAGCCAGACTAAGGATTCTAATGTACCTAAGTCCGCTTGTCCCAGTTTATGACAGAGGTTTAGGTATGCGCCGATGTTAGAGGCCTCATACTTTAATAAGCCCAGCTCTAATCCTATCTGGGCTGCAGATGCGGAATTTGGCAGATGGAGAACCTTTTTATAGATTTTAGTTGTATGTTGATTTAAAGCAGTGTTCAGTTTGCCCCTAAATATCTCTATGCCGTATGATAGGGTTGGGCCAATTTTTGCTCTCAGGACTTCCAAAAGTGGCGAGAGAGTTGGGCCAAAGAGATTTTTCATGAGCTTAGCTAGAGACACCCCAAGGGTCATAGCTTTAACAGCGATCTCATTGCGCTGTTTGTTGAAATTACCCCTAGAGTCCAAGTGAACACCTAGATATTTGTATGAGTGACCTATAACAAGGATTGTGTTGTTATATGACAATCCACCACCGGCATGTCATTTCCTTCCAAAGGGGACTACTTGAGTTTTCTTTAAATTAACCTCTAGTTGGTTCTTGATCGTATAGCTAAGTAATTTGTCGAGGAGCCTTTGCAGCCCGACCCTTGTGAGGCTAAAAAGAACCAGGTCATCGGCATATAAAAGGTTACTTAGTGCCGTGCCTCCCACCTTTGGGGGATGACTGTTTGTTTCATCCAGTGTCATCGACAAATCCGCTATAAACAGATTAAAAAGGAGGGGGGCCAGCAAGCACGCATCCCTGTTTCACACCTCTAGTTGTCATAATCGTCCGTCAGAGATGCGTGCCGGACCCCAACTTCACCCGGACCCAGGTACGAGAGTGCAGTTGAATAATTGCCTCCAGTAATTTATCAGGGATCCCCTATTTTCTTAGCTTTTCCCATAGAGCCGCCTTTGGGATCCTATCAAATGTGGCTTTGAAGTCGACAAAGCAACAAAGCACTGATCTAGATGTTGAGAGTGCATTGTCGACAATAGTTGACAGTGCTAATAGGTTGGTCCTAGTCCCAGAGTTGGCAATAAAACCAGTTTGGTTCATCGGTATCAGTTTGTGTTCCTTTGCCCATATCCTCAACTCCTCCAAGAGGAGACCTGCATAATGCTTAGCCTCAATGTCCAAAAGAGCAATAAGTCTGTAATTGTTGGGGGAGGCACGGGATCCTGATTTATAGATAGGGTGGATTATTGCGCCCCGCCATGAGTTCGGGATTGTTGCAGTTCTTAGAGCATGATTAAAAAGATTTGTTAGCGGCCCTGACCAGAAAGCTATGTCAGATTTAAACAGGCTCTGTGGCAAGCCATTTGGGCCCGGTGCTCTGTCTGATCTTGCTTTTAACACAGCTGAGGCAACCCTGTCTTGCGGCATCTGGAGATCATCGCTGACGGAGTGTGAGCACTCAGTGGGTATGCTCCGTATATTACTAAAATCAGTCTCAATCTCTCTTAGGGGGCTGCTTCCTTTGGCTCCTATATTTTCTGGTGACCTAAAGTGGTCAGTGAGGAAAGTTACCCAGTCTGATTCTTGAATGTTTGCCGTTCAGAAGCTCGGTGTACTCGAGTTAGAGTTGTGAATTAGGGCCCAGAATTTTCTTGAATTTCGGCTCTTGCTCTCCCACACTAATTTACACCAGAATTGATTTTCATGCGTCTGTTTGTCTTTAGTAATCGCCAGCCTCAGTGACTTTTGGGCCTTTTGATAAAGTTTTAGGAGCTCACTGTTCTCCGGAGATTTTGCAAGTAGACGGAGGGCGTTGTTTCTGGCTTTCTTAAGTGACTTTGACTGTTTTGAAAATGTGAACTGGCGAGGTGGGATTGTCCTTTGAACCTGCTGTTTTGCTGGGAAAAGATTGATCAGGTGTAAGCAAAGCATCGTCCATGCCACAGTCGGAGAGACATCCTGATCGATTCCACATCTTATAAAGTCCGTGCTTACATGTAGAATAGTCGAACTAATATCCTCACTCCATCTGAGGCGCTTTAGATTTTCTGTGTATATTCTCCTACAGGTTGGAGGTGCAGGTTTATGGGTCACTGGGTTTGAGTCCAGGGATATGACCTGGGGCCGATGGTCACTTTCGGTTCGTGGGCGGATACCAAAGCTGACAAGACAGTGGAGCAAAGCTGAGTTACAGATGGTATAATCCAAGTAGGATTGTTTATTGCCATTTGTCCAGGACCAGTTTGGGGGGTATTGCCCACCGACCTACTGTTCATTACCAGATAGCCTGCACTATAAAACAGCATCACACAAAGTTCGCCCAGACCGCAATGGGCTTGGTTGCGGGGTTTGATTTGTATCTTAGCTAGGGGTGGGCGTAAAATCCGTTCCGCTCGCAGATTTTGCGGATTTTCGGTAAATCCGCAATCCGCGAACTCTCGCGGATTTACCGAAAATCCACAAATCCGCGCGCTGCGGATTTTTTGCTTGTGTTCGCACTGCTCGCGGTCCGCGGCGCGGGCAGCAACAATCTCGCACTCGCGAAATTACAAAAATTACAATTGGGGAGGGGTGAAGGAAGTGGCCCAGTCTCCAACTTCCTGTTCCTGTCCAGCAAGCTCCTCCCATTGGGGTGGGGTGAAGGAAGTGCCCCAGTCTCCAACTTCCTGTTCCTGTCCAGCAAGCTCCTCCCATTGCTTAGTCCATTTCCTGGCCACTTTGAATTCGATCTTGACTGGGAAGGATTACTTTTTGTGGATGCTGCTGGATATTTGGATTTGAGGCCTTTTGGATTACTTTTGGATTCGAAATTTGATTTCACAAGTAAGCTGATAAGTTGATGTTGTTTGTTTGTGGTGATTTTTGTGTGTGTTTTTTGACTTTTTGGGGTGGGGTTGGGGGCTGGCTATGTTGGTGGGGGGCCATTTTGAGGCATGGTCCTGCAGGTCCTGGCCATGTTGTGGATGGGGTCAAGCGGCCATTTTGAAGTCAGGCAGTGTGCTTTGTGCCCTAGGCCCACCCAGTCTGCTCTGATTTCTTTCATTATGCCCAGGGGGCCTAGAACTCCCGCGGATTTACCACGCAGCAACAATCTCGCACTCGCGAAATTGTAAAAATTACAATTCTGCACATGGATTGAAAACCACCAGGCTTAGTTATGGGTGCATGCATGATACAACTGTTTTGTTGAATTTTAACATGATTCTGGCCAGGGCGTGGATGGCATTGGATTGTGGTGATTTTTGTGTGTTTTCCGACTTTTTGGGGTGGTGTTGGGGGCGGGCTATGTGGGTGGGGGCCATTTTATTGCCTGGTCCCGTGTGGGTGGGGGTCTAGGGGCCATTTTTAAGCCAGTTTGTGTGCTTTGTGCCATAGGCCTGCACCCAGTGTGCTCTGATTTCATCCATTATGCCCAGGGGGCCCAGAATCGGTCTGTTCGCGGATTTTGCGGGTTTTTCGCCACGTTCGCGTTGTGAAGCAACAATCTCGCACTCGCGAAATTGCAAAAATTGCCATTCTACACCAGAAAACCACCAGCAGGCAGCATAAACCTTCTGAAACTTGATGGATGGCATTGGATTGTGGTGATTTGTGTTGTGTTTTTTTACTTTTTGGAGTAGGGGTTGGGGGCTGGCTATGTTGGTGGGGGCCATTTTGAGGCATGGTCCTGGCCATGTGGATGGGGGTCAAGCGGCCATTTTGAAGGCAGGCAGTGAGCTTTGTGCCATAGGCCTGCACCCATTTTGCCTTGCTTTCACCCATTGTGCCCAGGGGGAGTCAGTGGTACATGAAACTACAACCCTCTCTGTGTGCTCTCTTGGATCAATGTTAAATTCCTGTTTCCCAAAAATGTAGCAATTCTTATTTTTGATATTTCCATATTGTGGTGTGCACGTGTGTATTCATAAATGCCTACTTGCAAACTATTAATTGAAGCGCTACATATGCAACATATATTTAACTGATGTTCCTCTGTCTTCGTTTGCTTTTAGGTGCACAAAGTCAATAACTCTGCATCATCATTGAGCATCAGTGCCAGGAAGAAGTCCTGCTGCGGCCTGCTGTTCCGACATCTGAAGAAGATGGCTCCAAAAAGAGGTGCCCGTAGCTCCTCTTGCAAGAAAGATGTCTCTACTAAGGAGAAGAAGCAAGTGGCACCACTTACCAAGGAGACTGGTGGCTCGACCACTAAATTTTTGTGGAAAAAACAAAAGTCCACCATGAGTGCTGCACAGGTAGCCTGTTTAGTGGTTCAATCACCAACGACCAGTGATGTTGGCTCATCGCAAGAAAGTAGCAGCACACAATCAACACAGGTTGTAACTCATCTCACAAGTACTATTCAACAACCAAAGCCGCAACAACAACTGCATGGGCTACTAGTACAAGCACAAGTACATGCGCAAGGAGCTGTCCGAGAAGGAGCTGTCCGAGAAGGAGCTGTCCGAGAAGGAGCTGGCCGAGAAGGAGCTGGCCGAGAAGGCCGAGAAGGAGAAGGCCGAGAAGGAGAAGGCCGAGAAGGAGAAGGCCGAGAAGGAGCTGTCCGAGAAGGAGCTGTCCGAGAAGGAGCTGGCCGAGAAGGAGCTGGCCGAGAAGGAGCTGTCCGAGAAGGAGCTGGAGAAGGAGCTGTCCGAGAAGGAGCTGGCCGAGAAGGAGCTGGCCGAGAAGGCCGAGAAGGAGAAGGCCGAGAAGGAGAAGGCCGAGAAGGAGAAGGCCGAGAAGGAGAGGTCCATGGAGAGTTGCAAGTAGAGGTCAGTGAAGAGGCCCATGTAGCGGCGCATGGAGCGGTGCAAGTGCCCACAATGGTTGTTCTTCCAGAAGTAGGGGCACAGGAGGAAATTGACTTTGGAGCGGGGTATCATGTCAGGAAGACGAAGCCACTCCTCCTGATGATTCATTTTCTCCTGCCGCGATGGTCCTGGGGAGGCGGCGCTGTACAAAGTAAACCAGTGCGCCCACCTCCTCAGGGCTGAAGATGTCCCTGGGCACCACCACCACCATTTCCGCCCTCAAACGGCCACACGGGAGCCGGGCACGGGCTGCGGGGCCTGTCTTGGGCAGCTTGACTGATGGCTTCACCATGGTCTGGGCAGGTGGTAGCAACAAGGAGAAAAAATTAAAAAGAATAAGACTAGGGAAGAAGAAAATAAAAGTTTAAAAAAGTAGTTGAAAAGTAAACAAAAGTAGCCTAAAACACAAAAATATAGAGCTAGAAAACTAGAGGGATAGATAATAAGTTAAATAGGTCAAAAAAATATTAAAACAAGCAAAGGATGGCAGAGATATAGAGAGGATAGAAACACCATGCCCAGACACATAGGAATGAATGAAAAACAAGATGGCGGCCCGATCACGTGCGCGAAAGTAAGTTCGCACGCGATTTCTCTCGCGAACTCGTGCGAACTTGTATTCGCAAGGCGCTCATTCCGCGAGATTACACATAGCGGGCGGAAACGGAAATACGTCACGCAAACAAAATGGCGGTGCCCATACTCGACCTTGGGGTAATTCGCACGAGTTTGCGGCTTCCACGGTCGATTTCGCACGACGCCGCGCCTCGCGAATAGCGCGAAATTACCGAAAAACGATTTTTGCAAAAGCAAAACCAATGAGCAGGTGCAAAAGTTCAAGCTCATCCTTTGTAACCATTCCCTGTAGTGCTTCCTGAAGGGGCCCTCCAGAATGCGGTTGCCTACTTGCAACTATTGTGTGACCCTGCTCTGACAGTCACAGAATAGTTACAAGTATGCCATTGCCAACAAAGATCCTGTTAAAAAAATTTACATTGCAACACAAAGTAAAGGGAACAGACAAGCAGGTGCCAGCCTTCATTAATGTCAGTCGGGGCAGGGCAGGTATTGTTGTAATTTAATTTAGCAAAACTTAAAGCACTTAGCAGGTGTGCTTTGCTTTGCCACAATAATGTACTCTGACTGGTCAACCAGAGGGTGCTGTGATGACACAGAGGGTGGCATGGGTGTGCCAGCCAGAGGGTGGCATGGGTGAACCAGAGTGCCAGTGTTGACAGAGGATGGCAGTGCTTTGCTTTCCCCCAATAATGTTCACTGGTGAACCAGAGGGTGCTGTGATGACACAGAGGGTGACATGGGTGAGCCAGAGGGTGGCATGGGTGAACAAAGAGAGTGCCAGTGGTGACAGAGGGTGGCAGTGATGAAGAAAGGCTTGCAAACAGCCTGGGCACGTAGAAACAACAAGTTCGCAAAACTGGCGACCCGACAAGTACGTTCGCAATTTGCGAAATTGTACGAAACCCTCGCGAACTTGCAGAAACCCGTGCAAACACACAAAAAAAAAGAATCCGCAAAATCCGCGAGAATTCGCGGATTTTAAGGATTTTCGCAATCCGCAAATCCGCAAATTCGCGGATTGCGAATCCGCAAAATCCGCCCATGCTTAATCTTAGCCTCAGTCAAAGAAAATAAGAAAGGTCCTTCGGTTTCCGCTGGTTTTCCTTGGAAGTTGGTATTGAAATCCCCCGTGACAATACAATATGAGTTGGGTTGCTCCGCGGCTAGGTCACTCATAAATTCCGTTAGGCGTACAAAGTGATGTTTTTTGTACGTGTGCTTGGATTGATGTACATGTTTAGGAGGAAAAGTGAGCGTTGTTTCCGCCATGAATTGCTTTTGACAACAAGTAGCCAGTCTTCATCAAAATTTAGTTGTGTGATTGGGCCTTTTAGGTTGTTTGATATGTATATTGACAGGCCACCTTTGGTTGACCATAGCGGCTGTCCCTGAGTGCTGGTTTCCATAGTTCAGTGAAACCGATGACAGGGCAGCCTTGTGTGGCCCATGTTTCCTGCAGGGCTATAACTGCATGCTCGCATATAAAGGAATAGGTGTCTGGGTTCCTAATTTTATGCTGAAGGCCGCTGATGTTCCAAGAACACATTAAAAAGGTAGAATCTGCTTGTGAATTAAACACAGGAGCTGATGAGGCTACTTGAGGGCTTATCTTTGCCAATGATTTGCTATTTTGGTCCGCACACACTACTCCATGTGGTCATTCTGATCTCTTGGTTGACAGGATAGTTGGGAGCCAACCCCAGCCTTGACCAATGTCGGCATTGGAGACCACTATTGGAGAGATTGTGTTCTGTTCTTCAGATCCTGACGCATTTTTTAAAATTGAGTACGGTCTAATGTAGGGCAGAGATCTGAGGGTTCCTGGTTTTGTGGGTAGGGTTGGCTGGTTTAGTAAAGCTGTGGGGTAACCTTGGGTGGAATATGGATAAACTCGAATACCCCAATCCTGCAAAGTAGCCTTGTGATCCATAAATACTCCTGCCCAATAGGCTGTCTTGAATGACACCAGGGTTACTTTCCAGTTTTTTGACGGATTGCCTCTGTTTTTGTTCAAAATCGTTTTATTGATTTTATAAAAGGCCAAATACCCTTCAATTCTGTTGTAAGTCCACATGGTTATACCAATGGCTAACTGTAATATGCACAATACATTGATATGAACATTGTATTCAAAAGCCCACTGGTGCGACCAGCGTCCTTGAATATCGTCTCTGTGGCGACTTTTGTACCTGGACGTATAGCTCTCTTGAGAACAAACAAGGAAAAGTAGGAAAAACAAAACCCTCCCCCCTCCCCAAAAACTCTCCCCACCCCAACCAGTGTGCTGACCTGTGTGATTAGATATGATATGTGTACGATAGGCTCAAGATGCCTCTGGCCTGGATTTGGCGTCTGTGTGTTGCGCTTTAGTAAGGCTTAGCAGGCGAAGGTATTTGAGGCATGTTATTTCATTAAATTCCACCGATAGGAGTGATAACAGCGGTTGCCAAACAGTGTGGAAAGAGGCCGTGGATTGCTTGTGTGGCTTCGATGTGCTCCATACCCATCATGTACCAGAGTTTGTGTAACCAACCCGTATGTGTGGGCCGTGTGTTTGTTCCCCAAAGAGATAAGATGTGTTGGAAGGCTGCCTGTATTGCCAGACCAATCTGTCACCCCTGGGAGATTTCAGCGGGAACGTGAGTATATTCGGGAGTCCCAGAATAGTGTATGCCGGAAAACGTGGAATTTCGGTATCGAGGTAAGTGTCTATGTCATTGAGAACGGACGTCCAGTAGGCCGTGATCTCCTTGCAGAGAAGATGCGTGCGTGGGTACCTTTCTCACCGCACCCTCTCTAGCAGGTCGAGTTGTGGGATGGGTTGCCTCTGTGTAGCCTGACAGGAGTCAGATACCAGTAAGTTGTGATCTTCACAGCTGTCTCCCTGCCTGCCGTGTTCCTACCTGTTTGATTGGCCCTGTAACATATTGATTGCCATTCCTGGGTAGTGAGCGTTCTTCCCAGCTCTTCCTCCCAACGCTGCTGACTGGCCAGAAGGTGTACCTCAGGAGGTGGGGAGACCATTTTATAGAGATCTGTAATTAAGTTGCGATCAGAATCCTTGGTAACCAGATATTTTTCGAATCCCGTCATTTTCCTACCAACTAAGGGACTAACCTGCGGATGCGTTAACCAGTGTCGGAATTGAAAGTATTAGAAAAGTTGCATTGGCAACAATGTCATAAGCTGTGGCAGTGTTGAGAATGGTCGAAGAGATGACCTGCCGATCTGCAGCTTGATCCGCGCCATTGTGGAAACATGTGAATGTCCGTTCCTGGGGCAAAGTCGGGGTTGTCAAGCAAAGGACTTAACGGTGACGGGAATGTCGTGAGCTCCCTTTTGATTGCCACCGAATCCCAAAGGTTTAACACCGTCCGGGTGATGGGTAATTTCCGAAGATATCTTGGTCTGTGCGCTTGAGGGAGGAATGGTATTTTCCATGATGAGGTCTGTTCCATCGCTCTGTCTTGGAAGAGCCATCTCTTTTCTGACTCAGGCCTGTACCATTCCACCAGATATCCTAATTGTGCCACTTGGAAATATTGCTGCAGCTAGGGCATCCCCAGGCCGCCCTCATCTGGCCCACGAAAGGCTAGGGTTCTGTGCATTCGCGGTCTCTTTCCTGCCCAGACAACATTTTGTAACGCCTTGCAGAGTCCTAATAGTCCCTGCTGGCGGTAGCACTGGGATAGTTTGGAAAATGTATAATGTTTTGGGAAGCGCTAAAAGTTTTACCACTGTGATACGCCCTAATAGGGACAATGTTTGTTTCTGCCATCTCCTGAGATCCCCTTGGATCTGCGATGCAAGTTTAGAGTAATTTAGGGCAACCGTTTGTTCAGTAGAAGGGGTGAGGGCAATTCCTAAATAAGGGAGTTTCATGTGGACCAGTAATCCCCCGGCGTACAAGGATGCCTCATGTGTGGCGTGGAAGTTGCTGCCAAGTGGCAGTAACATCGACTTCCCCCTACTCATTTTAAGGCCCAGCACCCTTCCGAAAGCCTCCACCTTCTCTAGGAAGGCTGGCACTGACAACGTGGGATGATCCAGCGTTGCCAGGATGTCGTCGGCGTAGAGACAAATTGAATGCGGTTCCCCGCCAAAAGTTGTGCCATGAATATTCGGGTTGTCCCTCACCCTTTGTGCTAGTGATCCTATATAGAACGCGAAGAGGAGGGGCGAGAGCGGGCATCCTTGTCTAGTGCCACGTTGGATCTCGAAAGGGGTTGAGCCTAACCCGTTGATTCAGATCCTTGCCTGTTGTCGGTTGTAGCAACTTGCAACCCACGCTCTGAAGCGTTCCCCAATACCAAAGTGCACCAGGGTCTTCTCCTCGAGGGAGCCCCAGTCCACTCTATCGAACGCTTTCTCAGTGTCTACGGATAGGAGCACGGAGTCTGACTGCTGGTAATGGGATTTATCTATTAAATGGAGAGCGCGCTTAGTGTTATCGCTACATTGTCTACCAGGGATGAAGCCTGATTGATCTGTCTCTATAATACATAGAAGACCTGGTCCGAGCCTTGAGGCAAATACCCCTGTGAAGAGTTTGAGGTCGAGGTTAAGTACGGAAATTGGCCTGAAGGCCTCGCAGCGGGTGGTATCTTTGCTTATCATGTAGGGTTGAGATCTTGGATCTTTGGACTTTGGCCCGCAGCACACTTGCCAGGAGGCGTCCCGTTCTGTTCCCACTGACATAGTACGTATGCCGAAGCCTAAGTGCAGCGTATTCTGCCCTGTCTATGTCTAGACCTGCCAGCTGAGCCCTCGCAGCTTTCAGCTGTTTCCAGATTCTTGGGGCTCCTGTGCGGCTGTGTACCCTTTCCAGTTTAACCACTTTGGCTGTTAATGATTCTTTTTTGTCTTTGCGTTCTTTGATTTCTGCTGCTGAGATGGCTATCAATTCTCCTCTCACCACTGCTTTTAGGGTCCCCCAAACGGCCGTCACAGGCGTGTCCGGCCGGTCATTAAAATCTATGTAGTCAGTGATGCGCTTATGGAGTTGCTGGACTACCTCCCTGCGTTGCAGGAGGGCTTCCCTCAATCTCCACCTGCCCTGTGGGGCCTTAGTGCATGGGACTCTAATTGATATGTCCACGGCGTTGTGGTCGGAGATGGCGGCTGGGATGATGTCCACTTCCTCTATCTTAGCCACCAACTCTGAGGAACCTATGAAATGGTCTAGTCTGGCGTATGTGTGGTGTACATGTGAGTAGAATGTCTAGTGCGAGGTTCCGGGGTGCTTAGCCCGCCATATGTCCACCAGCCCCCTCTGTACCAGACAGTCCCTCCCCGTCCATCAAAAGTGCGCCTGTCTTGCCAAAGCGATGGCCAGACCTATCTTTCTCCCTATCCATAACCAAGTTGAGGTCCCCTCCTATGAGTAGGAAATGTTCTGGGGAACATAGAGACTCTGACAGGGCATTTTTAAGAAATAGCTCTTGACTCTTGTCAGGGGCATACAGGGAACCCACAGATAAGGAAATGTTGCCCACCTTAATGCTATAGGTGGGAAGCCTGCCTTTAATCTCCCCAACCTTATCCCCAATTTGACTGTGAAAGTGTTTGGCAAATAAAATCGCCACCCCTGCCTTCTTGTCTGCAGTAGAGGAGAAGAATTGTTGAGGGAATGCCCGGGATCTCATTCTGTGCCAGTCTTTGGTGAGCAAATGAGTTTCTTGAAGTAAACATATAGCGGCACCTGAGTTTTCTAAGTATGATAGAACCGCTCTCCGCTTAATGGGGTTGTTGAGCCCTTTTACGTTCAGGGTAATAACTTTTAACATGGCCCCAGTCACCTCACCGACGGAGTGTAAAGAAAGCCTGTTCTATTGGAAGCCACCCACGCTGCATATCCCTGTGGGCCCCGGACCCTGTCGGCACACTGGTTCCCTTCCGTCCACCCGATTGCTCAGCCCTCCCGAAATTCACCTCCCCCCAACAAGCCACCCCCATCCCTTCCTCCCCAACAAACCCACTTTTGAGTAGCCCCCCTACACCCCCTCCACACCCCACCCTAACCCCAACACAAAGACAGCCACAGTGTGTCATAGTCCCAGGCCAGGAAACTCGTATCACAGGCCTGTGGTGAAAGTTCATTGCAGGGCGTGTAACTGAAGCGATACCCTGCCCGCCCCCCCCACGGACCAGTGATGTTGTCGTACGATTGTGTCCCCATCACTCAGTCGACTCATTCTGTCGGTGATGTATCCTTGGACACCACCTAGATGGCCATGGTCCGTTCTTGGGACATGGTGGCTGTATCTGGTTTCAGGTCAGCACCAGGCAAGTGTCTGCGGCCGACTCTTTGCCACCCTCCCCGTGAGAGTTGGTGGGATGGTCTGGGTGAAGTTGGACCTTCATCATGTTCAATGCCTAGCAGGGCACAAGTGTCTTGGAGGAATCGCAATAGTTGTAAAGCTTTGTTCCATTTAAAGATCGATCGAAATGGGTGTCCCACGAGTACGGGATCCCCTTGTCCTGCAGAAACATCGTGGCAACTTTGAATGCCTTTCTCTTTTGAAGCGTTATGGCCGACAGGTCTTGGAAAAGTGGCACTGGGTAACCCTTGTATTGCAGAGGTTGTTTTTGTCTAGCTTCATGTAGGATTCCCTCTTTCAGGAGGAAGTCTGGTAGAAAGGCCAATATGTCTGGAGGCGGAGCAGGCGCTCGTCTTGCCAGCCCCACCCTGTGTGCCCTGTCAATGTGAACATCAAAGGTCGCAGGTTCCCCCAAAATCTCACAGAATAGGCCTTGTAGATACTCGGTGATATCTGCTCCTTCCGCCTTGGATGGAACCCCAAGGACGCGTATGTTGTTGCGCCGGGACCTGTTTTGGAGGTCCTCGGTATGTGCCTGTAGGTCTACTTGTTGTTCTCGGAGATGGAGAAGTTCTCGTTGGAGCTGTTCGATTTCTTCGCCTTTGGACTGTTCCGAGTCCTCCATTGTTGCCACCCTCTTGCCCAAGCCGTCCACTTCAGGTCGTATCTCCAGAACCTCTATGGCAACTTCCTGCTTTAGTTTGTGGAAATCTTCCTGCAAGGAGTTGAATAGGGTCTCTAGATATGACTTGGTGATTGGCACCTCTCCATCTCCTGAGTCTGTTTAGTGCTACAGCAGAGCCGGAGAGGGGGACCCTTTGTCCTCTTTGGAGGGGCCTTTGAGGAGCATGTCAGTGAGTGTGCGTTCCTCTTTTTCCTAGTGCTGGCCATGCCAGGCCGGCTGCCCTTGGACCTGTGCCCGCTTTATTCTGTTGGGTGCAAAGGGGTGGCTCTCCTCGTTGAGGCTTTGACATAGCAGCCAATAGGATGTAGGCGCTTTACTTGGTCTGCGGGGGGCTCCTCCACCCCCTGGGGGCCGCGTGGTAATGCGGACCTGGGGAGGGGCGGCACCACTACTCTGCAGTCACCTGTGACCGTTGGTCCAGTGGGTGCGACTATAGTGTGTCCCTATCGCCAGTCACCGGCTCCCCCTGGTACACTACTCCAGTCGCTCTGCGCCACCGCTCACCTGGTTGTGGCCCACCCGGTCCCTTCGTTGGCTCTGCCTCCGTGATGTGGGCCCATTGCTAGTGGCCTTGTCTTTGACCCTATAGTGCTCCAGACTTGGGCTCCAGTAGGCCGCAGGCGCCGTTCAACTCCCGCTCTCAAAGCAATGGAAGCCCACAAGCAAGCCCCGGGGGTCAGAGCCCTGACCTCCGCTCCTTCGAAAGAGGCCCCACCCCCTCGACCTCAGATTTCACACCTCCGCGCCAGGTGCGGCCCTCCTCTCACCCGCGGCTGACTGGGGGCGCCGCGATCCAACTCCCGCCGCTCTGTGGGATCGCCGCAATGATGTTCCAGCCTCGCTCCGTCACAGATAGCTCTTCCCTAGCAGATGTGCCCAAAACCTCACAGTTTCAGGATCTCCTGTACTGGCCTGTCTCGTATGCCGCAGCACTCTTCCTGTTATGCTGCCATTTTGTGCTGCCCGGGGTTGGGCTCTCCCGGGCCACCACCGCCACTTCCAAGCCCCATGATCACCTTGGATTTCGGCGCCATAAAAGCCATGTATTGCGATCCGATGGCCCGAATTCAGCTGATGGGCCAGAGTTCGGACAGGATTAGGATAAGCAGGGGCACCCGCCAGGGTTGCCCCTGCTCACCTATCCTGTTTGCTCTGTATATCGACCCGCTGGTTAGGCAGATTCTCGAGAATGGGGGAATACAGCCGGCAGTAACTAATGGATTTACTAGCAAAATATTGGCATATGCCGATGACCTGGCAGTAATTACACCAAAGCCAGTTGAGGCTATGCGGATACTGGTATAGGTCGCTAGCGAGTTTGGTATGCATTCGGGGTATTGCCTGAATGAGTCGAAGACCCAGGTGATCTGTTCAAAGGAGATTGTTAGAATTGATCGGAGATATGTGGATTCTGCCACTTATCTTGGGGTAGTAATTAATGCTGAAACAGGTTCTATTATACAGGATAATTACTCCCCGCTCCTTAAAAAAATCGAATCGGATTTAAAACGGATGGACTCATTGCACCTAACGCTCATTGGGAGAGCTAACGTGTTAAAGAAGAGCATGCTACCTAAACTCCTCTATCTGCTTAGATGTATACCATATTTAATTGAGGAAGGGATGTTAAAAAAGATCGAGTCTATCTTTAACAGTTTTTTATGGCAGTATGGTAAAACCAGGAGGGCAGCAAAATGTATGACGCTCCCTCAGGAACGTGGAGGTTTGGCAATCCCACATATCAGATTCTACCACTGGGCTGGTTTGTTAACTCAGATGTCTATATTATTTGAGCCAGTATCCAGAGGGAGATATACATATGATCCTACCTCAGATGTATACGTCTTGCCATCAATTTATGAATTGTTGATGGGAAAGGAGGCCGTGGAGGTATTGTTGAGAAAAACCAGTCGCAGATTTTTTTTAAAATCCCGGTATAAGGCTGCATTGAGCGCCTGGGATTTGTGGAAAAATCTGCAGAAACTGTGCCATATCCCTAAGATAAATCTATATACCCCGCTGTGGAACTCAGGGCATACACCAAATTTGAGTGTGGATGGGGCTTGGAAATGCTGGGAGCAGCTACGTATTCGGACTATGGGTGACGTCATGTTGAATGGAAGCATTGTCAGCTTCAACTGGTTGCAAGAGAAGTATGGTCTCCCCAACGATCAAATCTTTAAGTATCTCCAAGTTTCACAAACACTTAAAACGGTTATTACGGATATCTTGCTCGAGCCATATTGCCCCGTGCTGGGGTATTTGCTAAGAGGAGGAGATAGGATTAGTATTATATATCAAGCCCTTATTGAAAAATCCCCTGATGATCTTGAGAAACATGAGGTCGTCTGGGCAGTTAGACTTCAAGATCCCGATACTGACCTGGATAAGGCCCTGAGTCTGGATAAGCAGGTACTTCGATCCTCAAATCGGAAGGTTCAGCATTTTAAAACACTTTTTAACCTGTACTACACGCCATCTAAGCTACATGATTGGGGCATGAGGATTGACAGTAACTGCCCTATGTGCCAGAAAGGTCCTGGAGACCTACTTCATATGTTTTATCACTGCGAGCAGCTTAGCTTGATTAAAACTGAGATAGAGAAATTTTTAGAGGGGCTGCTAGGCTTAAAGATCTGCCTATCCCCGACAATAATGATCCTTGGGAGTGATAGCAAAACGGCCCTTTTGAATAAAGAAACAGAGGCTTTTATCTTTCTAGCTGTTGCCGTTTTACGTATCCTAGTCTCAGCCGCTTGGAAGGATCCAAATGCCCCAACCTTTCAAATGTGGCTGACCAGGCTTCTTGGTATTCATAACATCAAATCTACTCTATATTTTTATAAGGGTAAGAAAAAGCGTGATTTTGGAAAAAAGATATGGGACCCCTTTAAAAACTGGAGGGAAGGGCAGTTATAATGAACCGGTGTTGAGTCTCTTATATGTATATTTATTCTTATGTGTAAACACCTATCTATTTATTTATTTAATGTCTGGCTTTATCCACGATGCTTTAATGCTTATTGAAAATTATTATGAGATAATGGATCTTCTTATTAAGCTGTATTTGTTTTGTACCAATGAATTTTCAATAAAAAAAATAAAGGATTTCGGCGCCTGGTGTATGCTCGTGCCCCCACTTCCTCACTGCTCCGACAGGCCTCTGACATCCTCATCCGCCTCCCAGAAGATGGGGTTCCTCTGGCGTTCCGCGGGAGTTGGCGCCCAGGCCTCAGCTCCTCCGATGTAGGCCTTACAGCCTCAACCTTGAGTTGTCCACCACCTCACGGGGCGCGGCCCTCCCCCTGCTCACTGTCTACGGGGGGCCGCGGTTGGTCTCCCGCTATTCCATGGAGGTCGCTGCAGCCTCTGTTCAGCAGCCCTCTGACGCCTTGACTCACCGCCAGCCAGCCTGCCGGGTCCCCAAGGCACAGTGTCGCCTCCTAAAATCCCATTCGGGAGTGCCTCTGCGATCTCCCCTTTAGGGCACCAATTCACGGTGTCTGTGGCGGGCTTCTCCCAGTCGTCGCAGCATCTCCCGAACTCCAGAAACACCAGAGGAGAGGGTGCCGTGTGTGTGCTCGTTGCCCGGCTAGTTCCCGTGCTGAGAAGGGGAAGCTTTAGGCAGGATTAGGCCAGCGAGGGGAGCATAGAGAGGGGAGCCTCTGGAACCAGCGTCCTCCTAGGTCGCCATCTTGGCCACGCCCCTCGCCTGCTCTGCTTTGATATGTTTTTGCTGGTTATATGCTATGGGCACTATGCCACTGCTATTAAGTGCCATAGTGCAAGTGCTCCCTATGTTTAATTGATGTACTAATTGGAGATTCCATGATTGGGTTATTTGATTTACCTGTCAGCCCCTAGTACAGCGCACCATGTGTGCCCAGGGCTTGTAAATCAAATGCTGCTGGTGGGATTGCATCACTGGGTGTGCCACCCACAGAGGCAGCTTGCAAAGTGTGTCTCAGGCCTGCCATTGCACGGCCTGTGTGCAGTCTAGCACTGCCATGTCGACTTGGCAAGTGCACCCACTTGCCAGGCCCTAAACCTTCCCTTTACTTCATATGAGTCACCCCTATGACAGACCAAAGGGCAGGGTGCATTGTAAGTATGAGGTGGGAAATGCTCTGATGTGTGTAGCATATCCTAATAGTGAATTACAGCCATTTTTGTTTTTCACTGTTGAAGGCTACCTGTTCTCCATAGGCTAGAATAGGCAGTTAGATTATTACATTCTTATAATTCTAACTGACTCAGGGAACATGGTAGAAATTCGAATTTAGTCTGCCTGAACTCAGAATGATAAAATACATCTTTTAGTAAAGTTGGTTTTAATATTCTGTGTTTGAAAATACCACTTTTAGAAAGTAGGTACTTTCTTGCCTAAATGTTCAGGCCTGGTTTTGTATTCCTTGTCTGGGTTTGTGAGTGACAGGGCTGGGGGATTCCAGGAGACAGGCTGGGGCAGCCCGGTGGTGAATAGAGAGATCTGCATCTAGATGAGAAGGAGGAGTTGCACCTGGGCCTTCCCTCTACAATGCTGGCTCCACCTCCTGTGGTGTATCTGATGTCTCTGCCCTGCGCTGTGCAAGGAGAGGAGGAATCATGTCAACAAAGTACTCCAGAGCTGTATCTTCCCTCCCCTGTGCTGGCTCCACCTCCTGTGGGGCAGCTGATGTCTCTGCCCTGCACAGTTCCAACCTGTGCTCCATCCCATCAGATGCCCAGTGTAGACCTGGGTGGGGAGGAGATGGGTGCCCAAGGTGGGTGGGGTCCCGCAGAAATGTCCCTTGTCTCATTAGGAGGCTTTGAGATGGTCCCTAGAACTCAGCTGCCTGATAACACTAAGAAATACAGGCAGTGTGTGACCATCAATGGCCATAGAGTGGAGGCTCTGAGAGACACCGGGGCAAGTGTGACAGCTGTCAAGTGTCACTTGGTGTCTGAAGAGCAGGTGGTCCCCAATGCATTCTTCCCAGTTGTTGCCGCTGACAACACAGTGAGCCGTTGCAAGGTGGCTCAAGTTTCCTTTAAGTGGTGGGGGTCTCTGGTACTCTTCAAGTAGCTGTGAGGCCAGTCATGCCTGTTGATTGTTTGTTAGGCAATGATTTGGAAAGCTCCCCTTGGGTTAAGGTGGAGAAGAAGGCGCATTTAGAGATGTTGGGTCTGCCTGAGTAGGCACGTTTGACCACTCGGTCTATGGCAGCTAAGGGTGTTCAAGAGACCCTGGAGCCTGGAAGTATGGCCCAGGGACCTGCCTTAAAGAGAAGAGGTAGGGGGCGCGTGAAACCAGCCCCCATTGTTCCCACGGTCCAGGAGGAGGCAGACCTTGAGGGGAATGCCCTGGAACCTACAGGGGAGCAAGTTTCCGAACTGGGGAACCATACCTGAGCTGACCCATTGGCAACTCAGAATGATAAAATGCATCTTTTAATAAAGTTGGTTTTAATATTCTGTGTTTGAAAATACCACTTTTAGAAAGTATGTATTTTCTTGCCTAACTGTCCAATCCTGCCTCTGCTAGGTTGTGTATTCCTTGAGGAGGAATTGTGCAGGTTCAACAGAGGGCATCACTGAGCCCAGTTAGCCTCTCCTGGACACCTTACTAGGAGACTGTATTGGGAGTGGGCTTAAAGCGTATCACCAAATATACAATCACACAAAATGCCGCCAAAGGACAGATCTATTTCTGTGAAGTGACCCTAGAAGTAAGTGGACTGGCTTAGAATTACAAGAACAGAGTTGTGCCTCTGAAATATCTCCAGGGTTGCCCTGGTATTTCAGAACTGTGTCCCTGGAATGCTGTTATGGCTGCCACAAAAACTTATTTTGGGTCTGTGTCTTTTGTCATATCATTTCATGTCATGCTATTAACATCTGCCCCACATCAGTTGCTAGCTTGCCCTGTTACATTAAACAGTCAGTATGTTAGTAGCAGAATCAATCATAATTTAGCCCTGTGTCTTTCAAAGGCTGCTAGGGCTGAAGTTGATTCAGTGACATGATAGACCAATAACTGTGGCAAATCCTTAGGACAGCACAAAGCTCTGTTTCTATCATCCATACGTCAAACCAGAGATACTGAAGGAAGGGCTTCAGAGAGCTAGCCATGAGGCAGGCCACTGCCTGTGAATGTGGAGCTGACCGTGGAAGACGTTAGCCGTGCAGCTCTGAGAGGTACCTGTTGCAGAGTCAGTAACAGGCTAAGCCTGAGCCTCTACGAAGCATCTACAGCCGCCTCACGGTCAGGCATCAATGAGGCAAATACATCTGAAAGGCTCTTCTGTTCTTCGTAATGCAGCTTGTGTTATAATTGATTCCAATTCTGCTCTCTTAAATGGAACTAAACTTTCACTGATGTGATTGGTCTTTGTTGTGAAGCCGCAATTGGTTTTTATGAAGACTTCACCTTGCTGTAACCTAAGCAGCTTGACACACACTGCTGGGAGCCTGAGCTGCACCTACTTCTGTTAAAGACCTTAATGCTCTTAAGCCGCTTACTTTCACCTAAGTCAAAAGTATACCTGACTTCTAAATTAGCAGATTGGGATGAACCAGAGGTCAGCATACACTGTACAGCAAGGTTGACTTTCTCGCTCAGGCTTCACATATTAACACCAGTATCGGTCCTGTATGACTCTCTAGACTCCATTTAAAAGATTTTTCTTACAGATTTTAAGAATTGAATAGAAGCTATGCACCAGCTGGCATTCTGTTTCCTAGGAGAATAGAATTTGTATACTTTACAATTATTACTCAGAGTCACAAGGCCATATATTTTTATAGATGTCAAGTACTCCTAAAATTGCGGAAACTACATTTTTGTTTTTTTTGTCAGTTTGAGCTTATTAAGAACAACAAGAAAAAGAACAGCAATGTAATGAAAACAACAAGTCCTATTTACCATAAATATTATAGGGAAAACAAGACTATATGAAGGTTATACCTATCAAGCTGTGTGCACAGAAAAATATACAGCATATAAACAATAAAAGGAAGGGGCAGGGGAAGGGAACAATATATGGTTACTTTATAATATTAAGAGTAAAAGTTAAAAATAATAAATGATTTAACACTGTATGCATAATAATAATAAAAACAAAAAAAATTGTATAAATATAAAGGTATACTATCTTCTAATATTCTAAAGAAGAGACAAAGGGTGAAATTAAGGTGGCTTCCGTATATCATCTGATACAGTAATGAATTTACCAGCAGAGGATGCAGATAAAGATAAATATGTAGTTAAGGGTAGCCATCAGAGATACCTTTTAATAACTAAATATATAGGAGAAACATAATTGGTGTCTAATCTATGATGAAGAGAAACAGCCTTCCACCAGGATCTAAAAGTAACTTTATCTTCTTGTTTCCAATTTGAGGTTATTGAAGGAAAAGCAACAGCTAACAATAAAGCTAGCAACTTAAAACTCGATGGTTACTGAGGTCATTGGGGTGACAGAGTGCCTAAGAAAATAATGATTAAAGAAAAGGGGACATTAGTTCTGAAATTCTTACTGATTTGGGTCCAAACCAACTCCCCGAATGGTGAATAAAAGGGGCACTTAAATAGCATATGTTTTAAATCGGCAGTAGAGCAGCAACAGGACCAACATGTAGAAGACATAGGTGATGAGAAAGATGCTGAAGTCACTAGAGAAAAAAACACCCAATGATAAAAGAAATGGAGGCTTTGCATGGTGTTAGCAGCTTGTGAGGTTTTGTGAAGCTTAAACCATAACTTATCCCATGTACCAGTTGGCCAACATTGTAATAAGCCTTTTTCTCAGGCCAATTCAGTCTTTGATTCGAGTCTGTTCGGAGGCAATTGTAAAGATTTGTGTATAGCGGATGCAGAAGGGGAAGTATCTAAAAATGAAGAAAGAGTAGTGCATTTTGGGGGGGTGGAATTGCTTGGTAATGCAAAATGATATTGGTTAAGGGAAGGACATAAAAGATCTAAAGGTATCTGGTAAAGAACATTTTGTTCAAAGATCAGTAAATGATAGTGGTTGATCATCAATTAGAAGTTGAGAAATCCAATGCAAGCCCTTAAAACGTCATTTTTTCCAATAATGGGATAGTAGTAGTAAAATCAAGAATTTCTTGAAAATCAAAGGGGAAAATAAGGAATTTATCTACTTTTATCCACAATTGAGAATATACAGGGAGCTCTGAAGAGAGACAACGGGCAGCCTGGTTTAAGGAAAAAGTACAGTGATAGGTTTTAAAATCGGGAAACCTAAGACCTCCGTTAGGTTTATTAGCCTTTTTTAAAGAGAGCAAAGCTATGCGAGGGGGTTTGCGGTTTCAAAGAACTTCGTTAAGAGAGAACCAACATTCTTCAAATAATACCCAGGAATGTGAACCAGAATCATGGAAATAATATATAATATCAGGGGGGTGAGCATCATTTTAATCGAATCCATTCAACCCAACCAAGAGAGAAAAAGTGGATGCCACTGTGTTATAGCTTCATTTATGTTTTGGTAACATGATCCAAATTTCATTTTAATGTCTAAAGAATTGTCGGAGTATCCCAGATATTTTATTTTAGAGGTTTGTCATGAAAAGCGAGTGTGAACAAAAAGATGCTGTTGACATAAAACACTTAAAGGTTCAAATATATTTGATATTAAGTCGCTGTCCTGATAGCTGAGAAAATGTAGCAACCTGTTGAAAAAAAGGGGCGAGAGAAGTTACAGGGTTAGGGCAATATACGAGAATGTCATCAGCATAAACGGACATTTGATCTGATGAGGAGCAAATTGGAAACCAGAAATACGAGCATTCTGTCTTATTTTAGTTAGAAAGGGTCCCAACACAATGACAAACAATAGAAGTGATAGAGGACACCCTTGCCGCACCCCTCTAAGCGAAGGAAAGTAATCTGAGGTTTTGCCATAAAAAATGGAGGTTTTAGTACCTCAATATAATAGGGAGATTAAAGCAATCAACTTAGGTGGAAAACCAACCCATCTGAATGTGTGAAACATAAAATCCTATTCAATCCTGGCAAAAGCTTTCTCAGCGTCCAAAGCAATAGCAGCAATAGGGTGATCTAAAAAAGAGGCCTTGCTGAGGACATTGAAAAAGACTCAAGAGTTGTCAGAGGCTTATCATCCCTTAACAAAGCCGGATTGTTCAGGTTCTATCAGATCAGGCAGGACAGGGTCGATGCTTAATGCCAAAATCTTGGCAAAGATTGTTTAGTTGGTATTGAATAAGGAGATGGGACAGTAGTTCTTGCGTAGGGAATGATGCTTATTATCTTTTGGAATTAAGCAAATTATGGCTTCTTGGAAAGTGCCTTGAGCTGTACCTTTAATAATAAAATAATTAAATAAAAGTAAAAGATTGGGTAGGAGGAGATTTGCAAAATGGTCATACAATTCAACAGTAAAGCCATTAAGCCCAGGAGCCTTCCCTTGCTGTAACACCAAAACTGCATGAGCGATATCCGCTAAGGAAATATCGGTTCCCAATGAGTCAAAATGAAAATGATGGGAGAGTGGAGAAGCAATAGACTGAAAATAAGTGCATACATCTGATTGCTCTGGTTGCATTTCTGGAGAATATAAATCTTTATGAAAAGAAACGAATTCATGTAATATATCATTGTCTTTAAAAACAGGAATCACCACGGGACCCTGTAAAGATTCTATTCTAGTTCTGTCTCTCCTTACTTATAAATATTTAGCCAGCAATGTCCTCATTTTTATTTGACCCTATAGTAGTGAGTACTACTTTTCAATAAATAAGAGAAAGCAGCATCCGTAGATAACCTGTTAAATTTAAGTTTAGCGTCAATAAGGTTTTTAAATGAAGGCTCAGAAACCGGTTATAGAATTGGGATCTTATAGGCCTATCACGCTAATAAATAGTAACCCTGGGCGTAGTTCGCGTAGTAGCACTACGCGAAGCGACGCAAAGTGCACTTCGCACTACGCGAACTTCACGTAGCACTACGCGAGCTCCGTAGTAGCATGTTCGCACTGTGCAAGATGCGTTTTCAATGATTGCACGGTGCGGACAAGCATCCGGCACAGTGCAAGCATTGAAAACGGCATCTTGCACAGTGCGAGCTGTAGTTTTCTGCTGCTCGAGTAGATTATTACTCGAGCGGCAGCTTTCTCAATGCGAACAGGTAGTTTCTCATTGAGAGCGGTCGCGAGCATGCGCAACCACTCACAATGAGAAATCAGACCTCCTTGCATTGAGAATCTCGCCGGGATGTCATTTTGCTTACTTATGGTCACGAACATGACGTTCAGGATTGCGAACAAGCAAAAAATGACCGCTGCACTACGCTACGCTACACTACGCATGTTCGCACTGTGCTACGTGCAGCTCGCGTAGTGCGAAGTTGCGAAAACTTCGCAAACTCCGCGAGCGTAGCGTAGTGCTTCGCCCAGGGTTAATAAATAGTGATGTCAAGATCTATGCCAAGATTTTGCCAAAACGGTTTGCAGTAGTGATTTGAAAACTAGTCTCTCCTGTTCAACATGGGTTTGTTCCAGGTAGGAGCACAATCGATCATATTCAGAGGGTGATTGCTCTCTTTGATGCGGCTGAGATTACGGGAAACCCTATCGGGCTAATCCTGCTAGACGCGGAAAAAGCTTTTGATAGGGTCTCCTGGTCTTTTTTATGGACAACTATTGAGAGTAGAGGGTTTGTGCCGGTTCATTAAGGCTATCTCAATAATGTACAACAACCAGATTTGCTATTATGGGGGAACTGTCAGGCCCTGTTTCGATGATCAGGGTGACGCGCCAGGGGTGCCCATGCTCCCTCCTGCTATTCGCTTTGTACATAGACCCTCTGGTCAGGAAAATTATGGACAACAACCAGATCATAGCAGTAAATTGCGAGGGTGCGAGCACTTAGATTTTGGCGTATGCCGATGATCTTGTCATCGTGACCCCCCCTAATCCACATGGAGCACTAGCTGAAATTGAAAAGGAAGCAGAGATCTTTGGACATATTTTGGGTTATTGACTCAATTCAAATAAAACTCTCGTTATAGTTGGTAAGGGACTCCAGGTTAATGACCCTCGGGTAGTATGGAAGGCAAGCTATTTGGGGGGTGAGATAGTGGCAGAAGTGTCTAAGATTGTGGAAACTAACCTGGATCCATTACTCCCAAAATTGAAAACGGATTGTCATTGTATAGATAATCTTAAATTAAGTCTTGTGGGGAGGTGCACTGTTATCAAAATGTTGTTTTTACCCCCAAAAAATATTTTTTTAGGGCAATAACACATGGTTTAAAACAATGAACCAACTATTCACTAAATTTCTTTGGGCCATTTGTCGCCCCCTCAGAGCCCTTACATTTTTTATGCTACCCAGGGACAGAGGAGGATGGGCAGTTTCTAATCTTCAACTATACCACTGGGCGGCATTTATTATTTATATTAAGAAATTTAATTGGGATGTAACCTAATCAAGGGGAGGAGGCGGGTCCCACTTCAATCTATGATTTATTGTTGGGGTCAGGAGCTAAGGGCTGTCTACTATATTATACTGATTTTAAGTACTACAAAATAATGTAGTTCAAGATGTTAATGTGTGCCTTGAAAACTGGGTATGTGTTGAAAAAGGTTCGGTATATGCCTAATTCATTCTTATACCCCTTTGTATGGTAACAAGTCGCTACCCAGTATCTTTAATGATGGATTTCTGAAAATATGGAATGGCAAAGGAGTTAGGATGGTTGGGGACATCATGGATGAAACAGAGGTGATTACCTTTGACAAGATTAAAGATACCTTTGGGGTTGATAATAGGCATTTCTTGAATATCTCCAGATAAGAGATTTCTTAGGGAGGAAGACCAGAGAGATGTTACTCAAAGAGTGCGGTGCACTTGGTTGGATTTATAAAAAGTTAATGGAAACAATGAGTGATGACTTACCCAAACATCTGGGATGTTGGCAAGAGCGGTTACAGGTTGCATTAGTGGAGGCAGAATATTCCTTTACAGGGCCAAAACCTCTTGCATTGCTATGAATCTCCAACTGCAATGCTTTAAGACCTGGTTAATTCTTTATATAACACCAGAAAAGATTTCTAAATGGGGAGGAGGTTCTGGAACAACATGTCCACACAGTAGCAATCCAGCAGCAGATATCGTGCATATGTTTGCCTCCTGCCCGGAGGTGGGCTTGATCAAAAGAGAAGTCGGCACCATCCTTGAATCCCATCTGGGACAGAGAGTGGAGGTGGCATCCGAGTTAATAGTATTGAGGGTAAGCAGCTCTCAACTACCAGCTCGGATTCAAACCTTTGTCTTTGTCCCTATGACAATCTTCCGACTTTGTTTGGCCACTCACTGGCTTGATCCTGTACCCCCAATGGGACAATAATGGCTGGGGAGATTCCTGGCTGTTTTGAGGTTAGAAACCGCAATACAGACCAGAAGGGGGCAGAGATAAAGAGCCAAGGAGATGGACATTTGGGCTTCTTTGACAAGATGACTGGACAATAGCTAAGCTGGCGGGATTTTGGAAATTAAGTATATGTATATGTATAGGTATATGTGTATTAGTTATCTATCAACTTGACTCTTAAATAAGGGCTAGCTATTGTTTGTCTCCACCTCTATATTGTGCCTTCTCATATAATGTGCCCTTTTCTTCCTTTAGTCCCTTTCTTAGCCGTTTTTTCTTTTGTTTTGTCCCTTTTTTTATGCCAAAGGTTGAATGCATTTCTTAACTCGTATTTCTCTTTTTTTCTCTTGTTTTTTTTCTTTCTTCATGGTCCAGCCAGGGTGGGGTGGGTGGGTTATTCTGTGGGGCGGGGAGGGGTCGAGAATGTGATATACCCGTATTTCTTTGTATGTTGTATACTTTTGGTTGCTAAAACTAAATAAAGAACTTTAAAAAAACCAAAAAAAAACAATTGATGTTATTCCAGCCTGAAGAGCATGTTGAGCTAAGGATTTGCTCAGAAAAAGATAATCAATACAGGATTATGAGTGGTGTGGAACTTAATAAAAACTGTCCTCCCAGAGGTCTGAATGGCAGAGTCGCCAAATATTAATTAACGATTTATGTCATATTATTTATTTATTGATTTTAAAGTTTTTATATAGTGCTGGCTAGACCCAGGGGTATCAGGGCGCTATCCAGGAGTGTGGGGGGAAGAGTAATTGATACATTCGGTCAAAGACATTGCAATAAGAACCAATATAAGAAAAGCTGATAAATACCAATCCTATTTACAAAAGTCCACTAATAACTTCAAGTGTGTAGAGAGTACTTAGGTGAACAGGAGAAGATAAAGGAGGGGGATAAGGAGAGTGGGAGTTAGGGGAATAGGGGAATGGGAGATCAGTGGGAGGCCGTGCGGGAGGCTAGATGACATAATTAAAGTTAGAGGCAGGAAGGAGGGCTTAGGGGAGGGGAAGAAGTCAACAAGGAGGGGAGTTAGGCGGGAGAATAGGGAGAGACAATTGGAGGGCAAAAGGTGAGACGCTGATGGGGTGCAGAGTGGGAGACGGTGTCAAAGGAAGGTATTATTGACCCCAATATTTGTTGAAGAGGTACAATTTGAGGTCTTATTTTAAGTTGATGTAGAAAGGGTTACAGCGTAGGTCTTTTGGCAGGGACAGATGGAAGGAGCGTTTCCAGAGAAGGAGCGAGCTTGTGTGCATTTCTTTTTTAACAGAGGGGGGATAAGAATGAGTGCGTTGGTGCTCCTTGTATGTTGAGCGCAGCCCGCTTTGTCGGGTTTGTCAGAGAGGTCACGTGAGGAGTTTTGGTGAATGGCTTTGAGCGTGATACATGCAATCTTATAGGTGGATCTGCTTCGATGGGTAGCTCTTTGAGGGTTTTAAGGGAGGGGGAGATGCGGTTGAAGCGTTTATAGTCAGAGATATGTCTAGCAGCTAGGTTGAGCATGGACTTTGGATTTTCCAGTGAGGATTGCATTAGCATAGTCTATTCTCGACAGGACCAGCGATTGGACAACAGTTTTGAAGTCATCAGCCGGGATGAAGGTTTAATTTTCTTGGGATGACAGAGAGTGAAGAGTGCTCCTTTGGCTGTGGTTTTTATGTGGGAGGTAAGGGCAAGGCTATTGTCAATGGTGATGCCTAGAGATTTAACTGAATTGGAAGTGGTGAGAGAGCAGTTGAGAGCATTAAGGTCAGATATTTAGTCTTGTATGGGGAGTGGGATTTTTTTAGGGGAGAAGAGAATTATTTCAGTTTTTAGGGTTGAGTTTGCGATGATTGTGGTGGAACCAAGATTGGATCTTGATCAAGATGTCATTGAGGTGCAGGACATCAGAGTGGGATTTAATCTTATAGTAGAGCTGAGTGTCGTCGGCATAGAGGTGGTAATTGATTCCTGCTTGTTTCAGAATGAGGGTGAGGGGTACCATGAAGAGGATGAATAGAGCAGGGGAGAGAATGGATCACTATTGGATCACTATTACAGCCTTTCTGCCCCCCCGGGGGGCGCAGAAAGCCCACTTGACCCCAGGGATTTTGTTTTGTGCAATTTATTTTTGGGTGGGGGATGCCCAAAATGGGCACGCCAACGCCCCCACCCCACCACCACAGAAATTACAGCCTTTCTGCCCCCCGGGGTGGCAAAAAGCCCAGTAGAGGCCAGGGATTTTTTGGGCAAATTTTAATTAGGGAGGGGGCATTATAATGCCAGTTTTGGGCAGCCCCCACCCTAATTAAAATTTGCCAAAAAACTCCCTGGCGTCTAGTGGACTTTCTGCCCCCCTTGGGGGGCATATGGGGGCATGAGCCCCCAATCTGCCCTGCCAAGGGGGGCAAAAAGCCCACTAGATGCCAGGGATTTTTTTGGGGGCAAATTTGAAATAGGGTGGGGCTGCCCAACAAGGGCATGCCCATGCTCCCACCCCATCCCTGCAACAATTACAGCCTTACTGCCCCTCCTAGGGAGCAGATGGGGCAGTAGCCTCCAATCTGCCCCCAGGGGGGCAAACATCCCCCTAGACACCAGGGATTTTTTGGGCAAATTTTTATTAGGGTGGGGGCATTGGCCTAATTAAAATTTGCCCAAAAAACTCCCTGGCGTGTAGTGGACTTCCTGAACCCCCTGGGGGCAGATGTGGGCATTACCCCCCAATCTGCCCTGCCAGAGGGGCAAAAAGCCAACTTGATGGCAACAATTATGCTTGCTTTTCTATGTGTGGGGATGGGGGCTTCCCAGAATGGGCATACCAATGCCCCCACCCCCCAAGGAAAATAGCCACAGTGTTTCTGCCCCTCTTTGGGGCATATAGGTGCAACCCCACCCCCGAAATCCTCCCCCAGGGTGTCAGAAAGCCGACTTTAGCAATATGCCTACCTGTGGATTTTGGGCCCTAGCGCAGCCGGCACAGAGGGAAACCTAGCAAACCTGTACATTTTTGAAAACTAGACACACAGGGAAATCCAGAATGGGGTGACTTGACTGGCTCTCACCAGGTTCTGTTACCAGGTTCTGTTACCCAGAATCCCTTGCAAACCTAAAAATGTGTCCCAAAAAACAAATTTTCCTCACATTTCTGTGTTGGAAAGTTCCACCCACCCCTTGTTTCCCTAAGCCTTCCGAAAAAAATGGTACCTCACTTGTGTGGATAGGCCTAGTGCCTGAGAAAAGGCAAGGGCCAAAAACCTATTGAGGCAACATCAAAATTACCTAACACAGAACAACCTGGTTTTGCAAGGGGGGTCCCATGAGTTTTGCTCGATGGCCATCTAGGGAAACCTACCAAACCCACACATTTCTGAAAAGTAGCCACCTGGGGGCTTCCAAGGAGGTATAGCTTGCGTGGATCCCCCAACATCCCCTTACCCCGAATCCCTTGCAAACCTCAATTTTAGCTGAACAAATCAGTTTTTTCACACATTTTTGTGTGGGAAAGTGTGGCATCACCGGGCTCACACAAATTTCCTACCACCCAGCGTTCCCCAGGTGTCCCTTTTTTACAATTTCTTAGGTTTGCAAGAGTTTCTGGGTAACAGAACCTTGTGGAAGGCAGTCAAGTCACCCCGTCCTGGATTCCCCTGAGTGTCTAGTTTTTAAACATGTATAGGTTGGCTAGGTTTCCCTACACAAGTGGGGTACCATTTTTCTTGGAAGACTTTGGGGAACGCGGTGTGGATGGAAATTTGTGGATGCACGCAGATTCCAGAACTTTCCACCAAAGAAATGTGGAGAAAATGTGTTTTGTTTCTGGGTAACAAAACCTGGTGGGAGGCAGTAAAGTCACCCAATCCTGGATTTCCCTGGGTGTATAGTTTTCAGAAATGTATAGGTTTGACAGGTTTCCCTAGGTGCCGGCAGAGCTAGGGTTAAAAAACTACAGCTAGGCACTTTGCCAAAAAAGGGTCATTTTTCACTGCGAAATTGAGGTGTGACCACGTTGCGTTTTGCGCCATTTCCTGTTGCAGGCACCAGGCCGACCCACACAAGTGAGGTACCATTTTTCTTAGAAGACTTTGGGGAACATGGGGTGGGTAGAAGTTTGTGGATCCACGCAGATTCAAGAACTTTCCACATCAGAAATGTGGGTAAAATGTGTTTTTTTGTCAATTGTTTAGGTTTGCAAGGGATTCTCAGTAACAGAACCTGGTGGGAGACAATTAAATCACCCCATCCTGGATTTCCCTGGGTGTCTACTTTTAAAAAATGCATATGTTTGCTAGGTTTTTTGTAGTAATACAGTCATAGTCACTGTAGTTAGAAAGTAGGTTTATTCCATGACAGGTGCTGCGCAGCAGCTCAGTAAACGATGCACCACCAGACCGGTAACATTAAAGGCCATATGTATCATCAAACTATTTAGCATTTCCTAAATAGCGAATTTTAAGGAATCGCTATTTAGGAAATGCAAAATGGTATGTATGTACAAAATCGCTTTTCAATAGCGATTCCTTAGCATTCCTAATTTGCGATTAGCAAATTGCTAATCGCAAATTACCCATTCATTTCCATGGGCCAGGAGGCCCATAGGAATGAAAGTGCAATTTGCGATTAGCAATTTGCTAATCGCAAATTAGGAATTTTTTCAAGGGTGCAGGGGTGTCTCAAGAACACCCTGCTGCACCCCTGAAAAAGACATTTGGGGGCATATGGCGCACATACATGCCCTAAGGGCATGTATGGGCGTCATATGGCACCTGTGTTTTTTTGTAAAAAAGCTTTTTGAAAAGAATTCGCAACTTACCACCAACTAGAAGTTGGTGGTAATTTGCGAATCCTTAATGGCAATTTTTGAATAATTTTTGTTTGATACATTGCATTTAAGGAATCGCAAAATTTGCGATTCCTTAAGTGCAATCGCAAAATAAGGAATAGCAAATTTTGCAATTCCTTATTTTGCATCAAACATGTTTGATACATACCATTTATCTAATTAGCATTCGCAAAGGCCGAAATTCACAGAATTTCGGCCTTTGCGAATGCTAATTAGCTTGATACATATGGCCCTTAATTCTTAAAACATTCTAATAAAGCGTTCTAAATAGGACATGCGAGGAACATTCCAAAAAGACTAGAGAGAAACATTACATCATCCTCTCTTCTCCAATAATAAAAAAACAAAAACAAAAAAAAATAAAATAAAAGAGAAAGAAATTGCATGTAAAAAGGTAAAGGAAACACAGAGTGTAAAAGAGACATAGCATATTCTAAGAAAGAAATAAGTACTGCATGACTGGAAAATATCAGCGATACCTAACAGGAACAGAACGAGAACGACCACTCCTACGAGGTACTTGAAGGGTAGGAGAACTTGGAGATGACAAATTGTTAGCACCTACAAAACGAGAAGGTACAGCAGAACTGCCATCAGAAGAAGGATGAGAAGCCAAACCTTCATTCAGGGTACAATCATTAGCTCTGACGACTCTGGCAGTATTCCACCAGTTCTTCATATTCACTCTCACAGCATTACCACAGACTTTGTCGATGACAAAAGTTTCGGAGAACTTAGGACTACCTTTGGTGGTATGCACAGGCAACTTCACACAAATTCTGTCACCAACAACATACATTTGAGAAACTACTTTCTTCCTGGAATCAAAATCGTGTTTCTGTTTGGACTGAGCACACTCAACGTTAGCCTTAGCAACATTACCCACATCACTGAGAGAGTTTAACTTCACCCAACGTGACATCCACCCAGGACAAACCTTGGAACAAGGTTTTCTTCCACGTAACAACTCAAAGGGAGATACTTTGGTAGATGAATGGGGTGTGGTACAATAGAACCACCACATAGATCTAACAGCATTGGGTACATGGCAACATTGGGCAATTGCCCATTGGACACAATAACCTAGAAACCTGTTCATGCGCTCGACTAAACCGTTTGTTTGAGGGTGATAAAGGGAACTCCTCAAATGCTTAATTCCACTCTGGCAAAGGAAAAAGTCAAACTCCTGGCTAACAAACTGGACCCCGTTATCACTCACAATAGTGGAAGGGAAACCCTCCCGTAAAAAGAGGTCTTTTAAAAAATCAATCACATTTTTGGAATTAGGTTCACCAACAAAACGAACCTTAGGCCATTTAGAATATTAATCAACGGCAACTATGGCGAATCTAGAAGAGGAAGGAAGCAAGTAGAAAGGACCAACTAAATCG
This sequence comes from Lissotriton helveticus, assembly GCF_964261635.1. Lineage (NCBI taxonomy): Eukaryota > Metazoa > Chordata > Amphibia > Caudata > Salamandridae > Lissotriton > Lissotriton helveticus. Next base: position 731,460,827 of record NC_136059.1, on the reverse strand, counting down.
ATACCTATCTTTTCCCATGGTCTGTCAGGAAACGCAATCGGTTGTACTGGAGGAGAACGTACCATTAGACACTTTTCAGCACTTGAACAAATAACACATTCTTTCACAACAGTATCAATTTCCTGGTCCATCTTAGGCCACCAATAATGTTCTCTAACCCTTCTCTTAGTTAAAGTCTTGCCAAGATGACCTTCATGTGCACCTTTTACAATTCTGATTCTGAGGTCACAAGGAGGGATAAGCCTATCACCACGCATAAGTAAACCACCTTCAATGGAAAGTTCATCTGAAACCTTCACAAAAGTTTGCAAAGAAATATGCACATTCTTCTCTCTCGGCCAACCCTCCTTAACACATCTCATTACCTCATTAAGAAGAACATCACTAGACAAATGCTCCCTCCATTCCGCTTCACTAATAGAGGACATATCATCTAAACCAATCGAAGCAACAAAACAATCCTCCTCATCATAATCATCCTCCACATCATTTTCACAATCAACATCAAAGGGATTTCTTGACAAATAGTCAGCTCTCGTATTCCTGCTACCAGGTATATAGGTCACCTCAAAGTCATACTGGAGCAGTTTGGTAGAAAGTCTAGCAATTCTTGGAGAATGATCCTTGACCCTAACCCCAGAAAGAATAGAAACCAGGGGACTGTGATCTGTCCTTAAACGGAAATGTTTACCCCAGATGTAAGGACTGAACTTTCTTATCGCCCACCAGCAAGCCAAAAGTTCCTTTTCAATGACAGCAAAATTAGACTCAGAACCACGGAGAACCCTAGAGGCATAACCCAGGGTATGCTCTACACCACCTACCTCCTGAGTGAGAACAGCTCCTAACCCCAAACCACTAGCATCTACAGTTATAGTACCCACAGCATTGGGATTAAAGGGCTTTAAAACCTTAGAACTTGCTAATTGTTGCTTGATCCAGGTAAACACACCCTTACAGCGAACATCCCAAATAAAGGGAACATCTCTTTTAAGCATATTGGTCAAAGGCTGTACTTTAGAGGCATAATCTGGTATAAATCGGGCGTAAAACTCACATAATCCAATGAAAGACTTTAATCCACTTTTATCCTTTGGTGCCGGACTGTCGACAATAGCTCTAACTAACCCAGGCCTAGGTTCCACACCATTCTCAGACAACACATGACCAAGATATTCCACCTTTCGTGCTCTGAACACACACTTTTCTTTCTTTAAAACAACACCTGCATTACACAACACTTGCAACACCTTTCCCAAAATCTCGTCATGAACATCACAGGTACTTCCATGTATCAACACATCATCTTGGAAGACGACTACTCCATTGATACCCTTCAATACGTTGGACATGATCCTCTGGAAGACTGCTGCCGCAGAGGCTAACCCAAAGGGCATTCGGCAATATTGAAAAGATCCTACAGGGGATACAAAGGCAGTGAAATGTCTTGAAGCAGGATCTAATACCACCTGGTGGTACGCAGATGCCAAATCTAGTTTGCTAAACCACTTAGATCCGTCAATGAGTGACAACATATCAGGGATTTTAGGGAGGGGAAAGGAATCTACCCAGATGTTTTTATTCAGACTGCGTAAATCGACAAAGACGCGAAGTTCGCCATTTTTTTTTTAGCGACTACTAGGGGAGAAAGCCAAAGAGAAGATTCAATGGGTTCTATTATCCCTTTAGTACACAGGCCAAATAATTCTGTTTCCAGTTGTTCTCTCATACTAAACGGGACATTTCTTAATTTATGTTTTACTGGAATGGTATTGTCTTTAACATGAATGGTGTGTTTGAATCCTTTAACTTCTCCCAATTTACTGCCAAAAACAGTTGGAAAATTTTCCACTAATTTATTTACAAAGTCATCATTTTGGACAACAGAGACGGCACTATCTGTTTGAACCACAGAGATGGGGTCTTTGGTACCAGGACGGAGGACCATCTTAAACAAACCCTGATGAAACCATCCAAGGATGTTTAATCCTTTGATGGAAACATAAATTTTGCCAAACATTTTCCTGCCTCTAAACTCAAGAGAGTCTTCGAAAAAACCTTTGAGTTCAATTCTCCTTCCTTCATAATTTACAGGAGATCTGTCGGGAGGAAAAAGTTTACGATCACCCCACACTTCTTCAAAAAGTTCTTGAGTCAGCATAGTAATCCTTGCCCCAGAATCTACTAGTAAACAAACGACTTTGTCACCAATACCAATATCGGTGTAAGGGTCAACACATTCACTTTCTGAATCATCCATACCACTGCCAACAACAGCAACCATATCTCCTAAATCATCTTGAATGCTAGAAGTGTCGTCTTGACTGTAATCAGAAACATAGGCAACTGAAGCAAAATTATTATTGGAATTGCTCCACTGTTTGCTTGACTGTGCTTGAGAAACATTTCGTTTGGCACTTTGGCAAACTTTAGCGAAATGACCCAATCTTCCACACAACCTACAGGTGACATTTCTAGCCGGGCATGGACGTCCAGATTTGAAATTTGGAAAATTCCCGCATTTAAAACAAATGTTACTTTGTTTAAAGAACTTGTTATCAGTACGATATCCTGAATTCACTTTAGTCTCAAGCACTTTCACAACATTTACAGTTTCTTCTTTAGAGACGGACGTAGAAACTTTTCCATCAAGCTCTTTAACTGACAGTTTAGAAAATTCAATACTCTTAGCTACTTTTACAGTTTCTTCGAGTGATGGATTACCTAAAGAGAGTAACTTCGGTTGGATAACTTTATCAATACACTTACAAATATATTGATCTCTGATCATCTGATCTCTAAAATTTTCGAATTCACATTCTGCACCAAGTATTCTTAGTGCATCACCTTGCTTTTGTTCACGTTTATAAAATTTGTGCCTGACAACGACCAAGCTAGGTTTGATATCAAAACGCAACTCTAATAATTTAACAGTTTCTGTATAGTCATCCCAATCCTCTTCTTCAGGAGAACGCACCAAAGGAGATAAGTGTTTGAAAATAGAGTGACCTTCAAACCCCAGACTATTTAGTAAAAGATACTTTTTTCTTTCAGCTCTATATCTGGATGCACCAATGGCTCCTAAATATGTAGTGAAGGCATCAAACCACTTTTTCCAGACAATAGGTGGATCACCTGGAAGGTCAAGAAAAGGAGGTGGAGGTGTAACAGCTTGTAAACTCATGTTTCCAAAACAAATATAAATTTAGTTATTAAAATTCGCAGAAGTGAAAAGAACAATTGAACACTTGAAGCTAAAACAAAAATACGCTGTTTGAAAAGGAAGATCCTTCTCCTTAATGGTAAAATCACTGTAGATAAGAGCTTAGACACGAAAATTGTGTCTCCCTGGTGAATATGGTATGCTTAGAAAGAATGAAGAAACACAGTTACCAGGTGTGCGTGTCACCGTGAATGAAAACAAAAATTGAACACACATCTGAGAAAAGCACAGTACTTCGAAACTGTTTGTATCAATGCAAAGATAATTTTTCTTCTCGTGGTTCTTTTCTCCAAGATGTGTACCAAATACCGTTTCTCTTGTGTGGACATTGTCCTTCGATTGATTTCTCTTCGCGTTTAATGTTACTCTTCGTTAGCAACGGTTGCCAACACAAATCATGGCTTTTTTTTTTTTTAACGATGCGGTACTGAGGAAATGGTGCACACGTTTTTGCCTTGCGCCGCGCTCCAAAGCTGTACGTTGCGTTCCACGTATTGAGATACGTTAACAGCGCAGACGTGGCCCAGTCGCATTCATCTGTACGCTAATGTCGTATGCCACCTTTACGTCACGTTAACTGACGTTGTGAGTGTAAATAAATAATCTTTTATATTGCTGCTGCTGGAGAAGCTGTGAATGAATAATATAACAGTACCTTGTGACCTTGACTATTCTGCGATGTGGATTTTCGATCACGATGTATCTAAGGTACAGGTTCGCAGTAGACGTTGTTGAGTTAACACATCAAGTGATTCAATACACGCGTAGGTAGCACACACCTGTGGATGATCGTCGCCACGTTTCCTTAAGTGCCGGCAGAGCTAGGGTTCAAAAACTACAGCTAGGCACTTTACCAAAAAAGGGTCATATTTCACTGCGAAATTGAGGTGTGACCACGTTGCGTTTTGCGCCGTTTCCTGGCCCACACAAGTGGGGTACCATTTTACTCGGAACACTTTGGGGAACGCAGGGTGGAAGGAAATTTGTGGATACATGCAGATTCCAGAACTTTCCACCACAGAAATGTGGAGAAAATGTGGGTTTTTGTTACAATTTCTTAGGTTTGCAAGGGTTTCCGGGTAACAGAACCTGGTGGACGGCAGTCAAGTCACCCCATCCTAGATTCCCCTGAGTGTCTAGTTTTCAAAAATGTATAGGTTGGCTAGGTTTCTCTAAGTGCCAGGAGAGCTAGGGTTAAAAAACTACAGCTAGGCACTTTGCAAAAAAAGGGTCTTTTTTCACTGCGTAATTGAGGTGCGACTAAGTTGCGTTTTGCTTCATTTCCTGTCGCAGGCACTAAGCCGACCCACACAAATGGGGTACCATTTTTCTCGGATGACTTTGGGGAATGCGGTGTGGATGGAAATTTGTGGACACACGCAGATTCCAGAACTTTCCACCACAGAAATATGGAGAAAATGTGTTTTTTTGTCAATTTCTTAGGTTTGCAAGGGCTTCTGGGTAACAGAACCTGGTGGGAGGCAGTCAAGCCACTCCATCCTGGATTCCTCTATGTGTCTAGTTTAAAAAAGTGTATAGGTTTGATGGGTTTCCTTAGGTGCCGGCAGAGCTAGGATTAAAAAACTACAGCTAGACACTTTGCAAAAAAAGGGTCTTTTTTCACTGCGAAATTGAGGTGCAACCACGTTGCGTTTTGTGCCAATTCCTGTCGCAGGCACTAGGCCTACCCTCACAATTGTGGTCCCATTTTTCTCAGAAGACTTTGGGGAACGCGGGATGGGAGGAAATTTGTGGATCCGCGCAGATTCCAAAACTTTCCACCACAGAAATGTGGGGAAAATGTGTTTTTCTGGACAATTGTTTAGGTTTGCAAGGGATTCTGGGTAACAGAACTTGGTGGGAGGCAGTCAAGTCACCTCATCCTGATTTTCCCTGGGTGTCTAGTTTTTAAAAATGTATAGGTTTGCTAGGTTTCCCTAGGTGCGGGCAGAGCTAGGGTACAAAAACTACAGCTATGCACTTTTCTAAAAAGGGTCATTTTTCACTGCGAGAATGAGGTGTGACCACGTTGCGTTTTGCGCCGTTTCCTGTCGCGGGCACTAGGCCAACCAACACAAGTGAGAGGTACCGTTTTTCTCATAAGACTTTGGTGAATGCAGGGTGGGTAGAAATGTGTAGATCAACGCAGATTCCAAAACTTTTCACAACAGAAATGTGGGGAAAATGTGGCCTTTTTGATATTTGTTTAGGTTTGCAAGGGATTCTGGGTAACATAACATGGTGGCAGGCAGTCAAGTCACTGTATCCTGGATTCCCCTGCGTGTCTAGTTTTCAAAAGTGTATGGGTTTGCTAGGTTTCCCTAGGTGCCGGCAGAGCTAAGGTTAAAAAACGACAGCTACACACTTTGCAAAAAAAGGGTAAATTTTCATTGTGAAAATGTGGTGAGTTCACGTTGGGTTTTGTGCCCTTTCCGGTCGTGGGCACTATGCCTACCCACACAATTGAGGTGCCATTTTTATCGGGAAACTGAGGGTAATTCAGATTTGTAAAGTAACTGTTATTACCTGTTGAGTCTTGATGCATTTCTGCCTTCAAATTGAAAGACATTGTGTAAAAAGGAAGTCATTTTGAAAAATGACCAATAATTCTCATGCTAGTATGAGTATTTCCAATTTTGAAAATGTGCAAAATGTACTGTTTCTTATCTCTATAATTTGTACCCATTTCAGAAATACATAGGTGTCTTTCGTACCAATTTTTCCATGTATACATTTTCACACAATAATTGCTATGTACCCGTTACATAATAAAAAGCCATTTATTGATACTCAGTTTCTGACTCTGGGTTCGTCTGCTTCTTGGTGAACCTACAAGTCCTATAAATCCCCACAACTAGGAAGGTCCAGTGGATGTAACAGTATATTGCTTTCAAATAGCTGTCATAATTACAAGAAGTTACAGGTGAAAACTTTGACACAAAAGGCTGTTTTTTTCAACTAATTTTCAATTTTTCCAATATTTAACTGTTAGTTTCTATAAAGAAACCTTGATGGATCTACACAAATGACCCATTCTGAATTCAGAATTTTGTCTACTTTTCTAAAATGTATAGCTTTCCAGGATCCATTATTGTTTTCATACTCATTTTTACCATTAATTGGAAGGAGGTTGAAAGCACTAAACATAGCAAAAATAGGCTATGTCCCAGAAAAAAGCCAAAACTGTGTAAAAAATGTTGGTTCTCTGACAAAAAGAGTGTCAATTCCCTAAACGCTGGGAAAATGGTGATTTCAACCCCATAAACCCTTTTTGATAACATTTGCAGGGAAAAACCCAAGGCTTTAATTTGTAAACTGTTTTTCCCATTTTTCTGATAAAAACAAAACTGTTACTGTAGTTTGGCTAATTTCTGGGACCCCTCCAAGGGAATCCACAAACCCTGGATACCTTTAGAAACCACATGATGTTGGAAGAAAAGGACGCAAAATTGGCGTGGATACCTTATATAGTCAAAAAGTTATATGGGTCTAAGCTCACACTACCCCAAATAGCCAAAAAAAGGCTTAGCACAGGAGGGGAAACGCCCTAGCAGAGAAGGGGTTAAGAGTGTTAAGTAAGGCAGTGTGGTTAATTGTATCGAAAGCAGCAGAAAGGTCAAGGAGACGGAGTAGGCTAGACTCGCCATTGTCAAGTGAGTGATGAATGTCATCCACTATGTTGAGCATGGCAGATTCTGTGCTGCATCCTTTTCTGAAGCTATATTGCATTGAGTCAAAGAGGTCAAAAGTGTTCATGTGATTATCCAGTTAGAGCAGGGTGCATTTTTCAAGGGCTTTGTCAAGAAGGGGGATGTTAGAGATAGGTCAGAGGTTATTTGGGTCATTGGGATCTGCGTCAGGATTTTTGGGGATGGGTGTGATTTGACCCAGTTGGAGGGAGGCGGGAACATACCCTGTGGTCAGGGATGAGTTTATAATAGTGGTCCAACATGGAGCAATGATATGTTTAAGGTCTTGGACTAGGTTAGAGGACATAGGGTCTTTGCTGTGAGAGGATGATTTAAGCTTGGAGATGATGGTATAGACTTCGTGCTCTGTGACAGGCTGAATATTATGCCAGGAGGCGTTTTTTTGCTGCTGGGTGAGAAAAGGGTAGGATTTAGGTGGGAAGGAAACGGATGAAAGATGGGAAGGGACCTGGGGGGGATTTGATGGGGATGGGGATGGAGATGGAGATTCAGGAGAAATGTGATACGAAAATAGTGGGTTGGGAGAGGGGGGATTTGCAAGGAAGGGTTCATCTATTTTAGTGATTTTATTAGAGAAGAAATTAGCAATTTCTTCGCATTTCTCATTTGTGGCCATCAGCTTTTGGGGGGCAGCGAATGTTTGGTTATTGACAATGCTGAATAGTTCTCTGGGTCTATTTTTATACCCTATCTAGCTAAAAATCTGTAAAACAAAATAAAAATAAAAAACTCTCTATCTGCGTGTGGAAGAAGGAGGCCTTTTCATTGAGGATGTGTTTTTTGTAGGTGGACCTAGCAGATCGGAGGAGGGCTAGATGGGAGGGGGATGGGTGTTGCCTCCAGGTTCTTTTGGACTGTCTAAGAGAGCGTCTTTCGTTGTTGAGATCAGAGTTGAACCAGGATTTGGAAGTTATGTTTCTTTGGGCTTTTAGTTTGGGAGGGTCCACTTGGGCTAGGACCTCGGCAACTAATTTATTATAATGTTCGGTGAGGGCATTCATGTTTTGGGAAAAAGGGGCGAGCAGGAATTGGGCTTTGAGTTTCGTTTCTAGTTCACCGGGGGGGATAAGATGAAGGTTTCTGGTCAATTTCTTGTGTTTGTTGCTTTTGGCGTGGAGGGGGGGCCGTAGTGGTGATCGTGAAGAGGATGAGGTGATGGTTGGACCAGTCAATGGGGATGATGTTGGAAATGGAGGCCAAATCATTATTGGTGATGATGGCATCAAGAGTAGCCCCTTTGGTGTGAGTTGGAGAATGTCAAATTTGCTTAAGGTCACTAATCTCCAGAAGATTCATGCCAAGATTAACATCAGGATCTTTGATTTCATTCCAGTGGAGGTTGAAGTCTCCAATGAAGAGATTTTTAGAGGATAGGGTGAGGAGGTTTAGGAAGTTCCTCTGCAAAGGGATTCGCCAGGGCGATTGTAGATATTATGTAGGCACATAGATGGGGTGCCCTGAATTTTAAGTTCTGCTCGGAGGTATTCAAATGTGGCAGGGTCAGAGTTCTTGACAAGCGAGATTTGAAGTTCATTTTTAAGGATGATAGCTGAACCACCTCCAATTCTATCTAGTCTATCTTTTCTGAGTATTGAGTATGGAGTAGGTCAAGGATAGATGCAGAGTGGACCTTGAGCCAAGTTTCCGTTAGGTGGCAATGTCAATATCTTCGCTGAGAACGGTTTCAGCTATTTCAGTCGCATGCTGGACAGCTGAGCGGCAATTGACCAGCATGCATGTGAGGGGTATCGTGTTGTTTATGGGGGAAGGGCATGTTTGGATAGCGGTAAGTTGTGTTGGGGTCTGGGGGAGACGGGGAGGAAGGGATTCTGGATGTCCCCAGGATCATGGGAATGGTGGAGTGGGGTGTGGGAGGGTCAGTTGGATATTTAGGGAGGTAGGAGTTACAAAGGTCGATGAGGTCTGAACGGGAGGGATGGCTTGAGCCATGGGGGGTAGGTGTGAACAGTTGCAGTGAGAGAAGGTTCTCCACTGTTGAAGGTTGGAGGTGTTTTGTGCATCAGGGCATCGGGAGATCGCTTGGTTTAGGAGGATTTCAGAAGAGAAGGAGTTTAAATCTTTCCAGAGTTGAGAGAGTTCGGACAAAAGGAGAGCTCTTTCCTGAGCTGGGAGAGTTCAGGCGACAAGGTAAGAAGATAGCTTTCGATCTTAGATAGGGTCTGTGTTAGATTAGGATCCAAGTTTTCAGGGGAGAACGGTTTGTGGAGTGTGTGGGTTGGGAGGTCAGGGGGGTGGTGGAGAGGGAATTCTCAGGTCATTGGATGAAGGGAGGTCCGTGTAGTCAGAAAGGGAGTGTATAGAATCATAGTTGATGTTCTGAGGTGGTAAGGGATCTTGAGGGGAGAGAGGGGAAATAACATCCTGGCTAAGGAGGGGAAGGCAGTTTTGAAAAGGTGAAACTGGTACAGGCATTTCAATAACAGGAAAATCGGAAGGGGATGCTTGAAGGAGGAAGTGAGGGAGGGGGTATGCCTAGTGGTCAGGGGAGGAGTCATTAGAGAGAGAAAAGCATTGGGAGACTGGGCATGCTGTTGAGGTGTCCAGATGATGGAGGGTTGCTAGCGAGGGGGGTAATTGGAGCTTTGGGTCAGAGAGTCATCACATGCAGTATAAGTACCTGTAGGGTGAGAGGTCGGGGACAAGGAAGGGGAGGGAGAGGTGGCGTCAATCTGTTGGGAGATTAACGTGTCAGGAGGTGGCTGGATAGTAGGTAGGATAAGGTGCTGAAATCTTGTTCAAAGGTGGTGAGATGGTTTTCTGAAGCTTGGATTAGGATGTTACCGGATTTGAAAATGGAGATGTCTATTTCACCAAGGAAAACAGGGGAAGGGGAGGTGGACAATTTAAAACCATACAGGATTTTACATGATTTAGTGATGGGGAGATGGTGGCGAAAAATACTTTTCCATTTGGATGGACATTTGGAGTAAAAAATGTAGTTGGTTTTTATTATGGAGGAGAGGCTAAGGTAGTTATCGACAAATAGGGTTTCATGGTGACCAATAAGTAGTTGTGGGCAGATTTACAAGCCCCTTGCGCTTCTTTTACACCGCTGTTGCGTCACTTTTGTGAGGCAGCGGCGGCGCAAAAGATGCGCCATGCTGCGGAGAATTTACAACATGACGCATCTGGGAAATGCGTCACGTTGTAGAGCCCTGCACCAGAAGTTGGCGTTCCTGCGCGGGGGGGGGGATTCCAGCGAAGGAACACCTTCCAAAAGAGGCTGAGTGAAATCTACAAGATTTCACTCAGTCACTTTTGAGCCCATGCTGCGTCAAAACGCTGCGCTTGCTTGAAGCAGGGGTAAGGATTGACGCAGCATTATAAAGATAGGGCCCCCAGAGCATTGCTGGAGCTTCCATGGTTGCGGAGCTGTGGTGCACAATAACTGACGCATTCCTGCTGATATGCAGGGATGTGTCAGTTATTGTAAATCTGCCCCTTTGTTTTTGAAGTTTTTCTTAGCGATTTTGGAGAGATTCGGTGGGTAGAGGATGGACCAAGAGTTTGGGCTGTGTCTAGTGATGGGTGTGTGAGGGGCGGCATGGTAGTTGGGTTAAGGAGGCTAAGAGAGGGGGAAGGAGGAAGAGGGAAGACTTAATGTGGGATGGAGAGAGGTGTGAGGGTTGGAATGGGGCATGGTGAAAGTGAGCGAATAGAGTAAGAATCAGAGGGGGCCGTGTTAGGGGAAGGAGTGAGGGAGAAGATGCAGTAAGTCGGAGACAAGTGGGCTAATCAGTCAATACACGTATTGGAAAACCTAGACAAGTGTAGGAACAGGTAGGAATAAGGGGAAGGAAGAGGGATCAGGGCAAGGGGGATGAGAAATGGTATAATCAAAGAGGGACAGAAAGAGACATTGAGGATTCAGTGAAAAATTCAGGGAGATAGTGGCAACAGATAGTGAGCAATATGTAAAGCAGGTAGTAACTTACACACAATGAGAAACAATACAAAAGCATGTAGGGTTTGAACCATCATTAAGGTAGTCAGTAGTTCCACTATGGAAGAATAGTTAGGCAGTAGTCAATATAAATGACAGTATAGATTACAAATTTAATAGCATAGGCTGGTAGTCTTGGTAGCAAGGGAGTATCAACGTTCCAATTCAGCCAAACAGTCAGGATTATTGGTGGTAGAGGATTGTGGGACTGAGCGCTGCCAGCAGGTTAGGTTAAATAGTGAGAGGCAAGAATCATACCCAGGGAGCTGGGGAGGCCATGAGATGGCAGTGAGAGGAGGCTAACAGTATGTTTGGTGGAATACCATCCGCTAATTTGTGGGTTGAGATTGTGCTGGTGACTGTCACCTTGAGGGATTGAGTCACCGGAACAGGTACTGGTCTTACTGCACGTTGACGAAGACAGTAAGTGTATCGCCCCCCGAGCGAGAGGAGATTGCGGGGTGCATTTAACCCCAGTCAAAAGGAGTTGTGGGGAGGCGTCACGGTTCAAAATCCACTCTGGGAGAAGATAAGGGAAGTGGCAGTGTTTGGCAGTAATAGAGGGAGCCAGGGAGAGTTGAACAATCTAATGGCCTCATCATGAAGTTATCAGAGTCGGTGGAATCAGCTCTGCAGCAAATGGCGAGTGTGGGAACCAGCATCACGCCGAAGATGCCTGAATCCTCTCGGCAGGTGCAGAAGATATTGGCGAGATGGGATCAGGTGGCTGGGACATCAGCGGGCGCAACGACATCCCCAAGTCCAGAAGCCCACAAACATGACGAGACTGGGGGCCCGGAGCCAAGCCAACCCAGCAGGGCCGAGGGTCTGGACGGATGCCTGGCTGCACTGTCTCATAGGAGGGGCCAGAAATCCGCTATCCCGGGTGAACCTGGCAGGGGCGCCCCATCAGGAGAACCAAAGACAGGCACATCGCACACCATCTAGTGGAGTGACATTGGGATACTGAGGCAATACTTTCTCCCTCCATCGGCATCATGAGTCCCCTCACCGTCTTTGGGGAACAGGCCCACCACAAATTTGCCGCACTGCAGTCTGGGCAATCTCTCGGGACCGGGGCCGCACAGGCCTGGAAAAACCAGCAGGAAATCAGAAGGTCGCAGGTTGGCCCGGCCGATGAAGAACAGAGGCAGCAGGAGTTCCGGCGGTGTCGGTTGCGCACCCGGCGAGAGCAGCTGAGGAGGTAACCAAGGCAGAAAATCAGGCGGTCTTAGGAATGCCCGGCCGAAGAACAACAGGGACAGTGGGAGGTCCGGGGAAGGCGGCGTCGGCTGCTCACCCAGCAACAGCGGCAGAGGAGGCAACCAAGGGAGAGGTGCGTTGGATCCCAATGGTGGCTGAGGCAGCCGGCAAACCTCTCCTGAGTTGGTGCGCTGGGGTGGCAGCCCAACGGTCATCCTGGCAGGCAGAGGAGGGCAACACAGCTGCCAGTCCAGGAGGCCATGGTGGGAGGTCGAGCTCCTGAAACATCTCATAGTGTGGACCAGGAGGGAGACTGCCACCCAGACACATAGGGGCCAGGCCAGAAGACACCGCGGGCCTAGTCAGCATAATCCCACCTTGAGTCCAGGGGGACAGGGCGGGAGTCCTGAGGGCCTGAACCTGGGTGTAAGCAGAGGTGGAGCACTCCAAGATGCTTCAGCCCAGTGTGCTTGGCTCTGGAATGCCTGGAAACCAGACGAAAGCCGGCAGCAGTCCCCGGAACGGCGAGAAATGTCCTCATTCTAGAAGGCCATAGCAGCACCACATCCCTGTTTAGAGGGCCAGAGCTAGGAGGGGGGGACCAGTCCTGTAGGGAAGCAATGAGGAAGACCTCAGAAGTCAGGAGGTCACCCCAAAACCAGCTTGGCCAGAGTCAGGAGGGACCAGTCCAGGAGGGGAGCAACTAGGCAACCTCTATAGTCGGGCATTCGCTCCAAGATAGGTTCTGCGCTAGCGAGGAGGTGCCAGGGCAGGGAAGGAGCGTCAGATCCGCAGAGGTCATCTCACGTCCAGTCGGCAGGAGCAGGACTGCAACCCCGTTCCACTGGCCTGAACAAGGATGTCCTGACACTGCATGGCGACTAAGCAGAAAGTCTGGGCAATCTGGAGCTCGCCCCATGTCTGGCTCGGCGGGACGGCAGCAGGCAAAGATCAGCGAGGAGGACGGGGAGAGAGCATGTTGGATCCTTGGAGATCGTCTCTGAAGGTAAGGATCATTTCGAAAATGAGTCCATTGATATACCATTGTTAGGTAAGATGATAGGCGTCGGGTGGAGGTCGGATGGGCGGGTAAACAGGGGTAAAGCTACTGTTTCAGTAAACCCCAACCCAGGAGCTTCTAGGAAGTGCTCCTATTTGGTGGCCAACTTGGCCAGAAGCTTAGAAGGAGTATTGTGGAGGTAAATTGTGAGTGCATTTTAGTGGGAACAAAGTTGACTGTCGAGTGCCTGTCTAATATGGGTCATGAATTTGATTGCAGTCACCACCAAATATAATGTTATCATCATCATATAAAAGCAGTTTGTCAGAGATTTTTGTCCAAAAAACCCTATCAACTGAGACTGGAGAATATACATTGGAAATAGATAAAGGTATCTTATCAATAATGAGCTTAACAACAAGCCACCGAACCTCTGTATCAGATTCCTGATGAACAACTGAAACATGACATTTGTTATGGCAGAGAATCAGGGCTCCATTTTTCGGACCTAAAGCTGGAGAAGTAAACACATTACCCACTCAACATTTGTTCAACTTGGAAGCCTCATACTCAGAAAGATGCGATTCCTGAAGCAATGCAATATCAGTTTTTAATTTAGCTAGATGAGATAACACCGTTGCTTTTAATAGGGTTAACTGGCCCTTTAATGCTTCAAGAAGAAATCTGGAATGTAACTTAAAAATAATAACATGAACAATCAATATGCTTACAGTAGCGAGATTGAGATCAGGATAAAACAGATATGAAAAGAAAAAGTAATAGAAATAGAGCGTTTGTTTTGTAAGATAAAGAAAGGAAAAAAGAGTGGTAGAATAGATAATAGGAAGAAGAAAATAGTAGAAAATAACCATATAGGAATACGCCAAAAAAGGTGAAATAAAACAGGAAGCCAAAAGACAGTACAAGTCATACAAATGACGACTGAAGAACATACCTACAAAACACAAAGACAAAATGGGGTGGTGACACCCAAATACGATGACGACGAGAGCACTCACTCTCCACTGAACGTCCGGGTACCTTGGGTTAAAAAAGGACATCAACACATAATATGGAAGACGGTAAGTGAAAAAATACACGTGCAATAGGAAGAAGAGAGACAATATGAATAAAAACCTTTTAATGAGAGAAAAAGAAAGAAAAAAGACTAGAGAATGAGCATCTTAAAAGGTAAACAAGAGCGAAACGAACATTCAAAGAATTATACACAAAAGGAAATAGCCATATAAAACAAAACAAAATAACAACCAAGTAGACTTTGACTTCTACTCCATGTTGTTGAAGAAATTCCTGTAATGCAGCCGGTTCCACAAAAGTGGTAGTCTTGTTATAAGTAACTTTAAAAAGCCAAGGATGAATTAGACCATATCCGTCAATTATAGTTTTTAGTTGAGGGTGGAGATCATGGAATATTTCCTGTGATCTGCAGTAGATTTAGCAACATCCTGAGAAAAGAACAGTCGACGACCCTCCCGATAGATTTGTTTTTAATTTAACAGTCAACATGACCTGTAGCAGATCAGTATATTGCAGGAAATACATGATGACACTACATGGTTTGGTTCTAACCTTGGGACCAACTATGTGAGCTCATTGTATGTTAAGTGAAGCAGTAGAGAACATATCCAGAAGTTTGGGAAAAAGGTTTGAAAATAAACTGTCAGTTTAAAACCCTCCATGTTTTCAGGGAGTCAGTAAATGCGTACGTTATTCCTGCAGTTTTCTATGTCCTCAATGTGCTTTTTAAGAAGACTTACTTCTGATTCCAAAAAATAAATATGAGAGCAATTAGACCGAAGATATTCTGTTTTAAAAGCACACTTGATTCCAAAAAGACCATTTATCATCCAAATGTTGCAGTGTCTTGTTAGTTTACTCCATGAAGGGATTTAATACACTAATTTCCTCAAGAATCATATTCATGGAAGCTGAAGAGGAGTGCACTGGAGACAAGGGTCTTTTTTTGAACGTTTAGTGGATCCCACAGGCATCTTGCTTGAGAGTTGCGATTTTAGAATGGTGCCTGGTGAAGGTTCAGATTTATGAGGAGAGGTGTCCTCCATGTCGTTGTGAGTAGAGTCTGAGTTAGGGAGTGCAATGTGCTAGGAGGAAACTGAAAGTTTAAGACTTCTTAATCCCCCTATATAAAACAGAAGGAGGTTATGTAGAACACTGCATAAGTTGTATTCAAAAAGTAAAACCTTCAAAGATGTAAAGTGGTTTCAGTCACTCAGTGAGAAGAAATAAACCACAGCTCTAAAAGAGTGAAGCACACAAGAATGTACATGAAAAACTTCAGGGTCGACCTCTCTTTCAGATAGTAAAAAATGAGGGTTTAAGTATCTAGTATTTATATAATGGGAGCCAATTACATATCTGTAACATGTTGAAGAACAATTACTCCGCAGAAACCAAATATTGAGGAGAAAATAAGTCCAAAATCTAAACAACCTAGCTTCTTTACATAGGAAGCAGATCAAAAAGCACAAACAGAAGAGAAAAAAATGCGTTGACATGAAGTTTAAATCCAGCACCGGTAAACTTGCCTGCAATGACATGAGTGCGGCGTATTGAAGCTTCCTCATACAAACAAGCATTTGCAATGCATAAGGTCTCGCATTAGGAAAGTTTGAGCTATTGGTATTGTAAATGACACATTTGTTATATATGTGTTGGTTTTGAAAATAGCAAAAATAATAGCTTTGTCATTTACAATGCCAATAGTTATAACTTGTGACACATATAGCATTTGTAATGCAATATGTGTTGTATTCACGTGACTTAGATGTATTGATATTACAAATAACAATGGCTTTGAATTTTTTTAATAATTAATACTTAAATAAAAGTTATTGTAATTTATAATGGCAATAGCTTAAACTTTTGTAAATAACTTTTCTGAAGAATATGTTCAGTGTATTTTATTGTGACGAAAATCCAAGAACAGAAGTGAAATACTAACCTCTTTTTGTGACATTTGTAATAAAGCTTGAAACATTGAGAGATCATATTTGACCCAGTTGTTGGTAAATGGTTGCACAGATTGATGCTGTGGTGGGGCTGAGAGATGTTGTGGTGGCGACTAGTGATGCTGTGGCATTCAATGATCCTGTGGTAGCGCATAGTGATGTTGTTGTGGTAGCGCATAGTGATGTTGTTGTGCCCCTTAGTGATGCTGTGGTGATGCGATAGATAGAGTGAGTGGGATAGATAGATAGAGTGAGTGGGATA
Organism: Lissotriton helveticus; assembly: GCF_964261635.1. Lineage (NCBI taxonomy): Eukaryota > Metazoa > Chordata > Amphibia > Caudata > Salamandridae > Lissotriton > Lissotriton helveticus. The sequence goes on along the minus strand of NC_136059.1, from coordinate 731,444,475 downwards.
GATAGATAAAGGGAGGGCGATAGATAGAGGGCGATAGAGAGATTGAGTGAGCGAGATAGATAGATAGATAGATAGATAGATAGATAGATAGATAGATAGATAGGAGTGAGGGCGATAGATAGCTAGACAGATAGATAGAGTGATGGCGATCAGTATCTAAATAAATAAATAGAATGAGGGCGATAGATCGATAGAAAGATAGATAGAGTGAGGGCGATAGATAGATAGCGTGAGGGCGATAGATAGATAGAGTGAGGGCGATAGATAGATTGATAGATAGATAGAGTGAGGGCGATTAGATAGAGTGAGGGCGATTAGATAGATAGAGTGAGGGCGATAGAGTGAGGGCGATAGATAGAGTGAGGGCGATAGATAGAGTGAGGGTGATAGAGTGAGGGCGATAAGATAGAGTGAAGGCGATAGATAGATAGAGTGAGGGCGATTAGATAGAGTGAGGCCGATAGATAGATAGAGTGAGGGCGATAGATAGACAGATAGAGTGAGGGCGATTAGATAGATAGACTGAGGCCGATAGATAGAGTGAGGGCGATAGATAGACAGAGTGAGGGCGATAGATCGATAGACAGATAGAGTGAGGGCGATAGATTGATAGACAGATAGAGTGAGGGCGATAGATAGATAGATAGTTGTGTGTGTGGTTGTGTGTGGTTGTGGTTGTGTGTGTGGTTGTGGTTATGTGTGCGTGGTTGTGTGTGTGTGGTTGTGTGTGTTATGCTTTGTTTTTCTATGTTTTGTTATGCTATGTTTTGTTGTGTTTGGTATGCTATGTTTTGCTAGGCTATGATATGTTTTGTTTTGTTATGCTATGCTATGTTTTGTTATGTTATGTTTTGTTATGCTATGCAATGTTTTGTTTTGCTATTCTATGCTTTGTTTTGTTATGCTATGCTATGTTTTTTTGCTATCCTATGCTTTGTTTTGTTATGCTATGCAATGCTTTGTTGTGTTTGTTATGCTATGCTTTGTTATGCTATGCTATGTTGTGTTGTGTTTTGCTATGCTATGCTTTGTTTTGCTATGCTATGTTTTGTTATGCTATGTTTTGTTATGCTATGTTTTGTTATGCTATGCTATGTTTTGTTATGCTATGCTTTGTTATGCTTTGTTATGCTATGCTCTGTTTTGCTATGCTATGCTTTGTTTTGCTATGCTATGTTCTGTTGTGTTTGATATGCTATGTTTTGCTATGCTATTATATGTTTTGCTATGCTATGTTTTGTTTTGCCATGTTGTGTTATGCCATGTTTTGTTAGGCTATGTTTTGTTTTGCTATCCTATGCTTTGTTTTGTTATGCTATGCTCTGTTTAGTTTTGCTATCCTATGCTATGTTGTGTTTTGTTATGCTATGCTATGTTGTGTTTTGTTATGCTATGCTATGCTATGTTTTGTTATGCTATGTTTTGTTATGCTATGCTATGTTTTGTTATGCTATGCTATGCTTTGTTATGCTTTGTTATGCTATGCTATCTTTTGCTATGCTATGCTTTGTTTTGCTATGCTATGTTTTGTTGTGTTTGATATGCTATGTTTTGCTATACTATTATATGTTTTGCTATGCTATGTTTTGTTATGCCATGTTTTGTTATGCCATGTTTTGTTAGGCTATGTTTTGTTTTGCTATCCTATGCTTTGTTTTGTTATCCTATGCTATGTTGTGTTTTGTTATGTTATGCTATGTTGTGTTTTGTTATGCTATGCTATGTTGTGTTTTGTTATGCTATGCTATGTTGTGTTTTGTTATGCTATGCTGTGTTTTGTTATGCTATGCTATGTTTTGTTATGCTATGTTTTGTTGTGTTTGTTATGCTATGCTTTGTTATGCTATGCTATGTTGTGTTGTGTTTTGCTATGCTATGCTTTGTTTTGCTATGCTATGTTTTGTTGTGTTTTGTTATGCTATTTTTTGTTATGCTATTTTTTGTTATGCTATTTTTTGTTGTGCTTTATTACGCTATGCTTGGTTATGCTGTGCTTGGTTATGCTGTGCTTGGTTATGCTGTGCTTGGTTATGCTGTGCTTGGTTATGCTGTGCTTGGTTGTGCTGTGCTTGGTTGTGCTGTGCTGTGCTGCGTTTTGCTGTGCTGTGTTTTGCTGTGCTGTGCTGTGTTTTGCTGTGCTGTGTTTTGCTGTGCTGTGCTTTGCTGTGCTGTGCTTTGCTGTGCTGTGCTGTGTTTTGCTGTGCTTGCTGTGTTTTGCTGTGCTGTGCTGTGTTTTGCTGTGCTGTGCTGTGTTTTGCTGTGCTGTGTTTTGCTGTGCTGTGCTGTGTTTTGCTGTGCTGTGCTGTGTTTTGCTGTGCTGTGTTTTGCTGTGCTGTGTTTTGCTGTGCTGTGCTTTGCTGTGCTGTGCTGTGTTTTGCTGTGCTGTGTTTTGCTGTGCTGTGCTTTGCTGTGCTGTGTTTTGCTGTGCTGTGCTGTGTTTTGCTGTGCTGTGCTTTGCTGTGCTGTGTTTTGCTGTGTTTTGCTGTGCTGTGCTGTGTTTTGCTGTGCTGTGTTTTGCTGTGCTGTGCTGTGTTTTGCTGTGCTGTGTTTTGCTGTGCTGTGTTTTGCTGTGCTGTGTTTTGCTGTGCTGTGTTTTGCTGTGCTGTGTTTTGCTGTGCTGTGCTTTGCTGTGCTGTGTTTTGCTGTGTTTTGCTGTGTTGTACTGTGCTGTGTTTTGCTGTGCTGTGCTGTGTTTTGCTGTGCTGTGTTGTGTTGTGCTGTGCTGTGTTGTGTTGTGCTGTGCTGTGCTGTGTTGTGCTTTGCTGTGCTGTGCTGTCCTGTGCTGTGTTTTGCTGTGCTGTGCTGTGTTGTGTTGTGTTTTGCTGTGCTGTGTTGTGCTGTGCTGTGCTGTGTTTTGCTGTGCTGTGCTGTGTTTTGCTGTGTTGTGCTGTGCTGTGTTGTGTTGTGCTGTGCTGTGTTTTGCTGTGCTGTGCTTTCCTCTGCTGTGTTGTGTTTTGCTGTGCTGTGCTGTGCTGTGTTGTGTTGTGTTTTGCTGTGCTGTGTTGTGTTTTGCTGTGCTGTGCTGTGTTGTGTTTTGCTGTGCTGTGTTGTGTTTTGCTGTGCTGGTAAGGGTATGTGAGGGTGTGTGTGAGGGGGTGTGAAGGTGAGGGTGTGAGGGTGAGGAGGGAGGTGTGTGAGGGGGTGAGGGCGTGAGGGTTGTGTTGTGTTTTGCTGTGCTGTGTTGTGCTGTGCTGTGTTTTGCTGTGCTGTGTTGTGTTTTGCTGTGCTGTGCTTTGCTGTGCTGTGTTGTGTTTTGCTGTGCTGTGCTGTGTTGTGTTTTGCTGTACTGTGTTTTGCTGTGCTGTGCTGTGTTGTGCTGTGCTGTGTTGTGCTGTGCTGTGTTTTGCTGTGTTGTGCTGTGTTGTGTTTTGCTGTGCTGTGCTGTGCTGTGTTTTGCTGTGCTGTGTTGTGTTTTGCTGTGCTGTGCTGTGTTGTGTTTTGCTATGCTATGCTTTGTTTTGCTATGCTATGTTTTGTTGTTTTTTGTTATGCTATTTTTTGTTATGCTATTTTTTGTTATGCTATTTTTTGTTGTGCTTTATTACGCTATGCTTGGTTATGCTATGCTTGGTTATGCTGTGCTTGGTTATGCTGTGCTTGGTTATGCTGTGCTTGGTTATGCTGTGCTTGGTTGAGCTGTGCTTGGTTGTGCTGTGCTTGGTTGTGCTGTGCTTGGTTGTGCTGTGCTTGGTTGTGCTGTGCTGCGTTTTGCTGTGCTGTGTTTTGCTGTGCTGTGCTGTGTTTTGCTGTGCTGTGTTTTGCTGTGCTGTGCTGTGTTTTGCTGTGCTGTGCTTTGCTGTGCTTTGCTGTGCTTTGCTGTGCTGTGTTTTGCTGTGCTTGCTGTGTTTTGCTGTGTTTTGCTGTGCTGTGTTTTGCTGTGCTGTGTTTTGCTGTGCTGTGCTGTGTTTTGCTGTGCTGTGTTTTGCTGTGCTGTGCTGTGTTTTGCTGTGCTGTGCTGTGCTTTGCTGTGTTTTGCTGTGCTGTGCTTTGCTATGTTGTGTTTTGTTATGCTATGCTGTGTTTTGTTATGCTATGCTATGTTTTGTTATGCTATGTTTTGTTGTGTTTGTTATGCTATGCTTTGTTATGCTATGCTATGTTGTGTTGTGTTGTGTTTTGCTATGCTATGCTTTGTTTTGCTATGCTATGTTTTGTTATGCTATTTTTTGTTATGCTATTTTTTGTTATGCTATTTTTTGTTGTGCTTTATTACGCTATGCTTGGTTATGCTATGCTTGGTTATGCTGTGCTTGGTTATGCTGTGCTTGGTTATGCTGTGCTTGGTTATGCTGTGCTTGGTTGTGCTGTGCTTGGTTGTGCTGTGCTTGGTTGTGCTTGGTTGTGCTGTGCTTGGTTGTGCTGTGCTGTGCTGCGTTTTGCTGTGCTGTGTTTTGCTGTGCTGTGCTGTGTTTTGCTGTGCTGTGTTTTGCTGTGCTGTGCTTTGCTGTGCTGTGCTTTGCTGTGCTTTGCTGTGCTGTGCTGTGTTTTGCTGTGCTTGCTGTGTTTTGCTGTGCTGTGCTGTGTTTTGCTGTGCTGTGCTGTGTTTTGCTGTGCTGTGTTTTGCTGTGCTGTGCTGTGTTTTGCTGTGCTGTGCTGTGTTTTGCTGTGCTGTGTTTTGCTGTGCTGTGCTTTGCTGTGCTGTGCTGTGTTTTGCTGTGCTGTGTTTTGCTGTGCTGTGCTTTGCTGTGCTGTGTTTTGCTGTGCTGTGCTGTGTTTTGCTGTGCTGTGCTTTGCTGTGCTGTGTTTTGCTGTGTTTTGCTGTGCTGTGCTGTGTTTTGCTGTGCTGTGTTTTGCTGTGCTGTGCTGTGTTTTGCTGTGCTGTGTTTTGCTGTGCTGTGTTTTGCTGTGCTGTGTTTTGCTGTGCTGTGCTGTGTTTTGCTGTGCTGTGCTTTGCTGTGCTGTGTTTTGCTGTGTTTTGCTGTGTTGTACTGTGCTGTGTTTTGCTGTGCTGTGCTGTGTTTTGCTGTGCTGTGTTGTGTTGTGCTGTGCTGTGTTGTGTTGTGCTGTGCTGTGCTGTGTTGTGCTTTGCTGTGCTGTGCTGTCCTGTGCTGTGTTTTGCTGTGCTGTGCTGTGTTGTGTTGTGTTTTGCTGTGCTGTGTTGTGCTGTGTTGTGCTGTGTTTTGCTGTGCTGTGTTGTGTTTTGCTGTGCTGTGCTGTGTTGTGTTTTGCTGTGCTGTGTTGTGTTTTGCTGTGCTGGTAAGGGTATGTGAGGGTGTGTGTGAGGGGGTGTGAAGGTGAGGGTGTGAGGGTGAGGAGGTGTGTGAGGGTGAGGAGGTGTGTGAGGGGTGAGGGTGTGAGGGTTGTGTTGTGTTTTGCTGTGCTGTGTTGTGCTGTGCTGTGTTTTGCTGTGCTGCATTGTGTTTTGCTGTGCTGTGCTTTGCTGTGCTGTGTTGTGTTTTGCTGTGCTGTGCTGTGTTGTGTTTTGCTGTGCTGTGTTTTGCTGTGCTGTGCTGTGTTGTGCTGTGCTGTGTTGTGCTGTGCTGTGTTTTGCTGTGTTGTGCTGTGTTGTGTTTTGCTGTGCTGTGCTGTGTTTTGCTGTGCTGTGTTGTGTTTTGCTGTGCTGTGCTGTGTTGTGTTTTGCTATGCTATGCTTTGTTTTGCTATGCTATGTTTTGTTGTGTTTTGTTATGCTATTTTTTGTTATGCTATTTTTTGTTATGCTATTTTTTGTTGTGCTTTATTACGCTATGCTTGGTTATGCTATGCTTGGTTATGCTGTGCTTGGTTATGCTGTGCTTGGTTATGCTGTGCTTGGTTATGCTGTGCTTGGTTATGCTGTGCTTGGTTGAGCTGTGCTTGGTTGTGCTGTACTTGGTTGTGCTGTGCTTGGTTGTGCTGTGCTTGGTTGTGCTGTGCTGTGCTGCGTTTTGCTGTGCTGTGTTTTGCTGTGCTGTGCTGTGTTTTGCTGTGCTGTGTTTTGCAGTGCTGTGCTGTGTTTTGCTGTGCTGTGCTTTGCTGTGCTTTGCTGTGCTTTGCTGTGCTGTGTTTTGCTGTGCTTGCTGTGTTTTGCTGTGTTTTGCTGTGCTGTGTTTTGCTGTGCTGTGCTGTGTTTTGCTGTGCTGTGCTGTGTTTTGCTGTGCTGTGTTTTGCTGTGCTGTGCTGTGTTTTGCTGTGCTGTGTTGTGCTTTGCTGTGTTTTGCTGTGCTGTGTTTTGCTGTGCTTTGCTGTGCTGTGTTTTGCTGTGCTGTGCTGTGTTTTTCTGTGCTGTGCTTTGCTGTGCTGTGTTTTGCTGTGCTGTGCTGTGTTTTGCTGTGCTGTGTTTTGCTGTGCTGTGCTGTGTTTTGCTGTGCTGTGTTTTGCTGTGCTGTGTTTTGCTATGCTGTGCTGTGTTTTGCTGTGCTGTGCTTTGCTGTGCTGTGCTTTGCTGTGTTTTGCTGTGTTTTGCTGTGTTGTGCTGTGCTGTGTTTTGCTGTGCTGTGCTGTGTTTTGCTGTGCTGTGTTGTGTTGTGCTGTGCTGTGTTGTGTTGTGCTGTGCTGTGCTGTGCTGTGTTGTGCTGTGCTGTGTTTTGCTGTGCTGTGCTGTCCTGTGCTGTGTTTTGCTGTGCTGTGCTGTGTTGTGTTGTGTTTTGCTGTGCTGTGTTGTGCTGTGCTGTGTTTTGCTGTGCTGTGCTGTGTTTTGCTGTGTTGTGCTGTGCTGTGTTGTGTTTTGCTGTGCTGTGCTGTGTTTTGCTGTGCTGTGCTTTCCTCTGCTGTGTTGTGTTTTGCTGTGCTGTGCTGTGCTGTGTTGTGTTGTGTTTTGCTGTGCTGTGTTGTGTTTTGCTGTGCTGTGCTGTGTTGTGTTTTGCTGTGCTGTGTTGTGTTTTGCTGTGCTGGTAAGGGTATGTGAGGGTGTGTGTGAGGGGGTGTGAAGGTGAGGGTGTGAGGGTGAGGAGGTGTGTGAGGGTGAGGAGGTGTGTGAGGGGGTGAGGGCGTGAGGGTTGTGTTGTGTTTTGCTGTGCTGTGTTGTGCTGTGCTGTGTTTTGCTGTGCTGTGTTGTGTTGTGTTTTGCTGATCTGTGCTTTGCTGTGCTGTGTTGTGTTTTGCTGTGCTGTGCTGTGTTGTGTTTTGCTGTGCTGTGTTTTGCTGTGCTGTGTTGTGCTGTGTTGTGCTGTGTTTTGCTGTGTTGTGCTGTGTTGTGTTTTGCTGTGCTGTGCTGTGTTTTGCTGTGCTGTGTTGTGTTTTGCTGTGCTGTGCTGTGTTGTGTTTTGCTGTGCTGTGCTGTGTTTTGCTGTGCTGTGTTGTGTTTTGCTGTGCTGGTAAGGGTATGTGAGGGTGTGTGTGAGGGGGTGTGAAGGTGAGGGTGTGAGGGTGAGGAGGTGTGTGAGGGTGAGGAGGCCCCAAAGTGATAATTATCACAGCATGCAGAGAGCCGCCCCACGCTGCTGGAGCACTCAACTGCACATTAATTATAGTTGAGTGCTCCAGCAGCCTGGGGTGCCTGTTGACATGCTGTGATAAGTGGGTCTCATGCTGTGATAATTGTTGCGGCGCCTGAGGAAGTGGAGACTCCTGCTGGGATAATTGGTCTTGTGGGCCTCAGGAAGTAGAGTTTCATGCTGGGATAATTGGTCTGGCGGGCTTGCAGCGCCTGACGTCCAACAAACGTGCACAAGCTGCTCAACCTTGAAGCGCGTTCACAGACCTGGGTCGGCTCGTGCCCAGGTCTGTATCGGGCTCGTTCACAGCTGTTACTCCCTTGACAGGGAGGAAGGTGACTATAGTCTCGCTGGCGGGAGCGCTTTGCGCTCCAACGCCAGCTCGACCTAAAAAGGAAACGTGCTCGCCTTTCAAAATGGCGTGCGCAACCTTATTATGAGGAAAAATCCCCCGCGGTCATCATGGCACAGAAGCAGGAGTTGTACAAAACTCCAGTGAGTCACCACAGCATGAGTGAGAGACGCTGTGAAGTCACTTCCCTCGGTGAGCACTGAAGTGGTCTCCGGCTGTGAAAAGGCTCCCCAGTTCTTCGGAGCTCAGCCAGTCCCGCCATCTTAGATCAACGTCGAAACCACCCCCTCCCCCCAAAAATACATGTTTGCTCATTTTATGGAGCACCTAATGCAGGACTGTTATTTCTGCTGTCAGAGAATGTCATGAGGGTCTTTTGAAGTAGGAATTTGAGTGCCCTGTGAAATGTATGAAGATAGCTTATAATCTAAGGGAATCAGGAAACTCCTATTGGGTACAACTAATGCACACAACAACAAGCTGCTATCAGCCAGGTTACGTGCAAAGGGGAACAAGAGAGTCTTGTAACTCATATGGTGAAGGGGCAATTAAGGGTCTCTCTTCTTAGCACCCACCAAAAGAGGGACTGAGAAGCAACAACTAGCAGTTCAAGGGTTTCCATAAGATCAAGGTGTTCCACACAAACTGTAGCCAGAGAGGAAGATTTGAAGAAAACGTGTGCCCTTATTGGAGGTATGTGCCTCTTCAGGATTGCTGACCGGACTCTGGAGCCCTGTATCATGCGCTCCTGTCACAGAAACGTGCAGTATTCTGGTCATGTAGCATTGTTTGTGGGACAGTCTAACATGTATCACCACAAGCAACAACCCGTCAGGCTGATTTGATCCGGATGAGGCAGCTTCACACAGATACATGCACTCAAGTTCGAAAACAAGCAGTTAATGCACAAACTTCCAGTGAAATTGTGTAAACACATGATCACATCTGATACCAGTAGATTCACTTCGTATCCCAGCAATGCCTTTACACACATGATCCTGTATGGAATTACACAGACCATTACTCTATGCACTCTATGCCCTCCCATAGTTCTGCCTTTTCGATGGCAGTTTCTTCAAATCGGTGAATCAGTTTCCTGGGAGTCTTGTGTAAAACATATTTTCTAGTTTTCATTTAGACCAGGATATACATTCACTAACCTTCCTCTTAGACCACAGATGTCTGTATGAAAAGCTTCTCCACCCCTCCCTTGGACGTACATTACAAATTGTCAATTTCTGACTCTCAAATGACGGCGAAGAGGAAGGTCAAGACTCAGTCTCTGACGTAGCAACATTAAAGGATCTCAAACAATCCATTTCTTATGTTAGAAAAATGGAACCACGAAAAATTTGAATTGGCATTGAGCTGGACATTTTTTTCTTTTCACTTCCCATTCTTCAAAGAGGTCCGAGCTGGGGCATCTTTTGTAGCGCTCATTGATTTTTGGAGGCTGATATCGATTGGGCATTCTTGCACAATCACTCGTAGCACTTTCTTTAAAAATTGTGATCAAGTGATGGTGGTAGTTCTGCAGCCTGCTGCTGTAGGCCCCAGCATATTGTGCTGAGTTTTCTTCAGTGGCTGCAGTGGAGTACTGCTTCACATACCCATAAATGCATTCGTGAATTGGCAATACAGTTGGGAGCATAGTATCAGAACATTATAATGTTTTTTATGAGAGCTAAAGAGTGATATTTGAAAAGGAGGCCACCGAACAGAAACATTAATTTAGGTAAAGTTTGAAATCTATGAGGCCAAAAACATTTATGAGTTCAAGAAGTACTACTACAAGAGTACTGATCTTTGTACTTATAAATGCCTTTGTGACTTGTCCTGGTGTGTTTCAAAAATGGTGTTTTAGACTGTGTGTTGGCATTGGTAATTACCAATTTCCATGAGGTCTGTGACTTTGAAAGAAAACAAAAAAAGATGGTAGTGATCCATCATAAAGGCGTATGAAAATGAAAACAAAAATACTAATCTGACATAGAAGATGCACATCCCTGACAAGAAGCAAAATAAAATCTCTGAAAGCATACTTAATAGTGTGGAATTCACCAGTACTCCTTTTTCAGGACTGGTACCTTTTTTTCTGCATCAGATGTTTACTGAGACCAGGCAAGTGAAAAACACAAAGCAGAAGGATGGAGGAAGATAAAGATGAAAAAACATCACAAAGGGAAAAATCAGGAATCTGCAAAAGTGAGAGAAAGGGGAAGTAGTATATGATAGTGGATTAAGGAGGCCTGAGGTGGATTGAAGACCGCGCACCTGATGGACCACCCGGCCCTTCTTACCATTTCTCCTGTGATGTATTTTTAGTAGCTGCCTGAGAGGTAAAGGGGAGTTAACATCAATGAAAGATTTCAGTTTACAGTGTAACCTATTTAGCCACACATTAAGGACTCAGAATCGATATGCAAATGTAAAGGAATTTATTACAAATTTAGGGCCAAACTAACATATATAAATCTCAAAATCATGCTGTGAAGATTCAAAATCACCACGGCTATCCCAAATGAGTCAAATGAAATTAAGCCTTAGTAGCAAAAAGCATTCAAGAAATTCAGTTAAGGCAATACAGAATTTTAACCTGGCATCTTTTGGCGCGGTTTCCCCAGTCTTTTTGCCTCTGACCTCCTGTTTTTGACTGTGTGCTGCATTTCAATTTTTGCTTGTGTTAGGACTCATGGCACTTCACTACTGCTGACCAGTGCTAAAGTGCTAGTGCTCCATGTCTAAAATGTAATGGTAATTGGTTTCTACATGATTTACTAGCTAGACCCTAGTACTGTGCACTGTGTGTGACCAGAGCCTGTAAATGAAATAATACTAGTGGGCTTGCAGCACTGATTGTGCCACCCACATGAGTAGGCCTGCAAACATGCCTCAGGCCTGCCACTGCAGTGTCTGTGTGTGCTGTTTCACACTGCCTATCAAATGGGAGTGTACTGTTCCCCAAGTACAAAAAAGAGAAGAGAATTGTTACAGATGAAGAAAGAGGGAATTCTCCTTTTCGGACCTAGAGTCACCACACACCCAGCAAGCTAGGAGTCATGCTTCATCATATGGACTTGCTCCTTGTCGGGTCGGCGCTGCAATACCTGACAGGCACCCATAAAGGGGCTCTTTAGCAGAGATCTTTTGTTCCTGCCATATGGTGCTGTGGGTGTGAGGGCCCTAGAAGGAAGTGTAGATGTGAAAAAAAGTGAGAGTGGTGTTAAAAAAAGGTTGATAAATCCAGAACAGCTAATTTATTGATATGGTTCTTCACCTTGTTAAAAAGGAAATGGAATGGCTGCTCCCTGGCTTAATGGTCAAATAGAGCGACGCTTAACTTGTGTAATGTGGTCAACATGTTTCATGCCTTCCGGCCAATACTGGGCCATAGTATATCATCAGAACCTTAGTACAAAGCTATCTACACAATGGTGGTGGGTGGAAAAAGTCCTACCTACCGCTCCTCATGGGTGCGGGCACAGTGTCCCGCTGATCCTAGAAGTAACCTGAAAAGAAGGAGGGAGACATAAAGGGTAGTGTATACTTATAAGGTGATAGTATCCACTACACAGGTCATATCATCTAACAAGCCTCATGACAAGATTCTCAGTGGTTGCATGGGGCCATGGCATGCACCCCTCCTTCAAGGCCTAGGTTTGCGTTCAAGCGCACTCAAAACTTGAAGGACATCTTAATACATACCAGGCCTAAATCCAGGGTTCCGGGGGCCCAGAGAACCCTCTGGAACCATCCGCCAGTTATTGGTCACTACCCCTGTGGGATGTGCTCTGTGTGCAAGCAGACCAGTGCCGTCAGTGAGATTGCGTTGACTGATACTTTCCTTTGGAAACTCAAGCGGCACACTAACTGCAACACACCAAAGTGCATTTACATGATCACTTGTCCCTGCGACAAGAAATATGTAGGAATGACAATGAGACCAGTCAAGATACGCATCACCGAGCACAAGAGTAATGTGCCATGAATGAGAGCAACCACCAGAATGTATGCACACTGTAAAGAACTCAAACATCCAGCGGAATCTTTGAGATGGGTGGTACTTGAGGCACATCTGAGAATCACACAACATGCCTTTTTCAGAATGGAACAGAGGTGGTGCATCGTCTATCCTCCCACACGACCGGCCTCAATGATGATATACCATGGGCCGCCCTGACAGGGAGATAGGCATACATTCATTCCCCACCGTGCATATAACCCATTATTCAATATGAATAGCAATTCTACATTCATCCCCTGCCTTGCAAAAATACCCCCCAACTGTTAGGGGGACCACCCAGATCAGACACAGGGTACATATCCACCACCCTACTCAGGGTTCACACTGCTCTAACTCTACATTCGTGTCTGGATATGTTTGCCGGGATGCTGCAATACATGGTGTGACATATTGTCTACAATAGAAAAATAGGGGAACCTCTAGTCTTTTTCTGACTCTATGGAACAGCCTAAACACAAATATTTGTGAATTACAGTCCGTGCACTGCACCTGTGCATGGATGGACTGGTGACAGGATCCCACACAACCCCTCACAGACCTTACACCTTATCTGTGGTTCACTACGATCTGCACTAACTCTTTGTCAAGATGGTCTGTAGGCGCTAGATGGTGGTATAGGGCTGGCAGTATATATATGTTTTTTGAATGCGCAACTATGCCCCATCACTAATATGCAAGGGATCTGAGACACAACCCCCGATATGAGACTTTGGACATCAGGTGAAATTCACCTTTTAATACACTGGAACTACTTACCGCTTGTGATTACCAAGGCCTCTCTATCACGCACCACAACCTTTTCACTGTCCCCAGCATCAGGCCTTCTAGGAGCACTTCCTACACTGCAAGATGGCCGCCCCACTCGGGTAGGGGACTCTGTACAATCAGCCGAGGCCCTCCTAGCACCATGTGACGCGATGTGGGGGAATGCCGGCCCCACGCGCTCCCAGCCATGGGATATCTGCGGGACTACATACCACTGCCTGAGTAACCGCCCACGGATCATCCGGCTGCGCGGCTCACCTCGGGGTAGGTTTTCCGAGAGCGTCCACACTTGGACAGGTGAGTGCTGTTGTTTGCGGGAGGCTGCTCCAAGTCGGTCTTAGCTATTTAGCTACATTTAGCTACATTTGGGCCTACTTCAAAGACTAAAATGGGTATAAGTACTAGAACTGTGACACCATATATTCAGAACACTTCTGGGTTGCGGACATTCTGCCAGGAAGAAGCGCTGGTTTGCTGACAGGAGGGACTGCCACTCCGCTGTTTGCTTTGCAGTGTTGGCCAGTTGTTTGCTGCTTCTGTCCTGGGAGTGAAAGGAGTGGACTTTACTTTCTACATCCTGCTTCCAAGGTTCTACAAGGAATTGAGTTGAGCTTCCCTATGGTGAAGAAGTCTCATGGCCATCAACAACTTCACTTGCAGTCACTTGGACTCTGCGGCTGTAAGTCCTACTCTGTCAAGTGGTGCTAAATCCAGTTCCTGGGCCCTTGGAAGTGAGTTCTGATGATTCAAAGAAGAAAATCCATGCGAGAACTCCAAGCATTGTTCAGAATCAACGCAGCACCAAAACTCGACATATCGCCTCTGCCTGCAGCGGAGCGTGGTCCCTGCTTGACGCAATGACCGCAGCTTACAATGTAGTACCCAATTTTTCATTGCAGCACCGCCAAAGAACTGCTGCTGCATAAGTCTCAGACACAGCATCACCGAAATCCATGACGCATCGCGCAGGCTCCTACAACGCCTGCTTCAATGCTGTGAAATCCACATAGTGTGAATTGACTTTCGATGCCTCGTCCTTGGGCGCTGAGGTCTTCATTGTCAAATACTGCAGTAAGAAACCATGATATAGTGCCCGCAAACAACGCATCACCTCCACTGCCCAACAGTAAGGAACCAATACATCACCTGCTTTTTCAATGCTTCACCTCCCCTGCGTCTTCCATCGTCATTGATTTTTGACTCATATAATGTACGTAGTCCTGATCAAGCACAACCATTGATTTTTAAGAATGACAGCTTTATTTAATCTTTGAAAATTCATATCTTGACTTGTGTATGTTCGACTTTGTAATTTTGGTCTTGTTTTATTCAGATAAATATTGGCTATTTTTCTAAACTGGTGGGGAGTTCTTTTGTACAAATACGCTAGACATTGCCTCTGGAATAAACCTGACTGCTCTGTGTCAAGCTACCAAGGGGGGAGAGAAGGGGTTATCTTAGGTATGTACCTCACTTACCCTGACTAGAGTGAGGGTCCCTAATTGTAAGGATGCATACCACTGCCAACTAGAGACCATATTTCAAACACAGAGGATAAGAAATAGAATTCGAAGAGGATCGGTGTACAGGTTTCGATCCTCTTGTCTATACAGGAATAAATGTGTAGTCACCTAAAGTACTTCTAAGCCAAAATTTAAGGCTAGAAAAATCTAGTTAAATGCAGGGAAACAGGAAGGTGTCAGCACAGTGGAGATTTCGGTAAAGGTTTTCCAAATGAGGCAAAGTATAGCATAAAGCCACACATATGAGCAGACAGGACTAAACCTCTCTAAGACGAAAGGGCATCTGCTCTAAAGACTAAAGCGTGAACACCAATTAAACCCACAGAGCATTCAAGAATTCCATGCCAGTACATGAAGGCTAGGGCTTCTTCCATCCACCTGGCCTTCATGGACTTATCCAGTGCTTTTGACACTTTTTGCAGAAATAAACTCTGGCAGATGATGGAGGGCATGGGTTTTGAAGAACCCTTGGTTACCCTGCTCCGTAGATTACATGCGGCCACAACTGTGGCCATAAGATTTGGGCCAGGGGGGGGGAAACAAAATCCATCCCCTCAACCGAGGGTGTGCGACAAGGCTGCATTTTAGCACCTTTTTTGTTTTTAGTATACACTAATGGCCTGGAAAAGTTTTTGTTGGAACATTGCATGGATTTCCCAAAAGTAAACGGCAAGAAGATACCTATGCTATCTTATGCCGACGATACGGTACTAATGACTCTTACAGCTAACAGTATGCAGACCTGTTTGGATGCATTTAACAACTTTGCAAAATCTTTTGCAATGGTCTGTGGTCCCAAAGGGACAAAAACCCGTAAGTTCATGGTAATGAATTCCACCATTGATAAAATCGAAAATTTCGATTACCTGGGAAATTTATTTATTAACAAACTGAGCTGTGTTCATTTGATGAAGGTGCGTGTACAAAGCACTAGCCGATCAATTGAGGGTCTATTTCGTTTTTGTAGCAAATTAGGACAAAAACCAGTCCCACAGTTAAAAACTTTGTATAGAGCAAAGTGCTTATCAGTGGCAACCTATGGGGCAGGGGTATGGGGGACAGAAAACCCAGCTATGATCCAGGTCATGGAAAATAAATTCTTAAAACGCTTGTTAGCAGTCCCACTAGGTTCATCTAACAGTTTTTGCCATACTGAGATGGGATTGGAATATGTGTCTGACATCATCCGCGTTTCCCCTCTAATATTATGGGGTAAAGTATGGTTATCAGAAGATCTACAGCTCTCAAAAGATATCCTACGGGATTGTAAAAATCTTGAACATGCAATGCAGATTCCATGGCTTTCATATGTTAGTGATACTCTGCATAAAATTGGTCTGGGCCATTTGTATGATAATCCCGAAAATATGCAGGGGGATATAAAAAATTTAATTAAATCAAGTTACCGTAATAGCTTAAATATGTCACATTTAGACCAGCCTACAGATTGCTTGGGTAAATCGAAAGTCCAATTTTATTTAACGTTCACTACCCATGTGCAATGGCGTTTTTATTTGACAAGATTTAGATTAAATACACTCCATTTTCTTTTTGCCTTCCCAAAACAAGGGGGTTGGTGTGAGAGGCTACCCCCTTGCCCTTGTGATGACAAAACTAGTCAAAATACCATTCATCTTGTTCTTTTTTGTCCTCTTTATAAGGAACCAAGAATTAGGTTTATTAAGCCTATTCTAAAAAAACGGCGACCATGTAATTATAGAGGGTTATGATTATTTATTGTCATTATCCTCACCTGGAGTATGTTCTGCCTTGCTAAGTTTCATACGATTGTCATTGCAACTTAGGAAACGGTACTGCTAGTTTGTCTGGTTAATACCTTTCTTTCTCTGCCATTTGCATAAAATGAATTACAACTTTATCCCTTGGTATAGGGTGTGATTAATTGAAAAATGATTTATAAGATTTGTATAAACTTCATTTTGGAAATTTTTATTTTTAGATTTTAAAATGTGTAAACTGTAATACGAATCATTCTGATTTATTGATGTTAATATGTTCGTGTTTTTCTTTTTTAAACTAAGGTCTGTATACTTTTGTGATTCTATCATTTTGAATCGAATAAAGTTTATGAATCGAATCGAATTCCATGCCATCAACTACAGTAGATTCCACCTTCTCACAGTAGAAATTGGCATTTTTACTCAGTTTTTCCATCCTAAAGTTCGAACATCACGATGACCTTGGATGTCTGCCTCCTCCTGAATACGGCATGAACAGGAGTCTTTTCTTAGTTTCAAGCGGCCACATGCATCATTGTAGGATTTTGCGATTCCTAAATTGCGAAAATTAAGGAATCGCAATTTAGGAATTGCAAAATCCTATGCATCAAGAAATCTCAAAAGTTTTTGCGATTTCTTAATTTTCTGTATTTGCGATTCCTTAATTGCAAATCGCAATTAAGGAATGGCATTACATTGATTCCTATGGGCCTAGAGGCCCATAGGAATAAATGGAAAGGCATTAACTTTTTGCAATTTTTATTTTGCGAATCGCAATTTGTTGATGCATTTCAAGGGTGCTGAGGGGGGTCCAAAGGACCCCCCCCCGTACCCTTGAAATGTTTTTTTAAGTGCAAGTTTCACACACACATGTCCAAAGGACATGTGTGTGTGTAACATGACACTTTCAAAAATGCTTTTTTGAGCATTTGTGAAAGAAAATGCTTTTTTGAGCATTTTTGAAAGATTTCGCAAATTAACATGAGGGTCAACCTCGTGTTAATTTGCTCCTCCTATTTGCGAGTTCGAAATGTTTTAAACATTCATGCATTGCATTTAAGGAATCGCAAAAATGCGATTCCTTAAATGCAATCGCATTTTTAGAAATCACAAAAAATTGCGATTTTTGAAAAATTGTTTAATGCATCCCAAAAAGTGATTTTGGAATCGCAAACGGCCGAATTTTCCGATTCTCACTGTTTGCGACTCTAAAATCGCTTGATGCATGTGGGCAATAGTGCCTCTCGTTCCCGCCTAAAAATCTACTCATGGACCTCAGTAACCCTAACACACAATATACCTTTCACTGACTAAGAGATCATGTGAACACACCTGAAAAAGAGAGAACACTGCAGCACAAGCAAAACATTCATGTTGAAGGTGGCACAGCGGTCAGGGGCTATGTAATATGCAGGTGATGCCGATGCAGCACGACATGCATATTACAAGTTTCAGGACCACCAGCGGTTTCATGAAGGTCTTTCCTCCATGAAAAGGCTGGCGGTGCTAAAACAAAGGGGGTTTATGTGTCTATAAAAGTGCTGGAATACAAGTACACTGTGTTAGAGTAAGCAGCTTTCTTCTGTTCCTTTTTCTACAGCCTTGAGCACTTTCTGAAGAAGCTGGCACAGCAGCTACATCTCAAGAAGTGCTAGGCTTATTTAACAACAATTCAAATTACGAAGGAGATATGGCACCCC
Source organism: Lissotriton helveticus (assembly GCF_964261635.1). Classification (NCBI taxonomy): domain Eukaryota; kingdom Metazoa; phylum Chordata; class Amphibia; order Caudata; family Salamandridae; genus Lissotriton; species Lissotriton helveticus. Next base: position 731,427,017 of record NC_136059.1, on the reverse strand, counting down.
TATGCCTCAGGAAAGCAAGCCACTAGAGTGCAATGTAAAATGTTTCTAAGAAAGAGTTGAGCACGTTATAGATTATGAAAGTGAGAACAAACAAAAGTGTTAAAGTTACATATACAACAATTGTCCTTAAGAAAAGGCTCTCCCCTTCGTCTGTTGCGATAGCATTTTCATATTCACACAAACAATAGAAAAGTTCAGTCAGTCCAGCCAATACATGTTTGCATAATAAGTCTTCCACGGAGGTTAATTTTATAGACCCGATTGAAATGTAAGCTATTTATTCACTGCAATCTGTTTTGTCCTTTAATAATTTAAAAGATGAACCCTCCATCTCACTCTTCATGATAGTGAAATCTGAACTTCTCTTTCAATCATAGAGCGAACGGATGTCACCATTCTCCTTAATGCTCTAGCTCATGGCTAACCCAGGCTTTCTGCACCAAGGTGACCTCCTGTGTCAGTCACTAGTGAGATCCTTTGCGGAGAAAGGCAATGTGCACAGAATGCGTCTGCTGTGGGATGACACATTTTCAGGAACAAGGGTAGGAGCATGCCACCGTGCCTGCATAATACCTGAGTCCATGCCTCTGCCACAAAGGCCAAAACACTCGCAATACAGATTTTCTTTTGCATTGAAGTCATTATCCTACTCTTGTTTTAAATACAATTTCATATGAGGAGTTGTCAAAATACACTTATCTGTGGTAACTGTACATGTCCATATTTCATCTCCACCATCAACAATAATATACAAGTTCCAGCCTCTAAATATGCATTTATACACTGCCCCAAAAGATTTAATTTCCTAAAGCTTACGCTTTTAGTACCTCAAGTGTAGGGTAAGAGCTGTGCTTACTTTCAGTGAGCTATTATTATCTCCTGTTCAAATAAATGAACTTGACAAGAAAATGTGGATGGTAATGATAATAGCTCGTCTGTGATACCTTCAACAATTACTGGTTGTCACCGAAGCAGCATTAAATGCAGCACCATGTTCACAGTAGTTGCTTGATTGAAAAAGTTACAGATATTTTCTTTAAACATTATTTCAGATCAGTTTCCAGTTTCATTTATGGGCTAAATTATAAATTGCATGGTACTGAGGTGACAGTACAACATATGCGATTTTACGTTTAATGTGCATTAATTCCACACTAGTACAGGGCAATTACAATTAAAATTCCATGGTAAGGGAATTACTCTGTGAGACCGACTGTTCTACACCAAGTGGCATATTTACCAGCCCCTATCGCCACTGGAGCATCATTTTCTTTGATGCTCCAATGGCGTAGCCCCATTTACCATATTCACACTGTGGTGCCAAACCACTTGACGAGGCTAAACAACACCTTGTAAATATGCCCCTCTACTGCTAAGGGGCGCACAATGGGTGTTTCTGTGGGTGATCTACCACAACACCCATTGCTTTTTGATGCTGCCCCAGATTTACAAGGCTGAGGGAGCGCAAAAAATTAACATCATGGAATACCAAGCGTTAGAATGGCGATACGAGGAGAAATTATTAATTTCTCCTCATTTTTTTTATCTTTCCATGTGTGCTGCCGTCCTGCATATAAACAATCATCCCTGCAGCATAGGCACCCTTGCAACATGGCAGCAGGGTGCCTGCGCTGGCGCTAGGCAGCATTGTTTGTGCCAGCGCTTGAGGAAAACAGGTGCGCACCATATTCTTGTGAATATGGCGCATTCCTGTGCTTTAAAAATGTTGAAGCGCGGTGATGCCAAATTTGGCGCAGCTCTGCGCTTCAACTTTTTTTTGTAAATATGCCCCCAAATTTGCAATTCCATGGGATATGAAAATATATGTTTGCCCTGAGCATCTCAAAAATAGGTGCTGGGTATCTCTCGGTGTGGTGGGGATTGGGGAGGTGGGTGAGGGAGTAGGGGACGGATGGAAAGAGTATTTTTGAAATAGGGAGCGTTTTATGTAGCTAGTGTGAGCATTTTTATTATTCCACCCTCTAGGAACGGGGAGTGAGGCCTGGTTGCTGATGCAGCTAAAACCTCAAACGATTTGTTTGGCCAGAATTCAGGCATGGCCCATGCAGGTAAACCAGTGGGGCAGGGGGAGGTGTGGCGGGTGATTCGACATACGACGGCTATGGAAACGTAAATGAGAAAAAAATAAAAAACATTTTTTCTTTTTTTAAATGTAAGTTTCCCTTGCCGTCGTATGTCGCATTCCCCTACCCTGCCCCTCTGCTCCACCACTCTTACCTCCACAGGCCACACCTGGCTCAATTGCCGGCCGAAGAATTTGCGTATTGTTCATCAACACCAGGAAATTCAAGATGTGGAAATAGCTACACACTCAAAATCAGACAGAGTGGAATTCCAAGCTGTAATTTCACTCGTCTGAATCAGAACCAGTGCCTATATTTCATCACTATAGACCCCTCAATACAGAGGTTTACCTATTTTTGGATGTTTTTATGGTTAGATATATTGTCGATTGTGGAAGTCGGTCTTCACTGGAACAAGTAGGTCAGAATCTAACATCGTCTTTGGCAAATGACCAAAGAAATGATTTGCTCAAACCATTCTATTGTATGTACAGCATTTAATATTGGATCTGCTCATACTGCAAAGAAAATGGTACTGGAGGAGGTCTCTGCTAATTTTAGCTGTACACTGTCAAATATCTGAAATAAAATAACGTGATTAAAGATTTCAGTAATGCAAATTGTGTTGGTTTGTGAAGATTGAATCCACAGGCTATGTAAATAAGTATAATTTAGTTTAATTTTACTTTAATGTATTTCATGTGCTTTTGATGAGAACTTGTAAATTCTGGAATAATCCTGGGCATTCTTGCCAGACACATGGAACAACAATATGCAAATCTTTATTGTGTCACATTGTTAGATTGTGTTGTTTTTTAAGAAAGGATGACATGAATGTAAACAGTGTCCAATGGCCCCGGACGTCGCCTTCCTCACGGAAACCTGGATGAACGCCTCCTCAGCGCCCGACATCGCCATCGCCATCCCGGACGGCTACAAGATCATCCGGAGGGACCGCGTCAACCAGACAGGAGGAGGCATCGCCATCATCCACAGGAACACCATCCGCATCACGACCAACACCGACGACACCCTCGCGCCCAGTGAACACCTGCACTTCCAGATCCACATCAACCCCAAGACCACCCTCAGAGGCACCCTCATCTACAGACCCCCGGGACCACGCACACAATTCAGCGAAGACATCGCCGACTTCATCAGCCCGCACGCCCTCCTCTCCGCCGACTACATCCTCCTCGGGGACCTCAACTTCCACCTGGAGAACAACAACGACCACAACACCACCACCCTGCTGGACAACCTCGCAAACCTCGGACTCAAGCAGCTGGTGACCACCCCACCCACTATGCCGGACACACACTCGACCCCGTGTTCTCATCCAGCAAGGACATCACCTTCAGCCACGCCACCGGACTCCACTGGACGGACCACAGCTGCGTCCACTTCAGCTTCAGAAGGACCACGATCCACCACCACCAGAAACAGGTTGCACGCAGAAGCTGGAACAAGATCACAGCCGACCAGCTCGCGACTTCACTGAGCAAGAACCCTTCCACCGGCGCAACGAACGCCAGCCAGGCGGCCACCAACCTCGCAAAGTGGATCAGCAACTGCGCAGACGACCTCGCCCCTCTGAAGACCCCGCCTAGCAAACCCGGCAGCAAGAAAGCCCCATGGTTCACCGACAAACTCAAGAGCTCCAAGAGGAACTGCCGAGCCCTCGAGAAAGCCTGGCGCAGAGACCCAACACCGGACAACATGACTGCCCTCAAGCTCGCCACCCGAAAACACCACCAACTGATTCACGCCACCAAGAAAACTGCATTCAAGGAACGACTGGACAACAACGCACACAACAGCAAGGAACTCTTCAACATCGTCAAAGAGCTCTCCAACCCCAACGCCGGAAACAACGACATCACCCCTTCACAAGACCTCTGCAACTCCCTCGCCTCCTACTTCTACAACAAGATCGCGGACATACACAACAGCTTCAACCGTCGCACGCCACGACCGAACCACCGCCCCCCACCACCATCCTCCGCGCCTGGACCCCGATCAGCACCGAAGACACCGTCCGCACGATGAACTCCATCCACTCCGGATCTCCGACCGACCCCTGCCCTCACCACGTCTTCAACAAGGCCGCCGCTGTCATCGCACCCCACCTGCGGGACATCATCAACACCTCCTTCGACACCGCTACCTTCCCAGAGAGCTGGAAGCACGCCGAACTCAGCGCTCTACTTAAGAAGCCATCAGCCGACCCCACCGACCTCAAGAACTACCGCCCCATCTCGCTGCTCCTGTTTCCTGCAAAAGTCATCGAGAAGACCGTCAACAAGCAGCTGGCCGCCTTCCTCGAGACGAACGGATCCCTCGACCTCTCGCAGTCTGGATTCCGGGCCAACCACAGCACCGAGACTGCCCTGATCGCAGCCACCGATGACATCTGTTATAAAAACACGGGTCAACCCAAGAAGTCACTGGGACCTGGGCAGTATAGCAGTACAAACAAAATGGTCCCAGTTTCAAGAGAACAAATAGAAACACTCAACAACCAATAGAAATAGATGTACTCTTAATTATAACAACATTGTTTTTTAATCACAATGTGTCTCATAGCACAGTAATTCATTCAATAAACAAACAATACATCACTTTTCAAAAAGCCCCTATGAGAGTGAAGAAGGGAAGGGTAGTGTTGGGATGGTGAAAGAATAAGATCTTCAAGGGAGGTCAGCAAAACCACAATATACAATCAGTTATATGCAGAATTAAATCATCTTCTGTTTAGGAAAAATCATGCCTCAATGAAAAACAATACTAATAAGTCTACTAATGAGCAAGCCTTTCCTACAAGCAGATCTATTGCCCCACCCCACAACGCCCCCGTCCTGATGAAGACCCTCTAGCAAGGTTTATCCACGCCTGCACTCCAACTGGGTCGAAACGTCGACATTACCTTCTACATTCAGCCTCGATTATCAGTTATTAATATTGTTTTTCATTGAGGCATGATTTTTCCTAAACAGAAGATGATTTAATTCTGCATATAACTGATTGTATATTGTGGTTTTGCTGACCTCCCTTGAAGATCTTATTCTTTCACCATCCCAACACTACCCTTCCCTTCTTCACTCTCATAGGGGCTTTTTGAAAAGTGATGTATTGTTTGTTTATTGAATGCATTACTGTGCTATGAGACACATTGTGATTAAAAAACAATGTTGTTATAATTAAGAGTACATCTATTTCTATTGGTTGTTGAGTGTTTCTATTTGTTCTCTTGAAACTGGGACCATTTTGTTTGTACCGATGACATCTGAGCACTGCTCGACAACGGAGAAACAGCGGCCCTCATCCTCCTATAGCTCTCCGCGGCCTTCGACACTGTCTGCCACCGCACCCTAGTGCAGCGCCTCAGCAACGTCGGAATCCAGGAGAAGGCACTGGAGTGGATCATCTCCTTCCTCGCTGGAAGGACACAGAGAGTCTGCCTCCCCCGTTCAGATCAGAAGCCACGGAAGTCATCTGCGGCGTTCCTCAAGGCTCCTCGCTCAGCCCAACCCTCTTCAACGTCTACATGAGCCCCCTCGCAGCCATCACTCGCCAACACAACCTCAACATCATCTCCTACGCTGACGACACCCAGCTGATCCTCTCCCTCACCAACGACCCCACCACCGCCAGACCCAACCTACATGAAGGGATGACAGACGTTGCCAAGTGGATGATGAACAGTCGCCTGAAACTGAACTCGGACAAGACGGAAGTCCTCATCCTTGGATCTTCACCCTCCGCCTGGGACGACTCCTGGTGGCCCCCCGCCCTGGGCAGCGGAACCAAACCAACAGACCACGCACGCAACCTGGGCTTCATCCTGGACTCCTCCCTCTCCATGACCAGACAAATCAACGCCGTCTCCTCGTCATGCTTCAACATCCTGCGCATGCTACGTAAGATCTTCCGGTGGATCCCCACCGAGACCAGGAAGACGGTCACCCAGGCCCTCATCACCAGCCGTCTGGACTACGGCAGATCCCTCTATGCCGGTACCACCGCCAAACTCCAGAAGAGACTCCAGCGGATCCAGAACGCCTCAGCACGACTCATCCTGGACATCCCCCGTCGCAGCCACATCTCCGGACACCTGAGAGACCTGCACTGGCTCCCGGTCAACAAGAGAATCACCTTCCGTCTCCTCACCCACGCACACAAAGCCCTACACAACCAAGGCCCAGGATACCTCAACAGCCGCCTCAACTTCTACGCTCCCACACGCCAGCTTCGATCGACCGGCCACGCCCTCGCCGCCGTCCCCCGCTTCCGAAGAGCCACCAGAGGGGGAAGGTCCTTCTCCTACCTGGCCGCCAAGACTTGGAACTCCCTCCCGACCCACCTCCGCCTGACCCAGGACCACCTCGCCTTCAGGAAGCAGCTCAAGACCTGGCTGTTCGAGCAGTAGCGGACCCCCCCCCATCCCCTAGCGCCTTGAGACCCTCCGGGTGAGTAGTGCGCTATATAAATGCAGTGATTGATTGATTGATTGATTGATTATTGTAATCATAGGTGGCCAATATTACTAAAATAAAGACCCTTCATTAGCTTGGTTGTAGAAAGTCTGGCTTTCGATCGAACACTGGGATGACTTCAAAGGACAGTTTTATTATTTTTTCACACAATGCATCGCAGCAACCAAATGTGCAGTGCTGCATTACTTCAAGGAGGAAACCACGGTGCAGAATCATATCTACTAAGATTATCCTGATTCTGCAGTTATTCGATGCACTGGCACTCAAAATAGGATGCCCTCTCCGTTGTCATGTGCAGGATATGAACTGGAAGCATACTCACCTGTAAAGGTTTTTATACCTAGAGAGTCTCACAAGAAACTCAAGCATTCGATGTATGCAGTGCCCTTCTTGACTCATGCAGTGCTTTTTTTATTTTTTGTGAAATGAACACATTTCCCTTGTTGACACCTACTTCAAGAAGTCGTTTTTTGTGTAAAGTCTGATCTAACTATTTTAGTGGATCGCCCTTTGCCTAAAAACCTATGGGTGTTTGCGACGATTTGCCTAAGTAACACCCCAGTAATGCCTCTTCGACAGAAACCAATGCAAAGCAACACAAAGCAGTGCAAATCAATTTTTGTACTCAGAAAAGGACGCCTGTCCAGTGCAAAGTATCTTTTGTGCTGGAAAGTAAATACCAAAGCAACACTTTGCATCGCTTACCATTACTTTTTGCATCACTTTGAGACAGCAAAACGCCATGGTAAACCTAGCCACCAATGGTTTAGTTTTGTCACACAGCTGTCCACCAGGTGTATCTCTGAAGCTGATCAAATTCCCCTATCCAGTTTCCAAAGTAACTTAATTCAGGGTGATAATGGTACCACACTTTTAAAGGGTTCTGGATAGTACCCAGATCTCATTTCTATGAAGAAATACTTTACCTTTCTGTTTATGAGATGCATTAGAAACTAGGGATCTATTCTAAATTAAGTCAACTTTTTAGCTCAGATTTGTATTCCAAAGCTCCGAACCAGAGTTCTCATGAAGGGGAATAAGAGAATGCCAGTGCTTTCTTCTTTATCCTTACATTGAATAAAGAGAACATCGAGCTTTATTGTTTAGGGAGCAAGGTCTATAATTAACTCTCGTGAACAAGTCAACTAATTGAATATTTTGCAGCTCAAATTGGGGTTGTAAGTGTAATTCAGTGCTACGCCTTGAAACGTATGGGTCTGCCTATAACACGGGCGTTTTGATGACATTATTTCATAAACAGGAGGTGCTACTCGATATCAGTATGTAAATACTATAGATAAATACTATCCAAAAATATATGCGTGCCCATTTTAATATCGCAGCTAATCAATCTGGTCTTTAGAGATTGTCTGTGATAGTTGAGTTTTAAGGGAATGAGGTAAGTCTGAACAATTTTGCAGTAGTGCTCTGTCCCAACAAGTATGAAGCAGGAATCGCGAACAGTGCTTAAATTAGCAGGAAAGAAGTAGTGAAGCATGGTTTTGGAAAGAACTTTAGTGGTTTTGTATTATTGAAATAGCAACTAACAATTTATTTTCTTGCTAAATAGAGGAAGGGTTTAAAATAAATTAGGGCAAGATGGTGGCTGCATTAGCACATTAACATGATTGAACTACAATTTTGAAAACTATTATTATGTCTATTAACTAAAGACCATTATAATGTTGGATTCTGTTATATGGGAGTACCACTGTGCATTATAACAGTTGATTAGATTCTGATCAACATTTAAAATATTTTGGGTAAGTGCCCTAGATAGTCTATGCTCTGTAAACTGAAGAAAACATTTGTAAATATTTAGGAGTTTATTTCTTACTAATATAATCCAAATTGGAATATAATGTTAGCTATATGCAACATCAGTTTGAGAAGATATGAAATGTAAACCCTTCGTTCAGGGAGAAGATGTTGAGCCATTATTGAGTCTTGTGGCTTAGCTTTGATTTATATTTTCTAATGAAGCAACATTTAGGTAAAATGTGATTGTCAAAAAGAATGATAATAATCACATTGGTTATGTAATATTTGCAGCTGTGACAAAGGAAAATATTATCCCGATAAATGTGTCAACTGATTCCTCTTTTTTTTCATCGTTTTATTGAACAAGCGCAGGATAAAATACATACATTCATGATGATTCATGTAAATCAATACAATAAACAACTCAGTGATACATTCTCAGGTATATTGGCGCAGACCAGAGTACATGAAGCATTTGAGGGGTGGTCTTTAACAAAAGCTCATATTCACATCACAGATTTCAATTATACACCAAATGGGTCAGTTTTACATATTTTCAAATATTTGAGACACATACTACACGGCGTCTTTTAGCCCCCTGTACCTGCGCCATTGTGACCAAACCTTTCCCCATTTCTTGGTACAACCGTACTTTAATATACAGTTTCTTCTGCTCGCATACACCGATCCAAATCTTTTTCCCATTCAGTCACTGATGGTGGCTGGGGGGCTACCCAGCATGTGGTGATGTTTTGATTTGCAATTTCAGCCTCCAATGCCAAACACATTTTGATTTATCTCGATCCTTCGGACTCACCCTTAATCGGCAGGAGAAGTCCCTTGGCATTCATTGGGATTCCAAATTGGATACTTTTGCCATAATTGTTGTGAACCCTTGCCAGAATTGTACAATCTTGGGACACTCCCATAGGATATGGAAAAAGGAGTCCTCCTGCTGGCAACCACAATGCAGAGCGATGATGGTGTCCTCCCCCATTTGAACAACATCGTGCAAGTGTAATATGTATGGTGTAGTTCCTTAAGCTGTACTAATCTGAATCTTGTGCGGATTGCTATCTCTCTAAGGCCTTGAAGTGCCTCTGACCATTCTTCATCATCTATATTTCCTAAGTCATCAATCCAGGCAGCCCTGAGGGTCACTAGAGAATCTGGCATGTTGTTCATAAGTTTCCTGTGATCCAGCGGGTTACGAGAAACAGGTACTCTAACACCACATACTCACCTGGGCCCATAAATTCATTCACAACACACTAGCAATACCCACTTGGGTCATGATTTTGTAATTCTCTTTGATTAGTTATCTCTATTCCCTAACTAATCTTTCACTGATCAAAAAGTTCTTTCCTCTGGTCGATGGACCATTAGTTGAACTAGTTGATGGTGAAACGACATATATTTCAATACACTTAAACATTGGAAATGATCACAGAGTCGGGATGACTTTTAAATTTTGATCTCAAATTAATTCATGTGAACCAATTACACAGTACACAACAAACTCCGTCTCTCTCAGGAAGGAAAATTTAAAAAAATCAAAAAATCAACATGCATTCATTTATACTTTGCAATGACACTGCATGAAAAGGAGAGGATAGAGAGAAAATCACATAAGCGAATAAACAGATATATTTATAATTTCCAAAAATGGTCTGAAAACCAACTCCCAGTCCTAGGAATTGGTAAGAGTCCAGAGGAAAGATATGGTGAAGAAAGGCTTCAGGACAGCAATTCGGACAGGACAGATGACCTCTCTATCACTGACGCTTGCGTATCACCCCTCTCTGACACTCTCTTCCTCCTCGAGATTCTTCAGCGATCTTCTTCTAAATAAATTTGCTTTAGATAATTGGTTCAGCAATTCGATTCTTCTTCAGCATTTCTCGTCACTCCGACAGCATCCCGGTCTCTTAGCTAGCTAACTAACTAATGTTACCTCAATTATACCTTTCCATATGCTAGTAGCACCAATTAATGTTTCAAACTTATGAAAATACTAACTTTGATTGGACGTGCAAGGGGAGGTATTCATCACAGCATGCTTACATATTACTCTTTTCAGTTAGCCCTTTGTTAATAAACCCATTCCCTTAGTTCTTTATTCAAACTTTATTTCCCACCCGCATTCACAATATAATTGTCACAAATTATGAAACATTCTGCAGGTTCCCATGCATTTCATTGGACTGTTGTTCCGGTTCTCAGTAAGGTATCCACTGGAAGCCTTGGACGAAGTTCAAGTTGACATAGCGTCTCCCAGCCAACTTGCACTACCGCATGTGTGGTAGAACGAGAGGGAATAGACTGTGGCTCACAATTTTGGGCCCATAACAAGCACTATTGATAGAGTCAAATAGACAAATGGTAAAATAAAAAATAAATGGTTTCACTGTTTACCACCTATCTCTACTCTAATCCCATTTACTTATTTTTACTCTTCCCTCATTAGCATTAGTAGACTAGCTGGGTTTAGTTTTTCAGCAAGCATGTGAGTTTCAAGTGGCCATTTTGTTAGCTGCTGCGCAAGTGCAGAAAGTTCCCTCCAAGCGAAAGATACGTCATACAACCTAGATGCAGTAGACGCATGTGTACTTGAAGAATTTCAGTTAGCGCCCATTTTAGAATTACACTAGAGTTACTGGTTAATAAGACACGTAGGCAAGCTTTGTTCTTACTTATAAATGTCATGTAATGCATGTTATTTTCCACAATACGAGTTTAGTACAGGGTTAGAGGTTACACGAGAATATCGCTTACAAGCAAGTCTCTTATTCACGAGTCCTTGCTTCATCATCGGCAAATTGTGGACGTCAACTTTTCGGGGATTGGGTCTGCCAGAAGTCTATCTTCTAAGGGGGAATGATTCGGGAGGCTCGTGCCCCACTGTATGTGGCTTTGCAGGGCGTGTGTGAGCCTCAGGTACTGAAATCTTTCAGTCTGGGATAGACTATATCCTTTTTATAGTCCTTCGAAAGACATAGGAGTATTGTTTCTCCACATGCCTATAGTCTGCCATCTTTCAAAACCTCTCAATGTCATTACTTCCTTCAGCTGGTCCCCCACCCACAGGGGCGTTATGCTTGTTAATTTGTCTCGCCATCCCAGAATTGTGTGTGCCTCTCTCCAGCATGCCACCACAGTTGCAGTGTGGCTGGCCCATTCAGAGCATGTCTTTTTGGCATAGAGGAGCGATTCACCATTACATCTCTGTCCACTCTATAGGCTGGTTCACTCGCTTCTTTATATACCCAATAATTTATATAATGTTGCTTAATGTCCAGGATGTCGATGCTGCCATCATAGACTCATTGTGCAGTTTGCACACAGCTATCCTTGGTGAACCACCATGTCACTGCAATGTCCGGACGCCTTGTGCCAGCAGTTTAAAGATTGTAGGGGGGGATTGGGTATGAGGCATTCTGTATAATGTAAAGGAGGCAAGATAGGGCCATCATCTCATACAGTGCCACTCTGCTCATTAGAGACAATGGTAGGGCGTGCCAATGCTGTAAGTCTGCGCGGAATCTGTCTAGTTTGGGAATAAGATTTCTCATCAGAAACAGCTGTTATCCTGTGTAACGTGAACTCCCAGATATTGGAAACCATCTGTCATGACAGGGGCCGCACATTTCATAGGCAAACGCAGAGGGCCTGATATATGGAAGATCACCGACTTTGCCCAGTTTATGGAGAAATCAGAGGAACTGCTGAACGGTTCAATAATATGCAATACTCGTGCTATGGAGTATTATGGTCTTGAAAGATATAGAATTATATTGTCAGCATATAAATATATCTGCTACTCCCAGCCTCTCAGTGTTACTATGCCCCAGATCATCGAGTCCATTCTGACCCAATGAACCAATGGTTCCAAGTTTAGGGCAAACAGCAGCGGTGACAGAGGGTAGCCCTGCCTCGTGCCCCTTCGCACCAGAAATGATCTGGACAGCACTCCGTTGACTTGAACTCGGGCCGACGCGCCCAGATATAGCAGTCTCACCCAACTGCAAAAGGTGGGACCAAAGCCCATTTTAGTGAGTACTGTAAACAAGTATGGCCATTCTATACTATTAAAGGTCATTGTGGCGTCTAGCACCATTAGTGCTGTCTGTGGCGAGGTGGGGTCTTTAGTCAAGTGAAGCACTCCATATAGCCTACGTAGGTTGTGCTGAGTGCTTCTATGGGGCATGAATCCAGATTAATCCACATGGCCAATGATAGTTATAATGTGCCTTAATCGCTTGGCCAGAACCTTATAAAAGACCTTCACCTCAACATTAAGCAATGAAATTGACCGTTTGAGTTCCATTGGTCTGGAGGCTTACCCGCCTTTTGTATAGTGCAATGGTGGCAGCTCGCTGGTATACGGGCAATTGTCTACCTTCTTGTGCCTCTACTAGCATGTGGTGTAGTGGTGTTAGTATTTTGGAAGCACCCTTTGAGCCCATAACATAATTCTTACACCATTCCAATATGGCGGCGCCAGTCGGAGAGATGCGCAGAACTTCGATCCCCAGCACTCTCCAGGAACCATTTCGCTGATACTAAACACCGGCAAATCAACCCGCAGTTCATCTTGAGGTTACGAGAACGAGCCGTCGGATTTACTTTCCTGATCAGAGCTCATTAACGAGAGGTAAGCTTTTAGACATATAGATAGTAAAACCCAAACGCGTTCATAAACAGAGATCGCATGATAAAATACTCCGCTTTTTCATTTTCCTGCCCCGCAGACTGCCGTACAACGCCAGCAGATTTCAAACCCTTCACGATGCTTGACCTCAAAAAACAAGTAAGCGCTGCCCCCTTACATTAATTATGCCGACAGATAAGCTCAAACCTACACCCTGGTATCCATTCCGATTCTAATTTTAAACATTGCTCCCTGTAGGGCCCAGGCATTACATTACTGAATGGTTCCATGTGGAGATATACATCATCTAAGTCTGCATTATAACTGCTGTGCAATTGTTAATATAATGACGAATGACATGAAGTTGATTGGCATACTTTGCTTCTTTATCAGAATGTCCAGCGTCGAGTTCTTCAACAAGTTCCCTAATTGGAGGTAAAAGGCAGATCAAAATAGTGGGTGAGCACAACATAAAAAGAATGAGCAAACACTAAAGATAGGTCTCCTCCCCTTTCTGTTTCCACAGCTTTGGTCCTGATGAGAACTCTTAACTGAATCAGAGTTCGAAACGCGTAGACCTGTTTTGTTGAGCCATAAGACTACATGAGTGGTTATATTAGGAAAACGCTCCACATTTCAAAAAGATTGTATTTATTAAGAGTCTATGGTATTATATGAATATTTGTAAATGAGAATATTTTTGTAAATAGATTGTAAAAGTTTTGTGTATGTGTGTGACTGGATGTTAGATGAGTGCAATCACTGTTAGTATGGTATGTAAATGTATAAGTGGAGGGTGTTGTTTGATGATATGTGAATAGTTTTTGTATTATATGTAAAAATGTTCGTATAAAATGTGTTGAATACAAAATTGGTGAAAATTAACCAAACAAGGAACTCAAAATTATGGAATAAAATAACAGATTTACTCTGTCCAAAACAAGTGTGGTTCTACTTGTTGTTAAAATCACAAGTATTGATAAATAGATACTAGGAAGCAAGTGTGCAGTACTGGCTTTTCGTTTCGTTTTCTATTGATCAGTGGCTTAGCCTTACTGTGGAGAGCCCAAACCCAGTGGTGGTTTTCAGTATTTTGGAAGCAAGGCATTTATATAGTTCGACTGGAAGACCATTTGGGTCAGCCGCCTTACCTGATTTTAGGGATCCAAAATGCCTCAGACAGCTCTTCACACGTGAGGTCTGCATCCAAGGCCTCCCTTGATTCCGCTGTGAGAGTCGGTAGCGAAAAGCCCTGCAGCTATTCATCACCATTCCCCTCAGATTTTGTACATACAGGTCCATATAGGTCTTCATAGTATGAGGCGGAGGTTTCAGCTATCTCCTGATTGGATGTATGCAGTGTCCCGGTTTCGTCTCATATGCTGACCACCCATGATGTCTCCCTGTCCTGCTTTTCAAGCCAGGCCAGTTGTCTAGTTGGCTTGTCGCCCACATCGTACAGTCGATTCTGCGTGGTCTCTGGATAGGCCCTCGCCTCACTATCTGCCATTGCTCACAGCTCTCTTTTGGATACAGCCAGTAAATGTTGCCTGTCTAAATGCCCACCAGCCATCACTTCCTTTTCTATCAGTAGTATCTCATCTTCCAGCTTCTTCATTTGTAATGCGTCCTCTTTTTTATTGCCCCCTATATTCGCTTGGGTCTAGTCCCTCAACACAGTCTTGTAGGCTTCCCATAGAGTCTGGTGGGATGTCACTGATTCTGTGTTCTCATGGAGTGCATCTTTAATTTGGGAGTCTCTTAATCACCAGGGATCTATCTTAGGAAATGGCGGTCTGCTAGTCGTTGGCCCCCAGATGGTGATATCCACCGGGGAGTAATCAGAGATGCCTCTAGCCATAATTGCTGGTGAGGCGAAATTACCCAAGCTGTCTATGTGAGCAAATAAGTAGTCAATCCTCGACAAAGAGGCATGTCTTGAAGAGTAGTATGTATATTGCCGCACTTGAGGATTGTGTGCCCGCCAGAGGTCAGTTATACCCATGGCCATCTTAAACGCCAAGAGGACCCTCTCCCCCTTTTGACCCATCGGGGAACTGGAGTCTTCTGGTTCAGGATCTAAACCTGCGTTGGCATCTCCCCCCATCAGGAGAGTAACTGTGGGGAGCCCCACTAGGATCAAGCTTATCTTGGGGAAGACCACCGCCTCTATTATTGGTGCGACATAAAACAAGCGCATTCCTATGGAGCGACCCTCCCATTTGCCCACCACTGCCATGCAGCAGCCAGCATCGTCAACTGTGAAAGGAAGTGTGGTTCGAATCAATATTCCCACTCCCCGATGTCTGACGAGTACCCCAAGAGTGCTGCCAGTCGGTACCCAAATCAGTCAAGGGCTTTATATTGGCTTCCTCTAAGATGTGTCTCCTGCATTATTACTATATCTGGGGCATGTCACTTTATATATTGAAGAATAAGCGTACTTTTAATTTTGTTCTCCAGACCATTGAAATTCCTGGTCCTTACCCGGATGTTAATTGTGTCCCCTATTCTTGCCATCGGTGTGGTCATTATTTCTGGAGTGCCCCTCTGTCCTGGTCAACCCATCTTTGACATGCATCATGCTTCAACTATATGCATCCTGTGCATCAACATGTAAATAAACGAAAAATTCAAACGATTCAAACAAGTTACCTAACGCCCCCTTCCCTGCAACCCTGCTAGGTGAGTGGTTAACCCCCCACCTCCTCAACATGCTGAGTGCCTGCCATCCTAAGTGCGTAATGTGAACAATTGGTGAGGGAGCAGGTGTCAGCCTCCAGTCCCTGATTGAACAATTGCATTATCTTAATATTTCTTACCCCACCACTACTAATGAAAGGTTTCCTTTATGCTTGCCTAGAGCAAGAAGGATTCTGTGTCAAAGTAGAGAATTTCAAGTTACTATAACCCTTGCCACATTGGTCATTCCTCAGCCTTTCACCACCCTTCTCGTTTATCATTTCCACTCTTGTGTCCCCCGATGCGCTTTTCCTGTCCCAAGTAAGTTTAGAGAGTCACTGGCGGCAGTAGGCCTCACTTAAAGTCACTAATCTGGTCTTTGACATTGGGTGGGGCTGTCAGGTACATGTTCTGTCCCTTGCCTCTCCAAGTCCTGGTCCTTTGCGGCGGGCACCCAGGGATATCCCCCTTTCCGCCCTACCATGTTGCATGAATACTTTACATTTTGCCTTTAAGTTAAGCCTGACTGCTCTTTTGCAAACTACCAGAAGGTTGAGCACAGGATAATTTGTGGTTTGCTTGTGAATTCACCCTGAGAAGAATTGTGGTTGCTGCTTGAGTAGAGATTTATCCACCACAACCTGTAACCAGATTTGTTGCAGGATGCTAGGAGGAATATACATTAAGATACCCAAAGGTCCCAAGACCTCAGTAAATGCATTTCAGGGCGTGGTGTCAAGTCTCACTCGAGCAGAATGTATCAAAAAAGGAAGGGACAAGTGGCACAGAAATTGTATGTGGTTCCTTAGGGAGAAAAGAAAAGAAGAGAAAGAGGCTGGGTTGGTCTACCTCCCTGACCCTGTGGTAGAGACAGGGTGTCTCCCAATTTAGGAAACGGAGGCTTGGCACACCTGGCTGGATGTCATGCTTCATCATAGTACATTCTCTTCATCAGGCCAGCATTGCAATGCCTGACGGGCACCCAATGAGGGGCTCTTTGTCAAAGATCTTTTTATACCAGGCCGTCGGGTGCAGTGTGGGTATAGGGCCTTGTGGTGTAGATGTGAGTGACAAGTGTCACGTAATAATGCTGGGAAGGCTAAAAGGGGGCTCAGTGGTGTTCCAAATCCAATTTAATCTGCCAGTCCACTGGTTCCAATTAAAATCAGAAAAGTTGAGCTACCTCTGAGATAAAGTCCAGTAGTGGCTAAGAAGTGGTGGTCAACTTGTTTCTTGCCTAGTGTGTCTGGGAGATTACCTGGCAATTCTTCAGGACCAATATATGGATACTACACCGTGGTTGATTCAATATTAGTATCACCTGTGAGTCCAGCACTTCAAGTAACCTATCAATGAGGTACCATATTAGTAGGCCAACCCCATTAGGGTGATTACCTAGCTCTTCAGTGCAGGGTAGGTTCCGGGCGAGACAGCCACTGCTGAACCAACGTGAATAATACAAATATACCCTCAGCCTTGGTTTTAAAGGACCTAGGTAATCACCCTAATGTGGTTGGCCTACTAATAAGGTGCCTCATTGATAGGCCTCACAAGAAGTATGCCCTACGATGAAGCATGACACCCAGCCAGGTTTGTGAGGGCCCCATTTCACAAACTGGGAAATACCCTCTCTCTACCATAGGGTCAGGGTGGTAGACCGACCCAGCCACTTCATCTTCTTTTCTTTTTCCCTAAGGGACTGCATACTGTTTCTGCTTGATCACTCCAGCAGAAGCCACAATACCTGTCCAAGGCAAGTTCAACAGTTTTGATGTTCTGACATAGTCTACTTTTAGAAGTTAAATAGTGTGACAAAGTCGAAGGCTGTAGACAACGAGGTCAGATACACTTGGCCCTGCTGAAACAATTGGTGTTGTTAGGAAAAGCTCCAAGTAGGAACATTTACATTTCTCACCCTGCAAAATCCTTGCCACTGCCAGATACTTTTCATACCATTCCCCAGTCAAGATTTCCACCTTCAGATATAGAACCTTATTGAGAATTTGGCAAAAGGGAAATTCGGTCAGAAATATGGCAGAAATCACTTCTGCTGTTTTATAGGTGTATTACATGGAACATGTAATCTGGTGGCTGCCATAAATTCCATATTTTGAAAGTCATTCTGCTGTTAAACTCTAAATTCGTCCTTTAGTTTGAAGCTCAAAATCCTCCAACAAGACAAGGCTTCACACTGTATCTGGGGATGAGGAGTTCACACTTTTCTGGGAGGTCCCACTGGAGCTCCGGAGTCTTGAAAGTCAAAAGATTTTCTAAGTCACACCTTTTCCACCTTTCTGGAGTATATTCTAGTGCTCAAACAAACTCACTTCACTGCTCTTTACTGAAACATCAAGTGCCTTGCAAAATTGACGTAATTTACCCAAGACTGGTGGTGCAGATTATGGCTGTCCCAGGTGCACCTATGACCAAGCGACGCACCAGTGGGCAGACGTCCTTGACCGGGAGCAGGACCTGGTCTACCTGCTAGGCGTGGAGATCCCTGGCCTTGGTGAGTAGCTATTTAATAACTACTTTGTTTTCTTCTGCTCTGTGTTATATTGCTAATATATGTTTTTCCCGAAGAGCAAGAATGCTGCGGATTCGATTACATTGCAGGTAAAATAATGTTTAAATAGGTTCTGCGATTGCAGGTGCTCGCCTCCTCAGTGGTGTTGCTACTATGCTTACTTGTTTGCAACTTTGTGCTCATTTGGCCTGAATCTGTATGAGTGTAGTACTTTACAGAACTGCGTAATGCTAGAGAGACCAGAGACTCGAGTCTAGTCATTCCTTTGTACTCCTGCTGCCACTAAGAAGAAGAGATAGTGGTGGATTGATAGGTTGAGTATATTATGACTTGTTATTAGTAGTAGGACTTGTTTTTAGTGGTCTGCAATCATGATGACGGACTGTGTCTGTCATGCCGCGTGCTGCTGAGTGCTTGCAGTCATAGTAGAACCTTTTTGTTGTTGGTTTAGTTAGTGATTTACATAACTTTCCAAGTAGACGGTCTGCGAATCCAGCAATATTATAATATTATCCTCCTAGTTGACCAGATCAGATAGGTCAATACATGTAGTGCAATTGTTGGTAATTTGTTTCCCCGAGATAATTTTAGATTGTGGTCAAAGAAATCAAATATTTCAAAAAAACAATCATCCATGTTTGTGTTTATTTCATGATCATCAGCACCTCCCAGGGGCAAGAAGACTACTGAGACCCCGGCGGAACAAACTGGGCAGGAACGGTCCTCTTCAGGCTCTTCTGCTGGCCCCAGTAAGTTGTTCTGTTGTTAATATAATTATATTACCCTAACTTTTACAGCTCCTATTCATTCCAAACTGTTTCCTAATTCTATTTTTTACAAAATAGTCTTTGATTTTCTTGTAGACTGATTCTACATTCTTATCCTGCCGCTCTACCATCACTCTCTGTGCTACTACTATTTACTATTATTATGAGTCGGTCTGTGTAGGTAGCTAAGCTTGTTAAACAAATCTCTGATCCAGCAATAGCTCTAGAGGCACTGAGTGCAGTGCTCTGGGTTGCCCTTTCTGTGTATTCCAGTCTTCTTAATGTTAGTGCTTTGATAATTTCCAACAACAAAATGTCAACGTCAACCAAGAATAAGCTAGTAGTTGGCTTTTTGATTTGATAGTAGCACATACCATACCGCTAGTGTTTCAGGGACTATTCTGCACATACAGAAGTATGGACAAGAGAAATAGGACATTGTTGATGATAGGTGCAGTTTGACTTTCCACATACCTCAGTCAGAAGTAACTGTGCGGGTCTCGGGAGCCCTCACCTTGTTGGAACTTCAAGCCCTCCTGGTGGTGATGAGGAGTAGTTGGTTCTGTCTGTAATTAGAAAAATGTTGCACGTTAAAAAGCAAGCATTCATCAGTTGTGCCAAAAAGTGTTGCATGTTATGGCTAAGCATATAAGTTAACACCCTTCCCAAAAACGTGACTTTTCTTCACTCCCAATAATTAAAAATTGTACATGTATTAACATTTTCTCTTCCATTACGAGACAATATGGGGGGTGGTGTATGGCATTTAAAACTATGACATGTTTTTGCTAGGCATCACAACATCGGATGCGGCACTACCCACCACCAGTGCTGGGGCCAGCAGCGCAGAGGGTTCCACTCCAGGGGTGGATGCGGCGGCGCCACAAGTACCACCAGGAGGAGCTGAAGGGGATGGTAAGTTATTATACTCCTTAGTATTGACATTTTAGAGTAGGCTCGCAAAGGAGTGTATGATGTACTGTACAGTAGACAGTACACTAGTACAAGTACACTGTACTGTTAAGAACAGTTACTAATTTAGAACTACATTTTTGCCAATCACGGACAAGACAGTCAATCTTGACTTAGTAATAGCATTAGCGGCGGTAGTTCTCGGGTAAGCAATGGCCCCCTCTATTTGACTTCAACTCAGCTGGGAAAATTTTATCGTGAAGGCAAGTCATATCAGATGATCTTGAGGGATGTGAAGAACGAAAAGGGAAAGAAGGGTGAAAGGAAGGACGAGCGAGTCGTAACATTTATGACTGTAAAGAATGATACGTGTTTTTGAATGCAGGTAGAGGTAGCTGATAGGAAGGAATCAGATGCATGGCTGCTTGAAGCAAGGATGGTTGGAGGAGAAAGAAAAGATGACTGCCTGTAAGGGTGAATCAGAAAATGTATGTGTGGTGTGCATTGCAATATATCATTTGGGTCAAACTCAAATGCAAGTCAAGACGGTGGTTTACCAAATAAAATGAAAAGGGTGCTAGTTGGTTGTTGAGAAAAAGTAAACTTGGTACAAGTTGAGACATTAAGAAGAATGATAGATGTTTACTTTGGAAGCCTGGATGGTATCTTCTTTTTCCTCATAGATAGCAGAGGTGTATGTAGTAGAGCAGACACTCAGCGGATGAACAGTGTTACTTTGAACAGCATGTCCGTGCTAGAGTAGCAAAGCTGAGGAAATCCAAATACTAGAAGTTGTGATTGTTCATAAAATTTAAATACTCCCTTGACTAACAGTACAGTAGTTTACTTTGCAAGCACAGCATATATTGTGTATGTATAGTATAGTTGCCATTATATCAAGTCAAGTCCCTTCCTCTGGCAATTATGGGTACCACACTCACTCTCTATGTTAATAGTTTTCTTTCAGCTGTGTCATGGGTGGACTATTGCTGTTGTTCACTCAATCTATCAAAACAAAGCACCTAAAGTCATCCATCATATAAGCAAAGATCATGTGATCTGCAGGATATGTGATCAGAAATGAATAATCTTCATTTTCCTTTTGTAGTATTCAAGGCCTGGGGGGGCAGTGTGAAATATAAATGACATTGAGCAGTAGCCCTTGATGTAACCAAGTATGGCCAGTGCCACCCCTATAGAAAAGTAAGAGCTGCCTATCCCCACCTGCATATAGTGCTTAAAGTAATGCAAGTCTGCGTCATCATGGCTTGTGTCTGTTTATCTTAGGTGCAAGCTGAGTGAGCTGGCATTATGCCCGCTACCTCAAGTTCACGTACAAGTAATTTCTTTTGCAAAATAAGAGAAAAAAAGAAGAAGCCTGGTGTAGTCTCTGACTCTCTGACTATGTAGTAGTGAGTCCATAGTGCTGCTAGTAGAATTCCTGAAACTCCCACTAATGTCACAGGCCTACAAAGACTGTGGAAAGATACATGCCAAAATGTTATACTGTGCTTGCAAGTTGCTAGTGTTACTGTGAGACAACTTTCTGTTGAAGTATTTTGACTTAATGTTAAAGACTATTGCCTACAGTATTTTTCTTTCTTTCTTCATATAGATACTCCAGAAAAGCTCACCCGCAAGGAGATGGCTGTCCGGGCCAGGGCACGTAAGCTGGAGGCCATTTGCGTCGAATATCGGTGGCTGTGGGCTCGGGAGCAGAAGGAGACGGCAACTACTGCATCCTCCTCCAGTGCCCCCGGGTCCACCAGCCTCCAGCAAAACAGCGCAGTGGCCCAACAGCCTCCCGCCGCCGCCGCACAGCAGCAAAAACAACAGCTGCCCCCCCAGAGCCTGGATGGCACGTCTGCGCCGCCTCCGAAAGCGAGTGGACTACCTGGAGCGATTGGCAGAGAAGCAACAGCGCCAGCTCCGGGACCTCCGCAAAGAGTTGCGGGACCTGTCCACAGGAGGACACCACCGGAGGAAGTGACTATCCCTTGCCCCTTTTTTAAAGACTGTTGGGGGGGGTGGGAATTTGGCGTTGGTGAAAGGGACTTGAAGGACATTTGGATATTGGTTGTGGTTAGGGAGGGGGTGAGCTGGGTTGGTTTATTTTTGTTAGGGGAAATATATTCATTTATTTTACATACTTAAACATAGTATACGCGTTCATATTATTTTGTGTGATGGTGGGCGGGGGTTACTGTATGTTTGCTTTCTTCAAACTTACCGATCCCAAAACTGGGTCTGGGCTCACGGGCAATAAGGACAAGCCTCACTAATAACCCAAAAACCAAAACGAGCACCAATATTGCCAACTATTTCTCACTGGGGCATCAGGAAGCCACACGACCTACCGAACTAAACAGTAAGCCTCAGGACACTTTTTAGTCCAGAATGAATCAATTATTTAATGTCAAATTTTTCAGCAGCATATATTTACAAAAGATATCACAAAATTTCAAAAAACATTACTTATATCACTCCACACTTACTTGTGACCACAATTCTATCATACAAAAACATTCATTCACTCAGCCATACCATCAATATAACACAACAAAGAACGTTACATCAGTTAACACAGCAATAATTTACAATTCAAATTAGTACAATGAAAGAGCATAGGATAAAAATTCAGTTTTTTAGCCACGTTTTGTATTCATGCATAACACTCCTAATGCTGTATAGGGAAGGTCTACGCGTTTCGATAACCCTCGATATAAGGGAAATCTCGTCAGGACCACGTAGCTGTGAATGGAAAGAACAGGCATAAGTCACTCTGCTAGAAGACCCACCCTCTGTCACTTCTGGATCAAAAGAAAGGGAACCTAATCATACCTCAAAGGTGCTCGGTTTCTTTGGGTTCTGTAAACGAAACATAAAAGTACAAACTCCACTTAGTATCACTAGACATTTCCTCTCATTGTATTATCTTACATCCCAAGTATTCCAAACCAAAAAACAAAACAACAAACTCGGTTATACTCACACGCTATGCTTTCACCACAGCCTATGGCTCAAAGGGAGTGAGATCTGTGTAGTGAAAATGTATGTGTCAGTGGGAGTTATCCTTCAATTATATCAGACTATCGATCTCATAACTCAGAAAGGGTAATAGTCTTACTTATGGTCTGGCGGGTTTCAAATCCCAGCGTGTGGAAATGAAGCGGCGGGCATGGTGTCGCGCCTGTTAAAGCCAAAAAGTACTGGTATTAATATTCCATTCTTGCAGAAAAATGGTTCCAACGCTAAGTGCTTGTTGTTCTTAAGCTATGCTTGCAATTACCTTAGTTGCTCAATCAATGTAGCCAAACAGGTTTCCACGCCATTGGTCTCTGTTTCCTTCTTCCCGAGACTGCCGTCGTTTGGATCGTACTGCTGTTTTCACGTTTTGCACGTTATGTTACTTCCTGGTTGGGGGGATTCTGGGGATTGTAGTATCGAGCGGGACTCTTTCGTGTTGACACCTCGTGTGTTACATTCGAGTGTATCAATCTGAATATGATTGCCAGGTAAAGGATTTAAGCTCCATCGGTCCAGCCACAGCCACAGTTACCCCATCAATGATGGTTTTTTGAACAAATTGAAGGAGGTCAGAGCTCTAGTTGTTATGAAGGTTGTAAAAATGACATTAAGTTATAGTCGATAAATTTCTGAAATTTCATTCAGGCCATCGATGGCTGTATTAAATTTTACTATCAACATCGCCTCATGACGTGACAGTTTAGCCTCAATATCACCACCTCGAGGGTCCTTCTCGATTTTCGCCATGACTGTCCATCGTAACTCTTCCACAGTATGGTTATGGGTCCACCAATGGTTAACCAAAGGTGCAGTGATCACATTGTTCTTGATCCGTGATTTGTGCTGGCTGATTCTGCACCTAACCTCTTGGTTCGTCTTGCCGATATATAATTTGTCACATGGACATTTTATGCCATATATGACATATCTTGATTTACAATTAGAAAATGTATCGTGTTTCCAGAAATTCTGTTTATGTTGGAAGAGGGTGCCTTCTTCTGTACTCGAGCAGCAAGTGCATGTGCCGCATTTGTGGTGTCCTTGTATACGGGGCAACCCCAAAAGCGCGCCTACTGTTAGCTGTTTTTTCTTTATTGCTGCTCGCACTAGGTGATTTGCCACACTTTGATCTTTTTTAATCTTTTGAGGGCAGGTTTTTCTCTCTTCTCCATGCGAACAACCTCACTGAGAACCTAGCTTCCCGGGGTTACCCAAACAAACTTCTGAGAAGAACAATGAAGAGAGCCTGGTGGGTACCCAGAGACACCCTCTTAGAGAGGAGAGAAAAACCTGCCCTCAAAAGAATGGTATGCGTTTCAACCTTCTGTCCAAATTCGAATCAACTAAAGAAAACCATTCTACAGATGTGACATTTAGTCGAAAATATTGATGAATCACTCAAAGAAAAGCCATTGTTCGCTTTTAAAAAAGATCAAAGTGTGGCAAATCACCTAGTGCGAGCAGCAATAAAGAAAAAACAGCTAGCAGTAGGCGCACTTTTGGGGTTGCCCCCTATACAAGGACACCACAAATGCAGCACATGCACTTGCTGCTCGAGTACAGAAGAAGGCACCCTCTTCCAACATAAACAGAATTTCTGGAAACACGATACATTTTCTAATTGTAAATCAAGATATGTCATATATGGCATAAAATGTCCATGTGACAAATTATATATCGGCAAGACGAACCAAGAGGTCAGGTGCAGAATCAGCCAGCACAAATCACGGATCAAGAACAATGCGATCACTGCACCTTTGGTTAACCATTGGCAGACCCATAACCATACTGTGGAAGAGTTACGATGGACAGTGATGGTGAAAATCAAGAAGGACCCTCGAGGTGGTGATATTGAGGCTAAACTGTCACGTCATGAGGCGATGTTGATAGTAAAATTTAATACAGCCATCGATGGCCTGAATGAAATTTCAGAAATTTATCGACTATAACTTAATGTCATAAATACAACCTTCATAACAACCAGAGCTCTGACCCCCTTCGATTTGTTAAAAAAACCATCATTGATGGGGTAACTGTGGCTGCGGCTGGACCGATGGAGCTTAAATCCTTTACCTGGCAATCATATTCAGATTGATACACTCGAATGTAACACACGAGGTGTCAACACGAAAGAGTCCCGCTCGATACTACAATCCCCAGAATCCCCCCAACCAGAAAGTAACATAACGTGCAAAACGTGAAAACAGCAGTACGATCCAAACGACGGCAGTCTCGGGAAGAAGGAAACAGAGACCAATGGCGTGGAAACCTGTTTGGCTACATTGATTGAGCAACTAAGGTAATTGCAAGCATGGCTTAAGAACAACAAGCACTTAGCGTTGGAACCATTTTTCTGCGAGAATGGAATATTAATACCAGTACTTTTTGGCTTTAACAGGCGCGACACCCTGCCCGCCGCTTCATTTCCACACGCTGGGATTTGAAACCCGCCAGACCATAAGTAAGACTATTACCCTTTCTGAGTTATGAGATCGATAGTCTGATATAATTGAAGGATAACTCCCACTGACACATAAATTTTCACTACACAGATCTCACTCCCTTTGAGCCATAGGCTGTGGTGAAAGCATAGCGTGTGAGTATAACAGAGTTTGTTGTTTTGTTTTTTGGTTTGGAATACTTGGGATGTAAGATAATACAATGAGAGGAAATGTCTAGTGATACTAAGTGGAGTTTGTACTTTTATGTTTCGTTTACAGAACCCAAAGAAAACGAGCACCTTTGAGGTATGATTAGGTTCCCTTTCTTTTGATCCAGAAGTGACAGAGGGCGGGTCTTCTAGCAGAGTGACTTATGCCTCTTCTTTCCATTCACAGCTACGTGGTCCTGACGAGATTTCCCTTAAATCGAGGGTTATCGAAACGCGTAGACCTTCCCTATACAGCATTAGGAGTGTTATGCATAAATACAAAACGTGGCTAAAAAACTGAATTTTTATCCTATGCTGTTTCATTGTACTAATTTGAATTGTAAATTATTGCTGTGTTAACTGATGTAAAGTTCTTTGTTGTGTTATATTGATGGTATGGCTGAGTGAATGAATGTTTTTGTATGATAGAATTGTGGTCACAAGTAAGTGTGGAGTGATATAAGTAAGGTTTTTTGAAATTTTGTGATATCTTTTGTAAATATATGCTGCTGAAAAATTTGACATTAAATAATTGATTCATTCTGGACTAAAAAGTGTCCTGAGACTTACTGTTTAGTTCGGTAGGTCGTGTGGCTACCTGATGCCCCAGTGAGAAATAGTTGGCAATATTGGTGCTTGTTTTGTTTTTTTGGTTCTTCAAATTTACCAGCATGAATTATCTAAACGTCCAAACATGTACAAAAGTGCCACTAACAGAGTTAGTGAATTCAATTGCCCTACTAGTACTTTACTAGTACTACTGTGACACTGTCAGTCTCTCCTCTTCTCCGAGTCCTAGCCCATTATTCTACCTCCCCAAAATGCTTATCTTACCTGTGATTCTTGTTTGAGAATAGGGCTAGGCACCGGGCTGGCTGCATGGCAAATGGAGATTAAGGTTGGGTGTTGACTTGAATCCTGGAATGTTGAAATATCATCATTGTGCTGGTAGTAGTAGTGGTACACACTGGCAGTAGCAGCATATGAAAAAAAGAAAATGAAACATTGAATGGCCTGAGCGTACCATTAGAAACAGTACGATAGATAGTACGGTAGAGAACAGTGCCATAAATGAAATGAAATGAAATGAAATTTAGGTTTTATATAGCGCATGGCTGCCCGTGAGCGTCCCAGCGCTGGGATTGCAGAACTTCTGAGGGTGAAGTCGGAGAGAGAGAGGAAGTTATTGCGGGAAGAGGTGTGTTTTTAGAAGCTTGCGAAATTTCAAGAGATTGGTCTCAGAACGAAGATGAAATGGCAAAGCATTCCAGGAGGTGGCCGCTGTAACCGAGAAACGGCGTCCTCCAGTTCGGGCTTTTCTGGTTTTGTGGACTGTGGCCAGATGACCTTGAGCTGAGCGTAGGGGCCTGTTGGGTCTGTATGGGAAGATCATAGCTTTTAGCATTGGGGGCCCTTGATTTTGCAAAGCTTTATGGGTAGAGCAAAGGGCCTTAAATTTGACCCTTTCGCGGATCGGCAGCCAATGTAGTGCCTTAAGGGCGGGTTTAGCTGAGACTCTGCGAGAGGTCCCAGTAAGAATCCTAGCAGCAGCATTCTGTGTTCTTTGAAGAATGTTGATCGTGGATTCTGGGGCAGCTAGAAAGAGAGCATTGTAATAATCTAGTCTTGATAAGACTAGACCTTGAATGAGCAATTTCTGTGAAGGTCCAGGGAGTAGAGGGAGGATCTTTCTGGTGGAACGCAGTAGCCCCACACATGTGCCAGCTGTTTTTTTCGCTTGCGTTTTAAGGGATAAGTCCTGTTCAAGCCAAAAACCCAGACTTTTTAATTCAGTCTTGGGTTGAGGGAGGGGGCCTAAGCATGCTGGCCACATGGCGGATGGAAGAGAAGATATTTTATTTCCCAGCAGCATGAGCTCAGTTTTCGAGCCATTGAGCTTGAGCCTTGAGGAGGACATCCAGGCATGAATTCCCTCTAAACAATCATGAAGGTTTTTAACCTTGTCCTCTTCCAGAGAGAATGATACGATCATTTGGGTGTCGTCAGCGTATGTGACGGCTTTTATCCCAAAAGGGGAGACCACATCTTCCAGGGGGGCCATGTATGTGTTAAAAAGTGTAGGGCTCAAAGAAGAGCCCTGGGGGACCCCACACTGGAGAGGGAAAATGTCGGATCGCACATTCCCTTCGCAGACCTGAAATGTTCTGTCTTTTAGAAACGAAGAGAGCCAGCAAAGGGCTGTGCCCCTTACTCCCAAACTAAAGAGGCGCTTAATGAGAGTTTTGTGGTCCACCGTGTCGAATGCAGCGCTTAG
Source organism: Lissotriton helveticus (assembly GCF_964261635.1). NCBI lineage: Eukaryota > Metazoa > Chordata > Amphibia > Caudata > Salamandridae > Lissotriton > Lissotriton helveticus. Next base: position 731,399,185 of record NC_136059.1, on the reverse strand, counting down.
ATCCAGGAGGATCAGTAACACTGATCCTCCCGAATCCAAGATGCATCTCGCCTCTTCAACTACCTTCAAAAGGGCTGTCTCCGTCCCTTGACCTGGACGGAAGCCTGTCTGTGTGGGACGAAGGAGATTGTTGGTTTCAAGGAAGGCAGACAATTGCTGGTTGACCACCTTCTCTGCAATCTTACTTAGTCCAGGAAGGAGTGAAATTGGGCGGAGGTTAGTCAAATCTGCAGGGTCCATACCAGGTTTTTTCTGAAGAGCTTTGACAATGGCGTGTTTCCAGTTGGGGGGGACCACTCCTTGGTTAAGCGAGGCATTAATGAGGTTGGTGGCCAAATGCGAGATGTTGGGTCCAACTTGTTTGAGGATGTGGATAGGTGCTGGATCATTAGGAGAGCCACTTTTCAAGTCTGAAAGGACTTTTAAAAAATCGTCGTCAGAAAGTTGGTTGAAACTGTCTAAAGTTGGACCACTGACGGAGGCTGATGGGGCAGTCAGGGGATTATCATCGTTTGAAGGAGGGAGTGACTGTAGAATATTGATGATTTTATTTTGAAAAAAACAAGCTACTTGGTTGCATCTGGCAACTGTGGGTTGTTGGTTTGAGGGGGTATTGGGTATAGTGAGGAGCTCTTTAACTATTTTATAAGTTTCACGAGAAGAATTAGAGGCAGCTTTGATTTTTTTATCAAAGAAGGAGGCTTGGGCTGCTTTTCGTGCCGCTTTATAAGTCCTCATCGCTGATTTGTATTCTTCCTTGATGGTGGGGTCCCATTTTTTCCTCCATTTACGCTCATGGATTTTACAGATTTTCTTGAGGTTCCTGAGTTCCTGTGAGAACCATGGTGATTTAAAGGTGGTACTTTTTTTCTTTAAGTCTATCTTAGGGGCGACTATATCCAAGGTGGAGGTGATCCAATTGGTAAAGTTATCGTTGGCTAACACAGGGTCAGGGTCTGCAGAAGGGGTAGATCGTGTCAACTCCTGTGTCCAGTCTTCAAGAGGTATTCTGGACCATAGTCTGTCCCGTTCTCTTGGAGTTTGCAAGTGGCCGATGATTTTGCTAATTTGCCACGTAAAAGGGATGAGAAAGTGATCAGACCAGGGGAGAGGGAGTGAAGGGCGAGCTTCAATTTTTGTGAGATTGGCAAAGAGAGGGTCCAGGAGGTGACCCTTAGTGTGGGTTGCCTCTGAGTTAATCAGATGAAGATCAAGTGCTTTTAGTTCTGAGATAAGATCCCCAGCGATTTTATTAGTACTGTCCTCAAAATGTAGGTTTAAATCGCCAAGCAGGATAAAATTAGGGGTCAAGGTACAAGATGAGGTGGTGGTATCCAATAGTGAGCTGACAAAGTTACCTGTGGTCCCCGGAGGACGGTATATCAAATGACCTGACAGGGATTTATTGGGAGTTAGTTGAAGTGAGAAATGAGCACTTTCACAGTCCTCAATCCCTCCTTCTTGTAGCCTGCAAGTGAAGGAATTCCTGTAAATAATCGCTAGTCCACCTCCTATGCCTTTTATTCTGTTTTGATGGAGTATGAGGTAATCCTTGGGTAGCATACTCACAATCTCAGCATCTGAATGAGGCGTTAGCCAGGTTTCCGTGAGGAATAGAGTATCTAATTGTAGGTCCTGAATGAGCGTTTTTATCTCTAACGCATGCTTGACAGCCGATCTGCAGTTCAGTAAAGCCAGACTGAGGCTGTTGGTTGTCTGGTTGGTGAGTATCTCAGGAGCATCGTTATGGAAGGTAATTAAAGGGATCGGAGTTGGAAGTGAATTCGCCGCGCAAAATTGTAGGAGGTAGTCCCTTGTGTGTCTAATTCGATGCTCGTACAGAACGGGCGTAGTGGGTGGCCCTGTGCCCGGCCTGGCCCGGACGGGCACAGACGGGCGTGCCTTTGGCGCGCCTTCGGTGCGCTGCCGGCGTGCCCGCTGGGCCCGCCCGCTGCGCGGACGTGCATGTCCGTTATTTTTATTCATGGTAGAGGGGGAGGGAAGAGGGTGGGAGGGGCGGTCAACTGGACCGTCGACCTTCCCTACCCAAGATGGCGGGTCCGTTCGGTGAGGCGATTAAACAGCACCTGTCCCGAAGATGCTACCTGGCGAAGCAATCTCGCTGCAGGTAAGGGAAAGTCCGAGTCTAAAAACTGCTGTTTAAAATATATACACTATTTAAAATATCTCGGCTCCAACTAGCGGGTGCTCGTGGCGCGACTGCCCAGATGAGCCTGTGCTCCTATTTGTGATCCGATCAGAGTGTTATTATTAATTAATTAACAGAGTGCGCAAGAGAGCGCTGAGAGCCCCGGCTTTCCGCCTCAGGGTAAAGATTTTTCAAGTTCAGCAAAAGTAAATTGTAGCCTAAGCAGTGCTAAAGTATTCAAAAGATAACTAAGTACTAGTTGCATGGAGTATGGCTACTCTAAGAAATAGTATTAAACCAAATGACAAAACAACGTAAGCATTAAGCATTCGATTCATCATGTGTAGGAGGAGGATGTTGTTGATGATCAATCCACGATGGCGTACATGAAATTCTGATTAGAATGATTTTTCTGTTGCTTTGACCTTATTCTCCCCAGCAACTGTGTGGAATTTATTGGTGTCATTTAGTCACACCTCAATGAAAAACCACACAGCCCGGGGGAAGAGGGTTAGGGTTTAAAAATTGGATGGGAATTGGGTGTTTTGGGAAAGTTTTGTGGAGAGAGGAAAAAAAAGACACAGCATGGACAAACACCAAATGAAGAAAAACAAATCTTTGGATTCCAAGATATCCATAAATCTTTTAAGGGACATAAAGGAAGAACACTGTTGCATGCATGAAGTTGTTTGCTAAATGGATGGTTAGGTTACTGAAAAGTAGTACTTACTACAACTTACTAGTAACTATGAAGAAACAATTTGGCAGTACAGGGTTGCAGTGATAATTATAATTACGCAATTTCACTTGCCTCTCTGCCCTCAGAGAGAAGAAACACTTATTAGTACATTAAATTAGTTTTAAAAATAGCAAAGAAACTTATCAAATAGCTGGAGGGATGAATTTGAAGCAGAGAGCAAACAAACACACTTGTAGAAGTTAAGAGGATACTGTAACTGTATGTTGTAGTTGTCCTGTTGAATTTGTGAAGTTGCATGCATCCCACCATTCCTCTTATTCGCGGTACTCCTCCATTCCATCTGATGCTCTGTCGATCAATCTTGGTGACCAGACACACTGTCCACTGCCTGCCTGATGCAGAATTGCGGATCGCTAATGGTAAGCCAGTTAATTGTTTGTTCCATGGCACAGGGTAAAAGCCGGCCTGTAATTGTTAATGGAAAAACAGGAAGTGATATTAAAACACCACGGTGAAAAAATATAAGGTACGCTGTGTAGTGCAAAATAACACTTTCAGTTTCAGAGGTGACAGTATTACATATAATCATCATTTCGAAAGTGCGTACTCTGAGTCTCCTTTTCAAGGATAGTAATTAGTAACTATGGGTGATTTTTGCCGATCGTGCCAAAACCCTGTCTTCAACTAGGCCCAAACCACCCTTTCCCACCATGGATTTTCTTCAAAACACTTGCAATCAAAATTAGACCTTCCCAGCAGTGCTCGCAGACCCATAAACCCACTTCCAAACATCTAGAACCCCCCCAAACAGCCCACCAAAAAACATGCAATACTGCTAAAAAAACACTTTTTCACCAGTTATTTTCTTCAAACCACTTGGAATCAAAATTAGACCTTCCCAGCAGTGCTCCCAGACCCCCCACACAGCCCCCCAAAAACATGCAATACTGCTAGGCCTAACTTAAAATCGTGCCAAAATGCTCTCTGCAACTAGGCTCAAACCCTCCTTTCCCACCATGGATTTTCTTCAAACCACTTGCAATCAAAATAGGACCCTCCCAGCAGTGCTCCCAGACCCATACACCCACTCCCAAACATCTAGAACCCCCCAAACAGCCCCCCAAAAACATGCAATACTGCTAGGCCTAACTTAAAATCGTGCCAAAACGCTCTCTGCAACTACGCCCAAACCCCCCTTTTCCACCATGGATTTTCTTCAAACCACTTGCAATCAAAATTAGACCTTCCCAGCAGTGCTCCCAGACACCTCAACACCCCCCCAAAAATCTAGAACACCCCCAAACAGCCCCCCAAAATCATGCAATACTGGTATCCCGAAAACATGGCAAATCGCGCCGTTAACAAAAAATTGCTGTTTTCAGCACTTCCACAATCGATCCTCTTGAAACTTATCAGGACACTTGTTCCAGCGATTCCCAAGAATCTAAGCAAGGCAGAACAAAATCGATCCACTGGAAGGTGTACGACGACTTTTCACCCAAACACACGCGCCCGCAAAACATCAAAAAAGGCCAATATTCAGCCAATTCTGGACCAAAAAACGCCAAACCCCCCCCTAAACCCTTGCCAACATCATTAAGAACGAGCCTGCATCGGGCCCTGAGCCCTAGGCTCCGCGGGAACCCTACCAAATTAAACCCAAAAACCCTAGTAAACCGCACTGAACCCTAAACCCTAGATATGCTTTGTCTGTCTGTGTCAAAGAGCATAGGTATGCTACATCAGGTTGCTGCACTCAGTGGTGCCTGCCTTGAACGTCTGCATGGCCCTGCCGCAAGCATGGGCCAAAAATCCGTTACGCTCAAGAATTTGCGAATTTTCGGCAATTTCGCGAGATTCGCGGATTGCGAATTTGTTGCCGAAAAACAGCAAATTTTGCGAGCGTAATGGATTTTTGGCCCATGCTTGCGGCAGGGCCATGCAGACGGTCAAGGCAGGCAGTGAAGCAACCTGATGTAGCATACCTAGGCTCTTTGTCACAGACAGACAAAGCATATCTAATTGTATGCAGCAAGCCACATAGCCCCAATTTTACATGAACTGCTGTCTGGTCTCTGCCTGGCATAACAACACTACACTGCCTCGACCACTCCATACCACGACTAGACCGACATGTAGTTCTGCTGTGGTAGTTGTTGTAGACTGGTTTACCTCTTTGCCACTCACAAATTGGCCACAGTTCTTCCGTAAACCGACGCTGATGATCCATCCATCCCAGTGAGTGACTGGAAAGAAAACATATATATTATTTAATCAATCATCATGGTATATTGGCAAATAGTAAGCACAAGGACATTTGCATATTGGAAAATGCAACGTAGTGGCTCCTGCAGTTGAAGTACAATTTGAATTAAACAAGGTAAAAAAAAGCAGAGTAGACTTGAGTTACATTTAGTGTGTAAAAGATTAAATAATAACAGAAGACATATGATTCATTTCACGCACAACAAACAAACAGCAATTGCTTTCAGCAGAGACAGACAGCCATTGCTGTCCACTGCATGCCATCTTCTTCTCAATATTTATTACCTGTTCCACTTTTTGTCCGCATCTTCTTCTGAAAGTGAGGGCTTACAGGGCAGCCTCTCCTGTCAATTTCAGAAGTAACTGTCAGCAATCAGCGAGCATATAGTCAGTAATTCAAGTCCCACTTGAGGGGACTCGTCTACGAAGACAAAGTTTCTTTATTCTGCGTAATTGAGGTTACGTCCAGCCATCTGCCTTGAGGGAAATGGATAGGGGGAGTCTGGAGGAGGAGGATAGAGGAGCATGATTGAGTTGTGAACTTGTGAACCTCAGAAATGCAGACTGCGGCACCTTCAAATCAATAAGGAAATAAGATGAAGACAGTGCTGCTGATGGGCTTGTTGTGATTAGGTGATTAGAGTTTTGTTGTGGTAAAAGTTGCAAAACAAAGAAAGACACACAGGAATAAATGTGAATAAGGGGGAAAAAAAGGAAGTAATTTTCAGGCCTCGGTGTCAGGGAAGCAGAGCTCGTCCTCAAACTCTATGATTTGAGACTGGAGTAGGTCAGCTAACAGAGAAGAACTTTCGTCACCTAAGTCGGTTTCCTCTTCTTTCTGCGTGCATTCACGTATTTTGTAATCTGGTGGTATGAAGTGCTTATACATCTTGATCAGTGTTAACCTCTCCACATTTTTGGGTGAGAGGCGGGTCCTTTTTGAAGTTACAATGGCACCAGCAGCACTGAAAACACGTTCAGAAGACACATATGCCCTCAATGATGTTTAAATTCAAGACACCCCACAGAAAGACTAGGCCCATGGACCACTGAGTACCCTTGGGCATAATGGATGAAAGCAAGGCAAACTGGGTGCAGGCCTGAGCACACTGCCTGGCTTCAAAATGGCCCCTTGACCCCCACCACATGGCCAGGCCCTGCCTGGGCCAGGCCTCAAAATGGCCCCCACCCACATGGCCAGGCCCCAACACCACCCCAAAAAGTCAAAAAACACACAAAAATCGCCACAATCCAATGCCATCCATGCCCTCAATGATGTTTAAATTCAGGACACCCCACCGAAAGACTTGGTACATGCACCACTCACTACTCCTGGGCATAATGGTTGAAAGCAAGGCAAACTGGGTGCAGGCCTGAGCACACTGCCTGGCTTCAAAATGGCCCCTTGACTCCCACCTGCATGGCCAGCTCCTGCCTGGAGCAGGCCTCAAAATGGCCCCCACCCATATGGTCCGGCCCCAACAGCACCCAAAAAGTCGAAAAACACACAAAAATCACCACAATCCAATGCCATCAATGCCCTCAATGATGTTTAAATTCAAGACACCCCAGAGACGGTCCATGGACCACTGAGTACCCCTGGGCATAATGGTTGAAAGCAAGGCAAACTGGGTGCAGGCCTGAGCACACTGCCTGGCTTCAAAATGGCCCCTTGACCCCCACCACATGGCCAGGCCCTGTCTGGACCAGGCCTCAAAATGGCCCCACCCACATGGCCAAGCCCCAACACCACCCCAAAAAGTAAAAAACACACAAAAATCACCACAATCCAATGCCATCCATGCCCTCAATGATGTTTAAATTCAAGACACCCCACAGAAAGACTTGGTCCATGCACCACTCACTTCCCCTTGGGCCTACTGGCTAGTGAGGCTTTACAGGCACCCCAAAATTAAAAAAAAAAACACATATAACAGTGAGCTAAAATTCCATGACATAAATGAGATTTAAGTTAAAAAAACTCACAGAAACAGTTGTATCATGCACCCATGACTAACCCTGGGCCTACTGGATACTGTGACTACCCACAATATATTTTTTTTAAAGTTGTGAAAAAGTTTTAAAATTGTAGTTGCAGCAACTGCAATGCCCCAAACAAACAACACCAACTTACTTGTAAAATCTCAAATCCAAAAGTGATCCAAACTCCAAAGTCCAAAAAGTCCTCAAATACAAATATCCAGCAGCAGCCACAAAAAGTAATCCTTCCAGCTCCAGATCCAAATCAAAAGTGACCAGGACATGGACAAAGCACTGGTAGGAGCCTGCTCGACATGAACAGGAAGTTGGAGACTCTGGGGCACTTCCTTCCTCCCACCCCCCCCAAAAAGTTGACTCAAATACAAATATCCAGCAGCAGCCACAAAAAGTAATCTTTCCAGCTCCAGATCCAAATCAAAAGTGACCAGGACATGGACAAAGCACTGGTAGGAGCCTGCTGGATATGAACAGGAAGTTGGAGACTCTGGGGCACTTCCTTCCTCCCACCCCCCCAAAAAGTTGACTCCTTGCACCAAAAAGTGCAGCCAAATGTCAATCTGAGGAGTTATTTTGATCAAACTCAACATTTTCAGAAGGTTTATGCTGCCTGTGGCAGATTTCTTGTGCAGAATTGCAATTTTTGCAAGTTCAGGAAAGCGAGCTGTTTAAATCTCCCGCCGGAAGTCAGCTGAGCTCCACATCTACATATTCACAATTGTTTACTCCCGCGATGCGTGATCGCGGGCCCTTATGACGTACTCGCGTTGTCAAACTCTCGCTGTGCAAGATGGCGGGCCGCGATGACGTAATCGCGGTCGGAAAACTCTCGCACGATCACGCAGCAAGATCCAAAATGGCACAGCACACGCAAACCGGGAGAAAAAGAACTCGGCGAACACAGAATCATGGTAAGTTAACGCAGCGCGCGCGATATTGTATTTTTCAAGCTCGACCAAGCAAAAAAATCCGCCATCTTGCGAATTTACGGATTTTTGGGCAAATTCGTGGGATTCGCGGACCGCAAAATTGCCAAAAATCTGCCAATTCTGCGAAAGGAACGGATTTTGCGCCCACGGTTAGTCTATTTTTGCTTGCTCGTGGACCTCACCCTCAAGTTGGTGACCGCAAGCGAGCAAAATGACATCCCGGCAAGACTTTTTCCTCGTTCGCGATCAGCAACATCAACTTGCCGTTCGCGAATGTGAAAAATAAACCTCGCGGCGAGATTCTCAACGTGGGGAGGTCAGGTTTCTCATTGCGAGTGGTCATGTATGCTCGCGACCGCTCGCGATGAGAAACTACCAGTCCACGTTGAGAAAGCTGCCGCTCGAGTAGAACTCTACTCGAGCGGCAGGAAACGACCACTTGCGCTGTGCAAGATGCGGGTGGCACTGAATGCACAGTGCAAACAAGCAACCGGCACTGTGCAATCAGTACAAAAAGCATTTTGCACAGTGAACTACGCAGTCCGCTTAGCCCGCGTAGTGCGAAGTGCACTTCTCATAGCTACGAGTAGCGCTACTACACGACCTACGCCCAGGGTTACTCTTGTTAACTGCCTCCTGCTAGGCAGTCTCCACTTTGAGTTTAGCCATCTGCAGCCTGAACTCTCTTTCAGCCCTTCTGTTCTCCAGCACCGCAGGGGCCATATTGCAAGAGTATACACTGCTCTTGGCTCTGGCAGGGGACCTCACTCCTGTGGGCTAGTTGTCAACAAACACAATGGCCAGAGAATCATCATCCTTCTCTTGTTTTATTCCGCCTCCTGCTCCTCCATAGCTTTACCCTCCTCTTGCTCCTGTGCTGTAGTAAGCAGCTGGTGAGCTCCTCCCAAGCCCTGAGTGATTTCTGGAGCAACAGTCATTTTGAGCTCCTGTTTACTGGTAGCCCCCGCTCCCTGCAAAATCCTTTCAGCTCAGTCATATAGTAACTCACCAGGCTGCTGCAATCCACCTCTATGCTTGCAGGCAAGAGTTGCAGGTGGACAGGTCAGGCAAAAATGGGATAACTTTTGTGTTAGAAATGGGGGTCTCTAGCTGGCAGAGGTAGGTACCTTTGTCCAAATAGGGACCCTTGCTTCTAGTCAGAGTAAGGGGTTCACACACTAACGATGTGAAATCTCCACAAAAGGACACCACACAAGTCTAGAAAAATAAAATATCTTTGTCTAACCTAAAAAAGACCAAAACAACAAAAATACAACATACACAGTTATAAAATATGACTTTCAAAAGGTTTCAAGAACTTGTATCAAAGAAAACTATGGATGCGTGATTTTTACACAAAGTACCTGTAGTTGCATCAAAATACACATAGCCAAATAGCAGCAGAGTTGTAAACAAAGAGATGCGCCAACTCCTGAGACCTTGGGGAGGAGATCCGACAGTCCCGCTACATTCAGAGGAAGGGTTGAGTCAAATCTGGTTTTTTTGAGGAGTGATGTGTCGATTCTTGGTGACGGTTCAGGTCCGCAGGTGATGCGTCGGGAAAACTTGCCGCACATGTGTGATGCGTGTAAATCTGGGATGGCAATGGCGAGTGGCGCTGCATCAGTTTTCTTTAGCCTCAATCCCTCGATGCATCGATTCTTACACAGGTGTGTGGAAATTCTTCTCATGCCATGGAACAGAAGCAAGAAGAGCGATGCATTAATTATGGCAGTTCTTCGAGTTTCTTCTTTCTTCCAGCTCTGGAACCCCAGCAACAACCTCCAGAGGTCCAACACTGGCATTGATACCTCTTGGTAGGTCAGAACTCACAGCAGCAGAGTTCAGGGGAGTTGGGGGTAAAGTCTGTGTGTCCCTGAGACTTAATAACAGGAATACAGCACACACAGTCCATTGGAGATCACCTTCAAGCAGGGGACACAGCATACAGCAAAGTCCTTCTCGTTTCCTTGGCAGAAACAGCAACTGCAGGCCAACCCCACACAGCACACAGCAAAGTGGCAGTACTTCTCCTCAGTCTCGCAATTTCTTCTCTTTGGTAAAGGGTTCTCTTGAATTCCAGAAATGATCTAAAGTTCTAGGGTCTGGGCCCCAAGGCTTATACAGCAAAATCCTTTGTTCTCTGGCGGCAGAGAAGCCCTGTGCCCAGTCAAAACCAGTTCAGTCCTCTTTGGTGCAGCTTCCTGGCAGGAGGTGGAGACAGCATTGAGGAAGGCAGACCAGGCCGATTCAGATAAAAGAAAATCTCCTCCCCCTACTCTAAATGCAGTCCAAGTGTATTCACCCTAGCCCTGACTCATCCATACTCTCTGGAGCCACTGCACATCCACAGCCCCTGTCACCCCAAAGCCAGACAGTCTGTATACATCCTAGCAGAAGCACATTAGCTGGCTAAGCAAGAAAATACCTACTTTGTAAAAGTGGTATTTTCAAACACAGGATGTAAAAATCACCCTCACTAAAAGATGCATTTTAACATTGTGAGTTCAGGCATACTTATCTTTATTTTCCTACCTTGTTCCCAGGGGTAGTTATGCTTACAAGATGTTATAAGCAAACTCCCCATTCTATCCAGGCCTCACACACCAGGGCATGTCCTACCTTTCACAGACACTGCACCAAGCCCACAGGGGTACCTTGGGCCTACCCTAGGGGTGACTAACATGTAAGAAAAGGGAAGGTTAGGGCCTGGCAACTGACAGACCTGAGATACCTTTTCAGGGCTACTCATGTGGGTGGCATAATCAGCACTGCAGGCCCACTAGTAGCATTTGACTTACATGCCCTGGCACACATAGTGCATATTACTAGGGGATTGCCAGTAAAGCAAATGGGCCAATCAGGGGGTACCAATCATAATACAGTTCTCATAGTGAGGACTTGCACTTTGGCACTGATCATCAATGGCAAAGTGGCTAAAGCATCTAAGCTAGCAAAAATAAAATCCAGCACAGCATCAAAAATACAGGAGGTAGAGGCAACAATTCCTGGGAAACCATGGTCTAACAATTTGGAAGAAGATAATTCATATCAACATCCAAACTTCTTTTCACAGTGAACCACAAAACAGTAATGAAATGAAAACATAACACAGGACAAATCCCAAAGAAATTTTGAAAAATAGAGTATGATAATAAATAAATGATAGCAGAAAGACAAAAATCCAGACAGTAGAACAAGAGATATCCAGTTTTAAAGATTATAGTGAAAATAGTATTTAAAAGCACCAAGCACTGCTTGTGGTCATCTGGGTATGCTGAATCAGGAAAAAGTCACAAGTTCAGGTCTGCCACGATGGAGTGTGTGTCACAAACAAGTCTCAGGTTAGTCCAGCTGAAATATTACCATCTCACTCTACGGCCTACAGAGGTTCGTTTGCCGTTTAGTAGGTCACAAGAAGCGCGCTATGGATGGGCATCTCTGTTGCGCTAAGAGCCAGAGAGGCATCACAGATGGACATTTCTGTAGCTTAGCGTTGGCGGTCAACGCGGGCTGTGGTTTCTATAGAGCGGAGTGCAAACCTCATGTTCTCTGTCATTACTGGCAGTCGCAGTAGTGTGAAAAGCATGTCTCACCAGAGCCTTGTGTTGGCAGTCGGCATGAAGTCTCTGTGCGAAGGGTCCTGTACGCAGACACGAGGATACCAAACTTAAAGATTTAACTTTTTCTTATTTGGAGGAGCTCAAACTGATGCGAGTCAAGGGTCCACCTGAGGGGCATCACTTGGGGATCGGGAACTCCCCCCAGAAGAAGCCAGTAGGGCTCAGGAAGGTCTAACTGCAGGTCCAGTGCCGTAGTGGCTTCTGGATTTTGTTGTGTCCCTGTAGCTCACACAGGAGGTCAGACAATTGACACTTGTAGTCACTCAGGTTACCCTGCGATGAAGGTAATCAGATCCAATGTTCCTTCTCAAACAGCAAGGCTTCCTCAAATAGCAGGGCAGTCGTCTTGCAGCGGGGCAGTACTTCTGTAATGTCCACAGGTCTGGGAGGGTCTCGGAGAGTGACCCTGGAGGCCCAAAAGTTTTATCTGGTTCAAACCTTTGTGTGTGGGAACTTCCTGTCCTACAGCCACATCTCCTGTCAAAGGTTCAATTTGTCTGGGGTCATAAAAGGCAGACAGGCATGGTATCAGATTCCTTTGTGTGAGCAGGAGGCAAAGTCCTTTGACGTATAAGTCAGGCTGAGTATGTCTCCTCCTAGTCATCCAACTTTCTAAGAGTAACGTTTTCAGAAATGTGACTTAAAAAGGATTTTAATTTGCAATTAATTTGAGAGTAAACACCATATCTCTATCGTCTCCTAATCCACAGTTATCACTTATCATAGGTACATGGTAACCTTGTGTTAGTCAGTGAGAGAGATAGGATGTCCAACAGTGAAAAACAACTTTAGGAGTTTTTCACTGCCAGGACATGTAAAACTGAAGTACACATGTCCTACTTTTTAAATGCAATGCACTCTGCCTCATTAGCCTTTAGGACATACCTTAGGGTGACTTATTTGTATTAAAAACGAAGGTTTAGGCCTGGCAAATGCCTATTTTGTGTGGTCTAAATGGCACTACATTCTGCAGTGGCAGGCTTAGATGTTTTAAAAGGATAATTTAGCAGGTGGCACAATAGGTGCTACAGGTCCACTAGTAGCTTTTAATTTACAGGCCCTTGGTACCTGTAGTAACATTTACTAAGGACTTACAAGTACATTAAATGCATCAATCAGGTAGAAGCCAATTGTACAATTTTTTAAGAAGAGAACACAAGCACTTCAAAAATGGTTAGCAGTGGTAAAGTCCTAAATCCAACAAAGCAAATTTATCAAACAGGAGGCGTGATAGCAAAGAGTTTGGGGGAATATAATGTCATGGATGTCAGGTGTAACAGTTACTGTTTGAAATCGCTGTGAGTAATTAACCACTTGGCTGCTAAGGTACTCCCTCTTCTTCCCATTGACTTTCCATTGAAATCAATGGAAAGTCCATGACGAGTTACCCTTGTCATTAGCGCTGAAGGGGTTAAGAAAGAAAGTCCCACCATTAAAAATGCCATTGTATAGTGATTGTCAAACCACATGTATAGTTAACTAACCCACAATGAGATACTCTGGGATATATATATCCTTTTCATTGTCTCCTGGTGAACACTGAGACAGATTAAAAAAGAAAGTGTTTTTGTCTTTCTGTAAATGTATAATTCAATAGACTTTTACATTTGTATTCATTTTTATTTGTTTTGCTTGCCACTCATCGCTTTGCCAAAAAGATTGTGGGAGCTGTGTAAGCCTCCATCTGCTCCTCACCCTCACATTCAATTCTCCAAAGCCAAACTCAAGGATCGGCAGTGGTGTATCGGAATCTACACCACCTCCCTGTTTGGCCCAAAACCCTGTAGGGCGTTACACTTTTAATAACTAGCTCTTGCAATTGCAAAGAGGAGACTGGGGTAATAGTCAGGATGGCCAGTCCTTCCCTAGAAATAAGAAGTGTAGGAAAATCTAGGGGGTGGAAAGCTGCCTCTATGTCTTGTTTCCAACTGTGATGGGGGCACCATGGTATCTGCTGGCTGATCAGGTCTTATTTCTCCTGCATGTTTCAGTGGACGAAAGAGTACTAGTGAAACTGTGACTGGAACATCACAGGTGTCAACAGGTGCCATGCAATGGTAACAGTGCAGCCTCTTTGCGTCTGGCAGTTGGGCTATACATGAAACACAAAAAGGTGAAAGGAGGAATGCTTGCAAATTGTTTAACCCCTGGCAATTGCCCAAGGTGGCATCCCAACCCATTGCTCTTTTGCTCACCATGCCACCTTAGTATGCAACCAGCCATTTGCAAATCAGATTTGACCCTGATCCTCATGGGAACAGTCCAGCCTGAACATCAGGCTAAGTCCTGAACCAGAACACAAGCAACTCAGGACCAGTTTCGCCCTAGTTATGGGCTCATCAGCCAGGTACAGTTTTGCTTCAGTGACACAATAAGCAAGGGACGCACGTCTGGGCATACCCATGCCACTTAGGGTGGTATATGAAACATACAAAAGGTGATTGGAGGAATCCTTACAATATGTCTAATAACTGGCAATCACGCAGGGTAGCAGCCCAACCCATCATTCTGCTACTCACCATCCCACCTCAGTTTGGACATAGCCATGTGAAAATCAGTCTTGACCTTGCTGCTCATGGGAACAGACCAGCCCAAACCACCAGGTCAAGTCCTCCATGAACTAGCACACAAGCAACCCAGAATCGGTTTGTTAGTTGGGTAATACAGGTCACCTATTGGACAAGGCCAGCCGGTTGAATTTGGAGAGGAAGAAACACAACCTTTGGCTCTTTGGCAAGGCTGAGGGGTCCCAGGTCCCATAACAGGAGTAGGTGCAGGGTAGAACTGCTCTTTAAGCAAGGAGGCTGACAGGTTGAAAACTGCCTCAATTTGCAAACATGGTGCGCTCTGTTGGCTATATAATTCACTGATGGGACCACTTGTATTTAGGTTCCTGGGCGCATTTTCTGTCCCATTTTGACCCTGGGTAGGGGGTTGTATATGTACTATACCAAGGACTTTAGACAAGCACAAGAACAGTCTCTTGACAACTGCTATGGTCATGTGGTGGAGGTGGATATCATGGCTGTTCCTGGTTAACAGGTAAGTGCAGGGTGCTTTAGTAAACCCCCCTGGTCTGCGACAGGACCAGAGAGGTGTCACTGTTAAGGATTACCTTTCTTTATAATTTGGCTCTTGCCTGCTGCAATGACAGGCCCCCCCACTTTTACATTATGCAACATTATGCTGCAGCAAGTCTACCACTGTGGCGCAGGTTGTTTTAATTCCTCACAATGATCATGAACTTTGAGAGGACTTTTCTTTAAACATGGGTAATTGTTTCCTTCTAAAGTAAATTGCTTAACTATGTTGACCATTTTTCACTAGTGTAGCGTGCTTCTTTTGATGAAAAAACAATCTGTTAAATTGATGTTTGTGATCCAATGTGAGGAAAACAAGAGAGCTGCCTTCTGCAGCAGAATTCCAGTCAATCATCTCCGGTGAAGGTCAGCTCTATCCCCAGCAGCTCCACTGTGCCATCGCTGCTGCCCACCCACTGGTGCTCATTCCTGCTGCCGGCCAGCCTGTGGTCCAACCCCGTTATCAGATTACTCCATGCTCTGCCATTCGCGTGCAGACCCTTAGCCTCTGCCACAGCTTTATTTAATTTTGGTTATTTTCCACCACTGTTTTGTTTTATTTATTTAATTGTATTTTATTTTCCCTGCCTCCATTTCCCACTGCTACTGCCCCTGTGGCCTCTCCCCCGTACGGCACCCGATCCCGCCTCCCAGCTGCACGCCCACCCCTATTTTATGGCGGCCACTGCGCTGTTGCACTGCTGGTGCTGCAAAGGTAAGCCCATCTGCGTCTGTCCGCTGCCCGACCGCAACCAGCGTCAGGTACCATGGATCTCAAACCACCCACCACTACAACACAGCTGCTCTCCTTGCACTCAATCCCGAAAGAAACAATGTCTGTCAGCAGGCCACACCGAACATGTCCCATGGCCAGTTCTCCTGCCACCACTGCCGCCAGACCTTCACCGCCACACCAGCCGCCAACACCGATGATGTCCTAAGATACATCCTCCTTAATGTTCGCTCCATGCACAGACATGCCGTAGTGATCTGGAACCTACTGGACTCACTCTCACCCAACATCGCCTTTCTCACAGAAACCTGGACCAACGCCTCCTCTGCCCCTGACATCACCACTGCCATCCTGGATGGGTACAAGATCCAGAGGAAGGACCACGCCAACCACCCGGGAGGAGGCCTTACCATCATTTACAAGAACTCCCTCCGCCTCACCATCTCCAGCGAAACCTTTGCCGCTGCCGAACACCTGCACTTCCCGATCCAGACTAGCCCCAACTCCACACTCTGTGGCATCCTCGCTTACAGAACCCCCGGCCCCTCCTTCTCCGACACCATCGCCGACCTCATTACACCCCACGCCATTGCCGCGATGGACTACCTTCTGATCGGAGACCTGAACTTCCACCTTGACAACCCCAGCAACCCCAACTCCACCACCCTCCATGACAACCTTGCCAATATCAAACTAAAGCAACTCTTCACCATACCATCCCACAAGGCAGGACACGCCCTAGACCCCATCTTCACAGTACGAAACAGCGTTCACTTCAGCCACACCACGGAACCCCCATGGACAGACCACCACTGCGTACACTTCCTCATCGACAAACCAATGGCACCCAAACCGGCCCGCGTCCCCTGCAAAGGGACTGGAGCAAAGGAAGTGGCCAATGAGCAACTCAGCTCAAAACTCAACTGCAACATCCCCACCTCGGCAACCAACGCTGACCTCACAGGCACAGAATTCCACACATGGATTTCCAACTGCGCAGACAAGCTCGCCCCGCAACCCTGACAAACAGCGCCCCAGGAAAGCTGCCTGGTTCACCACCGATCTCCAAGAAGCCAGACGCACCTGCAGATGCCTGGAGAAGAATTGGAGAAACAGCAAGACACCAGGAAACTACGCCACCTACAAGGACATCGTGACAGACTATTACCAATGTATCAGAACTACCAAAAGGACCTTCATCCACAACAAAATCCTTGCCAGCTCCAGCAACTCGAAGGAACTCTTCAGCGTCATCCAGGTATTTACCAATCCCCACAGTGAAGCTACGGACATCAACCGCTCCCAAGACCTCTGTGACAAGCTCGGAACCTACTTCCACCTCAAGATCAAAAACCTCTATGACAACTTCAACAACCATACGCCCAACTCCGCAGCCAGCCACCATTCGGCTACACCAGCTAGCCCACCATCTCCTCCTAGACACCGATCATGGCCAAAGAGACCTCCTCGACCATGAAAGGCATCTACTCAGGGGCCCCACAGACCCCGGTCCACCACACATCTACCATGGAGCTGCCACTGCCATCGCACCCGAATTACAATGCCACCTTCAAGACCGGTAGCTTCCCCAATTACTGGAAACGCGCAGAAGTCAGGCCCCTGTTCTAGAAGCCCTCAGGTGATCCCATGGACCTCAAAAACTACCGGCCTCTCTTGCTCCTACATTAGCAGTGAAAGTCGCTGAGAAAACCGTCAACTCAGAACGGACAAGGTTTATCGAAAATAACACCATCCTCGACCCGTGTTAGTCCGGATTCTGAAGAAACCACAGCACGAAGACCACCCTACTCACCGCCACAGATGACATCTGCACCCTCCTCGACCAAGGCCACACCGCAGACCTGATTCTACTCGACCTATCAGCAGCACTCAACACCGTCTCCCATCGCACAATCGTAGCCAGACTACACAACGACGACAGACAATTAACCACCCTAGACTGGATCCGATCATTCCTCCCCGACAGAAGTCAAAGGATCAGACTACTGCCCTTCCTCTCTGAACCCACAGAAATCAACTGTGGAGTCCCACGGGGTCATCACTCAGCCCAACCCTCTTCAACATCTATATGGCTCCCCTCGCCGCCATCGTCCAACAACACGGCCTCAGCATTGTATCCTACACCAACGACACTAAGCTCATCCTCTCCCTCACCAAGGACCCTGCCACCACCAGACTCAACTTTCAAGAAGGAATTGAGGACGGTGCAGCTTGGATGACAAACAGCTGCCTAAAGCTCAACACTGAAAAAAAAGAAGTCCTAGACTTCGAACCACTCCACCAGCATGGGACAACACCTGGTGGCCCACCACCCTCTGTAGCCCACCAACCCTCACAGACCACGC
Source organism: Lissotriton helveticus (assembly GCF_964261635.1). Taxonomy (NCBI): domain Eukaryota; kingdom Metazoa; phylum Chordata; class Amphibia; order Caudata; family Salamandridae; genus Lissotriton; species Lissotriton helveticus. The sequence goes on along the minus strand of NC_136059.1, from coordinate 731,381,342 downwards.
TATAAACCTCAGCATCGTACTCAACTCCTCTCTCTCCATGAACCGACAGGTCAATACCATCACGTCCAGCTGCTTCAACACCCTCTATATCCTCAATAAGACTTTCAAATGGATCCCTCCCAAGTCAAAGAAGACCGTCACCCATGCATTCATCACCAGCAGGCTGGACTACGGAAACACCCTCTACACTGGCATAAACAGGTCTCTACTCTGCAAACTTCAGATAAAACAGAACACCGCCGCCAAACCCGTCCTCTGCATACCTCGACACAAGCACATCAGCCAACACCTACAGAAGCTCTACTGGTTCCCTGTTGAGAAGAGAATCACCTTCAAGATTCTCACCCATGCCTACACATGGCTACACAACACCGGCTGCCAATACCTCAACGACAGAATCACCCTCCATGTACCCAAAAGAATTCCTTGCTCAGCCAACCTTGTCCTCGCCGAACCCCCACACATCCATGGAGCCAAAGCAGAGGGAAGATCCTTCTCCTACATCATAGCCAAGACCTGGAATGAGCTCCCGATCGACATCAGACACACCCCCCTCCCTGAATACCTTCAGGAAGACTCTCAAGACCTGGCTCTTCGGCTGAACGGAAATGCTGACCCCCTCCCCCCAGCAGCTTGAGACCCTCACGGGTAAGTAGCGCGCTTATATTTCCCTAATTGATTGAATTGTGTTACTGTTTTTGAACGATAGGACAATTCAGACGAGAGAACTTCTTTGCATTTCTCTTTTAATGTGAAGCAGACCAACCTTAAAATGCAGTATGATGTATCTGCACCGGATAGCCAGATTTTTCTGTTTTTTAGCAGAAGGGTCTGTACCAATGTGCACCATACCTGGATAAGACACCACATGAGACAGAGGCCTACTGGACTTTTATATTTGGTGGATTTCCCATGACAGAGTACAATTTACTGGACTTGAAATAAAAAACACTGCCTCATCCATAACATAGTCATTTATTTGTATTCATTAATACCTTGTAGTCTCCTGTTTCCAAGTTAAAAAAGCTTTTGTTTCTCCACATTGGATACATCTGTCAATTTCTCGCTCTTTCCCTTGCTTACAGTCGTAATGATGTAACTGAGAGCATAATGGCTTCTACCACAACAATTCTTTCCTAAATTCTACTACTATTGAGTTAGACATAATCTCACAATATACCGTGCACACATATCCCAGAGTTAGATGCGGGCCCCTGCCCCCTACATGGTGTGAAGTTAGTTATATGTTCCGCCTGAACTTGAGTAAAAATCCCAAACCCCTCATAACTATACTTGGTTTGAAATATGTTGCTATCTTTAGCTACTTCATGGTGTGAAAAACAGTTATATTCTTTGCCTGTGCTTGAGCAGAAACCAATAGCACTTCAACATCCCATTATTAAACGAGTTTTGGAATATGTTGCTATCCTTAGCCATACCTTTGCCAAACTCATTCTCTCCACATCTCCCAACCCTGGGGACTGCCTTACGCAATTTCCTAAAAATCTCTGCCCCTTTTGAGCCCAGACAATCTAGTACTATTTCTTTTATTTCTTTAAGGGTCATTTTATCAGCATCTTTATAATCTTATACATTGCAAATTTCTGTTTTGATGTCATCCACTGAATGTATGCTTCTCTCTTCCACAACAAACATGTTTGCAGATTATAAAACCATTATTAAATGGTGTGAATAATGAACACAGAAAATCTTCCTATGAACTCTTTGAAAATGTTACTGAAATACTCCATTCACAAGGAATCTATAATACCGGTTAGAACCGTGGTAAATCAGTAGCAAATGTATAGGAGCAACTATAGGCACTACTTGGATGTAAGAGCTAATTATACATGTGTACACATCACAGGCTGAATCTGAAGGAAGAAACAGTGTGCACTTCATAGTAAATATTTGATGTGCAGTCTGTATTTATACACACTGTGGCTTGCTCATCACTAAATTGGAAGTAACTTCTCTGATTCTAATTTAGGTTTCGTTGTAATCTAATTTAGGAAACAATTTGTGGTGATTTGTGTGTAGCAGTTTGTTAAAATCCATGTATTCAGATGTAGTCGATGTTTACATTTTTAAGCCACTTTTATTACCATAAAACATCAAAATTTGAAATTTACCATAAATTACCTATTGAGTCATAAACAGCACTTCCCCCTTACTAACACACAGGGGGAATGTATTGAATGTATTTCAATGCGTATTCAATATTGTGATTTATAAAGCAGTCTGAAATTCAATTAAAATAAATAGTGCTGAGACTGAATTGGCGTCTTCATTTTTTAACAATATTTATATGCCAGCATTTCTAATTCTGCCACAAACCTGTCTAAATAAATACAATGAATTAGTCATTGCTGTGAGGCAGAAACAGAGCTGCATGTTGAAATATGACATACAGAATATGGCCTGACATAAGTATTGTGGCCTAAATATTGTTTAAAACTATGTCTCTAGCAAGACAGATTTTCTATTATTAACTTTGATGGGGTGATAATTATTTTAATTATATTTATGTCAGATGATAATCAAGTACAACACAAAACAGGAGCCACCTCTGCAGTGGTAATAGGCTAGCTCTGCGACTGAATCCATCACCAATTACATTTCGTTAATACAAGTTAAAGCCTTCAGTATCCTGGTACCTAAAAAAACTCGCTGACAATAAATGTCTGCAGACAAGAGGAAAATGTAAGAAAAACAGAACTCTTAGTGACCTCATGATACTAAAGTTTCTCCACACAACACAAGCACAGCTCAGCTCAGCACATCAGCCAAAACAAATTACTATGTCCACACCATCAATGAAGCCACCAACAAACACAGCAGTCTTTTTAAGACAATCAAGCACTATATGAACCCCTTGACAGACACACCTATTGTTCATGCCTCAAAATCTGCAAATCCGTCAACCTCCTCTTCAGTGTAGAGATACAAAAGATCCAACAGCACATCAACAACACCAAGCCCGCTTCATCTTACTTACCCATCCCTTCTTGTAGAATCCCACAGTGGTCATTGTTCAAAGCCACATCTCTCTCAGGTCTGACTGAAATATTCCTTCTAAGCCCCTTCTTATGTCATATACTTGTCCTTCATCACAGCTCTCTCCTGGATGCTTTGTCACATTTACTGACCACTGTCAATGCCTTTCTCCCTCCAGGCATCTTCCCAGAAGCTCTCAAGACAGACCAGATCCTCACATTCCTAAAGAAACCTACAAAGACCCAACTATCGGCCCATCAGTCACCCACCATTCACAAGCAAGATCTTTGAAATAGCAGGCTGTGTTCACCTCAAAGATCACAGTAATGCTAACCATCTCCTACACCACTGACAGTTGGGCTTCAAGTTATGTACAGCATGCTACTGTACACATCGTAGGCAATGTTGTCCTGACCACAGATGAATATGACCCATGCCTCCTGATATTGCTGGGCCTCTCAGCTGCCTTTAACACATTCGACCATTCCAACCTCATACACACACAGGAGTCTTGAATAGGCAATGTCCTTCACCAGTTTTTTTCCTACATTTCCACCCAACACAGCTTAAGCACACGGCACATCTACATCTCAAAATATACCAATTAACTGCAGAGTCCAGCTGCGTTAAAGGCTGTCCCCTTTCACCTTCAACCTCTACAAGAAGCTGCTTGGTGCTCTACTACGATTAAGATTCCTCAATATGCTGATGATACACAACTCTACTTAAAAGTCTCTGTTGAGTAAAACATCCAATGCCTCAAATGCTGCCTCCACATCATTCAGAGCTGGATATCCAGCATGTACCTGAAGCTCAATGAAGCCAAGCCAAAAATCATGTTTTTGTGAAGAACAGCAAACAAGAAACATTGCAAACTTGGCTCAATGACATGAACCGATTTAAACTCCAACTTTCACCCTCGACACTGACCTCACCCTCAAGGAGCACATTGCCAAAAATAGTACTAGCTGCCTCTTCTTAAAAGATTGAACCTGTTTCTAACAGAAAGAGACTTCAGAACTTCAGTTCGAGCCATCATAGTCTTGCATCTGACTCCATACCTGCACCTCTTAAGGGCATCCTACATGCCATAGTATAAGTCATCCAGAGCCTGAAGAAATATCAACATACCTCACCCATCTTGATAGACCCATTGGCTCCCATTGCCTGGCTACACATCTTCAGAACCAGCCGTCACAATCAACACCCTGCTTATCTTACAGACAAGCGCTCCATGACTGGTGGTTCCTGGCACAGCTGCAGCCACAACACTATCAGACTGCAGATAAAGAATTGCAAGAAAGAAAAATACAAATCAGAAGACTTTTCCATCGATGCACCCATGATTTGGAGCAACATTCCCATATTCAATAGGACCACCCTAACGCTGCTCCAGTTTTGGAAAGAGCTGAAGAAGTTCCTCTTTAAAGAACTCCGCATCACAATGTATAACAGCCCATGAACCAGCTACCTCGTCTATGCCTCGTCGACTTTATGCATGTCTTTGAGCCTATACAGCGCCCTGCTACCCTTTTGGCTAGGTTTGCGCTATAAAAATACCACATATATAAATCACACATGCTGAAAAAATGAACTTGACTTGCTCTGCAGGAACTTACTGCACCTGGTGACTGAACACTGCAGATCGGAGGTCCATTGACATAAAAGAGAAAGTAGTAGATTTAAAGGTCATGTTTTAATCTGTTACATTATAGTCAGGTACTGCCTGAATTAGGACAGCCTTTTAATGTGTGTGCTCCATTATTCTGCGAAAAGTTTTTTATGAGATTGTGGCGTTGCCATCTGGCATGTGTTAAACTAAATCCTACCACATGCTGCATGAATTCACCAATGGCGTGTTAGGGGTAACATCTAATTATTCTAATCACCCGTATAAATGCTAAACTGCCGGAGGTAAACCGGATTTGCCCCATTGTGTATTTCCCTAAATGTTGTTTTCTGCTACGTTTGCGCACTTGTGTATGCAGATATGTGAATTGGGCCACCCAAAATTCGTGAAATATTCAGAACAAATTAAAGATTCATGGATAGCCTGGCTTGGACCAATAAGGTTTAGCGAAACAATAGGTTCCCTAGCGTGATGATGAAATTGCAGAATGAAAAACACGGGCTCTTGGGTGAGTGGGAATGCATTTTCATTGACACATCTGGAGATGTTTTTGGCAAACTGTATACAGTTAATACAGCTGATAATGTTTCTTACCCTTTGAAGCTGTGGCTGCTCACCCCCATTCTACATCCCCAGGTAGCGGCAGATACAAGTTATAATTAATTACATGCATATGTAGCCAATGAACACATTATAGATAAGCTGTGGACAGCTGAACGCGTTTTTCGATGTTTACATATTTCGTGGGGGAGGGAGGGAGGGAGCGAGAGGGGCATCAGTACAGACCAAGAAAAATGTTTGAATTTTTGTCATATACTGCATGTTTCACAGCGAGACCACTGAGACAAGGTATCACAACCTGCTAATGACAGGCAGACAGACACAGATGGTGACGTCGAGGAACAATTGATAAATCAAGATGTGGAGTTACATGTAAAGATGGTACTGCGCTCCCGAAATAGCTCTTATTTTTTTATTTGAGGCTGTTTTTTTTAATTTTTATATGCTTTTCCTAGTAACTGGCGCACGTTTTTAAGGTTACAACACTGATCAAAGTGCAAATGGTTTGATGGACTTTAAACTGTCAATTTGTGCTTATTCATTTTTTTTCGGGAAAAATTGAAAGTTTGCATTAAATCATGTTCACATTCACTTTCAGAATGCTAATCTGAACATGTCCTGCTAAAGGAAAATAATACAAGGAGCCTTCAACGTGTTAAGTGCTTCAGATTGAACGCTTATTTTGTTATTTTGGAGAAAGCAGAAATGTTCTGCAATTGTAGCCTGCTGCGACCTTTCTATGGCTTACAATTTGAGGTCGAAGGGTCAATGAAACAAACAACTCTAGAGGAAGATGCCCCAGAGACACTGCCCTTTTGTCTTTCATTTTGTCTTTCAGAACATATTACTTCTAAAACGCTCCTCCTGACCTTAGCAGTACTTCTACAGGCCTCAATTACTGATCTTTGCAGAGCCTCCTTTACCTGAAAGTGCTTTTCAACCGGAGCCAACAACATTTGTTAAATGCCTCACTTTTGCACATGAACCTGCTCTGCCTTTAAAAGACATGACCATGCACTTACTTTTTTAGGTCTGGCTTGACTGTACAGTTGTCACCAGAGGTTCTGTGATTACCATAAAAAAAAGGTTGTAAGAAGCAATCTTAGGAGAGGGACTTTGGCTCCGCCCACATGTTCATTGGTAGGCAGGAGTGCATGTTTTGATTGAGCAGAAGTTGTGTATTTCCACTAAAAAGTGCTTGGCCTCCACACAAGTATGAACATTGTGTTCATTAATCTATCAGCCTGAGCTTGAATTTTCATGGGCACACACCTGACATAATACCATTAAAGTGTCTTGGATAACAAGACACATTATGGTGTTTTTCTCTGCGACCAGCACAGATGGGAGGACTGTGGCATAATGAAACCATGCAGTGGGCCCAGTCCCAAACCCTCAGGCCCCTGGCTCTCTGGCCAGGGGCCTGCCAGTGCTGGTGGAGACCTCTGGAGCTCGATGGCCCCCTGCACTGCGAGGCTGTGGTGGGGGGGGGGGGTTGTAACACCAATGTAGGAGGAGAAAGGTCATTAACTTTAGACTTTAAAGTGCAGTTTTGTGTTGGAGATCCCAGGGCTACAATAATCTACATGGAATTTCAAGCCGGCTTGACAGTTCAACTAAAGGCTGATCTGATGTGATCAACAAAAAATAGCGTTCCGTATCCTACTGAGATAGTGGCTTGGTCTCCCCCCAAATGTTGCCCTGAGAACAGGATTTGAGTGGGCTGAATTTTCTGCTTTTGCTCACGTATTGTATATTGCACATTTTGGCTTGTGTCAAAGTTTATACTTGATACAGCATGACTGAGTTGGTCATGGGTTAAGCTAATGATCATGGCTCTAGCAAAGATCAGTTTATTATGAAATATTATGAAAATGGCTTTAGGCATGGCATATTTATTGTGAAAATCATATGTTAATGTCAATAAGGTATGTAAGTGTGGATTGTTATTACTCTATATTATAGCCTACAGATATGTATTTTGTTATATGGAATCTCACATATTTCTGTAGTAAGCAGTACTTTTGCTTTTGGTCACCTACTGTGGCTATAGAAGGATTATAGTAGTTTGAGTAGCCAACAATTTTGGGTACCTTTCTCATTTTATGACTGTGTATCTGGTGGTTGCCTTGTGGAAAGGTTTACAACCAAAACTGTAAATGCCATGGGTGTGGTCTTCTATTATGAAAGATTATGACAAAAGCAATAGGTCTATCGTATTAAAAGTGAAAAGCATTTCAAAGCAAGCAAGTCTTTATCAGCTGGTGGTTATGATATTGTGTTACACGCTATGCACAGGTGTTTTGTTACATGTAATCTCACAGATTACCGTAGTAGACAAGGATTTCAAGATTGGCCAGCAGCTCTGACAAACCTTGGGTTTTGTCACAGTGATGATTCTAGTTAGGTCCTGTTCAGAGGGGTTGTATATTGTTTTGCAAGCAGTATTTGTCTACATGTTTCTAATTTTATAACTGGATGCACAATGGTTACACGTTTATGTGCATTTGGATAGCCTGGTGGTAGATAAAGCATAAAGCCACTGCTAAAGGTTGAAGGTTTCATTAGATCTTTGGGAATAGTTTCTGCCAGATATCATTGGTTTCTCTGTTTAGTATGAATATTATGACAAACTCAGTAGGCCTGAGCTATGTATTGTTGAAAGCATGCAGTAAAGATAATAGGCTTTTAAGGATGGATTGGCATTACACTGTGCTAAAGCCTAAAGGCACATATTTCTTACACAGAGTTTCACACATTACTGTAGTAGGCAAGGGTTTTGGTATTAGTGCTCCACCAAAGAAACTATGTGAACATAAGATATGCGCTACAACAGTCCATGTGAGTCTCTCTTAGGAGAAATTGTATTTTACTGTGACAACTGTAATTTTGAATGCATTTCTACTTTTATGACTGTGCTGAGTGGTTGCCTTGCGGAAATCTTACGCTCAGTACCATAGGCTTGAGTCGGTTACATGGCTATATGCCTTATTGTTGATTATAAAAAGTTGTGATAACGGTAGTAGCCCCGACAAATTAATTGGGAAACTCACAAAAACATTGTTAAAAAAATTAGAGCGAATTGTTATAATTCCGAATTAAAGCTTACAGGCTCTTGCTACATGGAATCCCACAGAATCACAGTAGGTAAGTGTTGTGGGACTGATTACCCCCTCCGATAAACCATGTGTAAAGAAGATGTGCACTGTGAGAATCCTTGCTAAAGCCCGTTGGGAGACATACTGTTTTGCCTTGCCAACTGTAAATTTGTATACATTTGGCTACAGAGCCTATCCAAGGAAATATTATGCCTGATGCCATAGATCTGGCCTGCTTATTTAAAAAAGTTATTGCCAAGGAGTTTCAACTGGCTTAATTATTGTGAGAAGCCGATGGTAAAGACAATTTACCTGTAACAGTGGATTGTTCTCACTTTAGGCTTCCCCCCTGCCTTGGACCTAGGATTTCTGGAGTCCCAAGAGACTAGTGTGAAGGTATTTGTATGTGTGTTGAGGTAGCTCCTTTGAAGTGAAAGTGTGGTAGCTGATAGTTTGTCCCTACCCATCAGCCCAGGATGGCCCATCCTACCAACATCCAGTCCAGCTTTGTGATACTGTCTACTGTCTGAGACGAATACACAAAGTCCAAAAACCAACTACACAGAGTCCTGAGTTCCAGGAACAGGTTGAGGCACCAAATTGTAAACTTTCTAAAAGTGGCATTTTTAAAATTGTAACGTAAACACTGAATTTACCATAAAAGAGGGGTTTGAATTCCAATTTCGCAGACACCAAACATGAAATGCTCACCTACAGCCAAACATAAGTTAGTACTTATTAAAGTGTTATCATTGGGAGAGGCATGCCTCACAACAGTGAAAAATTAGTTAAGGAATTGTGCACTACCACAGCATGTAAAACCTAAAAGTACATGTCCATTTTTTCATTACAATTCACCCTGCCTTCTGGACTACCTAAGTCGCACCTTAGGGATGATTTATATGCAATAAACCAGGAGTTTAAGGCTTGCCAAAGGGTGATACTGCCAAGTTGAATTGACAGTTTAAAACTGCATTGAGGTTGCAGAGGCAGACCTGGGACATGTTTTAAGGGTCCACTTAAGTGGGTGGCACAATAGGTGCTGCAGGCACAGTAGTAGCATTATATTTAAAAGCCCTGGCAATGGTGTGCCACTTTATTAGGGACTTATAAGTAAATTACGTATGCCAATCAAGTGCAAGCCAAGGCTGCCAAGTCTTAGGGAGGGGGCCCAAGCATTTTAGTACTGGCCAGCACTGGTAAGTTGCAGTGTCCTAAGACCAACTCAAATGAAGCCAGCAAAATAGGAGGGTAAATGCTAAAAGTTTTGGGGGAAGACCACTCTAATTGTAACAGATCTCATTATCTATATTCTCTTTTTTAGTTTAAAATGCTTTATTGGGTAACATTAGAGTAGTGATCATTACATTTCTGTGTAAGAACAAAGGAGTACATTATAGCATCAATATTGGATGAAATCAAAAGTTGTCAAATCTTGTACAATAAGACCTGACTACAGGATAAACTTAAATTGATATTTAAAAAGCCATATGTTTATATTTCCTGTTATGTGTTTTTTGAAAGGCAGATAAGAAGGGGTGGGAAAGAGAACAAGGTTTAATTGTAAGAAATATGAAGTCAATCACTAAATATATAGAACATCAATGTACATGAAGACCATATTTCAAACATATCATATACAGGTTTACAGTATAATAACAAATATACCTAATGGCAAAGATGTATACTTATTAGAGAAGATCAGCGAGCTTATGGATGTTGTAAATTCTCTTATAATGTGCATTATGTACTTGAAAGTCTGTTGGTGCTATTACCTAGACATGTTATATTAGTAGCCATAATAAATAATTAATAATGGTATATCCTTTAGAAGACATAAACACATCATCTAATCTATGAAGAGAACATACATTACACTACCAAGCGTTGTATGAAATGTATTTAGTGAATGGCAACATATATTAATAAATTGAAAAACCTATTTTTAGAAAGAATTGATTGATCATTGATATCAACTAAACTATCTTAGATAACTTTAAAGGGACATTGAAGGCCCTATTCACAAAGGTAAACTTAGACCTGAAGTCCAAGTTTAGACTTAAAGTTGAACTTCACACCTGTAGACTAACTTTGCAAGTGAAGTATAAGTTTAGACCTCAAGTCCAAATATAGACCTAAAGTATAAGGGGCATATTTACGAGTCCCATTGTGTTGATCTTGCAACATATTTAGTGACACAACTCAAAAATGAGATTTATGAAGCCACGCAGAGCCACCTTACGTGGCCAGAGTGGCTTCCTTCATAATCACAAGTAAAACAACAGAAAACAAATTGCTGCATTGCCTTACCCTGCACCAGGGAGACGTTCCATGTGTGTTGATGGGTGTTCTCACACAACATAATGGATTTTGACGTATTCTCAGATTTAACAGAAGTGGTAGACCAGGGAATGTGCCAAAAACCTACGCGTCCTGTGCAGAAGCATAACAAGGTAAAATATCTGTATTTCTCCTCCTGTGTTGATTCTTCTAGGTGTGCTGAATTTTTTCAGCACACATAGAAAGAGAAAATACCTCAGGGAATTGCTTTTGTGCAGGAAGGTGCTCCTTCCTGCACAAAAACAATCCATCTTACAACACAGGCACCCTTGTACCATAGTGCAAGGGTTCCTGGGTTGACACTAGGCAGCCAAATTGGCAGCAGCACAGGGGAAAATGCCAGAATGCACCGTATTGTTTAAATTGCAGTATGTTCCTGCCCGTTCCTTGTCTCACAGTGTAGTGCAGCAAGATCACTTGCTGCGCTTCACTGCGTGACAACTCCTAAATCTGGCACTCAGTTTAGAACTGAAGTCTAAGTTTAGTCCTAAAATCTAAGTCTAGACTTTAGGTATAAACTTAGGGCCTGATTCAAAAGGTAAAGTTAGACTAAAAGTCTATCTTAGACCAAAAGTCTAACTTCACTACTTTTCATTATTCACAAAGGTTAGTTCATATAAGTAAGTTTACTACTTGTAAACTTCCTAATTTTGAGATTTTTTTAATTTTTTTATTTATTTATTTATTTATTTAAGAGTTTTATATAGTGCTAGCAGACCCAAGGGTATCAGAGCACATTACAACAAAGGTGATGGGAAAATCAATACAAAAACATAACAATAGTATACATAGAGATTCACTGCGAGGCAAAAGTCTCAGAACAGAATGTAGCCTTAAAAACCCGAACAATTACAAATAGATGGGTGATATACACAGGGGTGAGGCAGGACTAAGTTGGTAGGAGGGTGAAGTAGAGTTTTTGAACTTAGGGTGACTGGATGTTGTGGTGGGCGAGAGTCTGCATTCAGGCGGTAGCTATCCATTCGGCCGGGAGCTGTTGAGGAAAAGGCCTTTGAGCTGCTTTTTGAACTTTACAAAGGAGGGGTTAGTCCTGATGTGGATTGGGATGGAGTTCCAGAATCTTGGAGCATTTCCATAGAAGGATCGAGAAGAGGCTTTTTGTTTGCATGTTTTTGGGGGGATGAGGAGTAAGGTGTTTGAGCTCCTGAGGGTCCTCGTCTGGCCGGCTCTCTTGAGTTTGGCGGCCAGGTAAGTGGCTTCCCAGTGTGCAGGGCTTTATGCATGAAGCAGGCAGTTCTGAAGTCGGCACGCAGTTCAATTGGGAGCCATTTTAAATCTCTGAGTGCCAGTGAAATATGTTCAAATTTCTTCACTCCGGTGACCATTCTGGCTGCTGCATTTAGAGTTGCTCTCAGAGGGGCTAAGTGGGATTCTGCTGTTCCTGTGAGGGTTGCATTCCCATAGTCCAGTCTGGAAAGCACCAGGGACTGAGTGGGTTGTTTGAGATCGCATGGAGGTATAAATGGTTTTATTTTGTTGAAAAGTTTAAGGGTGAGGAATGCGCTCTTGGCAGAGTTCTTAATGTGTTTGGTCATATTTAATTTTGGATCCGGAGTGATTCCCAGCGATTTAACTGAGTCGTCAGGGTGAGGTTGCAGTTGAGGGCATCGATTCCTTTTATCCATTCTTTGACTTGGGGGTTGTGCTCCTTATTGGAAATGAGCAGGATTTCTATCTTTGCCTGGTTCAGTTTCAAGTGGTTGCGTGTTACCCAGTGCTGAACTTCCCTTAGAGTGTGGTTTAGTTTATGAATGTCTTCCGTAGAGGAGGTTTTGAGATAGATCAGGGTGTAGTCCGCGTATAGGTGGAAGGGGATGTCTGTTTTTTTGAAGATGGTGGTGAGGGGTTCCATATAGATGTTGAAGAGTTGCAGAGAGATAACTGATCCTTTCGGTACACCCCTGTTAACAGAGTGTGAGTCGGATAAGAAGTTATTGATTTTTATTCTTTGGGTGTGATTCTGTAAAAACGAGGTGAACCATTTTAGAACCACCTCGTCCGCTCCTACTCTTTCTTGCAGTGCCTTAACGAGTAGATTGTTGTCCACAGTGTCGAAGGCTGCCGATAGGTCTAAGACTACGAGCAGACAGCATTGATCCCTATCAAGGGACTTGTGGATGTCGTCTATGACATTCAAGATCGCTGTCTCTGAGCTGCAACCTTTTCTGAAGCCCGATTGGTAGGAGTCGAGAAGGTTATTGCAGTCCATGTGCTCGGTAAGTTGAAGAAGGACGCATCTTTCCAGAGTTTTAGCTAGGAGGGGGATATTGGAGACGGGTCTGAAGTTATTAAAATCGTTGGTGTCCGCTCCTGTTTTTTTTAATAGTGGTGTGACTTGACCAATTTTGAGACAATCAGGCATGACTCCAGTTCTCAGGGAGCTATTTATAATCTTGGTCCAGATCGGGGCTAGGGTGCCGTTAAGCTTTTTGACAAGTTTGCCTGGAATGGGAGGGGGTGGAGCAGGAACTCATTTTTTCAATCTCAGCTACAGAGATAGGGTTAAGGGAACTCCAGTTTTTTGGGTTGAGCTTGTGATTAGTGCCTTCTATCTCAGCGAGCGAGCTGCTGCAGGGGAGTAGTCACCCAGAGAGAGCTCAATCTTTGTGATTTTGTCTTGGAAGAAAATGGCAAAGTTGTCACAGAGGTCTTTGGAGGCCTGGAATGCTGAAGCAGGGGGCTTGGAGGTTTGTTGTCTGATTACATTGTTTAGTTCTCTTGGTCTGTTTTTTGCGTTGTCAAGAGCACTGCAGAAGAAGGCCTTTTTGCCATCCCTGATGTGTTTATTGTATTCCCTGCATAATGATTTGAGTCGATTGAGGTGGATTGTGGATGGGTTTTATCCGCCAGAGTCTTTCATTATCTCTTAGTTCTCTTCTTTCAGAGTTTATGCTTGTATTGAACCATGATCTAGATGGGGTGTTCCTTACTCTTTTTCGTTTGCCCAGGGCTAGTTGGTCTAAGATGGCAGTCATAGTAGTGTTATAATGGGAGGTGAGTTTGGTTGTGGAGAGAGTGCCAGTATAGATGGGGAGGAGCAGACATTTTTATGCATGGGCAAAGTGGGCTCTGGCCCAGGGCCCCAGCCTTTCAGGGGGCCCCCTGACAGTCAGCTCCATTCTCCAGAGTGTTGCCTTAATGACCTTGGATATTTCTTAAACAGATTGTTTTAAATACTGTTTTCCTTTAATTTATTTTTTATGTACCTGATGTGTGAGAGTCTAGAACACCCATTTTGCAGAGAAATGTTGTGTTTATGTTTCATGCAATATACATAAAAAAAGTTTCTTTTAGATCAAACCGAGGCCTAACATATAGGAAATGGGAGGGCATCATGGAGATTATTTGCAGTAATATTGGTGAGCTGCTGCTGTGTTACAATATTGACAATACACATAACTGTCCCTGAATATTAGATGTAAACACATTTAGGGCTTTATTTATGAGAAGTGATGCATCTCTGTGTGAAAACAGGGCTGCGTCACTTCTTAGTGCCCCCTCCTTGCAACATGATGGATGTGTCTTATTTACTGTATGATGCATCATGTCCCAAGGAGTTACAGATACGTCAGAATTTCTGATGTATCTGTAGGTGCAAAAGTGATGCATTGCTGAGGTGTGTCTGAAAATAGACGCAAATCCAACAATGTGTCCTTTCACATGGGACCTGCATCAGTCTTATGCCTGCTGTGAGGCAGGTGTAAGATATTGACGCAATGGCATCCTAGAAGTGGAGCACTGAGTTCTCATAGATTTCAATGCACCACTTCTACGAGGCTTTTTGCGGGGGAACACCCATCCTGCATACATTATACCTGGCGCAGGTAGGTATAATGTGGTGCAGAGGTTTACAAAGTGACACATCTGTCTAGATGCATCACTTTGTAAATAGGGCGCAACATGGTACATTTTTTACGCTGCTGGTGAGTCACAAAAAGTGACGCACCGGCGGCATAAAAGTGAAGCAAGACCTCATAAATAAGGCCCTTAGAATTTGGACGAGTGTTCCTTTGCACTGTCAGGGACCTAATGAAATTAAGTAGTGTATTTAATAAAGCACGCGCTACTCAGACTAGAGTGTCCTGGTACATGACAGGAGGAGGAAAATGTGCGTAAAACACCCATCAGTTATTAAAAAAGCCAGCTTTTAAGTTCTTCCTGAAAAAGAGTAGGTCTGTGGTTAGTCTCAGAGACTCAGGGAGTCTATTCCACAATTTTGCACCTAGAAAGCAGAGGGATCTGCCCCCAGTGTGGGCACAGAATATTTTAGGCATGATTGCCAGATTGGCATTGGAAGATCTTAGGAGTCTAGATGTTGTGTAGCGATTAATGCACTTATTTAGGTAGCCGGCTCCTGAGCCGTGGAAAGCTTTAAAGAAGATGGTCATCGCTTTGAAGTCGATCGTTCTTTTATGCGGACTAAGTGTAGAGACTTAAGAATAGAGGTCATACTAGATCTGGGTTTAGGCCTCAGGATGGCTCTGGCCACCACGTTTTGTACCACTTGTAGGCGCTGGATAAGGGATTTGGGAAGACAGAGGTACAAGCTGTTGACATAGTCAATCTTTGATGTCACCAGAGCATGCACCATGATCTTTCTGCTCTCAAGCTGTAACAGTAGCAGGATTTCTTTTTGCATCTGGAGTAAGCCAAAGCAAGCGCCAGTTAGATTTTGGATTTGAAAGTGCAAGGAGAGTGTCTTTTCTATGACAATTCCTACGTTTTTGACTTTCTCCTTTTCCATGGGTGGTGATGGCAGATCTTTTGGCCACCAAGAGCTCCAGTCAGGTGTTTCTGGATCACCAAAGAAAACAACTTCAGTTTTGTCAGGATTGCATTTCAGCTGATTTCTCTTAAGCCAGTTAAAAACCTTTGTGCGGCAAGACCTAATCATTGCCCCTTCAAAGTCGGTTCCTTTGTCACATGTAAAAATCAGCTGAGTGTCATCAGCATAGGAAACACTTTTGGTGCCCTTTTCCTCTACCAGAGATGCAAGGGGGGATAGATATATATTGAAAAGGGTAGGACTGAGAATGGAGCCCTGAGGGACACCTACATTCATAGCTGGAACCGTAGATGAGAAAGGGGGGAGCCAGATGTCCTGAGATCTATTTGCCAAGAAGGATGACATCCATGTTAAGGCGGTCCCCCCAGGCCGATGTTAGCAAGTCTCCCCAGGAGCCTCTCATGTGCGACTGTATCAAAGGCTGCCGACTGATCGAGCAGTATCAGAGCAGCCTTGCCTCCCTAAGCCAGCTTACCCTTGAGAAATTCAGTCACTTCCAGCAGAGCGGACTCCTTACTGTAGTAAGCCCTAAAACTGTATTGGGACTCCTAAAGAAGCTTCCCATCTTCAAAGTGTTTTTGGAGGGCCTTGTTTACAAAATACTTTAGAGTGGAACGGAAGAAGAGAGATTGGCCTGTAGTTAGCAGGGTCCATCAGTTTGGTGTTAGCCTTTTTTAACAGTGGAAGAATCTTAGCATTCTTCCATAATTTCGTCATGTTGACTGAGGAGAGGGAAGCATTAAAGAGCTGGTTTACCGTGGGGGTTATAGTGGGAGCTAATAGGTTCAGGATATTTGCTGGGGATGCGTCGTAGGAGAGCCAGACTTAATGCTTTGGAGAAGGGTCAGTGACTCTCCAAGCTGCAACTCAGGGAAAGCTGGTAAATATGGAGGATCCAAGAGGTGAAATTAGCTATTAGAACTAAGGTAGAAGGTCAGTTCTTCCTCTGAGATGTTAGTGAAGGCTTGTTGGGTCACCAAGATCTTTTCGTGGAAGAATTGAGCTATTTGCTTAGACGATTCTTCCGTGCATGGCCCTTCCTTTATGCCGGCTTTCGGGTGGTAAAGGATTTAACTATGCCAAAGATTTCCTTACTCTTATTTTGGGCATTTTCCATCTTGGTTTGAAAGACGTTTTTCTTGGCTGCCTTCACGAGAATGTAATGATATTTTAAGATGTCTTTATACACCTTCCTGTCCTCAGGTAGAAAGGATTTATGCTATTTCCGTTTCATTTTTCTACAATTTCTCTTGCTAGTTCTGAGGGAATCGTTAAACCATGGAGCTGGTGGGGCCGACCTCTTTGAGGAGCGGGAAACAACCGGTACTGCTGCACCAATGTAGTTTCGGAGCCATGAATCAATTGAGTGGGTACCCGAATTGGGGCAGCCAGACAGCTCCAGTGAGGAGCAACCAAGGCTGCCTGCTAACATCGGGATAGATATGTTATGGAACGTTATGCAATTAGGGACCCTCTGCCCTGCGTTAGCCCGAGGGGCTGTAGCAGAGTTGGGAATTATGAATTGTATTAGGATGTGGTCAGACCAGGTACTTGGAAGAGGTAGGCTTACTGTTATGTCAAAGTTGTGAAAGATTTGGTCTAGGGTATGGCCCTTCTCATGGGTGGTGAAGAAATAAATGGAAACAAGTTGCAGGCCTGCAGCGTCTCCAAAAAGGAAATTGTTTGAGGGTCTTTTCCATTGTCCATATGTATATTGAAATCTCCCAGAATAAAGCAGTTGTTGTATTTTAAGGCCAGGGAGATGGTGGCTGTATTAAGCGTAGTAATACAATTTCCAATTCCATCGGGAGGTCTGTAAATCAGAAAACCAGCTATGCTATAATGGGGAATAAGGTACAGCGGAAGCCTAAGGACTCTGCGCCCTCAATGTTTTCTATCAGGATGGGAGAGCAGTCTAGTTTTTATTGTAAATTATGATGACACCGCCCCCTTCCCACTTGGTCAGTCCCTCCTAAGGATTTTATAACGCGTAGAGATGGCCGAGGTAATTGTAGGGTTGGAGGCTTCAGACAGCCAGGTCTCAGTGAGAAATAAAAGATCAGGCTATTCATCTAAAAGTAGGTCATGTATGAGTGGTTCATGCTTTTGCATAGAGCAACAAATTAAAAGGGTGGCCTTTAAGTTCTCTGTGTTCTTATTGTTTTCACACTTGTTGTTGCATGCGAGGATATTGGGTGCGAGTTTCCTGGGCTGGAGGAGAGACCAGTTGCACTCATTGCATCGAAAGTCTACCTCCAAGCTCAGATCAGCCACTGTACACTGACATAATGGTAGCTGCCTAGGGCTAAACAGTTTTTCCCTATTATAATATAGTGGAAGAAACTCACTGGAGGGGAACTGGGCAGCATGGCCAGCGCCGTACACCTCCGGGACATTGACGGGTGCAGACGGGCTTCCCTTTGGTGCACCAGTGGTGTGCCCGCTGCGCACGTCCGTTTGCATCGGGAATATATAGGTTAATGCCTATAATGCAAACTGGATCAATAACGCAGCTTAGGAAGCGGAAACTGCGTGGGCGGAAGTGAGGAGCCTGATAGTAGCCACAGTCCTCCGCACAATTTGTGTATCTGCCGCGACAGACCAGGACTAGAGGAAAAGCGAGATGTGCATCGGAGCAGCTAAGGAGGTGTAGGCAAGCAGAATAAAGTAAAGTGCAAGTGTGCGTTGGTAGGTGAAATTGTTCAAAAGCACAGAGTAATTCAGCCACACATATACAATTTAAAAAGTATTACAAATCTAGTAGCCGGGCAGGAAACACTAAATCCTGCGTGCTTCCATTTACATCGGGAATTTATATGCTAATGCCTATCATGCAAACTGGATCGCTAACGAAGCTGAGGAAGCAGCGTTGGAAACAGGGGCTCAAATTCGATCATAAAGTCAAAGCTGTTCTGAAAAGGGGCCTCCAAAATATGTTTACCCCAGGGCCCGCAAAATCTTTAAGATGTCCCTGAGGAGCAGTAAGCTTACTTCTTTTTCCAGGTCAATAAGGGGTATTTGATTTAGATTTCTCACCCAGTGGGTGTAGTCCTGTGTGAGGGGCCGGCAACAAGTCATTAGGTTGTTGTGGAAGAGGATGATGTGGTGGTCGGACCAGCATACAGGCAGGATACCATCGATAGAGACAGTGTCAGCTTGGGCAATAATAGCAGCCATAATTGAACCTTTGTTGTGGGTTTGTTCTGTGCAGTGTTGGATTAGGTTATTGTTGTGAAGTAGATCGTTCAAGTTAAGGTCACCTAGGATCATGTTGTTAGAGTCTTGAAGTGCACAGTGGGTTATCAAGTCAGAGAGGTGTTCACCGAAAGTGGAGACTTTTACTGGGGGATGGTAGAGGAGATGGCAAACCAGGGGTTTTGTTGCCGCTCCTCACAATGGAAGCAGTTAGACATTCAAATGAGTTGTAATTGAGGTAGTTAATTTCGGATATGGAGATGTTGCTCTTATGGATGATTGCGACGCCCCCTCCTCGTTTTATTTTTCAGTCTTTATTTAGGATTTGGAAGCCTGAAGGTACAAGTGTGTCCATGTCTGGGAGGGACAGTTTGTTCATCAATGTTTCAGTGATGAATGTGATGTCAATGTCATGGGCCAGGATAGTTTCAGCCAGTTCTGTTGCATGTTTTGTAGCCGATCTGCAGTTTTTAAGCATGCATTTGGTGGAGTTCCCCTCATTGATGAGTCTCTCTGTTGGGGGAGCCTTTGGAATAGAGGAGAGGAAGGCTGGGGGTCTTGATGTTTTAGGTGGGAGGCAGGGAAGGTAGTTTCTACCGAAGCCAGTGTTAACCTAGATCTTGGAGTTTAGGGTGGTAGAAGGGTAGGTGGCGTAAGAGGAGGCCACTTCTGTTGCTTCTCTCTCGGACATTGCGGTTATTGTTCTTTTGGGTCTCTGAGTTTGCTTCGAGAGAGGGGTTGTGTTCCATCTGGGCCAGGGAGTTCTGCGCGGTCTAGAGTGATTGGTATTGTTGGTTATGGGTGTGGTGTGTGGGTGTTGGCAAGACCTCTGATGAGAGGTGAGGTTCAGTAGTATTTCGTTATGGCCCTTTATAATATGTTCTAGCTGGATTTCTAATAAAGTGAGTCTCTGCGTCATCTCCCAGGAGGGAGGTGGGGAAGAGTCAGGGGTTCGATTGTCCTGGTTTGGGTTGATGATGGAAGGGATGGGCTTGGGATTTGGAGGTTGTGTTTTCGAGATGAAGTAGCCTCTATTATCCTTGTGTTGGGCTTGGACATTGGGTGTGTGGAGTCTCGTTTAGTTTCCATCGGCCGTCTCTGGCACGTAGGTGGGGCAGAGAGCGAGGGGTCATAGATTTAGGGTTCAGTTCAGTAGCTGATTGTGAGGAGTAATAATTTAGTGAGGGGGTTGTTTGTCAGGGAGTTGTGATGTCTCTCCTACGCTGTGCCAAGGATTGGTATTGGCAGGTAGCTCTGAATTGTGCATTTCCAGGGGGTGGTGGAGGGAGGGAAGGTTAATGGGGAAGGTCTGTGTTTTCTCAAGAAGATTCATTCTTTCGGGCGAAGGGGAAGTGTTCTGGAGTGAGTGGCGTGAGTCATTAAGGGCTTTACGAAGCGTGGGGAAGAGGTAGTGGAATGCATCCAGTTTGTTGTTATTGGCTTGGATTATGACTGAGCCATTAGTGTAGATGGTTGCAGGAGTGTTTCCGTTATGCGTGAGGTGATTTGGGATATAAAGCTTCAGTTTGCAACTGTGCGGCATGTTCGTTATTTTGGATATGAGGAGTAGGGATGGGCGTCAAATTCCGTTCTGCTCTCGGAAATTGCGATAATTTGACATTTTGGCATTCCACGGAGAGCGGGTAAATGCCCAAATTTTCACGATCCGCAGCGTACCGGAATTTTTTTTTCATGCTCGCGCTTTAAAAATACGTCCTCGCTTGCGCGATTGCCTTATCAGGATCCCCGCGTTCGCCGACAAGTTTTCCCGATCTGGTCGTGTGCTCCACGAGATGTTGGTAGCCGTTTACACGCCTGTGATCCCGTCATTCGTCTCGCAATCATGCACCGCAAGAGTATGAGATCTCGAACACGTCATTCTCCACCGCGAGCGTTAGCGTGTGGACTCAAACACATCATATCGAACACGACAAGGAGCGAGAGAACGCGAACATGTCATTTTGGACGCGCCATCGACATCCGGTGGAAGTAAGGTGAAGCTCGAGAACTCGAACATGTAAAATTTTCAATCTGGAGAAGAATATCAGCTCTAGCAGCATAAAACCTTCTGCAAATGATGATTGGATGATGAAAAAAACTCCTCAGATTGACATTTGGCTGTCCTTTTTTGTGCAAGGAGTCCTTTTTTAAAATGGGGAGAGGGAGGAAGAGCCACAGAATCTCCAACTTCATGTTCCTGTCCAGCAGGCTCCTCCCAGTGCTTTGTCCATCTCCTGCTCATTCTGCCGTTGGATTTTGAGCTGGAAAGATCACTCTTTTTATCTGCTGCACCATTGCCATTGGATTTGAGGATTTTTTTATTAGATATTTTACAAGTAAGTGGTTGTTGTGTCTGTTTGATTGGGGGCATTGCAGTTGTTGCAACTACAATTTAATTTTGGTAACTATCATTCCTTTGTTTTTAAATGTTGTGGGTAGTAGTAGTAGTCAATAGGCCCAAAGCTAGTCATGGGTGGGTGCATGATGAAGCAGCTGTTCCTTTGGTGTTTTTTTAATGTATTTTATTTTCAAGCATCATTTAGGGCATGGATGGCATTGAATTTAGCTGGGAAATGTGTTTTTTTGGGGGTGGGCTGTCTGTTGTTGGGTCTGGCCATGTGGCTGGTGGCCATTTGAAGCCTAGGCCTGCAAGCTTGTCTGTCCTTGACTGCCTACAGGCCTGCTTTCATCCGGTAGGCTCAGAGCAGGTAGCCACAGCTGCATTAAACACGTGTTTCTGTGGGGAAACAACCCTTACAACGCAACTATTACAACGCACACCGTTACAACGCACACCGTTACAACGCAGGATCCGTTACAACGCATGCCTTTACAACGCATGACATTACATAGCAGATGCTATTACAACGCATGCCATTACAACGTAAGTATTGGTAAGTATGTTATTTTTTAAAATCATTTTTTTTAAATGTAAATTAAATAAATTAATTTAAGTAATAGTATATATTTAGTTTTGGGTTATGGGGTACAGGGGTATTTTTAGGTTTCAGGGCTAGGTTTGGGTTTTGGGGTGCAGGGGTATTTTTAGGTTTCAGGGCTAGGTTTGGGTTATGGGGTACAGGGGTATTTTTAGGTTTCAGGGCTAGGTTTGGGTTTTGGGGTACAGGGGTATTTTTAGGTTTCAGGGCTAGGTATGGGTTTTGGGGTACAGGGGTATTTTTAGGTTTCAGGGCTAGGTATGGGTTTTGGGGTACAGGGGTATTTTTAGGTTTCAGGGTTAGGTTTGGGTTTTGGGGTACAGGGGTATTTTTAGGTTGCAGGGCTAGGTTTGGGTTTTGGGGTACAGGGGTATTTTTAGGTTTCATGGTTAGGTTTGGGTTTTGGGGTACAGGGGTATTTTTAGGTTTCAGGGCTAGGTTTGGGTTTTGGGGTACAGGGGTATTTTTAGGTTTCAGGGCTAGGTTTGGGTTTTGGGGTACAGGGGTATTTTTAGGTTTCAGGGTTACGTTTGGGTTTTGGGGTACAGGGGTATTTTTAGGTTTCAGGGCTAGGTATGGGTTTTGGGGTACAGGGGTATTTTTAGGTTTCAGGGCTAGGTATGGGTTTTGGGGTACATGGGTATTTTTAGGTTTCAGGGCTAGGTTTGGGTTTTGGGGTACAGGGGTATTTTTAGGTTTCAGGGCTAGGTTTGGGTTTTGGGGTACAGGGGTATTTTTAGGTTTCAGGGTTAGGTTTGGGTTTTGGGGTACAGGGGTATTTTAAGGGTTCAGGGTAACAGGTATTTTTAGGGTTCAGTTTTTAAATAAATAATTTTAAATAATTTAAATAATTATTTTAATAATTTTATTATTTTTTAATATTAGTTCTTTAATAATAATTGTTTTTTTTAAATAAACTATTTTTTAAAGTATATATATTTACAAATTAATTATTAAAAATAATTTAATTTATTAAATTAATTAAATTTTAATAAATTACATTTTTTTTTAAAATAATATACTTACCTATACTTACGTTGTAATGGCATGCGTTGTAATAGCGTCTGCTATGTAATGTCATGCGTTGTAAAAGCATTCGTTGTAAATGTATCTGCGTTGTAAAAATTGCGTTGTAACGGTGTGCGTTGTAAAAGTTTGCGATGTAAAGTCATACATCCGTTTCTGTGTGGTCTGTTGAATTTAGACATCATTTAGGGCATTGATGACATTGGATTGAGTTGGGAAATCTGTTTTTTTTGGGGTGGGCTTTCTGTTGTTGGGCCTGGCCATGTGGCTGGTGGCCATTTTAAAGCCTAGGCCTGCAAGCTTGTCTGGCCTTGTCTGCCAACAGGCCTGCTTTCATCCAGTAGGCTCAGAGCAGGTAGCCACAGCTGCATTAAACAAGTATTCCTGTGTGGTCTGTGAATTTAGACATAATTTAGGTTATGGAATGGATGGCATTGTATTGAGTTGGGAAATGTGTTTTTTTGGGGTGGGCTTTCTGATGTTGGGTATCTTAAAGACATGCCTTTGTTGTGTGTGTCTGGCATGTGTTGGTGTGCAATGCATGCACTCTGCACACCTTTTTTGGGCCTGTGTATTTTCGTTTTTGTATTTTATTGCATTAAAAAGGCAGAGCATTGTGCTTTAGCATGCAACCTTTGCCTGGCTTTTATAGACCTTTTGTTAGTTCAGGGTGTTTCTTCGGCCTCCAGCTTGTTTCTTGTGATTTGTGAGTGCCCATGTGGCTGGTGGCCTTTTTTGTGGTGGGAATTATGAGTGTCCTGCTTTTGCCATATAGGCTTGCATGGTTTTCCTATTGGCTTACTGCTTCCATCCAAAAGGGGGTGGTGATGGATGGAGCATCAGAACCAATCAAACACTCACACCCAGTCAAAAGATCTGGGTTTGATCCATCACCGTTCTTTAGCCCACTCTGCCACCCCAGTTCAGACATGGCTATATGCAAATCAGTCTGACCCTGTGCCTCATGGGAACAGGCCAGCCCGAACCGCCAAGCCATGCCTTCCCTGGACCGGAAACAAGCTTCCGAGGACCGGTTTCTGGCATTCCAGCCGTCTTCAGCATGGCTTGCTTGAATCCAGTGGCAAAGTGAGCAAGGGACTCATATCTGAGCATACCCTGCCACACTTATGGTGGCCAAAAGCGATACAAAAGGGGGTGGTGATGGACGGAGCATCAGAACCAATCAAACACTCACACCCAGTCAAAAGATCTGGGTTTGATCCATCACCGTTCTTTAGCCCACTCTGCCACCCCAGTTCAAACATGGCTATATGCAAATCAGTCTGACCCTGTGCCTCATGGGAACAGTCCAGCCCGAACTGCCAAGCCATGCCTTCTCTGGACCGGAAACAAGCTTCCGAGGACCGGTTTCTGGCATTCCAGCCGTCTTCAGCCCGGCTTGCTTGAATCCAGTGGCAAAGTGAGCAAGGGACTCACGTCTGAGCATACCCTGCCACACTTATGGTGGCCAAAAGCGATACAAAAGGGGGTGCTGATGGACGGAGCATCCAAACCAATCAAACACTCACACCCAGTCAAAAGATCTGGGTTTGATCCATCACCGTTCTTTAGCCCACTCTGCCACCCCAGTTCAGACATGGCTATATGCAAATCAGTCTGACCCTGTGCCTCATGGGAACAGGCCAGCCCGAACTGCCAAGCCATGCCTTCCCTGGACCGGAAACAAGCTGGACCGCTTGTTGCTTGTGATTTGTGAGTGCCCATGTGGCTGGTGGCCTTTTTTGTGGTGGGAATTATTAGTTTCCTGCTTTTGCCATATAGGCTTGCATGGTTTTCCTATCGGCTTACTGCTTCCATCCATCCATCCCCTTTGCCAGCAGCAGCTCCATGAGTGATGTGATGCTCAAATAGTTTAATGTCAAATAGGGTCCACCCCACTTCCATTACATTTGTATTTTGGTGGTTCTTATTCTCTTTCCTATCCTTCCTGAGAGTGTGGTGTGTACACAGTAGTATAACATAGAGCTTGTTGACAAAGTCTCAGAAATGGCTAGACTATATCTTCTTTTGTTTGTTTGTTTGTTTGTACTAGTACAGTAGTAACTGAATCACAACAACAAATGCAACATTTCACTGATGTTCTTCTCCTGGCTTATTTGCTTTTAGGTGCACAAAAAGCCAGAGGAGGAGGTGTCATCATCATCACCTGTTGTACTGCCAGCCAGACAGAAGTCCTGCTGCACATCACGTCCACGTGTGACCACAACTTGTGCACCTGCGTCCTGCCTGACATCTGAAGATGGCCCCAAAGAAAGGTACCAGGTCCAGTACCAAGAAAGTTGCTGGTGAGAAGAAGGAACAGAAAAAGGAAGTGCCACTAACCACGACTGGTGTGCCGGCCAATGTTTTTTTGGGACAAAAAAAATTACGCCTGCAGCAGCGTTGTCCGGGAACCAAGCTGGGAGCAGCACCTCCGCATCAGCGGTCCTACCCCACCAACCTAGGCCCAAGCCCCTGAGTGACGCAGAGGTAGCCAGTCTACTAATGAACAGCGATGTTGTAATGTCATTATCGCAAAGTAGTTCACAATCAACGCAGGCGGAAACTCAGCAGATAAGTGTGCAGCAGCATCCACAAGAAAAACAGCAGCAGCAGCAAGAACAACAGCAACAGGCGCAACAACAACAACAGCAGCCACAAGAACAGCAGCAGCTGCAAGAACACCAGCAGCCACAAGAACAGCAGTAGCCGCAAGAACAGCCGCAAGAACAGCAGCAGCCGCAAGAACAGCCCACAATAGTAGTTGTTGCTCCTGAAGTAGGGGCATTTCAGGAAATCGAGCTTCCTGCAGACAAAGTGGAGCAAACCACTGTTTCGGAAGATCTATTGTCTTCCAGACCACCAGCAAGGAAAAGGAGGCTTAGTCCATCAATTTCTTCTTCTAGCCTCGCTTCTGATGATCGTGATGCCACTTGGCAGCCACCAGCTCAGTCTGAGAGTGATCCACGCCACATTACAATGCTTCTGAAAAGGAAGGTTCCAGAAAAACTTCGAGTTATGGAGGTAGATGTACAAGAGGGGGATGATGTTGATGAAGATGAGCCAGTCATCACGCACATCACTCCCGCCCCAAAGGGGATGGAGACCAACATTCTCACCCTATCCAGAAAGGCTGCTACTAAGCGGAATGATCATGTAGCACGGATACCACCAACACAGGTTACACCACCACGACCTCCAGCTGCCATATTTTCAAAGGCCCGGCAGGGAACTATATCCAGCTCAACCATCTCAGTAGGTAGTGGTAGTAAAAGTCACAGTGTAGCTGCACAGAGTCACATTCCAAGCACACCCTCCAGTTCATCTGGTATTGAAAGTGGCACATCCAGCAGTGCCGGAAAGTTCTCCTCCCCAGTTTGGGACTTCTTTTCTGTTAGCACCAAGGAGGAGAACGTTTCTATATGCTCGATTTGTCAACAAGGTGTTCGGCGGGGTAAGCTTGGTACAAACTATGGTACCGGAGGAAAAGCAAATCATCTCAGAATACACCTCACTATTGTGTGGGAGAATCACCGACTTCACTTAAAACAAAGTAAACCAACTCAACCCAATGAAGTTGGGCATGAAGAATCAGGGGACGATATTAGTGCGTTGGAAGGTGAAGAAGAGGGAGGCATTTCCTGTCCTGTCCCCAGTAGTGTAGTGGTACCACCCACATCCTCCTCAACAACATCTGAGTGGCACCGCAGTAAGAGCCATACTCAGAGTCAGGCTGAGACACCAAGGCGACCGAGTACTGCAATGAGACAAAGTGCGTTGTTGAGCCTAAGTGGGTTAATGAAAACAACAGCAACACAAAGGAAAGTAATCCAGCCTACCATTGAGAGCATGCTTAGGTTGGAGGGGCAGTGCAAATGCAACCACCCAACGGCACAGTTGTACAATGCGAATCTGGCTAAAATGTTAGCACTGGACCTTCTCCCTTTTTCATTTGTGAAAGGGGTGGGTTTCCTTGAATTTGTGTCAGCCATCTGCCCTAAATGGAAGGTTCCCAGCCGGTTCTATTTTGCAAGAATTGCTGTTCCGGCACTACATCATGATGTGCTGGAATTGGTTGGACAAGCTTTGCAGCAGAGTGCTGTTCATAATATCCACCTGACAACAGACATGTCGACCAGTTGCCAAGCCACAGATTACATGTGCATCACTGCACACTGGGTCTCTTTTGTGGGGGTTAGAGATAAGCTATCTGAAGGAGGTGCTGTTGACACAGCTGAGATTTTTAAAGCTACTCGGAAACATGCAACTGTAGCCATGTTCGCCATGGATAAATCTCATACTGCTATAAACATTTTGGAAGAGTTTTGCAGCAAGGTTTTTTAATGGCTGTGCCCAGGAGGGCTTAGTATTGGTTTTGTTGCCACAGATAATGGCAGTAATGTACTTAAGGTCATGGAACTTGGTTCCTATTTCAGGGTTCCGTGTTTGGCGCACTGCATAAACATTATAGTTCAAGACTTTCTGAAAAAAGAACCCATAGTCAGCAACTTACTGACCACCTGCCGAAGAATATGCACTCATTTCAGCCATTCTTTTAAAGCTCGGAAACAGCTGAGAATCATTCAACATGACTATAACATGCCAGTCAAAGCACTCATCCAGGAGGAGGCAACACATTGGAACTCAACGTATTACATGCTTGATCGTCTGTTTGAGCAGTACAGGCCACTCAATGAATATGTCATGCAAAGACTGGATGCTACTGTGAAAATCATGACCCTTCAGATGGACCAATGGTGCCTAGTTAAATGCCAGACTGACAGGCATTTAACAGGAGGACTGTACAATGAGCCAAGCTATCCCATTATTGCAAATGCTAGAGCATCAGCTGAAGAAGGTGTCTGAATCATACAAAGGTGTAGAGGCAAACAAAGAAGCCTATGACTTGGTGGAGAGCTTAGCCAGTCGCTTAGCTGAAAATACAAGGGTGCAAAATAAGATTTTGTCACAAGAACATTACATTTCTGCCACAATTCTGGATCCACGGCCAAATTGGCAATAAAGACATTAATTTCTTTTTCAGAGATGGATGGTGCCCGCTACAAAACTTGGACTGCTGCACTACACATGTAATCGATTGGCCAATGTTGTATTTTAGCACGCTCTCCAAGTTTTTTAATAACCTTAAACTTGATTTGTCCCCTGTTCTATCTCCTTATACAGATATCTCAACCATGAGACGTACTGGTCGCCACAAGCTGTTTACTCCTGCCCATGCATTATACCATATGGTGGTCAACCACTCGACATACCAGATCCACTGACTGCTCTCCATATGCTATCAGCCGAAAATTGCAATGGACCTAATGGAGCTATCAGGTTTGACTTTAACATTTCATGATTGAAAAACATTCTGAGATAAGCATTTGTGTATTTCATGTGTTTGCAGACAGATAACTGTGCTGTTCTCTTGTTTTGGTAGAATTAGTGGGCATTCTGGTATCAAGAAAAGGAATAAAAACATGTCCTCTCGATTATATTGACCAAATATGTCATTTGAGATTTAACAATGTGTGTTATAATTTTTCTTGCTTCTATAAATATTTTTTATAAAATGTAAATCTTCATCGTGATAGTCTTATAGATGTTTGTTTCTGAAACCCATATGTTTCTCATTTAAATGCTCGTTACACATTTTTAGCCTGCACTTGTGATACAAAGTGAAAATGTTGTTTTGAATTTTTTTATTTGAAGACGTGTCTTTTAATTTTTCTTGATGTTTATTTCTCAATTTCTAGATCATGGAAGACCAAAAAGGGTTCTATCAGATCAAGGCCAGGAGTTTGTAAATTAAGTGAGTGACCAATCTCGGCCTAACATTTGTATAATGCAATGCTATTTCCTATTTTGCTTGCCAAATATAACCTCTGATGATTGCTTTTCAACCCCAATCCTATTGAGAACAAATGTTTGTATGTACATTTACATTAATCTTGAACGTATGTACAATATATACATTTTTTATTCTTTTTTCAGTTTGCAGAATGTTACATAAATCAGCAGCAAATTGCAGAGGTTGTAGAAAAGTATATCCTCCTGTTCCAGCTTATTACACTGATGTCTCAAATATGGCATGAACTAGTTGTCTGAAGCCATACACATGCACACATTTTTAACGGATAATGTTAAGGTAAATATTCTCAATACGAGTAGTCGACGAAGTAAAAAAGTAACAGATATAAGTACTTGAGGGGTATTTGGTGTCAGATAATGTCCAATTCACACTTGTACGGATGAGTCTGATACAGGTATTAGGATGGCATACAAAGCTCCCAACCTTCTTACTTTTTCTCCTAAAGGGTTCCAAATTGGGGACGAATATTAGGCTGTGCAGCAGAGGTTGACGGTGTTGCTTCACTGCTGGTACTTGGGCCTTCTCATGAAACAGAAGGATCCTCTCTCAATATCCTTAACTCTTCCCTTCCAATGTTGACCGGATTCTTAGTCTGCAAGTCTTCATTGAGGTAAGTAACCAACCAAAGCGGAGTTCAAGTTGTGAACTCTGTTGGCCACAGTGTTTACACAAGGTAAGCAGAGCGGCCTAGATATAAAATACCTCCAATTAAATGCATCAGAAGTAAAAGAGCTTATTTACGATCCCCCATGCGCCACTTTTGCGTCACTTTCAACAGTGACGCACGGCCCCCCTCCTGGAGCCCTCAATGGCCCTGGGGACCACCCCCCAGGGCCGGCTCCTACAGTGACCCGGGGTGCCTACCCCCGGGACACTGCTGTTTGCTACGGTAGGGTGGGAGCCTCACGGCTCCCGCCCTACCAAAGCAAACTGCTTTGTTTTTTTAAAGAGAAAGCAGGAAACCTGCTCTCTCTTTCAAAAATCAAAGCCGATTGCTTTTCTGCATGGGGAGCAGCATGTTAGCTGCTCCCCATGCAGAAAAACAATGCCGGCTCCCGTGGGATGCGGGGAGCCGGCAGGGCCCGTGGGGGGCTTGGGGACATCCCACGGTCCCCAACAGAGAGGGCAGGACCCGGGGGATGGGATCCCCGGGGCTTTATGGGGGCATAGGAGGGGTCAGCCCCCTCCACAAAAAATAATAGAAAAGTTGGCCATGCCCCGGGGGATGGGGTCCCTGGAGCTGGAATTGGCCACGGGAGGAGGGCCACGCGGCCCGCTTCCTGTAAAAAAAAAAAAAAAAAAACGGGATCGGAGGAGGCCACGCCCCCTCCCTGCACCTCTCTGCAAACGCGCCCCCTGGGGCGTTTGCAGAGGGGGAACTAATTCCCCTTGCATACTGGGGGACTGGGGGCAACTAGCGCACCAGGAGCCTCCAGTATGCGCCAGGGGGCTGCCTTGCAGAGAGGTGTAATGAGGCCACGCCCCTTTTTACACCTCTCTGCAATGCAGCCCTCTGGCACGTTTGCAGAGGGGGAACTAATACCCCTTGCATACTGGGGCTCGCCTGTTATCATGAGAGACGTCAGTGCTGCATCTTTGAGCCCAGTACGGACCCTGAAAAGTAAATCTAACCATACTTACAGTAACTTGAATTTCATTCCATAGGCTAACATTGACTGGTTTCCCTTGGAAGTTTGGAAGTGTGGAGTTTTGGAAGTTTAAAAAATTCCTAAAAAATCAGCCGAACTACGAATTCCAATTTACTCACAGACCTCAGTGGTGCATCTTTCAGCCCACTACTGATCCTGAAAAGTAATTCTAATAGTAGTTACAGTAACTCGAATTTCCCTTTATAGGATATCATTGCCTGCTATATAAAATATATATAAATTAAAAAAAAAAAAAATTTAAAAAAATGACAATTTTATTATTTTTAAAAAACATTTTTTTTCAATTTATATTAAAAATATGTAATGTAATTTCAAATATAAAATATCTAAAAAGAAATACTTTAAAACAATGTAGTAAATTAGTATAAAAAAATAACAATTAATACATTTAAAAATTTTCAGCCATGTTATAGTTAGGAATTCGCATTTAAAAAACCTTAGAAATTCAGTGAAAAAACCATAGGTTTGACCCATATTATAGTTAGGAATTAGCATTTAAAAAACCTTACAAATTCACTGAAAAACCATAGGTTTCACACATGTTAGCTGAACATTTCACTCATACAAAACCATTGAAATTCCCCCATTATAGTTAGTACAGCTAACTATAACTCGCGCGCCCGCAATGCACTGCTGTTGATGTCACATATTACATCACTCATGACATGGTCAGTGACATTACTCATGACATCACTGATAACATCTCAAATGACATCACTGATGACATCACTGATGACATGTTCTTTGTGAAAGAGTGGCAGACCTCTCAGAGTAAAATAAACCTTGTTACACACATTCAAAAATAGAAACTAAAATACCAGTTAGAACAACCTATTCAGTAATTCCAAAATCTACATACACATCTACTCATTCACCAACAGTTCTATATAGTCACTCATACATGTACTCACTCATCATATGTACTCATACACCTATACATCCTGTTACACACCAACACTCATCCATAGAGTTACTCACACACATTCTCACACATGCAAATAAACATCCATTTATTTGCATATACAGCTATGGGTAAACACACACCACTACATTTACTTTTACAGAAACGTACACATACTTACTCTCGTAAACAATCACTTATAGAAACACATACTTATTTATACAGGAACTCGTCCAATCTCTCACTCTCAAATATAATCACTTATATACATCAATACTCACATATACTAGATTAAAACATATGTTGTTACTCATAAAGATACTATTGAGACAGTCATTCACTCACTAACACACCCATACACACACTCATCCACCCATACAGTCCTGCACACATGCTGTCTTCAAAACACATACAAACAGTGAGTCACTCATTCATGCATCTATACGCTTAGTAATATCCCCCACCGAACTATACAGACTCTCATACTGATACTCAAAAAACAAATGAATAGAGACATTCCTTAAAGCTGCACTTTCTGAAGCTCTGCAATCACCTCATTCCCAGCTGCTCATAGGGGGGGACCTCAATCTCGTTATGGACACGAATATGGACAGATCGGGGCGCCGTTACGGTGACACCGGCGCGCTTTCAGATGCAGGCAAACTGTGGTTGCAAGAAAGAGGCCTCATGGATCTCTGGAGAACGGCGCACCCCAACACGACACGCTACACCTACTACTCCCACGTTCACCACACATATTCGCGTCTGGATCATGTCTTGGGCCCCTCGGAACTAATTCCCCACGTTGCCGATATTTCCATTGTCCCAGCTGCCTTCTCTGACCACGATGCGGTGGAGCTGACGCTCAGGGTGCCTAGGTCCCCACGCAATCCTGGCTCCTGGAGGCTCAACGAGCCCCTTTTACAGTGACCAGCTGTGCTCGAGCAACTCCGTAAATGCATCTCGGATTACCTTGTCACTAACGACTCCCCAGCGGTCTCGATTTCCTCTCTTTGGGGAGCCCTGAAAGCTGTAGTTAGGGGGGAACTGATAGCAATCGCCGCCGCCGACGCCAAGATCCGCAAGGAAAAAAGAGCCGACCTCACAGCGCAGGTAGCTGAACTGGAGAGGGCTCATGGCCGCACGTGCGCTCCGAGAATCTGGCGTCAGCTGAAAGCCGCTAGGGCACAACTGGCCAGTCTCGACACTGACAGAGCGGAATTCGCTGCTCTTCGTCTCTGTCACACCTACTTCGTGGGAGGCAATCGTACCGGACGCCTCCAGGCAAGCGCCTTGAACGCTAAGACTCAACGCTCGAAGATAACCGAGCTGCAGGACGACTCCGGTAATCACCTTACGGATGAGTCGCAGGTAGCCTCCGCCTTTCGCTCCTTCTATGCCTCCCTGTATAGCGCGGATAGAGTATCCCCTGCTGCTGTTAACGAGTATTTGCTGTCGGTCAATATCACGCCACTTTGTCCGTCGAGATCGGAGGCCCTGGACGCCCCCATTCATCCGGACGAAATCCTCGCCGCCATCTCGCGCCTCCGCCCGCTTAAATCGCCGGGCCCTGATGGGTTCTCGTCCGGCTTTTATAAAACTTTTGGCCACACTCTAGCTCCTATACTTGCGAGGTTGTTTAATTCCTTTGAAGGCCGAAGCTCCATACCACCGGACATGCTGGCGGCTGATATAGTGGTACTACCCAAGCCGGGTAAACCCCCGACACACTGTTCCGCGTTCCGCCCCATCTCTTTACTCAATCTAGATTTGAAACTGTTCACGGGGGTGCTGGCAGCCCGCCTAGGCCCCTGCCTTCCGGGAATCCTGGAGCCAGACCAATCGGGCTTTGTCCCGAATCGCCAGTGTAGCGATAATACCAAACGTCTGCTACACCTCGTGGACAAGGCCCACTTCCAGGACTCGGAATCGGTGTTGCTGGCCATTGACGCGGAGAAGACGTTTGACCGCGTTGACTGGACCTACCTGCAGGCAGTCCTGCAGCGATATCGCCTGGGCGACCGATTCCAGGCTTGGATCGCCAGCTGTTACCACCGCCCTGCGGCTCGGGTCAGGCTGGGCTGTCTAAAATATGATCCCTTTGAGATACAAAGGGGCACCCGCCAGGGGTGCCCTCTCTCGCCCCTCTTATTCGCGCTTTATGTGGAACCCCTGGCACAGAAAATTCGAGACAACCCCCGCATCAGTGGCGTCTCCTTCGCCCACGAACCCCATGTGGTGGGACTCTATGCTGACGACATTATAGCCGCACTGGACCGACCGTCCACCTCCGTGCCAGCTTTCCTGGAGGAACTGGAAAACTTTGGAGCGGTATCCGGCTTCAAGATCAATCGGGGGAAATCCCTGATATTGCCCTTAGGTAGCTATGCCCATCCTAACACCCCGGCGCCTGATTTTGGCTGCGATCTGCAGACATCCCGTACTTGGGAATCACCCTTACTCCCTCCACGGATTCGACGGTCACCCTTAATTACACCACGCTGTCCTCCCAGATCCGAGCCGACCTCGCACACTGGTCGAAACAACCTCTCTCTCTACTAGGCCGCGTAGCGGCAGTGAAAATGTCCGCTCTACCTAAAATTCTGTATGTTTTTCAGACTCTCCCAGTAATGCCGCCACCTGGAGTGCTCGCCGACCTACAGCATGCTATTCACCAGTTCATCTGGAAACAGAAACGCGCACGGTTGAACAAACAAGTGGCGCATAGAAATGTCGACGAGGGGGGTTCGGAATCCCTAACCTCCTACAATATTTCTGGGCCTCACAGCTTCGATACTTAGTGGAATGGTACAGACCCGAGTCCGAAAAGAGATGGTTGTTCCAGGACAGGGCAATGGCTCAGACCTCACTGTGGAAGATCCCGTTCCTTCCTCGCCAACATAGACCGCGATATCTCCTCCACTCCCCTATCACGCGCACTGTCATGAAGGTCTGGGATTCGGTGGCGGTCCGGAGGGGACTAACAACCTTCCCTTCCCCACTTATTCCACTCTTTGATAACCCTGAGTTCCCGCCGGGAAACGACCCCGTGCCTTTCCGCAATGGCGATCCACAGACTGTCGCTCGGCCGGCCATCTCTTTGACGTGGAGGGGTTCTCCCTCTCGCCGACATTGCACAGGGTTATGGCATAACCAAACCTCACATGTACCAATATTTCCAACTCCGCCATTGGCTCCTAGACCCGGAGCGTGTCCCCCTGGTCGGCCGGCAGATGACACCGTTTGAACGCTGGCTCATATCAAAGGACTCGGACAAACACCTCATATCAGAGCTCTACAAGATGCTCTCCCCCGAAGCAAGCTTGGCTACAACGGCAGGGCAGAGACGCTGGGAGTCGGAATTTGGGAGGGCACTCTCACCCAAAGAATGGGGACTGATATACTACAGAGCAGCACACACCACTCGCAACACTACAGCCAGGGAATCTGCGGTAAAACTAGCCATCTACTGGCATCTTACTCCGGCACGACTCCATCAGGGCAACCCTCTCCGAAGCGCACTGTGTTGGAGGGGCTGTGGTGAGAGGGGGACTTTGACCCATCTCCTGTGGGAC
Source organism: Lissotriton helveticus (assembly GCF_964261635.1). Classification (NCBI taxonomy): domain Eukaryota; kingdom Metazoa; phylum Chordata; class Amphibia; order Caudata; family Salamandridae; genus Lissotriton; species Lissotriton helveticus. Next base: position 731,346,728 of record NC_136059.1, on the reverse strand, counting down.
TGTAGCATGTTGCAGGGGTACTGGAAAGCAGTTTTAGACGACATAGACTCCACATTCGCAACGGAAATCCCACGCTTCCCTGCATACACTATCTTAGGTCTGCCCAATGCACTCACGTTTCCCTTGCGTTCACCTCATGGCAAACAGATGGGCATTGCCATGCAGGCAGCGTCACAACACATCCTGTCGCTGTGGGGCTCCACCACACTACCTACCCACACTGGCTGGCTACACAAATTGTGGTTCACGCTGGGAATGGAACGCATCCAGGCCACGCTTACTCACACTGCTGACACGTTCCAGAAAACCTGGCAACCACTCCTGTCACTCTTGTCCAGGAAATTTCACGAAATCACTTGCCCGAAATATCTTCGCATCATGCGACTCACGCACCAATCTCGAGACCCAACGTGATCTTGCACGTCTTGAGGAACGGGCTTCTGTAAGTGCCACTACAGCAGCTTTAGATTGCAGGCATACTGGTCGGGGAGGAGGGAGGGAAGGGAAAGTGGAGTTTGGGAGGGAGGTGGGGTATTTCTTATTGTTCTGTTTGTTCTTTACTCTCGAAAGCCTACTTTCTCGGGCTATGGGCACTGCATCTCCGCTTGGGCATGATTTATATGCTTATTTGCTGACTCGTAGAGAAGACATGTCTGTCTGTCTCGTTCGCCATATATGCCTGATGTACGTATACTGCATTGTGTTGCCCATTCCTTGTGCTCTTAAAAACTCAATAAAAATACATTTAAAATTAAAAAACAAATGAATAACCCATATAAACACTCATGCAGCTACTCACCAACCCATGCAGCCACTTATAGACAAAGTGAGACACTGATACAGATATTTACATATTTAAACATTACTCGCTAATACATGTATTCACTAAGATACACTTTATAAGTCAGTTATGCAATCATTTTTACAAAAAAAAACATCTGTTAAGACAATTATTTACCCATTTATTCTTCCATCAACCTTTAGATATACATATATAAAAATATTCATTTTTCAGAAAGACACACATTCACTGGATGATGTCATCAGTGATGTCATCAGTGATGTCATTTGAGATGTCATCAGTGATGTCATGAGTGATGTCACTGACCATGTCATGAGTGATGTAATATGCAACATCATCAGCAGTGCATTGCGGGCGTGTGAGTTATAGTAAGCTGAACTAACTATAACTGGGGAATTGCTATGGTTTTGTATGAGTGAAATGTCCAGCTAACTATAACATGTGTGAAACCTATGTTTTTTCAGTGAATATATATATATGTATATATATTACCTACTGGTGATCAAGACAAGGGGGGGTAAGATAAAAGGGGGGTCCCAAAACGTGTTTTCTCCATGTTAATTTCCATGGGAAACTTTAGACAAGGCTACAGGTAGAAAAGTACTGTACTGTACTGTAAACTGATGTGCTGTGGGCACTGCAGCATACTGGCTGAAGCAAAGTATTTACCCCTACCGCTGTGAAAGCGCTGTTTTGCCCAATGTGAGATGGTGCTGAGGTGAGGTGCCGGTACACTCGGGGATGAAAGCGTGTGCCTAAACTGTGAGCTGAGTGCTGAAAATTGATGTGCTGTGGGCGCTGTAGCATACTGGCCGAAGCGAAGTATTTCCCCTTACCGGTGTGAAAATGCTGTTTTGCCTAGAGTGGATGGTGCTGAGGTAAGGTACTGGTAAACTCGGGGGTGCACCGTGCGCCTAAACTGTGAGCTGAGTGCTGTAAACTGATGTGCTGTGGGGGCTGTAGCATTGTGGCCGCTGTAGCATAACTGTGCAGGTGGTGTTAGTATGCGTTTAGAGTATAGTGGGAGTGGGAAGCAAACTACTCACTGGTACCGGTCTGAAGACTCGGGATGAAACTGTGAGTCTAAGTCGTGAGCTGATTGCTGTAAAGTGATGTGTTGTGGGAGCTGTAGGATACTGGCCACTGTAGCATACCTGTGTAAGTAGTGTTAGTATGTTTTTATACTACACAGGGAGTAGGAAGCAAACTACTCATCCCTACTGGTCTGGAAACTCGAATGCAGTGTTTTAGCAAGCAGAAGTAAAGAAATAATCGTGAAGAATATATGCAGAATGTTGTAATGCCACAGAAGACAAATGGTGAAATGAGGTGTGTCTAAGAAAGTGGCTGCGTGTAGTAAAGGGATGGAGTTTGAAAATTATATAGAAAGTGCCTTTATTTAAGTGCCATAATTGGACCCACTGGTGCAAGAACTAGGGCATCCAGCTAATGCAAACTTGAACCGGTTCTGCTGTATTCAAACGTAAGCTCCTGCATCAGTGAATTCCATATTACATGTTACAGTGCCATGTGACAGAAACAATACCTATTAGACTTGAATGACTCTAAATTCTATAAGGAAAATAAAGGAAGGATACGATAACCACATGTATCCTTTAAGAAAAAATAAATAAATTGCAAAATGTAATCATCAAACTTTTTGAGGTCCCCTGCTACTGCTTTTTTGTAATACAAAATTATTAACGGTAGAACAGTCAGCAATCTGTTGTACAGTAGATTCAATGTGATGCATGTCAGATTTGGTACTAGTTCTACCCACATTGGAACTTTGAGGAGGAATACAAACATTGCGCTTCTGAGAAGCACATTTGGTACCTTTCTAGTCAAACCATACATTATTTTCTTCAGCTGTTTCAAAAAAACATTCTTGTGTAGAGAGCTAAGGCATCGAGCAGAGACAAACTCCAACCACTTCTGCTGTATTGAAACCAAAGCTCCTGCATCAGTGAATTCCACATTACATGTTACAGTTCTATGTGACATAAACATTAGCTAGTAGACATGAATGACTGAATTGTATAATGAAAATAAAGATAGGATACGATTACCACACTATGCCAACCAGTTCCTAAATAAAGTCGTCTTTTTATATTTTTATCTCCAGGTTGTGAGCAGAGGCTGCTGAACAGCAGGTCTGAACAGTGAAACGGGGTCTTGATTCTATGATTGAGGATGTCAGAAGTTAAAGTCTGTGTTGATTTCTGTGTACCCCCTCCGATCAGGTGCAACCAACTGTAGGTCCTAACAGTGGAACGGTGTATTGATCCCACAATGGACGATTTCCGATATTTTCTGCAGCTTGATAGAACTCCCTCCGTTGAGGTGCATCATACTCTGTGATTCTGTAGCTAACTGTTGTACAGGATTATTGGGGTTTGTTGACTGTAGTCACTGGACTACACCGCTGTACAGCAGGTCCAAACAGTGAAACGGGGCCTTGATTCTATCATTGAGGATGTCAGAAGTTAAAGTCTGTGATGATTTCTGTGTACCCCCTCCAATCAGGTTCAACCAACTCTAGGGCCCAACACTGGACCGGTGTCTCGATCCCACAATGGGCGATGTTAGAACTGCATCTGAGATTCAAGATGAAGGTATTCCCTTCGACTAGGTGCAACCAACTCTAGGTCCCAACAGTGGAACGGTGTCTTGATCCCACAATGGATGATGTTAGAACTGCATCTGAGAGTGGAGATGAAGGTATTTCCTTCAACCTGTGCAACCAACTCTAGGTCCCAACAGTGGAACTGTGTCTTGATCCCACAATGGATGATGCTAGAACTGCATCTGAGAGTGGAGATCAAGGTACTCCCTTCGACCATGTGCAACCAACTCTAGGTCCCAACAGTGGAACTGTGTCTTGATCCCACAATGGAAGCTGTCCGATTGCCTTCTGCTTGGTTTTCACAGAACTCCTTCCGTTGAGGTACATTAGACTCTGTGCTTGCTTAGCTAACTGCTGCACATGATTATTGTGCTTGGTTGACACCAGTCGATGGAGTACACCACAGTACAGCAGGTCCAAACAATGAAATGGTGTCTTAATTCTATGATTAAGGATTTTTTTTTAAATTTGTTTTTATTGCAGAATTAGAGACAAGTCCTCAAAAATAAACCAACCATTACACTTATGACATCACAATTGAAAATGAAGCAAATACTCTACACAGCCATTTAGCCCACATCCCGGAGGCTGGGCGGCGCGCCAAAGGTACTGATCTCCAGAAGCTGCCTCAGTGTATGTCCTTCTTAGGCGTCCGGTCGGTTACACCATGTAGTATCCGCTTTTATCCCCCCAAAGCCCGTCCCCCCCGTGCACCATCAAGACCCAGATTACTCCCTGGGCACCTATTGCAGTTCTTGTCCACATCCTTCCAGGCCTAGTTGGTTCTTCTGAATCACGACACGGTGCCTAACTACCCCTCTCAAGAACATCCTCCCCCCCCAACTGCTGCTAATTCGGGTACCGATAAGCCTTGCAAAAACCAGAGTACACCCCCCATAGGATCCATTCACCATCGTTTAATCCACACGGAGCCCAACTATCACCGCTCTTCCTCTTCCTCTTCCGTCATATAGTCACGCAATGCCTGGACTACCATCTCCCATGCCCTCGCCAACTCCAAGCACTTCTCATTGCCAGTCCTAGTGGCCTGCCGCATTCTAAGAATACTTTCGCAACCAGACCACTTCAACAACTCATTCATCCATCGCCTCACTGACGGCCCTTCCTTAGACTTCCAGTGCCAAGTGATCTCTCTTTGAGCCAGCATGATTCCCAGGTCTATAAATTTACTAGTAATTTTTGTCCTCTTAGTATGAGGGAACCAGAGGAGCAGACATGCTGCCATATCAAAGTCAACCTCCCTATCCGTTACTGCGTTCAGGAGTTCCCCTACTACCGGCCAGTACGCCCCTAACTACGGGCAGTTCCATAGCATATGATCCAGATCTACCTCGGGCGCCAAGCATCTCGGGCACACGGCATCGAGGACCTGGGAATACCGTCTCACCCTCTCCGGTGTCAGGTACGCCCTATGGATAATGAAAAAATGAACCAGTTGAAATCGCGCATTCCTCGTTCCCTTCCAAGTACGTCTCAACACTTGGCTCCAAACCGTGTCCGGTATGGGCTTTCCTATGCTGACCTCCCACCGCGATTTCAACACCAGCAGTGGAGCCAGTCCCTCACTCAGCAGTCTAGCTTGGAGACAAGTCACCGCTTTAACAGTGCCCGCCGCCATCACCACATATTGACATGCCATGGTCACTTCCGGCTCCTCCAACCCTTTCTTCCAATGTTTCTGCATTGCTGCCACCACCGCTGCGTGCAGCAGGAAAGTTCCATCCGGTAGGCCAAATTGTTCCTGTAGCGCCTGATAGGGGACTAATGTCCCATCAACATACTGATCCCCCACTACCTGCAAGCCCAGCTCCTCCCATGCCAACAGTTGAGACCAATCGCCCCCATAAGGCAGCGCGGTCAGCATTCCCAGCGGTATCTCCGGCGCATACGGCCGGTCTCTTTTCGCTCTTTTTAAGCTCCTATGCCAACATAATTTAAGCGTTCTTTCCTCTAACGTAAGCCCTCTTACTTCTAGTTTCTGTTGCATTATGATATATGACAAAACACACCTCTGGATGCCAAGCCCCCGCCGTCCGTGCTCAGGGCCCCTGAATTCTCTGGCGACATTCAGTGTCAATACCTGAAGTTGTGCCGCCAGGTAGTATAACTCAAAGTCGGGAACGGCTAATCCCCCCTCAGGCTTGGGTCTAGTCAGGGTACCCAATGCCACCCTGCTCCGCCCATGGCCCCAAAGGAAGCCAATCACCAGTGTCTTCAGATCTTTAAAAATCCGCTGCGGGATCCATATCGGTAGCGTCCGGAAATAGTAGAGCAGCCGCGGGAGTGCCACCATCTTCAACAATGCCACTTGTCCCAATACTGACAACGGAAGGGAGGCCCAGAAATCCATGCAGCCCTTCAGCGCACGAATACACCGCTCCACGTTCCCGTCCAAGAGGTCCACAGCCTCATGATAAATGCGCACCCCCAGATAGGTAAAACAGGAGGACTCCCATATCACCTCTCTCGTCAGCAGTGGACTGGGCGTACCCTTCCGCAAAGGAAATACACAGGTCTTGGTCCAATTCACCCTGAGGCCTGATAGTTGCCCAAATCTACTCAGCATATCCACTGCTCCCTCCAGCGAGCGTACTGGGTCCGCTAGATATAATAATAAATCATCAGCGTACAGTGATATATAGTGTGACTCCGGTCCTTGCGCTATCCCATTGTACATGGTGCCCGACCGTGCCTGTGCTGCCAAAGCAAACAGCAGAGGGGACAGCGAGCAGCCCTGTCTTGTCCCCCTACATACTGGGTAGGCCGAAGATATAAGAGGCCCCAGCCGCACTCGCGCCTTCGCCGACGAGTAAAGCACCCTCGTCCATCTCCGAAAGCCTTCACCTATCCCAAATTTCAACAGTACTCCATCCAGGTATTCCCACTCGAGGCTATCAAAAGCCTTTTCGATATCAACCGCCAGCACCACGGGGTCAAGAGCCGATGCCCCGGCACCATCCATGATGCGGATCAGACGACGTATGTTCATCGAGGTGTTCCTAGTCGGGATAAATCCCGCCTGATCCCTGTGTACCAATGTGGTCATGTGGGGCAGCAACCTGGCGGTCAGGATGCGACTCAAAATCTTATAGTCCACCGTCAACATAGACAGTGGGCAGTAAGAAGTCACGTCCAATGCATCCCTCCCCGGCTTCAGCAGCGGTACTACCAGTGTCTCTCTCATTGATTCAGGCAAGCACCCCACCTGCTTCGCCTCCGAGTACACCTCCAACAATCTAGGTGCTAGTATATCAACAAATTTGGCATAGAATTCTATTGGAAGCCCGTCCACCCCCGGGGTTTTATTCCGTGCCATATGGTTAATCGCCCCCCGTATCTCTGCCAATGTTATGGGTCCCCCCAATGCTTCCGCTTCTTCGCTATCTAACACCGGCAGCGGAATCAGATCCAGGTACTCGCCTATCTCCGAGACCCCTGCCTCTAGGTGGCTTTCATACAATCCTGTGTAGTAGGACTGAAAGCGCGCCAGGACTGCTGACTGAGAATAAACCACGTCCCCATCTTCCTTTCGTACACTCATGACCAGGCACCCCCTAGGCCCTGGATCAGCTAGTTTGGCCAAGAGCGTACCCACTTTATCACGTTCCTCATGTACCTTAGTAATATACGATTTATAATTATAGCACCGCAGCCGCTCCGTCTCCGTCGCTACCACTTCTTTAGCCTGCATCAGTTGGCCCTGCAAGTCTGGCCGCTCAGGCCTTCGCTGTTCCAGCCCTCTCAACACCTCTTCCGCTTTCGCAAGATCATTCAGTACTGTTTGTCTCGCATTCGAAAATCTGCCCATGCACACCCCTCTCACCACCACTTTCATTGCATCCCACTCCACTGATCTGGTCGAGGCCGAGCCTCCATTTTCCCCGAAATAATAGTCAATGCCCTGTCGAACCGTGTCACTAAACACCGGATCTTCCAATGTATCAGGCCGCAGTCGCCAAGACGGGACCGCCGATCTCACCTGCCGCCACTGCATCGAGATCAGTAGAGGGTTATGATCTGAAATGGTTCTGGTCAAGTATTCAGACTGGGTCACTACAGCCGCCAGGGGGCCACCGCACAGCACAGAGTCCAATCTAACATGCAAATCATGAAGTGTGGAAAAGTAAGAGTAATCCCTGATCTCAGGATGTTGTTCCCTCCACACATCTATCAATCCCCACCTCTCCTGCCATTCCCTCCTGTGGGTTGCTAGCCTGCGCACCGGGGAATCGACCAATGGCGGATGTGACCTATCCAGCCGCACATCTGTGATTGACTTGAAATCTCCTGCCAGTAGGAGAGGGCCCGCCAAGAAATAGGCCAGCGACCCTGATAGACCCTCAAAGAAGAGGGCCTGATCAGAGTTGGGGGCATATATATTGCACAGGACCACCTCCCTGCCACAAAGTCGCCCCTCAACCGCTACATATATGCCCTCCGGATCAACCCCCTGGCTCGTCATTTGGAACGGTGTGCCCGCCCTTAGCCAAATCAGCACCCCTCTGGCGAATGCTGAGTATGTCGTGCCAAATACCTGACCTCGCCACCTCTTCTGTAAAGCCCCGCACTCTGTCTTGGATAGATGGGTCTCCTGAAGCATTGCTATTTGTACACCCCGCCTCACCAGGTAGGCATGCACCTTATGACGTTTCACCATCGTACGAAGCCCTCGGACATTCCATGTGATACATTTCAAATTAGGTAACGTCCCCATGGTGGATCACTCTGCATAATGGTACTAGCCAACAAATATCCCCCGCACTGCAGCAGTTGTATATCCCCTTCAAAACACCCTAAACAACACCCCAAACCCCTCTCCCCAGGACAGGACCTAATAACCCAGCTTCAGCCCCGTTCCAAACCACCAACACCCCACACATTAATCTAACCTGTGGTCGTCACCACAGAAGGCCTTAAGGGCCTCGGGAGGTCAATGGAACGCCGATCCGGTCTAGGCGGAGCCCCAACCCCACGCCCGCAGTCCCATAGTGCTTGTACATCCCCATACCTCGTAGTCCAACAAATGTCCAGAGAGTCTGTACCAGCAGATACCTCAGGATTTTTCAGCGTTCTCAGGCCTCACTCATTAAACACACCATCTGAAGTTTGCGGAGTGACTGCCGGTCCCTTCGCACTTCCCGTGTCAGAGTCGTCGCCTCCGGATTTCTCCTCCTCCTCCTCTGATTCCGATGCTCCGGGTAACCTCTCCTGTTGCGATCCTGTGATGGTCGCCGTTGCAGCCAGCGCTCCCCTCCTGTCCGCTGCCATTAGTGCCTCCCGTTCAGCCTGTTTGCGCCTGTTCCGGGAGCGGAGGCGCTGTGACTTTCTGATCCGTACCGGGATTTGCCTTTCCCTCCGATTTCTGTGCGCACGATCAGTCCCTGCACGGTACAGTTCAAGCCACGACCAAGCCTCGTCGGGAGTCTGAAAGAAGTGGGTCTTGTCATCAATGATCACTCTCAGTTTCGCAGGGAAGAGCAAGGAGTATTGGATCCCTTCCTCTCTCAGTTCCTTCTTCACTGACAAGAAGGATGCTCTGCTTTTCTGAACTTCCTGAGTGTAATCCGGAAAGACTGTAACGTTGCTATTGTCCACTTGGAAGGGGCCCTGGGATCGTGCCCTCTGTATCAACAGGTCGCGGTCTTTATAATGCAGCAATTTGGCCACCATCGGCCGAGGTGGTCGGCCCTCCAGGGGTGGTCTGGCTGGTACCCTATGTGCCCTTTCCAGGGAGAAGAATGGAGACAACCCCTCTGGCGCCACCACCGTCCTGAACCAGTTCTCCATGTAGGACACAGCGTCCCCTTTTTCAATTTTTTCTGGAAGGCCCACTACCCTAACATTGTTCCTCCGGTTACGACTTTCCGCATCCTCCGCTCGTCGCTCCAGAGTCGCCAGACGACCGAGGATATCCGTCAATTTATGTTCTGCCGTCACCACTGCCGGTTTCAGTTCCTGGAGCAGTTGTTCATTCGATTTCACTCTATCCGAGAGTTTGGCGTGGTCTGCCCTCAGTAGACCCAGTCCCGTGGCTACCTGCGCAATGTCTTGGTGCAGCGAATCCTTTGTCGCAGTGATCGCCTCTAGGATAGAGTCAAAGCGCTGGTGTAGCCGTTGCTCTTGCGTTGATGCGTCCGGCGGGGCATGAGTGCCGCCATCCTGGGCCAGAACGACCGTATCCTCCCGCTCCTGTTGCGCATTCGGGACATCGCCCAGAGCCGCCATCGTGGTCGTAATATGTGGAGCACTCGGGCCGCCACCGAGGCCACACCAGTGCACCGTACTCACTGCGCAGGCCCCTCGGACCCGGATCCCTTCTCCGCGTCACCTAGCCGGGAAGCGCACCGTGTCTGGCAACCTCAATCACAGTCCCACCGTGTCCCTGCAGCACTATTGGGCGTCCTTCCACTCACAGAATAGTCCCGCTAGTGCATGGCCGGGTGTTGCCCGGGGCCTACAGTGTTCAGCACTACCAGGGCAGCAAATCCTCAGTGCCCCACTAGCAAATCGGGCGAGCGCCGTCCAGAGTCGATCACGCCCGCCGTCCAAGCCAGCACACCGCAGCCTCCGGGTCCGCCGTCTCCGGACTCTTCCCCCGTTCGCCCAGTACCTACGCTGCACGGGCCCTTTGTGGGCAGCGCCTGCCGCTGGTCCCAGGGCACCCAGGATGCCCCCACCAGCTCCAGTCGCTCCTATGGGGGCCCTATGATCAGAGGGACCCAGGTCCAATTGGGTCTCGCGGCCGTTGCGCAGGCCGCCACCCTTCCACAGCACCGCTCACGCGGCAGCCGCCCTCCCTGCGACTGGCCCCTTGCAGCGCCGCCCGACCGGTCCCTGAGGCAGGAGGCCACCACCAGACGCTTACGCCGCTGCCCAGGAGCAACCCGTTGTCCTCCAAGCCCTCTCGTCAGGGAGCGCAGAAGCGGGGGGGGGAGGGGCGCCGCACTCCCCGAGCCGCGGGGTGCCTACAGTCCCACCGCTCCCCACCGCAGTCAGCCCTGGTCCTGTCCCCGCTCCGCTCACCCCGCCGGGCAGCCTCCGTCGGGTCAGCGCAGAGCACGGACGCAGCTCTCAGTCCCTCCGAGCGCCGCTCACCGCCATTTTCCCTTTGTCTTCGGACCAGTGGCTCCGGGCTCCGATGTCCGATCCGCACGCTGCAAGCAAGGACCCGCTGGGGTCCAGACTCTCCCCTCCGGTGAAGTTACGCCCTACACAGCAGGAGCGTGCCTCCAAGGGCACCAAAGGGCAGATTTACAGGATAGTTGAAGGGACTCGGCGCGGAGCTGCAAGCTCACACAGCCATCCCGGTCAGCGCTTAAGCCACGCCTCCAATTCTATGATTAAGGATGTCATAAGTTAAAGTATATGTTGATTTCTGTGCACCCTCTCCAATCAGGTGCAACCAAGTCTGTGCTTTTAAATCCAACGGTACGTGGCTGTGAGGCACTAATGACCACTGTGATCACTGCCTCTGGTCTAAACTGCGGTTAGCTGGGTTCACAATTTAGATCGAGTGGTGATTGTTTAATTACAGAATCCAGTAGTCAAATACCTACACCGTCTATTGAAATATACATAATATTGTTCTAGTATACTTGCTTGAAGAACTTTTTTTAGATGAGTTATAGACTTAGTAAAGTGACCGAATTTATCTTGCAAGTCAAAAGTAACAGTGAATAGTGTAGACTGTGTACAGATGAAATCGCAATTCGAATTGTTTTGATTTATTTATTGCAGAGTTTTCTGTAATTTATGTTGTTGTATTTTGTGAAGAGGCAGTGAGAAAAAGTATTCATGGTTGTGTGTGTGAGTACTGCCTTCAATTAACACTGCAGATAGCAGTGTTCAGAATTCAGATCAAGTTGCTATTGTAGATGACGCAGTTCTGTAGGAGAAGACATTGCTCTAGTGCGCTCTGTCTGCACCATTCATACACATCATTGCAGGTTCCACACACGGTCTTTGTGGCTTTGCTGATTGAAATTGAAAACTGTGGAGCTCAAGTCAATGCCACGTGACTGTGGGCCATTGCTGAACGCTGTCTCTGGCCTACACTGCAGACAGCAGAGTTCAAATTTGAGATTGAGTTGGTATTGTTGATGATGCAGTCCTTTAGGAAAAGACATTGCTCCAGTGCGCTCTGTCTGCACCACTCACATGCATCATTGCAGGCTGTGCACATGCTTTTTTGTTGCTTCGCGTATTGTAAACTGTGGAGCTCAAGTCAATGCCACATGGCTGTGGGCCTTTGCTGACTGCTTTGTTTTGCTTATACAGCAGACAGCAGTGTTCACAATTCAGATCGAGTCGCTATTGCAAATGATTCAGTGTTGATGGCAACAGATATTGCTCCTAGTACGGCCCGCCTGCAGCCCGCATTGTTGCTGGCTGTGCACATGCTGAATGCTTTTGATGTGGCTATGTGACTGCACTAGTACTGATGGAGCGTTTATGATATTATCTTTTTGTGTATTATTTCAGACCTATTGATTTTGTCTCAGTATACCACAAGTTGTGGTTCATTTACGATAGAATGTTTTATGTATTATTTCACATCTACAGTGCAGCACAAATTATCGATTCTTTTAATATTGAATCTCTGTGTGTTATCCAATGATTACTGTTGTAGTTGATGCTAACAGCAACTATTCCCTGAGGGCTGCTTTACACTCACCCCACACGCATCCAGCACAGACGTCACTGGATATGTGACCCTGGAAATAAAAAGGTGTTGACCGCATGTGCCCGTACCCACTTCCACAATCTATCTGTGTCATTGTGTTCATTATCTATGCATGATACTGCCCTTGGGCCGTACCACATTAAATTGTGCTGTGGACAGCATATGCAATCATGTTGCCTCTAGTAGTGGAGAAAGCCTTGGTTATGTAACTTTTAGGTTAATGGCTATCACAGGTGGAAGGCTACTTTACAAAGTATGAATATTGATGAAGATGATGGTTGCATGTTGCGTGTAGTGTAAGATAACTGTACATAGCAAAACGTTAAGAAAAAAACTCTCTAAGCCCGCAATCCATGTCATGAATGATGTAGTATGTGACATCATCACCAGTTGATTGCAGGCGCGAGAGTTACAGTTAGTACAACTAACTATAACGGAGGAATTTCAATGGTTTTGTATGAGTGAAAGGTCTAGCTAACTATAACACCCCCAAAACCTGTGGTTTTTTCAGTGAATTTCTAAGGTTTTTTAAATGCTACTTTCCTAACTATAACCTGCCTGAAAACTATGTTTTTTTGTGAATTTCAAAGGATTTTTAAATGACAATTACTACTTAAAATGTTGACAACTTCCCCATATTTTCAACCAGAAACCAAATCTGCAAAGCTACCTAAAAAATCTGGCAATTTTTCCACTTACCACTAACAAATTAACATCAACATTTAACTACTGTAAGAACGTTGAATATGTACTGCGTGAATTACATCCAACTCACACCCATCGTTAAAGAGCAATATGTGATAGAGGTTCTAATTATACACTTCTGACACCCAACAAAATCACAATACCCAGCGCCAAGACCACCACAACCATGCCTACTACCTCAGAGGCAGCGCAAATCAGGACAACAAACTTTTCCAAAATAATATATCCCCTCAACAGTACACTAGCCTAATCTACAGAGATGTGGCAACAAAGTATGTTTAATGGAAAGAACTCGAACATCAACAATAATGTGCACAACGCTAAGACTACCAGTGAAATACTATACACAATTCACTATAGAAATCAAAAACTTTTAAGTGTGTACATATACCATTGATACGTGGAGTGTACTGAATAGTGGACGCAACTATATTATCTCAGACACTGGGGAGTATTTCGGTCATGTAGCTGTGTTCTCCCCCCCTTTGAAATAGAAGCGTAGTGGGCTAGTCCAACGTAAAAAATGTCAACGTAAGACTATAAATAATTTCGCTACGCCTTGGGGGTGGTTCACTTCTGCAAAAACAAGAGACTCCGCCGCAGCGAATGTCCTCACCCTGCCACGTGGCTGCCGCCATGACCATGTGCCTCCGCGATACAGGCTCATTCCGAACTCAACGCCACAGCACCGCAGACATATGTCTGTATCGACTACTGCCTTCGATCTCCATTGCGGACAGCAGTGTTCACAACTTGAATTCAGCTTTGCATCTGCACTACGTACACCATTGAATCCAGCTTTGCTTTATTTAAGGCAGAGACAATTGAACTCTATGTCTTCTGAAATGTGTAAAAGGATGCGACAAAAAAACATTCATCTATAACTGTGCTGACTACAACCTTCAATCTACACTGCGGACAGCAGGGTTCACAACTTGAATTCAGCTTTCCATCTACACTACGGACAGCATTCAAGTTAGCCTTGATTTATGTAAGGCAGAGACAATTTTGTTAATGGATGCCACAAAAACATTCCTCAATGTCTGTACAAAGTACTGCCTTCAAATGTACACTGCGATTAACAGAATTCACTACTTGATACCAGAAGTGGAGAAACACTACAAACAACATTTAATTCAGTCTTGATTTATTTAAGGCAGAGACAAATGTACTGTGTGCTCAAATTCTGTTAATTGTGACAAAATAGCATTCATCGATGTTTGTGTTGACTACTGCCTTCAATCTACACTGCGTACAACAGGGTTCACAACTTGAATTCATCTTTCCATCTACGGTACGGACCGCATTCAAAATATCCATGATTTATGTAAAGCAAAGACTTTTTTGTTAAAGGATGCCACAAAAAACATTTCTCAATGACTGTAGTGAGTTCTCTTTTCAAATGTACACTGCGATCAAAACAGCTTACGGCTTGATACCAGTGGCGCATAAGCACTACAGACAACATCAAATTCAGTCTTGATTTATTTAAGGTAGAAAAATAATACTGTGTTGCCAGAGTTTGTTAAAGTATGTGACAAAAAAAGCATTCCTCGATGTCTGAGTCAACTACAGCCTTCGATGTACTCTGCGGGCAGCAGGGTTCACAACTTAAAGTCAACTTTGCATGTATACTACGGACAATAAGGAATTCAACCTTGATTAATTTAATGCAGAGACACTTGTACTGTATGTGTTCAGATTTTTTCAGAATGACGATTGTACATGACGCATTCCAGTAGACAAGAGACATTATACCACTGCGACCCCCGAACCACTAATCATCACAGGGTGCACACATGCTGAGTTCTTTCGGTACCACTAAATCACTGCACCACAAGTCATTTGCCCGTAGCCTTATTAAAGCAGAATTCACTAGACAAAAATCATTGCTCCCAGTACAGCCCCCCTGCATTACGCATTATCGCAGAGTACGTACAAGGTCAGTGCCAAAGATACTACTAACTCATTGCACCATAAATTATCGGAAAGAAGAGTGAACAGTTTTATGTCAGCAATGAGGCATACTATCACTTTTAAGTGGAAGTCATGCAGAATCCAATCGAAGTAAACACATTACTCCAATTACTGTCCCCCCTCCTCCAGACCACGCATCATCGCAGAATATGCACACGCTAAGCACCAAAGATACTAGTAACCCAGTGCACCAAAAATGATTATCACGTGGCCTTATTAAGGCACCATTCACAACACAAAAAACTTTACTATCAGTACAGCCTTCCCGGACCGCGCATCATCGCAGGCTCCACAAAACCTTCTTGTTTTAGATACCACTAACTCAGTGTAAACCAAGGTAAGTATAACACCTATCAATATCCCTTTATTATACTTCCTTGAAAAACGTACTTTATATCACTTATACATTTAGTTCAATAATAAAATGCACGCTGCATACATGTTCTATCTTCCACTTCAATCATAATTGCAGATGATGCACTCCACCCTAAGATGTACACTGCGGACAGCAGGGTTTACAACTTGAATTCACCTTTGCATCTACACTACAGAAAGTAGGAATTTTAACCTTGATTTTTTTAATGTAGAGACAACTATACTGTATGTATTCAGATTTTGTTAAAATAAGTGAAAAACGCATTGTTCTATAACTGTACTGACTACTAGCTTCCATGTACACTGTGTACAGTAGGGTTCACAACTTGAATTTACCTTTTCCTCTATACTACAGACAGCATTAAATGCAGCCTCGATTTATTTGAAGCAGACAAAAAAAATAGTGCTGTTACACAGCTACTATGCGCAAGCAGCTTCAATCATTGCATTCTGTGAACTATGATAACAAAGAATGTAGAAAATTGCGCCAAAATGTACCTCCACCACGGGCAATACCAAGTACCTCTCGGATATCACCTTCAACATCGCCACCAGTCATACGTCCCCATTTTGAGAAATTTAGAGTGCACTACATGAAATGCAATCATTTAATTTGTTATGGGGGCAATCAGTAGACCTAGTTTACAGAGCAATTGATAACCATCGAAGCTAGTTTTCCCCCCCTCAAATTTCATATTGTCCAGTGTGCAACAGTGAATGATTTCAGTACAGCCCGCTCAGACCATGCCTCATCGTAGGGTGAGCACACGATAAATACAAGACGTACCACTAACTCAGTACACCGTAAATAATCGCCATGTGCACTTGTTAAGGCAGAATTCAATAGTCAAAACATAGTTTTACCAGTGCGGTCTGCCTGAACCACGCATCATCGCAGGCTCCACACAAACCGCTCCTACCTCAGTGTACCACAACTCATGTACCCTTTACGATAGAATCTTCTGTGTATTATTTCACATACAATGCTCCTACCTTTGTACAGCAAAAGTCATAAACCGTTTATGAATAAATATCTGTATCTTATATCATGATTACTCTTCTACTTGTTACCAACAACAACGTAATAAAATGGAGTCGAGCACATGTGCCCGTACCCACTTCAACTATCTATCTGTGTCTGTGTATTTATGTCATGAACCTACCTTATCCAGCTTTGTCCCATGCTAATTGGGAAAGGCCTTAGCTATATGGAACATCGGGGTGATCCACAACCCCCATTGAAACCCACCCCTATCCCGTGCATCCTGCACTCCGAGTGTGTTATGGTGTGTAAACTTATCATGTGGTAAAAATCTGTATTGTTTCATTATGTGTTATTCAACCTTGATAATATGTTAAAGATTGTGTAATTTACTTTGGCTTTCCCAATGGTTGTTTTCGAAAAAGCCCTTGAGACATTCTTCAGCTTTGGTTTTTGTGATATAAATCCTGTAGCAATGTAGAGCAATGTGGACGTTTAGAAAGATGCTCACGTTTGCATGCTTTCTCCGTCATGGTTCAGAAACGGGAGAAAGCATGCAGAAGCTCGCGTACAAGCCTCTTTCTCTCGCAGTGCGGTTTCCCTCCAACAGCGTAAGAAGGCTTGGACGTGCACGGCTCGGCGGACGTCCTTGGGTGTGGCAGGGTGTGGCTGAGGTATTTAAAGCCACACCCAAGTACAAGAAAGTGCTTAGCCTTCTAGATTTCTTCATGGCAACATCGCGCTTGGAATTATTACATCGCGCTTGGGATCTTCACTTACCTTAAGATATCCAGGCTTCCAGAGTCTTCAGCTTTGTTCTTTCAAGCGAGATGCAACCTAAAAGAAAGTAAATAAAACAGAGCTAAATGAACTATTTAAGTCTTAAGGCACCCATAGCAAGAAAGAATTCTGTTAAAGAACAATTTTTGGAACATCCTTTTCACAGTAAAGAAAAGGAGTTGAGAACCTTGGACTTGTGTGCATAAAATGTGATAATTGTTTGAAGAGACATTTTACTATATTTGATAGCTTTCCAAGTTATTGAAAGTTTTTTGTATAGTTTGCCAATTGAATTCTTTTCCAGAATTTGAACAAATGTGAGCAGTGTTAATTCTGAACCAAGATTAAGAGGTAATAACCACTAATTCTAACTTGTTGTTTGATTCCCAGGATAAGTACTATTGTACTACACAACTTGCAGTGTTCCTAAAAGAACGACACAAAGAACAACAACCCATCTGGACAGCACTAAAGACAACACCCCATCTGACAACATCCTCAAAAGACGCCTGACGAAACTCATGACGACAACTGGACGCGAAGCCCGATTCTATAGATCGCAGGTAGGATTAAGCTAGAAAATCCTTTAAAAACTGAAAAAGTAGTAGGAGACAAACCTTGTAAGGACTTCTTTTTGCTAAGGGCATTTCTTGCTGCTTCACAGGTCGACTATAAGAACTTCATTAGCGTTTGAATCTGGCCCTCCTCCCTAATTACTATCATCAACCTACCGTGTATATTTAAAATCACAGGTTGCAGGATAGGGTTCCTGGGAGTTTGGCCCATAGCGTCTCTGCGAAACACTACCAAGCACCTTACAGGTAAGAAAGCAGGATAAACAAGTAAGAGTGCCTTGGTACTCCCGACAATTTATTGTGTTTGTAAAATGCTGCTCCTCCGCCCTACCACATTACATTGTGCTATAAACAGCATATACAACCATCTTGCCTGTGACAGTCAGTGTGGGCTATTCCTCCTTTTTTTTTTAAAAGCATATTTATATAGCCCAACATCAACCAAAAACTATATCAGCTATTTACATGAGCACCGTATTTACAATACATTTTCAGGAACGCGTACATTATGTCATTACTCTACAATAACAGGATGTGGGTGCAACTCCGAGACTTGAACACTGATTTCCAGCATCAAGTTCTACAGTCTACCTGGCTGACCACATACGTATATATATTAGCTGCCCTTCATGTGCCAAATACCACAACTTAAACATTTCACAGCCCTGTATTGCTACAGCTACAACACTCCACTGAATGTACAATAAATATTCATAATCGCAGAAATATGTCATGTCCACCATCTTTTATGAATATAGAGTCAGTGATACCCCCTACCTTCCATGTTTGCCAAGTTGTGGCACTTTACAGATATAATGGCACATTTGGTTTTAAGACCCGGGTGACGTCAGCACTACAAAACAGACGCCCGAATCACTTGATTTCTCATATAACTCACGACGGGACCACACCCATAGCTCCCTAATCATGGTTGAGAGCCTCGCGCAGCACTGCCATACATCAGGCCAGCCCACTCCACTTACGCTACCAGGAAAAAACAAAAAAATGCAACATTGCCCAGATTTCCATTGTAGTGATTTCTTACTTCGAGGTCTAGTCAGAACGGCACACACACACTCCCTGATGGCTGGTATACACCCACACCACACCTATCCAGCGCATCCGTCACTACACATGTGACCGTACCTATAAAAAATGACAGGGCGCACCTGCTGTACGCCATTTTAGAGTTGCTCCCATCGCAAGCGCTGTGATTGCCCGTCCTGTTGGTTTGGACACCTCATGTAGACCCTTTCCACCGAACAGGGGGCCCACCACCACGTGTGTGGCCTCTTTGGTTACTGAGTTAGTGGTACCGGAAGGACTGAGCGGGTGAAGAACCTGCGATGATGGGAGCACGAGTATGCCGTTAGCCGTAGCGATATCAAGACTCAGCACCATATGTGAGACTTCTTGGTGGCAGAGCGGGAATGCATGATGTAGAAGGTGTCCTGTCCACGAAAAGGTGAGCAGTGAGCAGTGAGGCCTACACAGTCCTATATAGCGTATCTTATTGCATGTGTATTTCTTTTTTTCAATAACAGGAACATTTTTATAATTGGTCAAACGTCGGGAATATAAACTATACAAATAGTTGTTTTTAAATGCGAGAGGGAAGGTGTGTGAAAGGGCGATAATATTCAACTCAGCATTAAGATAGTAACAAATACCAATTATAACATCTTTCTTTTACTATCTTTTAGATGTAGAGCTTCATGGTGCATTATGTCCCGGCACGTGGTGAAAAACACACTGGTGACAGAAAGGTGAGCTGTGAATATTCTTTGCAGTCACTCTCTCACTTCCTCTCTCCTTTGCTAAAAAAAGACACACAATGTTAACTTCCTTTTAATCTTACAAGTTGTGTTTCACAAATTGGCGTCCCCCCCCAACACCTCTAAAACTCAACGTTCGAGGATTCTGCAATGAAACGTGGCCATTGTAACAACTTCCGAGAAGGCTGCTTCGACACGTAGTGCACCCTCTTTGAATCAGGCCAATCGCACAAGGTGAGCAAAGAAGCTTGTTTTGGAAACAACAACAAGTCATCTGTGAAAGGAGAGAGTGGGTAGTGTGCTGCAGCTTGACTGTGTAGGAATGTACAATTACCTCCGGGCAGTGAGAATAGATAGGTTACAACTGTTTGAGTGGCAGATGTGTGAGCCCTTTGCGCCACTTTTGTGTCACTTTTAACATGGGAAAAGTGGTGCAAGGAGCTTCTAAATCTGCCACTGACTTCCCAAAAAAACACACTCACCTCCGGACTCTATGAGTCAATGGGGTGCAACAGTCTAGACACCCAATATTGAGAAGTCACCAATATGCAGTGGAAATGCATGGGATATACTACATTGGAAAAAAAACAGACACCTCCTTACAATGGAACTTGTTGTAATATAGTATCCTGAGTGTACAAATAAGTATACCAAAAACATATGTGTGCATTTGTATGTACTATGCTATTACTAACTCTATATACTATCTTTCAGATCACTAAAGTACAGGGTGCACTATGAGCCAGCACATGCTTGGACACACAAAGGAGGCAAATGGTGAGCTACTAGTATTTTCTCCAGTATTAACTGCTCCATCTATAACTTTCTCTCTCTCACACTTTTAATGTTGGTTTTTCTCTCTTTCTCTCTCTCACTCTCTCTCACATTGTTTCTCTTTCTCTTTTAAAGTTATGGACGTTGCTGTCCACGCTGACGTGTAGAAACAAGCTGAGTTCAAGTTGTGAACTCTGTTGGTCACAGTGTTTACACAAGGTAAGCAAAGTGGCCTAGATATAAATCCCTGTGAATAAATGCATTAGAATTAAAAGAGCCTATTTACAAGCCCCTTGCGCTACTTTTGCGTCACTTTCAACATGAGAAAAGTAACGCAAAAGTGGCGCAAATCTTGTAAATAAGCCCTAAAGAATATTGTCCTGCATAATGACTTGATCTCTCACCTAATTCTTTCTCATCTCTGAATCATTTTAAAGACCTGTTGATCTATAGTGTAAATCTGACGCAGTAGGCACTGCCATACAGACACCTCTTGAACCCGGGCCTATAAGACAAGTGAAATGTATCTGGCACACTGCAGATGTAAAAATACTTGGGTACTGACTGAATGAGTACATTTCTGCAAGGAGAGTGTCGAGCTGAATGTATAAATGCTTCACTTTTAGAACAGTGTATATATAAGCATATACTGCTGTATGGCTCACTATAATACTGAAACAACAGTGGCAGAGTAAGGGAAGGATACAGACTGGGCAATTAACTGTTTAAAAGACAAGTTTTCAGGTGCATAGAAGAGTACATGCATAGTGTATAGGGGTTTGAAACAGTCATTGCCATGAGACCTACTTTGCATACTTTGAATCAATAGAACAATGTAAAGAATGTATAAGTGAATCTATAAGTGCTTCACTTTTAGTAAAGTGAATGCATTAGTAGATAGTATTCAAACCATTAATATTAAAAAAAAAAAAATGTATTCTTGTAACATCTCATAATGTAAAAGAGCTTGTAAAAGAATTTCATCAGGTATTTCATTGACATCAATTTCCTGGTTAGCAATTTTGGAATTTATATGTTCAAAAAATTCGATATCATCTATGCTTCCTCAAAATCAGCACCAAAGCTTTCGTCGTGGAAATCACAGCTCATATCTGCAGCACTAATTTCTTGTTCTTCCCTCTCGCTGCCTGTGAGGTACGTTTAGTTCTTCTATGAGACTATTGCTAATTTCCAAACTGTCCTCGGTTTTGTTCTGTTCTCTTTCCATAATTAATTTCTTATGTTGTAGGTCTTTGTACAAAAATATAAACACTTAATTTTATCAGTTTTCTTAACACAAAACTAGCTTTATCAACTATTTTGGCCTTAAAACATTATTATATAAATACCATTGTCTAATAACATTCCAACATAAGTGTTTTATAACTTTATATTAAATATAATTACTTATAAGGATATCCTGTTCTTAAGTTTTCTTAAATTTTGAAACCAGTCACTCTTTATGACTATAGGAAAAGACTCAGGCTGTTATAGTAAAATGCAGTACTAAAAAATGTAGAATATGTCTATTCACCTTACCTGTTCCAAACTAGTAAATGTGTTTTAGTAAAATGCAAAGAATACTGTTGGTTGTCCAGAATAACACTGTGTATCTGTGTATATTTAGGTACCATTATCACACTAGTTTTTGAACACTTCATGTGTTTTCACACACATCAATTCTTAAAGACCTATCCAGTACTCACCTTTTAACATAATAAGAAAGTAGTCATTTCTTATATAAGTTGAAAATACTTACAGCAATAGGTATAGAACAGCACTTCAACACAAAGTATAGTGTATGATGAGGACATATTTAGATAGAGAAGAAAAACTACACACAGTAACTTATCCTGTCCTTCTAAACATAAAAGAGTATTTGAAAACATTCTCTGTGACATATTTTATGGAGAATAATTTGATCTCTTTTAATCCTAAAACTCTCTGGTCTCTACTAGTCAAGCATGTCTTTCTATTCAATACCATACAGGTACGTTACAGAAAGCTGTTCTGAAGCCATGTTTCATTTTAAAAATCTCTATAATAAAAGTCTCTGGCATTTTTTAATTATATGTTCAAAGATAGTAGGTCCTCAGGTACACTCAGTATATATGTTAACTTTCTCAAATGTCTTTAGAAGATACAAACCATCTTTGCACAGATATGTACTGCATCCATCTCTTGTTCCTTCAGCTCTGTAGAAGCACATCCCATTGACCATTTTTAATGGTTACTTATACTTACCATAAACATAATAAATACTACAAAAGGTATATATTATAAAATTTGCATCTATGGAAGAAAAGAAAAAATTCAGTTACAATATATATTATAGAACACAAAATATTTTTGTAAAGCATTTAATTTGCCTTTTTTGCTGTTCTCAGAATATATTGATTTTCGCTAGAAACAGTGAGTTCAATAGTACTCATCACATAACAGCGGGCAAAAAAAAGACAATCAATAAGATTATCTTAAAAAAAAAACATTCACCATTCTCAATAACAATCTAAAAAATAGAAATAAAACGTATGTTAAATGTTTTTTCTAATAGCAATTTCTTACAAAAATATGAGACATCTCAAACAATCTTAAAATAACAAAACATTATCATTAATTTTCATACACTATAAATAATGTTACTTACAAATATATGCTGACAAAATATACAACAAATAGTCCTTAATGGTTTTACATACTTTTCCTCATGGCCAAATAGTATATGTCAAATCCTTAGTTTGGAAGTTGTTCAATAGTAATCCTCAGCATCCGCCTCCCAGCCTTCTGATCCAAAACCACCGATATCATGTGCGGCGTCCCCCAGGACTCATCCCTCAACCCAACGCTATTCAACATCTACATGGCCACCCTCACACAAGTGGCACGCCATCACAACCTCAGCATTTTCCCCTAAACCGGTGACACCCAGCTCATCCTTTCCCTTAGCAAGTAGCCACATACCACCAAAAACAACCTACATGAGGGAATGAAAGCCGTCCCAACTGCATAAGGATCAGCTCTCTAAACCCCAACTCGGACAAGACGGAAATACTCATTCTCGGACCCACCCCCTCAGCCTGGGACGACTCCTGGTGTCCGACTACACTGTGAACAGTACCAACACCTACAGATCATGTACACAACCTAGGAATCATCCTCAACTCCTCCCTCTCCATGTGTAGGCAAGTCTACACCGTCTCCTCATACTGCTACAACACCCTAGGCATGCTCTGCAACATTTACAAGTGAATCCTAACCGAAAGAAGAAGAACAATGACACAGGCCCTCATCAACAGCAGGCTAGACTATGGCAACACACTCTACACAGGAATTCCAGCCAAACACCTACAACGACTACAACAAATCCAAAACACCTCCGCCCGACTGATCATCAATGTCCCCTGCTGCAGCCACATCACCCACCATCTGATACACCTACACTGCCTCAAAATCAACAAGAGGATAATTTTCAAGCTCCTCACCCTCACTCACAAGTACTCTACAACACCAGACTAGCCTACCTTAACAACAGTAATCCTGAAAGGCCAAATTTTGTTCCTAAAATTTTGGCTCTAAAAATATTAGGTAAAAATTTGGTAACTCTTTAGGCAAACGTTGGTTAAAAACCAATTGTCTATCATTACAATATATCCAACCTTTTGGACATTTTAAATAAACAGTGTAATGTCCAGATGTTGTAGAAGGACCATCATGAAAAATAATTGCAACAGCTACAAAAGTTCTTCCTGATATTGATACTTGAGTAGATACAATTCCTTCCATCAGCTCTACAACATTGCAGCATTAAAATTACATACTGTCCATATCTTTGTATACCTAATCTTGATGACATTTGTGATTTACATTGGCTACACTCCATGTTTTGACTTGCTCCTCTAACTAGATTGTTAAAAGACACTGATTCACAGTCCGTTAAAGTCAAATATATAAATCTTTCAGTGTCTATGTTAGTACTACATATCAACAAACAGTTTTCACAGTCATGTTGTCATTTATAAGAAAGGCCAAAAAGATTTTCAATATTTATACCTTCATCTTCCAATACAATAAGCATATACATCAGAAATTCCTGACAATCTTGCTGAATATTCTGCGTAAATTGAGTACAACTAGAACATATGTCCAAAACATTTTCGAATATCAGAAACACTTTGTATTTTACTTTTATCACTACTACATTTCTCATGAACAGAATACAAAAATGAACAAAATCTTTTTTCCCGATTGTCAACAATTTGCTGTTGCAAACTTTCCAGAAAAAAAACAACATTAACAACTACATTAGCATAGCAGTTGACAACAGAGCTATTTTCCAACTAATAACCAACAATCTCTTTAACAGTGTCCTTTTTCTTTTTGCTTGCAATCACAATTTCATCTTGGTTTTTTTTCTTTCTCTACAGCTTCACTACCGATATTCTTCTTTTTCTACCTACCAAACGCTTTTCTAATACTGGATATTAACCTAAATTGAGAGCATATTCTCGTCTTAACCTATTATACTCGTTCACATAATTTGCATCTGCACTAATCTTTCTCTCATCAAAATAAATCAAGTACAATCCAGATAAAGTTCGGACTCGAGACAAAGCAACATATGCCATACCCTCTTTAAACACAGTACTTCCAATATTCACTAAAGCACTATTTACACTTAAACCTTAAGATTTATGAATGGTCACTGCATACGCCAAAGAAACAGGAAACTGTTTTCTGCGAACATACAAATCTTTTACAAGCAAAAACCGAGCTGAACAATGACTAAATTGTTGTACTTCTTCAATTTGATCAAATTTGATTTTCAAAAATTCAATACCATCTTTATTTACGTAATTAAGGAAATCAACAACTTTACCCATTGCTCCATTTACTAAACTTTTCCACATTCAAATTACGTCGTAAAATTACCCTACAGTTTACACATGAAAAATATAAATTATTTTTTAAACCAGCCGTTTAACTTATGGATTTCTCTAAATAATCCAATTTCCTCTTCAAACTTTCTGTCAAAATAATAGTGATTCCTTCATGCTCTATTTTATCAATAGCTTCCAATTTTATAATTTCTTAATTTTCCAACTTTAAAATTTCTTCATTGAATATAGAACATTCACACAGTGTTGTCATTAAGCAGATTACAGATTTGTTTTCTGCTATTCTCATATATATTTTTTCAGAAACAATATTTTCATTTGAAAACAAATTGGAAAGTAATTGTCTCTGTAACACTTGTTTGCCATGTTCAGTCACTTTTCCAATTCTTATATCTTGAAATAGTTCCATAATCAGCATTATTTGCCTGTTGCATATTTGTAATTAGTTCCTTATACTCAAAATATGACCAAATATTAACATTTTCAATGCTCCCCAAAGACTTTCTGGTATCTTTAAGCATCAGTGTTTTAAACACTGATTATCCTTTTACAGGAGTAAGTTGTAGTAGATCTCCAAAAACTATGACATGTTTTCCACCAAATAATACCTCATACTCTGTTTTAAGAATGTGCTGCATTCTTAAATGCACAAAGGCAAGCATTAAGTTTGATACCATGCTTACCTCATCAATAATGAGAAGTTTAATTTTCTTCAAGACTCTTGAAACTTCACAACAAGCTTCTCCAGATAGCTTTTGGTATTCCAATTTGTTTTTATGCTCTACTGGTAGCATTAATAAACGATGTAAAGTAATTCTTTAATATTGTGTGCTGCCAACCCAGTGGGAGCAGTGACAACACAAGACAAATGCGACTCAGTTGTTTTTCGTAGATAAGTTGTAATTACTTTAATTAAAAAACGTTTTCCTGTTCCAGCTTGTCCACTCACGTACATTTGTATAGGTTGAAATGATGAGAAAGAGCACTCTTTCTTTTCATGAAGTAATCCATGGTCAATCTGCTCTCTCACTTGGTCATATATTTGTTTCTGGCCAACATTTAGTTGTTCTTCCAAGTTTCCTAAGTTTGTTACATCTTCTTGAGCTTGATACATTGCGATTTCCACCTCCTCCATGGCAGTTGCTGCTTCATTTTGAACAATTGGTTCTCCTAGTGGATCCTGACTCAACGGAGCAGAAGTTTGACTGTCTTGAGGACTGTCTCTAGCAATCTCAGCTGCAATTGTAGCTTCTTGCTCAATTTTGTCGTTCAACATTTTCACATAATTAGTAAAAATAGGACATTGTATAGTATCTTTAGTTGCATTGAACAAATCTTCATAGCTCTCAAAAGTACTTCCAATTCTGAACGCCACGTCTTGAAGAGTTGCAAAAGAGCTAAATAGTAAAATTCCCTTTTGTCAGGAGTTTCACAACTCAGTTTACGGTGATTAATCAAATGTCCTTTTCTTTGCTTTACCAAACATCCTTCACAACCAATCACGGCATATATACCATAATTGATGTTTTCTGTAATATTCCATTTAAATATAGTTTTGCAGCACTTCATAGAGACAAATGTTCTCAAGATGATGACTTCTATTTGGATAATATGTATCCAACATATTTGTTTTCACAATATCTGTACTTTCTGGCTCTTTTTCAGCTAAATATTCAATTTCTTGTACAGATTTAAGTACTTTATTTCGTGTTGCAGCAAGACCTAGACTCACCCAAATGATTCTTCTAGATATGGAGTATAGACTTGCAGATGATAAGCGATCCGAGCATTCATATGCTCCAATTTCTTGATGAGATAATATCTTCAAACTGTAACTATATAATTTCTTACTCAGACTCTTCTCATGGGAAATCTCTTCCCACATTTCCTTCAAATCCGTCTTTTCTGATTTTTTTATGTAGGATGTTACATATCGAGGAACAGCAACGGAATTATCCGCAACGTATTGAATATCCATGTTAGCAGTGATAAAAGACATCATATCTTCAAATCTAGAATTAAAATACCTGCATACAGTAACTGGATCCAAAGAGAATAATTCTCCAGGTGTCTTGTATTCAATATTTACTATATTTGGATTTGCCTCTCGAAGAAATTGAAGTAAATCATCCCAAGCATATTCAGCACAGCTTAGAGTAAGGAACCATGTAGGAGTTCCTAAGTTCCTTCGCATACATTTAAGTTCTCCATGACAACGGTACCAGTACTCATTAGTACCACGCTAACATGCCATGAGATTAATCAGCTGATTCCAAAACATTATCTTTCTGCTGTACTTTATCCGTAAATTCCTTTGCTGAAACATTTTTCAGATGTACACCTGTTTTCTATATATGGTTGACTACATTAGAAAGTCCAGACAAGTCACTCTCAAACAAAAGATGAAACAAATACGGACTACATTGTCAAAATCTTGGATCTTCTGCATATAATCTTGATGTCCGGTATTCAGATGCAGGAATCCGCACAGGTTGGTCATCATATCGTCCTCCTTTTCCTGTTGGAAACAACTGAGGAAAACAACTAACTTCCAAGCTTTCTTCCCATACACTAATGGGACTTCCCTTTGCTTCTTTCATTTGGAATAACTCTATAGTATTCCCCATCACTTCTTTGGAATGAAGTGGATGAACACTGTAATGTTCGTAGATTTCTTCAGTTCTGGACACATCCACGTTTTCAATTTGTCCAGTTGACAAGTCACTATCTTCTTCTACAGTTAATTCTTCTTCTCCCACATACGTATTTTTATAGTAGTGATTATTTTTTACCAGATACACCGTTGCCTTTTTCACTTTCCTAACATCCACTAATTCTTGCCAGATTTTCTTACTCTTTGTAGGAACACCATTAACAGGAATAACTAGAGGTTCATCTTCTACATTTTCTCCACCAATTGTTTCAATATTTTTCTTTAAATCTAGAGGCAAATATACTACTCTTCCCTTTAATCCTCTCTGTAAATCTGAAGGAGGCAAATTCCCTGTCTTAAGCTACATACGAACAATGGCCTGAAATGGATACACACATTGAATAAGAATAGACTCATAGGTATTTAAATCCATCAGTTCAGAAGGAATATTTACCAACTCAAGATTATTATGAACAGCTCTAGCAGGCATATTATTCTTGTCTAATTTGTTATAACAATATTTACAAATACGCTGATCAGAACCCAAATCAAAACAGTTCTCTACCAACAAATACGTTGCAAAATCCTTCCACTCAATATTATTTTCCTTTTCACTTTTTAAATACAAATCAATAGTCCTGGTCTGATTTTTAAAATGAGTTCGTCGACAACAAATACAAGAATAATTTGGCCTTTCACCTGAAATCAACTTAACTTCATAATTTCCTGCTCAAAATTTTCTGTACTACAATGTTGTACATTCTCTTCCACATTTCCTTCTATTAATGTATCAGTTTCTGCACTGTCTTCCTCAGTTCTAGTCCTTGCAACATCTTAATCTTTTGTTTAAAACTTTTCTTAGTATACACACATAAGAAATTGCGTAAAAAAAATCAATAGATTCCTGCCGTACACTACAAATACTACTGCAATTCCAAGTGTACATTGGAGCTTTAGGACGTCTCCCTAAAACTTCATCAGCTAACACCTCTTCTGCATTTCTAGGAACACTTTTCTCTTTCTCAATAGGACAACCATTTCTAACCTCATAAGCACAACCACTAGTTTCAACTGCATGCAACAAATCATTACTCTGAAAATAACTCTCTTCATTAAAAAAAGGCTCAGAATCTGAACTATGTTTTCCATCACCCAAAAAAAATCTGAAAAATTACTTCTGTTAATTACACTTCTCCACTTACTTTTGGCCTTCATTAAATGGATTGGCTTATTTAGTGAGCGAATTCTACTGATTACCAAAATAAACAACTTGTTTTTCAATTCGAAAGCCTTCTCAACTATATTTTCTATACATTTCTTCTTCCTATAAAATGCTGTTTTTCTTTTACATTTCTTCATTTCCTTCATCAAATTCGACACAACTCTATTATAAAACATTCTTTTTCTAATTTCCTGAAATTGATTCTTCCTCCTTTTACTATACAGTGTTTGTTTACAAGATGATTTTCCATTGTTTTTCTCTTGTTTTTCTTTTTAGTTGCAGATACACTGTTTGTATTTTTGACATTGTCCACACTACTCCTACTGTTTTATAAGTTCTTCCCAAAAAAATTCGTTGTCTTACCAGGAGTTTTTTTTTTTTTTTAAATTTGTTTTTATCGTTGCCATCACATAATAGTCATCGGTGAATATTCACGGTACATCGCAGCGTCAACATTCAGCTGCATTCAATCATTAGAGCAACTTTTCAAATTTTCTATTTTCTCCCAAACTTTGAACATACTACTTAAAAGGGTCAAGTTAAACAATCCGTTTCATATATCAAATATAGCATTAGTGTGAATAGAGGCACAACAAGCAGTATCCACATTTTCTGTCAGAAAAATTCTGTCTACATGTTCAGTATCTGAGGCCCGAGCATTCCCTAACCCTCCAAGCCCAACCCCCTATTCCTGACATCACTCCCCACCCTCGTCCTCCCCAGAGCTATCTTCATCCTCATCTTCAGGCAAAGGCTCACATATATCCCCTCTATATGAGTTCCATGGTGACCATGTTTTGTTCCATTTGCGCGGATTAAGCCTCTGTTTGTAAATCGCCCTCTCTGTTACCATAAGCAGATCCATGTTCCTGCACCATTGCGACAATGTCGGAGTAGTCGGTGCCCCCCAGTTCTGTGCTATGTCTCGCTTCGCCAGCATCACACCAATGACCACCCAGCGTTTTCCATGCGGTGACAGGTCAGTTGGGCCCCACACATTCAGTAAGCATACCCTAGGGTCAGGTGAGAATGATGTCCGTAGTGTCTGGCTGATCGTTCGCGCTACACGTCTCCAGTAAATTTGTAAAGTAGGACAATCCCACAAAGTATGGAACAGCGTACCCTCCTCCCCACAATTCCTCAGACAGTATGGATGATCCGCCCTGGGTTATTTTTTTTTTTTTTTGTTCACACGTTGTTGTTCAGGTAAATCTTGTGGATGACTTCTCTTTAAATAATAAGCATTATTATGTTATTTCCTCTTTTCACTTTTTGAAGGCATGATGGATTTCTTTTAGTGTTGATAAATATAATCTGTTGTAAAAAATATATGAAATATACTATTCTATTACTAAATAAATACAATGTAAAATGACTAAGTATAAAAAACAACTGTGTAACTGATAACAGAAGTGCATACATACTGCATAAAACTTTCAAGAACTACATCGGGAAGAAGAGTACCTTAATCAATTTATCAGTAGTTGAACTTTTGAGCAGTGAATGGATTAGTACATGCTACTAAATGCATCACTACAACAGTATAAGGGAAAAGAGAGGAAGGAGTATGAGGAGAGAGCTGTCAGTATGAGGAGATAAGTGGAGTATGTAGAGAGGGTGAAGTATGAGAAGAGAGGAGGAGTATAACGAGAGAAGGGGAAGTGCGAGGAGAGAGGGGGAGAATGTGGAGAGAGGGGGAGTATAAGGAGAGAAGGGGTGTATGAGGAGAGAGGGGATAGTATGAGGAGAGAGGAGAGAGTATAAGGAGAGTGTCAGGACTATGAGGAGATGGGTAGAGTATGAGAAGAGATGGGGGTATGAGGAGAGAGGTGGGAGCATGAGGAGAGGGCGGAGTATGAGGAGAGATGGAGGACTAAGATGAGAGAAGAGGGAGTATGAGGATAGGGGAGAGTATGAGGAGAGAGGGGGGAGTATGAGGATAAGGAGAAATGTGAGGAGAGGGGGGAGTATGAGGAGACAGGGGGGTATGAGGGGAGACAGGGAGTACTAGGAGAGTGAAGAGTATGAGAAGAGAAGGAGGAGTATGACGAGAGCGGTGGGAGTATGAGGAGAGAAGGGAGAGTATAAGCAGAGAGAGGAGGAATGTGAGGAGGGAGGGGGAGTATAAGGAGAGAGGGGGAGTGTGAGGAGAGAGGGGAGGAGTATGAGGAGAAAGAGGAGGAGTATAAAGAGAGAGGGGGAAGTATGTGGAAAGAGGGGGAGTATGAGGAGAAAAGAGTAGTACAAAGAAAGAGAGGTGTGTATAAAAAGAGAGGGGAGAGTATGACAAGAGAGGGGGAGAATATAGAGAAAAGGGGAATATAAGGAGAGAGGCGTTGTATGAGGACAGAGAGTGGAGTATGAGGAGAGAGGGAGGAGTATGAGCAGATGGGGGAGTATGAGGAGTGAATGGGGTATGAGGAGAGAGGGAAGAGTATGATGAGAGGAGGAAATATAAGGAGAGGGGAGTATGATGAGAGGAGGACATATAAGGAGAGGGGGAGTATGAAGAGATGGGAGTATGAGGGTGGAAGATGAGTATGAGGAGAGGTGAGAGTATAAGGAGAGAGGGAAAAGTATGAGGAGAGAGGTGGGAGTAAAAAGAGAGAAGGGAGTGTATGAGGAGAGAGACAGGTAGTGTGAGGAGAGAGGGAGAGTATAAGGAGAGAGGGGTGTGTATGAGGAAAGAGGGGAGAGTATGAGGAGAGAGGGGGGAGAATATGGAAAAAGGGGGTAAAAGTACACAGATGCACAGTCTGATTCTAGACCAAAAATATAAGACCATGCATTTTACCAAAACACATTTACTAGACTAAAATGGTTAAGTGACTGCACGCATTCCATGTATATAACTACTATATTTCAGTGGACAACTCTGACTCATTTTGCAAATACATATACAATTTGCTGCATAATTTTTGCCAACATTACATTAAAAATGTGACACAATAGAACAACAAAGAGGCGTGAGGGGCTTGTAAATCTGCACCAGAGTGTATACAGCAGTATATATATATATATATATATATACTGTCTGGGAATTTTTTAAGGGGGAGCTATGAGGAGAGAGGGAGGAGTAAGAGGAGAGAGGAGGGAGTATGAAGAGAAGGGGGAGTATGAGGAGAGAGAGGGGAGAATAAGGAGAGAGGAGGAATATAAGGAGAGAGGGAGGAGTATGAATACAGAGAGGGGGAGTATGAAGATAGGCGGGAATATGAGGAAAAGGGGGAGTATAAGGAGAGAGGGAGCAGTAATAGGAGAGAGCGAAGAGTATGACGACAGGGGAGAGTATAAGGAGAGAAAGGGGAGAATGAGGAGAGAGAAAGAATATGAGGAGAGAGGAGGGATTATGCGGACAGAGAGGGGGAGTATGAGGACAGTGGCAATATGAGAAGAAGGGGCAGTATGAGAGAGGGAGAAGTAAGAGGACAGAGGGGGAGTATGAGGACAGGGGGAGTATGAGGACAGGGAGGAGTTTGAGGAGAGAGAGGTGAGAATGAGGAAAGAGGGGGAATATCAGGAGAGAGTGTTGAGTATAAGAAAAGAAAAGGAGACTGTGAGGAAAGAGGGGGGAGTATGAGGAGAGAGAAAAGAGAATGAGGAGAGAAGAGGGAGTATGTGGGAAGAGGGGTGCGTATGAGTAGAAAGGGGGGTATAAGGAGAGAGGAGTGTGTGTGAGGAGAGAGGACAGAATATGAAGAGTGAGGGGAAAAATGTGGAGAAAAGAGGAATATAAGGAGACAGGGAGTGTATAAGGAGAGAGGGGGCACTATGTGAAGACAGTAAGAAGGAGAGGGGGAATATGAGGACAAGGGGGAACATGAGTAGAAGGGGAGTATGAGGAGAGAGGGAGGAGTAAGAGGAAAGAGGGGGGAATATGAGGACGGGGGAGTATGAGGACAGGGAAGAGTATGAGCAGAGAGATGTGAGAATGAGGAAAGAGGGGGAATATCGAGAGAGGGGGCGTATACGGAGAGAAAGGGAGAGTGTGAGGAGAGAGGGGGAGAATGAGGAGAGAGAGAGGAGTGTAAGGAGAGAGGGGGGAGTATGTGGAAAAGAGGGAAGATGAATAGAGGAAGGAGTATGAAGGGATGGGGGAAGTATGAGGAGTGAGGGAGGTATGAGGGGCGAGAGAGGAGTAAGAGGGGGAGAATGTGGAGAAAAGACAAATATGAGGAGAGAGGGGGTGTATGAGGAGAGAGGGAATATGAGGAGAAAGGGAGTATAAGGTGAGAGGGGACAGTAAGTGGAGAGAGGGGGGAATATGAGAAGAGGGGGGAGTATGAGGAGAGAGAGGAGAATATCAGGTGACAGGAAGGAGTATAAGGAGAGAGAAGACGAATATGAGGAGAGAGGGGGAGTATGAGGAGAGAGAGGGGAGTATGAGGAGAGAGAGTTGAGTATGAAAAAGAGGGGCAGGTATGAGGAGAAAAGAGGAGTATAAGCAGAGAGGGGTATGTATGAGAAGAGAAGGGAGAGTATAAAAAGAGAAGGTGAGAATGTGGAGAAAAAGGGAAGTATAAGAAGAGAGGGGGTGTATTAGAAGAGAAGGGGTACTATGAGGAGAGAGTGAGGAGTATGAGAAGATGGAGGAGTATGAGGAGTGAAGGGGTATGTGGGGAGAGGTAGACGTATGAGGAGAGAAGGGAGAGTATGAGGAGAGAGAGGAGGAGTGTGAGGAGAGAGGGGGAGTATAAGGAGAGAGGGGTGTGTATGAGGAGAGGGGGGATTATGAGGAGAGAGGGGGAGAATGTGAAAAAAGGGCCAATATACTTTCTAAATGTACACTACTATACATATACTACTGCATAGACTCTGGGGCAGATTTACAAGCCCCTTGCACCTCTTTGTCTGATTCCAAAAAATATAAGACCTTACATTTTACCAAAACACATTTACAAGTCTAAAACTGTTAATTGACTGCACACATTCCATGTATACAACTACTACATTTCAGTGGACAACCCTGACTCATTTTGCAAATACATATGCAATTTGCTGCAATATTTTTGCCAATATTACATCAAAAAAGTGACACAATAGAACAACAAAGAGGTGCAAGGGGCTTGTAAATCTATGTCTATGCAGCAGTATATGTATAGTAGTTGGGGAATTGGTAAGGGGGAGGTATGAGGAGCGAGGGAGGAGTAAGAGGAGAGAGGGCATGGGGGAATATGAGGACAGGGGGGTATGAGGAGAGAGAGGTGAGAATGAGGAAAGAGGAGAAATATCAGGACAGAGGAGGGAGTATAAGAAGAGAGAAGGAGAGTGTAAGGAAAGAGGGGGGAGTATGAGGAGACAGTAAGGAGTATGAGGAGAGAGGGGGGAGTATGACAACAGAGACAGGGAGTATGAGGAGAGGGGGGAATATGAGGAGAAAGGCAGTATGAGGAGAGAGGGGAGAGTAAGAGGAGAGAGGGAGAAGTATGAGGAGAGGGGGAGTATGAGGAGAGAGAGGAGGAATGTGAGGAGAGAGGGGGAGTATGAGGAAAGAGATGAGGAGTATAAGGAGAGAGAGAGGAGTATGAGGACGGGGGAGTATGATGACAGGGGGGAGTATGAGGAGAGAGAGGTGAGAATGAGGAAAGAGGGGGAATATCAGAAGAGAGGGGGGAGTATAAGGAGAGAGAGGGAGAGTGTGAGGCGAGAAGGGGGAGTATGAGGAGAGAGAGAGAAGAGTATGAGGAGAGAGGAGGGAGTATGTGGAACAGGAAATATGAAAAGAGGGAGGAGTATGAAGGGATGGGAGAAGTATGAGGAGTGAGGGAGGTATGAGGAGAGAGGGAGGATTAAGAAGAGAGAGGGGGAGAATGTGGAGTAAAGAGAAATAAGAGAGAGGGGGTGTATAAGGATACAAGGAAATATGAGGAGAGAGGGAACAGTAAGAGGAGAGAGGGGGAAATATGACAAGAGGGGGAAGTATGAGGAGAAAGAGGTGAAAATAAGGAAAGATGGGGATTATCCGAAGAGAGGGGAGTATAAGGAAAGAGAGGGAGAGTGTGAGGAGAGAGGGAGGAGTATGAGGAGAGAGGAGTGAGAGGGGGGAGTATATGGAAAAGAGGTTATATGAAGAGAGGGAGGATTATGAAGGGATGGGGAAGTATGAGGAGTGAGGAAGGTATGATGAGAGAGGGAGAAGTAAGAGGAGAAGTAAGAGGAGAGAGGGGGGAGAATGTGGAGAAAAGAGAAATATAAGGAGAGAGGGGGTGTATGAGGAGAGAGGGGAATATGAAGGGAAAGGGAGTATGAGGAGAGAGGGAACAGTAAGAGGAAAGAGGGGGAAATATGAGAAGAGGGGGAGTATGAGGAGAGAAGGTGAGAACAAGGAAAGGGGAGAACAGCAGAAGAGAGGCTGGAATATAAGGAGAGAAAGGGAGAGTGTGAGGAGAGAGGGGGGAGTATGACGAGAGAGAGAGAGGAGTATGAGGAGAGAGGGGGGAGTATGTGGAAAAGAGGAAATATGAAGAGAGGGAGAAGTATGAAGGGATGGGGAAGTATGAGAAGTGAGGGAGGTATGAGGAGAGATGGAGGAGTAATAGGAGAGAGGGAAGAGAATGTGGAGAAAAGAGAAATATAAGGAGAGGGGGGTGTATGAGGAGAGAGGGGAATATGAGGAGAAAGAGAGTATGAGGAGAGAGGGAACAGTTAAAGGAAAGAGGGGGAAATATGAGAAGAGGGTGGAGTATGAGGAGAGAGTGGGGAATATCAGGTAACAGGAAGAAGTATAAGGAGAGAGAAGACGAATATGAGTAGAGAGGGGGGAGTATGAGGAGGGAGGGTGTATGAAAAAGAGGGACAGGTATGAGGAGAAAAGAGGACTCTAAACAGAGAGGGGTATGTATGAGGAGAGAAGGGAGAGTATAAGAAGAAAAGGTGAGAATGTGGAGAAAACGGGAAGTATAAGAAGAGAGGGGGTGTATTAGAAGAGAGGGGGTACTATGAGGAGAGAGGGAGGAGTATGAGGAGATGGAGGAGTATGAGGAGATGGAGGAGTATGAGGAGTGAAGGGGGTGTGAGGAGAGAGGTAGAAGTATGAGGAGAGAAGGGAGAGTATGGGAAGAGAATGGGGAGAATGTGGACAAAAGAAGAGTATAACAAGAGAGAGGGTGTATGAGGAGAGAGGAGGTACTATGAGGAGAGAGGGAGGAGTATGAGGAGATGGGAGAGTATGAGGAGTGTATGAAGAGAGAGGGAGAAGTATAAGGAAAGGATAAATATGAGGAGAGAGGGGAGTATGAGGAGACGGGGGACTATGAGGGGAGAGGGGGAGTATGAGGAGAGTGGAGAGTATGTGGAGAGAGGAGGAAGTTTAAGGAGAGAGGTAGGAGTATGAGGAGAGAAGGGAGACTATAAGGAGAGTGAGGGGGAGTGTGAGGAGAGAGAGGGAATATAAGGAGAGAGGGGTGTGTATGAGGAAAGAGGAGGTAGTATAAGTAGAAAGAGGGGAGAATGTGGAAAAAGGGGCGAATATAATTACTAAATGCACACAAACGCACAGTGTGATTCTAGACAAAAAATAGAAGAACTTGCATTTTACCAAAACACATTTACTAGTCTAGAAACGGTTAAGTGACTGCACACATTCCAAGTATATAACTACTACATATCAGTGGACAACCCTGACTTATTTTGCAAATACATAACCAATTTGCTGCATTTTTGTTTGCCAACATTGTATCCAAAAAGTGACAAAATAGACCAACAAAAAGGCACAAGGGGCTTGTAAATCTGCCACAGAGTATATGCAGCAGTGTATGTATACTTACTAGGAAATTGTACATTTAGAACACAAGTCTGATTCTAGGCATACAACACTACTAATTACTCTTGAAGGGCTAATATCACTGCACACATTACAGAAATATAGTTATTATTTTACTGTACAACCATGAGTCATTTTCCAAATACAAAACCAATAACCGGTTTTTAATTCTATCAAAACCAGAAAAAAAGATAGCTTTATAAGCACTTCTGTATCTGAAAACACAATACATACAAAAATGCTTCTCTCAGAACAATTACTAGATGCAGACAGACGCACAGTGTGATTCTAGACAAAAAATATTACAGCTTGCATTTTACCAAAACACATTTGCTAGTCTACGAACAGTTAAGTGACTGCACACATTCCATGTATATAAGTACTACATTTCAGTGGTCAATCCTGATTCATTTTGCAACTACATAAGCAAATAGATGCATTTTTTTGTGCCAACATTACATCAAAAATTGACACAATACAACAACAAAGTGGCACAAGGGGCTTGTAAATCTGCACCAGAGTATGTGCAGCAGTGTATGTATACTAACTGTGACATTGTAAATTTAAAACACAAGTCTGATTCTAGACAAAAAACACAATTAATTACTCTTGAAGGGCTAATATGGGTGCACACATTACAGAAATATAATGACTGCATTTTACTGTACAACCATGAGTCATTTTGGAAATACATAAACAATTTGCTGCATTATTTGTGCGAACATTGTATCAAAAAAGTAACGCAATGGCAGCACAAAGACGCACAAGAGGCTTGTAAATATATCCCAGAGAATTTACAATAGTGTATGTATACTGACTGGAAAATTGTAGATTTAAAACACAAGCCTAATTATAAACAAGCAACACTATTAACTACTCTACAACTGAAAAAGTGACTGCACACATTCTACATTTTTTAGTACTGCACTTTATTGCATAAAGCTTACTCACTAAACACATTAACCTACCAAATGGTTTTTATCACAATAGTTATCCAAATGCAGACAAACTTAGAATGTGATTCTACACACTTTAGAAGGATAAACACATTACTCCTACTAAAAACAAAATACACCACATACATTCCCTTACAAGTTATCAACTCACTTTTCAAATTGATTTGTAGATAAAGAACAATGCCAGTCACACAGCAGATATTCTTACAGAATCTCTCTACTTCAGTGTTCACAGAAAAACCAAAAAATGGCACATTTTCCCTCTCAATTTACACATATATACATAATAATAAAAAATCAAATTGCTTTACACATTAATTCAAAACCAAACGCACATTTCTATTGGTTGAACATTTGAACCCTTTCTAACTCACATAACTTTGAAACCTATCCCCAACACATCATGCAAAAGTCAACTGTCCACAGAGGTCAAAAGTTAAGCACACTGTAAAACACTCCTCTTCAACAAGTTTAGACTCTGCAAAAGGTACTTACTTATAAGTACAAATAAAGAGAAAAGCTCTTGTTAGAACCAACCAACATCTAAGCACATAAGCTTGATAGATATCTGTAAAACATATAATTTTAATTCTTTTTTTCTTGCTTAGGTACGTGTACGGGACGACTTAGGAACCTCGCACCATACGTCGTCTAGACGCGCTTGGTACGCCTACTGTAAATTTACCGTAAAAAAAATAGCCCCTATCACTAATTTTTAATATCTCGGGGACCCCATCCCTCGGGGCTCAAATAAAATGTTGGGGACCGTGGAGGGAGGCCCAACGCCCCCACGGTCGCAGCCAGCTCCCCGCGTCCTCGGGAGCCAGCATTGCTTTTAGTCAGGGAGAGCAGCTTACATGTTGCTCTCCCTGACGAAAAGCAATCTGTTTTTCTATTTAAAAGAGAGAGCAGGTTAACATGCTCTCTCTTCCAGATAGGAAAGCAGTTTGCTATGGTAGGGCAGGAACCTCGAGGCTCCCGCCCTACCATAGCAAACAGCAGTTTCCTGGGGGTAGGCACCCGGGACACTGCAGGAGCCGGCCCTGGGGGTGGCGGTCCCCAGGGCTATCAAAGGCTCCAGGTGGGGGGCCCCGGGTCTGGGGGGTCCATCATGGACCCCCAATTTAAATATTAGAGTCCCGGGAAGGTGGCGGTCCCCGGGGCGTGTGGGGGGGTTTCAGACCCCCACACAGGTTTATTTTATTTTAAAAGAAGCCCCAGGGGGTGGCGGTCCCCGAGGCTGCGGGGGGGGGCATGAGCCCACCGCATACAAAATATTAAAGCCCCAGGGGGTGGCGGTCCCCGGGGCTGGGGGGCCCCTCTGGGCCCCCCATTATTATAAAAAAAAGAAGCCTCAGGGGGTGGTGGTCCCCGGGGCTGGGGTGGCCCCTCTGGGCCCCCCTTTAGAAACAATCAATTGCCCCCGAGATTTGGCCCACCATGGGGCAAAAAAAGAAAAAAGATGCTTTTTTTTTATCGGCAGGTTACGCGTACCTACGCGTATCCCGCGATTTTTTAATTTTTTGGGGGCCTTGGGGTCTTTTCTGTTTTCTTGTGCCTTGGTTCTACCGAGGCACAAGATGGCTGCCAACACTTCCTGGTTTAGAGTGTTGACAGACACTTTTAAACCAATTAGCATGCAGCTCGTGTTCGTAATGGTATGCGTACTGTCCTTGGACGGTACACATACGGTACAACTTCGGATATATATCTATAATTTTCCTGTTGATTTTCTAATGAACTACTGAACGGATTTACATTATTTAACAAAACGCGTAATCTGCAAACCAAACTCTATCTTTTTGCCAAATTTGGTGTAATTACGTTCAGCAGTTCGGGCTATAGCCTCACTTAAAGAACCTTAACCCCTTCCGCGCTAATGACAAAGCCAGCTCGTCATGGGCGTTACCTGCGCTTCGCGGATGACGAGCTGGCTTTGTCATAAACAGCGCATTTTTGAAAGTCCAGCGCACAGCGGGAAAACGCGGTAGCGCGGAAGCGGTTAAGGAAAATTGAATAGAGAAAACACGTTTTGGGACCCCCCTTTTTTTCTCGCCCCCCTTTTCACGAATCACCCCGAAGCTTTCAGGGAAGGAGCAGAGTGCCCCATCTTCTTTGAGAATTTCATAAAGATTCATCAACTGGAGCGAAAGTTATTCCAAATAGAATGTTGCGGATTTCCTATGGAAACTAGGTCCTAACTATAACTACCTACTGCTCTTTTAGCCACTTCTTGAGCTAAGTGCTTTTGGTGATACTTAGATGGTCTCTCTTCACATCTTATTCTTTTACCAGGATCAGGGGAAATTAGCATGGATCCCGTTATCTAGATATTTTTAATTGAGTTATTGCCCAGAGATGGCACTATTAACCTAATTTGCTTTTCTTAGATAAAGAAATTGTTCCCCTGCATCTGCCTTGAGCATCATTTCATGCAGTGTTCTACAATGTAGAACAATACTTCGAAATGATTAAGTGTCATCTGGCCTTTTAGGCAGATGGGTCATGCCAGGTCTCAACACCAGCAGTGAAAAAAGTCGACATTAAAATGGTCCTAACTGTGCCCTGTATCTCTGCCCTGTAATAAGCAAACAACCTGAAATCTGGAGAAATAAAATATCCATGGAGGATGCGACTTGACTTTGCTTCAAAGAGAATGGGTAGCAGCTGAGTCCGCCATTTGCATTGTCTTTTACAGCATGACATTGTCTATAGGGGACTTAACGCCTGTCCTCAACTGTAGTGACATGTTTTATAGCAGTGTGGTTGCTCCCTGACATCTGTAATAATGCTACATTTAAGCAACTGCCAATTTCGGTGGTGACTAGTCAGATTTAAAAACTGAACTGGAAGTCAACTCGTTTTTTCTCACCTGTGTGAAGACGTATTTCATAAACTCACCCTTTCTCACCTTTTCCTTAACTGCATGCATGTATGTATGATATGTATATACGTAAGAATGATATGTAAGTATGCATGTATGTATGTATGATATGTATATACGTAAGAATAATATGTAAGTATATTAGAGGATAGTAATGGGTTTACAGATTGTTAAATCTTATTGATATTCTAATGCAGTGTTCAAGACCTCTGCGATTAACTCTAAGTCAGAGGTAGGAAATTAGTGGTGCGGCAAGCAAAAGATGAGCAGGGGTTTCAAATGCGTTAAAACCAGTTTTGCATTTTAACTTATGAAAATAATATTGAAATGATATAATTTATATTCCCATGTGAATTATCTTACATTATTTTACACTTGCAACATTTGTATCACATGACGAAATTAATATGTTGGTGATTTATGGATAGACTTCTTTCCAATAAATTACATTTATACACCACTGCAAGTATTTAGGAGGTCCTTGACAGTGTATACCAAAAGCAGGACAAAGCACATGTCTAGAAAAATCCCTGGCAGATCCCGTACAAACATGATTTTATTTCCTAAGACCCCTAACTTCCTCCTGCACATTAAAAAAATTACACATTGCTTTGCAAAACCACTCTATACGCCTAGTGTGACTTTTTGAGGACCTCCTCCACTCATCTGCACAAAAACATTAATATACCTGCCATTCTGTTTCCTTTCCCTGGCCTCCTCTGCACCACTGTTTACTCCCAGTTGATCAGAGTGAACAAAGAACTGAAATGTAGTCCTAATCGATTGTCACTTGCTGAGACTTTTTCATGGATTTGTCTCATCAATGTTGTGTTTCAGTATGTTGCTATGCACTGTACCATAGTTCTCAAGCTGCACCTCACTTCTGCGGACGACTAAAGCTAAAACCAGTCTGAGGTTGCTTATATTCCTGTCTAGAGGGAACATAGCCTGGCATTCTGGGCTGAACTATTCCTATTGGTGCAAGTTTAATGTGAGTACTGCGGCTTCCCATCTGGACTGACATAGTGGGCAAAAAACTATGGGGCATATTATCAAGAAACAGCGTTAAAATTATCTCCGCTTTAGCAGCAGGAAACTGCTGCAAAAGTGGCGATAATGGGCTTGATAATGTGCCCTTGTGAATTTCCGTAGAAGCCCATGTTCAAATGGCTGGTTCTTGTCTTGAAAGGCATAGTGGACAAGAAATTATAGCCCTGAGCACCTCCCAGAGGGTGAATCACCTGCAATCACAACCTTTATATTCAGGCATACTTAAAATTGCTTGGAATTGAAAAAACAACAGCCCCATTCTGTGACATTGACTGTGACCCACTGAAAGGCAAAACCTGAACCTACCACTGCTTTTTGTATTCATGTTTATGTGAAAGTCAGACCTTATGAATGCTTGTTTATGTGTGTGTGTGTGGAACTATGGGCCAGTCTCTGCGTTGTTTACCATGCTTGGTGTGAAATTAAAATAGTCAGTGTTCTTAAATGAAAATAAAAGAGTACCCTCCTCTCTGCTAAAAATAATATATGCGTACCTGTCCTTTTGCAGTAGGGTGGGTGGAGGAAAGTTTCTTTCATAAAGACCTGTGACAGGGAGGTGAATTAAGTGTTAGGCCATATGCTGGGTGTTGGAAAGCGTATCATTAGTAGTGATAAGTAGTGACTTACCACTAGTAATAAGGTCGCAAACACAATAAAATGTTCAGTTATGGTCTCAGTAAATTATTCTCTTGCTCAACCCTTGGTAGGTGGCAATGTGCTACGCAAACACAAGGAGTTGATGGATGGAGCGCTGAAACATTTCAGCCACTCACCTCTAGTCACAGATCTGGGTTGAATCCATCATCGTTCTTTAGCTCACTTCACCACCCCAGTTCAGACACAGCTATATGCAAATCAGTCTTGACCCTGTGCATCATGGAAACAGGATGAATCTATAGGGCAGCATTCACGCCCATTCCTGGATCATTCACTGTGCTTGTCAACTCTTATCAGCACTAAGGAAGTCAAATGTTATCACCACCCATGGTACATCTACGATGCCTGTCAACCATTACTATCATTGAGGGCGTTAGCTCTTACCACCATTCTTGCGGCACCATGAGTCACCTGTTACTACCAGTACTGGGGTACTTAATTGAGTAATGGGCAAAAGTCATCAATTTTTTATGGTAAGCAATCTGTCTTTTTGACAACACTTATCTTTGACACCTGGGTTCAGTCCATCTTCCAGGTAGCATCTGACAATGAAGATTATAAAAAGAACGATTACTTTGCTGGTTGTGAACTGGAAATCTTGGTGAATGCAGTCTTAGTAAGTGAGGCTCATCTCTTTGGATCACATTATTACCAGATAGTAACCAACATCTGTGGAAAATTAGATATGGAGTAACATTCTGTTTCAAGTGAATGCTGTTGCAGAAGTACAAAGGAATAAAAAGTCTGTAAAAAGGAATGGCAGACTATAAGAAGTTGCATCAAGGAGAAAATAATAGAAGCTTAGGAACCCAGTCCACTCCTCTTCAAAAGATATTATCAAACATTGTATCAGGAAGATGTGGTGACAGAGGAG
This sequence comes from Lissotriton helveticus, assembly GCF_964261635.1. Lineage (NCBI taxonomy): Eukaryota > Metazoa > Chordata > Amphibia > Caudata > Salamandridae > Lissotriton > Lissotriton helveticus. The sequence continues at coordinate 731,303,700 of NC_136059.1, read as the reverse complement.
CCAATGACTGAGTGGACAGGATTGTAGATCAAATTGGCACAGAATGATAGAGACATTTTAGAACAATCCATTACTAAGGAGGAACTCTCGCAGGCCATACAAGAATTATCAGCAGGGAAGGCTGCCGGCCCCGATGGTTTACCAATCGAGCTATATAAATGTTTTTTTGAAAAAACATCTATACTTTTGCTAGACCTTTTCAACGGGATTATAAATACAGGTTTAATCCCTGAGTCATGGATGAACACCAATATAGTGGTGTTCCATAAAAAGGGCAAGCCCACGGAAAATTCGGGTTCATATAGGCCCATATCTCTAATAAACGCGGATAATAAATTATACGCTAAGATCTTGGCAACCCGCTTGGGACGGTTCATTGGGGCCCTGGTCTCTCCCTGGCAGCATGGTTTCATTCCGGGTAGGGGAACCACAGATCATATTAGACGAGCTATCACGTTGTTTGATATCCACGCTGCCTGGGAGGGAGGGGTCGCAATGATCCTCCTAGATGCGGAGAAAGCTTTTGATCGCGTTAGATGGGAATTCCTGTGGAGTGTGCTCGCTGAAAGGGGGTTTGGACCGAGGTTTATGAAGGCTATTCAGGCTATGTATGCCACCCCAGTGGCGAAAATTCAAATGATGGGTGAGAATTCGGAATAGATCTTTATCACGAGGGGGACAAGGCAGGGATGCCCATGCTCACCCATCCTATTTGCACTATATATTGATCCTTTAATACGTCAAATATTTAACAACACAGCAATCAAACCGGTAGTTACGAATGGATTTCAAACAAAAATTTTGGCATATACCGATGATCTAGCTGTCATTACTACTGATCCCGAAGCAGCTATGCGAGAAGTAGTGGGTACTATGAGTAAATTTGGTGGACAATCAGGCTATTGTCTAAATGTCGGTAAGACACAGGTGCTCTGCTCCAAGAACATAAATAAGTCAGACTCCAGATTCGTTGACTCTGTGGTTTACCTGGGGATAACGATCAACGCACAACCAGAGTTGATAATTAGAGACAATTTCATTCCTCTCATGAAATCCATGAGGGAGAATCTGAAAAGAATGGACACGCTACAACTCTCAATCATTGGTCGAGCCAGTGTTATCAAAATGACTATGTTCCCCAAGGTGTTATATAAATTTCGGTCGATCCCCTTTAAAATAGAGGGGAAAATTATTAAAGAAATAGAATCCATCTTTATGGACTTCTTGTGGCAATATGGAAAGGTTAGAATATCCATGAAATATATGTCTCTGCCTCAGCAAAGGGGTGGTTTGGGAGTGCCAAACATCAGATACTATCATTGGTCCTGTCTTCTTATGCAGATGGCTATATTATTTGAACCAGCGGGAAGCAGCTCAAATTCCCCGAGAAGACAAGACGTGATCCCATCTATCTTAGAATTACTACTTGGCAGCGAGGCTACCGGGGTATTTTTAAGGAGAACAGAAAGAAAATATTATAGCAAGTCGAGACTTAATACACTCGAAGAAATATGGGGGGTCAGGGCAGCAGCTCAGAAAGCACTGGCAATCTCCAAATATAATTACCACACCCCACTCTGGAACTCGGGCCTCTTTCCTAATTTAAGTAATGATGGGTCCTGGAGACACTGGGCGGGATAAGGTATCCTGACACTGGGGCAAGTAATTGTCAGGGATGAGTCCAAATCTCCGCGTCAGGGGCTACACTTGCTGCACGCCGCATTTCCTGCCTTCCCTGCTTGCCTCCGCCGCCGCAGGACACACGCGGCAGCTGAGAGGGGCGAGCAGGAGAAACTACAGCTCCCAGCGTCCCCTGCTTCGCGGGGACGCCGACTGCCAGCTGGGGCTTCCGCCGGGAGGCGCATAACAACGAGCCCTTCCTCCGGTGGAGAGGGGGGTCCAAATCACCGCGTCAGGGGCTACACTTGCTGCACGCCACATTTCCTGCCTTCCCTGCTTGCCTCCACAGCCGCAGGACACACGCGGCCGCCGAGAGGGGCGAGCAGGAGAAACTACAGCTCCCAGCGTCCCCTGCTTCGCGGGGACGCCGACTGCCAGCTGGGGCTTCCGCCGGGAGGCGCATAACAACGAGCCCTTCCTCCGGTGGAGCAGGGGTCCAAATCACCGCGTCAGGGGCTACACTTGCTGCACGCCGCATTTCCTGCCTTCCCTGCTTGCCTCCGCTGCCGCAGGACACACGCGGCCGCCGAGAGGGGCGAGCAGGAGAAACTACAGCTCCCAGCGTCCCCTGCTTCGCGGGGACGCCGACTGCCAGCTGGGGCTTCCGCCGGGAGGCGCATAACAACTAGCCGTTCCTCCCGCGTCGCGGGACGCGCGCGGGCAGCCCCGGGCTGAGCCCGGGCAGAGGGCGGGCCATCTACGGCCGTCAGCGGACGACTGAGGACAGGATAGGCCACCCCTCTAAGATCATCCACCATGGGTAAGCGCAAACAAACATGTAATGGGAGTCTACATAGCAAAAAACCCAAGATACCGAGAAAGGCAGATTCGATACTTTCGTACTTAACCTCTGCTGTGGGGGCTATTACTAAAGAAATTGCTAATGCAGAAAAAGAACTGGCCATTTCTCATACATTAGACATTACATCTGGTCCAGCCTCCGAAGGGCATAAAACTCCGACCAACCCAGATACCCTACCTGACGCACTTGTGGTTATATGCCCTAACTTGGATCCTGGCGCTTCTACCATCACACCTACAAATGGGAAAGGACAGGCCACAACCCTATCTCACGATACAATACAAGCACCAACAGAGAACCCAGCCAAGGGGGGAAGACAACAATCTAAAAAATGCACTAAGAAGACTAAGCACATAGACACACTGAATGAACTCCGGGAAGATGACTTGATCAATAGACTCAGCAATAAAATCGAAGGACTTGTAAATTTACATCTAGAGCCTATTCTAACCGGCATAGCGAAGGACATCATTGATGTTCTCAACACTTGCGTGGCTGGTCTGTTAAAAAAATGCAATCTGATAGAGTCCTTTTTACAAGAACAACGTGAGCATTTAAAAGGAGATCACACACAAGCGATCCTGCCTGCAGAGGTACATACGGCAGATGGTAAATGCGGCCCTTTGGTAGATAGCAATATACTCATTGTTACACCAGGGCCTAGTAGCTCGGCACCGGGGGGACCTATGAGGCAATCTCATGCGGGGAAAAGTGTATCTGACACCAAAAAGAGCTTTGACACCCCAATCATGCCAAACACTGATAAAGACATAAATATGTTACCATGTAAATCCAGGGTACATCTTCCCCCACAAGCAGCCCCCCTAGAAGTCGTGCTAACAGGGGTTCCTCCCTTGAAAACTAAAGTTTATGAGAGTTCTAAATACTTAATGGAGAAGACCAAAAATTGGTGCCAGGACTATTGTAGTGGCGACATGGACATAGCCTCCCACATAAATATGGTGAGAAGGGTGGGTTGGGTAGGCCCTAAAACAAAGACAATTGAAGGGGATTGCGTGGTGATAAATTTCAAAACCCAGAACGTGGCAGAGCGTCTACTCTGGGATGGCTCAAGCATCACAAATCTTGGCATTAGACCTCTATCCCTAGGGTTTTTTTACCCTCCCCCTCAGGTTAAAATAGGATTGCTCCCCGTCCCGACTGTCCTGGATGGGAATATAACATCAGTTCCTGCCCAACATGCCTACATGACCACTCAGCATGTAAAAGATGGAAATATCCCATCCTGTAGTACAAGCTATAATACCAGATTAACATACCCACTTCCCTGCACACTCGCAAATCGTTTTTCTCCACTCTCCAACCTAGGAGAAAACGATTGACTAAAAAATAATGAGCTATCTGTAAATGTTAAGGTTGCAGGTAAACCTAATCAATTATGTAGAAAAGTGAGTTGGAATATGGCAGGTGTAAAAGCAAAAATGGCGAATGATATCTGGATTAGTTATTTAAAAACATTTCACATAATAGCTTTACAAGAAACTTGGGATCATCAAAATAGTTTTTCCCTGGGCGGGTACTCTCACTTTTATGTCCCAGCTAGGACAAATGGGGCAGGAAGAGCCAGAGGGGGATTAATCACCCTGTTCTCTTTAGAAATAAAGGGATCGCTTACACAGCTAGACATAGGGGGCCAAAACTGCCTGATCGTAGAACTCTTAGCACCAGACTCTGAAAATATTTTATTTTTAAACTTTTATAACTCCCAAGACACAGACAAAAACCTCGATACGTTAGAGGAGTTACTATTAATATATAGCAGTAGGTCAACCTCCTTTGAAGTAATCCTAATGGGGGATCTAAACACACACCCGTGCGAAAACAAATGTGGGAGTAAGACGTATGAAGGACCAAAGTTTTCAGCACACTCTCACTTCGAACACACTAAACAAAGGGAGGACCTGGAAAATTTTCTAGCAAACTGGAACCTATACGAATCAGGGTGTGGCGAGGAGGGACAAAGGATCCCCGCATTTAAAGGGAGGGATGGAGACACGGGCACAGTCATTGATTATATTTTTTTAACTTCTTTTATGTTAGGGTCAGTTATTAGGTATTTTACAGAGGTCTCTACCTTTAGCGACCATAACCCCGTGATAACTGAATTAGCAGCAGTGGGTGCATTGTCTTTAAGATCTGACCCCCAAAGGATAGTAAGAGATGTTATACCAACGGACCAAGGAAGGAAATTAAAATGGGGGAAAGTGGTTCCTGAGGTTTTTACATCAGAAATCCTTTCGCATGCAGGGGCCGAGATAAACACCTGCTTAGATGACACGGGACTAGGCCCAATCATAATACATGCATTTGACGTTATTTGTGCACATATAAATCAAAAGCTGACAGTTAAGGATAAACGCAAATCCCAAATGGAGCATAGATGGTTTGACAAAAAGTGTTCCTCGGCTCATACTGCACTCCTTAAATCCCTGAAGACAACTCCACGGGATAGGGGATTGGTAGCCCAAAATAGAGCTGCCTACAAACAAGCTGTATTCGTCCGAAAAAGGGAATTACGGGATGAGGCTTGGACTGATTTGTTGTCAATTGAAGTTTTGAAAAATAGCTCCAGATTTTGGGAAGTAATAAATCAGCCATTGTTTGAAAATAACGTTAATACTGTGTTAGACTGTAACATCACTGATGAGGCCTGGATCGCCCACTTTGAGCAAATATACAGCCTTCCTCAAAGTGGAGATCACATCATGAACCATGCTGCAGACCATGCCGTACATCGCCTAAGGTTTGAGACTGCAGAAATTGAAAGGTCTATAGGGGAAATGACCAAAAATAAGGCCCCCGGCCCGGATAGGGTCCCTGCGGACCTGTTTAGAGCCGCACCCAAGTTGTGGGCAAAAGTCCTAACAAATGTTTTTAACTCAATAGGGCAGGATAGTATCCCCTGTACATGGGCCACATCAATTATTGTGCCAATTTTTAAGAAGGGTTCTAGACAGGACCCTTTTTGCTACAGACCCATCTCACTGATCGACTCCTCTGTTAAAATTTTGGGTCGGGTTCTGCTGCATAGATTGAATGATAGTCTAGCTGATAGAGGTGTCCTGTCTAAAACTCAGTATGGTTTTAAATCAAAACATAGTACTATAGATCAATGTTTGAATTTACACCTTTTAATCAACAAGTATACCGTGGCCAGGGGGGGGTCCATGTACATGGGGTTCATGGACCTCTCCTCTGCATTTGACCTCGTAAACAGATCCAAATTCTGGAACATCTTGCTTGAAATGGGGGTAGATGCACCCTTAGTGCACTTCATAGCAGACCTGCACACAAACCTTACGGCTAAAATTAGAGTAAACACAGATGGAAGATGCACCAAGCAGTTCAGGTCAGATAGGGGCGTTAGGCAGGGGTGCATTATGGCACCCTTGCTGTTTACACTTTATATAAACGCCCTAGAACAAACCCTAGGGGAGGTACTCGCAGACAGTCCGCGTGTGGGGGAAATGGTTTTACCAGTTCTACTGTAAGTGGATGACGCGGTTCTCTTATCGCAAACCGAGGGTAGGCCTACAAAGACTGCTGAAAGCTTTTGGTTCCTTCATGCAGAACCTGGACTTAAAGGTAAACGCAAATAAATCCCAGGTACTCATTATAGGAAGAAGCAAATTAAAGAATAAAGCAAAAACCTTCTTCTGCAACGGTGAAATGGTTTGTAGGGTCCCCACATTTCCTTATCTGGGGGTGGTTTTCGATCAGAACGGCACCTGGCGGGCACAAAATCATAGCCGCTCGGTGGCATTCACGAGAACAGTCTCAGGGCTCATGGGTTTTAGCAAAAAACTGGGAGCTAAACCAATCAAGGCAATCTTGAAAGTATATGAATCTAAGTGCCTATCGGTTGCAACATATGGGTGCGAAATATGGGGTTATAATAGTGAAGAGAAACTACAATTAGTAGAGAACAAGTTTTTAAGAAGTGTACTCTCAGTTCCTCAATCAACTCCTACTTTCTCAACCCATACAGAACTGGGACTTGGGTATATTTCTGATCGGATCAAAATTGCACCCTTGATTTATTGGCTAAAAATATGGGTGAATGATGAGATTCCCCTAAATCATTCAATAATCAAGGATTGCCAGATATTGGACAAAGCACATAAAATTTCCTGGCTGGCATACATAAGAGCTGGGTTCCAGAGAATAGGGCGTATTGGTTTATTTACCTCTCCGGAAACAATAACCAATAAAGACATCATCTTAACAAAAAAGGCCCTTTTGGAGCTTTTTTCCTTAAAGCGGGAGGAAATAGAGATGGGAAAACCCAGGGTAAGAGAAAACTATGCATTGGTCACCTGCTTAGGACCAGAACCATACCTGGTTACAGTAAATAAACCATACCATCGGTTTCTGTTGACCAGATTTCGGCTTAACTGAATTCATTATACACTAGGCGTATATCATAAATGGTGTTCCCCAGAACAAGCAGCCCCTTGCTCATGTGACAACTTCTCATCTCAAAATACCTTACATTTCTTGATGTTTTGTGAACATTTGAATGAGTGCAGGAGGAAATATTTATTGCCAATTCTCAGAGAGGCAGGATTTGTACAAGTCAGACCGGCACTAGTGTACCTAAAACATTTTGGCTCACCTAAAATAATGTTCCATGTTGCCAGCTTTTTAATTGCGGCTAATCGAATAAGGAGAAGGAATGTCACATTTCCACCGTTCTTGAATATTTGTGATAAATAGACCCTATGTTTATGTATACTTTCCTTTTTTACATGACATGAAATGAATTTTAAGAAAAACATTGCTCTATTTTTATGAATTTTTTAATCTAATTCACACTCACTGTAATTGATTGTATATTTTTAATCCAAATTTGTTGTAATTGTTTGTATGTTTATATGCCCGTGTTTTTGTCTTTATATGATATTAATTTATCGAAAATAAAGGAAATTGATTGACTGACTGACTGACTGAGTGTAGAACTTTGGAAGAATTAAGACAAAGGCACTCCCTCCAGGGTATACAAGATTACAAATATGCTCAGGTGGTCAGTACAATCAGATCAATAAGGCCCGAATCATCTTAAGGGAGAGATGTAAGATATTGGACTATCTGAATGGGGGTGAACCTAGAATCAATGGTGTGTACAGGCCGTTTTTGGAGGAATCCCATGACGATATGGGCAAAACCGAGGCAGCCTGGGCTTCAAAACTGGAGGATCCGGATATTGACCTGGACAGAGCCCTCGAAATGGATAGAAGATTCCTACGCTCCTCTAATTTAAGAGCTCAACACTATAAAACATTATTTAATCTCTATTATACCCCCTCTAAACTCTATGATTGGGGCAAGAGGGAGAACAGTAACTGCCCCAGATGCTGCAAAGGCCCAGCTGACATTATTCATATGTTTTATCAGTGTGAGAAACTAGAATCAATCAAAATAGAGATCGAATCATTCTGGTCAGGACTGCTGGATGCTCAGATAACCTTGTTTCCGACACTCATGAATATAGGATGCCAAAGCCAATTGAAATTAAATACTGAGACTGAAGCCTTAATTTTTATCTCCACAGCTGTACTTAGAATTTTAATTTCAGCAGCTTGGAAAGATACTGAGGCCCCAACCTTTCAATTGTGGGTAAAAAATTAAGAGAATTGGGGATGAAGATATGGGCACCAGTGGATGCTTGGCGAACTAGTAGATTGTAGCAAATTCATTGATTTTCAGGATCATGGCTACTGTAATGCTCTTAATGCTCTTATTTGCTATATTCTCCTGTCATCTTTCTCTGTTTGTGGTAGCCGGCACTAGGTTTACCATACGCATATCAATATCAATATCTATATTAATAATATAACTATCTCATGATTTACAAGCATTAATTCAATCAGATACTAGCAATGTAATTCGACAACCGACCTCTATATACCATGTTTTGTTTTATTTATCCTTTAGTGTCAATTTTATGTGGTTTGCTTATATTGTATCTTGTCTTTTCCAGTCAAATTCATTTATATTGTTTTGTGATTATGCTACATGAATTCTCAAAATAAAAAAATAAAAAAATTTAAAAAAAGGAACCCAGTCCACTCCTGGAAGTGAAGTTCATTCCATTTCAAGAAAATGTCTTAGCCGCAATGGCTGGTGTCACTAGAAAGATATAGTTGGAGCTGACACCTCAGCTGTAAGAAAAAAGGCATAAACTGCATATTCACTGCTGCAAGTTAAACAAGTGTGAAAGAAGAGTGAGATGTAAGCCAGTACGCATTTGATCTTATAAAAAAATCTTCTCATTTTACATGCACATGGACTCAGTAATATGGGGAAGCTGTGGATAAATAAGTAAGAGAAGAGGGATCAGCAGATATAGATTTGTAGAACAAGCATTGGCATTGCCAACATGCCTTGCTTATGAATGAAAGTGGCTTCTGTATCATTTATTTATGGTATTAGACACTCAATAGGTCATCATGCATGCACTCTGTCACTCATCTATGCACTCATCTGTGCACTCATTCCTCCACTCGCTGACTCATTCTTGCAGTCACCCTCTGACATAGCCTCAAAAAAACACATAAACTCAACAATATATGCATAATAAATTAAAAGAATACAAATTAAAAAAAGAAAATATGGCAGGCATCTGTTTGCAGTCACAAAACTTAACATAGCAGCAGGTGTCTGTCTTGTAGAGGTATTATAAATAGTCTATCATTGTTTTAAAGTTAAACATGACAGCTACATCTAGCACTGTGTTTACCATCTTGAAATGGTAAAAAAATGATATGTTATGAACTACAGCATTCCATAATGGTCGCCTAGTTTAGTGAAATTGGCCACATGGCACTGCAGATGCAACCTAATGGCTTATTAGCAGTCCTGTAAAGCTGTAGTGTTTGCTTAACAATTGTTATTATATTAAAAAGACTTAAATCAAAGGAATGAAAGAGGATCTAAAAAAATGAAAACAAAACGACTGGCCAACCAGCCCTGTACTGAAACATATTCATTTTTGGGTGGATGCACACATGTGATCAGAAAATGCCATAATTTATACGGTAAGAGAGCCATGAACTGATGTGGATTGAAAAGTGCCCCATTCAGTGCACTGCCATGCATATAAGCAGAGTGTAAATGACATTCAGACAGACAGACAGACCAAAGGCAGAACAGATCTGACCCAAAGGCTTTCCTTGTAACTTTATGTAGTTATGTATATATGGATGTCTGTATTATTTCATGATTTTTTATTAAAAGATCCTTGTTATGTTATGCAGATTTGTAGAGCTCACTATCACCCGGGAGCGTATCCTGCCACTGAGAAGGTATAAGTCTAGGCACACTTAGGGCCTTGTAAACTACTCAATAAGACAGGTCTTCAGCTTCTTGATAAATCAAGAAATTAGATGGAAGCTCTTATGTGTAAGGGAAGGACATTCACGCTTTAGGAGCAATGTAAGAGAAGGCTCGACCACCGGATCCGGTATTCAACGCGCATGGGATTTGTGCAAGCTGAAGTCAGGACGAGTGGAGGTGCCTGGAAGGTTTGTGAAAATAGATACAATTGCTGAGGTATGCAGGGAGGAAGACAAATCCAGAACCAAATGTGGGGGGGGAGTCTAGAGGTTTCTCTCACTTTAAAGATGGCACCAGGTATAAATATTGAACCCTCAGATCAACTCTTTATTACACTCCTAGATCTGTGTACACTATAGGAGAAGGACTGCCTTTCTCCCAGAGAACTGTCCTGCTGCCTCATGTATGCCCTGCTGCCTGTGATGGAAAACTGGACCTGCTCCCTTAATTCTAGCCTACTCCAAGGGTCAGCAGACTACCCTCCTGTTCAGAGCAACAGGAACACAACAAGCTCCAGCGGCCCTCCTGCAACTACACAGCTGACTTGTTTTAACTCTTATCTCCGAGAGGCATCTTCCCAGGTCCTCGGCACTTGGTTGGGATAAGAGTGCCCTCCTCCTCTGAAGAAGAAGGAGAAATTATGAAGTTATCTGTCTGTCTGCTCCAAGATTTTACTGCCCACAATGACCGCCAAAGCAAAGCTCCAGTGAACCTCAGCAACAAAATACCTGCACTTTTCACTACAGCATTGACAGCCCTCGGTGACTGCCAAAACGGAGCTCCAGCAACAAATGTTTGCGACCCCTAACAGAATCTCTTTGCTCCTCATGGCATCCTCCATGGCATACTGGACTCTTCATTCCAGACCATAAGAAGGTAGCTTTTTTAGTAGGACTAACCTGGTCCCTCTATCCAGCACACACTCCACCTGTAGTGTAGTTCCTATATTCCCAATAGGCTCTGCGCATTGGAATAATATCTTCAATAGTATAGACGTAGGACAGAGGTTAACTAGGTCTTCTACTGACGATATTAGACTTAAAGTTTTGTGTGCCAGCTAGCTCAGAGTTCACTAGAAACTTTCTCGAATAAGCGAGGAGGAGTTTAACCTCCCTGGATAGACAAGAAGGGATTTAGTTTCTGACAACCATAGAACATGACAACTTTGCTCTCCCTAATCAAGAGTATATCTCTAGAGTCGTGTGAAAACAAAAGACAATCATTTTACTCAGTCAGTACGTGCATACTTAGTTCCACCAGATTGTAGAGAAAGAAGAGATGGGCGTGTTCAATAAAAAGGTGTTATTTATTGATCAGTCTCTTTTTCTCATACAAGAGAAATGAATCGCTACAGTAGCAATACTTAAGGTTAAGTAAAGTGCATACAGTAAAAGCAGGATTATAAAATAATACTGTAAAAGCATTGATATGGTTTCTTAGCCATATGATACTTTAAAATGGATAAAAGATTTACATACATATATACATTGACTAATCGTACTCAACTGGTGCTTCTAACTACGCCTGCCCCGGTGTACCTGACCTGAGCCTAATACATGGGAGGGAGTAAATAAGTAGCAGTTTAAGTTAAGTTTGTTTTGCCAAGAATCTGACTCAAGAATTCTCTGTAAGGGGTTAGTCAGTTCAGTACCTGGGATTTAGAAGGTAGGAGGGCTGGTATCTCTTTCTCAGGACTCGATATCCCAGTTACCCGCGAAGGTAAGCCGGAAACGCCGGAGGCTGGATTTCTCGGCAGGAGAAAAGACAGCGTCTCTCTCAGCGTGTCAAAAGGGAGGGGCAGCGTCCGTGGGCTTCCTGCATCAGCTGGGCTCTCCGGCAAGTAGCGCTGCTCCAAGTTTATCACCACTGTGTCTTTGCTTAGAGCGGCGTTGGTATATTTATACCTGAAAGGTGCCGTGTTTGACGTAAGGATGGACATAATACGTCAGTAAGGATGTCATAAGAACTGGTCTTTCTTGCATTCTTTACAGGAGTTCTCGAACGAAATCAAACAATAGCTACGGGGGATTTCCCAGGTTTGCTGGAGGTTTGGTTTGTTTTGAGAACTCGGTGTGCTTTCTAGGGGGCTGGAGGAATAGTGCTTGCTCAATGTGACAGCATGCGCTATGACTTAATCTGAAAACGGGATTCTGTGCCGTTGTATGGATATTAATGAATTATTAACCGGACAAGGGTCAGAAATAGGAGTATCGATATAGGTACCTAGATAAACACACTACACCCACTCCACGCTTTTATGTCCATATTTACTAACTAAGCAATAGTAAACATAACTAATAGTGCATGTGTATACTGAACCACCCAAAAATAAATGGCATATGCGAAATACACGAAAATGAGTATAGGTACTGTATGCATTCAAGCAGTATAAACATTCAAAAAGAGATGCACATGTTATATCAGCATGAATGATTTGCGAAAATTACACATGAAATGGCTCTTAATACAGAAAAAAAAATGCAAGACCATCTCATCACATATAAATACAATAATTTGTAAATAAGCTAGAGGTTGATTTAATGTCTCTAGAGTTCATAAAAATAGAAGCTCTGTTCTCTAAGAATAGTTCTACTGTAAGCAGAAGACAAGTGCCAAAAAAAAAAGGTGAATATTTTGGATTGGGAGAAAAGTTTCTGCTTGTCGGGGGAGAAGAGACAAAAAATAGTTCACAGTAGCTTTGTTTTCCCAAAGCTGAAGGCCAAATACAGAGTTCAGGGAACGCTGTGTGTTCGTTTGTTTAAAGTTATTCTCCCTGTTCGGGTGAAAACATCATTCCAGACAGACTCTCGAAAAAACAGTCTACCGCTTCTGGTGAAAGTTCGACCAAGGTGGAAAATGTCGCTACCATGCAGTCATGAGCATGATCGCTTTCAGTGATGTTTAGACCAGTACTGCTTACAGAAGATCGTACCTGGTTGATGCTGCTCTCATCCTGTACTTCACTACCCTTCAATCGTAGTGGTGAAGTCTCCACGAATGCCGTCATCAGGATAGGTAGCCGCTGGGGACAACACAATGCATGAGCCTTTACTGGACCCAACAAAGTATCTGCATCCAATGGTACTTCTGATTGTAGTGTAAGACAGGTGTCCAACACGCATTCCTCGCCGCATAGCATGCATCTTAATACAGGTAAGACACAATTCTTCCATATGGGTCTGAATGAAAGAAACCAGGTCATATTTAGATCTCGTAGCCGGGCTAAGCCAAGGACTTTAGTTATGCGGTCCCGGTAGCGTATAGCTAGGATCGTTTCTTCCATTGTTGCTGGAGTCTTGTCTGTGACATGGCTTGCCATAACGAAGCAAGAGTAGCAAAAATATGATGCCTGCTACGAGTCCCAACAGGAGTGGAAGTCCGCCAAAGATGGAATGGACGAAATTTGGAAAAATACCCAGGACTGCTTTGAATGGGGTTAACAGTCCCGAAAAAACGGTCTTAAATACACTCGCGATACCACATGTATCAGAAATGTTTAAGATTTCGTTTAGCATTTCTGCGAAGTGTAGTGGGCAATTTGTTGATAGCAATGCATGTATCTCTCCTGTTGTCCTTGCAACTTGGAGATCATACGTTTCTTTTGATGACGTCAAATGGGTTGGCGTCTGTGGGAGCACAGTCGTCATTCTGCTTAAAGTATCAATTCGAATAGAAGAGATATTCAAACTGGGCCAAATTTTTTCCTCCCTGTCTGGAGTGTCATTCGGAAACAATACTCGCTCACAGCAAATGACCATGGAAGTCACGCTTACTAGAAAAGGTTTTCCTGGCAGCAAGCCACAACATCTGTGATCCACAATTATAATATACCTCCCGTTAGAAAGCCGTCTAAAGAATGGTTCTATTTGCACTGCGGGTGTACCGAGCTGGTGGCATGAAAGGTTATTTGTAGTCCCCTCGCAGGCCCCATGTAAACTTATGCCCTGACACAGAAGTATACCACTTAGTGATTTTTCACAATTATTACCACTAAGAAATACACTCTGTCCTTTATTACTGTAACATGTGTGTGTATAAGGTAAGTTCCATGTTGACTTAATGTATCCTTTACTCAACCTTTCATACTGGCCTGCCTGTATATATTTTTGGCAGTATCGAAATTGGAAAGTCGTTATCGGAATAGTTATGATTCCATGTTTTATCCATTCAATGACAGGTCGTTCTGACATTGTCAATGGTAATCTCTCACGTTTTTTAATGCTCAGAATTGTATACTCTGCACCCTTTTGTGCCAAGCTGATTTGTGTATCAGTAAGGTTAAAGATAGTGAATAGTGACGTTGTGTTGATTAAACGCCAAGGCACGTAGCCTGAACGCAGATTTTGTAACGTCCAGACAAGCTGTACAATGGAACGCAATTGGGACTGACCGTGTTGCACCATCAGTAAGTCTTGTTCTATTATATCGATTGCAGATGATACAATACTGTCCAGTGAATATATTCTGGAAGACAGAGTCATTAACCCATTGTCCACAACAGAAAGCGGTTTTTCCAAATTAACACGGTCAATTTCCCATATTTTCTCTGCTGTTTCAATTTGAGTTACTTTCCAAGCTTCGTTGTAAGCTGCATATATAGAGGCCGCTATGAAACGTTTTTGACGCTGTTTGTGTGGTCCCATGATGAAATCACGCAAATCAGCACCTTCTTTAAGTAAAGTCAAGTGTTGCTTAATTTCTGCCAGTGTGGATGTTCGTAGCCATTCGAGGCAGAGTTTCCCTACACTGTATGTAGTTATAATCCCTGGATGTTGTCTCTGGGAGTATCTAGGGTCTGGCCTGGTCAATGTGAACCCCTGTTTTTTGTTCAGGAATCTATCTTGACAGTTATTTGTGTCTGTGGGCCCGATCAACCATTTCTTCCAATCAGGATGTGTTCTGTTTTGGTTTAAAATATGGGATACATCTATCTCAACATCTGTAGTGCTATTACTGTTGTGTGTTGGTTTTGGAATAGACGGTTTGTTTAAGTCTTTAATTTTGGCTAGGCCAAGACAGGTTGTTTGTTAAATTGTATCATTCAAAAATATAATTTGTTCTGGGATCATGCAGGCTCTAAATAATGATTCTATACCTTGCACTTTCCAATCTTTTGTACCCCAGATCGTTTTTGTTTCAATATTATTGTTCCAGAAATCAAAACCAAATGTTTTCATATTTTCAAAAAATGTTTCTGAATAGATTAATTTTGTGTTTGTAAGCATGTTTTTCATTCCTGTCTTATTTAACACTTTGAAATAAAATGTTTCTGCATCACTTGTGTTAAACCCCGAGAAATAAGAAAATTTTTCATAAAATGTTTTTGAGCTACCTTTTGGTGGAGTAGCACAATGTTCCCATTGATTATAATTAAAAACATTTCTGGGTTGAGCAGATTTATGCAGATAATGGTGACCATAGTGGTTGTAACAATACATCTGGTCATAATTAGTTGAACCCTGTAAATAATCATGTTCTGTAAATTTAGCTGACATCACTAGATCTGACATCATATCATTAATACTTTCAAAGTCCAAATCATCAGCGAATGTGCTCTGTTTTACAAAGTCACTTACTGAAATCTTGAATTGGTGAGGATACTTCAGGAGCTCAACCGGACCATAGATTTCGTAATCAGTTTTGTCCCATGCTACCCCACCGGGTATAGGATTGGCTGTGAAGTTTACTGAAGAAAGTTCTCTTTTCTCGATGTGTGAAGACCAAGTTGATATTCTGACTTGCTGTGTCCATCGTAACATATTTTCCCTCAATGAAATGTCCCAAGCATAGTACCATGATGAGCCAAAGTATGAGGATAAATACACCTTGTGCCACCCAAAGTTCAATCCATGGAGAAATCAGATATGTTTCTTGTAGTTGATGAAAGAGTTCCTTTGCTTTGTCTTTAAAAGTTTTTGTTGTTGGCTGTTCCTCAAGTTCACTTGGATCCTCAGAAAAGTCATCGAAGTTGATGAAGTAGCCAGATGCAGTTCTGTCAATTGTTTCATTTGCTTCTGGATTCATTTTTGCTTTTTTAATTTGCTTTGTTTCATTAGCATAGTCAGCAGGTACATCATTGTAGATTGGTTTTTCTGGATGTAAGATTTTGATTTGGGTTTCACGAGGTTTAAGTTCCATTGCTTTGTTGCATAGTCCTTGTTGATTCACTGTAGGTTTATCAAATGTAATTAGTTTCTCAGTTTGAACCTCTGTATTTGTAGCAAACTTTGGTGTTCTACTACTTCTTGGGAGTCCACTTGGCCTACTACTTGTTATCGGCCACATGATTGTGGTTTAACCAGGTCGATGGATACAACTCGGTTCTCCTTTTTACCAGCAAGGGGCGGTAATACCACTGATCTTGTCCCGTTGATAGACAAGACAGGTACTGCTTTTCTGTAAGAAGGTCCTAATTCCTTCTTTACCTCGATCTTCTCTCTGACCAGATCCCCGATTTTTGGAATCCAGACAGGCCTTGCTGGGACAGGTGGTTTCTCTTCAGTGGCTGTTGGCTGTTGCTTCAACTTTATGTTGCTCAGGTCTTTTCTTTTTTCATTTAAGTCCTGTAAAATAGCCAAACGATCTTTGATATCAAAGCATTTTTCTTTAACCACTGAAGTTTGACTATCGAGGTCCTGGATTAGCATTCTAGTCCCAAACAATAGTTCGTACGGACTGAGACCTCTCAGAGAATTTCTTGGCAGAATATTAAGACTACGTTGGACACTTATTAAATGTTTGACCCAGCCAGCTCCCGAACCTAATACCTTTGCCGTTATAGATTGCTTTATGTCACGGTTTTTTCTTTCCACAATTCCGTTTCCCTCAGGATGAAAGGGACAAGAGTACCGCAATGCAATGCCCATGCTGGTCATGGCCTCCTTATAAGCTCGAGAGCTAAAAGCAGGACCCTGGTCAGAATGTAGCATGCCAATTGCGTATGTGCGGATAAAGACTCGCAAATCTTTTATAACAGTTCTGGCGTCAGCCGAGCGCTGGGGTCTATATTTTAGGTGAAGATAGTCTCACACAATGTACATTGGGACGCATGTTTCTTGTTTAATCATGCGAATAGATCGCTTTATGCTTTCTATTATGTGTTCTGTCACTACCTCGGCCGGTTCCCCACTGCGATCTCTGTAGCAGTTTTCACAATTTTTTTCAAATTTGCGATTATCCACGCTCATCCCCGGCCACCAGTATTCTGATTTTAATTCTGTCAAAGATTCTTTGATTGTCTGATGCCTTAAACCTAATCCCATATGTGCTTCTTGTATTAAGAAGCCTCTCCTGTTCCTGTTTGGAATTACCCTATCCCCCACTCCAGGGATTTGAGCAAAAGGAACGGAGTTTGCATCGATTATGTATGTATAATTGAGTGGATAGTTGATGGGTAGCGCTGAGCGGTCGCCTTTTGATGATGTTTTTACCGCAAGCATTGTTTCCCCGTCAATGTATTTTCCTGAACGCTTTTTTGTAGCTACGGAAGCCGGTTTAGTTGCTTCCGCTGTGGCTGTCTCAGCCAATAAATTCCCTGCAGCGTGAACGCCATCACGCTGATGACTCAGTGAGTGTATCACGTGAGCCTTTTGTAGTTCTTTCTGTACAAGAACTACTTGTTCCCAAAGCGATTTTTGCTTTATTGTGGCACCTGTGTCATCTTTGTAACCGTTTCGAACCCATTTCTGCAAGTCTTCGTTGTATGATTTGATGCAGTAATACGAATCGCACACTATTAGTGTCGGGAATTCGCGATCGGCATTATCTAGCGCCATTTTTAATGCTCTTATTTCAGTCTGTTGTTCTGAATTATTTTCCACTGAGTGTGTTTTTGTAAACAGAGGTCTCAATTTACCTCCGCGCCACACGTCTTTTACAATCTCGCATGTGGCTTTGTAGGCTTGTTTTCCCCAAACCGAGGGTTCTGCATAACTCTTTGTGTATATTACGCAGACGTAAAGTTGTATGGGCAGAATATCGCTAGGCAGAGGGTATTCTCTTTCATATTCAAGATTGTTTAATTTTTTCAATTCCGGGTCAAAATAGTATTTCACTCTGTCTGTAGCAAGAGAATTATCCCATTGTATCCGTTTTGGATTAAATGCCATAGTAGGTAAATTACATGGGCTTGTTAATGCCTCAAAGGCCGATTCTGCTGTTCTGACTGTAATCTGTCTGCCGTCAGCTTGGTATCTTTCTCTTGCTACAGCTGTTTGAACCGTATGAACAATGTTTTCCTTTATGCTGAATGTTTTTTCAGCTTCTGTGTACAAATGAGATTTGTATGCTATTGGTACAGTTTCTCCCTCATTAGAGGTTAGGTATGTGAATCCGCATCTTCCTGGGATGACCCGAATCACAAGGTTGCGTGTGTTATCGCGTGTTTGCAATTTTGTTTTAACTAACATGTCTGTTTGTAAAGATCTCAAAATTTCTGTGTGTTTTTGAGTCCAATAGATTCTTTTAAATTCTGGTCTTATTAAGTCATAGAGAGGTTTAACCCTCTCCGCGTAATTTATAATGTATGTTCTTCCGAAATTCAGGAAACCTAGAATTGATTGTAGGTTTTTCAGCGTTCTTGGTGCTTGGACTACAGCACATTTCTCTAGGAAATTTTCTGCCGGGCTTTTGCCTTCACTTGATAATTCATATCCTAAAAACAGGACAATTAGATGGGCAATTCTAGACTTTTTGAAGTTGAATTTGTAACCCTCCGCAGCGAACCCAAGTATGATGGTGTTCACTCTTTTCAAGTGAGTATCCAAGTCATCATCTGTTAGATAGATGTCTTCGATATAAGATAATGCCTCATCATCATACATTTGTAGTAACTCTGTTACTGTCGCTGAGAATAATCCTGGGCTGTTCTTGAACCCCTGTGGCAAAGGACAGAAATTTTTCTGCGAGCCATTTATTGAGAAAGCGGTCAAATATCTGCTTTCTGGTGCTATATTTTGACAAAAGAATCCATTAGAGATGTCTAATGTTGTTTTGTATTTTTTGCGCACTATGCTATTCATTAGTGCTGCACTGTGTGAGTTTTGTACTGCAAAAGTTTTGCAACATGAGTTAAGGTGTCTGTAGTCCAAAACTAGACGATATGAATCATCTGGCTTGGAGACAGGAAACAAAGGATTGTTCATTTGTGAGGTGCAAGTTTCAATCACCCCCTGGTATTCAAGTTGATCTAAGATCTCCCTGACCTGTTTTTTAGCTTCTTGCTTAATTGGGTACTGTCTTTGTGCAGTTGGTTGAGATTTTAACTGGATTTTGTGAGGAGGTGAGTCCTCATCCCATCCCACATGATTTTTATATAATGCAGGAGCTTGGGCTACTGCCCATTTTCTTGCAAGCGTGTATTTTTTATGAATTGGAATGTGATTTGAGAAGGCAGGCATAATCATTTCTTCGCCATGAGGGCACTCCCTGACAAACTCTGGTGGCCAGTCTTTTTCAGCTAAAAGGATGTCATAACCCTTGGAGAGATTATCCCAAAATAGACCCCTTATTTTCCTAGTCTTATCTCCCTCTATACGTAATGTTATTTCATATATTTTATGAGGTTTGCTAACTCTGGTATCTGCAGTTTCCACCTGAATGTATTCATTCGTGTCCACTGTCTCCAGATGATTCGTCAGGATCTTGCGAGCTATGCTCACTTCTGCTGCGCTGTCTAGCATTGTCTGAGCCCACTCTCCGTTTTTCAGCTGTGTCCTCAGGATCCTCGGCATGTTTGATTACTTTAATACTGGCTACCTTCTTCTTTGGAAATTGTAACTTTTTATTTTGATGAGCAGGTTCCTTGTCTTCCCTGTGTTCTGACCGTCCTCTTCTTTCCGATTTCTGCGAGGAAGTCTGAAAAGATTGAGATGGACGTGTATCAATATCTTGATATCTATCAGGTTTCTTCAAATTATCCCTATTTCTAAGGTTGTACTTTTTCTCAGAGGGCTCCCTCTGGGGAGACTTGTGTCCTTAGTCCGGAGATCTTTCTCTCCGCCGAGGAGACTTTCCTCTGGACTGGAATCTTTTTTCTTTGGGAGTGGATTGTTTATTTCCATCCCAGCTCTTTTTTGGAGTGTTCAGATTATTTTTAATAAATACCTTTTCAGGATTTTCAGTTAGTTGGGGTTTCACTGGTTTTCCACCCAAACTATCTCTTCCTAGTTCTTCATAGGATTTTTCTATGATTCTGGCAAGTTCAAATGGTTGGTCTGCTATATCTGTTTCTTTCAACCTTTGGCGGATTGCCACAGTTGTTGCTTCCCCCTTTATATTGGCTAGTAATATTGCCGAGACTTGCTTGAAGTCTTTCAGTAATTTCATACCCAGAGTTAAAGCAGGTTCTGGACCGTATTCGCTTTGAATCTGTTTTAGCACTTCTGGTATTACCGACATGGACGGAACACCATGTGTTTTTGAGTAAATGGAAGCAAAGACTGTGCCCCAAGTGTCACAGTCTTCCACATGTGGTGCGATCCCCATTGGAAGACAGATAGTCAGAATTCTGTGTTTCTCAACAGGGGTGGTATCTGGAAATACTGCCTCTATTTGAGTGTTTTTCTGTGCTAACCAGAATGGAATTTGTTCCCTTTTAATGGGTACTTTACCTAGACAGGACTGTATGTTCTGTGGTGTGATTTTATTTGTGTTCCCCTGATGAGGGGTCAGCTGTGGAATTTTAATAGCTGTTTGGACTGTTGAAGTCCGCATTACATATTGGACTAATTGTCTGTGTATTTTAATCAGTTGTTTTAGCTGTACTAAAAGTTCTGGTATTGACATTTTTTCAATGTCTGGATGTGGTGTGTAGCTGGCTAGAACCGGACACATTGCTCCTGGTCTACCTAGTGGACCGAGCCTGGTGATGTGATCATTATGTTTTAGGGCGCCTTTAAACCAGAGCAGGTGCTCTTGGTTTTTGAGTGGTATTTCCACCTCCTCGAAAGGAGTGTACTCATCCGGTGGTTCCTCTATTTTGTAATAGTGGAACTCCTTTGTTACAGCGTTTGCTGCTGGAAAGTTTATCCATGAATAGAATACCTCTGTCTGCCGATATTCATGTGCCTCAATTACAAATATGACTGTTCCACCTCTCGATGTCAGTCCATTTTCTATAAGTTTTAGTGTTATAGTTTTTCTTATGCTGACCGGGATGAGTATTGCATCCGGGTCTTGCTGTAGGAGACTTGTGTCATCCGCTAGGAGTTGAGCTGCTATTCTAGCTGTCTCCCTATCTTCTTCATTGTCTGACATTTTACTGACAAGAAGATTTTTGTTGCAGATCAGGTTTTCACGGAAACAAAGATTAGCTGCACAATATTTTGGAACACTGTATCCTTCAACGTTGAATAAATCAAAAACTATACATAGGAGTCTCCTCTTACTAAGTTTGGCGGATTTAACCTTTGACCCACTCCAGACGTCTTTGGAGTTTTTATGGGAGAAAGGGTCTGTGTGGAAAAGCACGACTGAGTTACTCTAATGCCTTGCATTAGATTTATCGCTTTACCAAACGTTGGGCGCCATGTAGTGTAGTTCCTATATTCCCAATAGGCTCTGCGCATTGGAATAATATCTTCAATAGTATAGACGTAGGACAGAGGTTAACTAGGTCTTCTACTGACGATATTAGACTTAAAGTTTTGTGTGCCAGCTAGCTCAGAGTTCACTAGAAACTTTCTCCAATAGGCGAGGAGGAGTTTAACCTCCCTGGATAGACAAGAAGGGATTTAGTTTCTGACAACCATAGAACATGACAACTTTGCTCTCCCTAATCAAGAGTATATCTCTAGAGTCGTGTGAAAACAAAAGACAATCTTTTTCTCATACAAGAGAAAATGAATCGCTACAGTAACAATACTTAAGGTTAAGTAAAGTGCATACAGTAAAAGCAGGATTATAAAATAATACTGTAAAAGCATTGATATGGTTTCTTAGCCATATGATACTTTAAAATGGATAAAAGATATACATACATATATACATTGACTAATCGTACTCAACTGGTGCTTTTAACTACGCCTACCCCGGTGTACCTGACCTGAGCCTAATACATGGGAGGGAGTAAATAAGTAGCAGTTTAAGTTAAGTTTGTTTTGCCAAGAATCTGACTCAAGAATTCTCTGTAAGGGGTTGGTCAGTTCAGTACCTGGGATTTAGAAGGTAGGAGGGCTGGTATCTCTTTCTCAGGACTCGATATCCCAGTTACCCGCGAAGGTAAGCCGGAAACGCCAGAGGCTGGATTTCTCGGCAGGAGAAAAGACAGCGTCCCTCTCAGCGCGTCAAAAGGGAGGGGCAGCGTCCGTGGGCTTCCTGCATCAGCTGGGCTCTCCGGCAAGTAGCGCTGCTCCAAGCTTATCACCACCGTGTCTCTGCTTAGAGCGGCGTCGGTATATTTATACCTGAAAGGTGCCGTGTTTGACGTAAGGATGGACATAATACGTCAGTAAGGATGTCATAAGAACTGGTCGTTCTTGCATTCTTTACAGGAGTTCTCGAACGAAATCAAAACATTAGCTACGGGGGATTTCCCAGGTTTGCTGGAGGTTTGGTTTGTTTTGAGAACTCGGTGTGCTTTCTAGGGGGCTGGAGGAATAGTGCTTGCTCAATGTGACAGCATGCGCTATGACTTAATCTGAAAACAGGATTCTGTGCCGTTGTATGGATATTAATGAATTATTAACCGGACAAGGGTCAGAAATAGGAGTATCGATATAGGTACCTAGATAAACACACTACACACCGAGGTCGGCCAGGACTTTTGACTTTTACCAGTCTAGCATGACCAGATAACTGGGAGCTGCACTTTGTGTTTCTAGGTGCTATACTTACCTTAAATATTTGACATTTTATATCTCTGGCTCTACTGATTGGAGTTTTGGGATTTTGGTGTCAAATAATTTATTATGTTTCATTCTATTTTTCTTAATTGCTGTGGACTTTTCCAGTGCTGTGTTTCCACCTTATTACTGTTTACCTGCTGCATAAATACTGTACACATTGGCGCTAATGTATTGTTTGGTAAATTTACATAGGTAATTATAGATTTTCTATGCTAACCTTCACATATATGGTAAGTGTTAGACTTGGCATCTTTTGGCATGTTTCACCTGTCTTTTTGCTTTCTGACCTCCCGTTTTTGACTCTGTTTTTGCTGCTTTATTGTCTCTGCGTGATTTCTCACTGCTGTTCATTGTTAAAGTGCAATTGTTCCTATTGTAAATTGTATTATGGATTGGTTTTTCCATGATTGGCATATTTGATTTATTAGTAAGTCCCTAGTGAAGTGCACTGGGAGTTCTAGGGCGTGTACATAAAATGCTACTAGTGAGCCTGCAGCACTGATTATGCCACCCACAGAAGTAGCTCTGCAAAGGTATCTCAGACCTGGCACTGCAGTGTCCGCATACAGTTTCTACTGGCATGTCGACTTGGCAAGTGCACCCACTTGCTAAGCCCTAACCTTCCCTTTTATTACATGTGATTCACCACTAAAGTATGCCTAAGGTACCCCTTTAGGCAGGGTGCCCTATTTGTGAACGGTAGGACATGTCCTGGTGTGTGTAACACTGACATGTCCTGACAGCGAACTACAGTGTAATTTGTTTTTTACTGTTGAAAGGCTATCTGTCCCATAGGATAACATGGGGATTACTTGGTAACATTTTGAGAGCATATCTTCCCATTGGGACAAGATGGAGAAATGGAGTTTAGTATAACTGAACTCAGAATGTAGAAATTCATTTTTTAGTAAAGATGATTTTTATATTCTGTGTTTGAAAATACCACTTTCATAAAGTAAGCATTTTCTTGCTTAGCCCTCCTGTGTGCCTCTGCTGGGTTGTGGATTGACTGTCTGGCATTGGAATGATAGGGCAGGGGATGTGCATTTTCATCAGACAGCCACGGGGGGGGTCAAGGTGTGTCCTGCCTTTCCTGGATGAGTCTGGGCTGGGCTGGGCTGAATAGACCACCTGTATGCATTCAGAGTCGTGGGAGAATATTTCCTTTCACCTGAATGGGCCTGGTCTGCCTTTGACAATACTATCTTCACTTCCTGCCGGGAAGCTGGGCCGGAGATGACCAAACTGCTTTGGATTGAGCTCAGGCACTCTCTGCCCAAGAGAACAAAGAGAAATGCAGTATAAATATTGGGGCCCAGACCCCAGAACTTTAACTCATTTGGATCAAGGAACCTGCCAAGAGGAAGAGCTGGAAGAACTGCCAGGAGGAGTACTGACCCTTTGCTGTGTTGTTGCTTTGTGGGGTTGGCCTGCAGTTGCTGCTTCTGCCATGGGCTGTGAAAGGATTGGACTTAACTTTCTTCACTTGTTGCTGAGTATCTCCAAGAGATTGAAATTGAGATTGTCTCCTATCCACAAAGTCCAGGGACAGGGAAGACTTCAGTTACCTCTGGGTACCGCCACTGAAATCATGGGTTTCCACAGAGGGAGAAAGGAGCCAACATCATCATTGACACCGCTGCTGGCACAGTGTCCCGAAAGCACTGCAGTAGGCACCTTCACACTTTCCACTCCAACCTTGATCTCACCGTCGAAGACGCCTGGTGCTGACTGCTGACACTGAGCTGCTGCTTGCACTGCAAACTGTGGGCACCGCACTCCACACCGCATCGCTTCACTCCGCTGCCTTGGTCTCACCCAGAACTTCGCTGCCCGCTGACCACAACACCTGAGACTGTATTGGGGTTTGAGGCACAACTCGTAAGTCCAGTGGCGTCACTGAGGTTGGTGTCACCCGGTGCGGGTAACTCATGGTGTCACCCCCTCACGACTTACCACATGGACCACCTCTGTCGGAAATGTATGGCGCTAGGTACTGTCTTACTCCCTCTAGCTCCCTCTCTCTGTCTATCTCCCTCTAGCTCCCTCTCTCTGTCTTACTCCCTCTAGCTTCCTCTGGTTCCCTCTCTCTCTGTCTTACTCCCTCTAGCTCCCTCTGTCTCTGTCTTACTCCCTCTAGCTCCCTCTCCTCTGTCTTACTCCCTCTAGCGCCCTCTCTCTGTCTTGCTCCCTCTAGCTCCCTCTCTTACTCCTTCTAGCTCCCTCTCTCTCTGTCTTACTCCCTCTAGCTCCCTCTCTCCCTGTCTTACTCCCTCTAGCTCCCTCTGTCTGTCTTACTCCCTCTAGCTCCCGCTCTCTCTCTCTCTTACTCCCTCTAGCTCCCACTCTCTCTCTTACTCCCTCTAGCTCCCTCTCTCTCTATTACTCCCTCTAGATCCCTCTCACTCTCTCTTGCTCCCTCTAGCTCCCTCTCTCTCTTTTACTCCCTCTAGCTCCCTCTCTCTGTCTAGCGCCCTCTAGCTCTCTCTCTCTGTCTAGCGCCCTCTAGCTCACTCTCTCTCTGTCTTACTCCCTCTAGCTCCCTCTTTCTGTCTAGCTCCCTCTCTCTCTGTCTTGCTCCCTCTAGCTCCCTCTGTCTCCCTCTCTCTGTCTTACTCCCTCTAGCTCCCTCTCTCTCTATCTTACTCCCTCTAGCTCCCTCTCTCTCTGTCTTACTCTCTCTAGCTCCCTTTTTCTGTCTAGCTCCCTCTAGCTCCCTCTCTCTCTGTCTTACTCCCTCTAGCTCCCTCTCCCTCTGTCTTGCTCCCTCTAGCTCCCTCTCTCTATCTTAATCCCTCTAGCCCCCTCTCTCTGTCTAGCTCCCTCTCTACCTGTCTTACTCCCTCTAGCTCCCTCTGTCTCCCTCTCTGTCTTACTCCCTCTAGCTCCCTCTCTCTCTCTCTTACTCCCTCTAGCTCCCTCTCCCTCTGTCTTACTCCCTCTAGCTCCCTCTCTCTCTCCGTCTTACTCCCTCTAGCTCCCTCTCGCTCTCTCTTACTCCCTCTAGCTCCCTCTCTCTTACTCCCTTTAGGTCCCTCTCTGTCTTTCTCCCTCTAGTTCCCTCTCTCTCTATCTTAATCCCTCTAGCTCCCTCTCTCTGTCTAGCTCCCTCTCTCCCTGTCTTACTCCCTCTAGCTCCCTCTGTCTCCCTCTCTGTCTTACTCCCTCTAGCTCGCTCTCTCTCTCTTACTCCCTCTAACTCCCTCTCTCTCTGTCTTACTCCTCTCTCTCTGTCTTACTCCCTCTAGCTCCCTCTCTCTCTGTCTTACTCCCTCTAGCTCCCTCTCTCTTACTCCCTCTAGCTCCCTCTCTCTCTGACTTGCTCCGTCTAGCTCCCTCTCTCTCTGTCTTACTCCCTCTAGCTCCCTCTCTCCGTCTTAGTCCCTCTAGCTCCCTTTCTCTGTCTTGCTCCCTCTAGCTCCCCCTCTCTCTTACTCCCTCTAGCTCCCTCTCTCTGTCTTACTCGCTCTAGCTCCCTCTCTATCTTACTCCATCTAGCTCCCTCTCTCTGTCATGCTCGCTCTAGCTCCCTCTCTCTCTATCTCACTCCCTCTAGCTCCCTCTCTCTGTCTAGCTCCCTCTCTCTCTCTTACTCCCTCTAGCTCCCTCTCTCTCTGTGTTGCTCGCTCTAGCTCCATCTCTCTCTATCTTACTCCCTCTAGCTCCCTCGCTCTCTGTCTTACTCTCTCTAGCTCCCTCTCGCTCTGTCTTACTCCCTCTAGCTCCCTCTCTCTGTTTAGCTCCCTCTCTCTTGCTCCCTCTAGCTCACTCTGGCTCCCTCTCTCTCTGTCTTACTCCCTCTAGCTCCCTCTCTCTCTGTCGTACTCCCTCTAGCTCCCTCTCTCTCTGTCTTCCTCCCTCTAGCTCCCTCTCTCTCTCTTACTCCTTTTCGCTCCCTCTCTCTCTGTCTTCCTCCCTCTAGCTCCCTCTCTTTCTATCTTACTCCCTCTAGCTCCCTCTCTCTGTCTAGCTCCCTCTCTCTCTGTCTTGCTCCCTCTAGCTCCCTCTGTCTCCCTCTCTCTCTTTCTTACTCCCTCTAGCTCCCTCTCTTTGTCTAGCTCCCTCTAGCTCCCTCTCTCTCTGTCTTGCTGTCTCTAGTTCCCTTCTTCTGTCTTACTCCCTCTAGCTCCCTCTCTCTCTGTCTTGCTCCCTCTAGCTCCCTCTCTCTTATTCCCTCTAGCTCCCTCTCTCTCTGTCTTGCTCCCTCTAGCTCCCTCTCTCTCTATCTTACTCCCTCTAGCTCCCTCTCTCTGTCTTACTCCCTCTAGCTCCCTCTCTCTCTGTCTTGCTCCCTCTAGCTCCCCCTCTCTTATTCCCTCTAGCTCCCTCTCTCTCTGTCTTGCTCCCTCTAGCTCCCCCTCTCTCTAACTTACTCCCTCTAGCTCCCTCTCTCTTTCTAGCTCCCTCTCTCTCTGTCTTACTTCCTCTAGCTACCTCTGTCTCCCTCTCTCTGTCTTACTCCCTCTCTCGCTGTCTTTCTCACTCTAGCTCCCTCTCTCTCTGTCTTTCTCACTCTAGCTCTCTCTCTCTCTCTGTCTTACTCCCTCTAGCTCCCTCTCTCTCTTACTCCCTTTATCTCCCTCTGTCTCTGTCTTACTCTCTCTAGCTCCCTCTCTCCCTTTGTTACTCCCTCTTGCTCCCTCTCTCTCTGTCTTGCTCTCTGTAGCTCCCTCTCTCTGTATTACTCCCTCTAGCTCCCTCTGTCTCCCTCTCTCTCTTACTCCATCTGTCTACCCTGGATTTGTATAAACAAGAGTGCGAGCAACAGGTGGCACTGTAGTGAAGAGCAAGCTGAAATTTGGAACTGGTTCACTGGAAAACTGAAGACTGCAAGATACTGAAAAATAGAAAATCATGCACCCTCAGATGAGCTAGGCTGCTATAGAGTTGCCTTGTGAGCAAAGAAAATTGCAGTCAAGCATTGCAGATCTCCTGCGAGACGCAGGCGAGTGTGAACAGCAAGAGGAACAAGCTTGCACAGGGAGCGACAGTAAAGGTAAGAGCAGAGGCAAGGCTGCAGTGCAGATTGGTGTCACCCCATGTGTTGGTGTCACCCGTTGCGGGCCGCACCCCCCGCACCCCCCTGTGACGCCACTGCGTAAGTCACACAAAGAACGATCCCGTCCCACACCGAAGTTGGGGCCCGACTGACGCCAGCTCCCATCAACCGGCACTGTCGCTTGCACCTTGACCTGTCAGCACCTCAGTGAACACCGCCTCACTCCGTACTGCAGCCCTGGTCTCACTGACGCTGCTGGACGACTGTCACCGAGCCATTGCCTGCACCGCAACTTGAGGGCCACACCACTACGCTTCACATTGCAACCGCGACGGTTGCCACAACCGGCCCGCACAGACCTGGTCTGCCGGAACCAAAGGAACTCTTCTCCCACTAATGTCCACACCTATGCGTTCAGCCTGAACTGTTGGATTCTGTTGTTTTCAGCTCTAGACAGAGCTACCATCTTCAAGAAACTGCATTTTTTTATTTAAGGAGAATTTTATTGAGCACTTTTTTCAGAAACAAATGAACAGAGAAACAATGGCCTAGTGTGATTACTGTATGTTGGTCTTTTATCGTTTTGGTCTTGTTTGCACAGTTAAATATTGGTTATTTTTCTGAAACTGGAGTGGTGTCCTTTTCTAGCATTTCCACAGTCTTCATGTTGGGTTATTTCAGTAGTATATCCCCTTATCCTGACCAGAAGGAAGGGTCCCTACTTGGAGAAAGATGCAAACCATTGCCAACTAGAGACCCCCATTTCTAACATTGAGACATATATCTTGTGGCATGTAGCTGTAGGGTTATGAAAAATAACTCTATAAATACCTTTATATGCTGATCTTCTAAATAAATTGGTGGTCGATGTTCTGGCAAAAATATTTTTGAAGGGCAATATTTGATGTTTCAGTTTTCTCACACACAACGCATTTATATTTTTGTAATGATCAAATAAACAATAATATTTATTTGTATATACATATATGTTTGTAGAATGTAATATTTATTTACAACTATATTTACATTGTGGGCATTTCAAAAATATATATTGTTTATAGATATTATTTTTTGATTTGTATATTTTTGAATGTGAACAAAAAACATTTGATGTCATTTATATTGTAAAATGAAAAACATCTGGGATAAACATTCTTGTATTTTTTCAAAGAAAATGTATTTTATAAATTATTCTTTTAAAATTTGAAAAGAGATTTGCATACTTTGGTGTTTTTAATGTTTCTATAGAAATATAAGATATTTAAGTTACTGTAAAATAAATGTATTTTAAATTCCGATTGTATTATTTAATATTATATAATATTGGACCATCTTTTAATAGCACAGGACTGGCAGATGGACCAAGGAGGCAGGAGCTAGGAGCGATGGTGATGTGTGGTGCTGTGAACAATGAAAGTATGGACCGAAGCGATCAGTCTTCCTTCACATCACGACGCAAGTTCTGGTATAAAATGTTTGAACGTTTTTCTAAAGCAAAGAATGCGACTTCAGCAAATACAGTGAATATGGATAACAACATTCTAAGAAACGAAAAATGTTCTTCATTTAATATAATGAGGAAAACACGCTCTTGTTCGCGATAATTCTATTTCTTTCTGAAACTTGTATCTATTTCACTGTTACCTTGTATTTAGTAAGAAATATTATACACAGCCATTTTCCATCTTTTTCCGTTTCTAATTAGAGTAAAATTCGTTGTTCTAAAAAAATTTGCACGTGCTTTACATTGTCCAGTGGCATTATGAATCTAACTAAATCATTGAAAATGCAGAGGTTGTATAACATTTACCGTTTCCAGTTTTACAGATAATAAACCTGCTTTAATGACCTATATTAGGCACAGTAAAAATCGGAGCCCATAACAGTGATTGTTAGAACATACTTGCACGCTAGGAATAACGTTTATGACTAACTGCATAGCATTTCAAATGAGACACGTATTTAGAATTGTATAACCTTTTCTCACAGACCAACATAGTTTGCAGTGCTTTATCTCCTGCCATAATTATCGAAAACACACTTTATTGTGCAAATACTTCAAAAAAAAATCGTGCCAAGATCATACTTATTGAGGGAGTACCGCTTTAAGGAATCTGTGCCATCGAACACATTTTTGCAGAAAAAACATTAATCGAGTCATGGTGTCGAAAATAATTGGTCAGGATTTAAAAATGTCTGTTTTTAAAAGAAAGGAGTGTTTGTCAATAGACATCAGCCATTGGTTGTTCTAAGCATCATTGACATATGTATCAACCCACATTACTGCAATTTTTGGTGGTGTAATCATGCATTCCTATTGCATCGAACGATACTGCCATTGGTGGTGGTAATCATCCATTCCTATTGCATCGAACGATACTGCCATTGGTGGTGGTAATCATCCATTCCTATTGCATCGAACGATACTGCCATTGGTGGTGGTAATCATCCATTCCTATTGCATCAAACGACTCTGCAGCGCAACAGGTTATACCGCTGCTGCTTGGTAGCAGCCTCTGTCCCCTGTGACCACAGAGACAACGTTAGGAATTCAGGCTTTTACTTGTGCTCAGAAATTCAAGGCTGCTGTATGTGTTCTGTCGCTCAGGTATCATCTCTAATGTTCAACATTTAGGGTTCCTGCTGGAGCTAAGGGCCCACTCTGCTGAAGATATCCCAGGGCGGGGTTGACTTTCCACACCCCAGGGGCAGGGCAGTCTGATGAGGGGGCAGGGTGACTCCAGTGCTTAATTTGTAAAAAAAATAAGTCCAGGTGCTCAGATTTTTATAGGAGGCCACACCCACTTCTCCAAGCTCGACCCACATCCTCAACTGGCTCCAACCCCTTACTCTAGTGGTGAGATATGAAAGGAGGGTGGGTGGAAGAAGAGGAAGCAGAATGGCAGTTGAGGCTGTCTTTTTTCTTGGGGGAGTTCATAAATTAAGGGTGATTAAGGGTGGGAGCATAGGCTGTTGAGAGTATTAGTGAGGAGGGGATTGTTTTTATTGTATTTCTGAAAGCTAGCTGCATGCCTCACCTAATTAATCGTGTTGAGTTTTAGTGGGGTTATGCCCAAGTGAAAACCACCCGGCCTGGGTCACTAGAGCAGTACGTTTACACAATTGGTCGGAATGGTCAGATCATTGAATACAAATAGAGGTGTGGTTTAAACAGAACAAAAAACAGCTCACCTCAAATAGGAATGAATTCAAAAGACAGACACTTAATTCCCTATAATACCAGCATACAATGCAATTGTAATTCAAAGCATTAGCGGATCACTTAACATTTCTTATTGATAATGCCCACTGGAGTCTTTAAAACATGGATCGTTAATAACTTTCCAGAATGAAGCCATGTCCCCCCTCTCTGCCGCCTTCTTAGGTCTTCCCACGCCTGTATTTGCAGAGATAGTTTGCGAGATTTCAGGGCTTTTTTGTACTTAGTTCTCCTGCGAGCTATTTTAGAGTTATCCCTTGGTCGTTGGCTGAGACATTTTTTTAGAACTTTAAGTGCCTTGGTGCAGTCATGGTCGAAGCCATGGGTTATGTTTGCTCCTTTTGCTGATTTTAATAGGTCATCCACAAGGCAGGCTATTTCTTCAAATGCCCTGACCACACTTTCTCCTACCTTACTTTCATCGAGGCAAACATTTATTGGTTTTTGGCCTTTTATAGCGAGGTTGCGGTAGAATTCATTTCCATTTATCTTGGCCCACCTTAATCTCCTCCCCTTGTCTGTAGCCTTTTCTATAATGTCAACTTTGCCCTCAGATATTTTGAAATTTAGACATTTTAGATCCACAACCAAAGGATTGTGGTCGCTAAAGGGGCTGAGTTCAATGTTGAAGTGGCCGATCCATTTTCTGGGTGTGGGGGAGACCATGATGAAGTCTATGTAGAAATGACAACCTCTACCTTTAAATGTTGGATTGGGTTCCCCCGTACTGCCTACCATTATTAAGTCCATTACGTGTGTCAGGTTATACTTGTTAGTGAGGTTAACCATTTCCAGCCCCTCTGGGGAGTGAACAAAATGTGAACCCTTTGCTACTGTGCATCGCGACCAGTCCTTGTTGATTGGTCTTAACTTCTCACACAGATGACAATTGAAATCTCCTGCAAGGATGATATATGGTTTCCCGGCAGACTTATTAGATGCTAGCTGTGCCTGTAGACGGCCGTCCAGTTCCTTTATGGTGTTGGCTCTGGTATTTGTACCCACAGCATTGTACCAGTTTATCACCATAATTTTTAACCCCTTGTGGCGGAAGCCTATCGCCTGCATGTTTACTGAGTCCCAGTTTAGGTTGGACCATGTCCCTTGTATGCGGAGATCAACATATATAAGTAGTCCGCCAGTCGCTCTCCCCGATGCTGCCCTTACTGCGGGGACTTCGAAACATTTGAACCCATCCAATGTGTATCGGTCAGGCTCAGCTGCCCAGGTCTCCTGGAGACATATAAGTTGAAAACTATTTATATAGTCTCTCCATTCCTGACATTTATATTTGTCCGCCACCCCAGCTATATTCCAGGATATAACTCTCAGACCATCCTTATTACCAAGCCTGATTGCACCATCCCCTAGTATGCAGGATCCCCTATCCTTCCCCGGTGTTATAGGACTAACAATTGTGTCCTGTGTGTTTCCTGCCTTTGACTCTACTAGATTATCTTTCCTCTTTATGTCTACCAGTTCAGTTGCTGTAGCTTTAGAGATGACTCCCCTGTTGCTACTGGTTTCTACTGCTGCAGTAAGTATGGTGATCCCTGGTTGTGGGAGTCCTTTCTCAGGAGGACCTCTAACGGGTTTAGGTGACCTTGTTTCGTCCCGGGCGAGTCAATCCACCTCGTCCAGTGCACAAAACCTATTCCAGTGTGCGTGCATTGCAATGGCTGGATCATATAAGGGCAAAACCTGCCAGGGTGCTTGCCACTGTTCCCGCCTGTTTTGCTGCTCATAGTAAGGGACTCTACTCATCTGGGCCCTGTTTATATATATTGATCTCTGTGGTGACAAGGGGTAAAAATATGATAGGTGTAATGGATAGATATTGGAGGTTAAACCATGCATAGGAGCGTTACAGATGTGTTTCACTGCTAAGGTGTCCCTAAAATGTATTGCTATGATGTCTCCGGCTATGGTTTTTATTCCCTTCCCTATCCATTTCCCTCTTCTCACAGAGAGTATTTCCCCGGAGATATGAGGCGGTTAGGGCCTATTTGTTCTTAGCCATTGCACGCATTTGTTTCTTAACTCTGTGTCATTTTCTTTTTTACCTTCCTTAAGAGGAGGGACCCCTGTTAAAACTGCTACGTAGGGTAGTGCCTCCGGTGGTAGATTAATTGTATGAAAACGGGCTGGGATTTTTTCTCTTCTGGTATTTTGGGTAGACTATTCTTTGCCGGGTTGATGTTCTCCTTCTGGTTAATGCCTGTGGTGTCTTTGCGTGCAGCCAAACTGCTCTTTCCTTGACCTTGACTAGCGTGTGCCTGCAAAGTAGTGCTACTAGAGCATGGTTGTTGTGAAGCTTTTGGTTTAGAAGAAGTAATAGCTTGTGGTGCTGCACTATACTTTTGTTTGGGGGGATTAGTGTCTAATACTGCCTTGCCATTATGTGTATTGGTTGGCGTATTTGGTCTTCCCATTACCTGGGCGTGTGGGGCTGGGGTGGTCACATGTGCCACCGGCTTAACTGATCCTGTCCCTCTACTGTTTATTAGGGAAGTAAGTCTATCAATTTTTGACATCAAAGGTTTGATGTGAGTAATGATAGACTCTTCCAGTCCTGCCTTGAGGTCTGCTACCATATTAGCTATCCAACAGGGTATGCCAGGTGAGGTGTTGACTATTGGTGTCACCAAGTTATGGTTAGTTTTATGGTCGCCCCCCCCCTTTTTTTTGGGTATTATTTACGCGGATGTCTTTCCTCCTTCTTGCAGTGGTGTTACCTGGGTTCGTCTTTTCTAGATTAGGGGGGGGGGGATCCCATCTGACTGAAGTGTCTCTGGGTCTCTGAGTGTGTTTGTGACTACCTGTGCACAGGGTAGCTCTACGTATGAGGAAGTTAGGGAGAAGCTAGTATCGGGTTCATCTGGTATAACCACCACGGGGCCATCTTCTGAGTCATGGATAGCTATTGTTGGTGTAATTGAGAGCCGCCTTTCGGTGTTAACAATTGCAGACGCCACTGCCCCTATAGTTTGCTGCAGCATCTTGTCGATTGCTGTTAGGTATGGTAATGGCTGTGATGTGTCGACATTCTGTTTTGAATTAGATCTTAACGTGGGCATCCTGCTAGTCTTTTCCTCATGCTTATGCAGACTGTACTTCTTTGACTGCTAACAGTTATCCCCCCTGGATAGTAGCGGTCACTACCCGGATCAGCAAGTATATCTTAAGGGGAAAGACAAATTCTCGTGATTGAGTAATAATACCTTTGTGAGTGCCGGATCATGTCACTTCGGACCAGATGTTGGTGATGTGGCTTAGCCCGGCCTTATCCGGCCTTGGAGGGCCGTAGAGGGCCCGCCCTTTGCCCGGGCTTAACCCGGCGCTGCTCCCGCGCGCTCCCGCGACGCGGAGGGCAGTGTTCTATTTAAGGCGCCTCCTGGCGTGTCATCCCCGGAGGCAGCTACGCGGTGCAAGGGCACTTGGGAGATATAGTCTCTCCGTGCCCCTCGATCTCCCCCCCACTGCGGTCGCGCTGGTGTTAGAGGAGCGGCGACGGCAGGGGGAGACCGGGCGCTACGTGGGACGTCGGGAGTGAGTCTTTCCCCGCAACAGGGACGTTAATTCCGCAGGTGCAGTCGCTTTTCTGGCAAGTAGCCCCGCTCCACCGAGGGCAGTGTACTATTTAAGGCGCCTCCTGGCGCGTTATCCCCCGGAGGCAGCTACGCGGCGCAAGGGCACTTGGGATATATAGTCTCTCCGTGCCCCTCGATCTCCCCCCCACTGCGGTCGCGCTGGTGTTAGAGGAGCGCCGACGGCAGGGGGAGACCGGGCGCTACGTGGGACGTCGGGAGTGAGTCTTTCCCCGCAACAGGGACGGTAATTCCGCAGGTGCAGTCGCTTTTCTGGCAAGCCTCTATGATCAACAAAGACACACCACATACAGGTTGATGTCGCTCAACCTGTACTCACACAGGCCCAGCGCTCATCTTGCACTCAGACAAGTACACCGCTCACCTTTCACACACATGGGTAAACCTCACCTTGCACTCACACAAGTACACTACTCACCTCTCACCTTGCACTCACACGGGTACACCTCTTTCCTTGTACTCACACAGGTACACCTCTCATTTTGCACTCACACGTGCCCACTGCACCCCATGAAGTCATACAGGCACAACCCTCCCCCTCACAGAGGAATATCCTTCATACAGCTGTCACAGCAGCACACCACTCAAAACATGCACAGGGGCCTAACGCTGCACTCAACTGGTAGCAGCTATCACCTGGCACTCAACCCGAGCACATCACTCACAGTGCCATGCCTCCCTCATTGCATCTAAACCGGCCCACCACTCAGCATGCACTCATATAGGCAGACTGCTCACTTTGCAATGACACAGTTTACCTTGCACTCACATGGGCACACCTCTCAACCATACACTCACAGGGACACACCCTTCACCTTCACCATATAGAACACCACTCACTACACATACACACCGCTCATAAGGACACCACCCTAGCACTGCACTCACACGGACACAGTGCTCACCCTACACTCACAGGGACACACCCTTCATTCAGCAGTAGCAGGAGCACACCACTCACTACACACTGACCCCATTCACAAAGGGGCACTCAATACTTAAATAACTTACAGTGGCAGACTGATCATCAGCCAGTCACATGGGCAGACAGGCTGCTCACCTTGCACTGATGAGGATACACCCCTCACTCTGCACCTACACATACACACTCACAACCAGTCACAAAGCCAATCAGGTTCCAGTGTTGGAAAATGTCTCCTTTTCATGCACAACAAAAGATTCACCAAGTGACCCACTGTGAAAGTAGCATGGGCTGTCTGCATGCCCGAACTCAGAGCTGCCCCTTCAAGCCCTGACGTGTATTTTGTCTACTCACCAGCCGTTTAATGGGCATGTATTCACTTTATGAATGCAGCGCTCTCTTCAATGCCATGGTGCTCTATCATGGTGTATTTCGTGTTGTAGGTTTTCTGGTTTTCATTGTTGATTTATAAATGAATCATGCTTGCTGTTCCCATGCTTTTGTGGGATTTTCATATTTTGAGTCAAATTGGCCATATAATTTCCGCACCACAGCTAGTTTCATGTGATTGGATTAGGTGAGTGTGCTACATACGCTTTAAAAGTAAAACATCAAAAATAATAAAATTCAAGGTGCATGTGCAAGGGTAAAATTGGCAACATGGAAAAAGCCATTCATCCATGTAATGCAGATCTAGGTGTTGACAAGTAACATATGGGCAAGCAGGTTGTTTGGAATATATTAGACAAATTTATAGGGGTGTTGTAGTTTATTTATTTATTATATCACGGGCCTTTGTGAAGTGCTGGGCACTTTCTGCTGTTTCAGCGCACATAGTTTACGACCAGTAGTTAACATCGGGCTTATAGTGCATACCCAAGGTACACTACATTAACATCCTTAAAGTGAATTTTTCTATACAAGCAGTGAAGTAAATGGGCTGTGTCACGGTGGACAATTAAAACAGGAAATGCATCAAAATAGGTTGATCATGAAAAAGCCAGTCCTGGAATATAGCTCACAGTATATTACATGCACATAGAAGGCTTGGACATGTTTTCCAGTGCACTAAGATAGGTCACTGGTGCCTACAAAAGGCCCTAATACAGGCCCATCATTCACTCCAAAGTCAGTTAGGAAGTAGTTAGGATCTATTAGGCAATCTTCCACTATTCATTTCTTTTGCAAAGTATAGCACAAACTTGATCAGAAGGTATCAGAGAGCTTCACACGAGCACCAGTTGCATTAGATCTGGCCAGGAAAAGCGGAGACTGGCGGCACGGCCTACTTTGCAAAATGTTAATAGAGACACTTACTTAGCCAGCTGCAAGAACTCCAGGCACCGTCTGATCTAAGCTGCGCTGCGGCCGCAGTCCAGGACTCCGACTGCATTCATGACTGCTCCAGAAGTGAGGGGATTGCAGTGCATGGCGGCTGGCCAGGCTGAGCACACCACCACAGCGGCCGCGCACGTCCGAATCAAACACAATTCAAAGTGTGCCACGCCCGGGCCCTAGTTCAGTGCACATGTCTGCTGAATGTTGATTGAACAAATTAAATGATGAGACCCAGTCTCGACGTCATGTGACGTCAGTGACTATGGGCGGTGAGTGAAGAAATATTGTAGGGTGCCCTGCCTGAGCCAGCACTGAGCACTCGTGAGGCGAACTATACTCTATGCACCAAATGCGCCTACAGTGAATGAGGTGATAATAATTAGTTTGTCATAGAAGTGCAGAAGCTTGGTGTAGACCCTGCCCTGATAAATAGGTGCTGGTGCTAAGCACCGAAAAGCACTGGCACAAATTAAGCACTGGGTGGCTCCCAGACAAAGTACTTAAAAACAGCCATCCAAGTCCCTATGTCCAAAGTCAATGCTGACAGGTTCCAATTACCAAATCAATAGGTCCTCATTCTGGGGCATCCAGCCCGACCAAAGTTCCTTCATTGCTTGTAGCCTCAACAGAGTCATCAAAATACTGTAAACCCCTAGCCAAATGGAGGCCCCCTCTCAGCTCTAAAACAAAGCTGTCCTACAGTTCCCATACGCTTGAGATAGTGAAGGCCCCGCAGCCTCCACAGCACATGCACAAGAACCAATAAGTTGCAAAGCTCCCACATGGCACTGGGAGACTAAGTCAGTCTGGAGGTTTGCCAGTATAGCCAGGCGTCCCAGAATTGCAAGGCAATCCCGGTCCAGTCATCATTCCTAGGCAAAGGTCAGGGAGGGTTACGTCCTTGGCACCAGGCTGACCACGTTCTTATGATTCCGGTGGTGTTTTCTTTATTTTCCTTCTGGTGTTTAAAATCTCCAAAGTCTGGATACTGTGCCATACTTCTCCAAAATAGTGACAGGACAATGCCCGCTAGTTAGAACTCCCTAGCCACATTCCAGAAACAGCAGATCCAAGTGCATTAAAAAGATGTGGTCTGAGAGAGAGGGGAGTGCCTGGAAAAGGGAAGTCTGCAGAGTCCATCACAGCTTCCGGCAAGAGTATAACACAGAATGAGCTTACCCCAGTGTCAGGCCTAGCAATTAACAAAGACACCAGGCCTTACAAATACCATCCAGACAAAGCAGCAAGCCCTGACCTTGGGCATCACAAGATGGCATGATAAGGGTTGCATGGAGGCCACGGCTTTAGCATGTCACGCAAGATCTACGGAAGAGCCCAAAAACCAACAAAAGGAGCCCAAATAAAGGTTTCCAGAAAATGGGTGGAGTCGAAACATCTGACACCACAGGGGAGGGGCATGCCACATGCTGAGATCGGGGAAGAATACACACATGGTTTTGGGGCACGTTGCACCCACCGACAACACACAACAGCAGCACACCCCTCCTCGCACAGGACCACACACATTTAGGATGAAAGCAGCCCACACTGACCAGAAGAGACATAAAAACTTGGAAAACTGGTGAGAACCATAAAACCTTAGAAAAAAACAGATACGATCCATCCCTATGATCACAAGACCACACCATAAACATTACGTTCTAATACAAGCACACTATTAGGCACAAAGAAAAAGGGGTGGAGCTCACAAAATAAGATACATATTACTAATAAGTCACCTTTAAGTTTTAACTATCAAAAGATACCACTGTCAGGCCCACATTCCGGTGCCTCATTAAAAAGTGCATAAATCGAGTGTGGAGAACACACCACTAAAGGTAACTACAGGAATCCCGATGAAAAAATCATTGATGATGACACAAGCAATGCTTTTTTAACTAACAAAATGAACCAAGCTCTTATCCAACAGGTCAACAATCAAACCGCCAAGTAAACCACCTATTTTAGCTGCCACATTAACACCACAACACAGATCTAAAAGTGTACATATCAAGATTTCAAACTGCATCGTGAACCTTTTGATTGAACTGTTAAACAAGAAAATCCAATCACCAAAGGCCCACAGGCACCTCCCCTGGATCCATATCTAAGATATGCAATGTTCAATAATTAGCTATGTATTATAACACTTCAATATACCTCTAGTCTATTTTGAGTGCTGCTGCACATATTCACTGCTAATTAACTGCCTGGCCAAATAGAGTCACAGCGCTGGTGCAGGGATCTCTCTCATTTCACTTGTAATTACAGCAAACCAAACACTAGCATTCCACATGCACTACACAGTGCCCTCTTACACAATACATGGTATCAGCACATGACCACCATGGGCTCTAAGACATCAGCCACGTCATGTTATGTCTGTTCACTGATACCGCATGTAGTAAGGGTAGACAGACTTTACATGTCTCAAGAGGTGGCCCCTGAAAAAGCAAAATGCCTTCTCCATTTATACCTATGCAGAATTAGGGCCAAAACCCAGCACAACAAGGTAGAGCCCCACAGCATGGTAGTGAATTTGATCTGGTACGAGACCAAATCAATGGCTGCATCCCTTTTCACCTGGTGTCTGACCATTTGGGCCTGACACAAGCAGGCTGACAAAAACAAAAGCTAGCAACCTCTTAATGTCACTTTGATTACAGAATTATACCTTACTAGTGCCCAGGTGCATTTTGTTTGATGATCATTAATCACTAGGGACTGCCATGAACACGAGGCTAAGTCGCTAAGCTGTCAGCCTCATAAAAGTAGACCGTTACCCTCTATCCATTTAATGCTGGTTGTCAGGCATACTGCTTCATACTTCTCTGTTAGCTTCAAAAACTATAAATTCAAAGCAACATTTAATTCATAATTTTAAATTGTTGCTTAATTTGTACACTTATTTCTGTTAACCAACTAGTGGGAACTGCCAAGAACTTGTGAAAAGCATCGAAGCTGCTATCTATCCAATTCTGAACAGATTGTTAAGCAAATCATAATTCTCCAACTTTGAATTATTTTAAGTTTGCTTTACTCTAACTATTGGGAGTAGGCATGAACCCACTTATAAGCTGACAAGCTGCTAGTCACCTAAAGTGGGGTTTATTGTTCAGTGACTATATCTTACTATATTTTAAGGTGCTAAATCATACGATTCTCTAGAAGACACAGCATGCTTTAAACTTGGTATACTTGGAAAAGGGAATCTCTATTTTTAATATTGTTAGCAGATAAATGTTGTTTTTATAGTTAACTGCATTACCACGTTACAGCTTTAACTATACATGATCCAAATGAATGAAATGTTGGAAGTTTAACACTGGCATACAATCAAAGGCACTGGAATTATGCGATTGTGCGGCCACAGTGAAAACATTTGTTTGTTGCTCAATTGGTTCAAATGTTACTAAAAAGTGCAAAGACACATGTTGCCACACAGTAGTCTCTCTGTAAAGCTGGACTGGTAACCTTTCTGTTGCTTATTACTATATTTGAGTATTAAACTGGTACTAATGAGGTGCAACCAATGCCCAGAGAGAGTTACCAAGTATAGAAATGACAAAATAATGAAGAAATACTATTACAAAATGTGCATTATTATGCCACATAATTTGCCTTTTCTTACCACGTAATTTACTGAACCCTGCTCCATATTTTGGCCCTCTCCTGCCGCATAATTCCAGTGGCCCTGCAAATAATGCAAAAAGGAATCTATGTTTTAAATTTTGATGTTTATTCTGCACATTTTGATTAGCATTTCACTTTTAAAATGTAAATACCATTGCAATGGTTTTAATTAATCATGCAAATAAAGACTTACTTACCTATACCTTTTCATAGAGCCTAACGATATTCGAACTGAGCTAGACAGGATGCACAGGAAGGGCACCAAAGGGGAGGATAGTGTTTGGCCTTGAGACTTCCCTAAAAAGAGATTTTTGTACGTAGCGAAATCCTCAATGCAATGCACAAACACATCCACCCCTGCACTCATTTGTGATCCAAGGGTCCTTAGCGTGTCTGGTGCAGTCGCCTTTAACAATAAGTGGACCCCAGAAATGGAGTTCCTGTGTAGGGCCCTCCAGCTCAATGAAGCAAAGGTAAATAAGTCTCATAAAGGATGGGTGAACAAAAGCTTAGACACCCCATGTCAGGAAATCTTGGATACTGAAGTGGCTGGATATACTTGGCTAGGAGAGAATTGTCCTGGCCCCTTGATAAACCTCTGTTAAAAAATTATTGTCCAGATATTTTCATTTTTGATTTGTATTTTTGTATCATTAGAGAAGTAATTTAGTGAGGGAAGACATTGCTAATTGGGCCAATTGTAGTGATTATGCAATATTTCATTTTCCATGAGATCTATATATTTCCTTTTGCTGTCAAAACATAGGTTTGGGGGTCACATAGGCTTATAGACACAGGGAATAACTCCTCAGAGCAAACCTTCCACCATTTTCTAAAATGGTGGCTCTATAAAGATGTGTTTTAGCCATCATATTGGTAGTTTATTTGAAAATTGTTTCAGGTTTTCCCTTGATTTAACATCGTAAACATGAGCGAAGCAGGTGGTAGCAGAGAATCTACTCCCTAAGAGAGTGTTACTTACTACAGCCGAGAAGTGCAGGGAGTTGGCGGAGTACTTCCACTTGAAAATAGAGAACATTATAAGCGCGCTGCCTCAGGTGGCGCAGAGTGCAGACATGGGTAGTCAGGTAGGAGGAGATCGTGTCCTATTGGAAACTTTTGGTCCAATATCTGTGGCAGAAGTCATGAAGGAGTTGGGGTCCATGAAGAGTGGTTCTCCTGGGGATCCTGCCCCTATGAGGTTTTTGAAACAGGCGGCATCTGCTATTGCGGTCCCTGTTACGAACTTAATTAATACATCCCTTGCCCAGGGTGTGGTGCCGCCGAGCTGGAAAAGAGCAGTGGTAAAGGCTCTCCTGAAGAAACCTAATCTGGATTCATCAGATTTGGCAAACTTCAGGCCTATCTCTCTGCTGCCGGGACTTGGTAAGATTGCAGAAAGACTGGTTAATCACCGATTGTCAGACTTTCTGGAGTCCAACGGTCTGTTACAAGAGTCACAAACGGGTTTTCGGCCAGGGCAGGGCACCGACACCGCCCTATTGGCAGTCGTTGAGGAAGCCAGGAGCATTTTGGATTCAGGAGGGTCCGTGGCAGTGATCCTCCTGGACCTCAGTGCGGCTTTTGACACTGTGAACCACCAAGTGTTGATCCAACGGCTGTCCAATGTGGGGGTTGCAGGAGGGGCGCTGCAGTGGTTTCGGTCATTTCTGTGTGGCCGGACCTATCAGGTCTGGGAAGGCAGCGAACGGTCAACATCTGACCCCCTCCAGTGTGGGGTGCCACAGGGCTCTTCTTTAAGCCCCACGTTGTTTAATGTTTATATGCCCCCCCTGGAGGATGTGGTGGCCCCATTTGGGATCAAAATCGTCAGCTATGCTGACGATACTCAGCTGGTGGTCGCATTGTCCCAAGTGGTGAAGAACCCGGACTCGCTGCGCCTATGTGTGGTCAAAGTGCA
Organism: Lissotriton helveticus; assembly: GCF_964261635.1. Taxonomy (NCBI): domain Eukaryota; kingdom Metazoa; phylum Chordata; class Amphibia; order Caudata; family Salamandridae; genus Lissotriton; species Lissotriton helveticus. Next base: position 731,261,376 of record NC_136059.1, on the reverse strand, counting down.
CACCTGGATGTGCGAATCGGCGCTTAAATTAAACGGTTCTAAGACCGAAATAATGCTGCTAGGGCACAAGACTCCCTCACTCCCTTCGACCATCTGGCCTAGCTGCCTGGGCGAGCTCCCCAGCCCTAAGCAGGAGATCAAGAGCTTGGGGGTTTGGCTGGAGCAGGACCTCTCTTTTAAGACCCAGGCTAAGAAAACGGCAGGGGTCTGTTTTGGGTTCCTCTGTTCAGCTCGTAAAGTCTTGCCTCTCCTCCCTTTGACATCGAGGAAGCTACTTATTCAGGGGCTGATTATTTCAAGGCTCAACTATTGCAATGCTATTTTCCTTGGCGCCCCTGAAGCAACGTTCAGTAAGCTGCAGCGGGTCCAAAATGCTGCGGCTAGGATGCTGACGAACGTGCCAAGGAGGCAGTCAGCTAAACCCGCCCTGAAGACACTGCACTGGCTTCCAGTGAGGGAGCGGGTTAAATTCAAAGCTCTCTGCACAGCACATAGAATCCTCCAGGGGAAGGGACCTTCCATCCTAAGGAATTTAGTGGTGCCTTATAAAGCTAACAGAGCTTTGCGCTCCGACCAGAAACATCTGCTTCAGGTTCCTAGGGTTAATAAGGCCCGTACTGGTGGTAGAAGATTTTTAGTTCACACAGCCACTCTCTGGAATGCGCTTCCGCTGAGGATGCGCTTAGAGACTTGCACTCTTCGTTTTCGGAAGCTTCTGAAAACACATCTATTTCCTATGTGATGTGACTGATCTGGTTCTGTGGTAATTGTTGCTGCCTGGAAAAGCGCTGGGATGCCCGAGGGTAACTACGCGCTATATAAAATTCCAAATAAATAAATAAATACAAAATCTGAGGACTGCTCCAACAAAGAAAAGTGAGTCATATGCCAAACTAATCTGAAAAAAAGCTAATATCAACTGTGGCTGGACAGATGAGAGTTTGAGAGGCTGCAGAAATATGGCAAGAAACATTTCACAAATGATTGAAAGTGATGGGTGAAGAGGATTAAATATTTCATTGCAACAAGTGCTACAAATCTTATACAATGGAAAACAAAGCCTGAAAAATATCATCAAAAAACAGCAGAAATTAGTGAATCAGAAAAAGAATCAGAGTCTTCTGAGAAAGCAACTACAACCAAACCCAGTGCTCATCCACTTAGAAGATTGGTGGTTAGCCCTCAACCACCTTCAACAACTGATCAGAAAGTAGAGGACCTTCAATGTGTTACCTGTGGTTTAGAGAAAATGAGCCACTACAAAGGGAGTAGCTCCTTTTTGGAAACGGGGCACTCACACACACTTTTGGGTGTCATGGTTCATCATCAGGCTTGCTCCTTGTCGGGCTGGCGGTACAATGCCTGACGGTCACACTCAAGGGGACTCTTTATCAGAGACCTTTTTCCAAAGCAAGTTAGGGGCCCTTTGAGTAGATTGAGGAAATGTAGGTGTCGATGTAGTGATTAGTGACATATAAAAGGCTAGGCAAGTCTCAAATCAAATTTTAATCCATGGCTTATTACAAATTTGATTTTACCAGTAAGGACAATGATCCCAGGTAACTTATATGGTCAACATGTTTCATGCCGTCAATTAGTGAAGATGTGATCTAGGGCCATTCTTCAAGAAAGCAACATTTATAACTAATCTACTTTTATTTATTCATTCATTTTTATTTATATAACGCTGGCAAGACCCGAGGGTATCAGAGCTCTTTGCAACAAGTACACAGATAAATAACAGAAGGTAGACAGACAGCAAAAAGGAGAGTCTATGGGAAGGTATTGCGGTGTATTTGTCCGAAGGTTAAAGGTGTCGAGAGCGAGGAGGAGATTCTTGAGGTTTTTTTGGAAGGTCAGGAAGGAGGGGTTGGTTCTGAGATCTGCTGGTAGGGAGTTCCAGATTTTGAGGGCATTTCCTGAGAAGGAGCACACCAGGGCTTTTTGTTTTAGTCTTTTGGGGGGAATGAAAAGAAGGTTGTTGGTGCTCCTCAGGTTTCTTGCCTGGCCTGCCTTGGTGAGCTTGGCTGCCAAGTAGACTGGTTTTCCAGTGTGAAGGACTTTGTGGGTGAGACAAGCAGTTTTGAACTGGCAGCGAGCTTCAATGGGGAGCCATTTGAGGTTTTTCAGAGAGGCTGAGATATGATTGTGCCTTTTAGCTCCAGTGACCATCCTTGCTGCTGCGTTCAGAGTTGATCTCATGGGGGCTAGGTGAGATTTTTCGTGCCTGTGAGGGTAGCGTTTCCATAGTCTAGGCTGGATAGAACCAGGGCTTGCGTTGCGGTCTTAACATCATTAGGCGGGAGGAAGGGCTTGACATTTTTTGAGTAGTTCTAGTTCGTAGTGGGCACTCCTAGCGGTGGCCTTTATGTGAGCGCTCATGTTCAAGTTAGGGTACAGTAGGATGCCCAGCGACTTGGCGGAGCCGGTCAGGGTTTAGGGAGTCCATAAGCCTAATCCATCTACACAGTGTCTGGGACCAAGGATGCAACAAGTAATGTCAAAACACTAAGTACCCTATACGTGTGCCTGCAGAATGCAAAATAACTGACCTGGGTGAGGAAGATATGAAAAGAAATCATAAAAGAGCATAATGGAATCCAAAAGAAGTCCATAGGTAGCCATGTAGTAGATTGTAGGTAAGAGGTTTATTGGGCTTAGTTACAGGTCACATCTAGATGATAAGTAGAAGATATAAAGTAGAGCCCCACTAGGAGCTGCTCGACCCACACACTCCAACTGTCTCTCTCTACACTCCATCAGGCATTCCACTACCTTATTAAGCATTCTAACATTCCACATACACATCATTCTCATACTGGCTGAGCAGCCGAGAATGGGTAACCAGGGAAAGGAGGCATTATAGGTAATCAAGTCACAATGCCATACATAGAACTCTTGTATAGTACTTGTAGAGGCATTGTTATCATGTCTACCATTGATAATAACACTGAATGTAACCACCAACTGTCAGACAGGAAATACTATACTCCTATCTCCATTGATCCCATGAGATGTTTGAGTACCCAGATTTCCTCTGTGATATCAACAGCAGATTCTCAAGAGTGGATTAGTAAGAATCAGGCTGAATTTTTGGTTAACATTCAACCGAGGACACCCTACTTTTACATCCTCCACAAGATACAAACGGCTGACTTCCCACCACCAGGGAGACCAATTGTGTCAGGTATTGACTCGCTTCTGGTGTGATGTATTCCTATAGGTTCTGTATCGATCCCCCTATTCCTGAACCTGTTCTGGTTAACAAGTTAACTAGCAGCCATCCCATGATGCAGAAACCGTTATCTGATTAAGCCACACCACGGCACAGGAACGTGTTATCTGATTATGTCATAACGCTTGCCATCTAATTAGACAAGCGATATTCCTCCAGCCCCTGATAAGGCATACGGAGTTCTCAAAACAAATCAAACCTATGACAACCTGGGAAAAACCCTGCGGCCATTGTTTTGATTTCATCGAGAACTTCAGCAAAAGAATGTGCTAACGACCAAGTCGTATGTCATCCTTATTAACGTATCTATGTCCATCCTTACGTCAATCTCGGCACCTTACAGGTATAAATATTACCGGTATTGCCTTAAGCAAACACACGCGGTGGTGACGAGATCGGAGCAGCCAGACTTGCCGAAGCCCAGAGCAGAGCAGACCCCGCTGGCGCAGCCCCGCCTTCCTGACGCGCTGAGAACGAGACGCTGCTTTCTCCTGCCGAGAAATCCAGCTCCGGCGCTTCCGGGTAGCCCTCGCAGGCAGCCTGGAATATCGAGACCAGGGACGAGAGATACCATCCCTCATTCATCCTAAATTCCAGGTACAGAAGTGAATAACCCCTCGCAGAGAATTCTTGAGTCAGTCACTTGGCAAAACAAACTTAACTTAAACTGCTACTTTCTATTCCCACCCACGTATTAGGCTTAGGTCAGGTACACCGGGGTAGGCGTAGTTAGAAACACCAGTTGAGTACGATTAGTCAAATGTATATGTATATATATATTTTATCCATTTTAAACCTGCATATGGCTTAGAAACCATATAAATGTTTTACAGTATTATTTTATACTTCTGCTTTTATTGTATGCACTTTACTTAACCATAAGTATTGCGATAATATCGATCCATTTCTCTTGTATGAGAAAAGAGACTGATCAATAAATACCATCTTTTATTGAACACGCCCGTCTCTTCCTTTTCTCTACAATCTGGTGAGACTAAGAATGCACGTACTGACTGAGTAAAATAAGTTGTCTTTTGTTTTCACACGACTCTAGAGATACACTCTTGATTAGGGGAGAGCAAAGTTGTCATGTTCTATGGTTGTCAGAAACTAAATCCCTTCTTGTCTATCCAGGGAGGTTCAACTCCTCCTTGCCTATTCGAGAACGTTTCTAGTGAACTCTGAGCTAGCTGGCAAACCCAAAACTTTAAGTCTAATATCGACAATAGAAGACCTAGTTAACGTCTGGTCTAGGCCTATACTATTGAAGGTATTATTCCAATGCGCAGAGCCTATTGGGATAATAGGAACTACACTACATGGTGCCCAAACGTTTGGAAAGGCGATAAAACTAACGCAAGACATTAGAGTAACTCAGTCGTGCTTTTTCACTCAGACCCCTTTTTTCCCATAATACTCCAAAGACGTCTGGAGTGGGTGAAAGGTCATATCCGCCAAACCTCGCAGGAGGAAACTCCTATGTATGGTTCTTGGTTTAGTCAACGTTGAAGGATACACTGTTCCAGAATATTGTGCATCTAATCTCTGTTTCCATAAGAAACCTGATCTGCAAACAAACAAAATAACCTTCCTGACAGTAGAATGTCAGACACTGAAGAAGAAAGAGAGATAGCTAGAGTAGCAGCTGAACTCGTAGCAGCTGATAATACTATGCAAGAAGCAGACCCGGATTTAATACTCATCGCGGTCAACATAAGGAAATCTATAACTTTAAAACTTATAGAAAATGGACTGAGGTGGCACAGTCATATTCGTAATAGAGGCACACGAATATCGGCAGACAGAGGTATTCTATTCATGGATAAACTTTCCAGCAGCAAACGCTGTAACAAAGGTCTTCCACCATTACAAAACAGAGGAACCTCCTGAAGAATACACTCCTTTCGAGGAGGTGGAAGTACCACTTAAATTTCAAGAGCACCTGCTCTTGTTTAACGGCGCCCTAAAACACAATAATCACATCACCAGGCTCGGTCCATTAGGTAGACCAGGAGCAACGTGGCCGGTCCTAGCCGGATACACACCACATCCAGACATCGATGGGATGTCTGCAGCAAACGTTTTAATACAACTAAAACAATTAATAAAAGTACATAGACAATTAGTCCAATATGTAATACGGACTTCAACAATCCAACCAGCAATTAAAATTCCACAGCTGACCCCTCATCAGGGGAACACAAATAAAATTACACCACAGAACATACAGTCCTGCCTAGGTAAGGTACCAGCTAAAAGGGAACAAATACCATTCTGGTTAGCACAAAAAATCACCCAAATAGAGACGGTGTTTCCAGACACCACTCCTGTGGATAAACACAGGATTCTGACTATCTGTCTTCCAATGGGAATCGCACCACACGTGGAGGACTGTGACACTTGGGGTACTGTCTTTGCTTCCATCTACACAAAAACGCATGGTGTTCCATCCATCTCGGTAATACCAGATGTGCTAAAACAAATTCAAGACGAATACGGTCCAGAACCCGCTTTAACTCTTGGTATGAAATTACTGAAAGACTTCAAGCAGGTCTCGGCTATATTACTAGCCAATATAAAGGGAGAAGCAGCAAACGTGGCGATCCGCCAGAGGTTAAAAGAAACAGATATAGCAGACCAACCAGCTGAAATTGCCAGAATCATAGAAAAATCCTATGAGGAACTGGGTAGAGATAGTTTAGGTGAAATACCAGTAAAACCCCAACTGATTGAAAGTCCTGAAAAAATATTTATTAAAAATAATCTAAACAGCCAAAAGAAGAACTGGGATGGAAACAAACAATCCAATCCAAAAGAAAAGAGATTCCAGTCCAGAGGAAGGTCTCCTCGGCGGAGAGAAAGATCTCCGGACCAAGGACCCAAGTCTCCCCAAAGTGAGCCCTCTGGGAAAAAATACAACCTTAGAAATAGGGATAATATAAAGAAACCGGATAGATATCAAGATTTTGATACACGTCCCTCTCAATCTTTTCAGACTTCCTCGCAGAAATCGGAAAGAAGAGGACGATCGGAACCCAGGGAAGGGCACGTCAAGTCCAAAGACAAGGAACCTGCTCATCCAAATAAGAAATTACAATTTCCCAAAAAGAAGGTAGCCAGTATTAAAGTATTCAACAATGCCGAGAATACTGAGGACACAGCTGAAAAACGGAGAGTGGGCTCAGACAATGCTAGACAGCGCAGCAGAAGTGAGCATAGCTCGCAAAGTCCTTATGAATCATCTGGAGACAGTGGACACGAATGAATACCTTCAAGTGGAAACTGCAGACACCAGAGTTAGCAAACCTCACAAAATATATGAAATAACATTACGTATAGAGGGGGATAAGACTAGAAAAATAAGGGGACTATTTTGGGATAATCTCTCCAAGGGCTATGACATCCTTCTAGCTGAAAAAGACTGGCCACCAGAGTTTGTCAGGGACTGCCCTCATGGTGAAGAAATAATTATGCCTGCCTTCTCAAATCATATCCCAATTCATAAAAAATACACACTTGCTAGAAAGTGGGCAGTAGCTCAAGCTCCTGCTTTATATAAAAATCACGTAGGTTGGGATGAGGATTCTCCTCCTCACAAAATCCAGTTAAAGACACAACCTACTGCACAAAGACAGTACCCAATTAAGCAAGAAGCTAAAAAACAGGTAAAAGAAATCCTAGACCAATTAGAATACCAGGGGGTGATTGAAACTTGCACCTCACAAATGAACAACCCTTTGTTTCCTGTCTCCAAACCAGACAATTCATATCGTCTAGTTTTGGATTACAGACACCTTAACTCATGTTGCAAAACTTTTGCAGTGCAAAACTCGCATAGTGCAGCACTAATGAATAACATAGTGCGCAAAAAATACAAAACAACATTAGACATCTCTAATGGATTCTTCTGTCAAAATATAGCACCAGAGAGCAGATACTTGTCTGCGTTCTCAATAAATGGCGCTCAAAAACAATTCTGTCGGTTACCCCAAGGGTTCAAGAACAGCCCAGGATTATTCTCAGCGAGAGTAACAGAATTATTACAAACATATGACGAAGAGGCATTATCTTATGTCGACGACATATACCTAACAGATGATGACTTGGATACTCACTTGAAGAGAGTGAACACCATAATACTTGGGTTCGCAGCAGAGGGTTACAAATTCAACTTCAAAAAATCCAGAATTGCCCATCTAACAGTCCTGTTCTTAGGATATGAATTATCAAGTGAAGGCAAAAGCCTGGCTGACAATTTCCTAGAGAAATGTGCCGTACTCCAAGCACCTAGAACACTAAAAAACCTACAGTCAATTCTAGGCTTCCTAAATTTCGGAAGAACATACATTGCAAATTACGCAGAAAGGGTCAAACCCCTTTATGATCTCATAAAACCAGATTTTAAAAGAACCAATTGGACTCAAATACACACAGAAATTCTGAGATCCTTACAAACAGATATGTTAATTAAAACAAAATTAGAAACACGTGATAACACACGCAATCTTGTGATTCGAGTCATCCCAGGAAGATGCGGATTCACATACCTGACCTCTAACGAGGGAGAAAAGGTACCAATTGCATTCAAATCACACTTATACACTAAAGCTGAAATGAAATTTAGCCCAACGGAAAAAAATTCTTACTGCAACACAGACAGCTATAGCAAAAGAACGAGCCCTGGCACAAGGTAAACGAATAATAATCGTGACACCGATACCAGCCCTGGAGGCGGTAACAAAGGCAAGCATTCCGAATGCTAAAGCACTACATCCAAGGTGGATACAGTGGGCTAATTCTCTTGCTGCAACAGACGTGGTATATGAATTTGATCCCAATTTAAAAACACAAGAATTTCTCCAATACGAATTCGAATGTCCTCCGCCGACCGAAATTCTGCCTCTAGATCATTACGGCTGTATAATATATACAGACGGATCAGCACAACCCGCAGTGGGGGGTAAACAAGCTTACAGTGCTGCGTGCGCGATTGTTAAAGGTCGCTGGCACGAAGGGAAATTTAAACCAGCTATCACCAAAACACAATCTCTGGGAGATTGTACAGCTCAGCGAACTGAACTACTGGCATTCAAGATGGCGCTTGAAAATACCGATCGAGAATTCCCCACACTCATAGTGTGCGATTCGTATTATTGCGTTCAGTCTTACAATGAATACTTGCAGATCTGGCTTCAGAATGGTTTTAAGGATGCAAAAGGAGGCACAATCAAGCATAAAATGCTCTGGGAACAAGTAGTTCTTTTACAGAAAGAACTACCAAAGACTCACGTGATACATACACTGAGTCATCAACGTGATGGCGTTCACGTTGCAGGGAATTCATTGGCTGATGAGGCCGCGAAGGCAGCTGTGCAAACGGCTTCCGTAGCTGCCATCACACGGTCGAAAACAAAAATAGACAGCGAGATATTACGAGCTGTCAGCGCTACAGAAATAGAAACACTCCCGAAAGGCTTTCCAGTAAAATACTGATGCAAATAATGTTCCGTTTGCTCGAATCCCTGGAGTGGGGGATAGGGCAATTCCAAACATGGAACATAGGTTAGGACTAATAATAGCGGCACACGAAGGGCTCGCTTCTGTACATGCTGGCGTCTCAGCCACAGTATCATTGTTAAAACAGAGATACTGGTGGCCACAAATGAGAAGACAAACAAGGAACTATGTTTTAGAATGTGAAATATGTCAAAGAATGAAAGTATCAACGGTGAGACGACCAGCGCAGACGCCCCTTCTAATCTCAGATAAACCATTAGCCTGTGTTTATCTGGACCACTGTGGTCCCTTACAAAGGGATGGTAACTATAAATATATCCTGGTCGCAGTGGATTCATGCACGAGATTCATATGGATGTGGCCCCAGCGATCGGCTGACGCCAGAACTGTTATAAAAGATTTGCGAGTCTTTATCGGCACATACGCAAGTGGCATGCTGCATTCTGATCAGGGTCCTGCTTTTAGCTCTCGAGCTTATAAGGAGGCCATGACCAGCATGGGCATTGCATTGCGGTACTCTTGTCCATTTCACCCTGAGGGGAACGGAATTGTAGAAAGAAAAAACTGTGACATAAAGCAATCTATAACAGCAAAGGTATTAGGTTCGGGAGCTGGGTGGGTCAAACATCTAATAAGTGTCCAACGTAGTCTAAATAACTTGCCAAGAAATTCTCTGAAGGGATTCAGTCCGTACGAATTATTGTTTGGAACTAGGATGTTAGTCTTAGATCTTGACAGTCAGACTTCAGTGGTGAAGGAAAAAAGCTTTGATATCAAAGATCGTTTGGCTATTTTACAGGACTTAAACAAAACAAGAAAAGACCTGAGCAACATAAAGTTGAAACAGCAGCCAACAACCACTGAAGAACCACCACCTGTCCCAGCAAGACCTGTCTGGATTCCAAAAGTCGGGGATCTAGTCAGAGAAAAGATCGCGGTAAAGAAGGAATTTGGGCCTTCTTACAGAAAAGCAGTTCCTGTCTTGTCTATCAACGGGACAAGATCAGTTGTACTACCGCCGCTTGCTGGTAAAAAGGAGAACCGAGTTGTATCCATCGACCTGGTAAAACCACAATCATGTGGCCGATAACAAACAGTAGGCCAAGTGGACTCCCGATAAGTAGCAGAACACCAAGGTTTGCTACAAATACAGAGGTCCAAACTAAGAGGCTAATCACATTCGAAACGCCTACAGAAAAACAACAAGGACTATGCAACAATGCATTGGAACTCAGACCTCTAACAACCCAAATAAAAACATTTAGTAGAGACACACCAACCTACAATGAAGTAAAAAATGAATATGCTGAAGCTGCAAGAAACAGTAATCCTGAAGCAATTGGAACAATTGACAGAACTGCATCCGGCTACTTCATAAACTTCGATGATTCCTCTGAAGACCTAAGTGAATCAAAAACACAGCCATCATCAAAAACCTTTAAAGACAAAGCTACAGAACTTTTGAAACAACTGAAAGAAACATATCTAATTTCTCCATGGATTGAATTTTGGGTGGGCTTTGGTGCATTTATCCTCATACTTTGGCTCATCATGGTACTAACTTTGGGACGCTTCATTGAGGGAAAATATGCTAAAATGGACACAGCAAGTCAGAAAATCAACTTGATCCTCAAGCCACACACATCTTCACACGTTGAGAAAAGAGAACTTTCTTCAGTCAACTTCACAGCCAATCCTATACCAGGTGGGGTAGCATGGGACAATACTGACTACGAAATTTATGGTCCGGTTGAAATCCTGAAATATCCACACCAAATCAAGATCTCGTTAAGTGACTTTGTAAAACCAAGCTCATTTGCTGATGATTGGGACTTTGAAAACATAAATGATATGATGTCTGACTTAGTGATGTCTGCTAAATTTACCAAACATGATTATTTGCAGGGTTCGACTAATTATGATAGTATGTACTGTTACAACCACTATGGTAACCATTTTCTACATAAATCGGCACAACCTAGAAATGTTTTAAATTATAATCAATGGGAACATTGTGCGACCCCTCCAAAAGGAAGCTCAAGAACCTTTTACGACAAATATTCATACTTTTCAGGGTTCAACACAAGTAATGCTGAAACATTTTATTTCAAATTGTCAAATAAGACAGGGACAAAGATCATGCTAACAAACACGAAATTGATATATTCAGACTCATTTTTTGAACAAATGAATACTTTTGGTTTTGATTATTGGGACAAAAATGTTAAAGTAAAAAGTGTTTGGGGTACAAAAGAATGGCAAGTACAAGGTATAGAATCATTGTTTAGAGCCTGCATGATCCCAGAACAAATTATATTTTTTAATGACACTGTTCAACAAACCACCTGTCTTGGCTTAGCCAAAATCAAAGACTTAAATAAACCGTCTATTCCAAAGCCAACAATGGACAGCAATAGCTCTACAGATGAAGGGATAGACGGAAACTATGTATTAAACCAAAACAGAACACATCCTGATTGGAAACAATGGTTGATCTGGCCCACAGATACTAATAACTGTCAAGATAGATTCCTGAACAAAACACAGGGGTTCACATTGACCAGGCCAGACCCTAGATATTCCCAAAGACAACACCCAGGGATAATAACCACCTACAGTGTGGGCAAATTATGCCTTCAATGGCTACAAACTTCCACACTGACAGAAATTAAGCAACACCTAACTTTACTTACTGATGGTGCTGACTTGCGTGATTTCATTATGGGACCGCGCAAACAGCGTCAGAAACGTTTCATAGCAGCCTCTGTATATGCAGCTTACAACGAGGCCTGGAAGGTGACTCAAATTGAGACAGCAGAAAGTATAAGGGAAATTGACCGTATTAATTTGGAAAAATCACTTTCTGTAGTGGACAATGGGTTAATGACTCTGTCCTCCAGAATTTTTTCTTTGGACAGCATTGTGTCTTCAGCAATCGACATTTTATCACACGACTTACTGTTGTTTCAACACGGTCAGTCTCAATTGCGTTCTATTGTACAGCTTGGCTGGACGTTACAAAATCTGCGTTCAGGCTATATGCCTTGGCGTTTAATCAACACAACGTCACTATTCAATATCTTTAACCTTACTGATAAACAAATCAGTATGGCACAGAAGGGTGCTGATTATACAATCCTGAGCATTGAGAAACTCGAGAGATTACCAGTGACAATGTCAGAACGACCTGTCAGTGAATGGATAATACATGGGATAATTAATATTCCAATATCAACCTTCAGGTTTCAATACTGCCAAAAATATATACAGGCTGGCATGTACGAAAAATTGGGAAAAGGGTACATTAAGACAACATGGAACTTGCCCTATTCACATGCATGTGTCAGTAATAAAGGACAGAAAGTGTTTCTTAGTGGCAATAATTGTGCGATGTCACTAAGCGGTACACTTCTGTGTAATGGAATTAGTTTGCATGGAGCCTGTGAAGGGAACTCGAATAACCTTTCATGTCACCAGCTAGGCACACCTGCAACAGAGATAGAACCATTTTTTCAAAGACTCTATAATGGGAGTTACATTCTAGTTGTGGACCGCAGATGCTGTAGTCTTATGCCCGGGACTCCTTATCTCGTAACTACGACTGCGAAGGTCAAGTGCTGTGGACGCTTATTGTTCCCCAGCTCCGTTCCAGACAGGGAGGCAAGGGCATGGCCCAACTTGAAAATTACTTCTATTCGAATAGACACTTTAAGCAGAATGAAAACAGTGCTTCTTCAGACGCCAACCAGGCTCACGTCATCAAAAGAAACGTATGATCTCCTAGTCGCAAGGACGACTGCAGAGATTCACTCATTGTTATCAACTAATTCCCCCATACATTTCGCAGAAATCCTGAATGAAATCTTAAATATTTCTGATACCAGTGGAGTCTCAAAAGTATTTAAGACAGTATTTTCGATGGCATTAATACCATTCAAAGCCATACTGGGTATTTTTCCAGACTTCGTCCATTCGATTTTTGGCGGACTTCCCCTCATTTTGGGACTAATTGCAGGAATTCTATTCTTAGTCCTTATATTTCGTTATGGCAAACCGTGTCACAGACAAAACACCTGCGACATGGGAAGAAACAATCCGAGCCATTGGATACCGGGACCGGATATCAAAAATCCTGGGACTAACCCGGCTTAGAGACCTGAACATGACTTGGTTTCTTTAATTTCGACCAATGTGGCATTGATGTGTTTTACCTGTATTAAGGTGCATGCTGTGCGGAGAAGAATGCGTGTTGGACACCTGTCTGACGCTACAATCGGATGCGCCAATGGATGCAGAAACATTGTTGAGCCCAATAAAGGCTCATGCTTTGTGCTGCCCTCAACGGCTGCCAATCCTGATGACGGCATTCGTGGAGACTTCACCGCTACGATTAAGGGGTAGTGAAGTTCAAGATGAAAGCAGCATCGATCAGGTACGACCTTCTGTCAGCAATACTAATCAAAACGTCAATGGAGACAATCATGCACATGAATGCATGGTTACATCCTTTTCCGAGTTAGTGGAACTCTCCCAGGAAGCTGTTGACAGCTTTTTCGACAGTCTAAATGATATGATGTTCTCTCCAGAGCAGAAATAGAGACTTTTGAGCAAGCTAGCACACGGCGTTCCCTGAATTTGGCCTTCAACTTTAATAACAGAATACCATGAACAATTTTCCCTCCAGTTCACGGACAGCAATTTTTTCAGCCGCCCCAAAATATTTTTACGATTTTTTCGGGACACTTATCTTCTGCTTAAAGTAAGAACTATTCTTAGAGAACTAAAATTTCTATTTTTAGATACTTTATAGACATTAGCTGCCCGCTGGTATGTTCATAATTATTTTATTCTGTGATGGAATGGTCTCGAACTTTTTCTTCTGTATTAAGAGCCATTTCATGTGTAATTCTCATATTCGATTAGTAATAATGTATACATATGCTTGATTACTTTGGCATTATTCTACAGCTTGAGTGCATATAATACATGTGACTATTTTTTCGTATATTAGATAAATTCGAAATGCATTATATGTATTTTGGGCTGGTAAGGTATACACAATACTCTACAGTATGTTTTACTATGCCTAGATTCGTAAATATGGCCATAGTTAGCGTGGAGTGGGTGTGATGTATTCCTATAGGTTCTGTATCGATCCCCCTATTCCTGACCCTGTTCTGGTTAACAAGTTAACTAGCAGCCATCCCATGATGCAGAAACCGTTATCTGATTAAGCCACACCACGGCACAGGAACGTGTTATCTGATTATGTCATAACGCTTGCCATCTAATTAGACAAGCGATATTCCTCCAGCCCCTGATAAGTCAGTCAGTCAATTTATCTTTATTCGGTTTTTTTAAAAACCATACAAAGAAGTGAACAATAAAATACATTCCATACAAAATTCATCATAAAATACATGATACAGATATCCATCTACAATGTGGAATTTATAAAAGAACAATTTTAAAAAAGAAAAGTGTGCTTAACATTTATAACAAATCTTGACAGGCGGCTTTTGCCCCTGAGGCAGCTACCAAAAATTTAGCAACGCAATAAGTGATGTTAAGGTTAGGTAGTAACTGTAAATAGAGTAAAGCCGGCCTCACCTGTGTGAAGCCAGCCTCCTTGAGGATTGGTATCAAGAATTTCTTCCTAGGCTCTATATATAAACCACAAAACATGACAAAGTGCATTGTGTCCTGCACTGAGAAATGGTCACAACTACAGGGCGGGGCTAATTCTGGTTTCTGCCAGTTTTGAAAAGAACCTAAATAATAATGCAACAAATTAAATCTAAATTTTATTAAAAGAAACCTATGAAAAGGACGTGTAACATAGCCAAGATAGGGTTCAAGTGAGGGTGTAGTAAGCAATAAACAATGATCCCTCACTGCCGGCTTTGCTAGTTCACGCTCTTCACGGCACAACTCCATCCTTCCTAAAAAAGACTTTTTAACCAAATCAAGATCTTGAATCCTAATGGACTCCGGAGAGGTGAAAAGCTCCGGGCGACCTATGTCAGTAAAAGCTTTTGCAAGATAGGCCAGCCAGGGAATTTTATTGAATCTATCAAGGGACAGAACATCAGTCAGGATCTTATGATTTAGTGGAAGTTCCTCATTCATCCATAGTTTTAACCATAGAATCAGAGGGGCCATACGCAGTTTATCCGAGAGGAACTGAAGGCCGACTTCTTTGTGAATGGAGTACGTCGGAGTAGACTGGGGTACAGAGAGCAGGGCTCTGATAAATCCATTCTCCGCTCTCTGTATTGACTCCACATTTACGTACCCCCACAATGCAGAGCCATATAGAGCAATAGCCACGGATTTACTATTGTAGATTTTTATTATGGCTTCCATAGGCCTAGCTCCTAGCCTTGCAGCAAAACTCAGGATTGCTAAAGATGATCGAGTGACAGCCAACCTCTTCGCCCTAACCTGTGGTCCCCAAGTCCCATTCTGGTCAAACAAGATGCCTAGATAGGGAAATGTGGATACCCTGGAGACCAAGTCCCCCCTACAAGTGAATGTTTTGATTTTCTTCCTGCGACACTCAGCACCCACCACCATAGTGTGTGATTTGGCTACATTTATTTTAAGATCTAATTGATCCATAAACGTGCCAAAAGCATTTAATAGGCGCTGGAGTCCAACTCCCGTGCGCGCAATCAGCACTGCGTCATCCGCGTACAGGAGTGCCGGAATCTTGGCAACTCCTGCACGCGGGACGTCGGCTTCCTGCCCCTCCAGATGTGCCCCCAGGCCATTAATATAAATGGTAAACAGTAAGGGGGCCAAAATACAGCCCTGCCTCACACCCCTTAAGGATCTGAAGAGAGCGGTACACCTGCCCTCATTGGTCACTCGTACACTCGAGAAAAGATCTTGATGCAAGGAGGACATAAAGGTGACCAAAGCTTCATCTATGCCGATCTCCAATAAGATGGACCACAACTTGGTCCTATTGACCAAGTCAAGGGCCGAGGAGAGGTCCATGAATGCGAGATATAATGACCCCTCCTTGGCTATAGTGTATTTAGAGATTAACAGATGTAAATTAATACACTGTTCGATGGTACCCTTTTTTTCTCTAAATCCATATTGGATTTCGGACAATCCACCACAGCCCTCAACATTCACCCTTAGCCTTGATAGAAGGACTCTGCCTAAGATTTTTACAGATGAGGCTAAAAGGGATATAGGCCTATAACAGCCTGGGTTATCTCGTTGGCCTTTTTTAAAAATTGGAACAATTGTGGAAATGTTCCATGATGCAGGTACAAGATTGTCATTCACTGCGTTAAACACATTTGTAAGAACTTCAGCCCACAATTTTGGGGAATGCATAAAAAAGTCAGCGGGCACGCCATCAGGGCCAGGTGCCTTATGCTTTGTGGTGGACATGATGGCTTTCTCCACCTCGTCTTGGCTAAAAATAATAAAGCAGGTAGCTGATCTTATCGGCAAAGTGTCTATAGTTACGTCAGCAGTATCCCCATAGACGTTTTTAAAGTGAGATAACCATTTTTCGTCAGGAATGACGCAATCCATGATATCATTGTCGTCATCCGAGAAAAAAGGCTGTTTAATGATCTCCCAAAACTTTTTACTATTCTTCAGGACTGCCGCCGAAAGGAGGTCTTCCCAGGCTTCATGTTTAATGATATCCTTTCGTTTTTTTAATGCTGATTTATAAGTTTTCCTGAGTCTAGTAATCTCATCATTTGCCCTTGGGATATTTTTTAAAGCTATCATTAATAGTCTGTGCGCTTTTGAACAGGCTGAGTCGAACCAACGCTTATTGCCTGTAGTTACATTTTTGGTCTTTACCAAGAGATCTTGTGATACCTGCATACATATGGCCTCAAAAGCCTCAACAATTTCTTGGCCCTGTGCGCAAGGATTTATGCAGACCTCAACCTTACCCTTAATCTTAGGGAAGTTTTCGGCGTAGAATTTTTCTGGGACCACTTTAGCCCATTTCAGACATCTTCCTTGTCTGGTTGTCCTTAATGAATGGGAGGTGATTTCCAGTGGGGACGGTCCAAAATTGCCTCCCCACGCCGCTTCTAACTCTACAGGGTTATGGTCACTGAGATGTGATTGTGTGGTACAATAAGCAATAACCCGTGTAAGAGTGCTTAGGGATACAAATATATAGTCAATAATGGTACCGTGCGGAATGCCAGTAAAAGTTGGCTCTCTAATGCCACCATCTGGTTCATACAAGTCAAAATTAGCAAGAAAATCCTCTAATTCCTCTCCCTCAATAGAATGTTCAAAATGGGGTTCCTCGGGCCCGTCATCCCCATCAGGGCTACTTCTCCTGCAATTTAAGTTGCACGGATGGATGTTAAAATCACCTAATAAAATATAATCTGTATCAAGTGTTTTGTTCTGACTGACCGTGTTTAAAATCCTATCCAAATCCTTAATATTACGGCCTCTGTGCTCACTATTGCCTGAATTATAAAAATTGATAAAAATAGTCCTGCTAGTGCTTTTGATCACTCTTTCTACCAACAGGATATTAGGAGAATCAGTATCGATTTGCCTCCAACTACCCTTCAGGTCTAATGAAAACAAAAATAAAAGGCCACCTTTGGCCCTTCCCATGCGGCTATGGACAGCGGCTTTAGTAAAACTGATGAACCCATCCCAGCACAAACTGTCTGAAGTATCCCACGTTTCTTGGAGGGCTATGATATGATGGCCTAAGACAAAGCTTGACCAAGATTTATCCTCACGTTTACCATTTAACCCCGCAATGTTCCAACTTACTAGCCTACACGAGTCTCTAAGAATCTCAGCTACTGGGCCTGGGGCTGGCGACGCATCCAATTGTTGAGCTATATCATCTTTGCCCTGATTTGTAACCTCTGTATGTCAATCGCAGTCGTTTAATCCTGACAGAACCCCATATCTATTTCCCATTGCCAATCCCCAGTCAGAAGGAGTGGGCGCCTGACCCCATCCATTCGCTGCCGGGTTCCACATGGGCTGGGGGGTATTGGGTCGTATTGACAGGTGATCATTCCCTTGCCTAGGCATAAACCCAATGCCCTGGCCTCTGTTAACATAACCAGGGGTATGTGGGCCCCACCTATTTAAATTGGGCCAAAGTGGCCCTGGTGTTCTGGCCGTTGGCCCATGCAAAAAGTTGATTTGCCCTAACCCACGGCTACTCAGGGGACGAGAATGGATATTATTATTAAATCTGGGCCTCGTTTCCCCACCCCAGTGAGCAATTCTATCATTCCTTCTAGGCCTAGAAATGTTAGAGGAGGTCGCCATCTGAGTCTCAGTGTAGAAGAATTTGAGGGTGAGAGGAATTATGGATCCAGTTCTGCGTTGCGGTGGGAGAATATATGCGAGAATGTTAGGGAGTACTTCAGCGCTAGCAAAATTTAATATAACGCAATCCCCATTAAATTTCTTAATATTACTCCCAATCCATGGAACCCTCCTTGCCATAACAATATCACCGGCTAACTGATCTGCCCCCTGGTCTGCCATACGCATATTGTTAGTAAGCCAATGTAGGGCTTTATCCTTAAGGCCTTGGGCGGATTCCCTTTGATCCTGAGATAGGACGGGCACATTCGCCAAAACCAGGACTAGTGGGGAGGCTTCCAGGATAAATTGAAGTTGGTCATCCCCTGAGTGCAATTGGACGGGTGCCATAGGTTGAGACATGGGTTGAGACATAGGTTGGGACATAGGGGCCTCACTTATTACATCATTAGTAGACACAGATGGTAACGGTTGGCCTTCCAAGATGGGCTGTTGTTGTAAATCCATAGTGCCTGAGGCGACCCCCGGATCTTCCTCTATGGCTACTATGGGTTTACAAATTTCATTAACAAAGTTCTCTAAATCGTCTGCCAACTTACTTTGCAACCCACCCATCTTTTTTATTTCCGATGTTAGTCTATCGATCTTCCCAATAAGAGGTTTGATGATGGTTTGGATTTTTATATCTATCATATCTGCAAATCTATTAAATAGATCATCATCAATAATTTGTCTACGCTCGTCAACGTCATCACACTCCACATCTATCCCTTTGTGGGCAGGGGGTAAGTTAACCTTCTTCTTTCCTGCCTGTTTTCCCCCCCTTTTAGCTTGGGCTTTTCTACAATTTCTCACAGGGCGTGTAAGAGGGGAAGAAGATGAGGGAATCTCCACAACGGTGTTTTGCTGCTGCTCTGGTTCAGGCGCAATATTTAATGACTGGTCAGCTAGCGAATCAGAGTTTCCATCATCAACTTCCAGGTTGATTAAATCAACATCAGAAATAGCGGTGATAGGGTCGGGCAATGGGGTATCAGTGATATGTGTACTTCGGTCAGGGCTTGATGGGGGCAAAATTGGCGATTGACTTAAGCCCAGGGATTCCCTTCTTTCATTATTAATTTTTTTGACCACGTGTACAAGAAAGGAATCAAGGGTTTTAAGTGCAGCAGGGGTAACTGAGGCAGTTTTTTTAGACATTATTGTCAGGTCAAAGATCACAAAAATGCACAAGTAAATTTGAAGTTAATAAAATCAGAATATTTCAAAAATCAGACAACAGTGTTCGAATGCGCAGAGGATAAGCTAAAAATTATGTCTTTTCATAGACCGCAGAGCCTTGCCTGGACCGTGGGATCAGATATAGGATATAAAATGTTAGGGATTGGGCCCAGCCCGGCCTCCTACGGCCCCGGATGGCCACAGACGGTCCCGCCCTTGTCCCGGGCTTCTCCCGGCGCCCTCCCGCGCGCTCCCGCGCCGCCGGAGTGGTTGTTCCTTTTAAAGGTTGCACCGAGGGGGCGTGGCCGGCAGGGAGAGGAGCCCAGCTGGAGACGGGCGCGCGGAGACTCCTGGACAATGGAGTCCTCCGCTCTACCCTCGCAGCCCTGCCGGTGTCGGTGTTGGAAACAAAATTCCCCAAGATGCGCAGAGCCTCAAACCACGAAGCGGGACCCGCGGAGCGGGTCCGGCGAGGCGTGGAGGCTGAAGAATAGCTGAATCCGGAGATGAAGGGTCAAAGCGCGGTGCGCGGCGTCTAGGCAAGCAATCCACTTGTCAGCCTGCAGGAGGCTCGTTAAATCCTGCTGTGTTGGGGGCGCGGCCGGCAGGGAGAGGAGCCCAGCTGGAGACGGGCGCGCGGAGACTCCTGGACAATGGAGTCCTCCGCTCTACCCTCGCAGCCCTGCCGGTGTCGGTGTTGGAAACAAAATTCCCCAAGATGCGCAGAGCCTCAAACCACGAAGCGGGACCCGCGGAGCAGGTCCGGCGAGGCGTGGAGGCTGAAGAATAGCTGAATCCGGAGATGAAGGGTCAAAGCGCGGTGCGCGGCGTCTAGGCAAGCAATCCACTTGTCAGCCTGCAGGAGGCTCGTTAAATCCTGCTGTGTTGGGGGCGCGGCCGGCAGGGAGAGGAGCCCAGCTGGAGACGGGCGCGCGGAGACTCCTGGACAATGGAGTCCTCCGCTCTACCCTCGCAGCCCTGCCGGTGTCGGTGTTGGAAACAAAATTCCCCAAGATGCGCAGAGCCTCAAACCACGAAGCGGGACCCGCGGAGCGGGTCCGGCGAGGCGTGGAGGCTGAAGAATAGCTGAATCCGGAGATGAAGGGTCAAAGCGCGGTGCGCGGCGTCTAGGCAAGCAATCCACTTGTCAGCCTGCAGGAGGCTCGTTAAATCCTGCTGTGTTGGGGGCGCGGCCGGCAGGGAGAGGAGCCCAGCTGGAGACGGGCGCGCGGAGACTCCTGGACAATGGAGTCCTCCGCTCTACCCTCGCAGCCCTGCCGGTGTCGGTGTTGGAAACAAAATTCCCCAAGATGCGCAGAGCCTCAAACCACGAAGCGGGACCCGCGGAGCGGGTCCGGCGAGGCGTGGAGGCTGAAGAATAGCTGAATCCGGAGATGAAGGGTCAAAGCGCGGTGCGCGGCGTCTAGGCAAGCAATCCATCCCATGATGCAGAAACCGTTATCTGATTAAGCCACACCACGGCACAGGAACGTGTTATCTGATTATGTCATAACGCTTGCCATCTAATTAGACAAGCGATATTCCTCCAGCCCCTGATAAGGCATACGGAGTTCTCAAAACAAATCAAACCTATGACAACCTGGGAAAAACCCTGCGGCCATTGTTTTGATTTCATCGAGAACTTCAGCAAAAGAATGTGCTAACGACCAAGTCGTATGACATCCTTATTGACGTATCTATGTCCATCCTTACGTCAATCTCGGCACCTTACAGGTATAAATATTACCGGTATTGCCTTAAGCAAACACACGCGGTGGTGACGAGATCGGAGCAGCCAGACTTGCCGAAGCCCAGAGCAGAGCAGACCCCGCTGGCGCAGCCCCGCCTTCCTGACGCTCTGAGAACGAGACGCTGCTTTCTCCTGCCGAGAAATCCAGCTCCGGCGCTTCCAGGTAGCCCTCGCAGGCAGCCCGGAATATCGAGACCAGAGACGAGAGATACCATCCCTCATTCATCCTAAATTCCAGGTACAGAACTGAATAACCCCTCGCAGAGAATTCTTGAGTCAGTCACTTGGCAAAACAAACTTAACTTAAACTGCTACTTTCTATTCCCGCCCACGTATTAGGCTTAGGTCAGGTACACCGGGGTAGGCGTAGTTAGAAACACCAGTTGAGTACGATTAGTCAAATGTATATGTATATATATATTTTATCCATTTTAAACCTGCATATGGCTTAGAAACCATATAAATGTTTTTACAGTATTATTTTATACTTCTGCTTTTATTGTATGCACTTTACTTAACCATAAGTATTGCGATAATATCGATCCATTTCTCTTGTATGAGAAGAGAGACTGATCAATAAATACCATCTTTTATTGAACACGCCCGTCTCTTCCTTTTCTCTACAATCTGGTGAGACTAAGAATGCACGTACTGACTGAGTAAAATAAGTTGTCTTTTGTTTTCACACGACTCTAGAGATACACTCTTGATTAGGGGAGAGCAAAGTTGTCATGTTCTATGGTTGTCAGAAACTAAATCCCTTCTTGTCTATCCAGGGAGGTTCAACTCCTCCTTGCCTATTCGAGAAAGTTTCTAGTGAACTCTGAGCTAGCTGGCAAACCCAAAACTTTAAGTCTAATATCGACAATAGAAGACCTAGTTAACGTCTGGTCTAGGCCTATACTATTGAAGGTATTATTCCAATGCGCAGAGCCTATTGGGATAATAGGAACTACTACACTGGAACCATTGTCCAGATTCTGCTACTATTTCTTCTAACCCATGGTGAAAAAACTCCCTCCTTCCTCCAGGATACCAGAGATGTACTACGTCTCATAGAAACAACTTACCATACAGATTCAATTGATTTACTGGTAACTCTTGATGTAGACGCTCTCTATACTAACATTCATCAAACAGCCACCCTAGCAGTGGTCGAGAGAGACCTTCTATCTGAGGACTGGACTGCCCCAACTCCAGTCAGTTTCATTATGGTTTGTGCCACCATTTCCCTGACAGAATTTTTTTTTCAATTTGGTGACCAACAATATAACCAGACTCAGGAGACCTCAATGGGAAGCATTGTAGTGCCGGCCTGTTGAGGATCAAGCCCGATGATGAAGCATGCCACTGCAAGTGTGTGTAGGGGCCCCATTTAAAAAATGGAGCCCCTGATTTTCTCTGACATACTCCCCTTTGTCCTTTGTCTCCTTTAGGAACAGCATACCTATTTCTTATGAGAATTAACAGTGACGCATGTATGCTGGAACTTTATGCGCTCTAGCTCCTCAATTTAATATGATGGATTACCTGTGGTTTAGCTAGAACAAGGGCCAAAGAGATTGACAAAAGAACAAAGTGCAGAATATGTGAGCCTCAAGGGACAAACTTGTTTTTATCTGCAGCTAGTTTCTTCCAAGATGACGTTTTCAACCAGGTAGCTGATTTAAACAGCAAGGTGAATGTATTTGCATTAGAATCATATGCTCACTTGAACTGCATGTGTGAATGTGAATGTACAATAAGCTTCCAGCAACAATGTAACCACCAGTA
Organism: Lissotriton helveticus; assembly: GCF_964261635.1. Lineage (NCBI taxonomy): Eukaryota > Metazoa > Chordata > Amphibia > Caudata > Salamandridae > Lissotriton > Lissotriton helveticus. Next base: position 731,238,580 of record NC_136059.1, on the reverse strand, counting down.
TTCAGTTATGTTTGCACTCTTTGAAAAACCAAATTGAGTTCTAAAGCCACTCGAGTGCTGGCTATGGGTTATTGATCCATAATAATGACATTTAACATTTTCTGGTTAGAAGGTCCAATTACAGAATTCTTTTTTGTCAGTCTGATGAAATGAATGAGCCACTTATTGTATTCTCAACTGGTTTGTCTCCTGAAGTTCTATCTGCCAGAATGAGATCGCAGAATGCAGTAAAATCAGCAGGAACCATTTTAAAAAATGTCCTGAAAGATTTAGATTTTGGACTCAATAACAAATTTTGTATTTATTTAGTATTTAGTATAACTTAGCCCGTCGTCTATCGAATTCCACCACCCCCACCCCGCCACTCCACTCTTCCCTGTGTGAGCCGCCACTGTTGGTTTGGAAACTGTGTTGTTTTACTTCTTTAACCAGGAATTTCACAGGGGATTGCATTAGACTTGTCCAATAGCTACCAGGGGTTGTCCAGTAATTCTCAAAGCACTGTTTTGGGGTAACCAGATTGTGTATATTAAAATTGGTAATGGTTCTCCACCCGAAATTATTAACCCAATTTCTGTTATTCACTTTGTCACCAATATAACTCTCACATTCCCTCATGATGGCACACAAGAATGTTAACACTATTCGCAGGGCACCACAGGCGATGACTGATGGATATGGTATCCATGGCTGGTTTCTGGGCTTCTGATGGTGGCTACCTCTAAGTGTACATTGTTTGTGCATGGGGAAATAGCAAAATATTTGTGAGTCTTACACTGTCACATGCTGGAAAAATTTTGTTCACAAACTACAATCTGTGTCAGACATGAGTCAGGTAGACATGGGCACATGACTTATCTGTATTAAAGATGAGAGACAGAGGTTTAAATTGGGACATATGACCATGGTGTTCTTTTCAGAGCAGTGGAGAGTAGACTGTGCACACCTAATGATAAAACACTAGGCACTTAGGAAAAAAGAGAGAACGATCAGTGTGCAACGCCTTCTGTGATGATGGAATGCCCTGTGTTCATTCATACATTTCACCCATAGTTATAACAGATAATCTTGAATGTCTGTGTACGAGTGTTTGACAGCTAATTTTAGAGGTGATAAGAATGCAGCATCACTATGATAGGTTCAGCTCCTAATGAACAAAATATTGTGCGGTGATCAATGTCGGCCTTTGTGTACATTAGAATTTTGTTTCTATTGCTTATTTTCCCCTGAAGAAGGGACTTCCAGTCCCGAAATGCATTGGACACATATTCCTAAAGTGGTTCCACAATAACCAACAGAATATCATGATTGATATAACAAATATGTGAATTTTTGGCTGAAGTGAATGTGATTCACAAGTTACGCGAGAACATGCAAAATTGTAGTCTTTTCAAAGCTACATATGATTTATCATGACCATGCTCCTGTGTCAACATGTGATCCAACTGTATGCAATGCATGTATTAAGGTAAATGTGAGGAAGCCAGTCAATAGTTACATTGAACACATGTTCCAGAAAAGTATGCTTTATGCATGACACCATAAGATACAGATGCAATGTACATGACCAGTACCAGTAGACATGATTCAATAACACTTGCAATTCACAGATACATGTGTACACTTTCAATATATATCGACTTTCTGCTGCCCATGATTTTTCAGCTGACCATGGAAGTCCAGCAAAAATGTACGAAGGACCCACCTGTGCACTGTGCTTAGCTAGTGATATCACACCCTGTGTCATCAGCTGTGCCAGAGTTTGAGATCCTGCCAGGACCTTATGCACTCCCTGGCACAACATGTGTGAACCTCGAATGCAGTGGAGGGTCATTTGCTGCACATGAGCAGTAGCGCACAACACTTTTGAATACAATTATACACTGAAATGTGTAATGTAAAGTATGTGGCTGTTATTTAACATGTTAGTTGTATGTTTTCAGTAGAAAACCTGTGCAGTGTCATAATCTGAGGAGAATATGTGAATAAACATGTAATCTCCAAGCCCTCTGACTCTGCAGGGCGCATTCTAGTTCTAGTTTGTGCTTCTGCTGACTTAATTTCCAGCATCAGCTACCACCCAGTCACAAGTCAGCTGCACCATTGTGGCCACCAGTGAATAAGTACAAACTATCAGGGGCGGCTCCTCCATGAGGGTGGAGGAGCGTCGCCCCACTGCTTTCTCGAAGTGCGAGAAGCAGAAACATAAAATGGTACTATAAATACCATTTTATGTTTCTGCTTCTTGCACTGCAAAAAAGCAGAAGGGTTTGGTTGGGGGGCGGGCGTGTGGGCAGTTCTGCTCTAGGGCAGTGGCTTGCCCACTCTGAGGGTGCTGACTGTTTCATCCTCCCCAGGGCCAACCAAACCAGTCAGACACTCTCCCTTTTCTCCATGTAGGCTGCATGCAGCATGGCTTCCTGTTAGGAGCAGAGACGACGTGGGACTGGACCGAGCTGGCGAAGGTAAGTTAAACTTTTCTTAAAAATTTACCCCCCCCCACGCGCGATACTTCGTCGCACCACCAGTGAGTCATGCCGGCCATGACTGCAAACTATCTTAATTCACCACTCTCAATCTAGGTTCCTAACTAACATAATTTGCCTTGTATTTTTTAGGACAATGCCCGGGATAATAATGTTAAAAAATGTTAAATGTAGTGGTGGATAATTATTTCATTAGACCTTAGACTAAGTCAGTAGTTATTATTCACCTCTAGATACCATCAGCTCCTTGTTACAGCTCAACTTTAGCCAATGTCAAATGTGCTTGCAAATTACTGGAATCAATGTGGCATAAAGAATTCCTATCTGAGGATAAAATCAAACATGAGATGGCACTTAAGAACTACAGCCTGCAATTTTGACATGCTCGCCCAGAGTTGTATATCTCTTGTCTCATTTCCTGTAACAATGTCTCTCAGGAAATGTTTAAAATCCTGAAAGAATGTACTAATCCCAGTTCTAGTTATTATGTTGGCTTATCCCATGAGCAGTATGAACGTGTTTTGAGTTTGTCGGTGGGACTGACACCAACATGCTGTCGGTCCCACTCAAATCTATAACCGTGGTCAGACCGCCACATTAGGACGAGGTCAGGGACTGACTGACAGACTCCGATGAGCTTAACTAGCCCGTCGGTCAGATCACAGTCCCCATAATGGAGATGGTGCCTTCTCAGGCAATGCTGTGGGGATTGAGATCCCCCTTGCAGCCATCTGACGTGAAAAGGCTGTTGGAAAGGATTTTATTTGGGTCACTAGTAGGGCCCCTGTCCCCCATGGCCCTCCGCTACGGGCCTGGGTGCCTAAACATCTCTGCATCATGTGGCAGGCACTGCATAGTGCCTGCCACAGGGTGCAGGGATGTGTAAAACATGCTATTTGGCACTGGGGCTTGTGCTGCTGCCCTTTTACAATCTGCAGAACAAGTCTCAATGCAAAGAGGCATGTTTCCGATTGCCTCCACTGCGGTCGGATCGTAATTTGGCAGACTGGACCACTGACTACCTGTCGGCCGGTCCCATTCCCACAAAGATGGCAGTCCGACCGCCTTCGTAATCAGCCCCTTTTTATCTGTTTCAAGGCCTTACATGACCTTGAACATTTTATTTTATTTTATTAAACTCTCTCTAGAACATTATGATCCTCTACAGCCTTCCTTCCACAGATTCCTACAATTAAGGAGCATTCCCATGTTGAAAAATATGTTTTTCGCCAGGTAGCCAAATGATGGAATTTACTTCCATCAGATATGAGATGTCAGACCAATGTTTCAGACTTAGCTATTCATAAAGTAGACTCTTGGTTGGTTGGGTAGTCTGTCAGAAACCACTAAGATTGCTTCTTTTGTCATACAGAAGCTATCTAATCTTAAAACTGAAAAAATGAGTGATGTGTGTGCAGATGTACATTACATTTACAAAAGTAAGCATGGTTGTTGCATCCTGGTTATACAATAGTAGTGCCTTAGGACGGTGGGTGTGCTGTGAATGGTGTCTTTCTTCATTGACTCAATGCTGACCAGCCACAAAAATGCAGCAAACAAATTAGTAGTACAGATGAAACATAAGACCTCTGGTGGGTCATGTACCCAAACACCCTGACCTCTGAACTGTGGCCCACCCTGGAAACCTTGATCTGCCACAGAACAGGGTTAAATTCAACATGTAAGTCCCTAGCATGGTGAAGTTGTATTCCACGCAATAGGCTATGATGGAGCGAGATTTTAAAATAAATTTGTTTTTGACTCGCAAAGTTAAACTTCTATAACAAAATAATTATATTAACGTGAATGGAGTGAATATTACTAAACCAACCTAGATTAAATTGCAAAACATTACATAAGGGACTAATATGTGTGCTCATATATGTGCTTTATGTTGCAAATGCTTGTTTGTAAAAAAAAAAAATAACTAATCTTGTCTATTGTTTTTGTCAAAATTAAATGCGGCTGTTTTATTAATGGCATGTGCTTATTTGTGTGTGCTCATGTTTTGTCTTTTCGTCTTTATGTTGCACAATTTTGTTTGTTGCTTTATTTGCTTCGGCTAGGTAACTTAGATTAATGGGTTAATATTTAGCAAAGGTGGGTGGGTAACAGAACAAACTTTATTTCTTTCATTAATCGATGTTTTGTGTTTGTTTATACATTAGTTTTACGAATGGGCCTAAAGAAAAATGGCTGGCAGTGCTGCAGTTTATGAAACTTGACCAGAGTGAAGCCTTCACTCATGCGCAGACGAAAGAGAATTTTCTGACCTGACAACGTTTTGTGCAGAAATAATTATGGTCGAGTCGGATGTGTTCTTGGAGTCATAGCCAAGGACAGGATGCTGAATGGCCTGCCAAGATTAGGAAGTGTAAAGTTTCTCCCCGGGAAAAGTATCTTTTTGAGGAAGCAAAAAGGATGGTGAAACTAAGAACAATAAGGGCTATAATGAGGCTCCGGACTTGGTCAGGAGAGCATGACCTAATAGTGGACTGACATGGCTCAACCAATTGAAAGTTTGGATTTTCAGAAAAAATGTGCGAGAAAGATACTTTAGTTAGTTAGAAAAGGTATAAAAACTGTCCCCATGGAAGGGAGGGGGCTCTTGCTGCTCATCTTCTCCCGATTCCTGTTGGGCGTGACGTGCTGACGGACACTTTGGAGCACGTAAGGATCAATAGGGTTAAATGACTTTACCTTTATTCTTTTAGGCGAAGAGAATTTTAGACAGAGAACTTAGGGCTTAGGTGATGGAAAACTGTTTATTCTTTATTTAACATGTTATTTGATTCTGCTTGGAACTGTCAGACTAATTTGCTATTCCTCTAATAAAATGCACTTTTCTTGGATAAATAGTTAATAAATAAGATTTTTGAAAAGACAAGCTGGTCTTGTTATTTCATAGTCATTACCATCAGCAGATCCATTTGCCTAAGTGACTTAATTAAATGCAAAAGCTTTACAAAACCATGGTGAAATCATTATACTGCGGTTGTTTGTAAATGTGTATATAATTTGTGAATAGGTTTTCTTAATTAGGTCACATGATTCAGTTGCTCAAAATATGTCACGTTAGTTTATGGGCATTGTGAGTGTTTTATGATTAATGGTGAATATTGTGGAGTTGGGTAGCGTTGCTATGACATATTTTCTATAGGGGAGCTGGATCAATTCTCTGGTAGCAGAGTTATGGTTGCTATGGTAACTGACATCCCATACTCCTGAGGCACTGCCGGGAGCTCTGTCTGTATTTTGCTGTATTTTAACAATTCTGTGTATGAATTGATTTTAAGAATTGCACTCTTCTCCTTACCTGCCAGGCTGGTTGGGGCACTCATTCTACATCTTAAAACACCCGGGCAGCCGATCTGAATGCTGCCACGGGGTTAGAAACCGCCAGCACCACCACTAGCGAGCGAGGCTGTTTATAGGCCACGCCCACTTCCGGAGGCCACGCCCCCTTTGATTACATAAAGCGCCGACGCCCAGCGCTTCCCTGATCCCATACTCCTGAGGCACAGCCGGGAGCTCTGTCTGTATTTTGCTGTATTTTAAAAATTTTGTGTATGAATTGATTTTAAGAATTGCACTCTTCTCCTTACCTGCCAGGCTGGTTGGGGCACTCATTCTACATCTTAAAACACCCGGGCAGCCGATCTGAATGCTGCCACGGGGTTAGAAACCGCCAGCACCACCACTAGCAAGCGAGGCTGTTTACAGGCCACGCCCACTTCCGGAGGCCACGCCCCCTTTGATTACATAAAGCGCCAACGCCCAGCGCTTCCCTGATCCCATACTCCTGAGGCACAGCCGGGAGCTATGTCTGTATTTTGCTGTATTTTAACAATTTTGTGTACGAATTGATTTTAAGAATTGCACTCTTCTCCTTACCTGCCAGGCTGGTTGGGGCACTCATTCTACATCTTAAAACACCCGGGCAGCCGATCTGAACGCTGCCACGGGGTTAGAAACCGCCAGCACCACCACTAGCGAGCGAGGCTGTTTACAGGCCACGCCCACTTCCGGAGGCCACGCCCCCTTTGATTACATAAAGCGCCGACGCCCAGCGCTTCCCTGATCCCATACTCCTGAGGCACTGCCGGGAGCTCTGTCTGTATTTTGCTGTATTTTAACAATTTTGTGTATGAATTGATTTTAAGAATTGCACTCTTCTCCTTACCTGCCAGGCTGGTTGGGGCACTCATTCTACATCTTGAAAACACCCGGGCAGCCGATCTGAATGCTGCCACGGGGTTAGAAACCGCCAGCACCATCACTAGCGAGCGAGGCTGTTTACAGGCCACGCCCACTTCCAGAGGCCACGCCCCCGCCCTCTTCCTGTATAAAACCATGTGCAACTCCCGGACGCGCAGCGGACAGGCGCAGCAGGCGCGCCGTCAGCGCGCCGAAGGCGCGCCTAAGGCAAGCCCGTCTGGGCCCGTCCGGGCCCAGCCGGACCCAGGCCCAGGTACTCTGCCGGATTTGCCACATGATCGTCTGGTGTATACCAGGGATATGCTCTGGGCCCTCCATCAGGAAAAAAATCAGGAATGCCACTACATCAATACTGACGGTAAACCCTTTATTAACTGTGCACGATGCAACCCAGCCGAACAGTGCTCGCGAAAATCAGGACTCGAGTTCGGCCTCCTTAACTGCCGCTCCCTTCCTAAGCACGCGCATGAAATAAACCTGTTGATATTGGATTATGGCCTGGATGCTTTGTTTCTCACAGAAACCTGGCTCTCTGATAGCACGGACTCTGATATCGTCAGCACTCTACCCCCAGGCTATCTCATTCAAACCCTACATAGGCCCAAAAGGAGAAGAGGGGGGCTGGCAATCATTTACAGAGGACACCTGGTTTGTCGGACCAGTAATGCCAATGTTGATGATTGTGAAAGCTGCCACTTTGCCCTCCAAATTTCCCCGGTACACTCCCTCTCAGGACTGCTGATCTACCGCCCTCCGGGGACACCAGGGAACTTCCTTAACGCCCTCACGGATGCGGTGTCTCAATTAGCATCCACAGCCTCGAACTTCCTCCTTGTAGGCGATTTGAACCTTCACCTTAATGACTCCACAGACCCCTCTGCATCGAATCTCCTTCAGGACCTTAGGTCATTTAACATCCGAATGACCAGCAACGAACCAACCCATGATAAGGGACACTTATTGGACCCCGTTTTTACCAACATCATGGATATTACCTCGGGCCCTCCCATCCCTTTCCCGTGGACAGATCACTTCCTAGTCCTGTTCTCTTGGCACCTAGTCACAGCACCCCCTCAACCCCCGAAAATCCGTGTGACAGATCGATGCTGGCATAAGCTTGCACCAGGTGAATGGGCTAGTGTGCTCTCAGATTCCGCACCTGTGCTCTCCATGGACCCGGTGGTGGCCGATGAACAATTTAATTCCTGGATCATATCCTCATTGGACAAACTCCTTCCCAATACCTCCACTCTCAAACAAACGAAAAGAGTGACCCCCGCTCCCTGGTACACCCCAGCGCTCAAATCTCTACGACACGAATGTAAGAGAACTGAGCGCTCCTGGAGGAGGGACAAAACCAACGAAAAAAAGGATGTCTACCATACCGCACTACAAAATTATAAAACCGCCCTTCGGAATACCAAAAGTCTGTTCTTCCAAGAAAGAATAGAACGTTCTGCTAGCTCCAGCAAGGAATCATTTACTATCTTAAAAGAACTCCTTAAAATCCCCGACCCCGGACCGACAGACTCACCAGATCCCAAGGCAGACAAGGAAAAATGCCTTAAGCTAGCCAACTTCTTTCAGGAGAAAATTCAAAAAATCCTTGACTCCATCCCGGCTACAAATTTAAACGAGGAAAAAGAATCCAATAATCCGCCGACCCTCCCATGTCTCACCTCTTGGGGACAAGTGACAACAGAAGAGGTCGAAAATACGCTGAATTTAATTAAAAGCGGATCACCTAGGGATCCTGCCCTCTTACGAGTTCTAAAAAAAGTCGCACCCTCGATCGCGTTCCCCCTCACCCATCTTATTAACGCCTCTCTTCAACAGGGAGTTGTCCCACCGAGTTGGAAGGCGGCAGTGGTCAAAGCATTATTAAAAAAACCCTCCTTGGACCCTGCCGACCTGGCAAATTACAGAGCAATCTCCCTCCTCCCGGGAACGAGTAAGATCGCGGAAACTTTCACAATTTCTGGAGAGCAATAACCGGCTTAAAAGCTCGCAGACGGGATTCCGCCCTGGACAGGGCACTGACATCGCCCTCCTTATGGCAGTGGAGGAGGCCAGAGCACTGTTAGACGAAGGAGGATCAGTGGCAGTGATCCTCCTCGACCTTAGTTCGGCCTTCAACACTGTCAACCACCAGCTCCTAATCCAACGACTCAGGACTGTAGGTGTTGAAGGGACCGCGCTTTCCTGGCTATCGTAATTTTTGAGTCATCGCTCTTTTCAAATTTGGGAGAATAACACCCGCTCCTCCGACACCCCCCTCCAATGTGGCGTGCCCCAGGGCTCCTCCCTGAGCCCCACTTTATTTAATATCTACATGTCCCCATTGGAGGAGGTTGTTATTCCGTTTGGAGTGAGCATCGTCAGCTACGCTGACGACACACAACTAGTGGTGTCTCTTTCTCACCCCAGCCAACAACCTGCGGATCTGTACAATTGTCTCTCGCAGATACAAGGATGGATGAACAAATCATCTTTGAAACTGAACTGTTCAAAGACTGATATTCTCCTCCTTGGCCAAAAGGGGCCCTCCCTGTTACAGAACATCTGGCCATCCTCTCTAGGTCTGCTCCCAGACCCGAAATCAGAGGTAAAAAGCCTAGGTATCTGGCTCGACAAAGACCTTTCATTTGCAACACAAGCAAAAAAGGTAGCCGGGACCTGCTTTGGGCTTCTCAGGTCAATGCGAAAGATTCTCCCCCTACTTCCCCCTAATTCTCAAAAATTGCTGATCCAAGGCCTGATACTCTCTAGGCTTGACTTCAGTAACGCCATCTATCTAGGAGCGCCGGAGGCTACTCTGAACAAATTACAAAGGGTCCAAAACGCTGCCGCCCGGATCCTTACTAATACATCTGTCAGAGCTTCAGCCAAACCAGCGCTGAAGCGCCTCCATTGGCTCCCGGTAAGAGAGCGTGTGAAATTTAGGCCCTCTGCCTGGCGCACAGATTGCTCCAAAACAAAGGCCCCCCAAGCCTACAAAAATGTATTAAGCCATATAAAGCCCCCAGATCCCTTCGATCCGACCAGGAAAATTTCATCGCCATCCCCAGAATCAAGAAAGCCCGAACAGGTGGAAGGCGCTTCTCGGTCCACACTGCACGCCTCTGGAACATTCTTCCTCTTGACTTAAGATCTGAACCCAACTACCTACAGTTCAGGAAGCGACTGAAAACACACCTTTTCCCCTAAAATCCCGTCCCAGGCCCTCCCCCTTGCTGAACCTCAGTTGTATTGATCTTAGCGCTGGGATACTCATGGGCGACTACGCGCTCTATAAATTAAATTAATAATAATAATAATAATAATAATAATAATAATAATAATAATAACATGCTACATGGTAGTTACATAGGATCGATGTTTAACATATCTTGAGTTTGGTCACTTGTTACATGTAGTCGAAAGTTTTTTTTTCCTGCAGTGTGAAAAATCCTAGTTGTGCCGGCATATGAGTGGTGTGACAAATGAAGTTACACAGTGCATTTGTTCTGTTTCAAAATAGTGGTATTGTCATATATCACTAGTGTTGTGGACGTACAACACGAATTTAGGGATTTTAGGTGTGTTAGGTAGAATGTGTAGTGAGGATTGTCTATGAAATCGTAACTTTCGAGGATAGGGACTTAGAGCCTGTTTTAAAACTCACTGCGAAAAGAGTAGTAGAATTTTATCTGAGCTTGTGTGAAGGGTAGGAAGCGTTGTCTATTCTTACTGCCAAATGTGGATTTCTATGGTTGGTTAAAGTCCTACCAAGATTTCATATATGTATGATTAGGGAAACCTCCCGTTTGAAAGTGTGTAAATGATTTTGTAAATTCGTTCGAGTCAAACTTTGAATTGTTACTTTATGTGCATTCAGAGGGAAACTAGTTCGTTTTACCTGTTTAAAGGGTAGAGTAGCAATACTTTATCAACAATTGTATATTCTGTGAGAGTAGCGTCGTCTATTCCACGCAAAAGAATACTTGAATGATTGTATAAACTATCACTTTATTTTAGCGAAACAGACAAATGATTTGTTTTACTGTTGTTAATAATTGAAATTCATTGAAAGAAAATGTCTTAAAATGGAGCTGTGAAAATATTTTGTGAGGGAGGGGTGAGCATTAGGAGTGAGAGACGAGAAGCTGCAGCGGCTGTGTACGTCACAGGGTCTGCGCTGTGATTGGCTAGCATACGTCACAGCTAGCGCACTGATTGGTTCACGTGACTGAGTCAAGCTGTAAGCTGATTGGCTCTTCTAGAAAGCGGCAATTCTATTGGTTGAGCAAGGTGGTGACGTAGCTTAACCTGATTGGCTTGTTGGTGAGTTTCGCGCACGGATTGATTGGTTTTGCGAAACCACCAGGAAACATTTACGATCATTTTAAATTAAACAGATTTGATCAAAAACATGAGTTATTATTACAGAAAAGAGGAAAAGAAGCTTACATGGCTTCAGAAATTGAAAAATATATTTTCACCTGATAAGAAAATTGAAACGCGAGGTGGAAAATGACTTCATAAATACAAAACACTTGCAGCCTATATGGAAGGTGAATATGGTTATCATACTTGCCTTTTGTTTGATAATTGGATGGATTATACCAAGAATGATGGTGTTTTAGCTTGGCCAGAGGATGGCTCATTTAATATGAGAATTTTGAAAAATTTGAGAGAAAAAATGACGGCTCTTGTACCTAAGCCTAGACCAACACAATTTGAAGCTTTAGTGGAATGGGAGGATGAGATGTTTGTACTTCAAAGGGAAAGCAGTGGTATAATAAGAAGTCCAAAATCAAATTTTAAAAGAGAAACTCATGAGGATAGAATGCGTCGATGGAGACAAGCAGACATGTGTGATGGTTTATACCCAGTAAGAGTAATGATTACTGAAATACCAGGTGAAAAGAATACTCAAAAGAAAAATAATATTGAAGAAAGTGAATTAGAAGATCCAGTTTTAGAAGAAATATATCATACAAATAAGAAACAGACTCCTTTAAAACCAGCTTGTTCATGGTCTACCCCGATGGTTTCTACAGGAACCACTCCAAGTGCACCTCCAATTAATGAGGAAACACTTAGATTTTACCCGAATAATACAGAAACTCCTGAAAGAATAGAAACGAGAACTAATTCTAGTGCATATGGTGAAAGTAGAAATTTTCCTGAAACTCCAGTTTCAAGAAATGAGACTCTTTCCAGAGGTCTGATGGGTGCTGGAAGAGATGAGGAAACTCCAAATACTTCAGAATATTTACGATCAAAAGAAGAATTAATTCGACAATTAACTAAAGGAATGGAAGCAGTAACAGTTCCAGTAACGATTGGTCCTGTTCAACCTGTATTCGATCAGGGAGAAATTAGACATCCAGGTTTGACTATTCATTAAATGCAGAAATTCAGAAGGGGCAGAAAAATTTTACTCGGATTTAACTGAAATTCATCGAGAGAAAACAATGATACCTGATTTAACTTTTAATCCAGGTTCATTATGCAGAACACCAATAGGTGCAGAGTCAGATACTGAATCTCCAGAAAAAAGTGTTGGGAAAACAGATTCAACTTCAAAGCTTGATGTCGCGAGACTTAAAGCAGATTTGGAGAAATTAATCATTGGCACAATTGGTCCTGACAGTTTAAAGCATTATCAAGATGATGAATTGTTATTCATTTGCAAAAGCATACAATGGAAAACAAAAAATAAATATGAACATTTAGAAGAATTAGCTGCAGAATTAGAAATTGACTTGAGCAAACAAAACAAATTTGGGAAAACATTACAGATTAGAATTTACTGAAAAAGACATTGGGAATTTTAATGCGATGGGTGAATTCTGCATATAAAAGATTTGATTGTGTACATCAAAAAATTGGGTGATTTAAGCAAATGAAGAGTGAAATGGACAAAGAAAAGAGAAGAAGAAAGGAGAGAAAGGGGCATGGTGGCTAATCAGTACCCAATGAGAGAAATAGCAGGAGGTGGTTATGTGCATGTTCCTTGGTCTAGACAGGACATCTTGTTGTTCACAAATGATTTTCCTCGGTTGAGAGAGAAGCCAGTGGAATGGTATCGACAGGTAGACAGATTCATAAAGGTTTCAAAAGTTCTGTGGATTGATCTGGATGGATTCTTTGACATTGTTGTTCCATCAGATCTTTTGACAGAATGTAAAATCTCTGTAAGTTGGCCAAAGGTAGAACCTGCTCGAGATGAAGTAACAGGTGCTCCGTCATCAGAGGTTATGGGTCTGTATGATAAAGTAATTTACTGGTTGAAAAATAAGATTCCCCCAAAGGAAGTTGATTGGGTAAAAATAGACAGAACAAATCAGGAGCCAAAATAATCAGGGCATTCATTTTATGAAAGGTTACTCTTAGTTTTTAAACGGTACAGTGGCTATGAAAAATTAAGAGAAAAGGACATGAGCCACTTTATATACAGATTTGTTTATGGCCTGAGACCTGAAATTGCTGAAATGATTAGAAATGGAATTGTCAGCTGGCAATCACTTTCAGTTGATGATATTCTAAGAAATGGTACAAAAGGGGGTGGTGATGGACCGAGCATCTGAATCAATCAAACACTCACACCCAGTCAAAAGATCTGGGTTTAATCCATCACCGTTCTTTAGCCCACTCTGCCACCCCAGTTCAGACATGGCTATATGCAAATCAGTCTGACCCTGTGCCTCATGGGAACAGTCCATCCCGAACTGCCAAGCCATGTCTTCCCTGGACCGGAAACAAGCTTCCGAGGACCGGTTTCTGGCATTCCAGCCGTCTTCAGCCCGGCTTGCTTGAATCCAGTGGCAAAGTGAGCAAGGGACTCACGTCTGAGCATACCCTGCCACACTTATGGCGGCCAAAAGCGGTACAAAAGGGGGTGGTGATGGACGGAGCATCTGAATCAATCAAACACTCACACCCAGTCAAAAGATCTGGGTTTAATCCATCACCGTTCTTTAGCCCACTCAGCCACCCCAGTTCAGACATGGCTATATGCAAATCAGTCTGACCCTGTGCCTCATGGGAACAGTCCATCCCGAACTGCCAAGCCATGTCTTCTCTGGACCGTAAACAAGCTTCCGAGGACCGGTTTCTGGCATTCCAGCCGTCTTCAGCCCGGCTTGCTTGAATCCAGTGGCAAAGTGAGCAAGGGACTCACGTCTGAGCATACCCTGCCACACTTATGGCGGCCAAAAGCGGTACAAAAGGGGGTGGTGATGGACGGAGCATCTGAATCAATCAAACACTCACACCCAGTCAAAAGATCTGGGTTTAATCCATCACCGTTCTTTAGCCCACTCTGCCACCCCAGTTCAGACATGGCTATATGCAAATCAGTCTGACCCTGTGCCTCATGGGAACAGTCCATCCCGAACTGCCAAGCCATGTCTTCCCTGGACCGGAAACAAGCTTCCGAGGACCGGTTTCTGGCATTCCAGCCGTCTTCAGCCCGGCTTGCTTGAATCCAGTGGCAAAGTGAGCAAGGGACTCACGTCTGAGCATACCCTGCCACACTTATGGCGGCCAAAAGCGGTACAAAAGGGGGTGGTGATGGACGGAGCATCTGAATCAATCAAACACTCACACCCAGTCAAAAGATCTGGGTTTAATCCATCACCGTTCTTTAGCCCACTCTGCCACCCCAGTTCAGACATGGCTATATGCAAATCAGTCTGACCCTGTGCCTCATGGGAACAGTCCATCCCGAACTGCCAAGCCATGTCTTCCCTGGACCGGAAACAAGCTTCCGAGGACCGGTTTCTGGCATTCCAGCCGTCTTCAGCCCGGCTTGCTTGAATCCAGTGGCAAAGTGAGCAAGGGACTCACGTCTGAGCATCCATCATCCCCTTTTGTATCGCTTTGTTCGCCCTAAGTGTGGCAGGGTATGCTCAGACGTGAGTCCCTTGTTCACTTGGCCACTGGATTCAAGATAGCCTGGCTGATGAGGATTATGAATCCGAAACCGGTCCCAGGATGCTTGTTTCCGGTCCAGGGAAGACATGGCTTGGCAGTTCGGGCTGGACTGTTCCCATGAGGCACAGGGTCAGACTGATTTGCATATAGCCATGTCTGAACTGGGGTGGCTGAGTGAACTAAAGAATGGTGATGGATTAAACCCAGATCAGTTGACTGGGGGTGAGTGTTTGATTTGTTGAAACGCTCCGTCCATCATCCCCTTTTGTATCGCTTTGTTCGCCCTAAGTGTGGCAGGGTATGCTCAGACGTGAGTCCCTTGTTCACTTGGCCACTGGATTCAAGATAGCCTGGCTGATGAGGATTATGAATCCGAAACCGGTCCCAGGATGCTTGTTTCCGGTCCAGGGAAGACATGGCTTGGCAGTTCGGGCTGGACTGTTCCCATGAGGCACAGGGTCAGACTGATTTGCATATAGCCATGTCTGAACTGGGGTGGCTGAGTGAACTAAAGAATGGTGATGGATTAAACCCAGATCAGTTGACTGGGGGTGAGTGTTTGATTTGTTGAAACGCTCCGTCCATCATCCCCTTTTGTATCGCGATATTCTAAGAAAGGCTAAATATTGTAGTGACGAGATAGACGCAAAGCAGAAAAAGCTTAAGGAAAAGGCAATGTGGGCACAAGTGAAAGTAGCTGAACAACAGATTGCAAATTTGGAAAACAAAAATGTCAATATTAATCAGAATCAGAGTCAAAGAAAATTTAAGGGTAATTTTAATAAAACAAAATTTAATGTTAATATTGAAGAGCTAAAACAAAAATTACCCTGTTTTAATTGCAGCGAAATTGGACACTGGAAGCGCGAGTGTAAAAATCCGCCCAGAAATTTTAAAAATGCATCATTAAATCCACAGATGCAGAATGATGTAAATCTGCAGCAACAGCTACAGTGACAGTTAAATTAGATAAATCTTCAACAACAGCTACTGCGACAGTTAGTGAATCAGCAGAGTCAGATTCCACAACCTCCTCTTCCAAACTGTGTGAATGGTCAAAGGTATAATTCGGAAACAGGATTCAGCGGAGGTGATCAGGTAATTAGACCACAAAGAGCGAATGTGCCAAATGTTTCTCGACAATTTTTGATGACAGAAAGTGGTGAAAGTGATTCTGAAGATTATTTATGACGGTGCCTGAGAGAGGGGGAAGAGTGTGTGCTTGGAGCCACTCTTGAGGTTGACCAGTCTGGTCCATTTGTAAATGGAAAAGTGAATGATATAGAAATCACTTTTTTTGTGGACACAGGTGCTACCCGTTCTACTGTTAGATCAGTGGAAAAAGAAAACCTGCCTCTCTCTGGTGAAAGCATCCAAGTAGTTGGTGTAGCTAATCAACAGATTAAAACAAATTTGACAGAACCTGTTAAAGTAGAAATTGGAAAATATAAAGACAAACACAGATTTGTAGTTTGTAACAGCAGTCCTGTAAACTTGCTAGGGAGAGACATTCTCTGTAAGATGAATTGCAAAATATTTTGCTCACCGGAGGGTATTGAGCTTTAGACACTAGAAGAAGATGGGCTTTACAAATTGACAATGCAAATGGTTGAGGCAGAGGAAAGTAAATTATTTCCTGCATTTAATAAAGACAATTTACCTGAAGAATTGAAAAAGACAGTCAAAGCTGAAATTTGGATTCAAGCCAGAACAGGGGATTAAGGCTACTCTGCCCGCACTGGTGACAAAATCCCTATGATGTACGACCAGACGACCGCATGATTGACGAGACGCCGACACTCCGCTTACGGCCTTTACTGTTTTATTTCTTAAAAAGAATGGGAACTTGGTATACCCTGGAATTATGATTACTTATTGACATTGGAAAATATTCGAACCGCAAGTGTGAAGAACATTGTGGAGTCTTATTATATAGAGAATTCAAACAAGCCCTGAAGAAGTCCGGTCACGGACGAAACGCATTGACTATTGGTTTTAAGTATCATTTGTGAATAAAGAATCTGTTTACTGAAGAAATCCGACTTTGGAATTCTTGGGAGAACGATTGGAAAGTCAATGGAACTATATGTACAACATTACTGATATTGTATTATTTACTATTGAAGTGTGCGGGGTCACTTTGGGTAAAGCTGAAATTTGGGATTTGTCAGGAAATGAGATGGGCTTGATGAGAAATGTTGATCCAGTTAAAATCACAGTGAAACAGGGAATAGATTTTCCAAACATTCCACAGTACAAAATGAAAGCAGAAACAATTGAGGGTGTTATTCCTGTAATTGACATATTCATAAAACAAGGTGTTCTAAAAGAAATTGAAAGCAGTCCTTGTAATTCACCGATTATGGGGATCAAAAAGCCAAACGGAACGTACAGAATAGTACAGGACCTGAGAAAAGTTAACCAAATAGTTGTTCCATGTTGCCCAGTTGTTCCAAACCCAGCAGTGATTCTTTACCAAATTCCGCATGATGCAGAATGGTATACAGTCATTGACCTTTGTAATGCGTTCTTTACTGTTCCATTACACCCAGATAGCCAGCAAATATTTGCGTTCCGGTTTCAAGACCGCATACTAGCATGGTGTCGTATCCCTCAAGGGTATACAGAGAGTCCATCTATCTTTAATCAGTTGTTAAAAAGATCCTTGGAGAATCTAAATTTACCTGGAAAATCGACATTAGTTCAGTACATTGATGCTCTTCTCGTAGCAGCAAAAACCCGAGATAACTGTGTTACAGATACAATTACTCTTTTGAATCACCTGGCAGATGAGGGACATAAAGTGTCTCCTGCAAAATTACAGTTTTGCAAACAAGAAGTAAAAAACCTTGGGCACAGAATTGCAAAGGGAATCAGACAAGTGACAATTGAAAGAATAAAAATGATTCAGGGAATGCAACCTCCAAAGTCACAGAGACAGGTCAGGATGTTTTTAGGAATGGTTGGCTATTGTCGCCAATGGATTAGTGGTTTTTCAGTAATTGCAAAACCACTGCAGAGATTAACAAAATCAGATATAAAAGATCCAATTGTTCTCACAGAAATTGAAATGCAAGCTTTTGAAAAGTTGAAAAGAAGTTTGTGTGAAGCACCTGCTTTAGGCATGCCCGATTATGAAAAGGATTTTGAGTTGTATTCCAGTGAAAGAGAAGGATGTGCATTGTCTGTTCTAATTCAGAGACATGGGAAACTGAGTAATCCAATAGCATATTTCTCAGCAGTACTTGATCCTGTTGCAAAAGCATTACCAGGATGCTTAAAAGCGGTAGCTGCAACTAGTGTGAGCCTTGAGCAAAGTGAGGGAATTATAATGGGCTTTCCTGTAAAAGCTTATGTACCCCATTCAGTAGAAATTTTCCTTAACAGAAGCAAAACTCAGCCTTTAACTAGTAACAGACTTACAAAATATGAGAAAGTTATTCTGGGATCAGATAAAGTTTTGATAGCAAGATGTGTGAATTTAAATCCTTCCACATTATTGCCTGATGGTACTGTAACAGAAATCAGGAATGAAAATGATATTGACCATGAGTGCTTGGATGTTTTAGAATATTGCACCAAGCCTAGGCAGGACATTAAATATGTTCCGTTGCCTGTGTCAGATTTTGTTTACTTTGTTGATGGTTCTTGCCTGAGAACAGAGGAGGGTTTTCTAAAAGCAGCATATTCTGTCTGCACGGTTGCCACTGTGATTGAAGCATCATGTCTCGAAGGAATTCGTTCAGCTCAAGTAGCAGAACTGATTATGGTGACTGTCAGCCAATACGGATATGGAGTTGTGCATGATTATGACAGCTCTGGTCTCAAAGAGGTTATTTAACCTCTGCAGGTACTCCTATCAGAAATGCAAAACTGATCAAGAGATTGATCGATGGCATTCAGCTACCAGAAAAGATTCCGGGCGTGAAATGTGCAGCTCATAAAAAAGGTGAAGATTTTATTACAAAAGGAAATGCCTATGCAGATGAGATAGCGAGGTACTGTGCAAAAAACAATTGTTCAATTAATCGGGAAAAGAATGATGAACATGTCTTGAACTCACTTATGCTAACATCTGTAGTTGAAACATGGCAGGGAGTGAAAGATTTACAAGATGAGGCAAATGATGATGAAAAAGACACATGGTTAAAAGCAGGTTGTAGACAGAGAGAGGAAGACGGGATTTTGGTATACAAAGATGACAGACCAGTTTTACCAAATAGCATGATTGCTGATATGGCTAGGATGTATCATGGTCAGGGACATATAGGAAGAGATTCCATGATTAGGCTTTTCAGACAAACTTGGTATAACCCAAAGTTCAGAATTATTGCAGAATCCCTTTGCCAAAGGTGCTTGATTTGCCAACAAATGAACCCCAACAGAAAAACAGTTGTGAGCATGGGAGCCATAGGACGGGAGGGAGGTCCTTTCACCAGGTTACAAATGGATTTCAATGAAATGCCACCACACAACAAGTTACATTATGTCCTCATGATAGTCTGTTTGTTCTCAAGGTGGGTTGAAGCGTTTCCTACACGCCATAATGATTCTCTTACTGTTGCAAAATTACTTTTAAGGGAAATCATACCGTGGAACTCATTTTGAAAACAGATTGTTAAAATTGATTTGTGAAGCTTTAAATATAGAACAGAAACTACATTGTGCATACAGACCAGAAGCATCAGGTGTTGTTGAGCAAGTGAATGGAACTATTAAAAATAGGATTGGCAAAATGTGTTTAGCTACAGGTATGAAGTGGACTGACACACTTCCACTTGTTTTGATGTCTTTGAGAAGTACCCCTGATAAAAAGACAGGTTTAAGCCCACATGACATTCTCATGGTTAGGGTCATGAGACAGGCATTTATACCAGTAGGAAAATTGATGACTATTATTGATAGCGTCATTTTGGAATACTGCAGGAACCTGTCTGACATCGTGACTTCTGTGTGAACTGAAGTGCTAACTAGAGAAAAAGAGCAAGCACATGATCTGTTACCAGGTGACTGGGTGAGGACAAAAGTTCACCGAAGAGGAAATTGTCTGGTACCCAGGTGGCAGAAAGCAAGACAAGGAATGATGTGGGTGGGTCTGCACACCTTAAGTTAATCTATGTAATCTCAATATGTGAAGTATTATGATGAATTTGTGTGCGTGTGGTGCATAGGGAGAGGGTACCACCCCCCCTGGGTACTATGTCTGAAATGAGTCCTCGGAAACCGGGGACTATGCAGCGCACAGCTCTAAGGTAATTATACCTCAATCAATTTTAACTATAATTTTCAAAAAAAATCTTTTTTTATTTGTTTAAACATAAATTGTTCCGGTGTTTTAACTCTCCAACATAATATTAGAAATGCTTCAGTAATTCATGACTACCATGAAAATCGTACATGCAACAACCAAACTGTTGTACATATATGTTAAATCAATAGCAATTTATGAAACAATAAAACAAAATTCACAAAATAACCCAATGCATTTCGGGTCCCTCCTGACCCTTCCTCAGGGGTATGGTTGAATTTTCTATGTACAAGAGTTCAAGTTCAAAATCCTCAGGGATGATTCAGGTAACGTATCTACAACAAGATATGTGTAATATTCAAATTCATAAAAATATGCGATGTATACTTGTATCTCAAAACAAATAATGGCAACTCATGAAAATCATGCTCAAAGTATCCTCAGGGTATCCTTTGCATTCTCCCCTGTATACCTATTATATCCCAACAAAAAGACCATGTGCCATACCAAACTCTTTAAAAAACTCAAAGTGCTGTTGATAATGTAAACTACCCAAAAGTCATGCTCCAATATCACACATATGACTGTGTTCTATGAAGAATTATAAGGAATTATAAAAAAATATAAAATGAAAAGTTTGTGCCAGTGAAACAGAGCAAGAAATAATAAATACCCTCGTGTAATAACCATGGTGAAAAATGCATGCTCAAGAGAAACTATGTAATGTATACCATGTAGTATCCAACTACGTTCTGAGGTGAATATAGTCGCTTGAAGGGAATTAGTCCACTCTGCGAACAAACAATAATGGATCAAAAATAATCCAATTGAGGCTCGTGCACCAAAATACACTCGTAAATAGTGTGTACATACCCGTTACTCATGAATGGATCCTGACGCTATTGTAGGTTAACTACAATGATCCTCCGGTGATGTGTACCTAATTAAAGGGGTATATGTGTAAACCTCGTATGTGCACCAATATCGTGCTATATGAAAACTTCACAGGGACGGCGTCTCCTGCTTACCCCAAACGAAGAAGAAGGATGTCCAATCTTCTAATGGCCAAATGCTACATCCGTATGTAACGTCTCCGATTAAGTCTGTGAGAATTTACAAAATATTGTAGAAAGACTAGACACGATAGTCTGTCAGTCTTCTCGTGTTACACTAAAACGCACGTACCTGTACTATGTTGAGAACTGTCTTGCACCCGGTCTCGCCACGATGTAAGCGGTGAGTTACCGGTCTGTTTGGAAGCCTCAGTTTAAACGCGACGGTGTACAACAACAATAGAAAGCGGACTGTGAAGAGTATGTATTCCAAGATGGCCCCTATCAGCAAAAACGCAACCGAGTGTAAATTGCGTTATAATTATAATGAAGTGCATCAATTCAATAAAAGGAAACCCTTGCCAAGGCTTGTAGTAGTGAAACTCATGTATAAAATAAAAAATAAAAATGAAGGAATAATAAAATATAATAATGATAAAATAATGAAATGAATTAAATCAGTGAAGAGAATAATTATAGGTTCATGTTATAGAGAATGCAGAGTAACCCCTTACAGTCTAAATATGTTTGCATGGTTACAAATAGCATAACAGTTCATAATGGTCATTCAGACCCCCCGGGATTATGGTCCCCAGTTTTTTTATCCATGCAGTCTCTTTTCTGGCTAGAGTGGTGTTGATGTCCATGCCTGAATGTGATGTAATCTGTTCTAAGACAGTGAAACGAAGTTGGGGAATAGTGTGTGTAGCATTTACCCAATGTGCTGCCAGTGATGAATTCAAATTTTTATTCCTAATACGACTTTTATGCTCCACTATCCTGGTCTTTATTTTTCGACTCGTCCTGCCTATGTAAACTAGCCCACATGGGCATTTTATTGCATAGATGACATTTTCAGTCGTACAATCAGAAGAGTGCTTTAAAGGTATTGGTGTCCCAGTCCTGGGATGTGGAAAAACTTTTCCTGTGATTACATTTCCGCATTGTCCACAGTTGTAGCATTTTCGCATACCCTTGAAGTTCTTAGGGCTTTGTTGGTTGGAAGGTTTTTTTAACAACTCACGTAGATTTTGTGCTCGAGTGTGCACAAATAAGGGTGATTGAGTGAAAATGTTGTAAAAATCAGGTTCATTTTCTATCAGTTCCCACCTTTTACGTATGATGGCTTTGATTTTGGGTGCTTGTGCTGAATGTTTTATTACATACACCTCTCTCTTAGATGAGACTTTTGTGTGTTTTTTCAACAGATCCTCTCTTTGTTTGGTGAACAGTGTCTTTTTAGCTTCATTTAGTGTGCTGTCCGGATACCCTCTCTTCTTGTATAGTAGTTCTTGTGCTTCAATTTCTTGTTCGCAAGTCTGTTCATCCGAAGTTATCCTCTTGATCCTCATCATTTGTGAGAGGGGTAGATGTTGTTCCAACGATGTAGGATGCGCACTGGAAAAGTGTAAAGCACAATTGACATCAGTTGGCTTTCTGTAGATTCGTGTTTCTAAGCCCTTCTCGGTTTTCAAAATTTCAATATCCAAGAAATGTATCCTTGCATTGTCCACCTCTGATGTAAATTGTATCCTGCTGTTGAACGTGTTCAGTTCTGTTATGCAGTCTTCCAATTGTGTTCTAGAGCCCTTCCAAATGACCAAAATATCGTCAATGTATCTAATGAACAAAATTAAGTGTTCTTGCCATGTGGGATGGTGCAGGATATGTTGGTGTTCAAAGTATGCCATGTATGTATTCGCATACCCAGGTGCCCCCGGAAAACCCATGGAGGTACCTGTTCTTTGCACATAAAAATGATCTTGCCAATGAAAGTATGAGTGATATAAGGCGTAATGCAAAAGTTCTAATAAGAACACACATTTATCTTCTGTGAGATCTGATGACAGTAATCTCCATTCAGTAGCTTCTAATCCCTCTCCGTGGGCTATGGACGTATACAACGCCACCACGTCTATGGTGCATAACAGTATGTCCTCATGAAAATATTCCTTGACTGTCTCTAGTTTCAGTAAGCAATCTGTCGAGTCCCGGACGTAAGTAGACCATGTTTGTACAAGAGGCTGAAGATGATAATCCAGGTAGCGTCCTAGTGCTTCATGTATCGAGCCGCACCCTGCTACTATGGGGCGGAATGGAGGATTTTCTCTACATTTGTGCACTTTCGGCAACATGTATATTGAAGGAATTTGTGGAGTTGAATTGAACAAAAATTGCCGTGTTTTTTCATCAATTACCCCCATTTCCAATCCTTTATCCAGAATTTTGGTTAAAATCTGTTGAAATTCATGTGTTGGATCATAAGTTAATTGAATGTACGTATCCTCATTTTTGAAATGTGTATCGACACTGTGATGGTAAAAATTAGTATCCAAAACTACCAAGGCTCCTCCCTTATCAGCAGGCTGTAAAATGATGGATGGATCCTGTCTCAATTTGTTGAGGGTTCTTCTTTCTTGAATGGAAAAGTTGATATGAACTGGTATGGTGTACTTTACTTGTTCCAGATCCTTCTTAACCAAAACATCAACGTTATCCAATGTTTTATGGGTGATTGGGGGACATGAACTTACTTTTAGGTTTGAATTGTTGTTCAGAAATCAATATGGTTTCAGCAGAGATTTGATTAGAAAAAAACCAACGTAATCGTAGTTTCCTCATAAACTTAAACAAGGACACCTCTGTCTCTAGCTCATTCGAGTTGTATGTAGGGACAAATGTCATCCCTTTGTTGAGCACCTTAAGTTCCATGTTATTCAAGGTTTTGTGAGAAATATTAATCACTAGGGAATCCTCAGGACTTATTTCTTCAGGTCTCTCCTTGGACGACCTGTGTCTGCTGGTGTCACTTTTTTTGTTTTGTCCCCTGCGGGTCCTCCGTCGCCTGTGATTGCTTTGTCGGGAGGTATTTTCATGAATTTGAATATTACACATATCTTGTTGTAGATACGTTACCTGAATCATCCCTGAGGATTTTGAACTTGAACTCTTGTACATAGAAAATTCAACCATACCCCTGAGGAAGGGTCAGGAGGGACCCGAAATGCATTGGGTTATTTTGTGAATTTTGTTTTATTGTTTCATAAATTGCTATTGATTTAACATATATGTACAACAGTTTGGTTGTTGCATGTACGATTTTCATGGTAGTCATGAATTACTGAAGCATTTCTAATATTATGTTGGAGAGTTAAAACACCGGAACAATTTATGTTTAAACAAATAAAAAAAGATTTTTTTTGAAAATTATAGTTAAAATTGATTGAGGTATAATTACCTTAGAGCTGTGCGCTGCATAGTCCCCGGTTTCCGAGGACTCATTTCAGAGAAAGCAAGACAAGTCATTCTTGTCACAACAAATGCAGTGAAGTGCAAGGGTTTGAAGAGGTGGATTCACGCAAGCCATACCATTCGTGTACCTCCACCTGAAAATTCTGATGAAAGTGACAGTGACACTACAGCAGATTCAGATTCCGAAGAAGAACCAGAGAGAAATCCAGATCCTGAAGCTCGACAGGAAAGTCGACATCTGGAAAGTTCAAATGTAAATCAAGCATCGAATGAAAAAGATTTGGAAATTGTGATATTAGACTCTGAAAATGATGAAGATGTTCTAGAGAAAGAAGCAGAAAAAGAATCTGATCAAGTTGTGATTAAAGACCAGGAGAGTATTGAAAAGCAGAAGAGAAGCTCTGAAAGTAGGAACGGAAATCTGGAAACTGGGAAGTTGAAGGTAATTGAAGAAGAAGAAGAAGACGAATTACCAAGTACCATCTATAAAGATAGAGTTCCTAACGGAGTGAAACTGCTGAGTAAAGAAGTACCTGAGTCCAGAATTAAAATTTCTGACAATGAAACTGAAGAAAGTGATGAAGATTCTCAAATAAGAAATTTCAGAAAAAGTGCTTGGAGAACAGAGTGTAATGTGACTGAGCCAAAGAAGAAATTACCAAGAAAAGGTGATAACTGGCCAAGTGAAAATGAAGGCCTAAAATTTAAATTGGTGAAAAGATCAAAAGAACAGGTGAATGAAGTGTCAAGTCAAAAAGGTGACACTGGAGAGAAAAATGAAGCAGGGAAGAAAATAGAAGTTATTAGTGGTAGGGCAAAGAGAGTTGTGAAACCAAACCAAAAAT
The DNA here is from genome assembly GCF_964261635.1 of Lissotriton helveticus. NCBI lineage: Eukaryota > Metazoa > Chordata > Amphibia > Caudata > Salamandridae > Lissotriton > Lissotriton helveticus. The sequence goes on along the minus strand of NC_136059.1, from coordinate 731,213,556 downwards.
ATAAGTCCCCTGAGTGGACTTATATTATCATCCCACCTGTGGTGGAGGTGAACAGCAGTAGTCAGGAAGAGATAGATGACAATAGTGACAAGGATTGAAATATTTCTGTAAATTTTGAGGTTTTGTTTTTGGCATAAGGCTGAAGAAATTGTGTTAGCTGGAAAATAAAACACATTGATGTAAGACGCAAGGTCGAAGAAAAGTTGTTAGAAGGTGGGGTTTTAATTAAAAAAAAAATAATTAAAATAGGGGGGTATTAGAAAGTTAGAAAATTTTGATATTTTTAATTTTTAATTTTGTTTTTCTTTGCAAGACTTGTTAGTAGAGTGAAAATGCCTTACATTTTTACTAATAACAATTCAAGGTGTTCCATTTTTAGGAGATGTTGTAAAATGTCTTTGATTTGTGTGGTCCTAATAATCTTACTTTGGTTAGTTTTAGCTGTAATTTTCCCTTTTGGAATTGACAAACAAATTTATAAGGCAAATATGACACGTAAAGCTTCAGTTAAACAAGATAATCATGATGTACCAAGCAAAACTAACAGAGTTACTGAGCACAAACTGGAGATCCACCAAGATAGATCTGTTGGTGATTTTTCTAGCAATACTTTTTCAAGGCTTTTGGCCGAATATATAAAGGTTATGGAAGTAAAAGACTGTTACATCTGTGTGAAATTGCCTGCTTCTGTTTCGGAGGGAGTTACCTATAACATGCTTCCTCTTATTTATGGCATAACCAGTAGTGTGATAGCTAGCTTATTTTATCAAACTCGTTGTTTAGAATATTACTATTCTAACCATGACGAGATTTTTGCAAACCTGAAAATTGAGAATAGCCTAAATAAGCACAAACAAGCCAAACAGATGAGGGAATTTTTCATTGTGACAAATGAACTCACTTATGAGTATGCTTTTAAAAACAATTTGACTTGTAAATTAAGTTCTGAGGAAAAATCTTTCCTGAATTTAGTTGAGGAGAGAAGAGCAATTTATAAAAGAAATGAGATGCTCAAACAGACCAAATCTAAATTTTGGCTGTTAGAGGACGAAAAACGTAATGGTAAATCTTTTGAAAATGTTGCTATTCACATTGACAAACCAATTAGTGGAAAATGTTGTATTAGGAGAGACAATACATTGTTTGATAATTATTTTGTAGGTGCAAGTCATTGTAAAGACACTTATCAAATCATGGGGGGTTGGGGATTCAAAGGTGGCAAGGATCCAATTTTTCCTGGAATTTATTTTGTATGTGGAAACAAAGCTTATTATAACCTCCCTGATCACTGGTATGGGACGTGTTTTGTTGGACTTGTTTTTCCAAAAGTATTCCATGTTGACAGAAATGCAGAAGGTTCATTTGAAATCAGCAATCATCTGAATAGATTTAAAAGAGAAAGTTTTTCAGAAATTCTGGGAGACATTTTTGAAGCAGTAATACCTTTAGTGGGTATAACCCTAAATGCTGGTAGAATTAGAAAATTGTCTACAATTGTTGAAAGGTTGTCAACTGACACAGCTAGTGGCTTTCAATTAGTGGATACTGAGCTCATTGCTATACGGTCCATGGTAATGCAGAATCGTCTTGCTTTAGATATTCTGCTAGCAAAAGAGGGAGGAGTTTGTGGCATTTTGCATGTCCAACACTGCTGTAACTAAATTCCTGATAAGAGTCAGAGTATTGAGATGTATATAAAAAATATCACTGAATTGCAATCAGATATTGTTCCCTTAGAAGAGGATGATTTTTCAGAACGTTTGAGCGAAAGATTTGCAGCAATCAAAACCTGGTTTCAAGAGATTGGTGGTTCAATTCTTGGCAAAATACTGACACCTTTACTAGTTATAGTCTTCGTGATACTGTTGTTAAAGATTAGGTGCATGTACACAAGAGAAAGAAATACCTGAGGGAAAAGAAGAGAATATACAAGATCAGAAGGGAACAGGAGAGAGAGATAGAATTGGAAGAGTTTCATAGAACTCAAAATGAGAGTTGTAGACAAACAGCTGAGACAAGACTTTAGAAATACTAACACAGTGAAAATCAAAACATGTTCTTCATTGGGATAAAACATTTTGCTAAATTTTTTGGGTGTAGTTTGGTGATTTTGAAATCACCAGATGAGGGAGTTGATGGAGCGAGATGTTAAAATAAATTTGTTTTTGACTCGCAAAGTTAAACTTCTATAACAAAATAATTATATTAACGTGAATGGAGTGAATATTACTAAACCAACCTAGATTAAATTGCAAAACATTACACAAGGGACTAATATGTGTGCTCATATATGTGCTTTATGTTGCAAATGCTTGTTTGTAAAAAAAAAATAATAAACTAATCTTGTCTATTGTTTTTGTCAAAATTAAATGCGGCTGTTTTATTAATGGCATGTGCTTATTTGTGTGTGCTCATGTTTTGTCTTTTCGTCTTTATGTTGCACAATTTTGTTTGTTGCTTTATTTGCTTCGGCTAGGTAACTTAGATTAATGGGTTAATAATTAGCAAAGGTGGGTGGGTAACAGAACAAACTTTATTTCTTTCATTAATCGATGTTTTGTGTTTGTTTATACATTAGTTTTACGAATGGGCCTAAAGAAAAATCGATGGCAGTGCTGCAGTTTATGAAACTTGACCAGAGTGAAGCCTTCACTCATGCACAGACGAAAGAGAATTTTGCTGAGCTGACAACGTTTTGTGCAGAAATAATTATGGTCGAGTCGGATGTGTTCTTGGAGTCATAGCCAAGGACAGGATGCTGAATGGCCTGCCAAGATTAGGAAGTGTAAAGTTTCTCCCCGGGAAAGGTAGCTCTTTGAGGAAGCAAAAAGGATGGTGAAACTAAGAACAATAAGGGCTATAATTAGGCTCCGGACTTGGTCAGGAGAGCATGACCTAATAGTGGACTGACATGGCTCAGCCAATTGAAAGTTTGGATTTTCAGAAAAAATGTGCGATAAAGATACTTTAGTTAGTTAGAAAAGGTATAAAAACTGTCCCCATGGGAGGGAGGGGTCTCTTGCTGCTCTTGCTGCTCATCTTCTCCCGATTCCTGTTAGGCGTGACGTGCTTACGGACACTTTGGAGCACGTAAGGATCAATAGGGTTAAATGACTTTACCTTTATTCTTTTAGGCAGAGAGAATTTTAGACAGGGAAATTAGGGCTTATGTGATGGAAAACTGTTTATTCTTTATTTAACATGTTATTTGATTCTGCTTGGAACTGTCAGACTAATTTGCTATTCCTCTAATAAAATGCACTTTTCTTGAATAAATAGTTAATAAATAAGATTTTTGAAAAGACAAGCTGGTCTTGTTATTTCATAGTCATTACCATCAGCAGATCCATTTGCCTAAGTGACTTAATTAAATGCAAAAGCTTTACAAAACCATGGTGAAATCATTATACTGCGGTTGTTTATAAATGTGTATATAATTTGTGAATAGGTTTTATTAATTAGGTCACATGATTCAGTTGCTCAAAATATGTCACGCTGGTTTATGGGCCTTGTGAGTGTTTTATGATTAATGGTGAATATTGTGGAGTTGGGTAGCGTTGCTATGACATATTTTCTATAGGGGCGCTGGATCAGCTACAATGATCTTGACCTCTATTTCTGGGAGTAATGGAGTCCCCCCCCCCTCCAAGTGGAATGACTGAAATGCTACATGAATGTAATCATTGACATCAAAGACCTGGAGGCAGTGGGTAATGGAATAGAATTCCTTTGCCATGTATCAACTTTTTACCATTGCCTGGGGCATGGTGATATACTGATGCACTGACAAGAAACTTGGCATCTTGCACACGCATTGGCATTAGCCTGTCTATAAGATGCTCACCATGCCCTCAGGGGTCAGGAAGTAAATGGCAGCCAGTATTTTGACTAGGAGTGGGCGTAACTCAAGTAATTTGTTGTATTATAATGACATTTTGTTGAATTGGAGCATAATTACACAACATTCTATGTAATTATGCAAACTTAGTAATTCGTATATTAACGCTATTTTCCCAGTGCAAAAATTCCCCCTCACCTCCAAAATGGACCAAAAAATGCATTATTCTCTAAGAAATAGCCCTAAATGCAATAGAACACACATACCAATGTAGTTTCCCCCTAACTTACTTCTGGAATTTAGGTCTATTTTCTTTGTGCAAACTGAACCCTCGCATTCAAAATGGATGCGAGGATGCATTTTGTGAAAAGAAAATAGCGCTAAATGTAAATAACATGAACAGCAGCGCAAGCAGCCTTTTGCACCTGCTAAATTTGTTTCTGTGCTTATTTCCCCACAAAATAAGCACAGTCCTGAGACCCTCAGAAGCGGTCGCTCCTCACGCTGCTCCCTGATCCCATTATGGTATTGTAGCGCTATACAGCCTGAGTGCTCCTTGCCTTCATTATCAGCTGTAGCAGCCAAAACCTGGAATTCCCTCCCCACCCACCTCCGCCTCACACAGAACCACCTCTCCTTCAGAAAACAACTAAAAACCTGGATATTCGATAAGTAAAGCACTTCCCTCCCTCAAGCTCCTTGAGACCCTCTGGGTGAGTAGTGCACTATACAAATTTTGGAACTTGAACTTGAACAAATTAATCTAATTTATGCGAGCGGGTGTAATCATGTAATTATTGGTAATTCCGCATCAAAGAGTAACGCAGAGTTACTGAAATTACTCAGATAATTCCAGTATAATTAAAATTACTCGCATGCTTAATTTTGTCCTATGCATGGATGGTCTTGGAGCGAGCAGTAGGTAAAGTCAATTCCTGACTGCAGTCCACAACCATGTTAGTGCTCACAACTGGAGAGATGCTGCATCTGGCCAGTATGGCTTCCTTGAATATAGGGATAAGGAGACAAACTGATTCACTAACGGTAACAAATTGGTATGGATGTGGCTTGCTTTCTATCTAGCAAGTTTTTGTTTGATTGGTTGGTCGTGCTTTTTTATATATATTGCTTCTTCTGCAGATATGCACAGTTAATGGATATACTATGTTTCTATTTTTCCTTTTTGCTGGCAGTGTTATTTCCTGCATATTTTGGTTTCAGTATCATTATCTTGCTGCACCTAGTGTTTGGTTTACTCACTGGCCTGGCTAGATTTCATTTGACCCTCTCATTAGTAACGCTATTGGAGTAGATGAAAGTGTATCCATCGTGAATAGTAATTGACTTGCTCCGTAAGTAGGTCTGCTTTTGTTTTTGCATGTACCTTTCTGTGCCCCTCCTTAAGTTTCCTTTTGCTTCTCTCATTTTGTAGTAGGTAGTCTGCATATACCAGCTAATCCCCCTTGCTGCTGCCATGTGTACACTAATGGAGGAAAATGGGGAAATGAGGGGGCACATTATCAAGAAAGGCGTTAGAATTATCGCCGCTTTTGCGGCAGGAAATTGCTGCTAAAGGGATGATAATGGGCTTGATAATATGCCCATGTGAATTCCCATAAAAGCCCAGGTTCACACCAGAACCTGGTCTTCTATGGGAATTCACAAGGGAATATTATCAAGCCCATTATCACCGCTTTAGCGGCAGTTTTCTGCCGCTAAAGCGGCGATCATTTTATTGCTGTTCTTGATAATATGCCCCAATGTTCCTTTTTTTACATCATGGGTCAGCTAACGTGGAATGAAAAATAATAAAAAGTCTTAAATAGTGGCGAGAGAGTGGAGAAAATACATATCATTAGGAAATTGTTGAAAGGTATATCTGGTTTGGAAATTTGAATGGCGTTTAATAGTTTTAATAGGAGATTTAACAAAATGGCTTTCAGGCAATGGCTATATGCAAAAGTCACAAGACTTGAAAGATGCTGGTGTGGATAGAACTAGGTGTGAAGCAGGGCCCTATCCTGACTGCTATTTGTGCTGGTATTTGAAACACTGGTAGGTACACTGCGCAAGAACATGCAGGATTTACAAAACGGTAGCAAATAACACATTGTATATCTGTACAGAGACAACAATTTAGTGTTCGTCTAAGACCCCTGTGAATAAATCTGTTTCAACAGTGCAAAAGATTATAAGTATTTGATTAGTTATGGTATTTAAAAGGGTGAACTTTATACTCTGTTCTTACAAAAGTAAGTGAATTAAGAAACCATTTATTACAGTCATTCAAGTTCATATTGCGCTGTATATATTAATGAAGCATTTACTTCTATTAGGCATTTTAGTGTTCATTTTTCTATGTGGAATATTACAGGAAATATATTTTCCTTTGCATTTGTAAAGTTGAAGAAGTTACCTTAATTTCTATTTTGCTCCATTGGAGCTTCACCTGGGGCACCTTTTATCTTTATATTTCTAAGTGCTTTGTGTTGAGGTTTAATTTTTTTAAAAGAGCCTCAGAGTCATAATGGAATTGAATTTTTTTCAAGAGCAGTCTACAGTTGTACCTAAAAGATGAGTACCCAATTGCGGTATTTTCTACTGTCAAATTAGGAAATTGTTTTCCATTGTATAAATGCTTTCTGTATATTTTACACTTCCATCAATCAATCAATCAATCAAGAAAGCTTTATTCAAATGTTATAGATTTACAATCATAAATGCACAGAGAAAAAAGTATACATCGGTTTCCAAGCAAAAGAGAATTAAGGAACAGCGGCAGTTTTATAAAACAAACACATTCATAAGTGAAATACATAAAGAAAGGCTTTTAAAAACAGTTAAAAAGCAATTATAATTCATCTGTAATAGTTTGACTTTTCCTTAAACGGAGTACTCTCTTTAAAAACATAGCAAACCTCGATACTACATGTTCATTATCCAACAGCTGAAGTTTTAAAAAAGAAGGTCGACATTGCCATAGCCCCTGGGTTTTTAAGAGTGGAATTAACTACACTTTCCTTAACTCGGAATAAAATTTGCAGAAAAGGACGGAATGAATGGTAGACTGACATGATTGATTATCACAACGATGCAATGGTAGCTGCCTCGACCAATCGTTCATTTTAGGCCAAGTCACCAGTCTATGAAACATATTAAGCCTAAATCTGGCAAATAACATTCTATCATGAGTTACAAGGACAAATGACAAATATGGCTCCATGCCAAATGTAGTTAATATAGATTGATGTTGGTTAACAGTGGGCTTCAACGGTTCACCAGACAGTCTGACCTCTTCCAGTATGTGAAGCCCCTCCTTTTTTAATGTTTCACTTGAAATCATCTGTAAGGAACTCGGATCGATAACATTTTCTGGATGCCCTAAATCGTTCATAAAATCACAAACAAATCTAATCCATGGTATCTTTAAGGCTCCGTCTAATTTTAGACAATCAGCTAAAATATCCCTGTTTAACTGTGTCTGCTCCTTAGTCCAGATACTATGTCACAGCAGTATCAGTTCTGTTTTAATTAAGTCAGAAATAAAAGAGAGACCCAGTTCTTCATGGCAAACAAAAGATGAGGTAGTAGGGGAGACAGATAAGATAAATCTTAACAAATAATTCTCAACTTGTTGCAGCTGCGTGGTAGTTGCTAGGCCCCCACCCCGGCTCCGTACATTGCTGATGTAAGGCACTTTGATTTGTAGATTTGTATCAACTCCTCAGAAGGTTTCCGGCCCAGTTTCTTAGAAAAGGTTACCAAGACATTGGATGACCGAATAAACATCTATTTTTTTGCATTTATTGTTTGAGCTCAGGATTGGTTTTGATTGAACAGTACACAAAATTAGGAAAAGCTCTTAGTTGTGGTTAGCTTCTGTCCCTCTACAAAAATATCTTTCGCTCTCACGGTCCCTTGGCCACATCTCATTACATATGTCTTAGAAATGTTAATACTGAGGCCTAAATCTTTCATAAAAACAGAAAATCCATGAAGGACCCTTTGGAGAGCAATTTGGGTTCTTGCCAACATAAAAGCGTCCTCCACATAAAGGAGTGCCGGGATGGGTCGGCCTGCAACTTGGGGGAGGTCATGTGTAGTTCTTACTAATGCTTCCCCTAACCCATTAGTATACAAATTAAAAAGAAAGGAGGCCAGCACACAGCCCTGTCTCACCCCCCTTCTAACAGGAAAGGTAGCTGTACGTTCCCTCCCTGTTCCAAAGCGTACACTATCTGACGGCCTACTATAAGGGTTCCTTAGAAAAGCAATAGTTTGGGGGTCTACTCTCAGATCCTCGAGGACCTCCCACAGTCTTGCGTGCTTCACAGAATCAAAAGCTGCGGTTAAGTCCACGAAAACCATGTACAATCGCCCTTTTTTGCCTTGGTATAATTTCCTATAATCAGGGCCAAGTTTAGACACTGCACCATTGTTCTGAGCCCCTTGCGAAAGCCATTTTGTAGATCTGATAAAATATGTTTTTCTTCTGCCGAATCCTGCAGGCGCTCTAAAATCATGCGGCCCACTACTTTCACCATTGAGCCTAATAAAGAGATTTGTCTATAGCAACCCGGGTTATGACTATCCTCTATTTTGAAAATAGAAACTATTATTGACACTCCCCAAGTCTCAGGTAATTGAGTTTGACAACTGGCATTAATGACTTGCGTTATAATAGGCCCCCATAGTGAAATATTAAATTTAAACAGGTCTACTGGAATGCCGTCATGACCAGGTAGTTTTCCCATCTTAGTCAAATGTAGAGCTCTATGCACTTCATCTCAAGTGAAATTTAAGTCAACATTAGGATAATTACTCTCTAAATTATCATCCTATAGAGTACAGGAAATGTCTATGCCATTATATACCTGTGAGAAATACCCAATCCATTCCTCCTCCGAGATAGAAATTGCTATTGATGGGCCATCCTGAGTGGTTAGGAATTGTGTCTTCACGGCCCTCCAAAAAGCTGCACTATCTTTCAATACTGCTGCTGTATGTAGGGCTTCCCATGCTTCATCTCTCAAAGTTTTCTTTCTTTCCTTTATTGCCTGTCTATATTCCATTCTTGCCAATCTAATGTTACTCGTTATTCTAGATTGGCTATGTAATTCAACTTTCAAATGAGAGTATGCTTGGGTATTCTTGAATTAAACTAGCTTGAGTCTTTATTTTTCTTACGGTGTTGTGCTAATAACAATTTCCTAAGCACGTTCAATATTTCAATATAAGATGCTACAATACTTAGGGGCTGACTCAGACAGGCAGACCTCAATAGCTGATTTACAATTTATCACAAGAGATCGAGTTATTGCTAAGGGGTCCACTTTTGACCATTTTAGTGTATAACCATGGGTTTTATCTAATTTAATTTCACCCGTGACCTCTTTACCCTTATTATTCCTGTTAGCTTTTTTTAAGGGCAAAGTAACTGCCAGACATAGCGGAAAATGATCGCTCAGGGGATTCTTGCCAACCTCAAAACAAAGTAGTCTAAAAGCATAGCTATATGAAACTAAAATGTAGTCAATTGTAGAAACACCCCTTCCGTTGCAGGTATAGGGCATCATTACTGGGGGCTCCAAAAGCTCATTTACAAAACCTTATTCATTAGTACCTAAAAATTCATTAAACAACTCCCCCGCAGAAATGGGTTGTATGGGTGTCTTCTTCCTACACATGGCCAAATAATCTATTATCCTCAGCAGGGCACATTGCACAGTTAAAATCACTCATCATTATTATCATTATATCTGCTGAGCTAACATTACAGATCTCATTAAAATCCTCACTCAAATTTGTTAACACCTGACAAAGTTCAACTGAAATAATGTTATTATAAAAATTTACCAAAACTATACATTGATCAGTACTTAAAAACAATTTAATTATCTGATTAAAACTGTTTCCTAAAAATGCATGTATTTTGGTAATTGCTAATTTTTTGGAAATATACATCTACAGGCCACCCTTAAGCCTTCCTCCAAGGCCCTTCACGGCTGGTGTTAAAAGTTTTAAAACCATTAATATGGAATGAATCACTAGACCAGGTTTCCTGTAAGCCTATTATGTCTCTATCTTGAATACATTTATACCATGCTGGCATATCTTTTTTTGACCGCAACCCTGCAATATTCCATGAGATAATATCACAAGAGGGCACATTGCTATTATGTAGAGGAAGGGGTGGGGCAAGCCTACAATTATTAATGTCACCAGAACAGGTCGGTTTTAGTATTTGCACAGGGGGTTCCAGTTTAGAGGTGAAGATACCTCATTTCCGAGATCTAGACCCCTTACTTGTTCACCCCTTACTCTTTGCGGCTTACTAACATCAGATCCCTGGTCCCTTTTCTCCAAATGACTCTCCAATGCTAAAATATCCATACCACTGGCCGTTACTGACCCAGCATTCCCAGCCAAGCTGTGAGCACCAAAGGTCAGTCAATCAATATCACCCAAGGAGCTTAAAACATCAAATTGATTACTAGTTGGGATGAGAAATCTTTGTTGAATCCCCTCAAACGAGTTCTCTATCTCCATGGGGTATTGTGAGCACCTGGGTGGTTGGTAAAAGAAACCCAGAGGTAGAATGTTTAGTCCCCTGGGAGTGATAGGCTTAGATCCAGCTTTCGCCAGTATGGTTTGAATCCTATTAGGTGATCTAAATGTTAACACTATGCAATCTCCAGGCATAGATTTGCTACACCTTCCTACCCATGCAATTCTTCTAGCAATCTAGAACTCTGCAAATATTGTGTAGTAAGACCCGTCCTTATCCCCAGGAAGTGAAGGGACTTGTTTCTCAATGTTGTCCAATGCTCCACTTCGCCCGTTGGTAATAAGGGAACATTCGCTAGAACAACAGCATATGGGGTTGCTTCCGGGGGAAGACGCAGATTCCTAGTTTCCAAGAACCCTTCCCACCTTGAAGTTACGTGACCTGTCAAATTTACGGGCTTTTCCTTACCTCCTTGTATTTGCATGTCCTTCCTTAAGACAGTCTGCATGGGGTCGTTTACCGCCTCCCCTCTCCCTGACGAAATGCCCTGTCTAATATGAGTTGCCTGGGATTGCTTTTGGGATGGATGTGATACGCTTTCTCCCAACTGATCTGTCCTTATCATGGCTTTTGGGCTAATCAAGTTTGATTGTGTCTGCTGCTGATGGGCAAGCCCACTCTCACGATTATCTACAAGATGGCTACCTAACATGGTTCTTTTTTTACTAGATTGTGCCACTTGATGACTGCAGTTGCACACCGTGGTGGGAGTGTTTTTAAAGCTCTCTAATGTAAGCAACCTCCTTTCAATTTGTATAAGCATTTGTTTTAGTGGATTAAGCAGGGATCCCTACAATAGATTCAAGTTTTCCCCAAAATTCCTCCTGCCCGTTGTCTACCTGTAAACCTAGACGGTCTTGAGCACTCAGAGTTATGGTCTGCTCCTGATGAGGTACATTTTCCACGGGCTTACTCTTACGAACCTGACCTTTGGCAATATGTCTTTGTTTGTTAATACCCTCCTCCTTCCTCTTTTTGGATGGGGGAGTAAGACTACTGCAATCAGTGGATTTTGCCTTTGGCCTAAGTGGTCACATTCAGCCTTGGCCTTTTATTACTGGTCTCTAAAACCTTAGATGAAGCAATATCCTCTATATCAGCTGCTGTCAACTGGGGCATTGGAGTTGTAAATAAACCACTGCTCTGAGTACTGTTTGTTATGTGGGAAATGACTACAGGGCAAACTGGGGGGTGTTGAGGTTCCAGCAAAAGCCTGCGCTCTGTAAGCTGTATTTCATGAATAAGCGCTGTCTCTGCCCTCGTTAAAAATGCATCTAAAGTCCCCACTACTCCCCGCCCAGTGAGGGATTTTTGCCTACTTATACTTGATTGTAATCCCTCCAGGCTAACTTACATATACAAGTACAGCACTATTCACTTGGTTACCACCAATACTGTCCAGGTACAAAACAAAATGCCAATGCTGTGGCCCCGCTCAGCCTCCTCCGGTCTCGGTCTCAGATGGGCTCAGACTAATAAGTTCCTGCTTCAGTATATGTGGCCCCAGATAGAAAAGATAAGTCACTTGACGCAGTACCTTTTTTGGGTTGTGGATGGTATGTGGCCCAGTCTGGCAAATAGGTGTAAGGGGGGTGGCCCTGCCCTGCCTCTTCCTGACAATGACGGGCAAGGACGAGCCCGCCCTTAGCCCGGGCTTCGCCTGGGCACTGCCACACGCGTCCTGCGAAGTGGGAGCTGTGAATGCCTTTATGTGCCTCCAGGCGTGCAGGTGAGTGACTGCACCTCCGGGCGCAAAGAGCAGCAGTAGGGCAGTCTGGGGAATGAAGTCCCCACTCTGGCAATGGTGTTAGCGGTTCCCGCAAAGCGGGAGCCAGGAATGCTTTTATGCACCTCTGGGCACGCAGGTGAGTGACAGCACCTCCGGGCACAAAGAGAAGCAGTGGGGCAGTCTGGGGGCTGAAGTCCCCCCTCTGGCAATGGTGTTAGCAGTTCCCACAAAGAGGGTGCCGTGAATGCCTTTATGCGCCTCCGGGTGCGCTGGTGAGTGATGGTGCCTCCGGGCGCGAAGAGCAGCAGCAGGGCAGTCTGGGGGCTGAAGCGCCCCTCTGGCAATGGTTTTAGCGGTACACTTCAGTTGTGTAATGGACCACCTAATTACATGTGTGTGTGTGTGTGTGTGTCTCTTCTTGGTATGTGTTTCAGTGGTTAATAAGTATGTATTTTTTTTTCTTTATTTTTTAATCATCGTGAATTTATCTGAAATTTGTCATGAATTATAGTGATACGTATGTTCTGGTTTCTTGGAAAAGTCACAAAGACCACATGTTTTTCAAACAGTGTAAAACACATATATACAGATATTGCAATATACAGTTACTGGTATAGTGGTTAAACTCCTATGTTTGTAATAATTTTTAATTGAAAATACTTTCTAAGTGTATTTCTAGTCTTCGTCTTTGATAGTACTGCATACATAGGTAGTTTCTGAGTATGTGTGTGAATGTATAAGTCCCTCTGTCACTGTGTGACTGGGTGATAGAAAGACTGTGTCTTAGAAAAAGGTCTGTCAGTTGCATTATGGGTGGTATACTCTATGTAGTGCTTGGCACAGGGCTGTGCAATTGTATGTGTAAATTACTGAAATGCATAATGACATTGATCTTTTAAGCACAAAGCACCGTTCTTTATGACATACCTACAATGTATCTCAGTGGTGAGCTATATGTACTAAAATGTGGGTATGACCCGTGATAATTTGCTTTTACATGCTAAGTGAAACTGGCTGTGAGAGTTCAGAGATAGGACCTGCAAGAGTAGGCCTAGCCCATTTTTAAAGGATTATTTCTCTTGATGGGTGACAAAGTTGTGTTACTATTGTCTACAAATCTGAGAAGGTGTAGCTGTCCAGTCATAGCTGTGCCATGAGATGTTTAAGTACATGTGCCAGTATGTGGATGTCTGTTTTACTACTCCCTAAATGTCTATGTTAATAGCCTAACAAATACCTAACTTACTTTGTTAGAGAATACAGGAATATTTAGGTACATGTGCAAATGCCTTTATACTCACCCATAGATAAGTACATTCTGAGTATGTGAGTGAAAATAGACGTTTCTCTGCCAGCATGCCACTCTGTCACTGGGTGACAGGCTGTATACTTTGCAAAGTGCATTCTGAGTATGTGAGTGAATATAGATGTTTCTCTGCCACTCTGTCACTGGGTGACATGCTGTATACTATGCAAACAGGTATGCCAGTTGCATTATCGATTATATCCTCTATGTAGTGCTTGCTATAGGGGTCTGAAATGCAGGAGTACGTACCTAAAGTTCAAAAGAACACTTCTCAATCTTTCAAGCAGTAAACAGTGTGCATTATGGTATACCTATAGAATATCTCAGAGGAGAGTGATGGGTGCTACAACTTGGATATAAGACTTACCAAAAAGATTTTACATAATAAATGAAGCTGGCAGTGAGAGTGCATGGACAGGATCTGCATGAATATGCCTGAGCCATGTTTAAAGGCTATTTGTCTGGTTGGATAATAAGATTGTATCACTACTTGCCTACATATCTGAGTGAGTGGAGGAGTCCAGCTATAGGAGTGCCATGAGGTGTTCAAGTAAATGTGCCAATATGTGAATCTCTGTTTTAGTACCTCAATAGCTCTATAATAGAGTAGGTAAGTGACCTAACAAATACCTCAGTGCCTGTGTTAGGAATAGAGCGGTATGTGGGTGTCTGTGCAACTGCCTTTGATACTAGTAAAAACATAAGCAATTTATCAGTATGCGAGTGAATGTATAACTCCATCTCTCACTCTGTGACTGGGACAAAAGAGAGGCTCTGTGCTTTGAAAACATATATGGCAGATACATTATGGGTGGTATATTCTATGTAGAGCTTGGCATAAGGGTCTGCAAGTGCATAAGTAAATTCCTAAAGCTGTAAAGGATCACTTCTCAATCTTTCAAACACAAAGCCCCGTAAGTTATTGCATACCTACACAACATATCTCATAGGATGATGTTAGACCTGTTTTTTTCAGCTGGTTCACCCCCAAACATTTTCCTTTTTGCCCTCCTGTTTTTGACCTTGTTTTTGGTGGTTTTATGAGCACTTGACCACTGCTATTCAGTGCTAAAGTGCATTTAATTTCCATGTAAATTGTGCCTATGGATTGGTGTTTCCATAATTGGCTTATTTGCTTTACTACTACGTCCCTAGTACAGTGCACTATGTGTGCCCAGGGACTGTAAATGAAATGCTACTTGTGGGTCTGCAGCACTGGTTGTGCCACTCACACAAGTAGTTTTTCAAAGGTGTCTCAGACCTGTCACTGTAGTGACTGCATGCAGTTTTAACTTCCATGTCGACCTGGCAAGTGCACCCACTTGCCAGGCCATTACCTTTTCTTACATCTAAGTCACCCCTAAGGTATGCCTGTGGTAGCCCCAAGGGCAGGGTGGTGTGTATTCAAAAGGTAGGGCATGTAGTGGTATGATCTTGCATGTCTTAACAGTCAAATACAGTGAATTTTCGTTTTCAGTGTTGAAAGGCTATCTATTGCATAGGTTAACATGAGAGCAGCTTGGTAACACCATATCAAGATGGCTTGCCAGTGTGAGCTGATAGACAAATAGAGTTTAGTATGCCTAAACTCAGGATTTAAAAATAGATCTTTTTAGTACAGATGATTTTTATATTGTGTGTTTGAAAATATCACTCTTAGATAATGGGAATGTTCTTGTTTAACTATCCTGTGTGCTTCTGCCTTTTGTGTATTCCCTGTCTGGGTTTAGAGTGACAGGAGCAGGTGATGTTCATTCACACTAGACAGACACAAGGGTTGAGGTTTGTCCTGCCTTTCTTGTGTGACTCGTAGCCAGTCTGAATACACCTGGCTGCATTTAGAGTAGTTGGAGGAGTGGTCGCTTGCACCTGAATGGACTGTGGCTGCCTCTCACAAAGCTGTCTCCACCTCCTGTGGTGAACCTGGCCTGAGCCAGGATGAACTGGTTTATGGGTGCCAAAGGAACTTTGTTTGTACCAACTTCAAAGTTTTCTCAGTAACATTACTGGATTTGCTGGTATCAGTGCCTACACATCCCTGGGTGTCAGTGCACTATATAAATGCACAAATCAAATCAATCAAATCAAATCAAATGTAGTATAAATACTGTGGTGCTGACAGCAGAACTTTAGATAACTGCTGGACTAAGGAACCTGCCAGGAAGAAGAGCTCGAAGAACTGTGAAGACAGACTACGACTTTGCTGTGTGCTTTGCTGGATTGGCCTTCTTTTGTTACTTCTGTCTTGAGCAGGAAAATGACTGGTCTGGTCTTCCTGCATCTATGTATCTCCAAGGGCTAGACATAGAGCTTGCTCTCTGTTGGAAGTCTCAGGGAAATCAAAGACTTCAACTTCTTATGGATACTGGCTTCTGGAACTGGATATTTACACTGGTACAGAGGAAAAAGGTAATCCGACACCCTCAACAATGCCGCTGCCGGCTCTATGACCTGAAGGCACCCGAGGGGGCACCGCCGCACTTTTGATCTCAGCCCTTGTCTCTTTGACAATGCTGTCCTAGGCCGCCACAGAGATACTGCTTGCACCGTGACCTGTGGGCACCACACTCTGCACTGCCTCACTTCACAGCACTGCCTTCGTATCCTCGACGACAACGCAATGCCATCATTGACGGCGCTGCCTGCAATGTGACCTATGGACACTGCTCGTGGAGAACACGGAGCAGCGTCCCACCGCAGCCCTGGTCTCACCGATGATGAAATTCCAAGCTGACATCAACACAGTTGCCTGCACTGTGGTTTGGAGGCACCGCTCGTAGGTTACACTGCCCCATCCCACACTGCAGCCTGTGCTAACTGACGCCAGCACCATAAACTCCAGATCATCAACTGATGCCGCTGCCTGCACCGCACACTGCATGGACCCATCTTTCACTGCAGCTTTGGGTATACTGACAACAGCACTTTAGTCACGATGATGCCGCTGCTTGCACCGTGACCATTCAGCACCGCAATGAGCACTGCCTAGCACCACAGCCCTGGTCTCACCAACACCACTGGATGACTGTCATCGAGACCCTGACTGCTTAATGACCTGAGGTCACTGCACGTCACACAGCTCCACTTTACACCGCAGCCCCGATGCCTGCCAGCACTCCTGACTTCAAATTCATGGGGTTTGACCTGCAACACATGTGACTTAAAGGGCCCAATTATTCCTGTATCGACGCCCGGAACCGATGCCTGCCGATGCTACCCCTCCCGAGCTCATTGCAAAGTCTGACGCCCTGCACCTTCAAAGGTACTTTTTTACTGGTTTCCCTGACACCATAGCTGACCAGCGACACCGGGGTCAGCCAGTTAGATTTGTTTGCTCACGATGCTGTGATATCACCAGATGGAGCTATCGATTTCAAGGAACTGTTTTCAAAGTCTATTTGTGTTTTATTGGTAGTTTGATCACTGTATGTTAGATTTGTGTTGTTTTGGTCCTATTTTACACAGATACATATTGGCTATATTTCTAAAACTGGTGTGGTGTCCTTTTGTAGTGTTTTCACTTTATTACTGTATGTTAGATGTACATGCTTTACACACTGCTTCTGAGATAGGCCTAACTGCTCGTGCCAAGCTACCAAGGGGGTGACCAGGGGTTATTTTAGACATGTACTCCCCTTATTCTGACTAAAGTGTTGCATTCTGTCCAGCTTAGGTGCATAACTTAGCCAGCCATAAACCCATTTCTAACAGAGTTACATGTAATAAAACATGGTTTTAAGACTTGCGAAGCAGGTTTTGCTTGCTAAGTGAAACTGGTAGTGAGATTGAAGGGAAACAGGGCCGGACTGACTACCGGGCAGTTTGGAATGCTGTCGAGCTGGGGGCTTATTTCACTGCGGTGGGGGCTGATTTAGTTCATGGAGACCTGCGTGTGCTTCGAAATAATTAAAGCAAAACTTTGCCACTGGATTCAAGCAAGCCGTGTTAAAGACGGCTGGAATGCCAGAAACCGGTCCTCGGAAGCTTGTTTCCGGTCCAGGGAAGGCATGGCTTGGCAGTTCGGGCTGGACTGTTCCCATGAGGCACAAGGTCAGACTGATTTGCATATAGCCATGTCTGAACTGGGGGGCAGATTGGGCTAAAGAACGGTGATGGATTAAACCCAGATCTTTTGACTGGGTGTGAGTGTTTGATTGATTCAGATGCTCCGTCCATCACCACCCCCTTTTGTACCACTTTGGCCGCCATATGTGTGGCAGGGTATGCTCAGACGTGAGTCCTTTGCTCACATTGCCACTGGATTCAAGCAAGCCGGGCTGAAGACGGCTGGAATGCCAGAAACCGGTCCTCGGAAGCTTGTTTCCGGTCCTGGGAAGGCATGGCTTGGCAGTTCGGGCTGGACTGTTCCCATGCGATACAGGGTCAGACTGATTTGCATACAGCCATGTCTGAACTGGGGTGGCAGAGTGGGCTAAAGAACGGTGATGGATTAAACCCAGATCTTCTGACTGGGTGTGAGTGTTTGATTGATTCAGATGCTCCGTCCATCACCACCCCCCTTTGTACCGCTTTGGCCGCCATAAGTGTGGCAGGGTATGCTCAGACGTGAGTCCCTTGCTCACTTTGCCACTGGATTCAAGCAAGCCGGGCTGAAGACGGCTGGAATGCCAGAAACCGGTACTCAGAAGCTTGTTTCCGGTCCAGGGAAGGCATGGCTTGGCAGTTCGGGCTGGACTGTTCCCATGAGGCACAGGGTCAGACTGATTGGCATATAGCCATGTCTGAACTGGGGTGGCAGAGTGGGCTAAAGAACGGTGATGGATTAAACCCAGATCTTTTGACTGGGTGTGAGTGTTTGATTGATTCAGATGCTCCGTCCATCACCACCCCCTTTTGTACCGCTTTGGCCGCCATAAGTGTGGCAGGGTAAGCTCAGACGTGAGTCCCTTGTTCACTTTGCCACTGGATTCAAGCAAGCCGGGCTGAAGACGGCTGGAATGCCAGGAACCGGTCCTCGGAAGCTTGTTTCCGGTCCAGGGAAGGCATGGCTTGGCAGTTCGGGCTGGACTGTTCCCATGAGGCACAGGGTCAGACTGATTTGCATATAGCCATGTCTGAACTGGGGTGGCAGAGTGGGCTAAAGAACGGTGATGGATTAAACCCAGATCTTTTGACTGGGTGTGAGTGTTTGATTGATTCAGATGCTCCGTCCATCACCACCCCCTTTTGTACCGCTTTGGCCGCCATAAGTGTGGCAGGGTATGCTCAGACGTGAGTCCCTTGCTCACTTTGCCACTGGATTCAAGCAAGCCGGGCTGAAGACGGCTGGAATGCCAGAAACCGGTCCTCGGAAGCTTGATTCCGGTCCAGGGAAGGCATGGCTTGTCAGTTCGGGATGGACTGTTCCCATGAGGCACAGGGTCAGACTGATTTGCATATAGCCATGTCTGAACTGGGGTGGCAGAGTGGGCTAAAGAACGGTGATGGATTAAACCCAGATCTTTTGACTGGGTGTGAGTGTTTGATTAATTCAGATGCTCCGTCCATCACCACCCCCTTTTGTATCGAAATAATTAAAGCAAAACGAATTTCGTTTAGCACACACAGGTGTCCATGAACGAAATCAGCCCCCAGCTCAGCAGCACTCCAAACTGCCCGGTAGCCAGTCCGGCCATGAAGGGAAAGGGTCTCCGCGAGTAGGCTTGGCCCATTATTAAATGACTATTTTTCTGTATGGATGATGAGGTTGTGTTACTACTTGCCTACATATCTGAGTGAGTATAGCAGTCCAGCTGTAGCAGTGATATGACATATTTAAGTAAATGTTCCAGTAAGTGGCTGTTTGTTTTAATACCTTTGAATCTCTCTAAATGTGTATGCAAATAGTTTGACAAATACCTCAGTGCCTGTGTTTGGGATTGGAGGGCTATGTAGATATGTCTGTAAATGCCTTTTATACTCATGCATAGATGAGTGCATTCTGGGTATATGAGTGAATGGTCTGCATGATTAGGGTTGACCCATGTTTAAAGACTATTTGTTCAGATAGGTAACGAGATTCAGTCACTTCTCAGCTAAATCTGAGTGTGTGTAGGAGTCCACGGCAGTGACATGAGATGTTTAAGTAAATGTGGCAGTATATGTCTGTTTTAGTATGTCAATGGCTCTCTAAATATGTAGGTAAGTGGCCTGTGTTAGGGAATTGAGGAGATTGTAAGTGTCTGACCAACTGCCTTTGATACTAGTGCATTCATAACTTAAGCAGTTTGTATGCGAGTGAATGTATAAGTTCCTCTGTTGTTCTGTGACTGGAAAGAGAGACAGGGTCTGTGCTGTGGAAACATGTATGTTTGATGCATTATGGATTGTATCCTCTATGCAGTGCTTGGCATATGAGTCTGCAATTATATGACTAACTTATAAAAACGCGAAAGGACATCTCTCAATCTTTTAAGCACGCAGCACTGTGCTTTACGGCATACATACAGTGTGTATGACAGGTAACATATATACTTAAACATAGATTAAACACTTAACAACTACCTTTTACACGGCAAGTAAGCCTGGCACTGAGAATAAACACACAGTCTGCACTAGTAGTCGTGATCCATGTTTAAACTCTGCATTTTTAACAATGCTTAGCATTTTCATCCTGCAAGTGTAACTTGGTATTAGTATAAAGGCCATGTTTTACCATCTAGCAACATGCAAACCTGTTCTATAATTTACCAATACCTACGCTAAAGGGTAGATAATACATACCAGTCAAGTTTCACAGGTTTCGCATGATGTACACCTATTCTGCATGTTTCCTCCTTTCAATCCTAGACTTGTAGTCCTCTTTTAAAATGGAATAAATAGAAATACAACTCCCAGAGTTCTGAGTAAAAAATTCTTTGAGAGCAGTACATCATGTATAGATATGTAAACCTTTTCAGTTCTTCTAATTCATTGCTAATTATAAGTTTAATCCTTGGCATCCAATTCTGTTTATAGGATTTATTGAATGCAGTGAAACAACACAAGTCTAATATTGAATTCCAGGGCTAGACATTGTAAACTAACTTCTCATTGACCTACTCACCTATTCATGAATATATAAAAACACTCACAGTGCCACTTATACATCATCTAGTATCAACCTCATATACACATATATACCTTTTCAATAAAACAATTCTCAAAATTCAATGTATTTCACATACCTTAAAATGTAATTTTTTGATCAAAATATTTTTGCTCTTATCAGATAGATTCAAAACTATCAGGAAATGTGAAAACTACGCATAAGAATGGTACACCACTCTCATACAAATCAAACATTATTGCCAACCTCTTCAACTTTGCACTGTCTGATACTGCGCAAGGCCGCAAATGAAAACATGCCTTTCATATTTTAGTTTTCGAAATCCACTTCTGAATTTTTAGTGCCCCGGGGAGGTGGCAATCCCCGGGGCTAAGGGGACCGGGTAGGCTCAATGCATTTATTTAATTAGGTGCCCAGTAGGTAGCGGTCCCCTGGGCTTTTCTAAAGTCTAGGAGGAGGGGCCCCATGAGCCCCCTTCCTTCATTACCCTCCTGATGCTGGGACTTGGCACACCCAGTGGCTGATAATGAATGTGGTGCGGAAACCCATGCTTTGTTTTTAAAACATGTTGTTCGATCTGCCTATCCCAATGAAAATTTAAAGAAAAAATCATTTTCGAGCCCAGTTGGGAATCCCCCCCTCCCCAGAGGCCTAAGGAGATCAGGTTGTTTCTACCCTGCCCCCGTTTCTTTTTGTATAAATTATTTATGGGACTTGGTTCAGCAGAGTCCCAAGATGGCTTCCAACACTCATTGGTTTGGTTGAAGTGTTGCCAGCCAATCAAATTTCAGTAGGGTTTTAGGAGGATTTTGGGCTCAAAGATATTTATATTTAGTAAACCTAAATATTTCTGACACTACTTTATACCAAATTACCAAAAGCACGCTTTGTGAACCAACATCCAGCCTTCTGCCAAATTTGGTGTAATTCGATTCAGCTGTTCGGGCTGTAGTTGTATTCAAAAATGAAAAATCCCCACAGACATAAAATGAGGAAAAAGTGTTTTTTCTTGACCCCATTTGATGAATCACCCTGAAACTTTCAATACAGCAGTTGAACAAAAAGGGTGAAGTGTTTTGAAAATGTTGTGAAGATTCATCAAGCAGTGCCAAAGTAATTAGCAAAATATAAAATGATTTTTCTATGGAAACTTTGGTCCTAACTATAATTACCTAATGGAAACTGCTTTGTATATACTGAGTGAGCCCCGAATAAGCCTGGACCTGGGGACATGAGGCTAATGAAGGTGGGGATGTACACAGGGCTCCCATCTTGGGGCTTATTATGTCCCTGGGACCACTACTTCCCCAAGGCTTCTTTAAATATGAATGCGCTGGAGGCCTGTATAGCCTCTCCCATTGCCCTGGGGACCACCACCTCCTCGGGATTTAATGAAAATAAGTATGGGGGGCTGTACGGATCTCGCAGCAGCCCTGGGGGCCACCACATCCCTGGGGTTTCATTGTAAATTAATGCAGGGGGCCCACACTTACCCCCCTGCAGCCCTCGGGACTGCTACCTCCCTGTGGCTTTTTCTAGATTAAGTGTGGGCAGGCCAAGCACCCCCTGCAGTCCCCCACAGCCATGTGGACCACCACCTCCCTGGGGCAAATATAAACAAAGGAAGCTAGCAACATGGCCAACTCCTGGAGCCCTGGATACCCCCCAGGGAAGGCTCCAGCAATGTCCTGGGGATCTCACCCCTGGGATATTGCAGTTTGATATGGCTTGGCTGGATCACCGCTCCCGCCAAGCCATAGCAAACTCTGTTCTGCTTCGAGTAAGTGAGAGCAGAAAATGCTCTTGCTTACATGAAGCGGAGCATAATTGCATGTGAGCAGCTTCATCTGTCAAAAAGCTGCGGTGTCAGGATGTGGGGTTGCCAGCAGGGACAGCGGGGCCTTCAGGCTCCGCCCACCATCCCCAATAGAGAGGCCATGTCATAGGGTATGGGGTTCCGGGACCAGAACCAGCCCCAGGAGGGGGGTTGCGATTCCTCCTCCCTTTTTTTTCAGAAAAAACGGGGCAGGCTCAGAGGGATGGGTTCCCTGGGGCCAAAATAAGCCCAGAAAATGGGGACCACATGACACCCATCCCTTGTGTTATAATTTGTATCATCCAATCACACATGCAGTACCGTTGAACTCATCCATTCCCTCAGGCCTTACCCATGCACTCATATCACCCAGATATTACCCATGCACCCATCCGATCACTCAAGCACTACCCATGCACTCATCCAATCACCCAGGGACTATGAAAGCAGTCACTCAATCACCCAGGCACCACACTCAGGCACTGCCCATAAACACATCTACTCACTGAGGCACTAGCAATAGACTCATGCAATCAAAGATGCCTTTATACACATTGAATCACTTGTGCATTGCCCATGCATACATTCAATCACCCAGACACTACCCATGCACACATCCATTCACCCATGCAGTACCCATGTACTCATTGACTCAATCAGGCACTACCCATGAAATCTTACAATTGACCAGATACTACCCATGCACTCATCCAATCGACCAGGGATTAGCCATGCACTCATCGTGTCACCTTGGCACTATACTTGCACTTATTTATTCACCCAGGTGGTGCACTTGCACTTATCCATTCATCCAGGCAGTACACTTGCACTCATTCATCAATCCAGCCACTATACCTGCACTCATCTATTCACTCAAGTACTACTAATGCACTCTTCCAATAACCCAGGCACAACCCATGCACTCATCCAATCACCCAGGCAATACCCCTGTACTCTTTAAACCACCCAGGCACTACCCATTCTCTCATCTAATCTCCCAGGCACTACCTATGAACTCATCCATATATTATCCATGAACTCATGTAATCATGCAGGCACTACCCATGCACTCATGCAATCAACCAGGGCCTATTCAAACACACATCCAATCTCTCAGGCACTGACCTTGGACTCATCCATTCATGCAGGCACTATACATGCTCTCATCCAATCTCCCAAGCATTGCCCATGCACTCATGCAATCCCTCAAACACTACCAATGTACTCATGCAATCACCAATGAATTACCATGCACTCATCCAATAAACCAGGCAGTGCCCTTGCACTCATTCTTTCACCCAGGCACTGCCTATGCACTCATTCAATCACCCAGGCACTACCCATGAACTCATGCATTCACCCAGCCATTATGTATGTACTCATGGAATCACCCAGGCACTGCCCATGTACTGATTAATCATCCAGACATTACACATGCACTCATCCAATAACCCAGGCACTACTCATGCAATCATCCAATCACCAAGGCACTGCCCTTGCACTCATCCATTCACTCAGGCACTACCCATGCATTCAACCAATTACCCAGGCACTACCCATGTAATCATGAAACCACCCAGGCACTGCCATACACTTATTCAATCACCCAGGCACTACCCATACACTCGTTCATTTACCCAGCCTTTATACATGCACTCATGGAATGAAACAGACACCATTCATGTGCTCATACAGTCACCCAGGCACTAGCCATGTACTCACTCAATCACCTAGGCACTAACCAAGCACTCACCCAATCACCGAGGCACTACTCATGCACTCATCCAATCACCCAGGCAATTCTCATGTACTCATCCAATCACCCATGCAGTACCTTTGGACTCATCCATTCGCTCAGGTCTTACCCATGCACTCATGATATCACAAAGGCATTACCCATGCACTCATCCAATCACTCACGCAATACCCATGCACTCATCCAATCACTCAGGGACTATGCTTGCACTCACTCAATCAACCAGGCACTACCCATGCCTGCCACCAAATTCAAAGCCTTAAAGGTGATGCGCTTCCTGACCGGAATCCAATGCAAGGCACGGATTCCTTCTCTGATGGACTGATGTTTAGGGATGTTCAGTTTAAGTCTTGCAGCAGCATTTTGCACGATCTGCAGCTTGTTCAGGGAGCCTTTATTGATTGTAAGGATCTATGCATTGCAATAGTCAAGCCGAGAGGTGACTATAGCAATGATAGTGGGCCGATGAAGATTCGAGGGAATGTATGGCAGCACTTTCTTGAGAATTTTAAGAATATGGAAACAGGTGCTAACCGTGCGGTTCACCTGGGCATCGAAAGACAGGTCCTTATTAAAAATAACTCCTAGGTTTTCGGCAGTTGTCACTGAGACAGGAAAATGGCCGCAGACTTCAGGCCACCAGGCGGCAGACCAGACTGAGGGCTGAAGGCGAAAACCAAAACTTCGTTTTTCTCCGTATTTATTTTAAGAGAGTTGTCCTTCATCCAGCGTATTATGCTGGTCATACATATAGTAATATAAATAAGAAGGGGGGGAGAGAGAAAGATAGGAGTTTGATTCCTTCTCCCATGTAATATAAATAAACAGCAAGAATCCACCAGATTTGGGTGATGTGTTCCCTACTGTGGTTGGGAGCACATAGTGTTTTAAAATACCCCTCACACACCTAAAGGACCCTTGGTGTCATGCTTCATCATTGGGGTCTTCGCACCCCTCTGCGCCCTACGACTGCGCGGGAGCACTGATAATGCAGACTATGCGTGGTGCATGTGAGGGTTGGGTGTGAGTATGTGGTGAGGTAGTATACGTGAGTGAATGTTTAAAAAGTGCCTAGCTCGTGGGGTAGGTCGGAACTATTTTACTGAGCCCCCGGGCTGGTACTTTTAGAATAGTACTATAATGTGCCTACAAATTGAATGAAGTTCTCTGATAATATGCAAATAACCTAAAAGGAAAAAACAGGAAAAAAAGAAGACCACAAATGTAGTACTGCACTCCTCATTCTTGTACATGGTGCAGTGACCTGTAACAAATATAAATGGTGTTGGGTCACTAGACAAGTAATGTCCTTGCTCCCCCGAACGCGGCTCCGTGGTGAATGCGGTCGAGCGCTCTGGGGGGAGTATTTATAGTGATTGGAAAACCTCGCTAGTCAGGTTAATTGGTAATTTAGTAGGCGGAAGGGCCTAATAAGGGTATTCGTCAGAAGACGTGTTGCTAGTTTCGGAGTATTAGGGGCTCATGCGCGAATGCTTTTGGGGCAGCGTCTATGGCAGGCGCATGCGCGATAGTCTCTCGCGCGTGTGCGGCTCTATTGAGCTATCACGCATGACTTCTGACGAAGCCGCGTTCGGGGGAGCAAGGACATTACGATTGCTGTAATTCGTGAGTAAATGTTCATAGAAAGATGGGGCCATTATGTTTCACCAACCTGTAAGTACCTAGAACTGCTATACTATGTATTACTTACAGGAGCCTTTGGGCCAGAGCAACCCCCAACATTTGGAGGCTCATGAGGCATTGTACCAAGAACTAGAAGTATGCCTTTCTTACCTTCTATATATATTTTTTCACTCTGTAAAGTTATGTTCTAAAGGCACAAGGAATCTAATGCTCTAAAGTGTGTGTTTCATGTTATGTGTGTGTTTGTACTGTATTTTGTCCCCTCTTTTATTACAGGGTCACCTGCACAGGTAGCATGACATATTTGTGACTAGTGACCCAACACCATTTATATTTGTTACAGGTCACTGCACCATGTACAAGAATGAGGAGTGGAGTACTACATTTGTGGTCTTCTTTTTTTCCTGTTTTTTCCTTTTAGGTTATTTGCATATTGGCAGAGAACTTCATTCAATTTGTAGGCACATTATAGTACTACTTCTCCACTCTTTTTGTAAATACACTTTTTTACTTAAGAAAACATGAGTAAGGTGGGGTGTGGTGCACCCTGTCCTGAAGAAGGAGTTGATCTCCGAAACATGTCGACGCACCCAAGAGGCGATGTGCTTACTATCACATAATCACCTCAATCTGCACCCATTTTAATAGTACCAGCCCGGGGGGTCATTAAAATAGTTCTGACCTACCCCACGAGCCAGGCCCTTTTTAAACATTCACTCACTTATACTACCTCACCACATACTCACACCCAAAACTCACATGCACCACGCATAGTTTGCATTATCAGTGCTCAGGCGTAGTCGTAGGTCGCAGCATGCCGCATCCCGTAGAGGGGTGTGAAGACCCCAATGATGTAGCATGACACCAAGGGTCCTTTTGGTGTGTGAGGGGTATTTTAAAAACACTATGTGCTCCCCACCACAGTAGGGAACACATCACCCAAATCTGGTGGATTCTTGCTGTTCATACATATAGTAAACCTTTGGGCAACCAGCTTCAAATCATCAGAAATGGATATAATGATTTTTGTGTCATGCGCATAGGAGAGGACCTGGAAGCCAACAGATCTCACCAATGAAGCTAAAGGGGACACATAAAGATTGAAAAGAGTGGGGCTAAGTGAGGAGCCCTGGGGCACCCCACAAGAAAGACTGAAGGACTTGGCTTTGAACCCACCGTAACTGACAAATTGATTCTGCCATGCATAAAAGAGTGGAGGAGCTGTATGGCCATCCCAGTGACACCAACATCCTGCAGTCGCTGAAACATGCAAACTGGGAAAATGGTGTCAAACGCCACCAAGAGGTCCAGCAGGATCAACTCCGTTGACCCACCCTGATCAACCTGCATGCCGATGTAATCCAAGGCTGTAACCAAGGCGGATTCAGTGCTGTGACCTGTCCAAAACCCATTCTGGGAGCTATCCAAGATGTTGTGTTTTTAAATGAATTTTATAAGTTCAATACTGATACATTTTTCAAGCATTTTAGCAGGGGCGGGGAGAAGGGAAATAGGCATATAGTTCTTTAGTTCTGAAGGGTCGGCAGTGGACTTCTTAAGGAGGCATGAGACGGTGGCTTCCTTCCAATTCTTCAGATAGTGTCTGGATAGAAGGATGTTATTGAAAACTTTGCACAGGAACTGAGCTATAGGTTTGGGCACAAGTCTGAGTATAGAAACCCTACAGGGATCGGTAGGAGACCCACACTTGAGGCCAAGTAGGAGTTTCTTAGTACGGGAGACTGTGATAGCCGGAAACAATGCCGAGCTAGGCATAGTATGTAAGGGTCCCAAAGTGAAATCGGTGGCCGGCTTGATTTCCTCGGAAGTGGAGTACTTGTGAACATTTTTCAAGACTTTCTCCTGAAAGTAGAGGGCTATGTCATCACAGAAGTCTTGGGTAGGATTCATGAGTGGTGCTACAGGGGGTTCAGTAACTTCTCTGATGACTTTGATGAGCGTGCTAGATGAATTATCAGCTGACCTAATCTTATCAGTAACATTTTGGGATTTCGCCTGGAAGATGGCACGCTTATAGTCCTTCAGCAAGGATCTCTGTTTCACTTTTTTCTTAAGCCAAGGGGCCACCCACCACCTCTTTTCTTGCCTACGACAGAGCTGTCTAAGAGTCCTAAGTTCATGTGAGAACCACATGGCTAAGGGTTTGGCTCACTTAATAACATAGCATTTGACAGGAGCAAAAATCTGCAATGCATTGGTTATCCAGTCACGAAAACACTCTACGGTTGTAGGATAATCAGTTGGGCTACTGGCCGAGGTTAAGGACAGAGCATCCTTCCAGTCCGTGTCCTTATGTATTCTTTTATTTAATATATTTTTTGGGGGTACATTAGATGTGACCTTAGTGAGAGAAGGAAAGGTGACATCAAACTCAACCAACAAAAGAGTGTTCTCTGGTGTTTGAAGTACCACAAACAGGAGCAGGAGAACAGGAAACTGGCCTCACTTGGATCAGTTAAGAAAGCCCTCACTCACCACCTAGTGGTGACATGCTTTATCATTGGGCCCCACTAAAGAGGCAGAGTGCCTCTTTAGTGTGCTTCGACGCTAGAATTACTGCGGAGCAGGTTTTGTGAGTTCGGGCGTGCAGACATTTTATTTCATTTTAAATCTGTTTCGATTATTGATAGGACCATTACTTACTCGGTCCATTGATCTGTAACGGAAACACCTGTTTCTTTTACCTGTTTTAAACTCAACCACAAAAAAATTTTCTTCACCTGTAGCACCCCACACTTCCCAGCGACTAGTGGTTAGATACCCAGGGACTGAGGTTGGTGTTAAAAATAAGGTTAGAACACCACCATTGTCCATCCGCAAAGAATGGAGCACCATGGATGTACCTTTGTAAATAAGACCATCACTAATTGTTTGTTTTGTCTTGTTTGTATGTCTATGTCCTTTTATTTTTATTTTCCTTCACAGGTGCTGAAGCCTCCTAAACCAGGAGTTTTGGGAAGAGAACCCTCTTCCCTTTTTTGCACTTTTTATTTACTAATTTTCACTCTTCACGTCCCTACGTAAGGGTGGGCCTTAGCGTTTCCATACCACCTGGGTTTAGCACACCTTTTTTACGTCCTGATGAATGCCTGGTAATTTTACACCGTTTCAAAGGCAGAAACATGTTAAATCATAAATAACTATTCCTGGAAAAAAACACACAATTATTTGTGGACTACTTTCCTACACTTAATTTTAAATGTATGTCCTAGTGATCTGATAATAAATAATTTTGATACACTACAGACATCTTTTTAATTCCCTCACTACAATATAATTTAAGTTCACTGCACGCCCGAACTCACAAAACCTGCTCTGCAGTAATTCTGGCGTCGAAGCACACTAAAGAGGCACTCTGTCTCTTAAGTGGGGCCCAATGATGAAGCATGTCACCACTAGGTGGTGAGTGAGGGCTTTCTTAACTGATCCAAGTGAGGCCAGTTTCCTGTTCTCCTGCTCCTGTTTGTGGTACTTCAAACACCAGAGAACACTCTTTTGTTGTTTACATAGACTTAACCGGGGAATAAGAGTGTTCCTTAACTCTCCCTATCGCTCTTCTTGTTGGTATATCAAACTCAACCAGCCCATGGTCGACCAAGCTAAGAGGCGGGACAGCCTTGATCCTAAGATTACTGTGGTTGACAAAAATGCCGTCCAGGGTGTGGCTGGCCCTGTGGGTGTGGGAGTGAATAAATTGCTCACAGCCCATTGAAATCATGAGGTCGAGAAAGTGTACAGAATCAGTGTCCTGGTTACATTCAAGATGGAAATTGAAATCCCCAAGAATTGTATACTGTGCCATGATGGCAAAAGGTTCTAGAGTCTGGCCCCATGTATCAAGAAAGTTAGCCCTAGACCCTAGAGGATGATCAACCAGAATTTGGTGTACAAGGTCGTGCATGGTACAGGATCATCTCGCCTTGCAACCTTATTCCACTGGTACACCCTGGGCAGAACCTTGAGGTCCACCACTCCGCCGCCAGACGTTGGAACACTTTGCCTCTCTCCATCACCACGGCAAACTCGCTTGCGTCCTTTAAGAAGATCTTAAAGACCTGGCTTTTCACCTTGTAGTCAGTCAATGCTTGCTTCCCCTTTGTCCTTCTTAGCGCCTGGACACCTTTCTAGTTTAGCGCGCTTTATAAATTCCCATCATATCCTATCCTATGCATCCATTCACCCAGGCAGTACCCATATACTCATTCATCAAATCAGGCACAACCCATGCAAACTTGCAATCAGCCAGATACTACTCTTGCAATCAACAATGTACTACCCACACATACATTCCAGCAACTAGGCACTCTTGCACTCATCCATTCACTCAGGGACTACTAAAACACTCATGCAATCAAGCAGGCAATCATGTAATGCCCATGCATAAATGCAATCGCAGAGGCACAACCCATTTGCTCATCCAATCACCCAGGCAGTACTCTTGCACTCTTCCAATCACCCAGGCACTACTCATAGACTCTTTTTTTTTTTTTTTTTCGAAAATCTATTTTATTTAAAAACTTTTTTTTTAAATATTTTTTTTATTGAACATAGCAATAGGTAGCCGATGGTACAAAACATATTTCACTTAAAATTTCAATATTAATACATTTCAATACATTTCTAAAAACCTTTGGATATCAAACAAGAGATAAAAAAAAGATAAGAGGGAGCGAGATTCATCGAGATAATAAAAAACAGCCAATATCATCATTAGGACTTGCAAGAAGTTATGTGCAAATTCCACAATTTATAAAGTGCAACTGCAAAGTGCAAAACTACAATAAAGTGCTACTGCAAAGTGCAAAAAGTACAATAAAGTGCTGTCTTAAAAGTGCTAGTGCAAGCTAGTGCAAATCAGCAAAAGATGCTAATAAAGTGCAAATGTCCTAAACAAACCTTGTTACATTCATTGATGAAACAGCTGTTATTGATTATCTAATCTCGATTTTCTTTTCGAATCATCCTCCCTTCAATTGTTCTAGATTCCCAAGATATTTCCAATTCTTTTCAAATCTCCCGATTGCTACCACTCTGCCAGCATAGGCCTTTTCAAAAAGACAGATTCTCCTCATTTTCTTAAACAATTTTAATTCTGATGGGATCTCACTGGATTTCCAGTTTTGAAGTATTAAAGATCGAGCAACAGCACAAGATATAAATATAAATACTTCTTCAGCTTTACTGAACCTGCTCCTATCCTTGCATATACCGAACAGGGCCGCTTCTACCACTGGCAGAAATGTTTTCCCAATGGCCTGTTCGATATCCGCAAATATCCCCTTCTAAAAAGATTCTAGCAGCGGACAAGCGAAAAAAATATGGTGCCATCCTCCCTGACCACTAGCCATACATCTAAAACACTTGTTCTCGACTTCAGGGTACATCCTCTCCAAAGCCTCTGGTGTATAATACGCTAACCAGCGAGATAGAAAGGACATCGTCTTATAATTGGCTGCCTGTAGAGATTTATTTGCCAGCTGGCACAAAACCTCCCAATCCTTAGAAGAGAAAGTACATTGAGTCGAGAGACCTATATTATCCAAATGTCTGTCTATTACTGCGGTTTGATCCGAGCAATGAAGCATCTTGTACCAATATCATATACTTTTATTTTCTCCTCCATAAAGAGCTGTTAACAAGACATTTGAGGAATTAAGCAGACCACTTATCTCTTTTCTGATGAAATAAACAATCTGTAAATATTTTTAAAAAAGTCGGTAGCCTGGGATTATTCGTTCTAGCTGACACCTCCTGCGAGCTCATTACCCTGTTTTGGACTACCAAATGTCTCAACTCGTGGTACCCGGAAAATTCCCAATTTTTTATGTGGTTCAAACTTACTTGGAGGCCCATTTGAATACATTCAATTAAGCTTAAATATTGGGAGCCATCGGAACCATGTTTTTTAAAAAGGAGCAACAATCTTGACGCATATTCTCTTAGCGTCTTGTATCTTGACTTCTTTGGAAACTTTGCAGTTTTTAAAAAAAATTGGAATTTGAGAACCTGCCTCTTGAAGCATCTTTTCTAGAAAAAAAGTTATCTCTTGTCTGATTAGCCCTCAGTAATCCTGCCATTATATCAAAAAATGCAGCTTCATAGTAGGTCTTCAAATGGGGTAGAGCCAAACCTCCTTGATCTACTGGGAGTTGTACCACGGGCAGTTTGACTCTCAAAGCTTTATTGCCCCAGATAAATCCTCCCAACATTGTTTCCAGCTCTTTAAAAAAAACTAAATTAATTTTAATGGGAACATTGCTGAACAGAAATATTAGCAGGGGCAACACTGACATTTCAATCAATGATACCCTGCCTATTACTGATAGAGGAAGCAAAAGCCATTGATCTAAAAGGTTCCCAATTTTGTTCTTCATTCTAGTATAATTCAGGGCAAAAAGTTTATCATATTCACAAGTCACGAAGATACCCAAGTATCTGATTGGGTCGCGTCTTGCAGCTTGAGTTTGTAAATAAATAGGAAGGAAATGTAAATCGGTGTTCAAAGCAAGGACCTCGTTTTTTTTAGCATTTCTTTTATAGCCTCCTATCTTTTCATAGTCCTTGAGCTCTCTCATTAGGTTCTCAATATTTTCCTTTTTAGGTGTTAAATAAAGGATAATATCATCGGCAAACAACTTTAGCTTTGACATACCGATGATGGGGGGCTGAATAACCACATTATCCCTGATCTTTACCACTAGAGGCTCAATAAAGAAGGTGAAGAGAAAAGGGGACATGGGCAGCCCTGCCTAGTTCCCCGATTTACCTCAATCTTCCCGGCCTGTTTTGCATTAATTATTACTTGAGCCGATGCTCCCTCATATATATTGTGTAACATCTCAATAATTGGGACCGGGAATCCAAATTGGCCAAGAGAATAAAACAGTGCTGCCCAGTTGACTAAGTCAAACGCCTTTTCTGCGTCGACCATTAAGATACAAGCTCGAATCGAATTAATATTAAAATAGTCTAATGCCTGAATTAGGAACTCAGTGTTTGCTGCCATATAGCGTCCTGCAATAAACCCCGTCTGATCATGGTGGATTACTTCCTGGGCTGCGAGTACAAATCTTTCCGCCCATATTTTCATAAGGATTTTATAATCCGAATTTAATAAGCTAATTGGCCTGTGTGAATTCACGTCATCTTGGTTTTTATCTTTTTTAACAAAACATATAATTGTGGATTCTTTAAAATCCACAGGGACATGCCCACCCAATCTAGTATAATTAAATAGCTTTTTCAAGGGTATTACTAGTTCTTTAAAAAAATCCTTGTAGAATTCAATTGGGTACCCATCCTGACCGCAGGCCTTTGCCCCGGATGTTGCCTTTATACATTCTTGTATTTCAGAAGTACTTATTTCGAGCCCGATTTAGTTAACCCGATTTTCAGAAATTCTGGGGATCTCTATATTTGCAAAATATTCCCGGATTATTTCTTCCTCTACCTGATATTCCGTAGAGTACATTTTTTTGAATTGGTCCAGGAAGATCCTTGAGATCTTGTCACCATCTACCTCCTCGAGTCCACTCTGAGGGTCTCGGATTTTCACTATCTTTGATGACTCCTGCCTCTTTCTCACAGAGTTAGCCAGTAATTTCCCCACCAGTTGACTGTCTTCGTAGACCTTTTGCTGGAAGGCTTTTGAGCTACTTATCTCCTCCAGAATAAAAAAATCCCGTAAAAGTGCTTTGGCCTGTCCTAGTTGATTCGAGTGCTGTTGGAACTGTAGGGCATATTCCTTCTCTACGGCTGCCTGTAGCTTCGATATTTTTAGCTTTCTTTCATTCGCCTGAGCACTAGTATATGCGATAATCTGGCTGCGTGCTGCTGCTTTAAATCCGCCCCATACTGAAAAAGGTTCAGCTGTATTATCATTTATTTCAAAGAATTCTGTAATCCACTTTCTGAACCCTGAGACCCAGTCCTGGTTTTGGAGCAGGGTACGATCCAAGTGCCACTTGGGACTCTCCCCATCCACCCCTCTACATACTAGTTCAAGTTCGACTCTGCCGTGGTCAGAAAACGGATTGCATC
Organism: Lissotriton helveticus; assembly: GCF_964261635.1. NCBI lineage: Eukaryota > Metazoa > Chordata > Amphibia > Caudata > Salamandridae > Lissotriton > Lissotriton helveticus. Next base: position 731,179,790 of record NC_136059.1, on the reverse strand, counting down.
CAATCTGGGTTTTTGAGATCTGAAGAGATCTAGATATCAAAAAGAAATCTATTCTGGATGCAGTCCTGAACCAATGGGAATAGCATGTAAAAGATTCTTTTTCTACGTTCCTGCAGTGCCAGGGATCACGTAATTGATATTCAAGTAGGAGCGATTCAAAAAAACATTTGGTTTAAGGCTTTAACTGCTTCTTTTAGAACTGTCCCTTTTCGAATCTTGAATATAGTTAAAGTCGCCTCCTAGAATAATCTGTCCTGGGGCTCCCCTTAAAGCTTTGTAAATTTCTGTCAACCCTGAAATGTCATCAAGGATGGGGCCATAATAGTTCACAAAATTTACTATTTTCTCTTGCAATTTTGCAGCAACCCACAACCACCTCCCCTTGGGATCTCTTTGAACCTGTAGAAATTCCCAGGGCAGATTCCTCAAGAAGTAAATAGCGACTCCTTTCTGGGCCACCCCTGCTGATGAAAAAAAAAACATGAGAGAAGTACCTCGGAATAAACAACTTAGGGGCATTAGACTTCAAATGTGTCTCCTGAAAATAGACCACCTGGGATTTAAGAGATATTACCCATTTCAAAAGAGCCCCGTACTTCTGTTTGTTTAACATTCCATTAGCATTAATTGACAGGATATTGCATGTATTAAATTTCATCTAAAAAAGATTTTTTCCTTGTTAAGTACCTACTATTAGAAATTGAAAAAATATTATACCTATTGCACATGTTCCTTTTTTACTGCAGTTACCCCCCCTCCCCCATCCTACCCAGGAATGTGGAAACTCCCTTCCCTTCCACACTGTCCACATTCCCCCCACTTCTTCTATTCTGGGTGCCCTCTTACTATACCCTGAGTGACCCGTCAATCTAGGGCCGCCCCGTTCTTGCTGTTATTTTACGATTAACTCTAGACAACGCTCCTTTTTTACCCCCCTAAAGGAGAAAGAGAGAAAGAAAGAAAAAAAGAAAGAGATCAAAAGAAAAAGAGCAACTCAAAAAGAGTAAAGCATTGCAAGCCATGATTTGATTTTTCAGGCCCTGGCCCCTGTAGAAATCTCCTTAAGAAGAGATTGTGCCTCGGTAAACAAAAAAAACTTTCCCTTGACCAAGACCTTCAACTTAGATTGCTGTGCAATCGAGGCTTGGGCGTCAATTGCTTTAAATAAATGTAAAATTTTAACAAATTCTTTTCTCCTTTTTGCAGCTGCTGCTGTCATGTCAGAAAAGATCCTACATTTCGTTGTTTCCCGAAAACTGTCGTTGTTGATAGGCTCTTGAAAGAATCCTCTCCTTAATCCTATAATCAGCAAAATTCAATAAAATAGTTCTTGGAAATGTTGAATTTGCAAAGCGCTGTGCCGGGACCCGATGAGCCCTTGTTATAGTCAAATCCCCCTCAAATTCTGGTAGAACTGTTTGCTGAATAAAAGAGTTGACCCACTGAATAGTGTCGGACCCTTCTGTTCCTTCCGGAACCCCTACAATCCTTAGATTTGATCTTCTAGAATGGTTTTCGAGCTCCTCCAACTTGTTTTCAAGAGAGTTCTTCTTTTTGGCAGCTTCCCTAGCTTCCTCCATAGCCAGGTTAATTTGATCTTCAAGGGCAGATATCCTTGCCTCTGCCTCCTGTAATCTACTAGGGAGCACCAACATTGACTCCTCAAATTTGTCCATCCTTGAATGTAAGGCAGCTATTTCCCCTTGCTGATTATTCTTTATTTCCCTAATCTCCTCAAGGATCAAATTCAGCATTTCACGGATATCTAGATGATATCTCGCCTCAGGTCCCGGGGGGCTGACTTTTTCTGCCAATAAATCTACGTTGGTACACGTGTTTCTCCGATTAGAGCTCAGCTGCAGGCCTTCTCCCTCTACCCTTTCTACCCCAAGTACTCCGCTTTATATACTTGGTATTTGAGAAGAATCTTGCATAGAACCCCCCTCATCTACCACCTCATTCGCGAAAATTAGGGGAGATTGCGGTAGGGACAAGAGCAGAGGTTAAGTTCCTTGTTTATGGCACTGCGTCTTAGTTGGTTTTGTCTGACCTGAGTCTTCAGTCAGTGCAATGTTAGTTGGCGTGACAGCGGGAATTGGGGCTGTAGGAGATTGAGAGGGGAGAGACTTTGGGGTGGTTTTCTTAGCAAAGAGTGGATAATCCTTCTTCTCCTTTCCTCCAATATCACTCTTATTCTTCTGCTTTCCAGCCTGAGATGGTGTTTCTGGAGCAGATTCCAAGGTAGAAGCTGCCACTTCTGGTTCTAATTCGGATTGCATCGTTATATTTAAGATGTTTTCCTGAACCACAGCTGACTTCTTCGGCTCTGTAACTTGCATAGAGGTAGAAGAGGGGTAGCTCGTCTTCAGAGGACTCGAGCGTGGTATCCTCAGCCTAGTTTTCTTCCCTATTTTTATCTTTACCCTTATCCTTGGCTGCTTTTTGTGAAGCCTTCCTGGCTAAGGCAAGGCGGGTTCTCTGGTGAGCAGCTGATTCAGCCTTACTAGGCTTTATAGACTCTTCTCCCTCCCTCTGAGGCTTGCCCATTATGTCCTTTATTTTTACAGAAAAAAACCACTTCCCTCTTCTCAGTTTTCTTTATATTTTATATTTCTGTCATCCGCTACTCACAGTGTAAATATGTTGACTCTGCTGCCCTCGCGCCGTCTTCAGAGCTTAATAAACTCAGAGCCCCACCTCAGCTCCAGCACTGGCAGAAATTCACGCAGTGTCCTCAACCTCATTCCAACCATTCCTGCCCTCACGGGATAGCATTTCTCAGGAACCGCACACCAGCCACAAGCCAAAAGCCGTAGAAGCCGTAGAAGCTGTGTACTCAAGACGGCAGCGGCTTCATGGATAAATTTGAGTGCCCCCCAGCTTCTCACTCAGTTCGCGGGACGCCGGTGCCTCGGTCCCGCGAAGAATCCGCACAACGCTGCAGAGGCAGGGATCGAAGATGCCGCAGCGGTCCCGGTTTGTTGGCTAGCGTTTCTCTGCCACCATTCCAGGGGCGGGGTCCCAGGTCACGGTTCACGGAGCGCTACACGGAGGCGTGGTACTCCGTACACTACTCATAGACTCATTTAATCACCCAGGCACTACTCATGTAATCAGCCAGGCATAGTCATACACTCACCCAATCACTCTGGCATTACCCATATACTAATAAAATCACCAGGCACTACTCATACAATAATACAATCCCCAAGCACTATCCATTCAGTCATACAATCACCCAGGCAAAACCTTTGCACTTATTCAATCAACCAGGGACTACCCATTCACTCTTCCAACCACCCTGGTACTATACTTGCACTCATGTATTCACCCAGGTGGTGCACTTGCACTTATCCATTCATCCAGGCACTGCACTTGCACTCGTTCAGTCGCCCATACATTGCAGTTGCACTCATCCAATCACCCAGGCAGTCCACTTGCACTCATTCATCTATCCAGCGACTACACTTGCACTCATCCATCCACTCAGGCACTACTCATGCACTCATCCAATTACCCAGGCAACATCCATGTACTTTTTCAAGCACACAGGCACTACCCATTCACTCATCTAATCTCCCAGGCACTACCCATGCACTTATCCATACACCCAGCCACTATCCATGAACTCATTGAATCACACAGGTACTACCCATGCACTCATGCAATAAACCGGCAACTACTCATACACACATCCAATCACCCAGGCCCTACTATTGCACTCATCCATTCACCCAAGTACTACCCATTCACTCATCCAATCTCCCAGGCACTATCCATACACTCACCCAATCACCCAGGCACCACCCATGTACTCACCCAATCACCCAGGTGCTACCCATGCACTCATCCATTTACCCAGCCACTGTCCATTCACTCATGGATTCACCAAGGCCCTACCCATGAACTCATGCTATCAGCCTGTCACTCCCCATACACCCATCCAATCACTCAGGCACTATACTTGCACTCAACCAATCATTCAGGCACTGCCCATGCACTCATCTAATCATGCAGGTCCTACACATGCACTAATCCAATTACCCAGGAACTGCCCAGGCACTCATATAATTTCCTAGACACTAATAAAACACACATCCATTCACCTAGGCACTACCCATAAACAAATCCAGTCACCCAGGTACTACCCATGCACTCATCCATTCACCCAGGTACTACCCATGCACTCATCCAATCCCCCATGCCCTTTCCATACACTCACCCAATCACCCAGGCACTACCCATGCACTCATCCATTTACCCAGCCACTATCCATTCACTCATGGATTCACCCAGACACTACCTATGCACTCATCCAATCTCCCAGGCACTATCCATGCACTCACCCAATCACTCTCATACTACACATGCACTCACCTAATCATCCAGGTGCTACCCATGCACTCAACCATTCACCAAGGCACTACCCATGAAGTCATGCAATCAGCCAGGCACTCTCCATACACCCATCCAATCACTCAGGCACTATACTTGCACTCCACCAATCATTCAAGCACTACCCATGCACTCATCCAATCATGTAGGTCCTACACATGCACTAATCCAATTACCCAGGAACTGCCCAGGCACTCATATATTCTCCTAGGCACTAATAAAACACACATCCATTCACCAAGGCACTACCCATAAACACATCCAGTCACCCAGATACTACCCATGCACTCATCCATTCCCCCAGGCACTACCCATGCACTCATCCAATCCCCCAGGCCCTATCCATACACTCACCCAATCACCCAGGCACTACCCATGCACTCATCCTTTTTTTTCCCAGCCACTATCCATTCACTCATGGATTCACCCAGGCACTACCCATGCATTTATCCAATCTCCCAGGCACTATCCATACACTCACCCAATCACTCAGATACCACACATGCACTCACCCAATCACCCAGGTGCTACCCATGCACTCATCCAATCATCCAGGCACTACCCATGCACTCATCCAATCACCCAGACGCTACCAATGCACTCATCTATTTACCCAGCCACTATGCATACACTCATGGATCCACCCACACACTGCCCATAACTCATGCAATCAACAAGGCAGTGAATAATATAAATATTTTTTTCCAGATCTTTATATAGCACAAACTTGACCCAAAGGTATCAGACCACTTTACATAAGCACCAGTTACTTTACAGACAGACACATTCATTTTTGTTGGGCATGGGGAGATGAAGTGATTTGCCCAGAATCACAGGATGTTTAGCGTCCCTGCCCATACTTGAACCCGGTTCCCCAGCTTTAAAGTCAACAGCACTAGCCGAAAGGCCACATCCTCTCCCCAACATAAAAACATAACTTTAAGGCACTGGATTATAAGCACCTGATGTCACTCTTACTCTACACTATGTCCATATAAGATTTTAAACTGTTCAAAAACACACCATCATCACGATTATAAATTGGTTTGTGAAGAACAGCTTCACCGCAAAGTTTGAAAATTGATTTCAACATTAGTTTAAAGCTAAAAAACTAAAACAACATAAGTTTAAGCAAAATAGAACAACACTTCTATAATGTTATACATACTGTAGAATGTGTCAGGCAGTCACACACCCTCTCACCCAACCACACAGACACTCATACAGGTACTCAGACAGCCAATCAATCACCTATACAGCCATTCATGTGCCCATTCACCAACCCATAAAGCCACTTAGACTCCAACTGACAGACTGATACAGACATTCACAAACCCCAGTCACTCATACATTCACTGAAACACCTTATCTCTCACTTACACAGTCAGTCACACACCCACTGAATTATCCATACAGGCACTTATACACCCACTGATTCACCAATACACCTTGGTATGTATATTTAACACTCATTAACTTTTTTACAGCACTTAGAGCCACTGGATGATGCCATCAGTGATGTCATGTAAGATGTCATCAGTGATGTCCTGACATGTCATGAGTGATGTAATATGTAAGGTCATAAGAAGTGCATTGCTGGGGTGCGAGTTATAGGTAGCTCCACTAATCATCTGACAGAGAAGTCTGAAAGGAGAGCTAAGTCCCTCTCCACAACCTACTACACAGACTTGAGAGAGATCTCAGCAGGGAAAGCAGTCCAGCCACACACTCTACTACCCACACCTGTCATCTGTGAAAGTAGTCTGACAGGAGAGGTCAGTCCCTCTTCATGCAGTACAACACAGACCTGTCATGTGAGAGACAGGTCTGAAATGAAAGGCCAGTCCACGCACACACTGTACTATACACATCTGTTATTTTAGAAATAGGTGAAATGAAAGGGCTGTCCGTTTTCACAAACTACTTCAAACACCCATCATCTGAGAGAAAGGTCTGCAAGGAGATACCAGTCTCTCTCCACACCCTACTACACACACCTATCATTGATTTACTTTAAAGAAAATCTAGAAATTCACTGAAAAAATCAAAGGTTAATGCAACATTGTAGTTAAGTGTAGTAAAAATATCAGTTTTTTGTTAAAAGAATGTAAAAATCAATTGAAAAAAACAAAGGTGAAAATAATGTTATAGTTAAGTGAATTTGTCAGTGTCAACATTATCGTTTTGAACTAAAAAAAACACAAAAATTCACCAGTCATAGTTGACTGCGCTAACTAAAACTTGTCTCCCCTCCATGCACTGCTTATGAGCTTACATATGACATCACACATAAAATGCTCTATGACATAATTTATGATATCATTGATGACATCTCAAATAACAACATTGATGACATCGCTGTCAGTGGTGGATAAGCGTCTCTAGATATAGATACTTTTTTCCTTTGTAACTCTTAACATACTTGTTAGACCTGTCATTTCTTGGCACGGTTACCCCAGACCTTTTGCCTCTACCTCCTCTATTTTTGATGCTGTGATGGATTTCATGTTGCCTGCTTAAATGCTTTGGGCACTTTGCCACTGTTGATCAGTGTCAAAGTGCAAGTGCTCCCTGTATAAAGTGTTATGGTAATTGGTTGTCCAAATTTGATATGTTTGTCTTACTAGTAAAGTCCCTACAGTTACAGTTTATTTCATGTTTATTCGGACCATTGGTCCACAAACAATACATGTCATTGATTAAAAATTCGTCTTAAAAGAACATTTCATTAGCACACATAAATACATCCTAAAAACAGATTCAATCTAAAATTGCCACTATTACCCAAATTGCTTGAGGATTGGCTAAAATTCATTAAAAAGGTATAGAATAGCCTTCACTTTTTGCATAAATTTCCCCATAGCCACGGCAATATCTAAATTGGCCATTTCGGACAACAGTATCGCAGCCTGGGTCCTAGTTTTAATCTTTTATTTCATAAATATTGGTTTTAAAAACATAATACGCAAGTCCAGGAACTTCAGGCAATCAAGTAAAATATGCGGCACATCACAGTGAGTACCCACAGAACAAGTACAGCCTCCCAACTTATTTATCATAGCACACTTTACTAGATTGTTCATATAACAAGGGTTTACCCCTATTCTTACCCTCAGCACTTCATTTCGTAATTGACAGTCCGGTATCTTATCAATATAGGGGAAACATTGATTATTTTTCCATGTAGCAGCCATGAAACGTATCGAGGTTTTATTTACAAGGTAATTTTGATCCTGTGTATTGGATATTTCCATCCCCATCAAGCGGAGTGTCTTCTTGTCGATATTAGTCAGTAAGTTAGTAAAGTCCCTAATAAAGTGCACTATGTGTACCAGGGCTGGTAATGCAAATGCTACTAGTTGGCCTGCAGCACTAATTGAACCACCCACGTAAGTAGCCCTAAAAGAGATCTCAGGCCTGCCACTGCAGTGCCTCCCCGCATTTTTAAACAGCCTTGTTGCCATGCTAGTCCACCCGCTTGCCAGACTTACCCTCCCCTTTTGTATGCACATCAGACACACATATAGTAGGCCAAAAAGTACCCCTTGGGCGGGGTGCAAAATATGTGAAAGGCAGGACATGTACTGAGGTGTGTACCATGTCCTGACAGTGAAATACTGCCACTTTTGCTTTTCACTGTTGCATGGCCATCTTGCCCATAGGAACAAATGGGAAATGCTGTGTAACATGTTTCCAGCATATCTTACCATCAGGGTAATATGGAGAGATTGAGTTTAGTGTGCCTGAAATCAGAATTTAAAACACATCTTTTAGAAGTGGCTTTTTTTTTGCCCTAACCATCCTGCATGCCTCTGCCTGGTTGTGTATTGACTGTCTGGCTTTGGATGTGACTGGGTCTGGGGAGGTGTCCTGACACCAGGGAGGAGTAAATGAGACAGCAACAGGCTGGCCTGCATTTGGTGTGGTGGGAGGAGTAGCTGCCTGGATGTGAAAAGGGCTATTCTGCTGCCACAAAAGGATGGCTCCACTTCCTGTGGAGCGTCTGGGGCCCAGACCCTCACTATCAAAGGAAAAGGGTGTGCACTGGCAGAAAGACACCCAGAACTGGTTTGCACTGGGCTCAGAGCCCCCTGAACACAAAGACTTCAAAGTCATTTAGGGGTATAAATATGGGAGCTAAAATCCCTGAATTCAAGATTGAAAAATGATTGAAACTACTTTGTGATGAAGAGGAACCTCTGCCAAAGAAGAACAGCTGAGACTGAAGAGAAGTTCTGCCCTTGCTGTGTGTTCTGGGGCTGGCCTGCAGTTTGCGGATTTGACTAAGGAGAGGGCAAGGGACATTTATGGGTGCTGTGTCCCCCTGCTTGAAATGACTTTGCTGTGTGCTGTGTCCTGAAGTAACTTGTCTCCAAGGGCCCGAGGAGAGCTGGTCCCCTGTTGTGGAAACTCAGGAGCATCACATTTTCCAACTGTTTCTCAGCGACGCTTGGTGCGTGTCCTTTAGCATGCCTGAAATGGATGTGTAGTCTGTGGTACTGTTTATGAAGTGCCCCGTGACTGCATTGCCCCCGCAGCGTGAAACATCGTCCACGCTGCTGCATTGCTGTTTGTGGCCCGAGCCATCATCGTAAGTGAGGATCGCCACCACCGGCCGGAGCCGCAACTTGCTAAATGATTTCTTGAAGCTAAGGATGCTGCATGGTGAAAGGGATCGTAATCGTTGTTCGCCAAGAGGAATCTTCCCAAGATCGTCAACGAAGGAGAAGGCAGCGAGGTAACACATCCGGCTATAGCGTCGCCTAGCAACAGCGCTGCAACATCATCGGGACCACCCAGCATGATGTCCGATGAGCGGGGAGAGAGATAGAGAGCGAGGCACCACACCCCTCAGGTAAGGCTTGGACTCCGGTTGGGTGCCGCAAGTGTTTGTGGCCTGGGGAGGCGTGCAGGAGGAGTACAGGAGTGCTCCAATCTCTCTCCCGCTGTACCGAGTTAGTTGCGCTGAGTCCCTGAGCAGCCCGTACCTGCCCAGCAGTACCGGGGCTGCCCTTTTAAGTTTACAACCATTGTCTCTGTTGTTGGGGCCTAGAGGTGCTCGAGCTGACCGTGCAGATTGGCTTATAGCATTGTTCGTTGCATTATGAACTGCCTTATTCTTGCACTAAGAACTGCCTTATTCTTGCATTAAGAACATCATTATTCATGCATTACGAACCACATTATTCTTACATTACGAACTGCGCTACGAACTGCATTAGTACTTGCATTAAGGACTGTCTTATCTCTACACTAAGAGCTGCATTACGAAATGCATAGCATTGCAATAGGACTGCATTAGATCATTGTGAACTGATCATTAATACCGCAACAACCTACTTGTGATTGTTGGCCTAATAACCGGCAAAGTGAAATATTATAAAGACGCATATGTTAGATTTCTGTTGTTTGGTCTCATTGTAGTTCTTTTTGATAAAGATACCACTATTTGTTTATAAAAATCAGTGTGGTGTCCATTTGAGGTGTTGGGTTACCGGGGTTGTGGTTGCAAATACTTTACACATTGCCTTGGAGATAAGCCTGACTGCTCGTACCAAGCTACCGCAGGGTGAATAGGGGTTATCTAAGAGTGTGTCCCTCCTTTCCCTGACTAGAAGCAAGGGTCCCTATTTGGACTTGGGTACCTACCTCAGCCAACTAGAGACCCCCAGTGCATACAATACTGAACAGGTTTACACCAGATTACAAAAAGCAGTATCTCGAGACCAAGATCTAGGTTTCTGCCAAATTTAGTGCAATTCCATTCAGCAGTTTAGGCTGTAGTCATGTCTAAAATTGTTATAGGAAATTTAATGGGGAAAATGCGTTTTAGGACCTCCCGTTTTTCTCAGCCTCCGCTTAACGAATCACCCCCAAAGTTTCGGGCAGCAGCTGGAGTGAGTGGCAAACCTGTTTTGAAAATTGTACGAAGATTCATTGAAAAGCACCAAAGTTATTAGCAAAACAATAAACACTTGTCCTATGAAAACTAGGTCCCAACCATAACTAACTACTGGCTACTGCCAGTAGGTTATGACCCAGTTGCCACTGGGTAGTTATAGTTAGAATTGTGTTTCCATTGGAAAAATATGTTTTAATTTTCTAATAACTTAGGCCCATTTGATGAATTTTCACAAAACTTTCCAAAACAACATTTTTCCACCTCAGCTCCTTCATTGAAAGTTTTGGGGTGATCCTTCAAGTGAGAGCTGAGAAACAGGGTTTCCCAACAAAATGAGTTTTCCCCATTCATTTTTTTTCTGTATGAAATTTAGACACAGCTACAGCCCACATGGCTGAACGGATTTACACCATATTTAACAGAAAGCTAGAGCTTGGTCCAGAAAAGCGTATTTTTGGGTAAATGCATTCAGTACTTTTTGAGACAATAAGCATAAAACTTTGCATATTTCATGCTGCAGAGCCAACAGGACTCAAGATAAAATTTGATTGGCTACTACCACATTATTAATGATGCTCTGGTAGCCATCTTAGGACTCAGGACTCAGTTCTGATTTTGGTAAAAATGCAAAAAAACAATATAAGGAGTCAGTTTAGGGATACTATTCCCCAATAAGCCTAGTGAGGGTCCCAGAGGGACTCAATTGCATCCAAAATATTCATTTTTAGGTCGCGCCTAGCGTTGCAGAGCATGTACTGTCGCTATGCGAGGCATTTTGTTGTAGGGACAGATGTGGAAGTGCCGTGGAAGCTCCACCCATACTTTTCATAGGCTGGCTTCATTGTCTATGGTAAATGCTGGCTGCCGATTGATAATGAGGCTTCTTAGTCCTGCCTTGTTAACACCCTGTCTCCTTTTGTGACTGCCCATCAGGCATGGATCTTTTACTTGCGTCATTATACTGTCTCCTTCTTTAAGTCACTGAGGGCCAGATGTAGGTAGCCAAATACCGGTCGGTAATGGCCGAATTCGGCCGTTACCGACCGGTATTTGGCTTTTGAGATGTAGGTGTCTGAAAACAGGCCATTTCGGTAATTTTACCGAATCTGTAAATATACCGGTCGGTAAATTTACCGACCGGTATATTTACAGAATCGGTAAAATCGAGATGTAGGTGGGACTCTTCTGAGTCCCACAAGCCCTACAAAATCGGTATTTTACCATCAAATACAAGTTGATGGTAAAATACCGATTCAGGTGTGCATGCACATGTGTGCATGCACACCTATGCCATATGACAGGCAGACCTGCCCTTAGGGCAGGTATGCCTGCCACATGGCACCTGAACCCGTTTTGGGGGTGCTAGAGGGTGTCAAAGTGACACCCCCTGCACCCTTGTGAAATTCGGTATTTACCGATTCGGTAAATACCGACCGGTAAATGCCCAATCATTCCTATGGGCTTCAAAGCCCATAGGAATGAATGGGCATTTACCGGTCGGTATTTACCGAATCGGTAAATACCGAATTTTACCGATTCGGTAAATGCACATCTGTATTTACCTACATCTCGGTACTTATATTTTACCACTTCTAAAATACCGAATCGGTATGATTCGGTATTTAAGAGGTGGTAAAATAATTTTACCTACATCTGGCCCTAAGCACTTTCTTTTTTTCATTTGTGCAATGGCGACAGCTTGTTTTGAACTATGTCTGAGGTGATGAGCAGCATTTTCAATGATACTATTTACACACAAATATATGTTTGTACGCATTGAACGTTCTGAACCCAACTGAAGCGAAGAATGTAAGACCGTCAGGAGGAGCGAGTCGCTGGCTGCCGCTCCATTCATGCGAGAAGACAGAATCCAGTCACTGCCAATGCTGGTGTAATGAATGGTGGCTTAGACCTGGTTAAACATTTTATTCGAGTCCAGGGCAGCAGCACTGCATGCTTCACTATAGGTTTTTGAAGGAGAATATTGCCTCTAGCTGCACTTCATTCGGACTTGCATTACCAGAATAATAAATATTTATAGCTCACATGGCATGACGTCCGAAGAAGAGCAGGAGCATATATTTTTACTGCTGTACATCAAACCAGTAAGTCCAATGGAAAATGTGCATTCTTTTACAAGAGAATTAAAAACACACTTGTGTTCCAGTCTGTGCAATAGATTGTGTGTTCATCGGCGGAGCACCGGTTACCCCATATTTATTACTTGCGTACTTAGCGTAAGGCGACACTGTACGTGTTTAATTTGTTATTTATTTAAAATATATCACAGTTCATTTACCCAGACACCAGCTCCACGCAAAAAGTCTTCATCATTGCAAGGGCATTTTAGGCAGTAATAAGCAAGGTTTAACAAGCATTGGCAATAACAATAGGTGTGGCATTAAAGAAGAGCTGCAAAGCAATGTGAAGCTTTACAAGTCGATGGTAGCAGACTGCATTTGTACCGCAACTGTGCTGTAATTTGAAGGTGATATAGACAGAGGGGTCCCAGACTGAAAAGGAGAAAACATTTTATACCATAAAACCAATTACAAACACAAATTAACAGACAGAGAACGAACCAAAGTACCATGTTTTATTCACAAGGTACTGGAAAACTTCTTATTAGTTGTCAAGTACACATCAAAAAGAGTTTGACACACCGCATCAAGGGACAACGCTGGGCCGTGTCCCTTTCCTGAACGTCTACTCCGATGTCTTTTCATGGCAGTTAGCAGTGAGTCCGCAACAAGTTTGCCTAGATTGAACACGAGAGGACCTTCGATCTCTTTCCTCTCACAGCAGCAACGTGACGACGCGTGCTTTGGGATATAACAATTTGATGACCTCCTGATTTAACCAGATTCTTGAACCTTTTTGTGGATGTGGGACGCCCGACAACGCCCACCTACTGCCTACCTAACGATAGAAGTTTGCCCACTTCATCTTCTATGTCCTGATGAGGACCCGCTCTGTAAGGGAAACTGCCCCTACCAGGAATAGGGTCGAAACATAGACAACCTACCCCCGCTTCACCAGCTTCTAACTCTAGCAAGACTTATGCAGCTGTCTATAGAAGTCTGTTTCTCAAGAATTGTTAGTTTTGTTTACCTGTATTGTGTGGCCCCTACTTGGGGAACCACTTCGACATTGTACAAATTTGGTTTGTCACTTAATGAAGATTGGTTTCCTCATTTTCACCAAATCCCTCCACCGCACACACCCCTACCACCCTCCTTTCACGTATGTGGGCACAATTGCTTCTAAAACAAAATTTTTTTTTGATGTGTACTTGACAACTAATAAGAAGTTTTCCAGTACCTTGTGAATAAAACATGGTACTTTGATTTGTTCTCTGTCTGTTAATTTGTGTTTGTAATTGGTTTTATGGTATAAAATCTTTTCTCCTTTTCAGTCTGGGACCCCTCTGTCTATATCATTATCTTCCCAGGTCCCTGAGACTTTGTTGGGTTCAACCCTGTTTGACAAAACGTAATTTGAAGCTGGGCAAAGAGAGGGGGTGGGATGGGAGAGAGTAGCGGACAGAAAATGGCATTGACAATCTACTGGGAACCTTCGGATGTCCAAGATTATGATGATAAAGAAAATGGCTCACGGAGGAATGGTGAAAATAAGCTTGGAAGGATCAAATAGACAATAGATGCAAAATATATTGAAGGAGCAACAAACCCTCTGGATATACTAAGTCATGTTGCATCAGTTTGGTTAACTTTATTCCCTGGAACAGGAGAAGAACATGATTTGACTCAAAAGGACTAATGGCCGCTATGTTGGATTGGGGATGGAGAAACCAAGTGTACGGCTGTGGCAGTCATTTAAACAAGCATTTGCAATGCAATAAGTCTCGCATTTTAAAAACTTAGCCCTATTGGTATTGCAAATGGCAATGTCTTTTAATATTGGAGCTTTTTTAAACTCATAAATAAAAGGCATTGTCATTTACAATGCCAGTACCTCAAAATCTCGCAATTACGAGACCTATTGCATTGCAAATGCTTGTTTTTAAACGCTGCCACAAATTTGTGGTGGATCCATGAATCTGAAGGGGAAAAAAACAATAAGCAAGTAACTATGATTTGCGCACTCGCCATGCTCTGCTTTTCATTGATAGCATGACTGTAACATTTAAAATGACATTATTGATGACAAGCCAGTGCATGGTGGCGGTAGGAGCTACAGCTACTTTAGAGCATAATTTATAGTTACTTGAGATAACTATAACTTGCGAATTTCAGTATTTTTGTTTGTTTAAAACTGTGTTTTAACTGACATTTCCATCTAACTATACTATCCCTTTAACCCTTTGTTTTTCAGTGTATATACACATAGTTGGACAGCTCCTCTTCTATTTCTGTGTCTATTTTTAGTGGTAGCAATAGTCCTAGTATGGACATGGATCAATGCTTAATTTGAGCCAGTGGTTCCGGTGCTCAGCACCAGCACTTAAACATCATCAACACTGGCGCTTGTAACACAAACTCAATCCATTTGGAGTGCTTTCCATGACCACTGGTTAAAAACACACCATTTTGGTAGGAATGGTACATTAAGTGATGTGCCCAGAATAACAGGATGTTCAGCTGACACTGAGACTCAAAACCAGCCCCGAAGTCGGGAGGTCTGGCAATTAAACCACATCCTCTCCCAATTCATGGGTAGCAGTTGATTCTGTTTTTGGCGGCGCTAACAGGAGAAATGGGCTGGTGCAAGCTGCCTCTTGACAAGAGCCTAAGCACTTCTTTTTTACAAATTAACTATAGGCGTATTTTTCTATAGACCCCCCTACAAGGCTGTAGTACGAGGAACTGAGAGTGGTGACCCATGTCTGAGGCTCCAACATTTGTTTTTAGGCAGGAGCCAACCAGTGGTTCCTAGGATAATTAAAGTCTTTTGCTGTTTGGAATGTTTTTTGAATACAAAGATGATGCTGTTGCTCCTTGAGTCCGCCTCCAAGAGATAACGGTAATGGTATTAGTGATCAGTCTGTAGTATCGTTTTAAAATATGCATATAATGACATAATAAGAGAGTGCGGAGTGCCAACATCTCCATTGTTCATCTAAGTGGTACCGAGTAAGATAAGATGGTAAGAAGCTCGCTCCCTGTGGTCTCTGCTGTATCTTCAAGTACCAGATTTGGAGGTGACCAAATCCTTCTGCCGTGTTGTCTTGATGAGTCCCTTCGCTGGCTCTGCGGACCTGCTCCGCCAATGCTGCTGTATTGTCTCCCATTGATTTGCAGCAGGGGCAGACTCCCACCCACCGATGTGTAACGAGGATAGAAAGAGCAGCGGGGTAGACGGGAGGCGCCACAGTCCCAGCTGTGTCCGCAATGCAAATTCGCGCAATAACTACATTGCACGCTGTTACTTGAAGCATAAAAGGCCATTTTATTAGGACACGGTTGCAATCATTTAACTTAACATTACATAACTGTAAGAAAATACTTTTCCCATCCCATGCCGATACATTCTCCGTTCAGCCTTCTCAAAACCATCTCACCTGTTTGACTCTTCCCCATTCACTCAGTGACCTCCTTCCTCTCCCCATTCTCACCTTCACTTGCCCTCCAAACATTCTCTGTTGACTTTCCTCGCTTGCCTCCTGCGCCCCGCTATCAGTCACCCGTGTACCGTTCTCCCTCCCTGAGGGGTGGATCTGCCCGTATGTGACTCACCACCCCTCCAAAGTACCGTAACATCGCTACTCTGCAACCTGCCCTAAACTGGCATGCTAAGACCGCTCCAGTTCCAAGCCCTCCACGTAACCTGTAGGGTGGGTGGGTGGATAAACTTTTCCTCTCTAATCCCCCCGGTGGTGCTAAGGTGTCAGGAAGTGGCTGGATCCTCCTCTCCTGACACCTTATATGTGTTCCTAACGCCCGCCCCTTCCCCCTTCCCCTATCCTCTAAACCCTCCCACACCGTGTCCTTCCAGGCCATCGCGCGAATAGCCCCGGGGGAAGACTGGTCTGCGACCTTAACTTTCCCCGGGGACCCTCATCGCGCAATAACTACACCCCACGTTGTTACTTGAAGCATAAAAGGCCATTTTATTAGGACACGGTTACAATCATTTAACTTTATTGACATTACATAACTGTAAGAAAATACTTTTCCCATCTCATACCGATACATGCTCCGTTCAGCCTTCTCAAAACCATCTCACCTGTTTGACTCTTCCCCATTCACTCAGTGACCTCCTTCCTCTCCCCATTCTCACCTTCACCCATCACTTGCTCTCCAAACATCCTCTGTTGACTTTCCTTCATTGCCTCCCGCGCCCCACTATCAGTCACCCGTGTACCGTTCTCCCTCCCTGAGGGGTGGATCCGCCCGTATGTGACTCACCACCCCTCCAAAGTACTGCCAACCAGGGAACCCCCCTAGGGCGGTTCCCTGCCCCACCCCCCCAGTCCTGGGCACCTTTCTCCTCCAGTCAGCCGACCTTGCGGCCCCCCGGTGGACGACCAATCCACCACCGAAACCTATGTCCCCTATAAATGAGTTTTGTGGGGACCGTCGTTGACCGCGTTAGACGCCAAACCTCCTCACGACCACCTGCTCCTCCATGTCCTGTGCACCCTTTCTCCTCCAGTCAGCCGACCCTGTGGCACCCGGTGGATGACCAATCCACCACTGAAACGTGTGTCCCGTGTAAAGTCTTATTGTTGGGACCGTCATTGACCGCGAAGGCGCCAAACCTCCGCATGACCACCTGCTCCTCGAGGTCCTGTGCACCCAACTCTTCCCCAGTGTGCTCTCGGTGGACGACCACCCACCGCCACAACATGCGTCCTGTGTCCCTTGTAATATTGTCGGCCACACCTAGTCCATAAACACCCCCTCCACCACCACGGTGAACGACCATCCACCGCCTGGACCTCCATCCTGTGTAACAATGAACATTGTCGGGCCATTCTCAGTCCATGAAAGGTGCCCCCCCATCGCAATGAACGACCATCCAATACCTGGGCCTCCGACCTATGCAAACCCAGAACAACTCCGGGTTAGTCCTCGTCCATGAAAGGTGTCCCCCCTCGAGGTGAACGACCATCCACCTCTGTACCTGCAACCCTTGTAACCCTGAATATTGCCGGTCCAATCATGGTCCCTGAAAGGTGCCCCCTCATTGCAGTGAATGACCATCCACTACCTGGGCCTCCGTCCAATGCAAACCAGAATATACTTACAGGTTCGTCCTCGTCCATGAAAGGTGCCCCCCCTTACGCGGTGATCAACCATCCACCACCAGTACCTGCAACCCGTGTAACCATGAAAATTGCCGGTCCAATCATTTCCTGTGAAAGGTGCCCTCCCATAGCAGTGAACGATCATCCACTACCTGGGCCTCCGTCATGCCACCAGTAATACTTTCGGGTTAGTCCTCGTCCATGAAAGGCTCCCCCCCTCTTTCGCGGTGAACGACCGTCCACCTGTACCTGCAACCAGTGAAACCATGAACATTGCCAGGCCAATCATTGCCCGTGAAAGGTGCCCCCCCCCCAATCGCAGTGAACGACCATCCACTACCTGGGCATCCGTCCTATTCAAACCTGGAACACTTTCAGGTTAGTCCTTGACCATGAAAGGTGCCCCCCCTTTCGGTAGAAGACCCTCCACCACCTGTACCTGCCACCTGTGTAACCATAAACCTTGACGGCCCAATCTTTATCATACCCAGCAGGCTACTGCCTGGCCTGTGAATTCCATAGGACCCCATTCCCAAGTCTTCAAGGCACCACTCATTCACGCAACCAAAATTGCCCCACGGTCTATATCAGCGAACCATACCCTAGTCCATGCCGCAGAATGCAAAGCCAAACCTGACATAACCCAGAATACTCCATTGTCCCACAGGTATCCTCGTGTCGTAGCCAATTCTCGTTTCCTGCAATACCATGACAGCCGTAAAGGCCCCCACTCCCCCCCTTTACCATCCACTGTTTCACTCATCATTTCACAACCTAATGACGGCGTGCCCCACTCAGTGATGTCTGTACACCTGGTAGTTTGCCTCCTTTGCTGTCCAAATGCCCAGGTGACTGGCCATCCAACCAGGCGACCGCCCCAGAGCCCGATCTACATCAATTTCCTGTAGTAGAAAAATAATGATTAGTCCTTTAGAATTACATCCCTTTTCCCGTCGTTCTTTCCTGGAAAACCCAATGTCTATGACTCCCTGTTCAAGAGCACCCATCCGCTGAGACCAAAGACCAACTCAACCACCCCCAATACCACCCCCGTCCCCACGCACAAACCCCGACCCAACAAACTCTTCAACTGCGCAGCCATGGACCGCCCTGCCTAAGAAATCCTTGCCCGTGGGCCACCTCCAATACACCAGGTACAGCAAATACCCCTTCATCCTAGCTGTGACCCCTGTCTACGTTCTGTTCCAACCTTATCATCCCATCACCCCACTGTCCCTCCCCAAAACACTCCAACCCAACCTGACCTCCAGAAGAAATACCACTATCCTTGTTATTTGGAATCTCCTGTGTGCCGCCCCTCCCTGACATCCCCCAACCTTCCTCGTCCATGGCCTGCCTACAAATTCCTGTTGCCTATTCACGTAGCCTCTGACAAAACAACCTCCTTCCTTGCAACATTCCAGGCAGCCCTTGCTCTCCGTCATGCTGTCCCCACCTCAAACCTGGTCACCCCCAGACCAATTTCCCCCCCTCATTAACCCCACACTGGGACAACCGAAATCCGAGAGCCCCAACTCGCTACTTTTCAACCCCCTTCTGACACTGAAATTGAAAACTATCCACTGCCGATCCTCCTGATCATGTTACCCTGAATACGTAACAGACTCCCCATCAACCTCAGCTGCAGCCACTCCTATCCCTGCTTCAAGACAGGCCTGAACATCCCACTCCTCAACCAGTCCTACACTGACCCAGGCAACCAACCTAAGGGCCAACAACCCAAACCCCCTTTTCTGTCATCCACAGGGACCTAAAACTTGTGCTCCTCAACCAATAAATTACCAACCAAATCAACCCACTGAGGAGTCAACCACGCCACTGTACTCCCCTTGCACTTTAGCCCACAAGGATGAAGGTCATCAGACTGTCAAACCCCGCGTATCCTTTCCCTGCACTGTATACATAGGTCCGAAATGGTCGCATATGATCATGTGTCCCAAGCTGGAGGCAGTTGCTCCCTTCCTTGTGCACATGTACAGCTCTGATACCCACGGAGCTTGCAAGTGCTGACTATACAAACCTCATGAATAAATTAAATAACCACATAACCACTATGATACCATATAAAGTCACTATTACACGCTCGCTTTGCGGAGAGACTGAGCCTTGAATGCCCCTACTTGTTTAAGTAAGTCAGGTCGAAGCCTTGCCCTCCATAGCCCTGTGGCAAAACCCCATCCTTCTTGCTACGCAGATGCCTACCCTGGCGTATCAGCCAGGCAATCTACCTGGCCTCCCCCTCACCGTAAGATGTGGCCAACAGTGGAGACTGATGTCCTCTTGCAGTTAACGCATCCAGCCTGGCCAACCACCACATGTGACTCATTTGTCAACCCCTCTTACATTGATTGTATACCACTGTCCATCTGCACCCATCGCCACCAACTCGCTAGTCTCCCAATTCCCCCTGCAGGATGCCGCTGCTGCACCTGCCTCTGTGCCAAATCCCACACCACACCACTGACAAGCTGAAAACCCCACTTGCCCGTGCTCCCCCAACCCCTGCCCCGTGGCTTTAGCCTTTACCTTAAAATCCGTCCGGGACCTCCACATTCTGACTGGCGCTGCTGCGCCCTACTGCACCATGTCCGCTGGTCCATCTGGAACTGCACCCTCATCCTGGAAAACTAACAGATTCTAGTTATCATAAACCCCGCCCCCCCTTAGAATTCCCTACTCAGCCTTATCCAACCTCACACTTTCTCCGTCATCCAACACTCCCATCCCTTCATACAACACCACGCTCCCCCAGTCCAGAACCGCTCACCATCCATGTCATCCAGCACCACTTTAATTCCTCATGTTGTATTCCGTGATGCGCAAGCCCTCGTTGGAGCGAAGGCCACCACACACCTCCCTACTGCTTCTGGCCAGCGGCCCGGGCCGTCATGCACCCCACTAGCTATGCTCCATTCCTCCGGATCTATTGCCGGTCTTGGTTCCCCCACATCCCCCAGGTCGCTCCTGATGGAGCGAGATTTTGAAATAATTTTATTTCAACTCGTGAAGTCACACTTCCATAATGAAAAATAATTCTACTAACGTTTGGTGCTGTGTTTGTATTAACTCAACCTAGATTAAAAGTTACATTACACGCGGGATATTAACATGTGTGCTCATAAACGTGCATTATTGTTGCATCTTTTTGTTTGTGCAAATTAATAAATTAATACTGTCTATTTGTTATGTTATAAAAGTAGCATGTGCTTGTTTTGCTTTCCCTGTGTATGTGGTGTCATTCTATTCTCTATAGGTGCATAAAGAATTTTGATGGATTAATGAAGACTGGTAGATATAAATGCTGCTTTATTTGTTCGCTTTAGCTAGGTAATTTAGACTAATGGGTTAATTATTAGCAATGGTGGGTGGCAACAGAACAAATAATATTTCCTACATTAATTATTCTTTTGTGTTTGTTTATACATTAGTGAACGATAAATTGACTGCTTTGGGCCTAGTTTACTCGAGTTTACAAATAACTTCTGCACGGAGCAAGAAAAAGTCCATTCTGAGAAAAAGTTTCCATCACTGTATCAACGTTTGGTGAATGTTATGTGGCTCTGACAATTTCCTTGTCAGACAAGGCCAAGGCCAGGGACCGGCAGGAGGAACATTTGATGACTTTGCATCCGAGGAAGCAAAATGACATGATGACAATTTTATGCAAGAAAATGTTGCAACCTGAGGAAGCGTCGTTGTTCGAATGTTAGAGACAATGGACTCTAAGAAAGTGACGGAACTGACATTTTGAAAAAATGAGGTGACATGTCGCCTGTCACTTCTAATCCAATGAGACTCCGAGTTTGCAGAAAAGAATTTCTTTTACTAAGATTAGTTTAGCGTAGAAAGGTATAAAAACCCATTCCCCGTGGAAGGGTTATGCTTACTGCTGCTTATGCTGACCTTTGGATGAGGGTGTCGTGCATGATGGACTTCTCTTGGAGCACGTAAGAGCCCTCAAAGAATTTTCTTTATTTCCATTTATTTTAGCTTAGTTAGGGACTTAGGTTTTAAAAATGCTAATCTGATATATTCATTTGCAAATAATAATTTATATGTTTTATAAAACTGTCTTGAATAAATTGCAATAATTCTAATAAAATGAATATATAAAAACTTCAAATATAATTTCCAAACAAATAAGCTAATAAAATCTTACTTTGGAAGACAAGCTGGTCTTGGTATTTCATGAGTTTGGGTTACCGTTAGCTAGATTTATCGCCATAAGTGGCTTTATAATAATAGAGATAGTTAAGTATGATAATTTCAATTACCACGGTTGTATATAAATGTATATAATTTGTAAATAGGTTTATTAGGCCACATGATTCAGTTGGTCAAAATATGTCATGTATGATTAATGGGCCTTGGGTTTGATTTATAATTCATTGGGTATACTACGGAGTTGGGTAGCGTAGTTTATGACATATTTCCTATAGGCCGCTGGATCAATAAACTTGGTAGCAGATTAGATGGTGCTATGGTAACCAACATATAATATTGGAGTTACATAGGATCGATGTCTAACATATGTTGAGTCCGTTTCCGTGCTATATGTAAGGTTTTTTCCAGCAGCGTGAAAATTCCTTGTTGTACCGGTACAAAATAGTGTGATGAGAAGGTAGTCACACAGCACATTTGATCTGTTTCAGAGTAGTGGTATGGCCGTGTATCACAAGTGTTGTCGCCGTGCAACACAAGTTAGGGTTAGGAGTAAGTGTTGTATAGTGAGGATTATCTAAGAAATTTGAGCAGCATGAGTATAGGGACAATGAGCCTGTTGTAAAACTCACTGTGATAAAAGTAATAGTATATATTCAATTCAATTCAATTCAATTCAAGATAGCTTTATTCGGTATTTTAACAAAAAACCATAAAAGCATGACATACAGATACAAAGCAGTATATATTCAAACTTGGGTGAAGGGTAAGATAACGCCGCTTATTTTACTAACGGTGCATGATATCTATAAACAGGTGAGAGTCCTGTACGGATTTCATGTGTGTTTGATTAGGGATACTTTCCGTTTAAAAGTGTATAATTGTTTTGTAATAGTGTTCAAGTTAAACTTTGAATTGTCACTTGAATGTGCATTCTGAGGGAAACGAGTTCATTATTACTTGTTTGAAGGGTAGAGTAAAAGGATTACTTTATCGGCAGATGTATATTCTGTGAGAATAGCGTTGTCTATTCCACGCATAGAATTCTTGTATGATCGAAATTCTATCACTTTATTAGAGAAACAGACAGATGAGTCTTTCTTGTGGTTGTTGAATTAATTTTCATTAAAAAAGCGTTCTTAAAATGGCGCTGTGAAAAAGTTTTTGAAAAGGAGGGGTGAGCGCTGAGAGTGAGACACGGGAAACCGCAGCAGCTGTGTACATCACTCAGTTCGCGCAGTGATTGGATAGCATACGTCACAGGCTGTATTCTGATTGGCTCTCGTAACTCTGACGTGCTGTAAGCTGGTTGGTTCTTTGAAAAAGAACAATTTCTATTCGTTGAGCAAGGAAGTGACGTAGCTCAACTCTGATTGGCTTGTTGGTGTGTTTCGCGCACGGATTGGATAGTGTTACGGATCATCCAGGAAATAATTTTTACGATCATTTCCACTAATTGGATTTGATTTGAAATATGAGTTATTATTTTAAACATGTTGAGAAAAAGCCTACAATGCTTCAGAAGTTAACATTTTTTATTTCACCTGACAAGAAAATAAAAACGCGAGGTGGTAAATTACTTCATAAATACAAAACACCTGCAGCGTATATGGAAGGTGAATATGGTTATCATACTGTTTTGTGGTTTGATGTCTGGAAGCATTATACAAAGGACGATGGTGTTTTGACTTGGCCAGAAGATGGTTCATTTAATATAAAAATTTTAAGAAATTTGAGAGAAAAAATGAACGCTCTTATACCAAAACCAAGACCTACTCAATTTGAAGCTTTGGTTGAATGGGAGGATGAAATGTTTCAATTACAAAGAGAAGCGAGTGGTATTAAAAGACCTCCGAAATTACCAAGCTATAGACGAGAGACGCATGAAGATAGAATGCGAATGTGGAGACAGGGAGACATGTGTGATGGTCTCTACTTAATTAGAGAAATGGTTTTAGGATCTCCTGGTGAAAAAAGATCTGAAAAGAAAAATAACGTAGTTACAGAAAGTGAATCTGAAGATGCAGTTTTAGAAGAAATATTTACTTCTAATAAAAGGAATGAACTTTTGAGACCTCCTCGATCATGGTCTACTCCGATGGTTTCTACTGAAACCACACCAAGTGCACCTCCAATTAATGAATCTTCTAAATTGTACCCAAATAATTCTGAATCATTTGAAACTCCAGAAAGATTAGAAACAGGAACTAATGTTGATGTTTATATTGGAGGTAAACATTTTTTGATATTTCCAAAGGAAAGGGAAGCCCCTAAAAATTTAAGAAGAGAAATTAGAGATAAGGAAGTTGTAAATACTTCAGAATATTTATGATCAAAGGAAGAATTAATTCGACAAATGACTAAAGGTATGGAAGCTGTGACAGTTCCAGTAACAATTGGTCGTGTTCAGCCTGTTTTTGATCAGAAAGAAAATAACAGGACAAGTTTAACAATTCCTTTAAATGCAGAAGTTCAAAAAGTTGCTGAAAAGTTTTTTCAGATTTATCTGAAATTAATCATGAGAAAACAAAATTGCCTGATTTAACTTTTATTGAAGGTTCTTTTAACAAATCACCAATGGGTGCAGAATCTGATGCTGAAACTTCTGAAAGAAGAGGGTTAAGTCCAAAACTTGATGTTGCAAAATTAAAAGCAAATTTAGAGGAATTAATAATTGGCACAATTGGTTCTGACAGTTTAAAATGTTATCGTGATGATGAACTACTATTCATCTGCAAGAGTATTCAGTGGAAAACAAAAAATAAATATGATCAGTTGGAAGAACTGGCAGCAGAACTTGAAATTGATTTAAGCAGACAAAAGAATTTTGGAAAGCATTACAGATTAGATTTTACAGAAAAAGACATTGAGAACTTGAACTCAATGGGAAGGATAATGCACATAAAGGATTTGATTGTTTAAATCAAAAAACTAGGTGAATTGAGCAAATGGAGAGTGAAGTGGACAAGAAATTATCCAAACAGTTTCCAATGAGAGAAATTGCTGGTGGAGGTTATGTTCATGTCCCTTGGTCGAGACAAGATATTTTACTTTTGATTAATGATTTTCCAAGACTGAGAGAGAAGCCTGTTGAATGGTATCGACAGGTAGACAGGTTTATCAAAGTCTCAAAAGTTCTGTGGATTGATCTGGATGGATTTTTTGATATCGTTGTTCCATCAGATCTCTGGACAGAATGTAAAATTGCTATAAGTTGGCCAAAGGAGGAACCGGAGCGAATTAAAGAAATAGGTGCTCCAGCTCCAATAGTGATGGACTTTTATGGAAAAGTGATTTATTGGTTAAAACAAAAAATTGCCCCTAAAGAAGTTGACTGAGTTAAAATAGACCGAACGAATCAGGAACCAAAAGAGTCAGTTCATTCATTTTATGAAAGATTACTGTTGGTTTTCAAACTATACAGTGGCTATGAAACATTAGATGAAAAGGATATGAGCCATTTTATCTACAGATTTGTTTATGGTCTTAGACCAGAAGTTAGAGAAATGATCAGGAATAGTATTGTCGGATGGCAATCGCTTCCAGTTGACGATATCCTGAGAAAAGCAAAATACTGTAGTGATGAACTAGAGGTCAAACAAAAGAAGTTGAAAGAGAAGGCGATGTGGGCACAAGTGAAAGTAGCTGAGCAACAAATTGCCAGTCTTGAAAATAAAAATGCAAATTTTATTCAAAATCAGAATCAAAATCAAGGACAAGGAAAATTTAAATTTAATAATAATAAAAGATATAATGCTAAAGTTGAAGATTTGAAACAGAAATTGCCTTGTTTTAATTGCGGCGAAATTGGACACTGGAAAAGTGAGTGTAAAAACCCACCCAGGAATTTAAAAAATCCATTGTTAAACCCACAGATGCAGAACGATGTTGATCTGCAGCAACAGCTACGGTTGCAGCGTAAACTGAATGACCTGAGTCTTCAGCGACAGCTACAAAATCAATTGATTCAGCAGCAGAATCAAATTCCACAACCTCCCTTTCCTAATTCTGGGGGAAGTCAAAAATATAATCCAGGTGTGGGATTTGAAGGAGATGATCAGGTTATAAGGACTCAAAGACAAATTGTGCAAAATACTTCAGGACAGTTTTTGTTAACAGAAAATCAAGGAAGTGATTCTGATGACTACTTCTGACGGTGCCCGAGAGAGGGGGAAGAGTGTGTGATTGGAGCCACTCTTGAGGTTGACCAGTCTGGTCCATTTGTAAATGGGAAAGTCAATGATGTAGACATCACTTTTCTAGTGGACACTGGTGCTACCCGTTCTACTGTTAGATCAGTGGAAATTGAAAACCTACCTCCCTCTGGGGAAACCATCCAAGTAGTTGGAGTAAGTAATCAACAAATTAAAACTGACTTAACAGATCCAGTGCAAGTTGAGATTGGAAATTTCAAAGATAAGCACAGATTTGTGGTTTGTAATAGCAGTCCAGTGAATTTGTTGGGAAGAGATATATTGTGCAAGATGAATTGTAGAATATATTGTTCTCCTGAGGGAGTCGAATTACAAACAATGGAGGAAGATGGTTTATATAGAATGACAATGATGTTGGTGGAAACAGAAGAAATTAAATTGTTTCCTGCATTTGAAAAAGAAAATTTACCTGAAGAACTAAAAGATGTAGTCAAAGCTGAGATTTGGGATTTGACTGGAAATGAGATGGGTCTGATGAAACATATTGATCCAGTCAAAGTTTCAGTGAAACAGGGAATAGAATTTCCTAACATTCCTCAGTACAAAATGAAAGCAGAAACCATAGAGGGTGTTATTCCTGTGATTGAAAAATTCATTAAACAAGGTGTTTTAAAAGAAATTGAGAGTAGCCCTTGTAATTCACCGATTATGGGAATTAAAAAATCAAATGGAACATATAGAATTGTTCAAGATTTGAGAAAGATTAATCAAATTGTCGTTCCATGCTGTCCAGTTGTTCCAAACCCAGCAGTCATTTTATATCAGATTCCACATGATGCTGAGTGGTATACTGTCATTGATCTTTGCAATGCATTCTTTATTGTTCCATTGCATCCAGAGAGTCAGGAAATTTTTGCTTTCAGGTTCCAAAATAGAACCCTCGCATGGTGCAGAATTCCTCAAGGGTATACAGAGAGTCCTTCTATTTTTAATGAGTTGTTGAAGAGATCTTTAGAAGATCTAAATCTACCTGGCAGATCGACATTAGTACAATACATTGACGATCTACTTATTGCAGCAAAGACAAGAGAAAATTGTGTGACAGACACAATTGTACTTTTAAATCATCTAGCAGATGAGGGACATAAAGTGTCTCCTACAAAATTGCAGTTTTGTAAACAGGGAGTGAAATATCTTGGTCATAGAATTGCAAAGGGAATAAGACAGGTGACAATTGAAAGAATTAAAATGATTCAAGCAATGCAACCTCCAAGAACACAAAGACAGGTCAGAATGTTTCTAGGAATGGTTGGTTACTGTCGACAATGGATAAGTGGTTTTTCAGTAATTGTAAAACCTCTACAGAAATTGACTAAGTCAGATGTAAAGGATCCAATTGTTCTTAATGAATTTGAGTTAGAAGCTTTTGAAAATTTAAAGAGAAGTTTGTGTGAAGCTCCAGCTCTAGGTATGCCAAATTATGAAAAAGATTTTGAACTGTATTGCAGTGAAAGAGAAGGATGTGCATTATCTGTATTAATTCAAAGGCATGGGAATCTGAGAAAACCCATTGCATACTTCTCAGCAGTTCTTGATCCTGTTGCAAAAGCCTTACCTGGTTGTTTAAAAGCAGTTGCAGCAACTAGTGTTAGTCTGGAGCAGAGTGAAGGGATCATAATGGGGTTTCCTGTAAAAGTATATGTTCCCCATTCAGTTGAAATACTCCTAACAAGGAGTAAAACACAACATCTGACCAGTAATAGGTTGACAAAATACGAGAAAATCATTCTAGGAGCAGATAATGTTTCTATTGCAAGATGTGTGAATTTGAATCCTTCTACATTATTACCTGATTCTGAAATTATTGATGAAAATGATGTGGAGCATGAATGCTTGGATGTTATGGAATACTGTACTAAGCCAAGGCAAGATATTAAAGATGAACCTTTGCCTGAATCAGATTTGGTCTACTTTGTAGATGGCTCCTGTTTAAGATCAGAGGGAGGTGTTTTAAAAGCAGCATATTCAGTCTGTACAGTTGCAGATGTTGAAGAAGCATCATGTCTTGAAGGAATTCGTTCAGCACAGGTGGCTGAATTGATTGCTTTAATTCGTGCTTGCGAAATATCAAAGGATTTGAGAGTTACCATAATAACTGACAGCCAGTATGGGTATGGAGTTGTGCATGATTATGGACAGCTCTGGTCTCAGAGAGGCTATTTAACTTCAGCAGGATCTCCAATTAAAAATGCAGTATTAATTAAAAGACTAATCGATGGCATACAGTTACCAAAAGAAATTGCTGTCGTGAAGTGCGCAGCTCACAAAAAGGGTGAGGATTATATCACCAAAGGCAATGCTTATGCAGATGAGACGGCAAAGTATTGCGCAAGAAATGGTCGTGCATTTAATCGGGAAAAGAGTAAAGAACATGATTCGAATTATTTAATGCTAACAACAGTGGTTGAAACATGGCAAGAAATCAGGGATTTGCAAAATGAAGCTGATGATGAAGAGAAAGATACATGGTGAAAGGCAGAATGTAGACCACGAGATGAGGATGGAGTTTGGACTTACAAAGATGGCAGAGTAGTTTTACCTAATTGTATGATTGCTGATATGGCCAGATTGTATCATGGCCCTGGTCAAATTGGAAGAGATTCTATGATCAGACTTTTTCAAGAGACATGGTTTAATACCAAATTCAGAACAATTGCAGAGTCTCTTTGTCAGAGGTGTTTAACTTGCCAACAAATGAACCCAAACAGGAAATCAGTTGTAGGTACAGGAATCATAGGTCGGGAGGGTGGCCCTTTCACCAGATTCCAAATGGATTTTATTGAAATGCCCTTACATAATTGTTTAAAATATGTTTTAGTGATTGTATGTTTGTTTTCAAGATGGGTAGAGGCATTTCCAACACGTCATTGTGATTCGATTACAGTGGCAAAATTGCTTCTTCGAGAAATTATCCCAAGATACGGTTTCCCTGTCACTATTGAGAGTGATGGAGGGGGACATTTTGATAATAAACTTTTGAAATTGATCTGTGAAGCTTTGCATATTGAGCAGAAAATACACTGTGCATACAGACCAGAGGCATCTGGAGTAGTTGAGAAAATTAATGGAACGATTAAAAACAGGATTGGAAAAATGTGTCTAGATACAGGTATGAAGTGGACAGATGCTCTTCCACTTGTTTTAATGTCTCTTAGAAGTATACCTGATAAAAAGACAGGTCTGAGTCCTCATGAAATTCTTATGGGCAGAGTCATGAGACAAGCTTTTGTACCAGTGGGAAAATTGTTGAGCATTAATGACAGTGCTATTTTGGAATATTGCAAAAGACTGTCTGACGTAGTGACTTCTGTGTCTAATCAGGTGGGAACTGAAGTACAATCAAATGACAAAGTACAGACTCATGATCTGAGACCTGGAGATTGGGTCAGAACAAAAGTACATCGAAGAAGAAGTTGTCTAGTTCCAAGATGGCAGAAACCTAGACAGATAATTCTGGTAACAACGAATGCAGTGAAGTGTAGAGGATTGAAAAGGTGGATACATCCCAGTCACACTATTCCTATTCCTACTCCTGAAAACTCTGATGAAGAGAGTGATTCTACAGATGATTCAGATTCTGAAGTAGAAGGTGAAAGAATTCCAGATTCTGAAGATCGACAAAGAGGTCGACATCTGGAAAATTTGCAAGTGAATGGAGATTTGAGTAGAAAAGATTTGGAAATCATTGAAATAGACTCTGAAAGTGATGAAGATCTACTAAAAAAGAAATCAGCAGAAGAGTCTGTCAAAAAAGTAAATGGAATAGAGACTACTGAAAATTTTGAAGACAGAGAAGCTGAATCAATAGAAATTTCTGACCAGGAGACTCTCGAAAAGCAGAAAACAAACTCTGGAAGAAGGAACAGGGTACCAGAAACTGGGAAGTTGAAGGTAATTGAAGAAGAGAATGAAGATGAATTGCCAAGTACCAGTGATGGAAAACTGAATATAGTTCTTAACAGAGTGAGACTGCCGATTAGAAAAGTTCCTGAGTCGAGAATAGAAATTTCTGACAGTAATTCCGAAGAAAGTGATGTAGATGGTCAAGAAGGAAGAGTGAGAAAAAGATCTTGGAAAACTGAAACAAACGTGGCTGAACCGAAAAGAAAGATCTTGAGAAAAGGAGAATCATGGCCAAGTGAAAATGGAGGATTGAGAGTCAGGTTAATTAAAAAGTCAAAGGAGCAGGTGAACGAAATCACTAGTCAAAAAGACCCTGAAAAGAAAGTTGAAAATGGGAGGAAAATAGAAGTAGTGACTAGAAAAACAAAAAGAATTTTGAGACCTAATCAGAAATATAAATCTCCTGAGTGGACATATCTGATTATTCCTCCTGTTATCGAAATAAACAGCAGTAGTCAGGAGGAGGTTGAGGAAATTAGTGACAACGATTGAAGTACTAATCTAGTAAAAATGTATTGGTTTTTATTTTTGGCAAAAGGCTGAAGATATTGTGTTAGGTGACACAAGGTCGAAGAAATTTTGTTTAGATGGAAATTAACTTGTGACATAAGGTCGAAGAAAAGTTGTTAGAAGAAAAAAAAAGATTTTAAAAAAGGGGGGTATATATTTTAGTCTGAAATTTAGATAATTTTAAAATTTTGTTTTCTTTTTAATTACCTCTTTGAGATAAGATTTTCTTATTAAAGATGCCTTATGTTATAGAACGGAGTATTTCAAAATGTTCCATTTTCAAGAAATGCTGTAAGATGACTCTGGTGTGTGTGCTCATGTTAATTCTGCTCTGGTTGGTTTTAGCTGTTGTCATTCCTTTTAAAATTAGTAAGGATTTGTATAAAGTTAACATGACAAGTAAAGCTTTAGTTAGTCAAAACAAACATAGTGCAACAGATTTAGCTAACAAAGTAATTGATCACAAACCTGAAATTCATCAAGATAAATCTGTTAGTATTTTTCAAGCAATACATTCTCAAGGCTTTTAGGAGAATATGTTAAAGTAATGGGCGTCAAAGATTGCTACATCTGTGTAAAATTACCTGCTTCTGTTTCTGAGGGAGTGACATACAATATGCTTCCTCTCACATATGGGATAACTTGTAGTGTGTTAGCTAGTTTATCTTATCAGACTGGTCGCTTAGAATATTACTATTCCAATTTTGATGAGATTTTTGCGAATTTAAAAATTGAGAGTGCTTTGAATAAACATAAAAAAGCTAAACAGATGAGGGAATTCTTTTTAGTTACTAATGAACTCACCTATGAGTATGCTTACAAGAATAATTTAACCTGCAAATTAAGAGCTGAAGAAAAATCTTTCCTGAATCTTGTCAAAGAAAGAAGAGCAATCTATAAGAGAAATGAAATAGTCAAACAGACTAAATCTAAATTCTGCTAAAAAGAGGATGAGAAACTTAATGGCAAGACTTTTGATAATGTTGCAATTCACATAGACAAACCAATTAGTGGTAAGCTTTGCATTAGAAGAGATAATACACTTTTTGATAATTATTTTGTAGGTGCTAGTAATTGTGAGGACACTTATCAAATCATGGGAGGTTGGGGATTCAAAGGTGGCAAAGATCCAATTTTTCCTGGGATTTATTTTATTTGCGGTGAAAAAGCTTATTATAATCTTCCAGACCATTGGTACGGGACATGTTTTGTTGGGCTTGTTTTCCCAAAGGTGTTTCATGTTGACAGAAATGCAGAAGGACAGTTCAAAATTAATAATCATGTAAATAGGTATAAAAGAGAAAGTTTCACAGAAATTTTGGGAGATATTTTTGAAGCAGTAATACCTTAAGTAGGTATAACCTTGAATGCAGGAAGGATCAGAAAATTATCCACAATTGTTGACAGATTGTCAACTGACACAGCAGATGGTTTCCAATTAGTGAATGTTGAGGTCATTGCAATTAGATCTATGGTGATGCAAGATCACCTTGCTTTAGACGTACTCCTGGCAAAAGAGGGAGGAGTCTGTGGTATTTTACATGTTCAGCACTGCTGTACTTACATCCCTGATGAAAGTAAGAATGTTGAGATGTATATCAAAAACATCACAGAAATGCACTCAGAAATAGTTCCGTTAGAAGAGGATAATTTTTCAGAGCGACTTTCAAAAAGATTTCAAGCTATTAAAACCTGGTTTCAAGAAATTGGTGGTTCAGTTCTTGGCAAGATTTTAACACCTTTGTTTGTAATAATATTTATAGTAGTTTTGACAAAAATCAGTTGCATGTTACACAAGAGAAAGAAACACATGAAGGAAAAGAAGCAAATTTATAAGATCAAAAAGGAACAGGAAAAGGAAATTGAGTTACAAGAATTACATAGAGTTCAATATGACAGTTGCAAAGATTTTGCAGAGACAAATTTTTAAAAATACTAATACAAATGAATTCGAACCATTTTCGGTTAGTTAAAATTTTTCTAAATTTTGGGTGTGGTGTGGTGATTTGTTAATCACCAGATGAGGGAGTTGATGGAGCGAGATTTAGAAATAATTTTATTTCAACTCGTGAAGTCACACTTCCATAATGAAAAATAATTCTACTAACGTTTGGTGCTGTGTTTGTATTAATTCAACCTAGATTAAAAGTTACATTACACGTGGGATATTAACATGTGTGCTCATAAACGTGCATTATTGTTGCATCTTTTTGTTTGTGCAAATTAATAAATAATACTGTCTATTTGTTATGTTATAACTAATTGTGGCTGTTTTAAAAGTAGCATGTGCTTGTTTTGCTTTCCCTGTGTATGTGGTGTCATTCTATTCTCTATAGGTGCATAAAGAATTTCGATGGATTAATGAAGACTGGTAGATATAAATGCTGCTTTATTTGTTCGCTTTAGCTAGGTAATTCAGACTAATGGGTTAATTATTAGCAATGGTGGGTGGCAACAGAACAAATAATATTTCCTACAATAATTATTCTTTTGTGTTTGTTTATACATTAGTGAACGATAAATTGACTGC
The DNA here is from genome assembly GCF_964261635.1 of Lissotriton helveticus. Lineage (NCBI taxonomy): Eukaryota > Metazoa > Chordata > Amphibia > Caudata > Salamandridae > Lissotriton > Lissotriton helveticus. The sequence goes on along the minus strand of NC_136059.1, from coordinate 731,146,944 downwards.
TTTGGGCCTAGTTTACTCGAGTTTACAAATAACTTCTGCACGGAGCAAGAAAAAGTCCATTCTGAGAAAAAGTTTCCATCACTGTATCAACGTTTGGTGAATGTTATGTGGCTCTGACAATTTCCTTGTCGGACAAGGCCAAGCCCAGGGACCGGCAGGAGGAACATTTGATAACCTTGCATACGAGGAAGTAAAATGACATGATGACAATTTTATGCAAGAAAATGTTGCAACCTGATGAAGCGTCGTTGTTCGAATGTTAGAGACAATGGACTCTAAGAAAGTGACGGAACTGACATTTTGAAAAAATGAGGTGACATGTCGCCTGTCACTTCTTATCCAATGAGACTCCGAGTTTGCAGAAAAGAATTTCTTTTACTAAGATTAGTTTAGCGTAGAAAGGTATAAAAACCCATTCCCCGTGGAAGGGTTATGCTTACTGCTGCTTATGCTGACCTTTGGATGAGGGTGTCGTGCATGACGGACTTCTCTTGGAGCACGTAAGAGCCCTCAAAGAATTTTCTTTATTTCCATTTATTTTAGCTTAGTTAGGGACTTAGGTTTTAAAAATGCTAATCTGATATATTCATTTGCAAGTAATAATTTATATGTTTTATAAAACTGACTTGAATCAATTGCAATAATTCTAATAAAATGAATAAATAAAAACTTCAATTATAATTTCCAAACAAATAAGCTAATAAAATCTTACTTTGAAAGACAAGCTGGTCTTGTTATTTTATGAGTTTGGGTTACTGTTAGCTAGATTTATCGCCCTAAGTGGCTTTATAATAATAGAGTTTGTTAAGTATGATCATTTCAATTACCGCGGTTGTATATAAATGTATATAATTTGTAAATAGGTTTATTAGGCCACATGATTCAGTTGGTCAAAATATGTCATGTATTATTAATGGGTCTTGGGTTTGATTTATAATTCATTGGGTATACTACGGAGTTGGGTAGCGTAGTTTATGACATATTTCCTATAGGCCGCTGGATCAGCTCCAACCTGGAGGGGCCCCAGCACCACCGGGCCTCATGCCGTGCTGGCAGTCCCTCACCTCCTACAATTAACCGCAAAACCCGATGCAGACAAACTGTCCCTTACCCAAGGGATCGCGTGGCAGCAAACAAACCAACCCCCCTCCGAGCGCCAGCCCCACTCCTAACAATTAAACGACAAAAAATAACAAGATGGATGCTTTTGGGCATCCATCTTGTCCTCTGGGCAAAGAAACTGAAGAGGGGGGATGCCCCCTCCTCCCTTTTGTCTATGCTCGGCTACCTCTTGTTTTTGTTTGCTGTCGTTATTTGCACCAGCGCCACCATTGCCTACGTAACGTATGTTCATGTGCCTGAGTGTCTGCCATTTATTGCAGTATTATACCTCTACTTGTACTGCGTACCCTTTTGTAACCTGCACACATGTCACTTTTTCTTCCTGTATCGCACCGTTTGCTACCTCTTGTATTTTGTTTGCTCACAATTGGCACGTTTGCCTCATGTAACTTAACGTTTGCTCTTGTAATTTGCTCACTCGTATTTTTCTCCTCATGTATCATTACTGGTCCTATTGAGAAGCGCTCCAACGCCTTCTGGTAAAGCCTGCGCTCTATAAAGATGCATAAATAATTACTAAATGGAGGCGGGAGACACAGGTTGCCACAGCCATCAAGTGGCACACCGCGGCAAAAAACGAGAGGTTGCGCCCCCACCCCCAGTACCGGGCCGCAGCAGACACTTTCCCCGCATTGACAGGCAGGCTCAGACATTCCTCCGGTGGGGGCAGGCAACGCATAAAGCTCCCCGCGCTGTCCTGTAGACCACAGCCCGGCGCCTCTCCCCCTACACAGGCACTCCGCTACCCTTGTCATGCAGCCGGCAGATTCCTTGCCACCAACTCATAGGGGCCTCCCCCCCTCTCCTCCCACCCCACAACTCAGACAACCCATGATGCCCCCAAACGCCCCTCCCCTCTGCCTCAACACCGCACAGCAATGCCTGCTAGACCCATCATGAGCTCCGGGTCCCCCTCCCCCGCCATTAACACCTAAAGAGACGAGATGAGACGCGACACGACGAGACGCGACACGGCCCCCGGGCCCACAACACCCTTGCGAAACCCGCCCCCAGGCCCAGCTAACCTGCACACAAACTTTTCTTCTCTAATCCCCCCGGTGGTGCTAAGGTGTCAGGAAGAGGCTGGATCCTCCTCTCCTGACACCTTATATGTGTTCCTAACGCCCGCCCCTTCCCCTATCCTCTAAACCAGAGCTTTCCAAACTGTGTGTCCCGACACAGTACTGTGTCGCCTGCAAGTGGTGGGTGTGTCACAGGATAAGGCACTTAGCACATAACAGCTAATTAGGAGGCATTCCTTTGAAAGAGTGTCTCGGAGTGTGCCACAGCAGCACAGACTCCGAGACACTCTGCTCTAGAGGGGGGGGGCAGGGGGGGAGATTCACAGCAAAGCCCCATTAACAAGTAAATGGTCCTTTAAAGACTTGCTTAGTACTCGGGGTGCAGCTGTGTGTGCCCTAGAAGCTGGGGTGAGGTGCCAGAGGGTGACAGGCAGAGGCACAGGTGCAGGATCCGAATCAGCCAGCTGGCCGCGTTAAAGCATCTGCTACGGTGACCTGTACGGTGACCTGTATTACTTACTCATTGTATACATATGTACATGGAGATAACTCTAACGACTAGTATATGTAATAGACCTATGTACTCACTACCATTCATATGTGATTCTTAGAGTTTATCCATTTGTATCTCTTCCTTGAGTGTCTTTACAACTTGTACATTTGCAAATTTTTTTCCTGTTTGTATCTTTTATGTAACTCATGTAATCTTAAATTCTTATGTATCGCAACTGGTTCTTTTGTAGAGCGCTCAGACACCTTCGGGTAATGTTCGCGCTATAGAAAATCGCATTAAATAAAAAAAAAATTAAAAAAAAACAATCTGTGCAAAATAGGACATTGTTGTAACAGCCTTCCAGCCGCAATGTGTGTAACTGACAAGCTAAAAAAAAATCCGTCTGCCCTCATATGTCTCAATATTGCATGCCTGTCAAGCCGGCAAATGACTGTTAAAAGTCCCTACTGCGGCACCTATAGCCACTGGCAGCGCAGCCTGTGACACGCCGCCGTTGGTGAATCTCTGCTGGCGGGGTATGCTTGCCATCAGCTGGTTTAACACAAGCAGATAACTCAGCAGGTCATTGCACCTATTGTCGAATATCGGAACATGGAGGCCATCTACTTAAAGATCAGGGCCCAGATGTAGGTAATAGCAATTTACCGAATGGTAAATACCGAATTTTACCGATTCGGTATTTACAATTCGGTAATTGCTATGTAGGTAAATAATTCGGTAAAAATACAGAATCTGTAAGATTCGGTAATTACAGATTCGGTAAATACCGAATCAGTATTTGCCATTGATTCCTATGGGCCTTGATTCCCATAGGATTCAATAGCAAATACCGATTCGGTAATTACCGAATCGGTAAAATTACCGATTATACACGGGGGACAGGGTGTCACTTTGACACCCTGTTGCACCCCTGTTTCGGGCTTGTGTGCCATGTGACACACAGACATGCCCTTAGGGCATGTCTGTGTGCCACATGACACAGGTGTACATGCACAGATGTGCATGTACACTGTAATTCGTTATTTACCATGAAATAGTATTCCATGGTAAATAACGATTCAGTAAGGGCCTGTGGCACTGATTACAGTGCCACCTACATATTGATTTACAGAATCGGTATATTTACCGATTCGGTATTTTACCGATTCTGTAAATTTACCGAATCAGTAAATATACCGATTCTGTAAATAATATGCCCCCTACATGTCAATTCTCAAATACCGTTCGGTAAATCGGCCGTTACCGACCGGTAATTGGCGAGCTACATCTGACCCATAGCTCGGTTGACTAATGCCCCTGCAGTGGAGACCGCGTGTGTCATCAATGGAGACCACCCGTCACAATTTCCAACTCTGGGCTTATTAATATATATGGCTCTGAAAGTAAACCCGGGTCTCAAATTAAGAATACATCGTGCAGTGGGCAAGACAGTTGCTTCGGAGATTAGCCTGCATGTTGCAGATTCCAGCCCCAGGAAGATATCTCAGTGGGTCATGCAGTTGTGGCAGAGATGTCCGTAAAACTGCAGGGCGCGTGTTTGAATCACGGTTGGGTTGAAAACTGTGCTCAGCGCCTACTGAGGAGAGTCTGTGTCTGACTGGTGAGTCACAGGTTCGAATCCCAGCAGGCCTTTTATCCGGCCGCACTAGTGTTATTTCTGTTCCCCTCTGCGCTCAACCGGGCACCCCGGGCTGTGCGGGCACTGCCCTCTGGTACAGGTGTGAAGGACTCCAGGCACGCACAGAGGCCTGCCCTTCACATCCCAACTCTCCCCAACTCTCCCCAAGTCCGCCGGCTCTTTCAGCTGTACCCCCAGATGCTGGTAATATAGTTCCGCAGGATAAAGCAGCTGCTCGGGCTGAGATTGTGTAACATTCCGCAATTCTCAGGTTTGTTCACGGAGGGAGACAGTGAGATAGAGGGAGGAAGACAGGGAGAGAGAGGGAAACAGAGAGAGGGAAACAGAGACAGGGAGGGAGACAGAGGGACGGATACAGAGGGATTGAGACAGAGGGAAGGATACAGAGGGAGACAGAGAGGGAGACAGACAGAGGGAGGGAGACAGAGGGAGATAGACAGAGGAAGGGAGACAGACAGAGGGAGACAGACATAGGGAGGGAGATAGAGAGAGAGAGGGAGACAGACAGAGGGAGACAGAGGGAGGGAGATAGACAAGAGACAGACGGAGGGAGGGAGAGAGAGGGAGGGAGACAGAGGGAGAAAGAGAGAGAGGGAGACACACAGAGTGAGTGAGACAGAGGAAGGGAGAGAGAGGTAGAGAAAGGGAGAGAGAGGGAGGGAGACTGCAAGAGACGGAAGGAGAAAGAGAGAGGGAGGGAGACACAGACAGACAGAGATGCAGACAGAGACAGGGACAGACAGAGACAAATAGAGACAGAGACTGGAGCAGTCAGGCAGAGACAGACAGAGACGGAGAGGGAGACAGAGGGAGGGAGACAGGGACAGACAGACAGATAGAAGCAGAGACAGGGACAGACAGTGGCAGAGACTGAGACAGACAGAGAGGCAGAGAGGGAGACAGAGGGAGGGAGAGAGAGGGAGAGATAGGGAGACAGAGAGACAGAGGGTGACAGAGGGAGGGAGAGTGAGGGAGACAGAGAGAGGGAGACAAAGAGAGGGAGACAGAGAGAGGGAGACAGAGAGAGGGAGACAGAGAGAGGGAGACAGAGAGAGGGGGACATAGAGAGGGAGACAGAGAGTGAGGGAGACAGAGAGAGGGAGACAGAGAGGGGAGACGGAGAGGGGGAGAGGGAGAGAGAGGGGGAGACAGAGAGAGGGAGACATAGAGAGGGAGACATAGAGAGGAAGACAGAGGGTGGAAGGCAGAGGGAGACAGTCAGGGGGAGGCAGAGGGAAGGAGAGGGAGACAGACAGAAGGGGGAGGCAGAGGGAGACAGTCAGGGGGAGGCAGAGGGAAGGAGAGGGAGACAGTCAGGGGGAGGCAGAGGGAAGGAGAGGGAGACAGTCAGGGGGAGGCAGAGGGAAGGAGAGGGAGACAGTCAGGGAGAGGCAGAGGGATAGAGAGGGAGACAGACAGAGGGAGGGAGGCAGAGGGAGTCGGGAGGGAGGCAGAGGGAGGGAGGCAGAGGGAGACAGTCAGGGGGAGGCAGAGGGAAGGAGAGGGAGACAGTCAGGTGGAGGCAGAGGGAAGGAGAGGGAGACAGTCATGGGAGGCAGAGGGAGACAGTCAGGGGGAGGCAGAGGTAGACAGTCAGGGGGAGTAAGAGGAAAGGAGAGGGAGACAGTCAGGGGGAGGCAGAGGGAAGGAGAGGGAGACAGTCAGGGGGAGGCAGAGGGAAGGACTTGGAGACAGACAGGGGAAGGCAGAGGGAAGGAGAGGGAGACAGTCAGGGGAGGCAGAGGGAAGGAGAGGGAGACAGACAGGGGAGGCAGGGGGAAGGAGAGGGAGACAGAGGGTGGGAGACAGAGGGTGGGAGACAGAGGGTGGGAGACAGAGGGAGGGAGATAGAGGGAGGGAGACAGAGAGCGACATACAGACAGAGGGAGAGAGACCGAGGAAGCGAGACAGACAGAGGGAGGGGGTAGACAGACAGAGGGAGACAGACAGACAGAGGGAGACAGAGGGAGACAGACAGACAGAGCCAGAGGGAGACAGACAGAGACAGACAGAGGGAGACAGACAGACAGAGACAGGCAGAGGGAGACAGAGGAAGACAGAGGGAGAGAGAGGGAGGGAGACAGAGGGAGACAGGGAGAGAGAGGGAGGGAGACAGAGGGAGAGAGGGAGGGAGACATAGGGAGAGAGAGGGAGGAAGAGAGAGGGAGGGAGACAGAGGGAAGGAGACAGAGGGAGGGAGAGAGAGGGAGGGAGACAGAGTGTGAGAGACAGAGGAAGGGAGACAGAGGACAACAGACAGAGGGAGGGAGACAGAGGAAGCGAGACAGACAGAGGGAGGGAGACAGAGGAAGCGAGACAGACAGAGAGACAGAGGGAGGTCGACAGACCAAGAGAGACCGACAGATAGAGACAGGCAGAGGGAGACCGACAGACAGAGATAGACAGAGGGAGACAAACAGAGACAGACAGAGGGAGACAGACAGACAGAGAAAGACAGACAGACAGAGGGAGAGAGAGGGAGGGAGACAGAGGGAGAGAGAAGGGGAGAGAGACAGAGGAAGAGAGAGGGAGGGGGACATAGGGAGAGAGGGGGAGGGAGACAGAGGGAGAGAGAGGGAGGGAGACAGAGGGAGAGAGAGGGAGGGAGACAGTTACAGAGAGAGGGAGAGAGAGAGGGAGGGAGACAGAGTGAGTGAGAACCCCCCTTACCCCCCAGAACCACCCTTAGGTAGTTTGGGCTCGCTTCGCTACGTTCGCTCGCTACACTGCCTTACTGTGTCCCAAAATGATGCATCTCCAAAAAGTGTGTCCCCACCATACAAAGTTTGGAAAGCTGTGCCCTAAACCCTCCCACACCGTGTCCTTGCGGCCCATCGCGCGAATAGCCCCGGGGGAAGACTGGTCTGCGACCTTAACTTCCCCCGGGGTCCCTCATTCGCACCGGTTGACGACTTGCCACGCCTCGGCTCTGGCACAGATCATTGCCCCTCCCCCCTCAATTCCTAACGCATTCACAGATGCTGTACCAGATTACTAAATACTCTGGTGCCGCTCCACATCTCTGGTAAGTGGTATTCACTGCCACCATTGCTAAATCTGCCTCAGCTGCGGCACTGCTATCAATCAGCTTTGAGTAACAGGCGCGAGCCAATGGAAATTTCTGTGTCTTGGACACTTCTGCACGTACAGCAGTAAAAGTCTGATTGTCTGAAAAACGGTGTTATTCTTTTCACATATTAGGGATATGTCAACTTTCAGGAATTTATGTCCGTTTTATAACAACTTTGTACGTTCACATTCGTTATTTTACGTTTGCATAAGTACTGCACTGCTCTAAATCAAGCCGGCACTTCGTATCAATTATCAGTCCATTTGTATTCTTGAAGTGGCCCACATTCTGCATATTTTCACTGCAACGTAGCGAATACGTTACTGCATGTCAGATTTATTGAAAGCTTTCCGAGAATTATAGTTATCAGCCATTCAATTCATGCACAGTGCATCTTACAGCTATACAGCAAATATTCGCTAAACCTAGCAGCTAATACTCGGTGTTGTCAAAGAAAACAATCTTTCAAAATACATATTCCCTGCCAATTTTCTTTCAACCCGGTTTGAAATGCGCTGCCTTCCTTAGAGGCAGCTGCTTTTCACCGGCTTTATATCTGTAGCTCCCAAACTATGTGCTTTAAACATGGCAGACTGATTTCATTTAATTGACAAGAAAATATTTTCCAAGCAAGAGGGCGCATTTATATTTCAATGAACATCAGTGGCTAACTAACACATGCATCAAAGGAGCTGTGAGCAGACACCGGGAGTGAATTTTAGGTATACGAGGTGGAGCCCAAATATATGCCTGCTTTGTTTGTAACTTAAATCAGAGGCGACCGTATGCTACTTGCCATGTCATGTAGTTTAATTCGCTGGTACAATCAGAATTGCTGTTTGCCCAGCTACAGAGGCACATCAACATCTTCCACCCCACTCACAAAGGTACAGGACCAGGAATCTCTCCTTGATGTCATGTATAACTCTTTACTGCTCCTTAATTTTCTTACACCAAAACATGCAATGGGCTGTAGGCCTTTATCTGTTTCTTTCATGCAGCAATAGCAGTTCATTGCGAATCCTGCTTCATAAAAGGAACTTCATCTTTATGTTTTTTTAATCAGTGGGAATGAGCATCAGCATTTGGTGCTATTTTCTTGCTTGTTCTTGCCTTATTGATTGCCAGTATCAAATCAAACATGATACATGGTTAAAGAACCCTCTGCTGTAAAATATAAGGATATTGCAAGTTACAGAGGAGTTCCATGACCATATAAACAGGTCGAAGGTAGCAAACCTCTCAAGCCCCCCTTAATGCAAACGAGTCAAGGCTCTGCTAGGGTCTATCCTGGTGGGAAACGGCCACTACAACGAAGCCGTTTCCACGAAATCCTTAACCACGCATGCAGTACAACGCACGCGTGGTTACCTCTAAAGCCTTTACCATGCATACCTTTACTACGAGATTTGTAGTAAAGGCATATGTGGTAAAGGTAAAAAATAAAAAATTGGGGGGCTTGGGGGGGGTCTCCCCCCCCCCAAAAAAAACTCACCAGAAGTCACGTCGGGATATGAAGATAATCAGCGTAGTTTAAGAGAAATCGGGAAAAAAATTCCGTTTCCTCTTAACGACGTATGACGTCACCACACAAGTATTCGAGGTACAGGTTATGCGTGGAAAACGAATTCCGTTGTAACGCATGCGTGGTAAAGGCATGCGTTGCAACGGAATTGGTTGTAACGTCATACATTCGCCTCGTCCTACAACTATATGTAGCCCCTTTTCTCCAGGCTAGAACTGAGTGTGATAACCTGCAGAAGTTCTTGTGGCCTGGCCGATGTGGAAGTCCATGAAGTGAAGTGATCATAGGCATAGACAAAAAGGTCTGAGGAACCCTCTTGGGCCCTCCTCAGAGACTGGAAGAGAGCTTTCTTAGAACCATCGATTTACACATTTAGTTGAGTTGAGGTGGCTCTGTATTGTAGGCACACTTATGTAGGAAGGGAACATTTGCTTGTGGATTTGTGATCAATTGTGTGTGGTAACCTCACTTGCTCTTTCCTACTAGCCACCTGCCTCCACCTGGTCCAGTGTGACAAGGGCACATCAGTTGCATCAGTGGCCACACTTGTGGAACCCCTGATTCTGCGCTGCTTTGCAGTGGTCCAGCACCCTGTTTACTGAGCACTATCCAGATAGCTTGAAGAGAGACGTCCATATCTAGATATGTTCCCCTTTAAGTCACTAGACACACAAGTCATGAGATATCCATTTTCCTAGGAACCTATAAACGCTAACCCAAAACGACTCCATAATTCTTGACTGTGAACACTGAGATACTTGATTTCACAGCTGATTGAGCTAAATGTTTACTTAATTCAGAACAGGAATTTTAGCATTTTTCCTAGTTGCCTTGCACAGCAATGTTATTATGACGTTGCTATTATGAATATATAGTAAAAATATCACATATGCAGACTTTTCTTTCCAATACAGCCATTACGGATTATGAACTCGTTTTAATCAGAGACTTTTAAGACTGAATAAAATGGCAGAGACTTGATTTCAACCCTCATTACTTCTTCATTCATTTTTAATGGTACATGTTGATGAAGAGAATTAGCAATGAGGTAGTGATTTCTATTTTCACCATAAAAGGTTCTTAAGTATTTAGTAGTAGTTTAGATTCTGATAAACTGGGGATATTTCCACCATGTGGTTATGATGCGAGGAGAGTTTCAATAGATTCTCTGGATATTGATGTGGCATTATGTTTGTAGCCTAGAATGAAATCTTTTTTTCTTCATTTTTTTAAAATTGAAATCCATATATTACATACATTTTCATCTTATATTCATATGTTTACATCAAAGGCTTCATCAACATCATCGGATTAGCAGGAATTTTGATTTAACATACAATACTTAATCAAAAGTTCAACCAGCTAACCAATCAAAAAGTTCATTTTAAGACCAACGAGATAAAACACCTATTGTCTTAAAATATCGTCCATTGCGCCATGTTCTCATCAACTTTAAACATATTCTCAGATCTTCCATTTCTAAAATACAAACCTAGTAAAAACATATTTAAAGAGTGTAACTTGATCCTATATAGTTTACTTAGATCCCGAAGACTAATCAAAACGAAATATAGTGCTACTACCTTTTTCCTAAAACATTTATACACGCCAGGATTCCAACAATAATAGATTCCAAAATCCATTCTGTCAAATTAAGCTCACCATTAAAAAACTCCGCCCAGATTGTTGCAGGGTTTCTGTACTCACACAGAACTGTGCACAGAGGAGTGGAACCTCGGCAAATTAGGATGTCCCAAAACTTACCTTAGCAACCAACTCACCCCTTACCGAGCTAGCTACAGTGTCTCATTGGACATATCAAACACCCAATGTTTAGACAAACCAGAACATGAACTTACAGTACCTCAGGGTACGTGGGACTCATGAACACTCTTTCGTTATATTATCATTACAAACCAGAACATGGAGTAAAGAAGACACATGTGCATTTGAAATGTTTATTTACTAATGCCGTCTTCTCAGGCGCAGTATCTTTGATAATACAAGTATACTTATTATCAGTAGCAAAATTATCAGCATAGTTACTAAGACATAAAAAGCGAATGGTGACAGCATGTTAACATGCTGTAATGAATAAGAGTTAACAACACTTATATCTCACCCTCCCTAACACATATATCATATTATTAGCTAAGAAGGTCTCTTTGGGTTGTTTTAGGGCGGGCCCATACCTTAGTGTCCTAGCATGAAGGAATCACATCAGCATACACCAGCTCTCTCTGCATGTGCACCGCATCAAGTGTGTTAACAATTCTCGTGCAAAGCAATATCAATCCCGCCTCAAGCCCAAGTTGGCAAAGGCTGCACTTGTGTTATGACTATGAAGGCGTGGAGATCAGACCTCATAACAATTCCATATCGTGTTGCTCCTGAAACTTCAGCACTCTCCGTGCAGACATGGTTTATTAAACAAGACTGATATCAGAGCAATAACATATTATTCTCACATACACCACGGCAAACCACTAGGTTGAAAGCTAAGTCAACAATTAAGGGTCGTGTGCAGAAGTTGCAAGAAAGGAAAAATGGCGTTTAAATCTGAAATGTACCTATGCTAACTTAACACGATATAAGGATATATAGGAGCTATACAACACCCCCCCATGATCCGAGAATGGACTAAATAAGGTAACAGAAGTGCCATCACATGAGAGCAGAATCCATTTATAAACGAGCATGAATAAAAATTCAATTATAAAAACTAATGCTAAAAAATAGCCCACAAATATAATGTGGCTCAAGCCAATAGGCAAGCAAAAATAAAATGTCATGACCAAAAGTCAATAAAATCAAGGAAATGCTATCAATCAGCATGTCAATGCTATCAATCAGCATGTCAATTTGAGGCAGTGTCTATGATAAGACTGTATATGAAAAGTAAGCTGCAACAGCCTCCAGGAGGAAGTCACTGTCCTCATCCGAAAACAGTTCAGCCATCCAATTTAAAAGATGAAAGGAACATACGTGATCTTCCAGCACCGGATCCTCTATAACCATCAGAGGACAGCTCGGTGGGTTCTCAAGAAAACTTAGTTCCAAGAAATTCTGCGCTGCCGACAACACATCCCAGGGACCCATTAGTCCATGTGCCACCGCCAAGGCCATAATCCTTTCGTCAGAACAAACCAACTCGTGAGCAATGATAGGACTCATCAGTTGATCAAAATCGACGTCAGAAGATGCTGGTCCGCAGAGACACAAATCAATGGCCCAAAGGAAATCGCAGGTCAGACAGCGAAATACAGGCTGGACACAGGTGAAATAGGAGAACCGAAAAGATAATCCAAACGCCGTGCTTAGAGTCGCTAACGGCAGTGTGCCATAGTAATCAAGCATGCGGTTGCGAAACCGCGTCAGTAGTAACTGTTCGTAGTCTTGCACAGGAAGGGCATCCATATTTAAAAAGGCAGAAAACCACCAATGCGCCAGCATGATATAAGACCACCGAAACCGTTGGGCGCCATGTTGCAGGGTTTCTGTACTCACACTTGATGCGGTGCACATGCAGAGAGAGCTGGTGTATGCTGATGTGATTCCTTCATGCTAGGACACTAAGGTATGGGCCCGCCCTAAAACAACCCAAAGAGACCTTCTTAGCTAATAATATAATATATGTGTTAGGGAGGGTGAGATATAAGTGTTGTTAACTCTTATTCATTACAGCATGTTAACATGCTGTCACCATTCGCTTTTTATGTCTTAGTAACTATGCTGATAATTTTGCTACTGATAATAAGTATACTTGTATTATCAAAGATACTGCGCCTGAGAAGACGGCATTAGTAAATAAACATTTCAAATGCACATGTGTCTTCTTTACTCCATGTTCTGGTTTGTAATGATAATATAACGAAAGAGTGTTCATGAGTCCCACGTACCCTGAGGTACTGTAAGTTCATGTTCTGGTTTGTCTAAACATTGGGTGTTTGATATGTCCAATGAGACACTGTAGCTAGCTCGGTAAGGGGTGAGTTGGTTGCTAAGGTAAGTTTTGGGACATCCTAATTTGCCGAGGTTCCACTCCTCTGTGCACAGTTCTGTGTGAGTACAGAAACCCTGCAACAAGATCTTATCAAACTTTTTCAGCCCACCCGTTCGAAAGGCATACACACGTTCCCTCCTTTGACCTGGGCCATTTTCCAGACCCATTCATATTTTGATGGAATTAAATCCGATCGCCATCTTTGAAGTAGAAGTGATCTGGCAACAGCCATTCCAATATAAAGGAGTTTAATCCTTTTATCAGGTAGGTTTAGGACTGGATCACAACCAATCACTATCAGCAGAGCATTGGGCCCACTTGTTAATATACCTTCTGATGTAAAATATTCAAAAATGTCGAATTGGCATTGAAATGCCCCATCTCCGGCTCTCGTACTGAGGATTCGGAAGAAATAGGGGAGATAATGGTCCAACATTATAGGAATATCTACGGCCAGCAATTGGGGATCATCTATTATGAGTTATAAATTCAATTTTTGAGGGCGGGCCTATCCCTCTGTCATTTAGAGAAGGAAGTGTAGTCAGTTTTTTAAAAAAAGGTAAAAACAGTGAAGATCCTAACTCATATCAACCCATCACGCTTCTAAACTATGGCTACAAAATAATAAATAAACTTTTAGCTAAGTGTTTTAACAGAATTGCTTCACATTTAATTAATCAGGATCAACACGGTTTCATTGCTGGAAGGCAACTAGGCACAAACACACACTTTTTAGTGGCAGCACTTGACTATTTTGATACCCAGAAGATACTAGCTTAAGTGCTTTTTTTCGACTCTGAAAAGGCATTTGATCTGGTGATATGGGAATCTTTATTTTGTATTTTGGGTAAATTTGGCACTCCCTCTAAAATCACGGGGTTTATTGAAAAGTTATACTTGAATGCTCAGGCCAACATTAATCAATGCAGCTAAAGTCGGCCAAGTAAAAGTCAAAAAAGGATGCAGGCAGGGATGTCCGTTGTCCCCATGCTATTCGCCATTTTTATTGAACCCCTCACGATAGCCATTAAGGAATAATATGGGTATTTGCCCCCCGCTTCCAAATATGGATAAAATAAAATTATACGCCGAGGTTAATATGCTTATTATAAAAGCAGAGAAGGAAGTGCAGGCAAAGGCCTTCCAGATTTTTGAACAGTATGAGGCATTCGTGGGTATAAAATTAATTAAAATAAAACAAAAATACTGCTTTGTGGCGAAGCGGCATCTAGGGATTTGCACCCCGATATTATCTCATGTTTAAACACAAATCCGAAGAGATATTTAGGGATTTATTTCTCATCACTGATTTTGGAATTATATGATTTAAATTTTGTCCCTCTAATACGTAAAGTTCAAGATCTGCTTACCCAATGGAATTCTCTCCCATTATCTATTTTAGGTAGGATGACTCTGATTAAAATGTCAGTGCTTCCTCCTTTTAACTTTCTCTTTTCAGCAATTCCATGTGTGTTAATCAATTCCTTTTTTAAGAATCTAGAGTCTATGTTTACATCTTTCCTCTGGGGCAAAAAGCTCCCCCGAATAACACTGAATACTTTATATGAAGAACAGACAGAGGGGGGGTTAGCTCTCTCCAATTTAAAGGAATATTACCACGCATCCTTTGCACAATATATGTCTAGCAGTAAGCAGGATTAACATTCAATTTTTCTTGTTAATTTTTTTATGAATTTAATTTGTAAAGAAAACCAGATCCATTGCCCACTATAAATTTTCAGATCTTCTAAATTAGTATGTTATAAGTGTTTACATTGGTTTTATCATAAACGTCAGGCTTTCTATAGAAGATAATCTATCCTAGCAATTAATAGCTCAACTCTTATAGCGGGTCTTATTTCCTTTGTAGTAATTAAAGATCCATCTACAATTATTCAAAATTGGAGTAAGGCCGGGTTCCGGAAACTTTCGGATTTCTTGCGGAACGACAGATGGTTGAATATAGATGAAATGTCTTGTTTAATTCCCCGCAATTTTCTTCTCCTGGGGTCTTATAACGTTCTTAGGACTTTTTTTAATAATCTGGACTTGGTTAAAATTATCAATCAGAAGAGTCTAGTTCATGACGTATTAGAAGATACGGTTTTAAAAAAACGGGGGAATGGAAAAAACATCTAACATCAATCAAGGGGATAGATTTAGAGGCTACGGCTATAACTAAATGGGGAAAATATGAGGAGTAGAAAATTACTGCAAATATTTGGTCTCAAAATAATAAATTCAATTTCAGCGCGGTCAGAGGGGCGAATTGGAGAAGGATGTTATTCTTTAGTAAGTGGCTACTGTATAGAACTCCGAGCTTTATAGAAAAGGCCTACCCAAACCAATCGGGACAGTTTTTTCGGTGCCATATTCACCCTTCGGCCAATTGGATGCATATAATGTTATAATGACCCCTGATCCAGACATTTTGGGCCCAAAATGAAATCTGATAAATTCAGGACATTTCCAATATTTAGCTGTCATGTTAGGAGAGTTGATGTAGCTACTATAGATGTTGATGTTGTAATATCAGTGAAACCAAGTATAATGGTCGGCAATAGATAAGATGGTTGTTATAAGTAAAATGATACACACTTTAAACAAGAAGTTTTGATGTGGTCACACAAAGTCTTTTTTACTTGATCTGTGTCTCAATATTCATATGCACTGGTGTTGCTCAGCTGGTTGTGTAAAGAAAGTGAGCTGATATTGTCAGCAGGGAGTTTGATTCCCACCACAAATGAAATAAATAGGCAACTAGATTTTTTTTAATGTTTCTAAGAATGAGATTATTATTGATCTTTACCTTTTTGTGAGTTCTTAGTTTTGATTATTTATTATGGTTTTGTTAATAATTCTCAGAAATATGTTATAGCAGAAATTTGCGATTGTGAGGGTAATAGTGATAATGAGTTTGCTATACCGAAAAGATATGACTTCTTAAACATAGTGTTTTTTAAAATAACTTTTCAATAGAATTGAATTAGGCAATGAGAAGCACATAGTTAAATTAAGGTAAGAGAGGCTATAAAGGTAGCTATCCAGACAAGGACCATTTTACAGCGAATTATCTGAGCTGAGAGACTCAGATTATTGTTTCTTGTTATGAGGGGTAAGAGGATTGCTTAAGGGGTGTCATTATGTATTATTGTTTATATTCTCTTTGGGAGTGTTTTATTTACTTTCAAACTAACAAAGAAGCATTTAATTTTTTTTAATCTTTTCATATTTTTTGTAATAAATTCATGAATTCATGCAGAGGGCTGAAAAATAATTCATTTTTTTCCCGAGTTTTATATAGTGCATACTCAACCCGAAGGTATCAGCGCACTTTACATGAGCACCAGTTGCGTTACAAATGGACAGATTCATTTTGTTAGGCTTGGGGAGAATAAGTGATTTGCCCAGAATCACTGGATGTTGAGCATCCCTGCCGAGACTTGAACCCAGTTCCCCAGCTTTGAGGGAGAACGCTTTTACAATTAGCTATTCCGTTTTGGTGTTATTATAGTTTAACATTGTGACTAATGAGAAAACATAGCATGAATAAATCTCTCTATCTATTTTGAAGGTGCATTTATACACTTAAAAGTAGAAATATATGGGATAAAGTAACCCCTGCCATACATGATGCTGTATATGATAAGGATATTCGTCCTAGTTCCTCTATATAGTTATGGGACTCCTCATTGACTTACAATATCCTTATAATGGGAAACAGGGGGTACTTTATCCCTTACATTATTACAAGCCAGAGAGGAGAGTTATGTATATTGACTTTGCATCATTGAACTTTAGAGTGGTAACTAATCATATTCCTACATCCATACTAATATAATAAAGAGAGAGCCCAAACCTTTGAGGCAGGTAATCTCAGGAACCACAGCACCAATCACAACACCCAATACAGCGTTGGAAAGGGCAGTTGCAGCAAAAGGACATAGGCTATGCAGACGCCCACCATATACATTTAAAAAGGTAAAAGAACCGTGCCAGCAAAGTAGTCCCTTGTGGGCGTGTCTGCATTGTCCTGTGGGCGTGTGCTGGGGGCGTGACAAACACTGGGGGCGTGTGGTACATTCCGCCCTTCATGCCATGTCTCATATCGTGTGCTGTGGGCATGTGCTGGGGGCGTGGACGTGTGCTGGTGCGGGTTTACAGAAAAAATGCGAGCGTTGTGCCCAATATTTCATTGTTTTTTCTTCCCAGGTTCTGTACATTCCAGCTCCGGGTGTCCACCCTGCTCCCTTTAACTACCCCTGCACCCCATAATCATAACCCACCCGTACTCCTTAAAATACCCCAACACCCTTAAACACTAACCCATCTTAACCCTATAAATATACACTGTACCCCAAAACCCAAACCTATCCCTAAACCTTAAAAATACCCTTGTACCCCAAAACCCAAACCTAGCCCTGAACCCTATAAATAGCCCTGTACCTCAAAACGAAAACCTACCCCTGAACCCTAAAAATACCCCTGTACCCCAAAACCCAAACCTAGCCCTGAACCCTACAATACCCCTGTACCCCAAAACCCAAACCTAGCCCTGAACCCTAAAAATACCCCTGTACCCCAAAGCCCAAACCTACCCCTGAACCCTAAAATACCCCTGTACCCCAAAACCCAAACCTAGCCCTGAACCCTAAAAATACCCCGTACCCCAAAACCCAAACCTAGCCCTGAACCCTAGAAAAAATACCCCCATACCCCAAAACCCAAACCTACCCCTGAACCCTAAAAATACCCCTATACCCCAAAACCCAAACCTAGCCCTGAACCCTAAAAATACCCCTGTACCCCAAACCCCATACCTATCCTTAAACCCTAAAACTACCCCTGTACCCCATAACCCCAAACTATATCTGAACCCTTAAAATACCCAAACACCCCAAAACATATACCTCAGTAACCCAAAACATATACCACTATACCCATACTTACCTTATCCAAACATTAAAAAAACATGCTTTTACCATTCATGCATTTACAACGAATTTCTTTGTAAATGTATGCATGGTAAAAGCATATAAAATGTAATGCCATGCGTTATAAGGGCATTGCAGAGTCATGGTACTTTCGTAATGAAAGTATGCGGAGTGATGGTATGCGGAAAGAAAGTTGCGGAATAATGGGTGTTTACCCTCCCCCGGTAAGTACATTGGTGGCATGGCGGCCCACATCTCCAGCAACATACTCATATTTTTTTACCACCGATTTGAAAAATGCACAAGTCTCTCTCATTGATGGTCAGCACCGACATACACTTTTAGACACACCTCCCGCCACAAGTTCTAGAATTGCTAACTTTAGAGCTGGGGAACTACGTTCGAATCTCAGCATCAGATCAACATCCTGTGATTCCAGGCAAATCGCTTTGTCTCCCCCGTGCCTACCACAAATGAATGTGTTCTTCTGTAATGTAAATTGTGCTCATGCCATGTTGTCGAGTTTGCGCTATATAATATTGCAAGGAAAAATAAAATAGGGAAACTCGAGTTCACACACTACTGAACGTGCACTCTTAAGTGCATCAGCAGTGCACTGTGAATCGGAGCGTTTCACAGGCCTGTCACAGATAAGAAATGCTATCAAAACGAAATCCTACAAAACAATATACTACTGGCCGGCAGCAATTCAAACCCGGACAACGTCGGGACGGGCTGCTAGTAGATTATATTACTGACAGTATATAACTTCATGTGGACTTATAAATTATGAAATACACGATGATGAAGATGAGCATGTCCTTACTGTGATTAGCACTGAAAAGCTGTTTTCACTGTAGCAAGGCTGACTGTTCCACGGACAAACACTGGGATGCACTATTACATTTAATGATGTTTTCTTTGGCTATGAAACACCTGGAAACTACATTTTTGGACTCTCTGAAATGTTTATTAACATTTCAATTCAGTGGTGAAGTCAGATTTTAATACATAATAAGGGAAATGTAATTTTAGAAAGCTACCTTTTCTCTGCCTAAAGCCTCTGGATGGCTAATTTGCAGTAACCTGCAGTTGCAACCTTTTGAGTGCTCAAGCCCTAACTGAGGTGTAAAATTACTCCCAGAGCAGAGACAAAGGACTGGGTGTGGGGAGGTGTTTCTGTTCATATGCAGAATGATTATTTTGGCTGTACCCAGAAAAGTAATGTACTTTAAAGGGGCCTCATTTGTCAGAGGCAGATGTCAGACAACATCTGTACAGGACCTTTCTTTTGTTCCCTCAGTCAGATAGGCACCAAACCCAGTGGTGAGAGAGCTGCCCCAAGAACTTGTTTGAAGTGATGACAGAGGAGTAATCTTTCATTATCCTGACCACACATCTGGGATGGGAACAAAGGCTCTGCACAAGTGAAGATGGGTTTCACCATATTGGATTTAGGCAGAGAGGGCCACTGTTTTTTTTGCAGTATGGCACACAGTAAATGCTGAAAAAGTGGGTAAGGTAACTCTTTGGAAATATTTTCACATTGGTTAGGAAAGAGCGTCAAGTCAACCCCACCCACAAGCTGGGTGCCGGGCATTAATGTGGCATCCCTAGTGTCCTCCTCAGAACAGTAAAACACCTGTAAAGATCGGAAGAGTACTGGACCTGTTGTCAGAGACCTAAGAACAGCCCAGCAGGACTGGACTTGTCTCTTTTGTACACAGGCAAAGATGTGGACTGCAAGGGTCATAAGGCTTGCCTCTACTTCAATCTACCAGGGCACTAAAAGATACAAGAGGACTTTTTGAAGATTTCTAGCAACCCCTTTCAAACTAGACCTGCCCTGGACACTGCTGTTGGCCTCTGCTGAAGTAAGACCTAACAAACAAGTGCTGTTCCTGAGGTTCTCAAACCCTTGACTCGGTCTGGGCGGACTTCTCATGCCACCCCAGCAAACCTCCAGAGGATCGGGATACACATGTCAAGCCAATTGAACCAAGTTGCGTTCAGATTCTGATTTCTTTCACTCTGAGTTTTTTGAAATGGCAAATCTACATTAGAGGGACTTCCGAGACAAAATATCTGGCTTTGTTAAGCCATATTCTGCTACAGCTTGCAGGCTTGCCACACTGGAGGAATTAAAAAGTAAGTGCGAAATAAGAAATCTTGACCAGGTGAAGGGGGAAAACGTATCTTACTTGGCAGTCCAGGTGTAGGTGGCAAAAGAATCTTATGGGTGAGGGGCCTTCTGTGACCAAAATTAAAAGTTCTTGCACTCGTAGCTGTCCCACCAAAATCCAATGGCTTCACTGCAGCCACATCCAAAGGCTCTTTGACCTTGTGGACCCCTTCTTGGCTAGGCCTGCTGCATTACCAGCTGAAGATTCTGGATTTCCATTTTTGAGACTAAGGGGCTGATTTATATCGTGGCAGTATGTAAACTCCAATGCAATGTGTCAGAGTGTAATACCACCAAGACAAAGGTCTGACCACCCAATTTTGATGCAGGCAGACTTTATGTTTGGTTACAGTGGTAACTAATTCTTCACCACCATAGCCAAACTTCACCGATGGAGTAAAGGCCATGGGAAAAATGGCTATATGTCCGCTCCCCAATCAGGATATACAGACATATAGCCATTTGTTTTTATAGCGATATAAATACAAACATAAATACATGCTTACATAAATGCACACATACATA
Organism: Lissotriton helveticus; assembly: GCF_964261635.1. Lineage (NCBI taxonomy): Eukaryota > Metazoa > Chordata > Amphibia > Caudata > Salamandridae > Lissotriton > Lissotriton helveticus. The sequence continues at coordinate 731,126,408 of NC_136059.1, read as the reverse complement.
GGCACATACATAAATGCATGTTTTGCCTAACTAAAAAAGCCCATTGCCTCAAATTACTTGCCTACTGGCATTGATGTGCAAGTTCATATTTATTTTAATACCGATCAAAATTAATATGACTGCACAAAATGAAGTTTAACATAAACTGATTTTTAGGGAGACCAGATTTATACATCTAGCAACTAGGCTGATCATATTGACAGTATATGCATAATGGAAACACAGTAAAATGTGGAAGAGTCAATATGTGTTGGTGACAAATGGAAGTGCAAGTCATAAATATTTAATTGTCTGCGCTGTATGTTGAACTACTTGATGTTTGAAACTGGTTAGGGAACATTATTGATTTATATTAAAGTTCTATAAAGGTGGGGGTGGTTGCACCAGATGTGGAGACTGTCTACAAAGTTTGTGTATCCACTTCTGTGTTGCTCTGAGTTCATCCATCTAATACATAATTGTAGAATAACCCTTCCATACACATATGGCACAGGATATGCAAGTGATACTTGTGACATAGTTATAGTTAAACCCTGAACAGTGAATGAGGCAAAAATTACACACACATACTAGTGTAGACGGTAAACTTATTTTGTTTGTCAGATCTGTGTTTATCCATCTAATATGTGCCATATGGAGTCATTTTCTACTTTGATGTGCTGATTGACATCCAAATTGAAAGCAACAGAAATGTTGAAAATATGTAGGTGTTTGTGTTCCAGAGAGAAATAGCCATTGTAAATGGAAAACATTGTGACAAAGGCTGACAAGAATTGTATTTCTTTAGTGGTGAATTGTTCTTTCTGAGGGTCCATATTCTTGGTGTTCTTAAAAAACTAAGGGACATATTTATGGAAATTGTGGTTCAGGGTAGTGCAGCAAATCATCTTGCACTGCTCTGCGTCACAGGTAAATGGCAGGAATGTGCCATATTGGATACCTGTCTGCTCTCTTCCCTTTTGCTGGTGCCGTTTTTGCAGCCTAGTGCCAACAATGCTTTTTTATGGTGGTGAACCCCATGCTCCCACTCCCCTTTGCACCCTGATGATAGGCATTTCAACACCTACAACTGCAGTGCATTTTAATTAGGTGCAGCAGAACAAACGGTGTAATGCCTATATTCGAAAATGACATAGGACAATGTCTGTAATTCATGTTTATTTCAGCCAATGGATAATACTCTATAAGGGGTAGCTAACTAATATTTAGAAATATTCACAGTCAGAAATCAGGTTAAAAATGTTGTGGGCGTGAGCCATACCAACTTGATAAACACAATCTGGTTAGGCCAAAACACATTTCTCACACACAGCAAGTGGATGTCACAAGCAGCAGGCAATTCCTAGAGAAATGTGGGTACAGTTCAAGCAGTACCAAAAGAGTAAGATTAAGTTAGCAAAAATACACCATGGTCAATAAAATTGAAAGGAAGAACAGGAAATATGAATTTTGAAGCTTTAAATCAAAAGAGCTAAAAAACATGAAGCGTCATAAAACAAACCAGTTTGTATATTTACCAGCACCAAGGCATGATTTCCTGAGCAGAGATAGATTCGGATACACCAACTGGGTCACACCTGTAAACTTGTTAAATTCTGACTCAGTCTCAGAAGCTGAAATCCTTCAGCAGGACGTGGCCCAAGGCTGTGGCTGGTGATGGTCTCTCAAAGTTGGATATGTTATTGTCAAACTCCTGCTGAAGCTGCACAGAACAATTCTATGTGGTCAGATGTACCAGTCTTCAAGTTAGGAGTCATTCTGCTTTTTGTGTCTCTGAAGCTATAGAGAAATGGGAGAATCTGTTCATCCCTGCACCGCTTGGAAAGTACCTCAAGGTGCCTGGCAAGCAGTGTAGGGATGAATCGAGGTCAACATAAATGCCCCCTCAGCCCTAACTGGAGGCTGCAGGGTTAAGGGGCCTTTGCTAGGGGCCCCCAGAGTTGCTTCCTGACTGTTTTTCCATGTCTTAAAGCCAAACATGGAAAGCCTGTCAAAAACCGACATCGTAATCCCTATGATGGAAATGCCTTCCATAGGGATTACGGTTAGGCCTCCACCTGGCCGACGGGTTCCTTGAGCCTGTCAGAATCCAGCTGGAATGACCAGCCTGTTTCACTTTCGATGGCCAGCATCGTAATCCAGTGGTTAAAAGTGAAACCCGCAAGTAGACTTGGAAAGCCTCTGACCTGTGGTTGGAGGCTTTCCAAATCTCATCGTAATGAGACCCAATGTGTTGAATATAGGTTTAAAAGCTACAAAAATGAGTGAATTGGAAAAAAGAGTTATAAATTGACTTTCACTGCTCTGGTCTTCGAGTGTGTACACAAACGGAATTCCTCTAGCAATACAAGAATGCTAAAGTAGGTATTGTGACCGGAAATGAGTGAGCAGGAAATGAAAAATGGAGAACCACAATGGAACTGAATATTGTGGCATGTTGTAATTCAAATGATTTTTCAAAGTAAAAAATGTGTCTAAATATGAGATAAAAATGTCTGCATACATTTGATTGTGTAAAATGGTAATGTGAAAGAGGAAAACGTGATGGTGCTTTGTTATATGTAAAACGTGTAGAGTGATCCGTAATTACTATACCAAATTTGTGTGTGCTAAGGGGATGACGATGAATACCGAATAGCATGCGCCACTTTTGTGAGAAATAGATTCATCAAACTTGCATGAACGTGTTAGACAGACGTGAAAGGATTGGTGTGTGAAAAGAAAAAATAGAAAAGTATGAAATCCTTTCCCCAATGTAAAGATACATCTGATAAAAAAGCGATCAACATATTTGAGAAACGATATTTATGAAAGTACCATTAAAATAGTGGTTGGAATGCAGAATATATGGAGAGAAAGTTTCAAAGTAGTTGAACTAGATTGAGGGAGACTAGTAACCAATATAGAAAATATACAACCTGGGAGTGCTATTGGTTCAGAAGTTTATATAAGCATAAAAATGCAAGAATGCATGCTTGCCAACATTTTGAATCAGGAAAGAGCGAGATGCTGAAAAAAATTGAAAGAATTTATTTTTCCCTTTGATTGCTATTGAAAGAGAAGCAAATTTAGATGGGTGAATTCTAATCCTGAGAAAAAACAGCTAGTTTCATTTTACAAATAATATGCGTATAGAACATATACCCTGATACAAGCTTGAGGTATTTTGTTCAAACACACTAATGAGAGGAACATCAAGAGGTAACAATCCATGCCTAGTTTGAAATGTATGGTTCATAGAGAACATGGTTCAATTCTCTATCTTGATTGGTGTCCATTTCTAAGGATCTAGAGGCCATATTATCAAGAAAGGGCGATACATTATCGCCGCTTTTATTAGCAGGAAACTGCAACTAAAGCGGCGATAATGGACTTGATAATATGCCCTTGTGAATACCCATAGAAGCCCAGCGTTAACACCAGAACCTGGGCTTCTATGGAAATTCACAAAGGCATATTATCAAGCTCATTATCGCTGCTTTAGCGGCAGTTTCATGCCGATAAAAGCAGCGCTAATGTATCGCCCTTTCTAGATAATATGGCCCTAAGAAAGATGATCTCTTTGGCCTCTGTTTTGCATTATGAGAAGGATCTGTCACCATTTCTTGCATGTGGTTCCACCACGGACAATCCATGAAAACTGATTTGGATCAGATCAACAGATCCATGCATTACCTTATAATAGTTAGCTAGAGGATAATTCTCATTGCAGCTTCGTATAGCCCTAATATGTCCCTGTATGCGCCCATTAAAGGGATGTACAGATCTCCGAATGAGGTCGCACACTGCTCGTCCCATCAGCGTGTGACCCCGGCGCATAATGTTCGATGTAGTCGGTATCAGCGGGTACGCTTCTACCCGAGTGTTGAGTCTTGAGGGTGTTCACTGGTGTGCTTGCCATCCCTGGACACGTGTTTCGCGTTCATTAACGCTCATCAGCAGGGATTAGGCGTGTGCACGGGGTTGCTGCGTGGGCTGCCGAAAATATTCTTAGGTCCAGATACCTCTTAAGGCGCGCAGGTGCGTTATCTCGAGGTCGTCACCTCCACCGGCTCAAGGGAGCCTGTATAAATAGTATGTCCGAATGAGGTCGCACACTGCTCGTCCCATCAGCGTGTGACCCCGGCGCATAATGGTCGATGTAGTCGGTATCAGCGGGTGCGCTTCTACCCGAGTGTTGAGTCTTGAGGGTGTTCAGTGGTGTGCTTGCCATCCCTGGACACGTGTTTCGCATTCATTAACGCTCATCAGCAGGGATTAGGCGTGTGCACGGGGTTGCTGCGTGGGCTGCTGAAAATATTCTTAGATCCAGATACCTCTTAAGGCGCGCAGGTGCGTTATCTCGAGGCCGTCACCTCCACCGGCTCAAGGGAGCCTGTATAAATAGTATGTCCGAATGAGGTCGCACACTGCTCGTCCCTTCAGCGTGTGACCCCATTGGATGATGTACAGATCTGCCCACATAGATTGTATTGCATTGACAAATCAATACATAAACCACAATTAATTAAATCCTTGATTCTACATATAGTGTTGCTGTTTTATTTGAATTCACATTTTTTATTTACAGCAAATCGTTACAATTAACACTGTGTAAAGATATTGATATCATGGGTAACCAGGATTGTTCATTTGGCTTTAATACTGGAACCGGAAAACAGTGACAGTTTTGATCACAAATCTTTTTACCCACTTCGAGGAATCATCTAGGATTTGTGAGATGTTTGTTTAAGGTGGGGTTTGTTTTCAGGTTGTGCCAATGCCTACGTAGAATCCTAAATATACGTTGACTATGTACGCTATTTGGTTTGATCACAGCTATAAGGGTTTCATTGCATTTCCTATGTGTGTATAAAAACAAATGAGAGTTTTTGTGCCTGCAGGTTTTTATTTCTTCTGCGTCCTAATAGTTTAGAGTATCGTTGTATAGGAAAATATTGAGAGAGAGATATGCGATCATCACAACAATTCCCTCTGATTCGCATCTTCGTCCCTAATGGAATCGAGCCTCTTTGTGATGTGGAATGTGTGCTGTCTCCGTGCAGGGTAACATTGTATCCAGTTGGTTTGTGGAATAAACTAGAGAAAACTAATAAAAGTATCAAGAAATGCATTAGAACTGTCGCTATATAGTGCTGTGCAATGTATGTTTTTAAGTGTTCAAGTGATCACATTGTCAATGTATCTGCCCCAATCAAAAATATGCTTGGTTAGGTGTGGTGGGCAGTTTTTCCAGATATGAAAATCCTAAAAAAACACGTAGAAGTTGGCACTTGATGGAGAGAATTTTGATAGCATGGCTAAGCCCCGTTTTTGAGGGTACCAATCTAGCTTCTGGTTATGTCAAGTAACATTTTGGTATGTTCATATTGCATAGATCTTCTTGTGGATAGAAAATGTTCTATTGCTCATTAAATCACCGCTCATGAGATGTGTTTAAAGACCATGCATCAAGAGTACTGTGGTCATTTCAGATGACTACAAAATGTTAGAATCGCTTCATTTGGTTGCTTCCCATTGCAATACTACAACATGCTACATACCATAAGTGTGTCATTACTTGCTGCGAATATTCTGGTATTTCCATGTCTACTCTAGAAATCGATGGATAATCCTTGCTTCACCCATTTTGAACAGTGTGGACAGAGAGAAAAAGTCTCTCTTCTTCATGGCAGGCATTGGACATCACATTTTCATACTGAAAGTTGCAGTGGCATAGTAATGGCCCCATGGGTGCTAATGCAAACAAGGCTCATAGGCCAACCACACCTCCCCCCAGGCGAGTAATAAAACCATGCATCGTTGAGGGACAGTGAACCCCTCACATGCCCATGCCCTCTCCCACTGCACCTGCGGCGCCAATGATGGTTGCTCCCCTGCTAAGGCTGGTGAATTTATCAGCAGACCACCGATGGGTGCGCCATCATAATTCAGAGGCGCCGATAGTTTTGCTAAATATCCTTCTCTGCCTATTGCTAAATTATGATCTCTCCTGGAAACATGCAGTCACCAAGGACTGACAGAGCTACAGAATTTAGACCCTTGTTGAAAGTAATGTATTCAGTAATAATTACAGCAAGGCAACGCGGTTACATTAAATTACTATGGCTTGTACAAAGATAATTAAGTTAAAACCGATTCCAGCTGATGTAAAGGTTAGAACACAGCAGTTAAACTCATAAATCAGACCTGTACAGAACATAAATGTTAAGCTCCATACTGGTCGTGTTGATCTTTAATTCTGAATTAATAAACTAATGGCTTTGAAAATGAAATGCACATTAAAGCAAAGAAGAGACTATAGTAATAAGGTTAATAATTATAAAGCAACTAGACAAGCCCATTTATCACAGCACTATGCACTATGGATTGGCAACCCCCTGTGTGCATTTAAAATTAAATAGCCTGTAATTGCAGGAAGAGAATAGTGTTTCATGGTTTAATGCTCGTTTCACTGTATTCTAGTTGATGCTGTTCAGCTTTAGTGAATTTGCCCCCCCTTCTGGCTTCATCTGAAGAGAAACCAACCCAAAGTTCATTATGTCGCTTGCTACATACATATTTATGCCAGCCGTGTTCCTGAACTGCAAAGTAGAGCTTTTAAAATGTATTTGAAACATTACTCAATTTTCACACAAATATGAAAACATTGTATTATAATCATAGCAGGAAAAAACAACACATTAGTCCTACATTCAGCCTTCTACGAAGAAAAATTGTCTTAAGAAGTTGTACTTGTGTTTCTATTGACACAGAACAGACTTAGATAGCTTTTTCCTTAAGCATGCGTATGCATGAACCTCTCCCCCCTCCCACCCGTGGCAGCTCATCTGCTAAGGCAGAGGATCGTCGCCCCACTGCTTTTTAGCATTGAAGTTAAGAAAAATAAAATGATAATAACACGTGTCGTTATCATTTTATTTTGTCCTGATGCCCAGCAGCTTTGCATGGCAGGGCTGCTCTCATAACAGGAGCAAGGGGAGTGGTGAACACAATGTAGATGTGCATGAATGTCGGGCCGGCCAAACATTCATGAACACTTTGGAAGTGCTCCATGCAGGCTGCAACACCCGCTCCGTCCACAGACACGCCGTCGAGCTCTGGAACCTGCTCGACACCACAGCACCAGACGTCGCCTTCCTCACAGAAACCTGGATGAACGCTTCCTCAGCGCCCGACATCGCCATCGCCATCCCGGACGGCTACAAGATCATCCGGAGGGACCGCGTCAACCAGACAGGAGGAGGCATCGCCATCATCCACAGGAACACCATCCGCATCACGACCAACACCGACGACACCATCGCACCCGCCGAACACCTGCACTTCCAGATCCACGTCAACCCCAAGACCACCCTCAGAGGCACCCTCATCTACAGACCCCCGGGACCACGCACACAATTCAGCGAGGACATCGCCGACTTCATCAGCCCGCTCGCCCTCCCCTCAGCCGACTACATCCTCCTCGGGGACCTCAACTTCCACCTGGAGAACAACAACGACCGCAACACCACCACCCTGCTGGACAACCTCGCAAACCTGGGACTCAAGCAGCTGGTGACCACCCCCACCCACTACGCCGGACACACACTCGACCCGATCTTCTCTTCCAGCAAGGACATCGCCTTCAGCCACGCCACGGGACTCCAATGGACGGACCACAGCTGCGTCCACTTCAGCTTCAGAAGGACCACGCTCCACCATCACCAGCAACAGGCTCCCCGCAAAAGCTGGAACAAGATCACTGCAGACCAGCTCACTACGTCCTTGAGCAAGAACCCTCCCACCAGCACAACGAACCCCAGTCAAGCAGCCACCAACCTCACGAAATGGATCAGCGACTGCACAGACGAACTCGCCCCGCTGAAGACCCCGCCGAGCAGACCCGGCAGCAAGAAAGCCCCATGGTTTAACGACGAACTCAAGAGCTCCAAGAAGAACTGCAGAGCACTCGAGAAAACCTGGCGCACAGACCCAACACCGGACAACATGACTGCCCTCAAGCTCGCCACCCGAAAACACCACCAGCTGATCCGCGCCACCAAGAAAACCGCATTCAAGGAACGACTGGACAACAACGCACACAACAGCAAGGAACTCTTCAACATCGTGAAAGAGCTCTCCAACCCCAACGCCGGAAACAATGACATCACCCCTTCGCAAGACCTCTGCAACTCCCTCGCCTCCTACTTCCACAACAAGATCGCGGACATCCACAACAGCTTCAGCACTCAACCAACGCACGCCACAACCGAACCACCGCCCCCCACCACCACCCTCCGCGCCTGGACCCCGATCAGCACCGAAGACACCATCCGCACGATGAACTCCATCCACTCCGGATCTCCGACAGACCCCTGCCCTCACCACGTCTTCAACAAGGCCGACGCTGTCATCGCACCCCACCTGCGGGACATCATCAACACCTCCTTCGACATCGCCACCTTCCCGGAGAGCTGGAAGCACGCCGAACTCAGCGCTCTACTCAAGAAACCATCAGCAGACCCTACCGACCTCAAGAATTACCACCCCATCTCGCTGCTCCCGTTTCCGGCCAAAGTCATCGAGAAGACCGTCAACAAGCAACTGGCCGCCTTCCTCGAGACGAACGGCTCCCTCGACCTCTCGCAGTCTGGCTTCCGGGCCAACCACAGCACCGAGACCGCCCTGATCGCAGCCACAGATGACATCGGAGCCCTGCTCGACAACGGAGAAACAGCGGCCCTCATCCTCCTGGACCTCTCCGCGGCCTTCGACACTGTCTGCCACCGCACCCTAGTACAGCGCCTCAGCAACGTCGGAATCCAGGAGAAGGCACTGGAGTGGATCACCTCCTTCCTCACCGGAAGGACACAGAGAGTCCGCCTCCCCCCGTTCAGATCCGAGGCCACCGAAGTCATCTGCGGCGTTCCTCAAGGCTCCTCGCTCAGCCCAACTCTCTTCAACGTCTACATGAGCCCCCTCGCAGCCATCGCACGCCAGCACAACCTGAACATCATCTCCTACGCCGACGACACCCAGCTGATCCTCTCCCTCACTAACGACCCCGCCACCGCCAGAGCCAACCTGCACGAAGGGATGACAGAAGTAGCCAAATGGATGTCGAACAGCCGCCTGAAACTGAACTCAGACAAGACGGAAGTCCTCATCCTGGGATCCTCATCCTCCGCCTGGGACGACTCCTGGTGGCCCCCCCGCCCTGGGCAGCGCACCCAAACCAACTGACCACGCACGCAACCTGGGCTTCATCCTGGACTCCTCCCTCTCCATGACCAGACAAGTCAACGCCGTCTCCTCGTCGTGCTTCCACATCCTGAGAATGCTACGCAAAATCTTCCAATGGATCCCCACCGAGACCAGGAAGACGGTCACCCAGGCCCTCGTCACCAGCCGTCTGGACTACGGCAACTCCCTCTACGCCGGAACCACGGCCAAACTCCAGAAGAGACTCCAGCGGATCCAGAACACCTCAGCACGACTCATCCTGGACATCCCCCGCCGCAGCCACATCTCCGGACACCTGAGAGACCTGCACTGGCTCCCGGTCAACAAGAGAATCACCTTCCGGCTCCTCACCCACGCACACAAAGCCCTACACAACCAAGGTCCAGGATACCTCAACAGCCGCCTCAACTTCTATGCTCCCACGCGCCAGCTTCGATCGACCAGCCACGCCCTCGCCGCCGTCCCCCGCATCCGAAGAGCCACCACAGGAGGAAGGTCCTTCTCCTACCTGGACGCCAAGACTTGGAACTCCCTTCCGACCCACCTCCGCCTGACCCAGGACCACCTCGCCTTCAGGAAGCAGCTCAAGACCTGGCTGTTCGAGCAGTAGCGGACCCCCCCCCAGCGCCTTGAGACCCTCCGGGTGAGTAGTGCGCTATACAAATGCTCTGATTGATTGATTGACTGATTGATTACAGCCTGCATGGAGAACATGACCCCGATCCCAGTCAGCGTCTGAGCACTGAACCATGGCTCTCAGACCAATCACAATGCTGCATTGTAGCTTTGTGAATGGCTGACTGGGAGTCTGGGTGTGCTTCTGTTCCAGCCACTGCGAGGGACTACAAAGAGAGACACTGCGAGAAAGCCGTGAGAAGGTAAGATCTTTTCTTTTTTTTAAATTTACACCTACTTCTCCTGCTCTCCTGCGCTCCCCCCTTCCGCCCTTGCGATACATGCTGCCTGCCACTGGATCCCCCTTGTATCCCCAGAAGAGGATGGGTATTACAAACAGAGCTTCGATTCCCGGCTTTGGCTCAACATCCAGTGATTCTGGACAAATCACTTAATCTGCTTTGCCTAAAAAAATAATGTGATTGATATATAAAAATGGACCCAAAAATCTTTCCTTCCCTTTCTAAAGTCCATATTGTTTTACCCTTCCATTTATTTTTTTTAAACGGATATCTGGGGTCCTATTTATGAAAGGCTTGTTGTGGCATAAGCCTCTCAATCATATCTATGAGGCAACGCAAAGCCACTCTGCATGGCATTGCATGGCCTAATAGATATGGAGTAAGACAAATCAGCACAAGTTGCTGTGTTGCCTTATTCTGGACCAAAGTGGCAGTTCGTTCTAGTTTTCCCATGCAAAACCCATGGGTTTTGATGTTGCCCCAGATTTACTTAGTTACGTAAAGCTAGGTCAGCACCAAAACCTTACACGTCACCAGAGCAGGCCTAACGAGGAGAAATATTTTTATTACTCTTCTTTTTTTCCTCTTTAAATGTGTACACATAGAATGAGGAAAACTTCTCTCAGGATTGTTTTTGTGCAGGAATGGGTCCCTTTCTGCACATAAAAAATACTACATACAACGCAGACGCCCTTGAGCCATGGTGCAAGGGTGCCTGCATTGGCGCTAGGCAGCAAATGGTGCTACTAGCACAGGGGGAAAGGACAATAATGTACCGTATTCCATAAATACGGTGCATTTCTGCCCTTTCACATTTTTATAGGGCAGCCCAGCAAGAAGCCTCGTGGTGCTGTTCTACGCCAATTCCCTGTACATGAGGCCACTAGTATTTTGATCTCTGCATTAGACTGTGGCTGCTGATTCATCCAGCTATATCTGGCTGTTTAACAGGCTAGGGTGTTTGTTTCTTAAATCACTATATAACTGCCAGTGATAATTAAATTGTCTGAAGAAAAGAAGCTGGACTGAGCATAAACATATGAAGTCGGAGCGAAGAATATATCTGTACCACCTGCTTCAAAGTTATGTGATTTTAGAGCATTTATTTTGTTGTAACTTCTGGTGCATCACATCTTTTCTGCGCTTCGACATGTAATAGGAAGTAAACATTACTTTTGACTAGAATGCTATTAACATTAAACCTGCAGCTGCTAGGTAACCTAGGACAAACAGACCAGTGATGAAGTTAGTTTTGTGTTACCTACACCTCTAAGAGCTGTTATGAGTTATGAAATAAAATAGCAGTCAACAACTTTTGCTGTTTCTGCTCTCCCACTGCCATGTGTAGAGAATTACCAAACATTGCCCAGAATAGGAGGGTGGAGACCTGTGGGAACTTCCACGTTTAACATATGTTACTAACTAGAACCTGAAACCCATTTCAGCATTCATTGAAGATGATATGGCGACTCATTGGAACCAGGTTCTACATGATACCTAGGCCAAATGTTGGCATAGGGGAGGATATTTCTTTTAAGGGGGGTCAACAGCTGTAATCTTCAATGAAAGCCTTTATTTAAGTATAAGCAGAGTAACCCCCAGCAGCCATTCCTTGTCCAGCTCAGCTACCACTGTCACTGGATTTCACAATCCAGAATCCAGCTGTTGTCAAGGTCAGGTTACCAAAGCAATAGAACAAAACATATCATGTTAACATGTTAATAGGACATACCATATATCCTTTTTCTTAAAATAACAACAAACAATATAATGTTTAATTCTCTAGAACAAGTATAGCAATACATATTTTAATTGCATATGTGATCTTGACATTTTTTAGGTTGTACTCTTGAACGAATGCTGAGATTCCTTCTGGAAGTACAAATTTGTTTATCAGCCTCAGGATTGATTTTTAACCGTTCTTAAACTTCCGCATCGCTGCAAATGGAAAAACGCTTACAATTCCACCATCCTCCATTACAAAGTCTAATCGAATCACCTTTAACTTCAGATACCTTTTTAATGTCAGATAACTTAGAATGACCCTTTCCATAGGAAGTTCCTATGTATACTCTCAAACAGCCATTTGAATGCACTCACCTAAGACTCGGTTAGGGCGCTCAACTAATCCATTTCCCCTTGGATGATAAAGGGGTGTTTTAAAATGTTCGATACCCCATCTTTTCAAAAAATCATTGAACTCAGCAGACGTAAATTGGGGGCCATTATCAGATAACATTTCCGCAGGACATTCTTCTCTGCGAAAAATTTCCTCACAAAAACGAATTATATTGCTTGTCTTAACCTCACGAACAGAGGTCACCTCAGGACATTTTGAAAAATAATCCATCATCATCAAAGCATACTTTTCTCCCACACCTAACAGATAAAAGGTTCCACAAATTTCAATGGCCACTCTTTCCCATGCATGCATGGGCCACTTTACAGAATGAATAGGCGACTCTTATACCACATGAGTTTTATCACTACATGAGCATGCAATACACTCCCTCACAAATCTTTCTATGTTTCTATCCATCCCGGTCCACCAAAAACCATCTCTTGCTTTCGTTTTCATAGCAGTCATGCCACAATGACCTTCATGTAAAAGTTCCATTAGCCTGCTCCTCATATTGACCAGAACTATTAATTTATCACTCCTTCTAAAAATCCCTTTAACAACTGATATAACTCACTCCAAACCTCTTTATACTGCAACAAGTCATCATGCATTTTCCATACATAATTTAGGTACGTTTTTTATCACTTTACTGATGATTTCATCATCAGCTATGGCCAGTTTCCAGTCTGATTCCTTAATGGCCTGACAAACCTCATCTAAATTAGCCACAATCCATTCATCTTCATCAGATCTCTCTTCAATGTTATCCAATTTATCTACAGGTAAATGGGATAATCAATCAGTGTTTACATTTCTAGTCCCAGGAACATACTTTAAAACAAAATTGGATTCTTGCAACCGATAAATCCACTTAGCTATGTGTGGAGAGGCTCTACCTGGGCCAGCTGTAGAAAATATATCAATGAGGGGTTTGTGGTCAGTATGAAGTTCAAGATAGGTGCCCCAGACAAAAGTACGAAAATGCTGTACTACCCCACCAGGATGCTAAAGCTTCTTTTTCAATTGCAGAATACGTGCCCTCAGCACCTTTGAGCGTGCCTGAAGCAAAGGCTTCCACTCTTTCTTTCCCATCATGTAACTGCATACCCACTGGCATCTGTCACCATAATGCTTTTATCATTGGGGTTGAAAGGTCTTAAGGCTGTGGCTTTTGCAACAGCTACTTTGACATTTTCAAAAGCCCTTTGACATTCTTCAGGCCACACATACATCACATTCTTCTTCATTAGTTCACGTAAAGGAAAAATATGATTAGTATAATTACAGATGAATCTCGAATAATATTCGACCAGCCCAAGAAATGATCTTAACTGGGCCTTATCTTAAGGAATAGGAACTCTCTCTAAATCTTCTACCAGTTTGAGTTTTGGTTTGATGCCATCTTGGGATAGTGTATGACCCAAATAATCTTCTTGAGATTTACAAAATTTGCACCTTTTTAAAGTTATCATTAGGCCAGCATCCTTAACCTGCTAAGTACAATTCTTAAAGTCTTCTCATATTGAATATTATTCTTACCCCACACCAAAACATCGTCTTGGAAGACTAACACATTGGGGGCATCCTTCAAAACTCCTTGCATCACCCTTTGCAAAACTGCTGAAGCAGATGCCAGTTCAAATAGCATGCAAATGAATTGATATGCACCTTCAGGAGCTATGAAAGTTGGCAAATGTTTAGAATCAAGTTGTAACAAAACCTGATGATAAGCACTTGATAAATCCAAGCATGAAAACACTTTCCTATTGTCCACATTGGGAAGCATTTCATTAATGTGTGGTAACGGATGGCGATCCACCCATATACATTCATCTACATCTCTCAAATCCACACACATGCGGATATTGCCATCAGGTTTGCGTACGATTACTATGGGATTTAACCAATCAGATGCTTCTATTGGTTCTATTATGCCTTCCTCCCTTAACCTGTTCAATTCCTTTTTGAGAGGTTCTCTTAACCCTTTGCGTGCTGGTGATGAAACCACACCGTCACCAGCCATGGACGCGCTGTACTAATGACGGAGTGGTTCCGTCACGGCCCGGCCGCCGCACATGCGTGGTATGAATTTTGCGCCTGCGCTGAGCGTTCTATTGAGCGGGCGGGGCCATGACGGAACCACTCCGTCACAAGCAGAGCGCGCCCGTGGCTCGTAATGGAGTGGTTCCGTCACGAGTATGGTGGCGCCGGGCGGAACCCCTCCCCCACAGCGCCGCGGCTGAATTACAGCCACGGCTAAGGGGTTAAAGGCAAAGGAACATTCCGAACTTTATGTACTTTTGAAATAGACCCATCTCTGAGGATTATGCGGTGTCTAAATTTCTTTAAATAGCCTAAATCTTTTTTTAACTGATTGGGAAAACTGGACATCCATTCATCAATACATTGGGGTTCAGTCATCAACACCTGTAAAGGATGGTTAGGATCCAATACGATTTTTGATCTAGCCACCCTAACAATGACTTACCTTTTTCTACATCATGTATTTTAGCTGTGGAATCTATATTGTGGAACATAATCTTTGCAATAAAGTAGCCAAGTACAGGCAATGTTTTGCCACAGGATTTACATTAGCTGTTTGTAATTCTTTGGAACCCAAATCCAACCACACCTGCCTATCAATGGTGATGGGTGAACATGAGTCAGCTCACATAGGTAATTGTTTGTTGTCTATACTAATAATGCATTTGGGTGGACAGTATATGTTTTTAAGTTTTTCTTTGCTTTCATGTAATTAATTGACCACAGGAACGTCTATGTCACTTTCACTTCCTGAATTCACTACTGAGTTATCATTAATGACAATTACCATTTGTTTAGTATGGGAAGTATCACTCGCCTTGCAAACTCCAGAGAAATGACCTATCTTTTTACATTTGTAACATCTAATCTTTAGACCAGGACAATGGATAGCATCAACAGTGTGCCTATTGCTCCCACATCTATACCATGACCTCTTGAAATTATGCATTTGTGTCTTATCTGTGTTGTTTTTGTTATCTTCTTGCTGCACAGTTTTCTTGTGGCTGATTACATTGCATTTCTTAGTTGAATTAGCTTCCACATTAGACTCTGTTTTTGATAATTCTTTCACATACTGTGATGTGTTCTCAATCCGTTTAGCAGCTTCTAAAGACTTTTCCAATGTGGAATCCTTTAAATCTAGCAATTGTTCTTGAATTTGTGAATTGTTAGCAGCATTTATCAATTGATCTCTAATTATCTCATCTCCGAGATCCCTGATTTTACATGTTATAGATAGTCTTCTTAACGCAGCTATATACTGTTCAATCTTTTCACTTGTAATTGTTTGCGGGGAAAAAATTGTGTCTTTCTACCACTATGCTTAGTTTCTTCCCATAGTTTTCAGTTAGTGCTACAAAAGCTAACTAATAAACATCTTCCCCTTCTTCTGTTGCATCCTCTCCAGTACTCCTCACATTAATGACAGGTTTTGGAGGGGTTTTAAAACTTGCCTACCTTCTACAACTAGGCTCAGTTTCTAACATTGCTAACTTTTTGATAGCAACGTACACCTCTCCACCAATTGCTTCCAAATACGTCATGAAAGCTTCAAGCTAGTGTTCCCAATCCATGTACGTAGGACCAGGTTCCTCCAAAAATAAAAAATACAGTAGGTGGAGGAATACATTGAGTTATCATGGCTAAGTACTAGCTTTAAGTAGACTTGAGTGGGGCAAAACTTAAAAATGAGGTGAATATTACTTAAGTCAATCTTTAGAGAGTGTGAAGAAGGAAAAATTCACATCAAATGGTAAAGGGCATCCAATATTAATTATTGTGCATATTAAAGATGAGGAAAAAAAATCTCCGGAATAAAAACAGTCACAGTAGTCATACAAATGAAGATAAAGTCTCACCCTTTACCACATAGCTGAAGTTCATAAACCGCACAGCAGCCGTTAATCAAAAGTGTTGCCGAGAGTGTTTAAAGGCAGAAACTGCAGATGCGTCGAAATTATAAATATCAATGCTGATGCTCAAATGCTGCCACACTTCCTTCAAAATGCCAGCGCGCACAGCGTGATCTCGCCCAATGAGATTCATGCAAGTAGGTGAATAGCGTAACCAGGAACACTGGAACACTTTATCCTTCCAATATGGCGGCACGTTGCACGTTGTGCTTGACTCTACGTTGCATGTCGTACCTGACTCCACAGTCACACAGAACACAGCCGGAATCGGAGCTTGGGTGCATTCAGTAAGATGACGGCAAATGGCTCATGCACTCAGCATGTACGCAGAATTGTGATGATTCAAAATGGCACGTGTACATGCAGAGACTTCAAAAGAAACTGCCAAGCACTGAAATGAAAGTTTTTATGCTACTTACATACAATACGCACACTTCCAAGGGTCTTAAGGGCTTCCAAAGCGGCGATCAAACTAATTTGCCTCGATGAAATACCTGATTAAAGGTTGAAAATGCTGAATTCAATGTCTTCCTCCTCTTCTGCTTCATAGGCTGTATCCCATCCTCATCACCATTTTTAAGGAGGGTCAACAGCGGTGATCTTCAATGAAAGGCTTTATTTAAGTATAAGCAGAGTAACTCCCAGCAGCTGTTCCTCATCCAGCTCAGCCACTACTGCCACTAGATTCCACATTCCAGAATCCAGTGACAGAGCCAGTTGTTGATAAGGTCCGGTTACCAAAGCAATAGAACAAAACATATCACGTTAACATGGTAATAGGACATAACAATGTCCATTTAAATTAGGCCTGAACTGGGATAACTTGTCAGAGTACACCCTCATGAATTAAGCTGAGCTCAACCACGTAGTTGCTATGGCATGTAGCCATAGGGCTTATCTTAGGGAAATGTGGAAAGCATTTTCCCAGTAACAAAACAGTTACAATATATTAAACGCTACACGATAATATTCTCAAATCAGAATGAGAAAATTAAAGCAAATCGTTATGACCCCAAAGCAACAATTTTCCAATAAGGGGACCTAGAGATATGAATTTAAAAATTTAAAAAAGGTAAGCGAAAATAGCACTAAAAAGAGCAGTCATCAATTGATCACAGTAGACGGGGTACTAGGTACAGTTTAAGGCTGGTTGCGATAGAGCACAGGTAGGATACTGGGACATGGTTTAACATGATTGGAGGCTTGACCCTGTGACTTAGGGCCTGATTTAGATAGTGGCAGGACTACCATTGTCACTCCGTGGTGGAGTATCCAAGTACTCCGCCAGGCTGACGGAATCTGCCTCGCGTATTCCTACCAGGCTAAATTCCTACCCACGTTGATAGAGTGTTTACTATGGTGTACACGGCTCACCGCTGTATGATGTGGCAATCTCCTCTGCTGATAAATAGTACTCCATTGCCATCAGGTGGTGGGGTTGCGCCAAGTCTCTTTAGATTTTACAGTTTTGCTGCTGGTGTTCTAGTTGTGGTTTGCCAACAGAGTGAATCTATCATGGGACACTTTAACATTGGACTACTCCTGTGGCTGTAGGATGGATGCAAGCATCACACACCTGATGGTATTTGGCCTATTGGTAACACCTGCAGACCTTACTATAAAACACACTTCATTTGAGACCATGAACATTTGCAATACCATTGCAGCACAACAATTAGATGCTGAACATTTGTCAGTTAAGTCAGGGGTCTTGTTTTGTTTTCCCGTTTCTTCTCCCTTTTTCCTTCCTCATTTATTTTCTTGCGGGTCTTAGAATTTACATCAAATCTGTTAATCTAGATAAAGGCAGGGAAGAAAAATCCAGTTTTATAGAAGGAGAGTTGTCAGTCATGGTGGATGAAAATATTAGAGTAAAGCTACAATTTTTTGGACCAAAGTACAAAATGCAACTATATCTCAGAAAAGGCAAATGTGGGCCAGAATAGTTGACAGAGTGAATGTGGTAGTAAACAACCTGCGCACACAGGAGGAATTTCGGAAGAGATGGAATGACCTTCGAGGGAAAGTGTATTCTCTGGCCTCCAAGCATCACCTGGAGGGAGAGGGGGCATGGTGGTGGTTCTCCCAGGCCCCCTTTACAACTATATGCATGCGAGGAGAAGGTTTTGCAGATCCTACAGCCTGATGGCTTAACGGGAATCCCTGGTGGAGTGGAGACTGGTAAGTTATACTTTTCAATGTTTCACTAAACCTAAATGTCCTGTTTGCTTTGAAGTTAGCTGTTGCTAATGTGTTCAGTACAAAGTATTTTGCATAGAAACCTAAATATATAGTAACATTGTGTTTGGCTTTTTTGTTTGAAGGTATTGAGTTGTATTTAAGTTAACAGGTTGCAATGCCGTTCACATTTTGCATGATGTTATGGTGCTTGTAAGTGTTTGTTCTATTGCTGCAGATTTCACATGGTATGTTCAAGTTACAATTTTGCAAGTGTTGTCAATGTTTCATCGAAATAAATTCAACTACCATGAAGCCTTGTCTTGGTCTTGGGAAAATAACGTTGTCATTTAGTTTTTCTATTCTCTGTTTTCTATCATATTTTCACATATGGTAAATTGTCATGTATTGATTAATCTCTATTAAAAGCTCTCTTTTCTAAAAAGGTTCTTGTCATATAATTGAATGGATATCATTAGTTTAACAAAGTAAAGATTTTTGACCAAAAAAATGAAAAACTTTTCAATTTGTATGCTGAATATAAGTGGTATATGTGAAAACTTAACTCTGCACTGTTCATGTGATGACTAATGCTAGACATCCTTCTATGCTGTGTAAATGTGTGTATTTTAGACTTCTAGGCCTTGCAATGGTTAGTTACAAATTTCTCCTCTCTACTGTGTTGTATTAATTGGTGGTACATATCATGTTTACTTACTCATTTATTTTTTTCATTTCAGGACATCTTCTACACGTTTATTTGAAGTAGTTTTGTTTGAAATATAAACTGTTTATGTAAATACCTACAATTCCTCTTGAAGGTCTAATCATGATATTTCATTTCTTTTCACTTTTAGTTTACTACATTTTTTTGCTCAAAATTATTTAGATGTATAATCCACAATTTTAACAAATATTTCTTTATTTTAACATTCATAATACAATACAAAAGCATTCAAGAAAAAATTGATAACATTCAAAAACAGCCAGACCACTAGGTCAAACATTTGTCACTCATGATACCTCCACTCCAGCCCAGGATTAAGCCTCCAGGAAGGACTCCACTTCTGGAAGCCTGAATGAAGAGGAGCAGCCTCGTTCATCTGGTTTGCCCGGGTAAACGGCTCCAGTGAGCCTCATGTGGCCCACAACTACACCTCCCACCCCAGCTGCTACACCAAATCAGCTTACAGATTCCTCCACTTTCTATTCCAAAGGCAACATAACAAAAATTGTGTGCCCCCCGTAATAGTGGCTGTTGAAACAAAACCACCACCAGCTCCAGATCAGTCAGGATGTATATGGATGGGGCACACCAGGGTAGAGGGTAGGGGGGTATGAGCCGTGGGAGAGATTGTGTGGGGCAGCATAGTGAGGCCACTGAGATCCCTCCACCAGTCCCAAGACATGATGGGCCGGGTTCTTACAGAGCCACAGGACATGGAGCAGTTGCAGAGGGAGCACAATGTACAGATGGAGAATCTCAACTCCAATTTGGGCTCCCAAACTGGGGTGCTGCAGGACATTTACACCTGTATGTACAGGGCTTTCCTTGCACCATCCTCCCCTTTCTGGGGTCTTACTACATCTGGGGCAACTACTTCCGCTTAAGCCATGGAAAGGAAGGCCCTGCACAATAGGCAACACCTGCACCCCCCTCAGTCCGTGCATCTGTGGATCCAGCAGCCCTGCAGGAGCACACATTCATCCAGACCACCAGGAGAGGATGGCAAGACCACTACCACCACACCCACCAAGAGAAGCAGAACTCAATTTCCTCCAGTGTGTGACTACCATTTACTATGTGGACTATTTTCAGGACATATTTACCTTTCCGAGGTGAGTAGCATTTTGAACATTGGACTACAAACAATTTTGGCTCAACAATTATGGTTTCATTCACCATGACATACATTTTCTTTTGATGTTTTCTTTTTTGGTTTTCTTCCTGTTTTAGTGTATTTGGATTTGTTTATTAAAAGCAAAAAGAAAGCCAAAGACTGGTGTTGTAGTTAGTTTATGTATTAATTCAATAGTGGTTTCCTTCCAGCATTACATTTTAAAATGCAAAGAATCAAATGATTGTCTGTTCATGAATGAATTGCAAGTAAATAATCATTCTCACATATTTTTACATGACAACAAAATACACATACCAAATAGTAATAAACTGGTATTGTATTACATTTGAAATAGACTGTTCAGTCACATTTTTCTTAAGCATTACAAACCATACATAATTCAAATACTCAGTGCCCTGTTTTACATTCCCAGTTCCACACCTTGCCACCATGGAATAAGGGGATATAATAAAAATAATCAGATTAAATAGGCTCAATTTCATCGGATTATGTCATCAGCAATAGCCTGATAGTCTGCATTACAAAAGGAATAGCACAAAAATAACACCAATAGTCCTAAATCCTGGTTAGATTAAAAGTATGTATTTATCATTTCCTTTTTTTTAAAACTGTAAATATTTACTCAAACTCATGTGAAAAGTTTGTCAATTACATCTTGGTGTTAGTCAATTTCTTCATCTTCACCACTATCATCTTGATTTGGCATTTCAACATCCTCACCTGGTGGCTCTTCATGGGCTCCATCCTCTGCGATGAATAGGATGTTCCATTGAAGAGCTATGTTGTGCAACATGGAGCAAGCCATAGTGATTTGGAACACCTTATCGGTGAGTGGAAGAGGGCTACACCAGTATTATCCAAACAGCAAAATCTGGCCTTTAGGAGCCAAAAAGCCTACTTTTCTGACCTCTCTGTTCTTCTATTCACCTAATTGAAACAGACTTCCTTTGGTGGTAGGGGTGCCAACAACCATGGTCAGTTAGGATGAGTCTCCTATATGACAAAAAAAGAGCCAAAAATGTAATTAGTATTGTAGAAAATGTAACTTGAAATTAACCAAAGAACATATATTGTCAGATTCTACTTACCAAAAAGATGTGTCATTTGCAGGGGTATGCTGCATTTCCGTGGTAAAAAGGAATCATGGGATGATCCAGGGTAATGTGCACAGACATTTGTGATGTAAAAATCAGGTAAGCAGACAACTTGAACATTGATTGAATGGAAGTGCCTCCGATTCCAGTAGCCTTGATCCCTGGTATGAGGTGGCACTAATGCAATATGTGGGCATTCAATTGCTCCAACCACATGTGGTATGTGACCCAAACCACAATATGCTCCCTTCATAGTCACCATATCCTCATGTTGTGGAAACTGGATAAAGCTGTTGTGACTCGGCATTGAAGAAATAACATTTGTAGCACATCACTGATGGTTGATTGTGAGATTCCGCCAGATACTGCCACAATGTATTAAAATGAATTGAGTACTGCCATGAGTTTGACAATTGGTGCAATAGATGTGCAAAAGATCTTGTTCCAGCTGGTTACATAAATCCACTATAGTTTGCCTATTCAATCTGAATTCTTTTTATAATATCCTGTTCTTCCATAAGGCTTGGAAATAGTCAGAACACCTAATGCCGTTATCTCCTCACTCTCCCTGGGTTCATATGTCTATATTAAATAAATTGTCAACAGTTTGAAACATGTACAAACTATTTTTAAAATTGAACACACATTTAGGGGCCGATTACAATGTGGCTTGGAAGGCTCCGACCGATGGTGGGAGCCTTTCGAACCTCATCGTAATGGGCTCATCGGTTTACTTTCTGACTGCCTAATTAAGATATAGGCTGTTGGAAAGTAATCCGGACGGTCATTCCGGTTGGCGTCTGATTGGCTCAGAGAGCCCATCGGCCAGTTGGAATCCGGCCAGAAATCTCAAGGGTGGGCATTTCCGCCCTTGAGATTACAATGTTTGTTTTGCGACATGGTTTCCATGCTGACCTGCCCAACATGGAGACCATGTCGGAAAACATGTTTGGGGGCCCCCAGCAGGGCCCCCCTTTGGTGCACAGTCTCCTGTTGGAGGCCAAGATGGCAACTATAGTGACCACCTTATGGCAGGCACCCTGTGGCACCTGCCAGGGGGTGCATGGATGAACTGCACCTCAATTTCACTATGGGAGCATGCATTACAGCTAGTTTACAGCCATAATGCATGCTCCCATACTGAAATGTAGGAATGCAACGGAAGAGTGTTCAGTCGCATCCTAATGAGCCGCCGACTGGGTGTTGGTCGGTACCAGGACCGAGTCGGTGTAGGACAGAGGAAATTCCAGCCAGCATCAGAATTAGGCCCCTAATGTTTTGCTAAATATATCTATCTAATTTAACACAGCATGTAATATTGATATTTATTTCTAAAAAAAAATTCCAGTCCATGGATTTAAAATAGGATAATGTGGAAATAATACATTTTAAATGTTTCATTTACACAATTTCTTTAAAACAATTTCAAACCAAAATACCGAAAATGGAAGTGTAAACAACACCATGCAAATATAGCATTTAACCACAGTAAAGCACTACATATGTGACATTAGCATTTTGTATATGTAAAAAGACTAGATACCATTTTGAGCAGTAGTGATGCACTAAACATTCACAAACACACTATTTGATTATGTGAAATGGCTGGTGCCTTACGTTGTTGTCAGGGCATTTGGAATTAGATGGCTGTGGTGGCAGTTTACTGGGTAGTGGGTGGGAAGCACCATGACAGACACTGCCATGTTTGAAAGCAGCCTATGAAAGCCAATGGATGTGTCTGTCTCTGTTGATGATCGCATATTTCGTGTACATGTATGCAGCCTTTTAAAAAAGCTCACTTGCCTCCTAACATTGCAGCTAACAAGATCTCAACTTTTCCAACAGTTTTGACCCTAGGGATACACGATGTCAGGAAGAGCAGGTGACAGGTCCCTAGCCTTCATGCCAGAGGAGCTGGACTTGCTGGCAACAGAGCTTATGTCCCTGTTTATTCAGCTCTATGGCTCACCAGAGGCACAGGTACACGTGTAAAATGTATTTGTAAATATGACTAACTGTTTTGTTTTGTTAATAAACAGGGTTGAATGTCCCTCTGGGTTTGTGAGTGAAATGTAGTGGTTGAAGTGAAGTGTAATTTATGTTTTACTTTATGCAAAACAATGATGGTGTGAATGTTTTAGCACATATGGTCAGAGAAAACTACAACATTAGTATGTATTGTGTGTTCTGAGCCCTACATATTATTTGGTGTGTATTTTTAGATATTTATATGTATAAGTATGAATTGCATGTGAAATATAGAAATTTCACATCATGTAGAAAACCACGTCACTTTTTCTGACTTTGTGGTGGCGTAGGGGCTTAGTCTTATTTACAAGGCAGCATTAAGCCACTTATCGTGGCTTAAAACTGCCTTGTAAATAAGGCCCCATTTCATGCTAAGGTTAGCGTGAAAACGGTGGGCAGGAAGTTGCCCACTATGTTCAAGGGCAGCATACATAGGAGGTAGCACCAAAATTAAGACCATGGAAAACCTGGTCTAAACTTAGCAAAATGAGGAGAAATAATGCAATTCTCCTCATTTCGCCAAGTTAAGAACAGGCCTTGTGCAGCACACATGGATTGTTTATGTGTAGGATAGTGCAAGGGTGTCTGTGTGCTGTGGAGAATTGTTTATGTGTGGGAAGTGTACCTTCCCACACATAAACAATCCCCCACTGCACACAGACACCCTTGCACTATGGTGCAAGGGTGCCTGCGTTGGTGCTACACTGCTAAGTGTAGCACCAGCGCAGGGGGAAACACAAGGCTGCACCATATCCTTGTAAATATGGGGTAGCCTTGCTTTTCACAGGCTCTAAGTCACCCATACAAATATATCCCCTTCATACGCACACATGTTCATACATCCCCAAAGATCATGCTCTCACTGACAGACATGACAGCCCTTTTATAGTGCCCTGTATTTATTCTAAACCATAGTATCTGACTCTATGGACATTTGGCCTCATTCGTTGTAGCTGGACATGGGGGTGTCTGGTTACAATGTACATGTGGTTTAGCCTTCAGTTTTTTACAATGATGTTCACTGATGAGAGGTAGCTCTCTTTACAGAAAATGTTGGAGCCCCCTGGCATAGATGATGTCATTGGCCTGGTTAATAGAAAATAGGGAGTGACAAGGGTTAGAACAAAAGTATTAATTATTGTCAGATTTCGGCAACATGAAAAATGTATTGTGTAGTAACTCCTGACTAATGCTTGTTATTGATGCTTGTTATTGATGTAGTAAAATTGTGTTACATCAGTACAGATAAACAACAAGTCACAAAGCCATTAATTTTTCCTTCATTTCTTTTATCCATACCGGTCAAGGCCCATCAGACAAAAGAGATATGGAAGATCATTGCCAAGAGGGGGTAGACCGTTGGGGTCTACACGTGGCACAGCATACACTGTTGAAAGAGACGGAAGGGCCTGTGATGCTGGACCAAGAAGTCATCAGAAGCCCAGCTCAGCAAGTCCTCCCAATGTGGGAAGCACGTGCGCCACACCCTGAATCTCCTAATGGCTGCATACTTGTGGTGACCTATCTGGAGCTTCAGGGGTAGTTGAGAGTCCAACAGCAGTATCAAGGGGTAGGCTCTAGTGTGAGTTTCACATGTTTATTAAATAATTCCTGTTACACCATCACAGGTGAACATTTAAGGGGGGAACACAATTCTTAAACCTGATACACTTGCTGTGGCCCCACCACACCAAAATGGGGTAAACCACCTGTACTGTTTTGTTGTTAGATGGAATCGTAGGACAGATCGATTTTATGGGACCAGCACAACAATACTCCATCTCAGGAAACAAACCCAACATTAAGGTTGAAGCATGTCCAATTCAGTTCTTGAAGCAGTACATTTTGCACTAGGTATATGTTGATGGGTTTTGTATATCAATTTGTGGAAAATGATACCACCTGATTTCTGTTCACCAACAAATGACTGGTTTCAGCAGGCACATGCCTGCCTAAACAACAAATATTGATGAGTGTGTTTGATATTATAAGGGACAGCAGCACCAACCTGTCCCCTAGTCTTTGTTGTGTCAGATGTGATGCTCCTTCACTATTGTGAATGATAGACAGCACTATTACAGGTGACATAGCATAAAATGCAGTTATGATAAGGTGGATGCTCCAAATGTCACATTGGTAAGTTGGTTTTATGCACAAACAAGGGTGAGCATGTGAGCCAAAATGTCTAGTAACATTAGATCAAATGGCTAAATTTTAGATTCAACATATTACCCAAATGTATTTTGATTACAAAATAGTATTTAATTCATTTGACAGATTTGCATGATGTCCTACCCCTTCACAAGTGTGCATGTAAGCCAGTTTTTGGGAAAATATTTGTGAGAGGCATCCATTTTTTTGAACAACACAGACAGGAATGTGTATCCATTGTTGACAGAGCAAAACATAGCCAAAACCATTTTCTAATGTCCTGTGTTATGTCCAGATGATAAATCAATGATGGAGCAAAATGAGTTTCTCAAAGGGACTTTTGAAGATGGAATGTTCTATCACATGTATGTAGGAGTAGCCCACCTGGAAAACTCAAACTCAGGCCAAATTCATGACTCATTAAGCCAATGTAGAAATGCATCAAGTGGTAACGTTTTGGTTATTGTGAATAACATTTGAAACTTTGGATTTACAATTATATATGAATTATAATATGTAATATTTACAGTGATGTTGGAGCAACTATGTCTACACATATTGGTACAAAATTGCAGTATTTATTGACACACATTTATTCATATTTTACTTTATCTTTTTGAGTGGCATAAGTTCACTATTCCAAACAATAAAGCCCAACAATTCACATGTGTTAAACATTTCCTGCAGACAAATACAATTGGATAAGGACCATACATGATATAGGCGCTATCATGGGGAATTACACAACTGTGACCAAATGGTTTCTGAAAAGATTGCCTACCTGCATGAGCTTATGCTAATGTAGTACCACAGGTGAGATCCTTGAAGCCGGTGAAATATGACTACTTTGAAAATGTTTTGTGATCAAAGTTTATGATCAGTTCTATATACACAGATAAAATACAACTATTGTGTATGCCATTTCAGCATCAACAGGAGCAGACAGAGGAGACTTGGGTCACATAAGCGGAAGGAAGCTGGCCACTGTTGTTTGGGTGCTGGGACCACCAGCACTGAGGGATCCAGTGGCACAGCAGGTGAGGAGACAGCAATGGAGGCCTCCAAAAGCGAGTGGTCCCTAGTAGTGGCAGACCTTACAGGAACTCCAACAATGCATCGTTGTCCGCCACCCAGAGAACCATCTCCCTGCTCCCTCTTTCTCCTCCCAAGTTGGCCACACCTGCCTCCTAAAGGGTATGGTGTCTCCTTTGCTGCAGGTACCTTACTCCCTGCCCCTATCCCCCTAGCTGCGCTGAGTGAGGCGGCTATTGACCTCCTACTGAACATCTCTGTAGGCCAGACTGCACTCCTGAATGCCTTACAGGGGCTTAGTTGCCACATACTACAAATGGTAGCATACCTAGAAGGCATTCTTTAGGGCAGATTTACAAGAAACTGACACATCTTTAGAGATGCATCAGTTTCTCTGCGCCAGTCTGCAAAACCCTTGGCCCACCATGGATGCGCCGTATTTACAATACGGCGCACCATAACGCAAGAATTGATAGATGCGTCGGAAATTCTGATGCATCTGTTGGCGCAAAAGTCACGCATTGCTGGAGTCATGTTGCAAGCACTGCCCAACTCCAGCAATGCATGTTGAGGCCTATTCTCACTACACTGTGTCACACCTTGCGCCTGCTTCAAGCAGGCGTAAGGTTATGACTCAGTGGCATCCTAGAAGTGGTGCAGTGAAATCTTATATATTTCACTGTGTCACTTTTATGAGGTTTTCCTGCGTGTGACCGCCCACCCTGCATACGTTATACCTGATGCAGGTATAATGTGATACAGGGCTTTACAACGGGATGCATCTCCCTAGATGGCTCACGTTGTAAATTAGCCACATTTTTTAAGCCGACGCTGCATCACAAAAGTGACACAATTGCTACACAAAAGTGTCGCAAGGGGCTTGTAAATCTGCCCCATCGTGTTATGTCTGCCTTGCAGAGAGCATTCACTGGCCTAGCCTCCTCCCTGACTGCAGCCTCCCAACTATCCCAACCTTGTGCCCTAACTCAGAACATTTCCCCATCCCAATTCCATACTCCCAGCCCTGTCCCAAGCACATTCACTCTGTAACACCACCCACCCTAACACACAAGCAGCATACACATACATGAAAACAAACATACCAAAAACACAGATGCACACCGCAACAACATACAAACACCACACCCATCACTACACCAACACCCACCGCCCCACCACCATACCCACAACTATCACCACACCCACAACCACAACTACCACCACCAGCACACCTACAGCCACCACCACACCCACATCCACCACCACAGACATAACACCCACATGCACTAACATAACCACAAGTACCCTAACCACACCCAGCATCTCAACAGCACACTCATTGAGAAAACACACTTACATTAGAAAAAATACAAATAGACACACTCACCCAGAAAATAAATACTTAGGTAGAAACACACACCCAAATGTACATGGCATATACCAGACCCACATGCAACTGAAACCTCAACGGCTACATGTACATCACCCACTGCCACTCTCTCTACCACCCAACCCCAACCTGCTCCCGACCATCCTACCCGTTTTCTCTGTGAAGATTATTTATTTGCCGTTGCCTTGACCTTGTTCAAGCAACAACCCAGCCTTTCCAAAACCCAATGCGCCTCTCCCATACCCAAGGCCACCCCAAACCGAAAACCACTCTCCCAAAACCAAACCCAAACCCACTCCTCCCAAACATTCCCCCTCCCAAAAAAGATCATTGAGGTGCTGTCTCTGTCCCCACTAGATGCCCCTTCCTAACAAGGTTCCCCGTGGAGGTTATTTAGGAGGCATGCTTATTGCTACAGCACAACAGTGCACTAAACATTATGATGTATTGGACTGCCACTAAATTAAAAAAGATAATTTGAGAGATGTATCTCTTTGGTGTAATAAATCATCATTTTGATTTCACTAAGTTTGTACTGGTATACATTTTGTTGGGCAATTCTTTGATTCCTAGCAATGTTCCTGACTAAAATGTGCAATGCGCATTTTTATTTACCATTATGACATGAAAGCAACATAATTTTATTTTTACTTTGTTAAGTGCATAGGCAGGTTAAAATAGTATGTCATGGTCATTTGTATTTAGGTGCAGCAATTCAGCATGATAATGGACGCATGAACCAAAAAATGGATGTTTGACATTATTATTTGAAGTGTTTCTACCGGTGTGTTTATTTCACCTTGATTACACAGATGCATTCACCTTATAAACTAATGTAACTATTGAATTTGGATACACTACGGGACTTGCACTAAACAAGGGAAAATGTTACATGGATGAATGTGTTGAATGATTCCAATTTCAGACTGACTTTGACTTTACAGGTAATTAATAAGGTAAAGGTTACACCTTGCTTAGTGCAATTTCTACATCATGTAACATTGCACTTATCCAAATGATGTGTATGCAATGCTTATGCTTTACAAAGTTAAATAATGAGAAAATGAATACATTAAACGTAATAACTTACATACTTATAAAAAAGCAAACTTGAAAGTTTGATAACTCTGTCTATATTTAAATTACATGAACATTTTCAATATCTGACCATTTTCCTGGTGCATACTTCGACCTGTTACGGCCTGCTCAGGCTTTTAAGGAAGGTTCTGACCCTTCTCCCATTTGAGGCTAGACGCCTGCTCGTCCAGTCCCTTATTCTCTCCCGGCTGGACTATGCAAACGCGGTCTATCTGGGTGCACCCTTAGGGACTATTAAAATATTAAAATATTACAATCCGTCCAGAACTGTGCAGCCCGTCTACTCATAGAGGTGCCTAGACACAGTTCCGCTAAGGCTGCTCTGCGATCTCTTCATTGGCTGCCGGTACAGGAAAGGGTCTGGTTTAAAGCCATGTGTATGGCCCACAAGTCAATACCTAATAATGGCCCGGTCATCCTGTGCCCTTTATTCTGCCACCATCAATCTCTCAGAGCTCTAAGATCTAACCATCTCAATTTGCTGACAGTCCCGAGGATTAAGCGGTCACGTATGGGTGGCCGACGGTTCGCTTTCCATGCAGCTACATTTTGGAATCAACTCCCTGAGAACATTCGGCTTGAACCAAACCATCTTGCCTTTAGGAAACGGTTGAAGACCTTCTTGTTTCACTGAGTGGTGTTGTACTTTCTGGGTTTAAATCGCTGGGATGCCTCCGGGTAGCCATGCGCTATATAAGTTTGTACTCATTCATTCATTCATTCATACTTGTTTTTTATATATTCGTTTATTATTTGGAAGTTCAAATCATAGTCATTGCTTATGCTGGGGTCTCCAACTTTTAATGATGACTCAGTGGGAGTCCCTCGATTCCTGAAATTAAGGTGAAATCATCACTAATCACCCAGTTTGCATTATTTTACTGGTTTTCAAGCTCTGCAGCAATATTCCATTTAGAACTGCATTCAAGTCAACTTTCTCAACAAAGCAAAATGCCAGTACTGCTCATTGTTTATCCAAAGTTTGCTGCATAACTATTGAAATAATTATAGCATTATCACACACCTAGTTGTGACTGTATTCATCTTTTTATTTTATCAAGATTTTCAATTGATTCAAAACACTTTTATTTCAGAATTTTTACAAGTATTTACGTGAAGGAGAGGAAATGTATAAAATCTGTGATTCATTTAGGTGAATGAATAAAATGTATTTTTTGACATCTGAAGAAAAAATAAATAAAAGTTTAGATTGAAAGGTGTTGAAGCTACAATCGCACATCACATTCATCATCTGTCACCAAATCAAAGCAAGCATCCTATTCATTCGTTCACATTCAAAAAGAGTTGTGTCATGTAGGAAAAATGAAAGAAAAAAAGAGAAGAGGAGTGAGTCACCTCACCAGGTTTTTAAAAAAACGTTTCTTATTCAATGTGGCGAGGTGCTGTTTTTGTTATTAAATACATATATCTAACAATTATCTAACAGGCCATCACCGTTTTTTACAATCTTGATATTTAACAATGTTATTATTCAAAGATTAGCCTGAAAAACAGAAAGAGAGATGGTCGACGCGTTTCGAAGCCCATAAATCATGGGGATTCTCATCAGGACCTTGGGGGATCAGTCCTGAAAAAGAAGGAAACAACAGTTCTTACTAAACTATCTCACTACTATATAATCTTTTGTAATATATACAATGTCAGATCACCCAATATGAAAGAATGTCAGCATATTGCTCACTAATAAAATTACCTTCCCGAAGGAGGGGGCCTTCTTGTTGTGGAAATGGTGCTCACTCGACCAATATTTGTTTCTTAATTCCTGTGTGAAATATAAACAAATATGTTTGTTGTCGATTTTGCGAGAAACTCGGGTATTTATTTCGCCATAATTATCTCCTGAGCACAATAGAACTCTGTTCTTATATTATTTCAGCGTGAGCTTTATGTCAAGATGTTTTAATAAAGCAATGATGGAGATGACCTATGGCGCTGTTAAGTGGCAGTCTGCTTTAAATTCCGCTTTTTGTCTAATCGCAAACAGTTCAAGTTCGTGCAGCTATAAAATGTCATGCCATAAGATCCTCGCAGTCCGTAGTAAGTTTTTAATAGAAATACCTTGTTCGATGGAATCTCTCTCGTCTCAACCGGCACAGCGTGTGTTCATCCGCTGTTGCACTGTCGATCTGTTCCTCAAACGGCGCTGGTCTATGGCGTTCGTCTAGCGCCTGGCATTCTGGGGGATGTAGTTTTGTGTGTAGAAAGATCGTTTATTATTCAAGAAAACTTTAAGTTCTCGTTTTTTAAGGCATTTTACGAGGGAGGTGCACTGATGATTTTATATATAACAACAGTGACCCAGGACCAGGAAGGAGACGCTGTGGGACGCTGCGGGAGAATACTTGCCCCGTTTGCTGGAGTTGTATAGTTCTACTGCTCGCCGCTCCCGCTGCGCGGGAGCCGCTTCGCTGTGGGAGGAGGACGCCTGTGACCCACCAACGTTGCTGCACCTGACTGGCTGACGCGCCGAGAGGGAGAGAACACCTGTGGAGGCTGCAGGGGTAGCGCGGCAGGGACTCACTATCCCAGGAGTCCCTGCTTGACCACGAGACATCCGGTCAGCGCACCCCTGCGTGCCCCGCCCCCACCGGCAAACCGGCCAAAAAGAGAGCAGCAGCGCTTTTCAGTGTGACCCAGGACCAGGAAGGAGACGCTGTGGGACGCTGCGGGAGAATACTTGCCCTGTTTGCTGGAGTTGTATAGTTCTACTGCTCGCCGCTCCCGCTGCGCGGGAGCCGCTTCGCTGTGGGAGGAGGACGCCTGTGACCCACCAACGTTGCTGCACCTGACTGGCTGACGCGCCGAGAGGGAGAGAACACCTGTGGAGGCTGCAGGGGTAGCGCGGCAGGGACTCACTATCCCAGGAGTCCCTGCTTGACCACGAGACATCCGGTCAGCGCACCCCTGCGTGCCCCGCCCCCACCGGCAAACCGGCCAAAAAGAGAGCAGCAGCGCTTTTCAGTGTGACCCAGGACCAGGAAGGAGACGCTGTGGGACGCTGCGGGAGAATACTTGCCCTGTTTGCTGGAGTTGTATAGTTCTACTGCTCGCCGCTCCCGCTGCGCGGGAGCCGCTTCGCTGTGGGAGGAGGACGCCTGTGACCCACCAACGTTGCTGCACCTGACTGGCTGACGCGCCGAGAGGGAGAGAACACCTGTGGAGGCTGCAGGGGTAGCGCGGCAGGGACTCACTATCCCAGGAGTCCCTGCTTGACCACGAGACATCCGGTCAGCGCACCCCTGCGTGCCCCGCCCCCAACGCCCATCCTATATCAACAGAGGAGGGACCGTCTTGCGGGACGCAAGCGGGACGCCGGGCGAAGCTCGGGCAAAGGGCGGGCCGTCTGTGGCCGTCCGGGGCCAGCAGGGGCCGGGACGGGCCACCCCCCCAACAACTAAGGTAAACCAGAAGCGCATTGCGTGGGGGTTTATATCATCATTGCCCACGGCGTTATTTGACCCTTATGTCTGCATATTCTCCAATGGCTACCCACTCTGGCAGATGCTCGCGTAGAGGGGGAAATTCAACGCTGGGGACCATGGATAACTTCATCACACGCGCTGTCTCTGTTGTGGAGAAGGAAATCATCCTAGCAGAAAGTAGACTATCACGCGAATACTTGGCGAATAAACGATCCTCTATGGGGTCACTTGCGCAAGCCAAATCTCCGCCAAATACCATTTCATCGGAACCCAATATCCCCTTACTCCTTAGCGACCAGCAACCCTGTGTTGTTGACCCGAGGCCGGACAGTGACCTTTTTCAAATAATGCCAGATCCAGCATTGTCAAACAATATACCAGCTAATAACGTAGTAAGAATTGAGTCTAATACTACAGCGCTTGCCCCACCTGTCTTACCCCCAATAATTGCTGTAGTTCTGCCTCCGTGTTGGCCACCTGGCAGACCCATAGTGTCAGGCTGCGACTCCCTTTTTGAACCTGTTTCAAAGTTCATTGATTTTTTCCTAAAACCTTGCATGACCAAAGTCAAGTCCTTTTTACAGGACACTACTGACTTTATTAACAAATTGACAGACTTATCTTTTGAAGAGAACAAAGACTACTTAGTAAGCATGGACATTAAATCTCTATATACCCAGATCCCCTAAGAAGAGGGGCTGGAGGTACTAAGATTGGTCTTAAACACAAGAGAAAGACCTATGAAGGTGCCAACCGAATTCATCATAGATTTGGCTAGACTGGCTCTTAAACGAAATTTCTTTAAATTTAAAGATGATTTCTTCTCCCAAACCCGTGGCATGGCGATGGGATGTCCATTCGCCCCAGAACTGGCAGTACTGTTTATGAGTCATTTCGAAGAAAGGTTTATCTATGAGAACAATCCATACTTCCAATGGATCGGAGGATGGCTCCGATGCATAGGCGATATTTTTTTCACGTGGTCAGGGACTGAAGAACAACTCTTGTCTTTTCACCAGTGGCTAAATAATCGGACGGAACACATTAAATTTTGTATACAACATTCAAAACATAGATTACCATTCCTTGATGTAGAAGTCTACTGTACAGATGGAAATTTGGTCACAACTTTGTATAAAAAGGAGACCGACCGCAACAAAGCTTTACATTTTTCAAGCTATCACCCAAGAAGTCTTCGAGAAAATCTACCGCTGGGCCAATTTTTACGTATTCGGAGAAATTGTACATTCAAAGACGAGTACATGTTTCATGCTAATGCCCTAAAACAGCAACTGCTACTTCGTGGATATCCAAGTAAACTTTTGAAGCGGGCGCTAAAAAGAGCATGGTGCACACCAAGAGACACTCTCCTCATGAAAAAGACAAGGAAAGACCAAAACAGAATAGTTTGTGTTTCAACCATCTGTCCCTCGTCGAATTGGTTATAAAAGCAGATCTGTCAGAATTGGCACCTTGTTAATGATTTGGACGAACATCTCAAAGATACGCCCTTGTTTGCGTTCAAAAAAGATAAGTGTGGCTAACCACATAGTCAGAGCAGCGATGCCAATGAAAAAGCCCCCATCACTGAGAGAATACATCAATTTGCCGCCCATCACAGGCCACCATCAATGTGGAACATGTGTATGTTGTCCACTGACAATGGAGGGAGACCTGTTCCAACATAATGGCATTTCATGGAGGCATTCAAAATTTACAAACTGCAAAACCAAGTTTGTTATTTATGGCATTGTATGCCCTTGTAACAGACTCTACATATGAAAAACAAGTCAAGAGGTGAGACAACGAATAATCCAGCATAAGTCGCGAATAAAAAGGAATGTTCTCACAGCACCACTCGTACAACACTGGATGGAACACTCACACTCAGGAAACGATTTGAAATGGACTGTAATCTTCAAGGTAGAACCCGACCCGAGAGGGGGCGACCTAGAAGCAAAACTGTCTTCTCGAGAAGCCACTCTAATTCTGAAATACAATTCCCCAGTCACAGGACTCAACGAGATGTCAGAATTATACCACCTTTAAAAGTACCTTTCCACATCACGCTGGATGACTCAAATGACAAACACAAGGACATGGTAATTGGAACTTCATGGACCAGAATACATCAGTTTTAATGTACCATCACACATATGGCCTGCAAAGTCTGTCATCACTCGAATTTCATGCTGCTATTCGACAAAAACATCTACCTTCTAATTGTTAATTGAATGATGTTGTTATATATAAAATCATCAGTGCACCTCCCTCGAAAAATGCATTAAAAAACGAGAACTTAAAGTTTTCTTGAATAATAAACGATCTTTCTACACACAAAACTACATCCCCCAGAATGCCAGGCGCTAGACGAACGCAATAGACCAGGGCCGAGAGAGGAACAGATCAACAGTGCAACAGCGGATGAACACACGCTGTGCCGGTTGAGAGGAGAGAGATTCCATCGAACAAGGTATTTCTATTAAAAAGCTTACTACGGACTGCGAGGATCTTATGGCATGACATTTTTTAGCCGCACGAACTTGAACTGTTTGCGATTAGACAAAAGCGGAATTCAAAACAGACTGTGACTTAACAGCGCGATAGGTCATCTCCATCTTTGCTTTATTAAAACATCTTGACATAAAGCTCACGCTGAAATATTATAAGAACAGAGTTCTATTGTGCTCAGGAGATAATTATGGCGAAATAAATACCCGAGTTTCTCGCAAAATCGACAACAACCATATTTGTTTATATTTCACACAGGAATTAAGAAACAAATATTGGTCGAGTGAGCACCATTTCTACAACAAGAAGGCCCCCTCCTTCGGGAAGGTAATTTTATTAGTGAGCAGTATGCTGACATTCTTTCATATTGGGTGATCTGACATTGTATATATTACAAAAGATTATATAGTAGTTTGCCTTTGTCCCATAGACGACAACAGCAACCCCGCACAATTGATAGTGCGTTGTGGATTGATTATGGAACTACATATGGTACTTGATAAATGTGTCACAGTGCAGAAAAATTAGAAACACGGAATTGTGTTGAAGACAAGGTAATTCAGCTGAGTACATTGGTCCGTTGATAAGTTGAAGGTTGCTCTTATGGGATAGTTTAGTAAGAACTGTTGTTTCATTCTTTTTCAGGACTGATCCCCCAAGGTCCTGATGAGAATCCCCAGGATTTAGGGGCTTCGAAACGTGTTGACCATCTCTCTTTCTGTTTTTCAGGCTAATCTTTAAATAATAACATTGTTAAATATCAAGATTGTAAAAAACGGTGATGGCCTGTTAGATAATTGTTAGATATATGTATTTAATAACAAAAACTGCACCTCGCCACATTGAATAAGAAACGTTTTTTTGAAATCCTGGTGAGGTGACTCACTCCTCTTCTCTTTTTTTCTTTCATTTTTCCTACATGACACAACTCTTTTTGAATGCGAACGAATGAATAGGATGCTTGCTTTGATTTGGTGACAGATGATGAATATGATGTGCGATTGTAGCTTCAACACCTTTCAATCTAAACTTTTATTTATTTTTTCTTCAGGTGTCTAAAAATACACCCTTATTCATTCACCTAAATGAATCACAGTTTTTATACATGTCCTCTCCTTCACGTAAATACTTGTAAAAATTCTGAAATAATAGTGTTTTGAATCAATTGAAAATCTTGATAAAATAAAAAGATTAATACAGTCACAACTAGGTGTCTGGTAATGCTATAATTGTTTCAATCATTATGCAGCAAACTTTGGATAAGCAATGAGCAGTACTGGCATTTTGCTTTGTTGAGAATCTTGTACGGCGCGGCCTTACTGCGCTATAGCCAAACCCTTGTCGTTTCATTCAAGTCAACTTTGGCATAAAAACACGTTTGTATCCAAAACTTGATTAACACTACTGTTTGTAACACTTTTCACCATGATTAACCTGCAGAATGGTAACAAGATGATCAGCAGCAGCACTTTTCATTGATAGTGTTAAGAATTATCCCCTCTTATAGTGCATGTATTTTATGTTCTAACCTCTTCACCTGTTTAATTGTTATCACTTTTCTCTTGCCGGGAGTTGTTAAAGGGTGTTGTATGGTACCTGATCTGTTCTTGGCAGTGGCAAACACCCAAACTAGTTGACCCACATGCTCACTTCCTGGCCTCCCTATTAATATGTGTATGATGTTATAAGTGAGCTTACAGAAATATTTGAATGATCTGGGAGGGATTCCTTAGCTCCTCCAAAGATATTCCCAGGTTCAAGCATGCGTACTGGACTATTGGGTGTGTTCAGAAGAGCTCTAATGCCCCAGCTTCTTCTAGCCATGCTATGTTATGTTATGTTAAAATAACTTATAAAGCCCACTAATACCTATAGGTGTCTCAGTGCTAAGTGCTACAGAAGGCAGAGCCATGGCCTAGATGAGAAAAGCCTACTTATTGAAGAGTCATGTTTTGAATTGTGTCCTAAATGACAATAAAGTAGGACTGTCTCTGATCTGAGAGGGAAGTGAGTTCCACAGCATAGCAGTGACAACAACAAAACTTCTGTTGCCCCAATTAGTTCTATAGGTTCTTGGGACGATAAGAAGGCTGGCACCTGATGACCGCAGGAATTTGTTGGGAGTGTATATCTGCAGTAACTTCTTCAGAAGTTCTGGCTCTAGATTGTGAGTCGCCTTGTAGGCAATGCACAATGCATACACTTTCTTTCTGCTTCTTATAAGCAATCTTTATCTTTATGTGGTCAAAATAAAAATGACACACATCAAATTCTCACATGATTCTTCCAGGCACTATTACCCCATCCATCTAGATTATCTGTTTCCTCTAACAATATGTTCTTGCTAGCATAAAAAACACTCCATAAAAAGAAGGACATTCTTACACAGATATCGATTCTAGGTAAGGACTGGAAAAAGAAATAGGCCAGACGACATTGAGTAAAATCTAGGTGTTTTACAAAACCTAAAATATAGTATTTCCTCCACTTTTTATAGAATTTACTGAAGAATACGACATGCATTGTTGTCTATGTAGAGACATTGTCACAAGGACATTTTGACAGATTAGAGGACCAATCGTTTGGTTCGGGGAAGGTGACCATGCGGTGAAAGAAGTCCATTCTAAAACAAGTTAAAATATATCTGTGCTTTTGATGTGTTACAATTCTAAGATATTGTTGCATATTGTAACTAGTTAAAATAACCTGGTTTCTTAAAACAGTGGGTTTTAAAAAATAGGCAGATGTCCTAATGTTAGGCATTCAGGGTTGGGAAGTATTCCTAATGCCCCAGTTCCTGGCAAAAGCACTCTATGTACCTCCGCCATGGGATACGTGAATATAGAGTAGACTTTAGGAAATCCCTTATAATGATAATGAGCTGGTTTAGGGCGGTGTACTCTGACGACCAGCAGGATTGGTTGAATTGTAATTAAATCCACAAGAAACGGTACCCCTAGCCTTGCGTGACACACAAAGGTCAAAGCAGATTTAGGGGAAGCAAGTACATACCTTAAAAACTCATTCTCTACTAGTTGTATCGCCATACAGTTTGCATAACCCCATATGCTAGCCCCGTATACTGCTTTTCTGACGCATTTTGGCCTTTTAAATAGTAATCATTTCTTGTGGTGGGTTTGTACATAATCCTATTGCAAATTTACGTAAGACCATACAAGCGCTTATAAAAAGCAGTGTCCCTGTCTGGATGGCGGGGGGCCATGTTCAGCCTTTGTCAAATAAGACACCAAGATACGAAAAAGTGTTGGTACATTCGATGCTGGAATCGCAGCAGTTGCCTATTTTCCTGCTGTTTTTTATTATAAATGTCTTAGACTGGTTCATGTGTAGAACAAGATCCTGCATATAATTAACCAAATCATTCAGAACCAGCTGCATGGAGATTGGGGTGTGTGCCATCAAGACAGTGTCATCAGCATAGAGGGCAGGCACAGGGCAATGTCCCACCTGGGCCAGATCCCTCGGTTGCAATGTCAGGGTAGTGCCTCCATTATTTATATAAAGTGAAAATAAAAAAGGTGCAAGGACACAGCCCTGCCTCACCCCACTCTCTACGCTGAATGGTCTTGTACATTCACCCCTTTTCCCATATCTAATCCTAGCTTTAGAACCAGAGTATAAGTCCCTCAGAAAGAAAATAACAGCAGGATCCACACCCAAATCACTCATAATTGCTCAAAGCGTTGAGTGGTAAATGTAGTCAAAGGGAGAAGACAAATCTACAAACCCCAAATACAAGTTTCCACCTTTGATCCTCGTATATTTCCCAACTAGTATGCTCTGGTTAAGGCTCTGTTCGATAGTCCCCACCCAAGTACGAAACCTGTATTCTATATCCGCCAAAACACCCCTAGATTTGGCCCACTCTTGAAGTCTGTTCAGGACTATTTTACCCGCTATTTTGACTATATAGGCAACCAATGAAGTTGTCTAACCACCTTGGAGACTGACTTAAATTTTAAAGTGCCCAAAAGCACTCTGGCAGGTGCGTTCTGTACCAGCAGTAGCTTATTTAGAGCAATTTTCTTTGCATTATTCAATAAACTTTTACAGTAATCAACTTTGGACATAACCAAAGTGGATATTATCTTTCTCCTGACTTCAACCAGAATGAAAAGGAACAGTTTCTTCACCATTCTGAGAACATAGAAGTATGAGGAGACCACTACATTAACATGACATTCAAAAGACAGCTTGTCATCTGGGATGACACCCAAGTTCTTGGCACCCGTAAGCGGGATTGGGAGTGATCCCAATTTATCTGGCCAACAGCCAGGAGACCAGACAGTCTTGGACAAGTTGAATTTGAGGCAGTGTCTTGAAACCCAAGTGCTAATGGCCAACATGCCATCATGAAAATTAACCTTAACAGTGTCCCCGTTCTTATGAATGGAGAGCACTAATTGGGTGTCATCTGCATATGACGTGAGCGCTAAACCAAAAGACTTGATCACCCATGTAAAGTCTGTAACATAAATGTTAAACAACGCGGGTCTAATGGAAGACCCCTGCAGAACTCCAAAATGGAGTGAAAAAACGGGGGAGTCAAAGTCGCCCAAGCTGACTAATTGAGTATGTTTCGATAAGAAAGAAGTCAACAGAGATTTGGCCTTGTTCCCAATGCCTAGCGTGGAGACACAGTTGATCAGCAGCCCATGATTAACTGTGTCGAATGCTGCTGATAAATCCAGTAGCATAAGGACAGCCACTCCCCCTCTGTTTAAAACTAACCTAATCAGCAGCTTTGATAGGTACAGTCTCCGTATTATGGCCTTTTCTGAAACCAAATTGTGCTTTATCCAACAGCTTACTTTCATGGATGTATTGGGCCAGTTGATCACTCATAATTTTCTCAGCACGTTTAGCAGGTAGCGGGACACGCACAATTGGTCCGTAA
Organism: Lissotriton helveticus; assembly: GCF_964261635.1. Lineage (NCBI taxonomy): Eukaryota > Metazoa > Chordata > Amphibia > Caudata > Salamandridae > Lissotriton > Lissotriton helveticus. Next base: position 731,086,483 of record NC_136059.1, on the reverse strand, counting down.
TTATCCACTGGCCCGATACACCTTTCTGGAGTTAGTGATGAAGGGAGGTGGGAGACAGGGGAAGAGGAGCCGCAATGCTCCGAACCACCCCTCTTCCTCCAACAACTGAAGAAATAATCCAGAAGATAATAATTGAAAGGGGGGTACTAGGATTTCTCCTAGACCCTCATGTTCCACTGCCCACTCCCCAAATCAATTTAGTACAGCAATAATCACAGCTCAAAAGGCGTAAGGTGCCGCAAAGACAACGCAAAGGCTTACACTGTGTGTGTAAGATTTACACACAAGGTGTGATTTGTGCTGCCTTGTATGGATTTGTAAAGAAATATAACACAACACACCAATTTTCACTGTGTTATGTTACATTTTGAACTAGGTGGTGCTCCATAGGTGGAGCATGGGTGTTTCAGTGCATACATCCATGGAGTTGATGCAATTCCATATTTAAAAAGGTTTGTAATCCTGGGACTGCATCAATCTGAGGTGAACTCATAGCTATGGCATGTAGCAAACAGGCTTGTTTTAGGGCAATATGTAAAGCATTTATGCAGAACTTTATGCAGAACCAAAGTCAAAACCCCAAGAAATACTAATCTCAGACTTAATTTGTAAGATTTACTGTTTAAAATTACACCAAAACAAAAAAAGTCCAATAAGTTGAACCGGAAATATGCATGTTTAAAGTTTTAAGTGAAAATAATGCAAAACAGAGAAAAGCACAAATGGTAGTCAATAATCTTAGTAGAATAGGACCTAGGCAAGATTTGAGGCCAACCTTTTGAGGAGCACTGGTCGGCTACACCAAACAGGTTTTGTCAGGTCGGAGGTTTGACCTTGGGACCTATACCATGGGTTTGAGATACATGATAGATAGGCCTCTGGAACAGTTCTTACAACTGCCTTCCAGAGAGGTTCTCCTCCCTTTGCGCATTACGGCACAAATTTAAAAACTGGCCTTTCACCAAATCCAGTGAGTGACGCCAAGTATTCTCTGTATTTGTATACAGTTCATGGGCCTCCAAGTCACTGACTTTGCTTTATATATGCCAGTCATGGAATGTAAGGTTCACGGTCCACAGCAAGACAATCAAACATTACAGTTCTAGTAAAATGGGCTTCTGGGGTTGTCCATGCTCTCAGCCACAGAGGTTGCAATTTGATATAATCTTCGGCAGAAATCTTATCCATCTTAATTAAACTCCACCAGAATAACTTTGCACGTGTCAGGTATGGAAGGAATGGGGACCTTACAGATAGATTCCCCGTTGACAGAGGGGTTAGACAGGGTTGTGTGCTCGCACTGACCCTGTTCTGCCTCTTTGTGAACGGGGTGATTGCTCACCTGGCAAAGATCCCAGACATTGATGCCCCAAAGTTGGATGGCAGCAGGGTGCCCGCCATCATGTTTGCGGACGACACCCTGCTGCTATCCAAATCACCCATGGGAATTCAAAGGGTATTGGATGGATTTCTTGATTTCTGCACTGAAAGGGGACTCGAGATAAACGCACAAAAAACAAAATACATGGTCTTAAATCTCATTCAATCAACTCGCCCGAATCCCCTGCTCGGCTCGGTCCGCCTAGAGAGGGTCAATACCTTTGAGTACTTGGGGGTTACCATAAATGAAAAAATGACCTGGGACACTCATATGACCAAATCTAATTTGAAATTGGTGCAGATAGTGGGAGGCATATCAAGGGTGGTCAAGAATTCCACATACCGCCCATTGAGTCCAATCATACAAATTTATAAAGCACAGGCCCGGGGGGCAGTTACATATGGGGCCGAACTCTGGGGCCATACCACCGCTCAGAAACTGTTGCTCACTGAAAACAAATTCATCAGGCAGTTGGCAGCTCTTCCACCAAACACGCCCCTGCTCCCCCTGAGATTGGATTTGAACATCAGGCCAATCGAGGACGAATTGGGAATCAAGCCATTACCATTTTGGTGAAGACTATGGAGTAGCACTGATCTTATCAAATATAGGTCAGAGCTCCGGGAGCTCTTAAATACACCAAAAGCTAATTCCATCCCTTGGTTATCCTATATTAAAAAATCATTTGAGGCACTTGGTTTACCAGAGCTATGGAACGACCCGGAGAATGCATGTACCAGGATTACACGGCAAGAACTTTGAAAAGTTTACTACAATCTAAAACTGACTGCTGCCGTTAATAATACACGGGTGGGATCTCTGTCCAATTTATTCACTCAAAACAAAGACCTTCACTTCTTCGAGTGCGTTTTGGACGGAATGAATCCACCGCTTGCGAGGAAACTCTTCTTGCAGTGGAGGTATGGAACCCTCCCTCTAAGGTCATTCACGAGCTCATGGTCCTCGCCCCCGACTACTGAGCGATGCCCGGGTTGTGACTATCATCGAGAAAATGACTCACACGTGGTATTCTTTTGTCAATCCTATCGGAAAATTAGGAAATATTGGCTCATTCCCCTCCTCAAAAAATATGGGCTTTAGAAAATTTCTACCTGCATACAGAATTTTGAAGTCTGACTCCTCCCCACAAATTGTTTTTGCAATGGCAAAATTCCTAACGGCAATGTGGCACGTACGTTCTCGCATTACTAAGCTGAACGAGGTCTTTTAATCATGTATAACTAAATTTTATTTTTCAATTTATTCAGCTAAGACCAATTTTTAATTCTCATTGTGTATTGTAAATATTTTGCTGTTTATAATGAGTGTTTATCTTTTATGATCTAATTGGTCGAAATAAAGATTTAAAGATTGTTGTTGATATAATCTTCCACAAATTCTAAGCCAATCTCTACATGACATACAATCATGTGTAAGGATTGCAGCAGAGCCAGACGACTGCATAAAAAACTATTTTCAACCTTTTCCATTTGGTCAATGTCTGCGTGCCCCCACACTCCAGCACCGCACATGCATATCGAAAGACACTTGTTGTTATGATGTGAACTAACTTCTTCACTGGCTTGTGACCCAGGATTTTAGCAACACCTTCAATAAACAGGTTGTATACTTCAGCTGAATGGAATTTGCTACTGCAGAGAAGTTTCAAGTGGGAAAAACCAAATGTTTTACCCTGTGAGGTCGGAACTTGGTCAGATGGACTGGGGTGGTGTATACCGGTGCTTTTGAAATCTGGAAGTCTAAAATGTCCAAAGAGTCCCAGGTTTTTCAGGAGTGAGAAGGAAAGTCCAGTTAGACACAGCCAAGTGACCCAGGACCTTAGGAACAGTGCTTGGTGTCTAAGACACACTCCAAAAGAGTCCATCAGCAGAGTCAAGGTCAGGTCCAGTTGGAACTGGTCAGCTGGAAACTTTAGGAAAAGATTCCATTGCAACATTTTGTAGCCCTGTTGTCATACTGGAGTTCTACTAATTTACTTGTAATGAGGAGGCCCCTTTGAAGACTTCTTGCTGGGGCACAGAAATGAAATGAAATGAAATGAAATGAAAAGACCATTTATATAGCGCGGTTGCTACCCTCAGGCGTCCTAGCGCTGCAAACATCACGCTTATTGCAAAACAGTTAAAAGCTATTCTGGTTTGTTAAAAAGCAGGGTTTGTAGGAGTTTACGGAAGGTGAGTAGTTTGGGCTCTGATCTGAGTTGGAGGGGGAGGGAGTTCCAGAGCCTGGCCGAGTTGTGGGAGAACAAGCGGCCTCCACACCTGGCTCTCTTGAACCTAGGTATCACGGCCAGGAAGGAAGATCCAGATCTGAGCTGTCTGGTTGGGTGGTAGGCGGTTATCAGAAGTTGGTTAATGATAGGGCCTGTTCTCCAGAAGGCTTGATGTGCGATGCACATTGCCTTAAATTCGATTATTTCCCTCATTGGGAGCCAGTGGAGGTCCTTCAGTCTGGGTTTGACTGGGAGTCAGCGGGGGATCTGGTGGAGGGTTCTAGCTGCGCAATTTTGGATAATCTGCAGCTTGTTTAGGGTAGTCTGGGGTGCCCCTAGATACGGGGCATTCCCAAAGTCCAGACGAGACAGGATTAGACCCTGGACCATTATCTGTCTAGCATGAAAAGATAGCAGGGGAAGGATTTTATGCTGAAGTCTTAGCAGGCCAAAGCAGGTGGCTGAGAGTTTGGCTGCTTGATAGTTGATATTAAGCGACTTATCTAGACAGATGCCCAGGCTTTTGATTGTATCTTTAGGTGCAGGGGCAGGTCCCAGGCACGGAGGCCATAGTGGGTCGATGGTGTTGTTGAAGGAATTGCAATGGAACATAAGCTCCGTTTTGTATCCATTCAATTTAAGGCAGGAAGATGTCATCCACTCGGTGACTGCTTCCAGGCAGTTCTTCAGGCTGTTGGGTGCGGTTTGCTGGGGATTGAGAGCCACCACTAGCTGAGTATCATCCGCATAGGTGATGATTTTTTCTCCGAAGGGGCGGACGATCTCAGCTAGGGGGCTCACGTATATGTTAAATAGTGTGGGGCTCAGGGAGTAGCCCTTCAGTACACCGCAGCTAAGGGGCTTGCTGGGGGAGGTGTAGTCACCTTTAAAGACATGGAAGGAGCGATTGGAGAGGAAGGTCTTAAACCAGGTAATTGCCGTTCCTGAGATTCCCTTACTGCTAAGTCGGTGCAGTAGGATGTTATGGCTCACAGTGTCGAAGGCGGTACTTAGGTCATGGAGGATGATGGCAACGGAGCCTCCCTGGTCTAGGATCCTCCTGGCCTCCTCCGTCACTGCGACCAGGGCGTTTTCAGTCCCATGGAGGGGGCGGAATCCCGTCTGGGTGGAGTTCAAAAGGTTGTTGGTTTCTAGGATTTCTGTTAGCACCGTATTGGCATGTTTCCCCAGGATTTTACCTAGCCAGGGCTGCAGGGAGATGGGTCGGTAGTTGGTGGGGTTGTTTTGATCTAAATTCGTTTTTTTGAGGAGGGCCTTGACCATGGCTCACTTCCATGGGAGTGAGACAATGCCGGTGGATAGGCAAACATTGAGTAGTTCCAGAATGGTAGGTAGACCGTGGCTAATGACTAGGAGTAAGGTGCGTGGTGATGCAGGGTCATTAGGGGAGCCAGTTTTTACCTGGTGCATGACAGATTCTAGATTGGTGGGGTCTAGAGGGGGAAAATGGTCAAGTGTGGCTACGGGCTGGGGCCCTGGTTCAGAAGGTTTCTCGGGCGGGGTCAGGGGATGGGGGAAAGAAGTGTAGATAGTTTCGATTATGCGGAGAAAAAAATCTGCTAAGCTGTCAGAATGGGTTTGGGCATTCAGGGGGTCATTGAGAAGCCAGCCAGTGTTTAGATTTTTCTTAGCCTAAGAATAAAATCCAAACAACATCTAGCTATGGTTTTCAATGATTTTTCAGTGTGTACTGACCATGTATCACCTATGAATGAAAAATATAATGGATGAATTTTAGAGATTTACTCAAGATTCTGGGTAAGGAACAGAGGACATTTGCACCACTTTGAAATTGGATTCACATCTGAGAATTTCTTTTTAAAAATGGATTGTGGAAACCCTTTTTACAACATAAACCCAAATAAACAGTGAAAGTCAAACGATAATATGAAATGTCCTACCATAATGATCTCCCATACTTATAGCAATTACAGTGATGCCTCACAAGTGTGGGTTGAGCTTTTACCCTCAACTGGAAAAAAACCTAACCCCCAGATTCATCATTGCAATGTTTTTCGAGTCCTTAATAGCGATTATTAAGGTATCGCTATTAAAGACTCGCAAAACGGCATTCATGTAGAAATCGCAATATTATTTGCGATTTCTACAGCTTCCTTATTTGCGATTAGCAAATTGCTAATCGAAAATAAGGAATGACTCCCCATTCATTCCTATGGGCCTAAGGCCCATAGGAATGAATGGGGAGTCATTCCTTATTTGCGATTAGCAATTTGCTAATTGCAAATAAGGATGCGATTTCAAGGGTGCCAGGGGTGTCCAGAGGACACCCTGTAGCACCCCTGAAATGTAAATGTAGACTGATGTTGCGCACACACATGTCCAATACGGGGCATTCCCAAAGTCCAGACGAGACAGGATTAGACCCTGGACCATTATCTGTCTAGCATGAAAAGATAGCAGGGGAAGGATTTTACGCGGAAGTCTTAGCAGGCCAAAGCAGGTGGCTGAGAGTTTGGCTGCTTGACAGTTCATATTAAGCGACTTATCTAGACAGATGCCCAGGCTTTTGATTGTATCTTTAGGTGCAGGGGCAGGTCCCAGGCACGGAGGCCATAGTGGGTCGATGGTGTTGTTGAAGGAATTGCAATGGAACATAAGCTCCGTTTTGTATCCATTCAATTTAAGTCAGGAAGATGTCATCCACTCGGTGACTGCTTCCAGGCAGTTCTTCAGGCTGTTGGGTGCGGTTTGCTGGGGATTGAGAGCCACCACTAGCTGAGTATCATCCGCATAGGTGATGATTTTTTCTCCGAAGGGGCCGACGATCTCAGCTAGGGGTCTCACGTATATGTTAAATAGTGTGGGGCTCAGGGAGTAGCCCTTCAGTACACCGCAGCTAAGGGGCTTGCTGGGGGAGGTGTAGTCACCTTTAAAGACATGGAAGGAGCGATTGGAGAGGAAGGTCTTAAACCAGGTGATTGCCGTTCCTGAGATTCCCTTACTGCTAAGTCGGTGCAGTAGGATGTTATGGCTCACAGTGTCGAAGGCGGTACTTAGGTCATGGAGGATGATGGCAACGGAGCCTCCCTGGTCTAGGATCCTCCTGCCTCCTCCGTCACTGCGACCAGGGCGTTTTCAGTCCCATGGAGGGGGCGGAATCCCGTCTGGGTGGAGTCCAAAAGGTTGTTGGATTCTAGGAACTCTGTTAGCACCGTATTGGCATGTTTCTCCAGGATTTTACCTAGCCAGGGCTGCAGGGAGATGGGTCGGTAGTTGGTGTGGGTTGTTTTGATCTAAATTAGTTTTTTTGAGGAGGGCCTTGACCATGGCTCACTTCCATGGGAGTGAGACAATGCCGGTGGATAGGCAAACATTGAGTAGTTCCAGAATGGTAGGTAGACCGTGGCTAATGACTAGGAGTAAGGTGCGTGGTGATGCAGGGTCATTAGGGGAGCCAGTTTTTACCTGGTGCATGACAGATTCTAGATTGGTGGGGTCTAGAGGGGGAAAATGGTCAAGTGTGGCTACGGGCTGGGGCCCTGGTTCAGAAGGTTTCTCGGGCGGGGTCAGGGGATGGGGGAAAGAAGTGTAGATAGTTTCAATTATGCGGAGAAAAAAATCTGCTAAGCTGTCAGAATGGGTTTGGGCATTCAGGGGGTCATTGAGAAGCCAGCCAGTGTTTAGATTTTTCTTAGCCTAAGAATAAAATCCAAACAACATCTAGCTATGGTTTTCAATGATTTTTCAGTGTGTACTGACCATGTATCACCTATGAATGAAAAATATAATGGATGAATTTTAGAGATTTACTCAAGATTCTGGGTGAGGAACAGAGGGCATTTGCACCACTTTGAAATTGGATTCACATCTGAGAATTTCTTTTTAAAAATGGATTGTGGAAACCCTTTTTACAACATAAACCCAAATAAACAGTGAAAGTCAAACGATAATATGAAATGTCCTACCATAATGATCTCCCATACTTATAGCAATTACAGTGATGCCTCACAAGTGTGGGTTGAGCTTTTACCCTCAACTGGAAAAAAACCTAACCCCCAGATTCATCATTGCAATGTTTTTCGAGTCCTTAATAGCGATTATTAAGGAATCGCTATTAAAGACTCGCAAAACGGCATTCATGTAGAAATCGCAATATTATTTGCGATTTCTACAGCTTCCTTATTTGCGATTAGCAAATTGCTCATCGAAAATAAGGAATGACTCCCCATTCATTCCTATGGGCCTAAGGCCCATAGGAATGAATGGGGAATCATTCTTTATTTGCGATTAGCAATTTGCTAATTGCAAATAAGGATGCGATTTCAAGGGTGCCAGGGGTGTCCAGAGGACACCCTGTAGCACCCCTGAAATGTAAATGTAGACTGATGTTGCGCACACACATGTCCAAAGGACATGTGTGTGTGTAACATACAACTTAGAAAAATGCACTAAAGTGCATTTTTCTAAGCTTTCGCTATTTACCACGAAGTCAGACTTTGCGGTAAATAGCGGCCAAAAATAGCGATTTCGCAATTCAAAAAAGTTTCCTGAATTGCATTTAAGGAATCTCTAATAGAGCTTCCTTAAATGCAATTCCTCGCAATTTAGTGATTTCGCAATTTGCGATTTTTGCATTTGGGGTGATGAATCCCAAATGCAAAAATTGCGCTCGCAAAGGGACATATTCTCAGAATCTGGCCCTTTGCGGGCCGAATTCACTTTGATGAATCTAGCTGTAAGTGCATTACAGTGTAAAGTGCAAGAAATATACTGGATATATGTCATCACAACGCATACTTTCGCCGCATGCCATTACAACGCAGTTTTTACAACGCAAGTCGTTACAACGACTTTCGTTGGGGGGCGCTGGATAGTGGAATAGTTTAATTTTCAATTCCAACTCCAGTCCCCGTGGATAGTAGGGAAGGTGCTGGATAGAAAATTAAACTATTCCCTATCCTACAGCGCCCTCCAGCGCAAGTCGTTGTAACGACTTGCGTTGTAATAGCTGCGTCGTATTGGTAGTGCGGAGTAAAAGTTGCATTGTAAAGGATGTTTCCCATAATACTCAGGTTGATATTTCAAAAGGTGGAAGGGGAGGTGTTTGGGCCTGGGTTTGGATGGCCCTTGAGTCCTGTGTAGTGTTGCTTGCAGGGATGCCTCCACCTTTTCTTTACCATAAGCTCCTGAAAGCTTCAACCTTTGGTTAACTCAGAATTACCTTACATTATTGTGTCAGTAAATGTTGAATTCATAGGTAACAACAAAAGTCTCACCACTCAGCATTCACAGATTTCCAATGATAAAATCAATAACTCACTCGTATGAGTGGATCTATCACATGCCAAAAATTTGACAGTGGGAAGTCAATTGTGTGTCAGTGCAATCTTCATAATTTTTTTTTTTACCAATTTCTGTTCCATGCAATAAACCCATAAAATAGCCTTGCCCATACATATGGGTGAAGTGTGGGAATGCTGCATGGTAGACATCTGATGTTTGCCAAGGATTTCTTTTCTGTCACAGACAAGTGACATATTTGTGGTTTATCTTTACATTTTCAGGGAGTTCTGATTAATCAAATATGTTGGTATTTATGCAAGCCGCACCATCCTGGATTTTCCTGGGTCTCTAGTCTTCAGAAATGTCAGAAGCTTGCAGGTTTCTCTATGTGTCGGCCAAATCAGGGCCCAAATACTGGTAATAAGTGTGAGGAGTCCTGCTCAGACCCTATTAAAAGTTAACTACTCTACTCTTACACGATCCAAAGAAACACACATGTGAGTAAAGCCTTAGCACAGAAATATTCCTGCATGAAGAAGGATGAGGGGAGCTACCATGCTATATTTTAAACTTCAATGAGGGTTCTCCGGGCCAGCCAGTCATAGAAAAGCAAAGTTGGGGACAAAACGTGGGTCAATACATGGTATTTTGCTGCATTATAAATTCTGGAGAGAGTTATCATGTATTGCAAACATTGCTCAAAAACTTTCAAATATAATTATCAAGGGGGGCGTGGCTTGCAGGGCTGCGACATGGCCGCTACTTAGGCGAGCTCCGCTGGCTAAGCTAATTATACTGCCATAATCCTTCGAAAACCTTACCTTTGGGCGGCGCAGACACCAGCGCGGAACGGGAGAAGTAGCCGCACCGGCTGATCTAACTTCCAGCCCGTAAGCTGCTGTAAGGAGTGAAATATTGCCAACTGAAGACGAGCGGGAAGAGGGTCTAGCGGAAGGCCGGAGGCGGACACCGAAATTCGAGCCCCGCTCTGAAATTGAGCCGGAGGCTGTGCGGGCCGCGCTTGGAGGCAGCGGCTGTAACCTGCCGTGTGAGGCGCGGAATCTACACGACGTGCGCTGCAGACCCCCGCCGGTGAGGTTAGTGCTGGGACCTCTCACATTGCTCTGCAATAACTGCCTGCGGTCGGAATCCTGCTGAAGGACACTGACAAGGCTGATCAGCAAGGCAGCCATTATTTAGGCGGCCCTGACACAGCGCAGAACTGTTCCCAATAGCGCTGGGGCCAGGATAAATTCTGTGGCGCGCCGTATCCTTCCCTCGACGTCTCTGACCTGCTGGGGTCCTCCTGCTCATTGCCCTGAAGTCCCACTACGATCCATGTGTAGTTGACTTTGTCAAGCTGTGCTACGGGGCTATGCCTGTCTGCCTGATGAAGCGTGGACGATGTGGTGGGCATAGCTAAGGCATGAGGGTCACTACTGTTGGAACCTGTGGTGAAACGCTACACGAGCCCAGGGGCATACGTGTTGGGTGTGCTGTTCCCTGCCACTGTGAGGACTAGCAAGACGCCATCTTCTGCACTGCGTTATACTTTGCCGCCATTTTGTCTGACGAGGCGCCTACTGAAACTAGCTGCAGCATAGCTCTACTTACTAGCTAACTGAACTTGGATCCTGGGATCATAGGGATATCGAGACACCGGAGGTCAAACCCTGCCAATACGACTAGGGTGGCTGGTGGATTGAGAGAGAGTCCTGATCGTGGAATTTTGGCGAGTGCGGCAGGAATTAACTACCGAAAGTCCAAAAGGTTGTTGGATTCTAGGAACTCTGTTAGCACCGTATTGGCATGTTTCTCCAGGATTTTACCTAGCCAGGGCTGCAGGGAGATGGGTCGGTAGTTAGTGGGGTTGTTTTGATCTAAATTAGGTTTTTTGAGGAGGGCCTTGACCATGACTCACTTCCATGGGAGTGAGACAATGCCGGTGGATAGGCAAACATTGAGTAGTTCCAGAATGGTAGGTAGACCGTGGCTAATGACTAGGGGTAAGGTGCGTGGTGATGCAGGGTCATTAGGGGAGCCAGTTTTTACCTGGTGCATGACAGATTCTAGATTGGTGGGGTCTAGAGGGGGAAAATGGTCAAGTGTGGCTACGGGCTGGGGCCCTGGTTCAGAAGGTTTCTCGGGCGGGGTCAGGGGATGGGGGAAAGAAGTGTAGATAGTTTCAATTATGCGGAGAAAAAAATCTGCTAAGCTGTCAGAATGGGTTTGGGCATTCAGGGGGTCATTGAGAAGCCAGCCAGTGTTTAGATTTTTCTTAGCCTAAGAATAAAATCCAAACAACATCTAGCTATGTTTTCAATGATTTTTCAGTGTGTACTGACCATGTATCACCTATGAATGAAAAATATAATGGATGAATTTTAGAGATTTACTCAAGATTCTGGGTGAGGAACAGAGGGCATTTGCACCACTTTGAAATTGGATTCACATCTGAGAATTTCTTTTTAAAAATGGATTGTGGAAACCCTTTTTACAACATAAACCCAAATAAACAGTGAAAGTCAAACGATAATATGACATGTCCTACCATAATGATCTCCCATACTTATAGCAATTACAGTGATGCCTCACAAGTGTGGGTTGAGCTTTTACCCTCAACTGGAAAAAAACCTAACCCCCAGATTCATCATTGCAATGTTTTTCGAGTCCTTAATAGCGATTATTAAAGAATCGCTATTAAAGACTCGCAAAACGGCATTCATGTAGAAATCGCAATATTATTTGCGATTTCTACAGCTTCCTTATTTGCGATTAGCAAATTGCTAATCGAAAATAAGGAATGACTCCCCATTCATTCCTATGGGCCTAAGGCCCATAGGAATGAATGGGGAGTCATTCCTTATTTGCGATTAGCAATTTGCTAATTGCAAATAAGGATGCGATTTCAAGGGTGCCAGGGGTGTCCAGAGGACACCCTGTAGCACCCCTGAAATGTAAATGTAGACTGATGTTGCGCACACACATGTCCAATACGGGGCATTCCCAAAGTCCAGACGAGACAGGATTAGACCCTGGATCATTATCTGTCTAGCATGAAAAGATAGCAGGGGAAGGATTTTACGCGGAAGTCTTAGCAGGCCAAAGCAGGTGGCTGAGAGTTTGGCTGCTTGACAGTTGATATTAAGCGACTTATCTAGACAGATGCCCAGGCTTTTGATTGTATCTTTAGGTGCAGGGGCAGGTCCCAGGCACGGAGGCCATAGTGGGTCGATGGTGTTGTTGAAGGAATTGCAATGGAACATAAGCTCCGTTTTGTATCCATTCAATTTAAGGCAGGAAGATGTCATCCACTCGGTGACTGCTTCCAGGCAGTTCTTCAGGCTGTTGGGTGCGGTTTGCTGGGGATTGAGAGTCACCACTAGCTGAGTATCATCCGCATAGGTGATGATTTTTTCTCCGAAGGGGCGGACGATCTCAGCTAGGGGGCTCACGTATATGTTAAATAGTGTGGGGCTCAGGGAGTAGCCCTTCAGTACACCGCAGCTAAGGGGCTTGCTGGGGGAGGTGTAGTCACCTTTAAAGACATGGAAGGAGCGATTGGAGAGGAAGGTCTTAAACCAGGTGATTGCCGTTCCTGAGATTCCCTTACTGCTAAGTCGGTGCAGTAGGATGTTATGGCTCACAGTGTCGAAGGCGGTACTTAGGTCATGGAGGATGATGGCAACGGAGCCTCCCTGGTCTAGGATCCTCCTGGCCTCCTCCGTCACTGCGACCAGGGCGTTTTCAGTCCCATGGAGGGGGCGGAATCCCGTCTGGGTGGAGTCCAAAAGGTTGTTGGATTCTAGGAACTCTGTTAGCACCGTATTGGCATGTTTCTCCAGGATTTTACCTAGCCAGGGCTGCAGGGAGATGGGTCGGTAGTTGGTGGGGTTGTTTTGATCTAAATTAGGTTTTTTGAGGAGGGCCTTGACCATGGCTCACTACCATGGGAGTGAGACAATGCCGGTGGATAGGCAAACATTGAGTAGTTCCAGAATGGTAGGTAGACCGTGGCTAATGACTAGGAGTAAGGTGCGTGGTGATGCAGGGTCATTAGGGGAGCCAGTTTTTACCTGGTGCATGACAGATTCTAGATTGGTGGGGTCTAGAGGGGGAAAATGGTCAAGTGTGGCTACGGGCTGGGGCCCTGGTTCAGAAGGTTTCTCGGGCGGGGTCAGGGGATGGGGGAAAGAAGTGTAGATAGTTTCGATTATGCGGAGAAAAAAATCTGCTAAGCTGTCAGAATGGGTTAGGGCATTCAGGGGGTCATTGAGAAGCCAGCCAGTGTTTAGATTTTTCTTAGCCTAAGAATAAAATCCAAACAACATCTAGCTATGGTTTTCAATGATTTTTCAGTGTGTACTGACCATGTATCACCTATGAATGAAAAATATAATGGATGAATTTTAGAGATTTACTCAAGATTCTGGGTGAGGAACAGAGGGCATTTGCACCACTTTGAAATTGGATTCACATCTGAGAATTTCTTTTTAAAAATGGATTGTGGAAACCCTTTTTACAACATAAACCCAAATAAAACGATAATATGAAATGTCCTACCATAATGATCTCCCATACTTATAGCAATTACAGTGATGCCTCACAAGTGTGGGTTGAGCTTGTACCCTCAACTGGAAAAAATCTAACCCCCAGATTCATCATTGCAATGTTTTTCGAGTCCTTAATAGCGATTATTAAGGAATCGCTATTAAAGACTCGCAAAACGGCATTCATGTAGAAATCGCAATATTATTTGCGATTTCTACAGCTTCCTTATTTGCGATTAGCAAATTGCTAATCGAAAATAAGGAATGACTCCCCATTCATTCCTATGGGCCTAAGGCCTTCTAGGGATTCCGGAAACTACAGCTATGCCCAGGATGGAGACCTTTGTGGCTGATCTGCTTCACAAACTATTTGACCCTCATCTGTCCTCGGTGTTTGCGGTCCAAAGAGCACATATGGCGCTAGGTCCTAAGCCACCAGTTGGAGGTACGCCCAGGCCCATCCTCGCGAAGATCCTGAACTATCAGGACAGAGACACCATTCTAAGACTGTCAAAAGAGCGTGACCCTATCACCCATAAAGGGAATAATATATCACTTTACCCTGATTTCACCCCTGGTTCCTTCCGGCCAAACGATTACTTTTACAAGCACAAATTCCCTACTCCCTACTTTACCCAGCCAAGCACAAGGTGTCGCATGAGGGCACGTCACATTTCTTTGTGGACGCCAAATCAGCACTCAAGTTTGCAAAGCATATCTGTGGGCCCACTGCGAAGCAAAAGGGAGTTTGGGTTGACCCTCTGGTGAACCGTCTCAGTGATAATGACTGAGTGCTGTCATGGAGCATGTACACTTTGGCTGTGCCAATCTAACTGTTTATTATGTCATGTGACTGCTGCATATGTTGACAAAAATGTTCACATAATGAAAGTGTGCATTGCGGTTGCTTTTGAGGCTACGTAAGTGTCCTCACCTTTCGTTTGCCTGTGAGGGATTGTTACATGCGGTTTAAGTCTATATGCTGTTATATGTGCTCAATCTGTGCCGCCTCTGGGGGAGGTCTGCTGCTTGAAAGCTTAGCCACCCTGTGTTCACAGGGGAGTATGCCTTTGTCACCTCGGCCCCACAGGTAATTTCCCATTGTTTGTAAGTTTCCACGCTCTGCGTGTTTATGGGGTGGTTCAGACACAACCTAATTTGGGGGTTGATGTGGGTGGGGGGATGGGGTTCGTTGGATGGTTGGTAAGATCTCAGTACGATAACTGTATGTTTAAAATTGTCATGCATCACACTTTTATTGTGAGACATGTTGAGAAAGGAAGCACGCAATTTGCTCATAACCTATGGGAGTGACTAAAATCCTAACGTGGAACATCTGAGGTCTAAATGATAGTAGAAAAGCAAGGTTGATGCATACATATTTACAGAGACATGCCATTGATGTTTGCTTTGTCCAAGAAACTCATATTAACTCTCAGCCATCAGTAAAATTCAAGCATGCCCGATCAGGGACCACATATTCTGCCATATATTCTAGGTATGCTCGCGGGGTGCCGATATTGTTGCGTAAAGGCATGGACTGGAGAGAGAGTACCACATACATTGATCCGGATGGGAGGTACATTGTGGTGAGTGGGGTGCTAAGTGGCAAACTAGTAATGTTAGCAGCTGAATTCTTTGGAACTGTCTGGGCTCGAATTGTTGGGATGGACTGTGATACCATAATCTGGGGAGGTGATTTCAACGTGGTCCTTGATGATTCCGTTGACCGCAGAGGTGCATCTAGACCGCTACATCCACACGCTAACCAAGCATTACACGACATTATGCTTGAAGGGGCTTTGACAGATATTTAGAGAGTGAGGCACCTCACTGCACGTGAGGGTACGTGTATCTCGAGTCACCATGCTGCCTGGTCCAGATTAGATTTTTGGCTGGTCACCCCAGATGTGGCTGCCTGGACTGCTCGTGTTGATGGCATGGCCCGCTCACTATCGGATCATGCCCCATGTTTATTGGAATTGAATATTCCTGATGCCCCGACCCGTGCATTTAGTTGGCGATTGCCGCCCCATGCGCTCCTTGATGAAGCTTTCAAGGAAGAGATTAGGAAAGATATTACAGATTAATTTGATATCAATTCAGGCTCGGTGTCCACGGACTCAGTGCTGTGGGACGCCTTCAAGGTGCTTATAAGAGGACAGTGTATTGCGCGGCAGGCGGGGTCCTTAAGGCCATTGGAAGTTCTATCAGCACAATTGATGGCAAACTAAAGGATCTAGAGAATCAATTCTGCGCGGACCATAGGCCTGAAACAGCATCCGAACTGAAAGCGCAATTGCTAGACTTTACTGAGGAAGCGCAGCGGGAATTGAAATTCCTGTGTAAGCATGCGGATGCCCATCGCTACGGGGAGGGTGACAGACCGAGCCGTTCTCTGGCAAGAATGCTTGGCAGCACCGCAAAACCTGAATACATACACACAATCGATAGCCCCACAGGAAACACTATCGTAGGTCAAAGTGACATTCTGCAAGCATTCAAAACGTTCTATTCTGACTTGTACAAACCAGGCACAATACCACTCCCGAACATCTTGACAGCTTTCTAGATTCCATCGCGCTGGTTTGGTTTAATGATGGGCATCGTCAATACATGGACCTCCCGGTGACGGTCGAAGACATAGCGAAAGTGATTAAGGGTTTGCCGTTAAATAAGGCGCCAGGTCCGGATGGGCTCCCACTGCGTTTTATAAAACATATGTGGAGGAATTAGCGCCGCGATTGCACATGGTATTTGTGGAATCTCTGGAATTGGAGATCCTTCCGGCATCGATGAGAGAAGCCCTGATTATTACATTACTGAAGCCGGAAAAGGATAGCCAATCTTTAGACTCTTACAGGCCCCTCTCCCTCATTAAAGTTGATGTGAAAATCTTTGCGAAACTCATTGCTGACCGTCTACAACATCTCCTTCCGATGGTGGCTCTACAAGACCAATCTGGACTCATACCGGGTCGCTCCACATCCCATAACCTACGGACCATATTTTCAGTATTGCATTATCTCCACCCCACTGTCCATGCAGCTGCGGTGTTTCTGGATGCCACAAAAGCATTCGACTCACTAGAGTGGCCATATTTATTTCGCCTATTGCAACATATGGGATTCGGCCCCTTATTTATTAACCAGATAC
Source organism: Lissotriton helveticus (assembly GCF_964261635.1). NCBI lineage: Eukaryota > Metazoa > Chordata > Amphibia > Caudata > Salamandridae > Lissotriton > Lissotriton helveticus. The sequence continues at coordinate 731,069,898 of NC_136059.1, read as the reverse complement.
GCCTCCTCTACACCAAGCCGACAGCACAAGTGAGAGTTAACGGTATGACATCGGACCCCTTTGAGATCACCCGAGGAACTAAACAGGGATGCCCCCTATCTCCTTTATTATTCGCCATAGCTATGGAACCGCTCGCAGCCCGAATACGGCAGCACCATACTAGCAGGAGAATAGGTTTCAGTACTCGCAGTTTCTTAATTTCCCTCTATGCGGATGATGTCACCCTTTACGTCCTGAACCTGGCTGACAACCTTATCCCTCTGCTGCGGGAATTTGTGAAATTTGGTGGCCTATCTGGAGTGTCCCTAAACTGGACCAAATCGGTAATATTTCCCCTAACAGACAACACACCGGAGGTACAGTCAGAGTTCCTACTGCGCTCGGAGGCAGAGGAAGTAAAGTATCTGGGAATATGGATAAGCCGCAACCTCCAAAACATTTGGTCTTTGAACTTCGGACGGGCTGTGCATTGGCTCGAGGGTTAGGTGGCAATGTGGTTGAAACTACCACTCTCTATTGCTGGAAGGGTGGCGCTGACAAAAATGATAATACTGCCCAAATTTCTATATTTGTTTACAAACATCCCGACCCCGCTCACGAAACACTTCTTTAGTTGTCTGCGTTCTCATCTTTTATCCTTGATATGGGCAGGCACTCAAGCCAGAGTTTCCTGGTCCTTGTTGACCTTGCGGTTACGGCAGGGGGGGTTGGGTGCTCCGGACATGCATTTATATGCACTATGCACGCAGGCCCAATTCTTGCATTTCTGGGCATACCCGACGCCCTATCAGCCGTATGTGGCGGTTGAGCTGGACTCGGTGGCCCCACTGCTCTTGAGTGTGGCACTTTATCACAAAACCCCGAGACCTACTACAGATATTGATTTGGCCGACACCTTGCGCTGGGTATGGCAGGAGATGCAGCGGCGAGCTCGACTCCCATGCTTATATGCACCGGCCATTCCACTGAAACGGAACCCAATGATTCCCTGTTTGGCGGAAAGTGAAGGTGAAATGTCCTTAGCTGGCACTCCCTTGCGCACATTTGCTGATGTATACCCAGACGGGAAGTTTAGGGATCCACAAATTGGAGAGGAGGGATCGCCTATACTGTTTACCTATCACAAATTGAAGTCCTCCTGCCGTGCCCTCTGGAGCGGTTTTCCGGACGAGCCTCCAACATTACTGGCACTCCAGAACATATTAGCTCGAGCTTCACCCAAAAAACTAGTGACTCCCATATACACCACCATGCAAGACCAAGCCCATGGACCTTTGGAATAGAGAACTGGATCCGCCATTGAGCAAGGTACAGTGGTCCTTCTGCTGCAAACAACTCCTAGAACTCTCACCTAATTACAAACTCTGCCAGGTACATTTTAAATTCCTACATAGATATTACTGTACCCCTGTCAGTCTCGATCGCATGGGTTTGAGAGATGACACAACATGCTGGAGATGTGGCATGGAAAACGCCACGTTGTTATACGTGGCTTGAGATTGCCCTTTACTTACTAACTATTGGACTGAAATTTTTTATGCTATCAATCAGATCATTGACAGGTCGGATGACCCAGCACCACATATTGGTCTTCTGGGGTTGATCACTGACACAGAACCTAAAAGACGTAAACTAAATGCCTTGCTCCTGCTGTATGCCAGACGACAGGTGGCTATTAGATGGGGGGGCAGGGTCTTACCTACATTCGCAGCCTGGCTATCTGATGTTACATACGGGCACACACAACTTGGCTTATACTGGGTGTTGATGCCTACTGCATCTAGGCCCTGCGATATATGGGAACCATTTCTGGTCTGGGCAAGGGCCAGATCAGCTTCCCCGCACGCTACACTACTAACGCCTGAGCTGGAGGGTCCAGATAGTCAAATAAGTGTGCATGCTCCAGTCGCGGGAAGAATGGAGGAGCTACCTCAAATATGTGCGGCTGTGGGTGAACCGTAGATTGCTCACATGTTAAATACCTGTACACTAGCATATTGTCCTGCCAGGTAATGCTACTGTCCATATAATGCATGTCCTCTTATGTGCTCATTATGTAATGCTAACCCGTTCCTCACTTATGTTCTTATGGCTCATTCTGCATTGGACATTCTAAAGCGTGGCTGATGCTTGCTATTACTTGAGATATTGCTTAGTAGTATTCACATATACCTGTTCTTCTTTTTTGTTGTTACTCTGACCCTGAGCCATGCTTCCTATCATAAGTACAACTCAGTCATGTACAATTACAGATATCCTATTTATGTGCTATTTCGCATGGGATGTATGTACTGTGTTTACCTGAAAACTTTAATAAAAAAAACTATATATATATATATATATATATATATATATATATATATATATATATATATATATATATATATATATATATATATATATATATATATATATATATATATATATATATATATATATATAATTATCAATATATTCTCCTGGCAAAGCAGTCTGGGAGTGGGAAGTCTAGTACCAGTGATAGGAGTCGTAGGATATGCAGATGATGAGAATATATGGCTGTGGTAGGTTTTTCATTCAGTGATGGGGTGATACCTGCAACCAAATAACAAGTACTTAATACCAGTAATTTGCTTTAAAATTTCCAGAAAGCACTCCATCCAGTTTATTGCCCATGGGTACTCTGAACCCGTAGGAAATGCAGGGAAATACAGATATTAGGCATGCATTAGAAGGGATATTTTTCTTTCTGCAGGACATAGAAGGTAATTGCCATGTTTTGAAAATAAATTGCTGAAAATCTGAGTGACTCACTGACAGCTGTAACCAAGAGGGAGATACTACTCCTCCCAAACTTCACCTGTATAGAGTGGTTCATGGAAGAGACATACCCTGAAACCTACACTATATAGTACTCTTCCTGCTTCCACAGCAGCTACCCACTGAGTGCTGCCATGGTGCCTGAGAGAGATTGAGAGAGAGACTACACCTCTCAGGGTTAACCTCTATTCAATGGGTGCTGGTGGAGGAGGAGGTGGATCCTAAAACCAACACCTTGTAGTACTTTTCCTGCTTCCACAGTAACATGACTTACTAACTGTTGCTCTTGTGCCCTGGCACAAGGCACTTCACCTCCTAAGTTTCACCAGTGTCCAGTATTGTGGAGAAGGTGAACCTTGAAACAAAGGGCCCTTCCTGCAGTACAGAATGCACGCACCCATGCTATGCCTGGTGATGACTGGTCCAAGACTTAATATGTCTAAGCCCATAAGAATAATTTCTTGACGCTCAGGACTCGGTCTCCCTGGCTGAACATGGTCGATCCATGGCGGTCAGGTGTTCTTGGTTACCAACTCACCAAAGCAGGCTTCTTCAGCTTTTGTTGTCCTGTATCTGTAGCATTGTCACCTGTTCTGTCTGAGGCTCGGGAATGACTTTTGCTGAAGTAGGGCACCACAGGTTCAGCCATCTCTTTGCTAGCCCAAGAAGCAGCAGGTGCAGTCCAGTCATGGTGAAGCCTCTCTTTCCTGGGTCAAGGGAACAGCAAGCCAGTCCTTCGTTAGCCCACTCTTCAGCACAAATGTGATCTGAGGTCCCTTTGCCAAGGGTGCCACTTTTATGCCCAGTTCATGCCCTCAGAGGATGCGACGGCTACTAGCCAATGGGCTACCAGATCCCCTCTTGCTTAATGAACACATCCTGTGAAGTGTGGGATCTAGCTATCCTAGAATACTCTATTTTGCCCTCTCCCAAGATGGCAGCACCCTTCTCTTGGTATGTGGAATTCCTAATCCACCCCAGAGGTGTGGCTATCGGGGGCTAGACACCTACGGAAAAAATAGTTTGCCAATGACTTTGCCCTCTCTGTCTTCAATGCCTTCCCACCAGCAAGAACAAAAGAACAGCCCCTTGTATGTGTCAACCAGTAGCCCTTCAAAGGCACTTCTTCTTTGAAGCTCACCCTTTGGACTTGCACACTACCCTGTTTGGCATTCGTGCCAGGGAGAAGTCTCATGGATAACAATCGTAAGCAGTGACTAGAAAACTTGGGGCAACAAAGTGGCTATATACTAAAATTTCCACTTGTGTGAAAGTATACATTCCATTTGACTTGAGCATCAAGTAGGGATTATTCCAACAATTTTTTGATACCTTCAAATAACTATTTAGTAAACCCTTTCAGAAATTAGCACTGCTGAGTTGTCATTGTGTAAACATGTACTCATCGATGGGGCCACTAGTTTTTCCATAGTAAAAACAACAATGCAGGGATTTTACTGTGAGGAGATGTAAAGTAAAAAACTGCATGTCCAACTTTTTAATTTAATGCAGCCTGCCTTAGGGGTGACATAAATATTTAAAAGGACTGGTTGGTCTTTGCCTTTACTTTAAATGCTTTGTCACACTTGTGGTGGCACAATAAGTGCAATGAGATAAACTTTAACTAACAGGCCCTGGGTACCCCTAGTACAATATACTAGGGACTTAAAAGTATTTTAAACTATAACAATTGTGTGTGAAACCAATTGACATATACATTTTAAGGCTCAGAACACTGGCACTGAGCTCTATTTAGCAGGCCTCAGAGCACCTTCAGATTACAAAAACCTGCAGTATCAGTCCAAAAACATGCAAACAGAGAGATTTCCTTACAATAGGGAAAAGAAAAGCCACCACTGTGCCCTTTGAGTATTAGAAACTGTCTTCCACCTCTTTTATTGTAGATTTTCCAGGTGCATTAGATGTTGAAATTCTGCGTTTGAAGAATATTGAGTCCTTAGAATCATTTCTGATGGTTCAAGCAGTATTGACTAAGGCACTATTCAATTCAATTCAATTCAATAGAGACTTTATTTCGGTTTTGATTCAAACCACAAAAGTACATATACAATATTAGCAATTTAAAACACAGTAGTTTTAAAACATGATGAATAAAGTGCAGGAGTGCAAAAAATAAAGCATATTCCATACATAGAGGTTCATTATAACACAATTCAGTCAGCAAGGACCATCACTGGTCCAAACAATTTCTCAATTTAACAGACAATTTTAAAAATTCAGTAACTTGGAGAACACTGTCACTATGTAAAAGTTGCAGATACATTAGTGCTGGTCTGATCTGCTTAAAATTGAGTTTCCTTAAAAGATCTGCCAGATAGCGTTTGCGCAGGTATTCATAACATTTACATAAAAATATAAAATGCAGCATATCCTGTGAAGACTTTCCGTCGCAGCCACAGGATTCAGCAGATTTGTTAAAAATATATTTTTTTGGTCTAATCAGCAGATGATGGAAGAGATTTAACCTAAACCTTGTTAACAGGAACTTTTCCTGGGGTGTCAGCGAGCCCATCAAGTAGGGCTCCATCGTTTCACATGTTTTTAGCATAACAAATTTTCTTACACTAGGTTTCAGGAGCTCCTCTCCTTCTCTTTTAACCTTTCTGTCCATAAGGAAGGCTTGCTTGATTACCTCCACATCCCCCTTTACAATCCCGCTCGGGTGTTCTAACAAATCCAAACGGCCATGCCTGGAAAAACTAGATTTCAAATATTTTAACCAAGGGGTACCCATTGCCTTATCCTGAGACAGATAATCTCTCACGATCAAGTGTGTCAGTGGTATGTCCTGATTCAGCCACAATTTTAGTCAACAGGTCAGCGGGCGTAAAGAAAAATTGTCATCTAAGTATTGCGACCCTAACTCTTCATGTACTACAAAATTAGATGTACCTGCTGGGACACACAGGAGGGGTTTCATAAAAGAGTTTTCGGCAATCTGCAGCTGCTCACCGGGCACATATCCCCATAATTCACTACCATAAACGGCAGTTGCCACTGATTTTGCATTGTACAGTTTCATCATGGCATTATTAGGTTTTTACCCGAGTTTTGATGCAAAGTTGAAGATAGAGGCATTCACCCTTACCAGTTCACTTTTCTTTTTATCAAGCTGGGGACCCCAACTGAGTTTGTTATCAAAAAGTACCCCAAGATACGAGAATGATTTAGCGATGGGGATTGCTACATCGTCTATTTTAAAAAAAAAGTTCCTTCTTGGTTGTTGGCCAACTTGCATGACGAAAGATTTAGAGTTATTGACCAGAAGGTCTCTGTCCGTCATCAACATTTTAAAAGCATTTAGTAAAGCTTGAAGACCCCTCTCGGTTCTAGAAATTAGAACCGCATCATCTGCGTATAAAAGGACAGGAATACCCCGCCTGCCAACTCTGGGACAGTCAGCCTTCACATTCTGCAATACGTTATCAAGCTCATTAATATAAAAGTTAAAAAGAAAGGGGGCGAGAATGCATCCTTGACGCACCCCCTTTCTGATGTCCAAGTTACTAGTTACGCACAGATCTTGAGAATACCTAACATTAGCACTAGTGTTGCTGTGTAAATCGACAAGGAAGTTGACAATCCCACTGTCAACACCCTTATCCCTTATGGACTGCCACAGCTTTCCCCTGTTTACACAGTCGAAAGCAGATGACAGGTCCATGAAGGCAAGGTGGACAGTACCCCTTTGAACAACAGTGTACTTGCTTAATATTAAAAAGAGGTTGAGGAACTGCGTAATAGTGGAGCGACCACTGCAGAAGCCATACCGAGAGATGGACATGATATTGTTTTCCAGCGCCCAGTCAGGAAGTCTCTGCAGTAGAATTCTGCCCACTATTTTAACCATAGAGTCAATTAATGAAATAGGTCTATAACAAAGTCTAAGGCACTAAAATGTCCCCAGGTTTCTCCCTCACATGGTTGATAAATGTAATCCATCCATTCAAACCACTGACCATTGAGGCTGAAATCCACACTTCCTCTTCACACTGTTCACACGATGATGTTTCTACGGCTAAGAAGCAGAAAAGTGACCCCTTGAGTAACTTTGAGAGTGGTAGCTCTAAGATTATCTCAACCAATAATAGCCACAAAAGTATGATAGTTGTTAAGCCCCAGCAGCCTCAAGCTGATACAGATTTTTTCAGATCTTTCTGGAATTGAGAAAAAAGATAGCAGGCATATTTGTTAAGATTCATCAGAGGATATCAGTTATTCAGAAAATTGTTTCAAGCTTACATTTGTTTTTAACACCTTTATCTAATGCACCCACTCCTTGAAATCCAGAGGAAGCCTCCCTAATCCAATATTATCAGCATATTTAGGTGTGAGAAATGTGTCAATAACAACAAATGTTACCATACATCGGAAATTGTTGAAGGATCAATAGTATGTTCTTCTATGTTATTTGGAATTTTCTGAACCCTCTTACCGATCTCAACAGTCCCACCTAACTTTTGCCCTGTAACAACTGCGATACCTAATATCAAGTTACCACATACTCAACTATACTGCCTTACAATCTGATCCTCCACCAAAGACTCGATAAAACCTTCATCTTCACCTCTCTTTATGTTTTGATTCTAAGTGATGTCCCACCATTAGTCCAACATTAAAAAATCACATCAATTTTAAATAAGGTTGTTCACTGGGTCAACCACCATCTTGGTGGTGTTGTCATGATTATAATATCATCATGGTAAGACATGTTTCATAGGTAGGAATGATTGATAAGTTACTGCCAGGTGATTACACAAAAGCATCACCAATTCATCTTCATCTCAAAAAAGTGTGATACATCTGTTTGTGGCCTTCCATGTTTTTGCAATTGTCATTAGTATCATAACCCAATAGTTTCCTCACTCTTCTATTATAAATGCATTGCTGCATGCATTACCCCTACCCAAGGCCTGCAACATCACAAATAAAGGTTGTAGAATTTGCTGGAGCACTACGAGAAAAGAGTTTTTGTCACAGGTTCTGCTGGCACAAGCTTTAAAGAAAATTGTCCGCTGTCTGAATGTCATTGTTTAGCCAATTACATCTTAATCTCATTTGTCATGATTCGTACCAACGTCAAAAGGATCTTGACTAACTCTCTGATAGACCAGATAGAACACCAAAGTCCTTTGATTCTTTTTTGCCTAGCTTCCCATTGCAGTCTTATGTCTGCTTTAAAACAAACCCCTTGATCCACATTTTTCATCATGACATGTAGACCAAAATATAAAAAAGCCACAAAGGCCAAGACATCTGCAATCAAAGCTGAGGTCTGTGGAAAGCTTTGAGAAAGTAGTGCTCTACCTGATTTTTGGGCTTTTTGGATCTCAGTAAATACATCCTTTTCAGGGACACAAACTTTCCAACTTTGTAGTTGAGTATCCAGTCAAACGCTTGGGTGTCACATTCAATCAAAATGCATTCCGCTGTCAATCCTCTGTCATCCCCATATACTAAGGTAGGGGGGATTTCTATATCTCAACCTTTGTTCATAATCATTAAATAACCTACAATACAGTTGGTATGCACTCATCAAGAAAAGTGAGGAGCTATCATCTATATAACAATAAACAGTGAAAGACTTTTAGTTTAGCTAATAAAGAGAGTTAGTGTGAGTTAAAGGGTTTTATTTTCAATACTTTGTCTTTCATGAAATGTTGCTCTCTAGATTTCAACACTAAAAGTTAATATAATCAATCAAGCAATATTTGATTACAAAATAGAACAAAATGTTTGTTAGTATCATAGTTAATGTAGAAATAATACTACAAGTATGTTCTGTAAAGGAAAATTCCCTTTTCTACATTATTCACTTTCAAGTTGGAATAATGAGAGAAAAAGATGACAGTTCAGAAACCCAATGAAGAGCTCTGATGAGAGAGAGAGTTCTATGCGCAAGCAGGAAGCCTTTGTACTATAAGCTGGAAAGTATTCTCAGCTCAATGATATCAGCAGGCAATTCAGTAAAATCTAAGTAAGGCAGCCTCGCAAGAATAAAAGGCACCAAAACCTCAAAGGCGAGTCTCTAGTCAAAGAGTCGGGGAAGCAATCCGACAGTCCTCTCAGACCGCGCCTAATATAAACTCTCAAATTCTAAGTTGTACCATTATTTTCTTCTGTCTTCTTCATCCTCCAATAAAATATCAGCAAACTTCTGGGAATAAGCAAGCTTTCCATTTTCCCATAATGGCACAATCAGAATTCACTTCAATACTCGCTTTTCAAAGTTGGCTTAATGCCCAGAACCGATTCCTCAAGTTCACTGTTGAGCACAGCAAGACAGAGCTTCCGTTCTTGGATTTATTGATCTTTCCAAAGGAAGGCCATTTGGCGAGCAAACTATATCGGAAACCTATGTCAAGGAATTCCCTACTCCAATTTCACAGCCACCATCCACGTTCCCTCCGAGAAAACTTGCCCTTTGGGCAATTCTTGAGGGTGCGCAGAAATTGTTCAGAGACAAGCGATTTTGAAGACTTGTCTCGTGATTTGAGTACTAAGCTGAGACAACGGCACTACCCTAATGCCCTGATACGTAAAGCACGGAAGAGGGCCTCTAACAACCATCGAGAGGCTCTACTCACCCCTCCAGTTGTCAAACCTCCCTTGGAAAATGTAACCTTCGTCACTACATTCAGTACAGCCTCCACGCAGGTTCAGAAGATAATTTGCAAAAACTGGCGGGTTTTAAATACTGCTGGAGTGAACTTTCCACTCTCACTCTTCGCTTTCAAAAGAAGCCAGAACTTGCGTGATGGTTTGGTACATACCAGGCCTCGCACTTTTCCTCAAGAGTCTACAAACACACTATGGAACCTTCCACCGGTTCAGGGCCACTATCCCTGTGGTGTGTGCTCTGTGTGCCCACAGACTGAGAAAACCCTAACAGTAGACATTGGCACTGAGCGCCCATGGATCCTGAAGCACCACACTAATTGTAACAGCGAAAGGGTGATCTATCTAATAACATACCCCTGTTCCCTTTGCTATGTCGGAATGACAGCGAGAAAGGTGAAACTTAGGATTCATGAACATAAGAGCACCATCAGGCGTAATCGACAAGCAACACGCCTGACGAATCATTTTCTGGCATTGAAACATACTGCTGATGATTTGAAGTGGATAGTATTGGAACAATCCTACATACACCAACATGTCAGAGACGTATCACACTATTTGTTTATCAGAGAACACAGGTGGATTTTTAGATTGAATTGCGACACTGTTGGATTGAATAACGAGATTCCATGGGTTCAAGTTTGAAAATTCCCTGACCTGATATGATTTTGGTGTTCATCTTGACATCATTTCCTAGACGTTCACATCATCATATTACCACCCAGATGACCTTTCATCTTTTAACTTAGGTTATATTTCATCATGTATGTATCATAATATGAACAACCTGCCTCCAGTTTGAGGGTTGGTTAGTTGCCAATATCTGCCTCGAAGGGTTCCTTTCACATCCCTACGAATGCTTGTGCGCCTACATCCCTTCCCCCAGTGTAGGGATCTGATGAGTGGTACCTAGGGATCTGATGAATGTACTTTGTCGGACCGCTCCCCTCTTCCATGTCAATACCACTCAGTAGTAACCCTTGGACGCTGTGCCACCCGCCAAAAAAAAACTTCGAATTTTGTGACGGCCTCGGTTTCTGATTGTATGTCGCACGGGCTTATTGTTGATATTTGATTTGATTACAACAGAGGGATGGTCAATCTATGTATGTCTGCCTGTTCTTGTTTTATTGGGCTCACAATGAGAGGGCTACGATTGGCTATCAATTGAACCACTGCTGAGTATCGGTTCAGACGGATTAGACCTTTCCTGATGTTGTCCGCGCGTCTTTCTGCCGACTCGTGTAGCCTTTCCGCGGGCCATAGCCTCATGATTACACATTCATTTGGCTCTGTCTGCTTTTGTCTCTTTTTGTTTGTGTCCCTGGTTCTGACAGAAATTTCACAAAATACGTTTAAGTTGCTTATGCGTAGAGCAGCGAGGTAGGCTCGGGACGACTTTGCCGGTTTTCCATTGGGTCATCTTGCTGTAGCCAGTCACTGATTGGCTATTCCTCTATCCAATAGCCAGATCGGTAACACATCTTTTTGACGCAATAGACTTATTAGGAGTTTGCTCACATGTATATCCCCGTTTACTACTTCACTGCGGGTGAATACAACTCCTACTTTCTCTCTGGTACGTCCATGATCGCCGGCATCAACAAGCACGGCTCTGAGGCACACCTTGGGAGGCGGGAACTACTAGTCTTATGCTTCCTCTGTGGTCCGCAAGCATCACATTTAAGCTACCCGTCCTGTCCGTTGTGTTACCTTCCCCTCAGCTCAGTAGGGGCCTGAGGTACCTGACGGACAGGTGAGTGCAGCGACTTTTGGCATTTGAGGGTCCATTTACTTATAGTTACGTCCCTGTCACTCTCCACGGATCCTACATTGAAGTTTTGCCTCGCCACTGCTAATGCAGCGATGTCTGGCTCCTTGTGAAAGGGTCCCTGGAGGTCCACTGACTTGCAGTCGCACTCGGGATTTTTTCTCCACGGAGCTTCAAGTGCAGATCTGGTTCGCAAGTGTCTCTTTTCTTCATTCATTCATTTTTTCGCTCCACATCGTGGTTATACACTTCTAACTATATAATTAACTGATACTGAGAGATGTTTAACCAGGGTGTGATACTGAGTGGAAACCACCTATACAAGTGTTATCCTGAGTCTATTTCAGATACTTGTATTAACCAAGCAGGCCAAGTAGCAACTTGATATATGCTCTTGGTTTCACTTACCCATTTAAAAAAAAAAAGATTCTCCATATTTAATATTGTCAATCATCAGCCGGCCAGGCTAGCTGAGAACTGCGGTCCTTTACACTCTCTCGACACCAGGGGATATCCTTATGAAGTGGATTTATACCATGACAGTGATTCAAAAGGTATTTTTTGTTTGTATTACTTTAGAGCGGGGCCTCATTACCTGAGCGAGTGCCAGGCGAGGTGAGGCCACTCCCAAGTAAATTTTGGGTGAGTGATTATTCAATAAACAATGTATGAGCAATGTCTCTTTGGCAGTCATATGTCTGCACCATAACATGTTGCTTTCATTTGTTACACTATGTGTCTGTACATACTGTTTTCTTTTTAGGAGAGGAGTTTTCACAACCATGACTTTCGAGCCTACCAATCAACACATTGCCAGATGGTAGGGTATTTATGCATGGTATGTAGTCCTCATTACACTTTGGTCACAGTTGCAGTAGTGTTGTTACTGATGAAGCAAAGCTTCGCATATTTTGCGACTTGCTGTATTCATGAACCTCGTTTATGTGTAACAAGGTAATATTTGTATGTCTTACTAACGTTTATATTTAGTTTAAGCAAAGTTTATGAAGCTTGCCTATGTGTATTCCTAATGCATTTAATCCATGTCCGTAAAATTATGGCCGCTGTTTGTATTTTAGTTACTGCGCATGCGTCAGTCACACTCACGTGTCCTGACGTGTCTGCAGAGTTGGAGGGAAATTTATGCGCATGCGTAATACATAGCTTTGCCAGTAACGTGGTACTGCTCGTGCCACTGCTCTTGTGCCTGTTATATGTAGCTAACATTTAGACTGCATAAGTATATTTTATAGTGATAAGTTGAAAGTACAAAACCAAATGATGTGTTTTCATAATGGTTTTTTTATGTATTAATTTGTTTTCGCTTGCTTTTCATGTACCGCGGGAAATGGGGGTCTGTCTATACCGAAAGCCATCTTGGAGGTCCCTTCTGCGCATGTGTGACTTTTCGGGGACCTGACAACCTTGGCTGATGGAACTTAGCCAGCTGGCAGTGATGGGCAAGATGCTCCTGAGAACTGACCTGCGAACTCGGCTGAGCGGAGTCACATGTCCCTGTTCAGCTACATTGTACAATTGTCATTGTATTTCTTTGCAGTTTCTCATGGGAACCCCAATCTCACTAGGCGGTACCCAGATATGTAAATGAAGCATCCAAATAGTGTGTTATGATTGGTGTATTACCCAAATCCTACCTTAGGACCAATTGAAATTGGGGATTCTGACACTTTGCTACATTTGGGGGGTGGTACCCTGTCCCAAAACAGTATATCTACCCTGGGTTCACCTAGGGAATTTGTCCGACTTGTCTGGTTTAGCTGACCTGTCACTGACCCATCGTACTCAATAGGTGACTGAAGATACAGAGAGCTGCGGAGCACTCTGTCCGAAATTGACCATAGACTAAGGTTCTACTGAACCTTAAAGTGCTGGCGAAGCACTTTGCTGGGAGTTCGCTGACCCAATCGGGGTCTTGATCGATAGCTGCAGAGAGGGTGGAGCGCAGGCGTTGCTTCCAAACTGCGGGTGCGGTCCTGTCCTGAGCGGTCCTGTCCTGAGGGTTTGCTGTCCTGTCCTGAGGTCCTGTCCTGATTCCTAATCTGAGGGTATCCTGTCCTGTCCTGGGTGTCCATTCTGCACCTGCTGTCCTCTGAGGGGTATCCTTCCTTGAGGGTTTCCTGTCCTTAACTGACCCGTGGCCAGGGTTTGGTTTCTACACCAGTCTAGGTAAATACTGCTCTAAGTTCTTTAAACTTGCACCTTTCTATTTTTCTGTCTTTGCTTTAATAAAGACACACCTTTGCACATGTTGATTTTTCCATGCTTTTGCCGCAAACTATTGAATCATAAAGTCAATTGCATATATTCTTAAATTGTTCCTATGCTATCCTACCTTTTGGAAATCATATTTTGCATTGCAGTTTGTCATTTTCTGATATGGTCTAGAACAGCCTTACTTAAACTGTCTGAAAACTCCTTGCCTTGAATGCATAGCATTTTTCTTTATCTCATAATTACATTTAAATGGTTACCCTGACTTTATTTCTCTATAGTTATGTACTTTTCATTATCTTGGTTATTGACTGCCTTATTCTTGTAAGTTTAATGCTTGACGAAAACGAACTTTAGATAAACATTTTAAAACTTCCAGTTGTCCGTGGTCCTTTTACAAACAGTATTGAATGTCATTTGAATTTGCATTTGTTGCCTTTCCTTTTACAACTAGGCCCCTGATCCGTTGAAATTATAGGTACCCGTGTCGGTGGATGGTAAGTCGGGTACACTAAGTGATAAGAGTAGGGAACACACACAATTGGTAGCAGCCCGTGAAGTCGCCCTGTCAATGAATAGTGTGAATTGAAAGTATATGGGCCCTGAAGCCGGAAACAGCGGAATCATTGGCTGGGTGACCTCGCGCGCTCTATCAGTTTTCTGGTAGATCAGAGGATGGTTAGGGACTAGCTAAAGGTTAGGTAGGACTAGTTAGACTAGTTAAGTCGGTAGCTGCTAGTACATTAATGCTGCTATAAGAGCGGCTGTTCCGAGGGGACCGATCACTCTCTTGTGAATACGCTGCTGAAATCAATGAATTGTTTTTTCATTATTATTCTTGTTCTTATATTGTTATATGTATTAATCCATGCATTTGTAAACCGTCTCGTATTGTGTTGTCCGAACTCCCCGGGGAATTGAAAGGGCAAGTGGTGAATAAAATCCATTGTCCTGAGGTCACAGGCTTAAGGAAAGTTAGGTGCAGGTTAGGATAACCGGGAAGCACTAACTAGGGTTTTCTGAATACATGTGTGAATAAATGTCAGTAACGAGGTTCATTGGCAAACTTCCCATAGTGGCGTAACCTAGTAAGGGTCACATCGGAAGAGTAGCAGGTTCCTCGGAGCTAGGGTGAAAGCAGAGGGGTCCGCTGGGAAACCTTAGACTCGGATATATCCCGGAGAAGTGGATGAGTTTAGGGGAATAACAGGTTCACCGATGCTAGAGTGAAGGGTAGGCGGAAGAGATCTACCCGCAGCGCGTGAAAAGTAAATGGAAGTAGTTTACTTGCAGTAAAACAAAGCTATCCTGTCTAGACACTTGAGCACTGTGGCGAATGTGTATTTGTTGTAAAATAACCAAGCACTGAGCACTTTAAAAGGAAAGAAAGTTTCCGTTACCTTATGAAGGGAGGGAGTCAGTCGCGAAGCGCCTCTGACGTCACTCCGTGCCGCGCTGGGATTGGTAGAAGCAGCGGGCGGGTAGCGGGGCTGGAATTGTAAAGGAGGGGTGAAGCGCCGGAGCATGAGAACAGTCTCACGAAGGGGCCGCGCACCCATTGGCTGAAATCATTTGAACACGTGCACCCATTGGTCGCACAGAATTGCAAGACGCGTTCTGATTGGAGGTGAATTTGTAAACAGAGTTAAACGTAAAAATCGTATGTGGCACTCGTATTGTCCAGAGACTAGACCCGATCCAAGAAACCAAGGGTTTGAAAGGGATCAGTGGAAAGCTAATAGATACGATATTATGTACGGAGCAAAGAGAAAAATGTCCCTTGTAAGTAGGGTAAAGAATTACTTCAAAACGGACAAACCGATTAAGTCTAGAGAGGGCGTTACTATCCCGCCACCGAATACTCCCGCCTCATTCATGATGTTTGACCGAGGGTACAACACCTGTGTGTGGTTGGAGAATTGGGTAAAGTACACAAAAGATGACGGAATATTGGCTTTTCCATTAGACGGTACTTTCAATAGTAGGATTTTATTTAATTTGAGAACCCGAATGAATGAATTACATCCCAGACCGAGACTAACGCAGTATGAGGCATTAGAGGAATGGGAAATTGAGGCTTTCGAAAGGGAGAAACCCCGAATGGACAAAGGTCTGACCAAGTGGTATCCAAGGCTGAAACAAGAGACCAGGGATAAGAGGATGAAACAGTGGAGGCAGAGCATGATTGTTGAGGGTCTGTTTCCCATGATGCCAGCAGGTAACCCTTCTGGGGGAGAGAAAAGGACAGAAAAGAGTAAGCATTGGGGGGCCCTTGGGGAGTCAGACGATGAATTATTAGATGACATCTTTACGAGAAGTCCGCCCCCTTATAATGAGGGAGCCCGACCTTCCAGTGCAGGAGAGAATCCCCAGCGTCCATCTATTAAGGAGGAGGACAGATCCCTATGTAGGGGGGGAGGTGGCCAGGTGTTGCCCTATTTTGAGAACCCCGGACCCGCAGAGGTACGCAATATATATCCTAGAATGCCCGAGAGCTCAGAGGAAAGATATTCCCGTGAAAGAACATTTTTTCCCAGACCTCTGTATGAAAACGAAGAAAAGCCAGTAAGTTCAGGAGTACCCTTTTTGCAGCCTCCATATGGGGAAGAGCGTAGGTCATTTGGCACAGGAACTTTGTTCCCAAAACCAAATTATGGCGGAGGACCAAGTGAAACGCATCCTACTGCCCCGAGTCTTACCCCTCACCTGACCCCACAGATGATACCTGACCGGACATTAGGAAGAGTACTAGATGAAAGGGAGCAAGAAGTCCTAGCTAGACAGAGGACAGAAATAATTCAGAAGATCTCCCAGTTAAATACCAGTCCTGAAGCTTTGACTATTCCGGTAACGATCGGACCAGTAGTCCCGTTGTATGGGAATAGTCAAGGAAGTTCGAACCCTCCAGTTATGAACCCGATAATGGCCCCGCCGAGGCAAGAGCCCCTACTGATAGACGATCAGTCCAGTGAGTGCGAGTCCGAAGTGGTGTTCTTGGATCTACCAAACAAACAGACCGGAAAGGGAGTGCAGAAGAGGCATAATCCTTTTGATGCGAAAGAAATTAAATTAGAATCAGCAACAGGGACTAGGAGTGTTTCCTTGGTAACTCCGGAAGAGATTGAAAGTTGGAGTCGTGATTTAGAAAAACAGGCTCCGCAAACAAAACCTTTAGACCTCTACAGGCTGAGGGTAGAAATAGAGGAATTGATGGCAGGAAATGTGGGGTTAGACAGATTAAACACCTATTCTGAAGAAGAATTGCTGTTCATGTGTAAAAGCCTTACCAGAAGTACCAGGGTGCTCCACGAAAAGCTGACGGACACCGCAGCTAGTATGGGGGTAGATATTTCAAGATCCAAGCCCTTACAAAAGCCTTACAGAGCTGAATTCTCAGACAAGGATTTAGAGAACCTGAATGTGTCAGGGAAGAAGGTGCAGATTAAAGAGTTGCTTGCAGTTTTGCAAAAATGGGGAGATGTGGAAAGGTGGAGAAGCAGGTGGGCAAGAAAGAAAGATGAGGCTCGATCCAGACAAGCTACCCCTGAGTTCCCTTTAAGAGAAGTAGACAAGCCTGAAACATTATGCCCCATGCGTGAAGTGCCAGGTGGGAAGTATGTGCACGTTCCATGGTCCATGACTTCCGGTTCGGTAAGAGCAGAGCAGCGCGCGCAATAGCGAGCTGAGGACGAGGCGAAACAGCCCGCTCCAATATTCTTACCGGCTGAAGGAAGTGTGCATTAGCAATGCGCGAGGTACCATAAGACCTCCAAGACTTAGAAACAGGTCAATAACCTTTTCTTTTCACTTTTTACACTGTATGATATTTTGCACGTTATTTCACGGTCCTGAAGAATGCCCGTAAGTCCTATTAGCAAGGCAACAGAGGCAGAAACATGTCGACCAACCTTTTAACTCCTTTACCACTCAAAGTGCAACTGTAACTCCTAAACAAGTACAACCGGATGCACAAAAATTGAGTTTACCAGACCCGAAATCAGACCTATTAAAGCTTTGCCCTTCTGATCTCTGGTCTTTTTATCTCTGGCTCACTACTGCACCAACCTTTGGGTAAAACCCTCCTGGTGGAGGCTGCATAACCTAGGTAGACCTGATGATTATGCACACACGTGAAATAGTAGCGGAGAACCAAGATATACCGCTCTGAGACAACACCATACCCATCACGTGCATGAGGGTCTTTATATTGGGACAGAACTCCCCCCGAAAACCATCCTGCAGACCTAAGGTTGTTCAGGACAAGTGATCCTTTCCCCTTTGATTACAAGATATCCTTTGGAAAATGAATGGATCAATATTCCATCTCCCTCACCTCTGATTAGAAGACGTTCCATGGTCCAGACAGGATATTGTGTCCTTTACTAACGATTTTCCGAAACTGCGCGAGAAGCCGGTTGAATGGTACCGGCAAGTGGAAAGGTTCGTAAAGGTGCAGAAATGCCTGTGGAAAGACCTGGATGGGTTTTTCGATATTGTGGTCCCGGTCGATCTATGGACCGAGTGTAAAATAGGCATAGGCTGGCCTAGTGAGGAGTACCCGAGGGACTCCGCCACAGGGGAGCCGTCAATTGAAGTGATGAAAAAATATGAACAAGTGATTCAGCATTTGAAAAATAAGGTACCAGCAAAGGAAACTGATTGGACCAGGATAGATAGAACAACGCAGGAAAGAGAGGAGACAGTGCACTCCTATTATGAAAGGCTGTTGCAGGTGTTTAAAACATACAGTGGTATAGATAACATCGAAATGAAGGATATGACGCATTTCATTTACAGGTTTGTAAACGGTTTAAGGCCTGAAATTTGTCAGTGGATAAAAGATAATAAAATCTGTTGGCATACCAAAAAGGTAGACGAGGTCCTGCGGTACGCAAAGTACTGCGAGGACGAAATGGCAGAAAAGAAAAAGGCTCTCAAGGAGAAAGTGATGTGGGCTCAGGTGAAGCTCGCAGAACAGCAGGAAAAGCAGTTGAGTACAATGGTCAAAAATGCTAAGAACGAAGGTCCTGGGGGTGGGGGAGGAAGTAAGCCCCGGCCAAGAATGAGCAGGGAGGAGGCTATGAAGAAATTTCCCTGTCATCAGTGCCGCGAAATTGGACACTGGCGTAACGAGTGTCCTTACTTGCCCGATGATAACCCCAAAACACCTGATTTAACTCCACAGACGCAGAAAGAAAGACCAAGAAAGACTCAACCACAGGTAAAGACAGTGCAGGTGCCCCGCGCACCAAAGCAGGTATACAAGGGAAAACAAGCAGAGGGAGATGAGATAGAAGTTTGGGAAAGCAATGAGAACAGAAATGCAGCAACTTCGCAGTATCTATTAAATGATACCTTCCTTTGTGATGACCAGTACTGACGGGGCCTGAGAGGGGAGGACGAGGAGTGCGTACTTGGCGCCTCCTTGCCGGTAGACCAGTCCGGACCATACATTGAAGGAAAGGTTGACGGGAATGATGTCACCTTTCTGTTGGACACTGGCGCTACCCGTTCTACTGTGAGAACAGTGGACGTTCCAAACCTACCCCTCTCGGGAGAAGCCATCCAAGTAGTGGGTGTATCTAATCAACTAATTAGTACTCCTGTTACCAAGCCCATGGAAATATCAATCGGAAACTTTAAGGAAATGCATAGATTTGTCGTTTGCGACACCAGTCCAGTGAACTTGCTGGGACGTGATTTGCTGTGCAAAATGAACTGTACCATCTTTTGCACACCAAAGGGTGTTGAAATTCAGACCCCAGATGAAGACGGCATTTATAAAATAATGTTAGTCCGCCCTGACTCGGAAATTAAACGAATGACCATGCAGGATTTACCGAAAGAACTCCAAGAAGCAGTGAAGCCAGAGGTGTGGGACTTTACTGGGAAAGATGTAGGGTTAATGAAAAATGTGGACCCCATACAGATAGCCATCAAGGACAATGCAGTATACCCCAATACTAAACCCTACAGAATGAATGCAGAAGTGAAAGCTGGTGTTACTCTGGAAATACAGAAATTGCTAGAAGGAAACATCATACAGGAAGTAATGAGTAGCCCATGTAACTCCCCGATTATGGGCATTAAAAAGCCTAGTGGCAAGTACAGAGTAGTGCAGGATCTACGAAAAATCAACAAGATAGTAGTCCCCTGCTGCCCTATTGTCCCGAATCCAGCAGTGATTCTGTATCAGATTCCCTGGGATGCTGAATGGTTCACTGTGATAGACCTATGTCATGCATTCTTTTCCATTCCCTTGCATCCAGATAGCAAATTTCTTTTCTCATTTGCCTTCAATGGTCACGTGTATTGCTGGAACAGGGTCCCTCAAGGGTACACAGAGAGCCCCTCTATCTTTAATCAGATCTTGAAAAAATGTTTGGAAACTTTGGTCTTACCTGGAAATTCTGTTTTAGTGCAATACATAGACGACCTCTTGGTGGCGTCTAAAAGTCATAGGGATTGTGTGATTGACACCATTGCCCTCCTGAATCATCTGAGTGAGAAAGGACATAAAGTGGCCCCTGACAAACTACAGTTCTGTGCAAAATCAGTGAAATATCTGGGGCACCAGATAGAGAAAGGGGTCAGGAAAGTGACGTCAGAAAGAGTGAGAATAATACAAAAGATGCAGTTACCCCGTACTCAGAAAGAGATCAGAATGTTCCTGGGTGTGATAGGATACTGCAGGCAGTGGATTCTGGGATTTGCAGTCCTAGCTAGGCCCTTGATAAAAATGACCAAGAGAGGAACTCCAGATGTTGTAGAATGGGATGATGAAAGCTTAACAGCCTTCACGAAACTGCGAGATTGTCTGTGTACAGCCCCTGCATTGGGAATGCCAGACTATTCCAAAGAATTTGCCCTGTTCTGTGACACTCGTGATAATTGTGCATTGTCGGTCCTGACACAAGATCATGGCACAACGAGAAGGCCTGTGGCATATTTCTCTGCCACCCTGGATCCAGTGGCTGCTGGATTACCAGGTTGTCTGAAAGCAGTAGCTGCTACCTGCGCAAGTTTAGAGCAGAGTGAGTCCATTGTCATGGGACATCCGGTAACTGTGTATGTCCCACATGGAGTGGTAATTTTGTTGACCAGAACAAAAACTCAGTATCTCACCCCTAGTCGGCTGACTAAATATGAGAGGATTCTTGTGGGTGCTGCAAATGTAAACATTGTTAGGTGCAGTATTCTGAACCCAGCCACCTTACTTCCCGACCCAAAGGATATGGAGGGGGGGTGGATGATGAACATGATTGCATAGACTTAACAGAATTCAACACTAAGCCACGCCCAGACATAAAAGAAACGCCTTTGCCTGAGCATGACAAAGAATTATTTGTAGATGGTTCATGTCTAAGGCATGAACAAGGAGGCCTGAGTGCTGCCTATGCGGTAGTCTCCTTAGAGAAAATTGAGGAAGCAGGTTACCTATATCATATAAAGTCTGCACAAGTAGCCGAATTGATTGCTATGATAAAAGCTTGCCAAATTGGGAAGAACCTGCGCATAACAGTGTATACTGACAGTCAGTACTGTTATGGGGTTGTGCATGACTTCGGCCAGTTGTGGCTACAGAGGGAGTTCCTGACTTCATCAGGTACCCCTATTCGAAATGGAAAAGTTGTTCAGGACCTTTTAGAGGCAATCCAGTTACCAAAGGAACTGGCAGTGGTAAAATGTGTTGCTCATAAGAAGAGCATGGACAAAGTATCACTGGGAAACGATTATGCTGACTGAGTGGCCCAATGGTGCGCCAGAGATCGGTATATCGTAAATCCAAAACGAGGGGGGCCAGGAACCAGCTGCCAACTTCAGGTGTTTGAAGAAGTACCTACATGGGATGAAGTGAAAGAGTGGCAGCAGGCGGCACCTTGGCAAGAAAGAGAGAAGTGGAAGGACGATGGGTGTAGACCAAGACGTGTGGATGGTGTCATCTTAGGTCCAACTGGTATGCCTGTGTTGCCTAGACACCTACTTAGCACAATGGCGAGGTTGATACATGAAGGATCACACATTGGTAGGGACGCCATGATTCTAGTGTTCCAACAGACTTGGTACAGTAAAAAGTTCAGGAAAGTAGCAGAGTCCCTCTGCCAGAGGTGCCTGTCATGTCAAAAGATGAACCCAGGGAAGAGGACTGTGGTGGAACTGGGGAAAATTGGGAGGTCTGGGGGTCCCTTTGTAAGGATACAGGTTGATTTCATCACCATGCCCCGTTGTGAAGGGAAGCGATATGTCCTTGTCATGGTCTGTTTATTTTCTAAGTGGGTGGAAGCTTTCCCTACTCCCCAAAATGACGCAAAAACAGTAGCTAAGTGTTTATTAAAAGAACTGATACCTAGGTTCGGGGTTCCAGTCTCTATTGAATCAGATCAAGGCTCACATTTTCAGAATGCAGTGATCGACGAACTATGTAAGGCCTTTGGAATTTCACAAAAGCTTCACTGTGCCTACCGTCCAGAGGCTTCTGGAGTAGTGGAACAAATAAATGGAACTATCAAGAACAGACTAGCAAAACTGTGTGATGCAACGAAATTGACCTGGGTGAAGGCCCTGCCCCTGGTCCTGATGGGACTCAGAAGTATTCCTGATCGCAAGACAGGCCTAAGTCCCCATGAAATCATTATGGGAAGAGTGATGAGACAAGCATGGGTGCCAGGAAGCAAACTGTTGAGTATTACTGATGATTTGGTGCTTGAATACTGCAAGAGATTGGGTGACCAAGTGCGTTCTATCTCTCGCCAGATCGGAGAAGACGCCATCCTCAATCCAACGACTCCTCTCCACAAACTGGTCCCGGGGGACTGGGTGAAGATAAAGAAGCATACTCGGAAGAGCTGCCTGGAGCCAAGGTGGGGAGAAAAACGTCAGGTGATTCTGGTTACTACCACAGCAGTCAAGTGTGCAGGGGTTCCGCGTTGGATACACGCCAGCCACACCCAGAAGGTACCACCAGACGAAGTGCCTGAAGCAGAAGGACGTCCCGCAGAGGACGTTGCAGGAGCCAGACCAGAAGTAGCTGACGACGTACAGCCCAGTACCAGTCGAGCTACAGAATCAGCAGACGTTGGCCCAAGAATAGTTGACAACGAACTACCAGGAGCCCAGCCTGCTGAAGGGGTCCAAGAAGCTGAGCCAGAAGTAGCTGAAGACGAGCTGCCGAGCATATGGCCAGAGGAGTGGATTCCCTTGATTGATCTCACCGAAGACCCCATTCGAACAAGTGAACGACTTTGGGAAGGTAGAGAGTGGACTAGAGAGTAAAAGCAAGGCACAGGTGAAGAACCTCAGAATCTTGAGATTCACATCAAAACTGAGGAAGGAGAAGGTCAGACAGGGACAGAGCACGTGGTTGATACAGAACAAGTGAATGCTGCAGAGCCGGTGCCCGATACTGAACAAGTGAAGGATCCTGAACAAGAGAGGAATACAGAACAAGTGATTGATACTCCTCCACTGACACCTGATATCGGGAAGGGACAGACTAGACATAGTGTAATAGTTCGAGCAGAAGAAAGTCCAGAGATCGAAGTGCTTGAACAGGATCAGATAGAATTAGAAGAACGTGTTCAGGAAACAGAGTCAGAGACACTTGAAGAGCAAACACAGAATTTACCTGAACAAGGCCAGATTAGTAACCAGGCAGAAGCAATAGATGTGAGTCCTGGAATTAGTCAGATAGAAGAGGAAGAAACTGAGACAGAATTACCAACAGTTAATGAGAACAAACGGGCAAGAGAAGGAAACGAAGTCCAAGTACCAACCAAAAGACTTAAGAAAAGAAAGCATCTTGAGCCTAGATACATAAAGAAATTAAGACTGAGAATAAAAACAGTAGAAGAAAAACGTGCAGAAGAAAGGAGAAGTGCTCGCATAGCAGAACAACCAGAAGACACTTCCAAAAGAAGGAGTGATCGGATAAAGAGACAAAACAAAAAGTACAAGTCACCTGAATGGACCCTTGTGTTAGAAGAACTTGAAGATCTCGATATCACTGACGTAAGCGACGGAGAGCCCGTCCCTGAGTACTCTGACGAAGAGGAAGAAGAGCCACCGTGAATTTGCACAAGGTAAGATACTTGTGTAGAGACACAAAGAGGGGTTGAGAAACTTCTTCTGAAGCCAAAATGTCTGATTCAAACGTGAATGGTAGACCTAGTCGCAGCGGTTGCAAAACTTGCTGCAAGGTATGTGTCTGTAGTATAGTTGTCCTGATATTACTCTGAATAGGACTAACAATTTTCATTCCCTTTGCTGTAAGCAAAGATACTAATATTGTCCCTACTGAAATTGTAAATACTGACAGTGAAGAGCTGACAACACAGAGTGTAGCTAGACATGAGAGAGCACTGAGACAAACAAAACAAAACTTAGAAGCATCAGATGAGGGAGAACTACATTATCATAGAATTAAAAACAGGACACGCTTAAATGTTTTCGCAAACTTATTAATACACTATGTAGAGACTATGGAAATTGAAGATTGCTATGTCTGCATGAAGCTACCTACTTCTGTAGCTGAAGGCGTGACATACCATCACTTACCGCTGACATACGGAATCTCCTGTAGCATTTTAGCTAGTTTATTTTACAAAAGAGGACCGTTACAGTACTATTACTCTAATAATGACGTGATCTTTTCTGAGCTTCCTATACGTGGGAACTTGAATCCTGTACATACCAAAAGCGACGTGATACGATATATGGGAGACTACTTTCTGACTATTGGTGATATTGACATAGGTGAAGCACACAGAGATAACTTAACTTGTTCTTTGCATGAGCAGGAAAAGATGTTCCTGAACATGGCAGAGAAAAGGAGAATTAAAATACAAAAGAAGGCTAATGACGAAAGTCAGAAAAAGCCAAGGTGGGCAGAGAACATGGAAGGCACCTCAACTGGTGGGGCGGGTCCTGCTCTGTTGCTGGATTTTGAAAAGAAAGGCAAGCTATGTCTTCACCGCGAGAAGACTAGCTATTATAATAACATTTTCATTGGTTCCAGTGAATGCGAACATAATTACAAGGTAATTGGAGGTTGGGGTTTCAAAAATGGGTCAGAGCCTGTGTTTCCTGGAATTTATTATATTTGTGGGGACAAGGCTTATTTCAAATTGCCGGATCACTGGTATGGAAGTTGCTATTTTGGCATTGTCTTCCCGAAAATATACCATGTGAATGGAGTTGCTGGAAGCAGTGAAAATACTAATGGCTTAGTGCGTAGTAAAAGAGAAAGCATAGGTGAAATAATGGGTAGTATTTTCAGTGCACTAATACCTGGAGTGGGAGTGGTTCTGAACACTCACAGAATTTGCAAATTGTCCACTATAGTGGATGTGTTGTCGACTGAGACAGCTCATGGATTTCTGTTGGTCAATACCGAAATGGTTGCGATCAGATCAATGGTTTTGCAAAATCGACTTGCTCTTGATACCTTATTGGCGAAAGAGGGCGGAGTCTGCCAGATGTTGAAGGCGCAACATTGTTGCACTTATATTCCGGACAAAAGTGTGCAGCTCAAAAGATATGTGAGAAACATTACTAATTTGGCAAAGGAACTCAGACCACTCGAGGTTGATAGTGCCTGGAAGAGACTGGTAGATGGTCTCTCAAATGTAGGTCATTGGTTCGCTAGTATAGGTAAAGGCTTATTGTTTAAAGTACTGATGCCAATTGGAATTATAGGTCTCATCCTATTTTTCATATTTGTCTGTTGCAAATGCCGTAAACACACCCGAAAGCATGAGGTGAATGCAAGAGGGGTGAAACGAAGTGTGGATGAGCTCGAATTGGAGGAAGTGAATAATCAGATCTATAAAAAGGTGAAGAATTCTCACCCTACCAAAACTGAAAGGGAAAAACTGGAGAAATTGCTGGAAGAAATAGAGTTGTACAAAGTGTGAAAGAAAGTTGGCATCTGGTTCCATTAAAATTTTGTGATGATAGTAAATATCATCAAAGAGGGGATTGATGAAGCAAAGCTTCGCATATTTTGTGACTTGCTGTATTCATGAACCTCGTTTATGTGTAACAAGGTAATATTTGTATGTCTTACTAACGTTTATATTTAGTTTAAGCAAAGTTTATGAAGCTTGCCTATGTGTGTATTCCTAATGCATTTAATCCATGTCCGTAAAATTATGGCCGCTGTTTGTATTTTAGTTACTGCGCATGCGTCAGTCACACTCACGTGTCCTGACGTGTCTGCAGAGTTGGAGGGAAATTTATGCGCATGCGTAATACATAGCTTTGCCAGTAACGTGGTACTGCTCGTGCCACTGCTCTTGTGCCTGTTATATGTAGCTAATATTTAGACTGCATAAGTATATTTTATAGTGATAAGTTGAAAGTACAAAACCAAATGATGTGTTTTCATAATGTTATTTTTATGTATTAATTTGTTTTCGCTTGCTTTTCATGTACCGCGGGAAATGGGGGTCTGTCTATACCGAAAGCCATCTTGGAGGTCCCTTCTGCGCATGTGCGACTTTTCGGGGACCTGACAACCTTGGCTGATGGAACTTAGCCAGCTGGCAGTGATGGGCAAGATGCTCCTGAGAACTGACCTGCGAACTCGGCTGAGCGGAGTCACATGTCCCTGTTCAGCTACATTGTACAATTGTCATTGTATTTCTTTGCAGTTTCTCATGGGAACCCCAATCTCGCTAGGCGGTACCCAGATATGTAAATGAAGCATCCAAATAGTGTGTTATGATTGGTGTATTACCCAAATCCTACCTTAGGACCAATTGAAATTGGGGATTCTGACACTTTGCAACATTTGGGGGGTGGTACCCTGTCCCAAAACAGTATATCTACCCTGGGTTCACCTAGGGAATTTGTCCGACTTGTCTGGTTTAGCTGACCTGTCACTGACCCATCGTACTCAATAGGTGACTGAAGATACAGAGAGCTGCGGAGCACTCTGTCCGAAATTGACCATAGACTAAGGTTCTACTGAACCTTAAAGTGCTGGCGAAGCACTTTGCTGGGAGTTCGCTGACCCAATCGGGGTCTTGATCGATAGCTGCAGAGAGGGTGGAGCGCAGGCGTTGCTTCCAAACTGCGGGTGCGGTCCTGTCCTGAGCGGTCCTGTCCTGAGGGTTTGCTGTCCTGTCCTGAGGTCCTGTCCTGATTCCTAATCTGAGGGTATCCTGTCCTGTCCTGGGTGTCCATTCTGCACCTGCTGTCCTCTGAGGGGTATCCTTCCTTGAGGGTTTCCTGTCCTTAACTGACCCGTGGCCAGGGTTTGGTTTCTACACCAGTCTAGGTAAATACTGCTCTAAGTTCTTTAAACTTGCACCTTTCTATTTTTCTGTCTTTGCTTTAATAAAGACACACCTTTGCACATGTTGATTTTTCCATGCTTTTGCCGCAAACTATTGAATCATAAAGTCAATTGCATATATTCTTAAATTGTTCCTATGCTATCCTACCTTTTGGAAATCATATTTTGCATTGCAGTTTGTCATTTTCTGATATGGTCTAGAACGGCCTTACTTAAACTGTCTGAAAACTCCTTGCCTTGAATGCATAGCATTTTTCTTCATCTCATAATTACATTTAAATGGTTACCCTGACTTTATTTCTCTATAGTTATGTACTTTTCATTATCTTGGTTATTGACTGCCTTATTCTTGTAAGTTTAATGCTTGACGAAAACGAACTTTAGATAAACATTTTAAAACTTCCAGTTGTCCGTGGTCCTTTTACAAACAGTATTGAATGTCATTTGAATTTGCATTTGTTGCCTTTCCTTTTACAGCTAGGCCCCTGATCCGTTGAAATTATAGGTACCCGTGTCGGTGGATGGTAGGTCGGGTACACTAAGTGATAACAGTAGGGAACACACACAATTGGTAGCAGCCCGTGAAGTCGCCCTGTCAATGAATAGTGTGAATTGAAAGTATATGGGCCCTGAAGCCGGAAACGGCGGAATCATTGGCTGGGTGACCTCGCGCGCTCTATCATTACCATAGGTCCTGAAGAAAGCCTTTTTAGGCTGAAGCATGTTGACCAGTTAACTTTACCATCAGGATAGTAGTATTTGTTGGAACACTATCTACACTCTGTTTTTAACCTTGTCATCATGGTGACCGCCATAATAAAGTTCGTTCTTAGGCACCATGCTAGTCAATTTTAATACACTATTTACTTTACCAGCACATATATATTTTTTGAGCAGTGCAAATTTTCTTCCCACAGCTCTTACTACAACTGCTCTCTGGCTTCTCATCACTGGTGGATTCGATTCTAAGGTTTACTCACGATACTAAGTGTGAGTGCCTTAATGGATACCAGTTCGTACTTTCATAACCCAGATTATGAAGTTCCGCCAATGGGTGGACTGATGGGTTTTCTTACCTCTCACTCTTCAGTCTGTACACACACTCCTCATGAGAAAGCAGACACTTTCTAGCCTATCTAGACCAGTAGCACCCCCTTGTGTGTTTGTTGTGAGTTAGATTAGGGGATAGGGTGCACTTTGGTCTTTAAATTATTTTCCCCTCTAGACCCTCCTCCATGTTGTGTTTTTTGTTACAATCAGAATTCCGACATTTAATCTTGAAAAGTTACATTGTTGACATTTTGCGATCCAAACAGTTCTTCCCATAAATCTTGCCTCCTGTCCTCCCTGGGAGAACTCACTATTAGTTGTTTTATACATAATAAACACCTATTCACCAGCTAATATAAGACTTCTGGAAAAATACAATATTTGAAATAAAAAGGAAAACACTGTGCGTAAACAAATATTTAATATGAGAAAACAGACCTTTCAGTATTGATATCTCATTTTTCAGTGAACATGGCATCGACATAACAGGTTTTTCAGACATCCTCTTGCCCTGCCACTACGCAAATCCACATTCACTTGCCATGAAGAGCTAGGAAAGTATTATTTAGATGATGTTACAAAACTTCGTCCACTGATGTTATGGATCTCCACAAGAACTAAATCTGAGACGGAGCGTAATCAATCCATAGTTAAAGATTGTTTAACTTTGGATGGGACATTGAAGATTTCCTAGTTTAAATATATCAAAAAGGCATTTTCAAAACATGCCAGACCTGATTTGTTTGCTAACCTCATCTCACATATGAAACAAGATATGTTGTGAGTAACAGCTGCTTTATTTAACTTAAAATGTGCAGTAATGCATCTTTATGCATTGCTAAAACCTTCAGTGACATCTTAGGTTCTGTTGAAAAGTGTCCCTTCTATCGAGTCCTATCTTGTTATGATTCATAACAGAATAAAATAACACTTACGTTTTTGCCGACAGATTCTGACTGAACTCAGTGCACTTTCTTTTGAGTTTTCATCATGTTTTGCAAATTTTCTACTCACGAAATGAATAACTATAATAATAATAAAATCCATACTTGTAAAGCGCGAACATATCACCCCTCATGGTTTGAAGGAGCTGGGGGGCCGGCGTGGAGATTGAGTGAGCTACTGCCCAGAGGCACAAGTAGGTAATCTAAGCTGACATTACTGTTAGAAACTCTTCAACATTTTAAAATAGTAATGTTAGTATTAGCTTAGTCCTGTCCTTTAATTGTCTTTTCATTTTATCCAAAGGAAGTGTTGTTTTTTCTTTTTGAAATAATGAAGATGAATTTGTGTGGTATTGTCTGTTTGATTTAAAGAAGTGAAAAACAAATAAAGCTATTATGGCATTGATGATGATAAATATCTAACTAATGTCACGCTTGGTGTAGCCTTCAGGCCAGTCATTCAGGGAAAGAAAGTTCTGACTTGAATCACTAGATATCTAAAGTTGTACGTAATTAGAAGATAAATAGTTATCATTCTTTCCTTATATTCCTGAATTTGATATCTATCATCAAATGACCAGTGCTCCATGACCAGTTATTCTGTTACAATTTTGTAATCTGCGCTCATGTTACTTAATTGATTGTGTAGACTACATTCCCTCAAAAAAAATCCATATATATTTGGTATTTCCATGCACTAGTCATCAGAGCAACATTTACTTCACAGTGACATAACAAAACGTGAGTGGGGGGGCTTGCAAAGAACATGGATAGGGCCCCCCAAGGTCCAGACCCAGTCTGGAGCTCTCAGGCCAGAGGCCTGCTGGCCATGAACAGTGGAGATCGGAGGCCTCAATATACTGGAGGTGATGTTGGGGCTATTATTACGCCACTGTTATTTCAATCGCATTCCATTTACTTCATTGGCGTTCCAGAATGTAACAAAATATTGAGTACATTTTCTAATAAAAAAGAAAAATACATTGATATGTTTCATCATATCTTCATACTGCAATGAAATATGTATTTGAAACAAAAATATATAGTTTGAAGGGGTGCACAAAGTTACTAAAAAGGTTGCATGTGCTGATCATTATGTATATATTACCAAACTCTGAAGATATTACTATTCAATATATTATCCTCTCTGTAAGCTACTGTGTATTTAATCAACGTACTCTTTCATATACAATCACTTATAGTTGAATAGCTACACATATATAATTAGCACTCATCGATGATTAGACTTCTTAACACATACTATAATCGGATAATGGGATTCTCATCTTTCAAAATCTGAAGATATGGTTTGATTTCCCTGATATTAATGGCAAATGGTTTGATATCATCGGAGATGATAAAGACTTTAGATTGTACAGTTGTCTTGCAAGTAACACATCTCTCTATGGCTGTTATCCACTGAAGAGATTTTTGAGTTTCAGGCAGCGTAGAACTTTCTCAGGTATCACATGCAGTTCGCTGGTGAATTGTATAAAATACCCTTTGGCCTGATCATGATGGGTTTGCGGAATGCGGATGCACGTTGTAAGCCTCTGATTTGTCTTAACTGGGTGCGTAGATTAGTTATCTGTGCAATTGGTACTGGAGTCTGAGGATGAGACTTTAGAATGGGGACTAACTTTCCATTGGCCCCCCATTCTGAAGTGCACAGCTTGTGTGCAATATTTGCATCCATAATTTCCCACAGATTTCACTTGCTGCAAATCGGTAGAGCAAACACTGAATTGAACCCACAATGTCATTCCGTTTTGGGTGCAGTTTGCACCTGAAATTAGATAACTGGCTCCATCCAAATGAGGTTTAGTGATAGCTTTTGATATCGAACTTAGACAACGATTTTCATGGCTAAAATTGAGAGAATTTGGTCGATGAAACGAAGTGTTTGTTCTCTGAAAAAAAGAGGTTTTCATTGTTAATAAAAACATATTTAACCTTTGCTCAACATAAGGACATTTGTGTATACATTTGTCTGAATTTATTTACAGTAACGAGTAATTAAATAGTGAATTCCCTTATAATAGTAATAATGTCCGCGCCTTGGAAAAAAATAAATATTCATGTAGAAAAAACAACATCTTCTGACCGACCTCTAAATGTTGTGTGAGCAGCAGGAAGCGTCTCTAATAAATGCAGTTGAGTGTTAGATTGAAAACAATGCCCTTTCCGGGCTGCAAACATTTCTCAGGGTTAGCAGTGAACCAAACAGTGGTAATTATGCTGTCTTTTAGGCTCACCCATGGCACATCTAAGAGGAAAAAAGTTGTTTCCTTTCAAATTAAATTATGTTGTTTATGCCCATTATGATTACTGTTTTGCATGCCACTATTACTTTATAGATTCCTGAAATTGTAGAGCATATGTTCAGCCCTACAGGGTTTCCAATTGCAAAATGGGAGAGGACAAACTAATATTTCTCACGTTTAATCTGAAACATATTTTAGAAGCAGACGTATAATTACTATACGAACAACAAATGTATTCTGGACCCTGTGATGAGCTCACAGAGGAATTCCAAAGAGAAGTTGCCAGCACAGACAAAGAGCCGCCCTTCACTATAATAAAATAGCAGTCCCCACCCTTTTCCTCCAAAAATGAAGGGCAACAATTAGATTGACAGCATTAAGGGTCAGATGTATTAGTTACTGGTCGCAAGTAAATCATTTACTGAACACATCTATGTGAAAATAGGTCAGCGCAGAAATTTCAGATCCGGAGTTTGCCACAATCTAACCTACCTGATTAATATTCATGAGCTACTTAACTAACATTCATACCCCAGGTCGCAAATTGCCACTCACTCTGAATGGAGGCCATCACAGAAATAATGACTTGCTGGGGTCAACAGTCCACCATGTTTGTGATTGCCTTTCGATGCAGTACATTTTTTTTTTTTTAAATGGAGCACGATTTCCTTGAAGGAAACAGGACTGTGTTTAGAAAGAAAAGTTAACTGTTTTTAAATGTTGACAATTATAGGTGGTATGTGGACTACTGCCTACTCACCAACATTTTTTTTTACATTCGCAAAGGGCAGCCTAGGTTGCCTTCCCTTTTGCAAATTGTTTACCACTCCAGCTTGAGGTTCTGTAACTTTTCAATAGGTTTTCTGACCGCTATTTCAGTCGTAAACAATTGGTGCATACTCATAGTAATTGCTTTTTGGAAAAGAAGTCTTCAACATGCCCCTTCCAAATAGTTATTCCTTCTCCATTTCTAAGCTCATTTTGAGACTCTGAAAAAAATTACAGACTTTTAAAATAGGTTTAGAAAATTGCAACAATCATCTTTGCAGTAGCAAACACGGAATCAGACGTTTGTAACCACAAAAATGCTTTGTTCGTATGGCCATAGAATGTAGAACTATTGCAGGAAATACTTCCTACAATGTTTCGACTGGAAAAACGGAGCTTGGCTAAACGCACAGTATGCGCTTTCTTCAGAACACACTATCCTTGCTTTGCTTGGAAGCCAGTGCAGCGCCCGCTGAGAGGTTGATGGACCAGCAAATATTCAGAGCACCGAAAGTCTTTGCTTACACTTTTTAAGCATACGGTGACCTTTTTTTTTAACAATTTGGGAGTCCAAGATAGACCGAATTATATATTCTAGAAATAATTATGCTAAAACTGCACTTTTTTACATTTATGAGAAAACTAGAGATCACTAGATTATCACGAGTTTAATCTCGGCCCATGCCACTGAAGTACAGTGTCCTGGTAGGAACTTGCCCTGTAGTATGTGGTGCTTTGAAGGCACATGATTATCACAATGGCATTGAGTACCATTTACTTCTGTTGCATTTCTAACTGTGGTATTTTGACTAATATTGTTGGCGTTTCTATTTTTCATTGCCAAAGGAATTTCGCCAAAAAATAACCATGTTAAATCAGTATAATGTCAGGAAGTTGGTTATTCAGGATGGAGGGGTGGAATATATCACCATAATAGCAAATTATTTGGGAATATTGTACATGAATTGCTGCTTCTGACCAGATGACATGTTATCCACCTTCTTTGGCTGGAGTTTCACTTGGACTTATACTTGAGATAGCAATGGAAGGAGATCAGGAACATTGGGCAGCAGGAAAGTCAACAATGTAGAGGGCATGTCTGTAACAGTAGGCATCCCTAGATCTGCTGGGATCCCAATATTGTTAGATTTATCTAGGGACCCGTTGCAGACCTGTTGTAGACGTGACCTCTATCCTGCTGACTTTACTGCAGCCCAACGATACTGATCTCCTTACGGTACCCTGCTTTAGTTTGCTTAGAATTTGTGCTGTTGCAAGAAGAGAATCGAGTGTTGCATGGCTCACGTGTTGTCTCCATTTGGGATTCAACTCCTTAGGTTCACATTCTTTTTCGCAGGATGCCTTTTGCCACACTTTGTGCTAATGAGTGAATGTGCTATATGTGCATCTGTGATAGGCACTGATGTCCTGTAGTCTGCACAGTTAGATCAAGGGTCTTTGATGAAGAACAAAATGCCATTGTTCTTCTTTCTTTGTGCTCTTTAGAAGACACTTCCTTTTAGCTAGATGAAACCAAATCAACTGCTCTGTGCCTCTGCCACAGTTGATAAGAATAGTACTTTATTATATGAACAGCTTCCATGCTAAAGCTTTTTAAGAGGAGCATTTCCATCCTGGGATTTTCATAGAACTGCTGTAAACTGTGACTGAGATGCAGCCTTGCTGGCTCTGACCTCCATCCTGCTTAGGAAGACAACCTGTACACTTCAACGGGCGTCCTGACACCTAAGATCAAGTTATGGGGGTTAGGCCATCTCTAATTGATCTTTCAAAAGACAGTGGTCCCAAACTTCAATATCAATTTAAAAACGGAGATACAAGTAGACGGCGGCGGCAGAGTGCGATCACCATCGCACTCTGCCGCCGTGCATAGACCTGAGTATTATCTTGCCGGCTTCATCAGACCCCCTATTACGGGTTCATTTTTCGATTTATGACCGGATAGCAACTAAGTATATACGCGGGTGGAAGGTACATTGAATGATTGTCTCTCCGCCATTTAAACGTATAAAGACGAAAAAGACTCCCCACCTTTGGAGCTGCTTCCTTAATCTATTGGAGCGCGACACTATGGCTACTGATACTGCCCAGCAATCTAATTAAAAATTTAGAAGTCCACATTAGATCTAGATGAGAGCTAGCCAGCCTCCCTCAAATAATGTTAGGAGAGTGCAATACAACCAGAGTAAAGGCATGCACTGATATGTCCTGTTGATGGTCCTGTATTAAATAAGGACCGAAACGTCGTCGACACTTTTTACACCTGATGATTTGTATATTTCTCTATTTTTGAAATCACAGAAAGTGTACTCAATTAATTGTCTGCTCTATACATTTGTGGCTCAATTGACAGACATTTGCTTTGCCTTGTATTTGTTTGTGTGTTTTTGGTTGTGTATATCTGGCAGTTGGACACAGGCTTGTGTCCCACTTGGAAATTGTAAGATATTTTGCTATATTTGTTTATATTTATTATTAAAATATGTCCGGCTGGACATTGAACAAAGATTCCAATTTTGGTCTACTTGTATCTCCGTTTTTAAATTGATATTGAAGTTTGGGACCACTGTCTTTTGAAATATTGTATACTCCCAAGGTCCCAAGCCTATCGCTACTTTGGGTTCCCCTTGTTATATATAGTAGTATCTCTAATTGATCTGGCAGAACGCTACTACGACAATGCAATACAGGAGTAAGCAAACATTAGCAGCAATTCAAATGGTTACCATTTTAATAATGCTGATTACTGTAGCATGTCTCATTTTTCTAATAATCGCAGCTCATGCTTTCTTTGCAATAATACAGTAATCTCAAGTAATGCTTGAAAAAGCATTGTCGCATCTCTCTTGTATTTTCATTGGGCATGCAATAGTTACCAGACAAAAGGGTTAGATCTGTTTTTACTGTTTGAGTGTCAGGTTTGAGTTTGCTAATAACATCTGTTACCCTGGCTGTTTTAGGAGTTGGGTGTGGTACTGTGAGATAGCCGAAACCGACCAACACTTACTGATGGTGTACATGGCTAATTCTCTATACTATGAAGTTCCTTTTGGTCTAATACACTGTCCTGCTATATTTATAGGAGCTGTAGAACACAAAGAACCTTCTTTTTGGTCTATAAATTCAGTTCTACAGATCATTACCAGCAGTAGTGGCTCCTGGAGGGAGTGCTGTAGGGCGATGGAGTGGGGCGGGGAAGGGGCAGGGTGGGGGTAGTAAACTCCGGCTCATGGCCGACCAGAGTAATGTAAATAAATAAATAAATAGAATAAATTTCATTGTGTGCGCTGCAATGTCATTTGGCACATTGTGGGGAGTGGAAACATCCTTTACAACGCAACTTTTACCACGCAGTGCTATTACAACACAGGTTTTACAACAAAAACCATTACAACGCATTGCGCTGGGGGGCGCTCTAGGATAGGGAATAGATTTAATTTACTATCCAACACCTTTCGTAGTGTCCACGGGGACTGGAGTTGGAATAGTAAATTAAACTATTCACTATCCAGCACCCCAAAGCACTATGCGTTGTAATGGTATGCGTTGTAAAAACTGCGTTGAAACAACATGCGTGGTAAAAGGATGCGTTGTAACGTCATACATCCTGTGGGGAGCAGTCACAGCTTATTCAGGTTTCAGTGACAACTCCTCCCATCACTCTATCCCAGGATTGCCCATCAGCATATACAGACACACCTCAGCTCCCTTTATGTGAATGTCTGGAGTGACTGCACAAACAATCCCTTTCAGTCTAAAACCATACAGGGAATCCACAAACAGGCAGAGGCACACAGGATGGTTAAGCAAGAAAATTCCCACATTCTAAAAGGGACATTTTCAGACACACAATTTAAAAACCACCTGTAGTAAAAGATAGGTTATTAAATTCTGAGCTCTGGTAGCCTAAATTCAATTTCTCTATATTTTCCCAATTATAAGTTACCCTTGTAAAATGTTACAAGGCAGCCCAAATGATTACCTAAGTGACAGACAGCCTTTCAATAGTGAAAAATGAAATGCATAGTCCCCTATCATGACATGTAAAACACACCAGCACATGTCATAACTTTCACATATACTGCACCCTGCCCATGGGCTATCTTGCACCTACCTTAGGGGTGACTGACATGTAAGAATAGTATTGCTGTTCCTAATCAAACAGTCAGAAGAGTACAGGGACAGAGTTATAGAGGTCATCATGGTCATGGACCCCCAACATAATATTATACTATCTTTCCTTGACAGTGCAGCATGGCAGAAATGAGATACCATAACCAATACCATATGTTCTTTGCATTCCTATATAGCCCCTTATCCTTTTGTAGCCTTAACATATGCCCTTCCCTTATTATCCATCCAAAGGGAGAACATTTTTTTGGTAGTCTCCATAAAATGTTGTCAAGCAACAAATAAAGTAACACAAACCTCCCAAAGTGATTACTTTTAATAGCAGAAGATATAGATAGATTGCTAAACTAACTGTTGTGAGGTATTGCTGTTGTACCTTGTGCACAATAAAGACGGGGGTGGCAGTTCATAGGCTTTTTTTCTTTCCTTAGTAGGATCCACGATGTTGCAGGAGAGTCACTTAGTTTCAAAACTGCCTGTTCGGCTTCAGGAACAGTTCCTGCTGCAGCCCCCCTTGTGTTTCAATGAGGTGGTGCTCCTACCTATGGCAGGGCCGTCGTATCAATAGATTTTCAATAAATGCCCGAAAGCTTGGTAGGCACTCTGCAGGCAGTAGACCATGCAGACTTCATTTCTGGCTCTCTTTGACATCGCACAAAACTGTCGCCTGACGTGTTTCGATGATAGATATCTTACTCCTAGGTTTGCGCGTGAACTTATGTGACAATGGGGCTCTAAATAAATGACCCACTTGACAGGATTTCACATGAAATCAAGGATTATAAGTGAGCACTGTAGATGCACAAGTCACACCAGTGATAAAACATCAATCAAAAAATGCATGAATCAAGGTCAAAGTTAAAATAACGATTCCAAACAGAAATACATTATGGAATCCCGTGATGCAAAAAGACAGACATTACTACAAACACCTGAATTTTTTGAAACAGGAGGGACAGAAGGAATTGATCCGAGGGCACAGAAAAAATCTGATGCTAGGACAAAATCAAAAACATAGGAGAAAATCTCCAAGAAAGAAATAAACAAATGGTGGGAAGTGACCACATTGAAAAAAATATATAGAAGCACAAAGAGCACCGAGGGGTCTGAGGATCAATTTGATGCCAAGCCACTAAGATTCATGCAATGAACTTCTGCAAGAATGGGGCGGGTACATCTTGAATTCCTCTTTGGGATTAATGAACATTTTAATAAAGCACATTGAGATTGCTTTTCAAAAAATTAAATTGCAGGTTGCACAGATGGAAAAAGAAATATCAACAATGGACCTATCCCCCGACATGAAAAAGTTCAAACTTGAGTGGGAAAAACAAATAGAGCTGCATGAGGAGTCAGTGCAAAATTGCAAACGGATCAAGTTTCAACGAGACAAGGAAGATGAGAGTGAAGGCAGAATCTTTACCTATGCAAGGCAATTTGATCTCTTGAAACAACAAAATTATACTGAAAGTAATGTGAGTACCTCAGACCGCATGTCCTCACTCGCAACCACCGATCAAAGTGACGGAGAAAACATGTCAAGAAAGCAGTCATTTTTAGGGGACATGCGGCTGGTCCTGCAGCAGCGCCAATGGGAGCAGGCAAGGGGATTTCAGCCGCAAAACCAAAGAAGCCGTGGACGAGGCAGGGGGAAACAGCAACAAAACAGACAAAAAGAGGAAGGAGGGACCTCTGGTGGAGAAAAAATGGGAACAATGACCTGGAGTATGAGACTGAAGAAAACATTCTAGAAAATGCACAGGAATTAACCATCATAAATTTATGATGTTGACCGATCACGGAGTCGGAAAATTTCTTACTGAAGAAGGGCCTAAATGTTTGTCCAAGTACACACATGGACATGGCGCAGACAAGCATTGACTTATATAAATATATAACAAAAATGAAATTGGCAACAATTTTCAAAAAAAGAAAAAGAAATCAGCAGCAAAAAATGAATGACAACAAAGACAACACCAAGCTCCTCTTTATTGGCAAAAGACTCTGAGAGTTATTTAACGCTAATAAATCTAAATGTGGAACAAGAATCAGAACATATGGCTCGAGAGGAAGCATGCACCCAGTTAGGAGCAGGAATGAGCCAAAAAAAAACAAATCACGTTTCTACTCACAGATACCACCGGGAAATAAGATAGACACCTTTCATGAAGCCGTTATACAAGAAATCTACAAATTAAAGAAACAAAGCTATTTGGATAATTTAAAACCCTAAGAACGTCAGGTCTTAATAACTCTGAGCCAAGATGATAAAATTGAAATAAATGTGGTTGACAAAGGTGCTAACATCATAATTTCGGACAAACTGGACTACATAAATGTGGCTTATGAACAACTCAGCGACATAGCATACTATGAGAATTTATCATTGATTCCTACAGCAAAAATGAAAATGGAATTGGACAAAAAACTGAAAGGCTGGTTAGATCAAGGATTGATCCATCATGATGAATGTGAATACCTAACAGTAGAACAACCTGTGACTGCTACTATGTACTTTTTGCCAAAAGTACATAAGAACCGCACTAGACCACTGGGACGCCCAATTGTCTCCGCAAATGGATCTCTATTCAAACCTATGGCCAACTACATTGACTATTTTTTATTACCTTTTGTTTCAAAATTAAGTTCATATATTAAGGACACAACGGATACGTTAAGACATCTAAATGGAACTCGCTGGCTGCCCACATACAAGTTGATAACGATGGATATTATATCGTAATACACAAATACTGATAATGAAATTGATATCTCAGCCTGCAACTTTTTTCTGAACAAAAGAAATAGCCACTATACTCAACATAACAACATGCTGGAGGAAATGATAAGAATGTGCCTAAGTCAAAATGTCTTTTACTTTGGTGAAGATATATTTGCCCAAATCAAAGGCACCGCAATCTTTTTTTCTTTGAGTCCGAGTTTTGCCTGCCTCACAATGGACTGGTGGGAACAAAAATGAGCATCGCAAGCAGACAATTACGTATTCTTGAACAAAACAATACTATGGTTGCGGTTCATCGACGACCTCCTGATAATCTGGGATGTTTCAGAAAATGAATTCAAGGAATACTTTGAAATTTTAAATAAAACACCAGCAAATTTCAAATTCACATATGAACTGAGTGAAAAAAGAGTAACCTTCCTCGATACAGAAATTTACATTGATGCAATTCAAATACAAACAACGTTGCATAGAAAAATGACAGCCACAAATGCAACACTGCATGCAAGTAGTTTCCATCAGCAATGTCTATTCCAAAATATCCCATATGGCAAAATTTTAAGACTGCGCAGAATTTGTTCGGAAGAAACACAATGGGT
Source organism: Lissotriton helveticus (assembly GCF_964261635.1). Classification (NCBI taxonomy): domain Eukaryota; kingdom Metazoa; phylum Chordata; class Amphibia; order Caudata; family Salamandridae; genus Lissotriton; species Lissotriton helveticus. The sequence continues at coordinate 731,030,637 of NC_136059.1, read as the reverse complement.
GGAACAGAGTGCATCTACTTCAAAAAGATTCATGAAAAGAGGAAATTCAAAAACACATATAAACAAAAGATGGGAACGAGCCAGTCAAAAAAGTAGAACTTAACTACTACAACCAACCCAGGAAGATGCCATAAAAAAATGTGAAGTTGAACCAATAAGATTCATAACCACCTTCTCAAAAGAATCTACACAGATCAGAAAAATATTGAAGAGAAATTGGAAGATCTTGAGATTAGATACAACCATTGGACCAATTGTGGGCAATGCACCTCAGGTAACATATCGTCGTGCACCCAACTTAAGAGATCGATTAACACACAGTCATTTTCATTTTTTTTTGTAAACAATTTTTATTGTTTTATACACACAGAAGACGACAATGTGACGAAGAACATCAGTAAATCCATCCCCTCATACCCACTGCCTCACATCAATTACATATACAGTGGAGTCTGCCTTTGCCCAATGTGGTGCATAAATCGGCTGCAAATGTCCAAGTGACTATTTCCATTAGTCCTGAGAGGTACCAACCTACATCTCCTACAAGCATCTCCCACTCACCTCCAAACTCAAACCCATATCCCTTTCCTCACCCTCCTACCCCCCTCAAACCTCCCCCACCCTTGCTAACAAGAAAACCAACCACCCAAAGCCCATAGCCCACAGTCCACCTCCCCACCCTCCCACCCTCCCCAGGCGTGTCGTAGTACTAGCAGTGTGGACTGGAACCCACCCTCGGCCGCTCTAGCCAGAAGCAGACCATCAGAAGTAGGCAGAAAGTGTCAGCAGTCGTCACGTGAGAGGGGTAGCAATCTAGGGTGTAGACTCTCAACAAATGGCAGCCTATACTATGCCATCTGAGGTACAGGACTATGTGCGGGGGATTCTTTGTTGTCAGCCTCCGTAAGAGTGAGTTCCAGGACCAACCTTTCCCAGGCCCGTGCCCTCTCCAAAGCTGGCTCATTACCTGATCTAAGTGCCATTTGCAAGCGGACCTCCCCTTCACAGCGGGCCCATTTACTGAGTACCGCCTTCCATTTCTCTACAGCGGGACCCCTAGTCGCCTTCCATTGGGAAGTTCTGGTACGCTTTGCTAGGAGCAGCCCCAGGTCCAGAAATTTGCTAGTAATTTTGTTCTTTGAGGTGTGTGGGAACCAATGTAGGACACAGTGTGCCATTGAGGACTGTAAATCCCGTTCAGTAATCTCCCGCAAGAGCTCCACCACCCCCTGCCAAAAGGAGCCCAGTGCCGGACAGGACCAAAACATGTGTTGGAAATCAGCCAACTCCGCCGGACAACGCGGACAGGCCGCTGAGTGGGCCGGGAAATATTTATGTAATTTATCAGGGGTCAGATAGGCCCTGTGAAGGATGTGGAAATGCACCAGCTGAAACCTCGCGTTGCGCCTCCCTTTCCAAGCCCTTTCCACAATGCCAGACCACGCTGCATCAGGGATCTCTGTTGCTAAATCCGCCTCCCACTTTGCCTTCAGAGCTAGGAGAGCGGTCAAAGCCTCCACGGTCATACGCCTATAAAGGCACGTGATAGCCTTGACGGTCCCCGCAGCTACAACCATATACTGACAGCCCATGGCCATAGGCGGCTCAGTCATGCCCAGCCCCCAATGCTTACGGATCGCCGCCGATACCGCCCCATGGACTAGGAAGTCTCCTCCAGGTAGTTCAAATCGGTCTCTCAGAATGTCAAAGGGCATCAACGCGCCGTTTTCATACAAGCCACCTCTGGTCGCCAACCCCTGCTGTTCCCAGGTTTCCAGGCATCGCCATGTGCCCCCATGTGGGAGTGCTATACACATTCTGAGTGGGATCTTGGGTGCATACGGGACTTTTATACCCACCCTTCGCAGGTATCTATGCCAACATTTCCTGGCCGTGGAGAATTCCTGAGAGAGGTGCAAATCTCCCATCGGGAGGCACAGGACGATCCGAGACAAGACCTGAACGGGCCCCGCCGGCTCACGGAACTCGCCTTCTTCCTTCGTGGCTCTCGCTACCCACTGTGTAAGCCACTGCAGCTGAGCCGCCAGGTAATACATCTCAAAATCCGGTACCGTCAGCCCTCCCTCCGCTCGGTGTCTCAGAAGCATGCTGTGCGCCACCCTGTGCCTGCCCGATCCCCATAGAAAGCCATTAACCATCATCCGTAGTCGCCGGAAATAGCTCGGCGGAATCCAGATCGGGAGAGTCCGAAAAAAGTAGAGCAATCTCGGCAGGGTCACCATCTTAAGGAGTGCCACTCTTCCCACCAAAAACAGCGGGAGCGTATCCCAGAAATCAAAGTTCGCTCTAGTGCTCCTGATCGCCTTCCCTATATTACCTTCTAGAATGTCTCCCCTATCATGGTAGATCGCCGTACCCAGGTAGGGAAGACATCTCCCCTCCCACGTCACCCCTTCAGAAGAGTGCGGACACTCCCTGCGCTCACGAGTCGGGAACAGGTACGACTTCGCCCAATTAACTTTGAGCCCAGCCACCGCACTCAGCGACTTCAGTAGGGACTTCGCCCCCTGCAAAGAGTCAGCAGTATCCGCCAAGAAGATCAAAAGGTCATCAGCGTACAGCGCAATATGATGCACTTGCCCGTAAATATCCAATCCCTGGTATGCCTGGCTCAACCGAGCCCACGCCGCCAAAGGCTCCACCGCTATGGCAAACAATAATGGGGAGAGGGGGCAGCCCAGGCGAGTGCCCCTACCCACGGCGCAAGCGTCAGAAATTACTCCTCCCGTTCGAACCCTCGCCGTAGCGTTCTGGTATAGTAGAGCCGTCCAATTCACAAAGTCCGACCCCAATTCCATCGCGTGCATAACATGGAAAAGGTAAGGCCACTCCAGGCTATCAAAAGCCTTTTCAATGTCGACAGCAAACACCGCCGCGTCATCCACGTCATAGGTGTCAGCTTCCAAAACATGCAGTAGCCTTCGTATATTAAGCGCGGTATTGCGGGTCGGGATGAATCCAGACTGATCACATGAATTAGTTTAGACATGTGGGGGAGTAATCGCGTCACCAGTATTTTACTAAAAATGTTATAGTCCAGGTTGAGCATGGAAAGCGGGCGATATGCCGACCTGTCCCAGGGCTGCTTGCTCGGTTTTAACAGTGGAACAATGATCGCCTCCGCGGTAGTCTCCGTCAATACCCAATCTTTTAGCCTCATTATAAAGCCACGTCAGCCGGGGCGCAAGGAGGTCAACGTAAGTGTGATAAAATTTGGTCGGGAAACCATCTGAGCCTGGCGTTTTATTCCGCGCCATGCTCTTAATGGCTACCCTCACCTCCCTCACCTCTATTTTACCGCCCAGCAATTTCGCATCTTCCTCATCTAATTCCGGCAAGTATATCCCTTCCAGGAATCCCTGCAAGTTGGCCTCCGATGGTAGCACCCTACTGCGGTAGAGCTCTGTATAATAATCCAAAAATAGCTCATCAATTCCCTGTTGATCAAACCGGGCTACACCCAATTGATCCCTGAGTTCCAGAATAACCGAGCCTCGGCGAGCCGGATTGGCCAACCAGGCCAGGAGGGCTCTCGTTTTGTCTCGTTCCGAGTGCGCTCGCTTAAGATAGGACTTGTAGTCAAAACAGCGGAGACGTTCTACCATTGTCGCCGTAGTTTCCCTTGCCTCCAATAGGGCCTCTTGCTTATCCGGCCGTTCCGGTTGTTCTTTCTCTAGGGAGTGCAATCTCTCATCCTCCCGGCGGATATCGTGTAGTAAGGTCTTCCGAACACCAGATACCTTTGTAATGCATCTCCCTCTCACTACCGTTTTGAAGGCATCCCACTCAATGGTGGCTGATCCCGCGGACCCCTCATTGATTTGAAAATAGGTCTCAAGGCTCGAGGCTATCGTGGTCCTGAAGACTTGATCTTCAAGCGCCTCTGGGAGCAGCCTCCAGGTGGGGATTCGTGGGCGACGCTGTGACCATCTCAGCTGGACTAGTAGCGGGTTATGGTCAGAGACCGTGCGCGTGAGATACTCACTCTGGCATACCTCTCCATGCACGTCAGGGGAGCACAAGAAGGCATCTATGCGAACATGCAATTCATGGAGGGCGGAAAAGAATGAATGATCCCTATCTAATGGATGGTGAGCCCTCCAGGAGTCAACCAATCCCCACTGTCGCTGCCTGGCAGAACGCGCAAGAGCCAGTTTGCTCGCCGGTGCATTTGGTAAGGGGGTGTGTGAACGGTCTAAGGCAATTTCTGATTCACAATTAAAATCTCCTCCAAGGAGCAATGGACCCACCAAGACCGGAGTCAGCTTACGGGTCAACGAGGAGAAGAAGGTAGGCTGCTCTACGTTCGGGGCATATAAACATCCCATTGTTAAATCTCTGCCATCCAGCTTCCCCCGCACCACTACATACCTACCCTCCGGGTCAACTAGCTGCATCGTACATTGGAAGGGGACGCCCGCCATTACCCATATTAGCACCCCCCTAGCATAGGCCGAGTAGACAGTGTGGTAAACTTGCCCCCTTCATCTCCGTTGCAGAGCTTTCCCTTCTTTTGCCAATAGATGCGTTTTCTGTAGGAAGGTGATATGAATACCCCTTCTTATTAAATAAGAGTGAATCTTGTGCCGTCTATGCATGGTGTGCATCCCCCTAACATTCCACGTGAGACATTTGTAGCCTAAGGTGGGTCCCATATCAGGCAACATAGTACTTGACATTTTCCCCCATAGACCGCTCCGACATGCCCAGGCCCCTTAAAACATACCCCATCAACAAAGCAGTCCAAACCTACCAAACTCCCTCTCCCCAGGACAGACAACCAACATGGCATCCCCCTCCAAACCAAGCAAACAAAGCGCAGATCGTCTAGATCAGGTCAGGCTATTTGGAACGTCAAATCAAGAAGGTCCGGAATGCCCCCCCCTCTCCCAAAAGTTCAGTTCCATGCAGCAGGTCCCCCCTCAATGTAGCATTATCGAGCATCAGTAACCAACTGCTTCCGACCCCCATTATCGGTGGCCAAGACTCATCACACTCCCCAGTACCTTACAGAAAGGTCCTCAATGTCCATACAGTCCCATCAGCCAAACATTCCATCTGCTGTTTGTGGAGTGACTATCAGTAAGTCCGCATCCGATAAACCATGAGCACTGCTGGAGCCTGGACTCAACTCGCCATTCTTTGAGCACTCCGAAGTATTACTGGAGGGGCTGACGTCTCCCTGGCTGATGGCCGCCACCGCCAACACCGCCTTGTTCCGTTCTTGTTGCCAACCGGCAGGGGAGCCGGGCCACCGCGTCGGTGTCCCGTCGGGGGCGCGTCGGTGAGGCGAGGTCGCAGGCGAGGCGCCCCCCCCAGTATCCCCCCTGGTTTCTATCCAATCCCAAGCCGCTTGCGGTGTGAGGAAAAAATGCGTGACTCCCTCAGCAGTAACTCTTAATCTGGCCGGGAACAACATGGCATAGGGCAGTTGCAGTGTTCGTAACTTCCGTTTAACCGCCAAGAAGGAGGCCCTTTGCCGTTGTACTTTCCTGGTGAAATCCGGGAAGATCATAATTTTACTGTTGCCGATTCGTAAGTTCTGTAGCTCCTTGGCCTTCTGGAGAATATGATCTCGCTCCCCGTAGTGCAGGAGTCGTACCATTATCGGGCGCGGTTGGGCTCCAAGCCTAGGCAGGCGAGTTGGAACTCTGTGGGCTCGTTCCAGGGCATAAAATGGAGAGAGCCCTTCCGGAGCCACCTCCGCCTTTAGCCAAGTTTCCATGAAAGACACTGCATCCTGGCCCTCTTCCCACTCCGGGATACCAACTATACGGAGGTTATTGCGTCTAGAACACCCTTCGCTGTCCTCTGCCCGGAGCTCCAACACCCGGACTTTCTGCGCCACTTCAGCCAGCGAGTTCTTCAGGGCAGTAACCTCATCAGGAATGTCCTTCATGGCCGTCTCCGAAGTCGCCACCCGTTCCTTCAACTTCCTGTGGTCATCTTTCAAGAGCAATAGGTCAGAACCTATAGAGTCCATCCATTTCTCCAGCGCCTCCCTTGAGGCCACAATGGCTTGCATAATGTCACTCAGAGAAGGGTCCCGCGGCTGTACGGAGCCTCCAAGATCAGACGCCGTCTCTTCATCCTCCATGGAGTGACCCGGATCGTCGAGTCGCAGCGTCTTAAAGCCTTTCTTTCTGTTCCCCCTTACCATCTTGAGTTCGTGCCCCAGCGGTCAGTTCCTGCCCCGATCTCAAGGAGCAGATGAATCCAGGCGGTAGGTAGTACAGGCCGGGCTGGGCCCTCCGTCGGGCACAGGGCACTTGCAAGCGGTGGCCCGCAGTGATGTGGCCCAAGTCTACGTCCCAGTGCGCTTCCCAGGTACTGCAATCGTCGTCCTCCAGGCTCTAGACTCTAGACCACTAGGCCCGCAGGTAAAAAGCAGCAACCCCACTCAGGACTGCGCCTTGGCCTTCTTCTCTTTCACCGCAGCGCCAGGGAAGGTACCGGTGTCGGTCTCGCGCTCCCCTCTCACCGTTGTAGGAAGACTCTGTAAGTTGCCGTACAAGGTTCTCAGCAGGGGGAGAACTCCAGGAAGGGCCCCACTCTCAAATCCTGGGCCCCTTGCAAGGCGTTTGACTTCGTGAGTCCAGCTATTAGGGTATGTTCGTGCCCTGCAGCCAGCAGGGTCCGCAAACCGTGCTGAGGGAGCCGCACTGTCTACCTACGTACCCCACAAGGCGCAGGGCCACCGCCCGGGACGAGGAGCCGCGTGCAGGGCCAGGTCAGGGCCACGTGCAGGGCCAGGTCAGGGTGCGATTCGCGGTCTCTACGCCTCCAATTAGGGCTACATATTAGGGCTACCACCTCCGCAGCACGCTCCGTGTCACAGCGCTAGCCCAGTACTCACAAGCCGAGCCCAACCTGTCGTTGCTGTTCTCCTGGGTTGCTAAGTCCTCAGGTAAAAGTTCCCCCAGCCCTACCCCGGTGTCACGAGGGCGCCGCCATCTTGAGGTCAGGCAGGGATCTCATAGCCGCCCCTCCAGTCCTCAGAGCCTCTCCGCTATCTCCTCCGCTCGTACTGGGCGCTGCACTGGGGCTCCCTCACCGTCGGCTCCGCCGTTCGTGTGGCAGGAGCTGTGCCGCTAGTGGAGGGAAGCTCAGGTCAGGCAGCAGCTCTCGCGGCCCTCGCCGCCATTTTGAGAGTCTCTGGACAGTCCGCCTCAGGAGCTCTTCTAGGGTCCGTTACTCCGCTCCCCGGGCGCCGTTCCGCTTGCCCCCCCCACTCAACAGGGGCATGGGTAGCAGAGGTAGAGCCTCCGGGGTCGGGGACCCGGATCAGTGGTCAGGATGATGGCGGGAGAAGGGCAGCTGCGGAGGAGCTCCGACATCCGCTGCCGCCTACATTGACGTCCAAGCCACACCCCCACACAGTCATTTTCATAAGGAAAATAATAAAACATGGCTACAAAGAAAGAGGTTCAAGAAATCTAGATCACTAGATTATCACGAGTTTAATTTCAGCCCATGCCACTGAAGTACAGTGTCCTGGTAGGCACCTGCGTAGTATGTGGTGCTTTGAAGGCACATGATTATCACAATGGCATTGAGTACCATTTACTTCTGTTCCATTTCTAACTGTGGTATTTTGACTAATATTGTTGGCGTTTCTATTTTTCATTGCCAAAGGAATTTCGCCAAAAAATAACCATGTTAGATCAGTATAATGTCAGGAAGTTGGTTATTCAGGATGGAGGGGTGGAATATATCACCATAATAGCAAATTATTTGGGAATATTGTACATGAATTGCTGCTTCTGACCAGATGACATGTTTTCCACCTTCTTTAGCTGGAGTTTCACTTGGACTTATACTTGAGATAGCAATGAATGGAGATCAGGAACATTTGGCAGCAGGAAAATCAACAGTGTAGAGGGCATGTCTGTAACAGAAGGCTTCCCGAGATCTGCTGGGATCCCAATATTGTTAGATGTATCTAGGGACCCGTTGCAGACCTGTTGTAGACGTGACCTCTATCCTGCTGACTTTACTGCAGCCCAACAATACTGATCTCCTTTCGGTACCCTGCTTTAGTTTGCTTAGAACTTGTGCTGTTGCAAGAAGAGAATCGAGTGTTGCATGGCTCACGTGTAGTCTCCATTTGGGATTCAACTCCTTAGGTTCACATTCTTTTTCGCAGGATGCCTTTTGCCTCACTTTGTGCTAATGAGTGAATGTGCTATATGTGCATCTGTGATAGGCACTGATGTCCTGTAGTCTGCACAGTTAGGTCCAGGGTCTTTGATGAAGAACAAAATGCCATTGTTCTTCCTTCTTTATGTGCTCTTTAGAAGACATTTCATGTTAGCTAGATGAAACCAAATCAACTGCTCTGTGCCGCTGCCACAGTTGATAAGAATAGTACTTTATTATATAAACAGCTTCAGTGCTACAGCTCTTCAAGAGGAGCATTTCCATCCATGGATTATCATAGAACTGCTGTAACCTGTGACTGAGATGCAGCCTTGCTGGCTCTGACCTCCATCCTGCTTAGGAAGATAACCTGTACACTTCAACGGGCGTCCTGACACCTGAGATCAAGTTATGGGGGTTAGGCCATCTCAATTGATCTGGCAGAATGGTACTACGACAATGCTCTTACAGGTGCAAGCAAACATTAGCAGCAATTCAAATGGTTACCATTTTAATAATGCTGTTTACTGTAGCATGTCTCATTTTTCTAATAATCGCAGCTCATTCTTTCTTTGCAATAATACAGTAATCTCAAGTAATGCTTGAAAAAGCATTGTCGCATCTCTCCTGTATTTTCATTGGGCATGCAATAGTTACCAGACAAAAGGGTTAGATCTGTTTTTACTGTTTGAGTGTCAGGTTTGAGTTTGCTAATAACATCTGTTACCCTGGCTGTTTTAGGAGTTGGGTGTGGTACTGTGAGATAGCCGAAACCGACCAACACTTACTGATGGTGTACATGGCTAATTCTCTATACTATGAAGTTCCTTTTTGGTCTAATACACTGTCCTGCTATATTTATAGGAGCTGTAGAACACAAAGAACCTTCTTTTTGGTCTATAAATTCAGTTCTACAGATCATTACCAGCAGTAGTGGCTCCTGTAGGGAGTGCTGTAGGGCGATGGGGTGGGGCGGGGGAGGGGTAGGGTGGGGGTAGTAAACTCCGGCTCATGGCCGACCGGAGTAATGTAAATAAATAAATAAATAGAACAAATTTCATTGTGTGCGCTGCAATGCCATTTGGTGCATTGTGGGGAGCAGTCACAGCTTATTCAGGTTTCAGTGACAACTCCTCCCACCACTCTATCCCAGGATTGCCCATCAGCATATACAGATACACCTCAGCTCCCTTTATGTGAATGTCTGGAGTGACTGCAAACAATCCCTTTCAGTCTAAAACCATACAGGGAAGCCACAAACAGGCAGAGGCACACAGGATGGTTAAGCAGGAAAATTCCCACATTCTAAAAGGGACATTTTCAAACACACAATTTAAAAACCACCTTGACTAAAAGATAGGGTATTAAATTCTGAGCTCTGGTAGCATAAATTCAATTTCTCTATATTTTCCCAATTATAAGTTACACTTGTAAAATGTTACAAGGCAGCCCCAATGATTACCTAAGTGACAGACAGCCTTTCAATAGTGAAAAATGAAATGCATAGTCCCCTATCACGACATGTAAAACACACCAGCACATGTCATAACTTTCACGTATACTGCACTCTGCCCATGGGCTATCTTGCACCTACCTTAGGGGTGGCTGACATGTAAGAATAGTATTAATGTTCCTAATCAAACAGTCAGAAGAGTACAGGGACAGAGTTATAGAGGTCATCATGGTCATGGACCCCCAACATAATCTTATACTATCTTTCCTTGACAGTGCAGCATGGCAGAAATGAGATACCATAACCAATACCATATGTTCTTTGCATTCCTATATTAACCCTTATCCTTTTGTAGCCTTAACATGTGCCCTTCCCTTATTATCCATCCAAAGGGAGAAAAATTGTTTTGGTTGTCTCCATAAAATGTTGTCAAGCACCAAATAAAGTAACACAAACCTCCCAAAGTGATTACTTTTAATAGCAGAAGATACAGACAGATTGCTAAACTAAATGTTGTGAGGTATTGCTGTTGTACCTTGTGCACAATAAAGACAGGGGTGGCAGTTCAAATGCTTTTTTCTTTCCTTAGTAGGATCCACCATGTTGCAGGAGAGTCACTTAGTTTCAAAACTGCCTGTTCGGCCTCAGGAACAGTTCCTTCTGTAGCCCCTCTTGTGTTTCAATGAGGTGGTGCTCCTCCCTATGGCAGGGCCATCGTATCAATCGATTCTCAATAAATGCCCGAAAGCTTGGTAGGCACTATGCAGGCAGTAGACCATGCAGACTTTATTTCTGGCTCTCTTTGACATCTCACTAAACTGTCGCCTGACGTGTTTTGATGATAGATATCTTACTCATAGGTTTGCGCGTGAACTTATGTGACAATGGGGCTCTAAATAAATGACCCACTTGACAGGATTTCACATGAAATCAAGGCCGGGTTATAAGTCAGCACTGTAGATGCACAAGTCACACCAGTGATAAAACATCAATCAAAAAAAGCATGAATCAAGGTCAAAGTTAAAATAACGATTCCAAACAGAAAAACATTATGGAATCCCGTGATGCAAAAAGACAGACATTACTACAAACAGCTGAATTTTTTGAAACAGGAGGGACAGAAGGAATTGATCCGAGGGCACAGAAAAAATCTGATGCTAGGACAAAATTAAAGACATGGCAGAATATCTCCAAGAAAGAAATAAACAAATGGTGGGAAGTGACCACATTGAAAAAATATATAGAAGTACAAAGAGTACCGAGGGGTCTGAGGATCAATTTGATGCCAAGCCACTAAGATTCAAGCAATTAACTTCTGCAAGAATGGGGCGGGTACATCTTGAATCCCTCTTTGGGATTAATGAACATTTTAATAAAGCACATTGAGATCGCGTTACAAAAAATGAAATTGCAGGTTGCAGAGATGGAAAAAGAATGGACCTATCCCCAGACATAAAAAAGTTCAAACTTTAGGTGGAAAAACAAATAGAGCTGGATGAGGAGTCAGTGCAAATTTGCAAACATATCAAGTTTCAGCGAGACAAGGAAGATTACAATGAAGGGAGAATCTTTACTTATGCAAGGCAATTTGATCTCTTGAAACAACAAAATTATACTGGAAGCAATGTGAGTACCTCAGACCGCATGTCCTCACTCGCAACCACCGATCAAAGTGACGGAGAAAACACATCAAGAAAGCAGTCATTTTTAGGGGGACATGCGGCTGGTCCTCCAGCAGCGCCAATGGGAGCAGGCGAGGGGATTTCAGCCGCAAAACCAAAGAAGCCGTGGATGAGGCAGGGGAAAACAGTGACAAAACAGACAAGAAGAGGAAGGAGGGTCCTCCGGTGGAGAAATCAATCAATCAATCAGGAAATTTGTACAGTGGCTGTGTCGGGGGATGTCCAGGATGAGTCGTGCGGAGGCGTTCTGGATGCGTTGGAGTCTTTTCTGCAGTTTGGCTGTGGTTCCGGTGTAGAGGGTGTTTCCGTAGTCCAGTCGGCTGGTGACGAGTGCCTGGGTGACCGTCTTCCTGGTTTCGGTGGGATCCATCAGAAGATCTTTCGGAGCATGCGTAGGATGTTGAAACACGATGATGAGACGGCGTTGACCTGTCTGGTCATCGAGAGGGAGGAGTACAGGATGAAGCCCAGGTTGCGTGCGTTGTCCGTTGGTTTGGGTGCGCTGCCCAGGGCAGGGGGCCACCAGGAGTCGTCCCAGGCAGAGGGTGATGATCCAAGGATGAGGACTTCAGTCTTGTCTGAGTTCAGTTTCAGGAGGCTGTTCCTCATCCACTCGGCTACGTTTTTCATCTCTTCGTGTAGGTTGGTTCTTGCGGTGGCGGAGTTGTTTGTGAGGGAGAGGATCAGTCGGGTGTCGTCGGCATAGGAGATGATGTTGAGGTTGTGGTGGCGTGCGATGGCTGCGAGGGGGCTCATGTAGACGTTAAAGAGGGTGGGGCTGAGTGATGATCCTTGTGGTACGCCGCAGATGACTTTGGTGGCCTCGGATCTGAACGGGGGGAGGCGGACTCTCTGGGTTCTTCTGGCGAGGAACGATACGATCCACTCCAGTGCCTTCTCTTGGATTCCGATGTTGCTGAGGCATTGTACTAGGGTGCGGTGTCAGACAGTATCGAAATCTCTGCGGAGAGGTCCAGGAGGATGAGGGCCGCTGTTTCCCCGTTGTCGAGCAGGGTTCGGATGTCGTCAGTGGCTGCGATGAGGGCGGTCTCGTGCTGTGGTTGGCTCGGAAGCCAGACTGTGAGTGGTTGAGGGATTCGTTTGTCTCGAGGAAGGTGGCAAGCTGTTTGTTGACGGTCTTCTCGATGACTTTGGCAGGAAACGGGAGGAGCGAGATGGGGCTGTAGTTCTTGAGGTCGGTGGGGTCTTCTGGAGGGCACTGAGTTCGGCATGCTTCCAGCTCTCCGGGAAGGTGGCGGTGTTGAAGGAGCAGTTGATGATGTGCCGGAGTTGGGGCACGATGACGGAGTCGGCCTTGTTGAAGACGTGGTGGGGGGCATGGGTCGGTTGGTGATCCGGAGTGAATTGTGTTCATCATGCGGATGGTGTCTTCGGTGCTGACCGGGGTCCAGGTGCTGAGGGTGGTGGTTGGGGGCGTTGGTTCCGTGGTTGGGTGCGTGGTCTGTTCGCCGAAGCTGTTGTGTATGTCTGCGATCTTGCTGTGGAAGAACGAGGCGAGTGAGTCGCAGAGGTCTTGTGAGGGAGTGATGTCGTTGTTTCCGGCGCTGGGGTTGGAGAGCTCTTTGACGATGTTGAAGAGTTCCTTGCTGTTGTGTGCGTTGTTGTCTAGTCGATCTTTGGATGCTGACTTCTTGGTGGTGTGGATCAGCTGGTGGTGTTTGCGGGTGGCGTGCTTGAGGGCGGTCATGTTGTCTGTAGTCGGGTTTTTTCGCCAGGCTTTCTCGAGGGTGCGGCAGTTCTTCTTGGAGTTCTTGAGGTCGTCGTTGAACCAGGGGGCTATCTTGATTCTGGGCCTGCTGGGTTGGTTTTTCAGGGGTGCGAGGTTGTCAGCGCAGATGGTGATCCAATGTGTGAGGTTGTTGGCTGCTTGGTTGGGGTCCGTTGATCTGGCGGGAGGGTTCTGGCTCAGTGATGTGATGAGCTTGTTCCGGCTCCTGCGGGGGGCCTGTCGCGGGTGGTGGTGAGTCGTGGTCCTTCTGAAGCTGAAGTGGACGCAGCTGTGCAGTGGAGTCCGGTGGAGTGGCTGAAGGAGATGTACTTGCTGGAGGAGAAGATTGGGTCGAGCGTGTGTCTGGCGAGTGGGTGGGGTGTTCACCAGTTGCTTGAGTCCGAGGTTGGCGAGATTGTCCAGCAGGGTGGTGGTGTTGTTGTCGTTGTTGTTCTCCAGGTGGAAGTTGAGGTCTCCTAGGAGGATGTAGTCGGAGGAGGCGAGGGCATGCGGGCTGATGAAGCCTGCGATGTCTTCGCTGAATTGCGTGCGAGGTCCTGGGGGTCTGTAGATTAGGGTGCCTCTGAGTATGGTCTTGGTGTCGGTGTGTATCTGGAAGTGAAGATGTTCGGCGGCTGCGAGGGTGTCGTCGGCGTTGGTCATGATGCGGATGGTGTTCTTGTGGACGATGGTGATGCCTCCTCCTGTCTGGTTGACGCGGTCCCTCTGGGTGATCTTGTATCCGTCCGGGATGGCAATGGCGATGTCGGGCGCTGAGGAGGCATTCATCCAGGTTTCCGTGAGGAAGGCGACGTCTGGAGATGAGGTGTCGAGCAGGTTCCATAGTTCCACGGCGTGTCTGTGGACAGAGTGGGTGTTGAGCAGGATGCACTTCAGGTGGTTGCTGTTGGTGCTCGGCTTGGCGGGTGCAGGTGTGGTGCAGGTCCGGATGCAGGAGAACTTGCAGGATTGGCAGGTGAAGGGTCCGTGGGTACGTCCTGGGGTGGCTCGGTGGCAGCCGGGGATCCGGCCGGTGTTGAGTGCGTTGAGGGTGGCGGCATCGTACGTCCGGCGGGAGGGATGGCATCTGCGGGGGCCACGGGGTCTGGCGCTGGGCACGGGCCAGGCGTGGACGGGCGCAGACGGGGTTGCCTTTGGCACACCTTTGGCGCACCATTGGCGCATCCGCTATGCGTGAACGCTGCGCGTACGCGCGGACTCTGCCATAAATGGAGAGGGGGGGCGGAGCGAGGGAGGAGCAGCTGGGAGGCAGGAGCGGGGTGGCGAGTGGGGAGGGGAGCAGAGCGGTGATGCAGGAGGGAACAGGGGTGGGACCGCGGGGGAGCAGCGGCAGGGAGCGGGGTGGAGGGGCACAACCGTGGGTAGACAACACAACAAAATACAATGGCACAACAGGGGCAGATACAAATATGGTCAGAAATACAAAATTACAAAATTATAGGCACAACATGCACAACGGGCAAAACCAGATACAATACGGTGAGGCGAGATCACAGGGGTCAGGGTCAGGGGCACAACAGAGGCACAACGGGCAGCGGCAGCGGCAGCAAGTGGAGACCGGGCACACCAAGGATGGGCCACGAGGCAGGTGGAGCGACCGGCTCCGACCGCGTCAGGTCAGGTCACCTGAAAAAATGGGAACAATGACCTGGAATATGAGACTGAAGAAAACATTCTAGAAAATGCACAGGAATTAACCATCATAAATTCATCATGTTGACCGATCATGGAGTTGGAAAATTTCTTACTGAAGAAGGGCCTAAATGTTTGTCCGAGTACACACATGGACATGGCGCAGACAAGGATTGACTTATATAAATATATAACAAAAATGAAATTGGCAAAAGTTTTCAAAGAAAAAGAAAAAGAAATCAGCAGCAAAAAATTAATGACAACAAAGACAACACCAAGCTCCTCTTTATTGGCAGAAGACTCTGAGAGTTACTTAACGCTAATAAATCTAAATGTGGAACAAGAATCAGAACATATGGCTCTAGAGGGAAAATGCACCCAGTTAGGAGCAGGAATGAGCAAAAAAAAAAACAAATCACGTTTCTACCCACAGATACCACCGGGAAATAAGATAGACACCTTTCATGAAGGCGTTATACAAGACATCTACAAATTAAAAGAAACAAAGCTATTTGGATAATTAATAACTCTGAGCCAAGATGATAAAATTGATATAAAAGTGGTTGACAAAGGTGCTAACATCATAATTTTGGACAAACTGGACTACATAAATGTGGCTTATGAACAACTCAGCGACATAGCTTACTATGAGAATTTATCAACGATTCCTACAGCAAAAATGAAATTGGAATTGGACAAAAAACTGAAAGGCTGGTTAGATCAAGGATTGATCCATCATGATGAATGTGAATACCTAACAGTAGAACAACCTGTGACTGCTACTATGTACTTTTTGCCAAAAGTACATAAGAACCGCACTAGACCACCGGGACGCCCAATTGTCTCCGCAAATGGATCTCTATTCAAACCTATGGCCAACTACATTGACTATTTTTTATTACGTTTTGTTTCAAAATTAAGTTCTTATATTAAGGACACAACGGATACGTTAAGACATCTAAATGGAACTCCCTGGCTGCCCATGTACAAGTTGATAACGATGGATGTTATATCGTAATACACAAATATAGATCATGAAATTGGTATCTCAGCCTGCAACTTTTTTCTGAAGGAAAGATATATCCACTATCCTCAACATAACAACATGCTGGAGGAAATGATAAGGATGTGCCTAAGTCAAAATGTCTTTTACTTTGGTGAAGATATATTTGCCCAAATCAAAGGCACCGCAATCGGTTTTTCTTTGAGTCCGAGTTTTGCCTGCCTCACTATGGACTGGTGGGAACAAAAATGAGCATTGAAATCAGACAATTACGTATTCTTGAACAAAACAATACTATGGTTGCGGTTCATCGACCACCTCCTGATAATCTGGGATGGTTCGGAAAATGAATTCAAGGAATACTTTGAAATTTTAAATAAAACACCAGCAAATTTCAGATTCACATATGAACTGAGTGAAAAAAGAGTAACCTTCCTCGATACAGAAATTTACATTGATGCAAATCAAATACAAACAACGTTGCATAGAAAAATGACAGCCACAAATGCAACACTGCATGAAAGTATTTTCCATCAGCAATTTCTATTAAAAAATATCCCATATGGCAAATTTTTAAGACTACGCAGAATTTGCTCAGAGGAAACACAATGGGTGGAACAGAGTGCATCTACTTCAAAAAGATTCATGAAAAGAGGAAATTCAAAAACACATATAAAAAAAGGATGGGAACGAGCGAGTCAAAAAAGTAGAAATGAACTACTACAACCAAACCAGGAAGATGCCATAAAAAATGTGAAGTTGAACCAAGGAGATTCATAACCACCTTGTCAAAAGAATGTACACAGATCAGAAAAATATTGAAGAGAAATTGGAAGATCTTGAGATTAGATACAACTATTGGACCAATTGTGGGCAATGCACCTCAGGTAACATATCGTCGTGCACCCAACTTAAGAGATCGATTAACTCACAGTCATTTTCATAAGGAAAATAATAAAACATGGCTACAAAGTAAGGGGTTCAAGAAATGTTACGATTGTAAAGTATGCCAAATTGCCAAAACACGTAAAATGTAACGATGGCAAGTGGACTAAACCAGAGTGAAGAAATGTATATACATCTATAAATATATTTTTGGTCTATAACATGTTATGGCAAATCAAGTAAGAACGTTTTCTCCGTTTTCCGTTTAGAAAAAAATTAAGCAGTAGGATTGTTCAGTCTTTTAACTCTTGGAAAACTACGTTATCAAATGTGATTTTTATTTTGTTTTGTTCTGTCACATTAGGTTTCACAATAATTTTTGATAATTGAATTAGAAGAGAAAGTTGAAAGGTCCTGTACGAACAATTAGTCTCAACGTGTCATGACCCACAATAACTTATAAATATGAAGTTCATGCCACTGGAGGCAGGAAACATATAGGTAAGTAATGGAGAAAATGTGTGAAAATATTTTAAAAAATTAAGCTGCAGTATAAAGCCACTAGAGCCTCTTATGACTGTAAGTAGGTCAGTGAGTGACAAGAGCAGAGACCTAAATGGGTAAAGAAATGGCACTTAAATGAACAACAAAGGTAACAAATGTAAACAATTTGGTTACTAGTATGTAAGGCTGGTGCCAAATTATTATCTAATTTTAAAAAAAGATTTTGGTTGGTTTAAGCGCAATGTGCTTTATTTAAATTTTCACAAAGTCACTTCAATTACCAAAATGCCCTGTTAAGTTACTACAGGAAATGAATTCAGAGTGACAATGCTTGAAAAGTGTAGTAAGAAACATGGGGGCATTACCATGATCTCAGGGGAGATCGGATCAAGATCTCGGGGGAGATCGAAACGCGTTGGTGTGTTTTTCATGTTTGGAATAAAATGCAATACATTAAATCGAACTTTTTGAATACTATCACTGGAGTGCGACCTATTTTTCTACCGAGAAAAAGAAGCTTGGCAATATTTAGCGGTTTAGCTCAACCACGAGGTTACGCACAGCAACAAGCAGCGACATGTCCGTAAGAAGAGCTGCAGGATTGAAGATATATATATATTCACTGAAAAAACCATAGGTTATAGACCATATATAGTTAGGAATTTGCATTTACAAAACCTTGAAAATTCACTGAAAAAAACATAGGTTAGAGACCATATATAGTTAGCTGGACATTTTATTGACATAAAACCAATGAAATTCCATATATAGTTAGTTGCACTAACTATATATCGCGCACCCGCAATCCACTGCTGATGATGTCACATATTACATCATTCATGACATGGTCAGTGACATCACTGATGACATCTCAAATGACATCACTGATGACATCACTGATGACATCTCAAATGACATCACTGATGACATCATCTAGTGTCTGTGTGTTTTTGTAAGGTTTAAATATGTTTTACATATTGAAGAATGAGTGGATGTATGGAAGACTGAGTGTGTGTGTGGCTGGCTGGGAGGTGTGTGACTGTGCATATCAATGTGTACTTGTATCAGTGATTGTATAAGAGAGTACGTATGTGTTAGTATATGTGTGAAAAGTATGGTGTTCTGTGTTTAACTGTATAGATGAGGAAATCGAAGTGTGATTGATTCTTCACAGGACTGACTAGGTGTATGAGTGCATATGATAGTGTTGTAATAATGAGTGACTGTATGTATGAGTGATTGTATGGGTGAATGAGTGAATGTGTGTGTAGACGTAGGAATCAGTGAGTGCGTATGTAGTAACTGGTATTGGTGTGTCATGATGTCATCAGTGATGTCATTTGAGATGTCATCAGTGATGTCATTTGAGATGTCATCAGTGATGTCATCAGTGATGTCACTGAAGTATGGTGTTCTGTGTTTAACTGTATAGATGAGGAAATGGAAGTGTGATTGATTCTTTACAGGACTGACTAGGTGTGTGAGTAACTCCATGGATGAGTGGCAGTGTGTGAGTGTCTGCATAGGTGTATGAGTGCATATGATAGTGTTGTAATAATGAGTGACTGTATGTATGAGTGATTGTATGGGTGAATGAGTCAATGTGTGTGTAGACGTAGGAATCAGTGAGTGCGTATGTAGTAACTGGTATTGGTGTGTCATGATGTCATCAGTGATGTCATTTGAGATGTCATTTGAGATGTCATTAGTGATGTCATCAGTGATGTCACTGACCATGTCATGAATGATGTAATATGTGACATCATCAGCAGTGGATTGCGGGTGCGCGATATATAGTTAGTGCAACTAACTATATATGGAATTTCATTGGTTTTATGTCAATAAAATGTCCAGCTAACTATATATGGTCTCTAACCTATGGTTTTTTCAGTGAATTTTCAAGGTTTTGTAAATGCAAATTCCTAACTATATATGGTCTATAACCTATGGTTTTTTCAGTGAATTTCATTGGTTTTTTAAAAGCTAATATCTATAGCTATAAAATATATTCTTTATTACGTGACGTATCACGTAGCCACGTGAGACGCCTCATGACGCGTCGCATAACCGTGACGTATCGGCTCTGCAGCGCAAACAAAACCCGTAACGTAAGCGTGCCGGAGCACGCTTACAGATATATATATTTTTTTTAACCTTAATTAGACAAAATCCACACGTGCACATATCTTGAGGCCTTGCAAAGGCACATCAAACAAACAGTCCCTACAATTTTGCCAAGTTTGCTGGAAATCTATTCCCTTAATTTTTTTTTTACTGTTTCTCTTGGTTTTCCCCTTGTTACGCTTACCGGGACGCTACCCGGTACGCGAACCGGACGCTCCAAAAACACAAGATGGCGGACTCCCGCTACGCTGCCGGTTAGCTGCCCGGTTCGCGTACCGGGAAGCGCCTCTACCGCGAAAAATCGCAGGGGACTTTAATATCCCCCTCATCAATCCTAGGGGGTCAGGAGTGGTCTACCTTGCCCCCTTTCCTTCATTTCCCCCTTCGTTTTTCACCACATCTTGTCTCTCGATCGTACCGAGAGACAAGATGGCGGCCGCTCCGGACTGTTTAGAATGTTGACAGACACCGGAGAGCCAATCAGCTTCGCTTCGCGAAGTTCCGTTACGCGTCAGGTACGCGAACCGGTGCGCTAACCGGAGCGCTGTCACAGATATATATATTTTTTTAAACGTTAATTTCTCAAAATCCACTGGAGCACATATATTGAGACATAGCAAAGGCACGTCGGGCAAACCATATCTACAATTTTGCCAAGTTTCATGTAAATCTATTCAGCCGTTCGAGCTAAAAGTGAGTCCAACCGCCCTATGGAAAAATGAATGGGAAAAACGCGTTTTGGGACCCCCCTTTTTTCTCGGCCCCCCCTTGACAAAACCCCCCCAAATTTTCAGGAGCTGCTCAGAAACAAAATGTGCCATTTTTCTGAAAATTTCAGCCAATTCCGTCCACAAACGCCAAAGTTATTAGACATAGAATTTTCTGAAATCCCATAGAGAAAAAATCCTAACTATATATACCCACTGGCTATCGCCAGTAGGTAATATACATATATAAACATATATAATCTGCATATCTATATAAATATAAATGCATGCATACATATACATATATGCATACATATGCATGTTATTTACATGAAAGTTTTAAAAACACTAATAAAAGCAAAGCTAAAAAGCCACCTCATTACAAACAGAATGGCTTTAACTTAAACGAGGGCGAGATCTATTGCATTTTCAATGCTTGTTTACTTTGGTTCTATCAAGAAGGCATTCAGATGTGTCACACATTTGCCATAAATTTTGAATGTTAGCACTCTAGTTGCTCATTAGATCACTGTAGTAAAGCTAGTGCTCACCAGGGAAGTCTGCTGCTAATCATGGTTTGCAGCCATTTTCCCGCATTTTTTATCCCGCAGACTTTCAGTCCGCATACCATTATCCCGCAAGGTCATTGACCTCGCATACCATTATCCCGCATTTTTTCAAAACGCATGTGCATTTATCGCGCATGCCTTTACAAAGAATTACGTTTTAAAGGCATGTATGGTAAATGCATTTGCGTTGTGAAAACCACGATGACGAGAGAGGTAAGTGGGTTTGTGTTAATTTTTTTCGTGGGTTAGTGATTGTGTAGTGTAGTGTAGTGTTGTGTAGTGTAGTGTTGTGTTAGTGTAGTGTAGAGTTGTGGTGGTTGTTTAGTGTAGGGTCATGCTGGGGGTAGTGTTTTAGGGTTTAGGGTTGTGTTGTAGTGTTTGCGTAGTGTAGGGTCATGCTGGGGGTAGTGTTTTAGGGTTTAGGGTAGTGTTGTAGTGTTTGCGTAGTGTAGGGTCATGCTGGGGGTAGTGTTTTAGGGTTTAGGGTTGTGTTGTAGTGTTTGCGTAGTGTAGGGTCATGCTGGGGCTAGTGTTTTAGGGTTTAGGGTAGTGTTGTAGTGTTTGCGTAGTGTAGGGTCATGCTGGGCGTAGTGTTTTAGGGTTTAGGATAGTGTTGTAGTGTTTGCGTAGTGTAGGGTCATGCTGGGGGTAGTGTTTTAGGGTTTTGGGTAGTGTTGTAGTGTTTGCGTAGTGTAGGGTCATGCTGGGGTGTAGTATTTTAGGGTTTAGGGTAGTGTTGTAGTGTTTGCGTAGTGTAGGGTCATGCTGGGGGTAGTGTTTTAGGGTTTTGGGTAGTGTTGTAGTGTTTGCGTAGTGTAGGGTCATGCTGGGGGTAGTGTTTTAGGGTTTTGGGTAGTGTTGTAGTGTTTGCGTAGTGTAGGGTCATGCTGGGGTGTAGTGTTTTAGGGTTTTGGGTAGTGTTGTAGTGTTTGCGTAGTGTAGGGTCATGCTGGGGGTAGTATTTTAGGGTTTTGGGTAGTGTTGTAGTGTTTGCGTGGTGTAGGGTCATGCTGGGGGTAGTGTTTTAGGGTTTTGGGTAGTGTTGTAGTGTTTGCGTAGTGTAGGGTCATGCTGGGGGGTAGTGTTTTAGGGTTTTGGGTAGTGTTGTAGTGTTTGCGTAGTGTAGGGTCATGCTGGGGGTAGTGTTTTAGGGTTTTGGGTAGTGTTGTAGTGTTTGCGTAGTGTAGGGTCATGCTGGGGGTAGTGTTTTAGGGTTTAGGGTAGTGTTGTAGTGTTTGCGTAGTGTAGGGTCATGCTGGGGGTAGTGTTTTAGGGTTTAGGGTAGTGTTGTAGTGTTTGCGTAGTGTAGGGTCATGCTGGGGGTAGTGTTTTAGGGTTTAGGGTAGTGTTGTAGTGTTTGCGTAGTGTAGGGTCATGCTGGGGGTAGTGTTTTAGGGTTTAGGGTAGTGTTGTAGTGTTTGCGTAGTGTAGGGTCATGCTGGGGTGTAGTGTTTTAGGGTTTTGGGTAGTGTTGTAGTGTTTGCGTAGTGTAGGGTCATGCTGGGGGTAGTGTTTTAGGGTTTAGGGTAGTGTTGTAGTGTTTGCGTAGTGTAGGGTCATGCTGGGGTGTAGTGTTTTAGGGTTTTGGGTAGTGTTGTAGTGTTTGCGTAGTGTAGGGTCATGCTGGGGGTAGTGTTTTAGGGTTTAGGGTAGTGTTGTAGTGTTTGCGTAGTGTAGGGTCATGCTGGGGGTAGTGTTTTAGGGTTTAGGGTTGTGTTGTAGTGTTTTAGGGTAGTGTTGTAGTGTTTGCGTAGTGTAGGGTCATGCTGGGGGTAGTGTTTTAGGGTTTAGGGTAGTGTTGTAGTGTTTGCGTAGTGTAGGGTCATGCTGGGGGTAGTGTTTTAGGGTTTAGGGTAGTGTTGTAGTGTTTGCGTAGTGTAGGGTCATGCTGGGGTGTAGTGTTTTAGGGTTTTGGGTAGTGTTGTAGTGTTTGCGTAGTGTAGGGTCATGCTGGGGGTAGTGTTTTAGGGTTTAGGGTAGTGTTGTAGTGTTTGCGTAGTGTAGGGTCATGCTGGGGTGTAGTGTTTTAGGGTTTTGGGTAGTGTTGTAGTGTTTGCGTAGTGTAGGGTCATGCTGGGGGTAGTGTTTTAGGGTTTAGGGTAGTGTTGTAGTGTTTGCGTAGTGTAGGGTCATGCTGGGGGTAGTGTTTTAGGGTTTAGGGTTGTGTTGTAGTGTTTGCGTAGTGTAGGGTCATGCTGGGGGTAGGGTTTTAGGGTTTAGGGTTGTGTTGTAGTGTTTGTGTAGTGTAGGGTCATGCTGGGGGTAGTGTTTTAGGGTTTAGGGTAGTGTTGTAGTGTTTGCGTAGTGTAGGGTCATGCTGGGGTGTAGTGTTTTAGGGTTTTGGGTAGTGTTGTAGTGTTTGCGTAGTGTAGGGTCATGCTGGGGGTAGTGTTTTAGGGTTTAGGGTAGTGTTGTAGTGTTTGTGTAGTGTAGGGTCATGCTGGGGGTAGTGTTTTAGGGTTTAGGGTAGTGTTGTACTGTTTGTGTAGTGTAGGGTCATGCTGGGGGTAGTGTTTTAGGGTTTAGGGTAGTTTAGTTGTTTAGTGTATGCTAAAGGCATATTCGTTCTAAAAGTTTTCGTTATTTTAATTTGCGGCCTAATAGTACATGCGGGATTTTTTTTGCGGACTGATGGTATGCGGGATTTCGTCATATATTCGCTAATCATACTTTCTATGGCAAAATGAACCCCCTCATTTTGTTCATTTTTAAATTAAATGTTTTAAGAGTTACCACTTTATTCCAATCAAGATGGCTTCAGGTGTGCCATACCTTTGTAATAAGTAGGACTGTTAGCACTCTAGTTGTTCTTTAGAACACTCTGGGACATTCTGTCATTGGGCTATAGTTGGGCTACATCTGGCTGATATTTGGGCTACATTTGTTTTTTTTGTCTCTGGTGGCCATCTTTGGGCTACATTGGGCTACATTGGGCTACATTGGGCTACATTGGGCTACATTTGGGCTCCAACATATATATAGCCCAATGTAGCCCAATATATATTTTTCAAAGTTAATTTTCGTAAAAACCACTGGAGCCTATATCTTGAGACATAGCAAAGGCACATCGGGCTACCAGTCCCTACAATTTTGTCAAGTTTGGTGTAAATCCATTCAGCCGTTCAGGCTAAAAGTGAGGCCAACCGCCCTATGGAAAATTGCATGGGAAAAACACGTTTTGGGACCCCCCTTTTTTCTCGGCCCCCCCTTGACGAAACCCCCCCAAATTTTCAGGGGCTGCTCAGAAACAAAATGTTCCATTTTCCTGAAAATGTCAGCCAATTCTGTCCTCAAACGCCAAAGTTATTCGACATAGAATTTTCAAAAATCCCATAGGAAAAAAATCCTAACTATATATACCTACTGGCTATCGCCAGTAGGTAATATAAATATATACATAGTCACTGGAAAAAAAACATCGGTATTAGGGGTGTTATAGTTAGTTGGACATTTCACTCGTACAAAACCATTGAAATTCCCACGTTATAGTTAGTTGTACTAACTATAACTCGCGTGCCCTCAATCCACTGCTGATGATGTCACATATTACATCATTCATGACGTGGTCAGTGACATCACTGATGACATCTCAAATGACATCACTGATGACACCACTGATGACATCATCCAGTGAATGTGGTTTGCTTCGATATTTTAATAAGTATTATATATATATATATATATATATATATATATATATATATATATATATATATATATATAGCAATCTGCCTTGAAGACTGAGTGGATGTATAAGTGTCTGAATGGAGGATTTAGTAGCAAAGTGATTGACTGTCTAAGTGATGAATTTAAAATGTCTCACTAAATATATGGGATAGTGATTAAACTGTGTGAATACCTGTATCTCTTGTTGTGTAAACTACTACATAAGTTGGTTACTAGCTATGTGGAAGTCTATATTAGTTATTAATTAGTTAAGTGAGTATTTGTATGGGATAGTGAATGAATGTGTGTGTGGTTGAGTGGGAGGTGTGTGACTGTCCAAACATGTGTAAATAGTTGATTTAGTAGGAATATGAGGTTAAGAGAGTATGTGGAACAGTTGTTTGGGTGAGTGAATCTCTTTATGGGTGTGGTGATGAGTAAATATATTTCTCAATGATACATGTTCAACAAACTAGAAATATAAAAGGCAGTGTATGTGACAGTTGTATATAAATACGTATACATAAGACGCAGTGATTGTATGAGTGACATATGAACACACTAAGTAAGAGTTACTATCTATATGAATAAATAAAGTGGTGTTTGTGTAAGTGTGTAGTTTAGTAAATGTAAGTATGATCAATTGTTTGCATAAGTGAGTAGGATGACTGCATAAGTGAATAGGATGTGTGCTAGTGTGTAATTTCTATGTAGGTGTATAAGTATATTTAATAGTGTTCTATTGATCTTTGTTAGCATGTATAAGTGAATCTATAGGTAAGCGTTTAGATGTGTGTGTAGATGTAGGAATCACTGAGTGGGTTTTTAGAAACTTGTATTGATGTGTCAATGGTTTCAAATATGGTACTCCATATTTTATAATGAGTCGTCGATGATGTCATCAGTGAGGACCTCAGTGATGTCATTTGAGATGTCATCAGTGATGTCTTCCAGTGATGTCACTGACCATGTCATGAATGATGTAATATGTGACATCATCATTAGTGGATTGCGGTAGCGCGCAAGTTATAGTTTGTACAACTAACTATAAAGTGGGAATTTCAATGGTTTTGTATGAGTGAAATCTCCAACTAACTATAACACCCCTAAAACCTATGTTTTTTTCAGTGAATTTCTAAGGTTTTTAAATGCTAATTCCTAACTGTAACATGTCTGAAACCTTTAGTTTTTTCAGTGAATTTCTAAGGTTTTTTAAATGCTAATTCCTAACTATAACAGGCCTCAAACCTATGGGTTGTTCAGTAAATTTCAAAGGTTTTGTAAATGCTAGTTCCTACCTATAACATGACTGAAGCATATGGTTTTTTCAGTGAATATCAAAGGTTTGTAAATGATGATTTTCTACATTTTTAAATAGTTTTTCTTAGATATTACATTTTTTTAAATTACATTATAATTAGATTATACATTACATTACAAAATATACTTTCTCAGATGAATTACTTTAGTTTAAATACTACGCAACTTGGCAATAGACTTTTAAGTACAGTAGTTACAGTTGTAACAATGGGCAACCTAATTTCAAACACAATGCAACATTGAGGTCAATGTGAATTTCTAGTTACATGTAATTAATTACTTTTTGGATTACTTTTCTAACCACAGGACTGGATCCTAAATTCAGTCCTGAGACATCACCTGTAAACAGTTGAGTAAAAGCGTTTTGGTTACAGTAGTGATTTTTAAGGAATGTTATTGTATTTTAAAAGATGTCTCTTAGAAACGTTTTCACATAGAATCACCAATGCAATGCCATAGGAGGAAATTCACTTATAAGGTATGAAGTGTTAATGTTACTTTTTCTTACTCAGTGGTGGATCCTGGTTCCAGCACGGTGCATCACATGTAAACAGTTGAAAGAATGCGTTTAAGTCATACAGGCAATTGTTAAGGAATATTTTTAGTTTGTGAAAATAGACACTTGGAAACTTTTCTGGTGAAAACCACACAATGGATTCCTAGGGAAGTAAATTCAAGTAATTGGCAAGTACGGTTAGAATTCCTTTTCATGATCAGTACTGGGTTCAAAGATGCAGCACTGACGTCCCCTCTTGATTACAGGTGAGTAAATCGGAATTCGTAGTTCAGCTGATTTTGGAGGAATATTTGTACGTTTCAAAAATCAACACTTAGAAACTTTTCTGCTGAAAACCACCATAATGAATTCCTATGGAAGGAAATACAAGTTACTGGTAAGTACACTTAGAATAACTTTTCAGAGTCAATGCTGGGCTAAAAGATGCTGCACTGGGTTCTCTCCTGATAACAGGTGAATAAATTGGAAACCGTAGTTCGGCTGATTGCTGTAGCAGGATGAGTCGGGCAAGTAGATAGTCGAACTGCTCCAAACCAACGTGTGTTTGCTAAGGCAAGTGTGGGCATATTTATACCTTGAAATTGCTGAGTTTGACGTAAAGGCGGACATAATAACGTCATTAAAGACTCTCAGTTCTTTGAAAACTCCATGAGTTCTTGGACAAGTCAGTTCTCGAGCAAGGGAAAGTCCCTAGCTGCTGAAGCCGAGTTTTCCAAGAAATTGTTGTAGATTTTCGGAACTAGTGGAAGTAGCCCTGCCGTATTTGGACTGCATGAGCTATGACTAAATATGGTTATGATTCTTATGCCTATATAAGGACATAGTATTTCATACCTATATAAGGGCATGAATCGGGAAATTTACAATAGTGTCCTAAAATGGTTCACAACACCCACTCCAAGTTATCATGTTCATCTAAGATTAAGTACTAAACATAAAAGCTAGAGCATGTGTTTTTACAATCCCACCCTAAAAATACATGAATTGTATTAAAAAAATGGTTGTACACAAAATGAGCATTTGTACAATATGCATCTAAGGGCAATGATTTCATTGTAAGCATATGATATGATATTAGCAATGCTAACCAAATGAATCACGAAATTTACATTTATGAAATGGCTCTAGATACAGAAAAAAGGTCGAGACCATTCCATAGCAGTATATACAAGCTAGTTCGATTCGTGCATTAGGTCAATCTTGTTTCTAGGAAGTAGTCAAAGAATTCCTGTTCTCTAAGAATAGTTCTACTTTAAGCAGATTGCTTTGTTCCAATGTTCAGTCTGTTTTGGAAAAAAGTCAAATTAAATTGTAGTGAAATAGAGTTCCAAACTTGGAAGCTTTTGTTTTGAAAAAAGTGAAGGTCGAATTTCAGAGTTTGAAAGAACGCTGTGTGCTAATTTCAAAAATTATTCTCGGTGTCAGGAGAAAACATTAAGTCATCTACGCTGGCAAAGAAATTGTCTACCACAGTAGATGAAAGTTTAACTACTTCATTAAGAAGGTCAATTGTATACAGCCGCATTAGCAATGTTCATAGCAGTTGGTACCTGTGTGCCTGTCGGTCCACGTATCTCACCTCCAGTTGAATTTGCCGGTGAGATCTCAATGAATGCTGTCATCAGGATTGGTAGTCATTGGGGGCAACACAACACATGAGCCGTTACCGGACCCAGTAATGCGTCAACATCCATTGGCATAGCCGATGATAGTGTTAGACAGATATCTAACACGCATTCCTCTCCACAAAGCAGGCATTGTAGAACAGGTAAGATGCAATCTTGCCAGATTGGTCTGAATGACAGGAACCATGTGGTATTCAGATCTCTCAAACGAGCCAAGTCAAGGATCTGTGTTAGTCTGTCACAATACCTCTTGGCCTGGAGCGCATTCTCCATGCTGACATGGGTATCGCTGGTGGCCGGATTTGCCATAATGGAGCAGGAGGAATAAAAATAGTATCCCTGCTACGAGTCCCAAAATGAGAGGCAGGCCGCCAAACACAGAGTGTACGAAGTTAGGAAAAATGCCCAGGACTGCTTCAAAGGGTTCTAACAGTCCCGAAAAAATTGTCTTAAATACATGTGCAATACTGCTGGTATCAGACATGTTAAAGATACGACCTAACATTTCTACAAAATGTATTGGGCAGTTTGTTGATAATAATGCATGTATCTCTGCAGAGGACCTTGCAACTTGCAGATCATACGTATCTCTGGACGAGGTCATTGGCACAGTTTTTTGCAAAAGAATGGCTTTCATTCTGCTTAAAGTATCAATTTGTATAGAAGAGATGTTCAGTGAAGGCCATAGTGGTGACTCCCCGTCTGTCTTGGTTTTAGGAAACAATACTTGCATACAACAAGTGACCCTGGCTGACACAATTACAAGATATATTCAACAAGGAGCACAGAGGGAAAAGGTTGGGACCCGAGTCGCCCTCCACTCATATAGAGGTGAATGTGTTCAGAAACAAAGTGTAAGTGCAGTGAAAACCAAAAACAAAAAAGGGCCCTTTAAGGGTAAATATAAATAGAAGTTTTCTGTGCAATAGTGTGTTACACGAGTAGTAGTGTCATGGGTATGCTGTAAAGAGGACTTATACACATCTCTTGTGTTTTTATTGACAGTCTTGACGTTGGTGTGTTCAACAACTTTGCAGTGGTAGAATACTATAGCCCTGAAGAAATTGCCTATATAAAGTTGTGAAAGGCAATGAAACATGTCGGCTTGGTTTAATTGGTATGCATGTTTAGCAGCCAACCCTGCTTTTTAAACGGGTAGGTGGCACGAAATTAAAGAATAAAGTAGCAGTAATCGTGCATGCCTATGCATTTTAACTACACTTTTTTGTTTTTGGTTTTCACTGCACTTACACTTTGTTTCTGAACACATTTACCTCTGGCATGATGACCGCCGATGATGAGAACAGGGCATATCTGGTGAGTACCTATCAGGTATCCCGATGGTGGTTCGCCCGTGAGGGGTCATCTAGCCTTTGCACACATTTTTCTTTATAGTAGTATACACTATTGTTGGGTGTTTGCATTGAGACTAACCCTGGGCGAAGCACTACGCTATGCTCGCGGAGTTTGCGAAGTTTTCGCAACTTCGCACTATGTGAGCTGCACGTAGCACAGTGCGAACATGCGTAGTGCAGCGTAGCGTAGTGTAGTGGTAATTATTTGCTTGTTCGCGGTCCTGAACGTCATGTTCGTGACCGCGAGCAAGCAAAATGACATCCCGGCGACATTCTCAACGCGAGGAGGTCAGGTTTCTCATTGTGAGTGGTTGCGCATGCTCGCGACCGCTCTCAATGAGAAACTACCTGTTCGCGTTGAGAAAGCTGCTGCTCGAGTAATAATCTACTCGAGCAGCAGAAAACTACAGCTCGCACTGTGCAAGATGCCGTTTTCAATGCTTGCACAGTGCCGGATGCTTGTCCGCACTGTGCAATCATTGAAAACGCATCTTGCACAGTGCGAACATGCTACTACGCAGCTCGCGTAGTGCTACGTGAAGTTCGCGTAGTGCGAAGTGCACTTCACGTAGCTTCGCGTAGCGCTACTTCGCGAACTACGCCCACCCTTAATTGAGACTGTCGTAATTGGGATTTGGGATTTTTAATTTAATTTGGCAATACACATTGCACTCACTACCCCTATTGCAATTAAAAGAAGGGGAGAATATTGCAAAATTGCAATAAGAGGTAAACGTCGGATTCTATGTATAATTGCCTTGTGCGGACCCGGTCTTTGTTGTGCATAAGACACTAACAAGATAGCCTATTCCTGGCATCATTCCACAACAGCTGTGATGTAACATAATGTAGCTACCATTGGAAAGCTGCCTAAAAACTGGATCTATCACCGCTGTGGGCGAACCTTGCAGGTGGCAAGAAAGATTATTGGAATAACCCTCGCAGGCTCCGTGTAAATTAATACCTTGACATAACAGTGTACCGCTTAGTGAGTTTTTACAATTTTTACCACTAAGAAATACCTTCTTTCCCCTACTCCAACATTTGTGTGTGTATGGAAAATCCCAGGTCGACCTAATGTATTCTTTACCCAACCTTTCAAACAGGCCTGCTGGTATGTGTTTTAAGCAATACTGAAACTGAAGAGTCGTCACTGGTATTGTGATGGTACCATGTATTATCCATTAAACCGATGGTTTCTCAGAAACGGTCAATGGTAATCTCTCCAGTTTTTCGATGCTCAGCACGGTATAGTCTGCTCCCCTCTGTGCCAATGAGATTTGTTTATCTTAAACACAGTAAACAATGACGTAGTGTTGATTAAATGCCAAGGCACATAGCCAGAACAAAGGTTTTGCAACGTCCATACTAACAGCATTATAGAACGTAATTGAGACTGGCCATGTTGTAACATTAGCAAGTCCTGTTCCATTATGTCTATTGCACAGGATACAATGCTGTCCAAAGAATATATTCTGGACGACAGAGTTGTTAACCCATTGTCAACTACAGAGAGTGATTTCTCTAAATTACGACGTTTATGACGTGGATTACGAGGTCCCAGTAAGACTTCTTGCAAATCAACGCCATCTTTATGCAAAGATAAGTATTGTTTTATTTCTGGAAGTGTGGATCTCTGCAGCCACTCAAAGCATAGTTTTCCTACACTATAAGTTGTTATTATCCCTGGATGTTGTCTTTGGATATATCTTGGATCTGGCCGAGTTACTGTGAACCCTTGTGTCTTGTTCAGGAATATATCTTGACAGTTATTCGTGTCTGTGGGCCGGATTAACCATTTTTTCCACTCAGGATGTGTTCTGTTTTGTAGAAAAATATAAGTTATGTCTACCTCCTCACCTAAAGTTATATTTGTATCAGGTGTAGGCTTAGGTATGGACGGTTTGTTTAAATCTGTCTGTTGAACAGTTTCATTCAGAACAGTATTTGTTCTGGGATGATGCAGACTCTGAACAATGCTTCTAAACCTTGTACCTGCCAGTCTTTTGTGCTCCAAACACTTTTTGTCTCAATGTTG
The DNA here is from genome assembly GCF_964261635.1 of Lissotriton helveticus. Classification (NCBI taxonomy): domain Eukaryota; kingdom Metazoa; phylum Chordata; class Amphibia; order Caudata; family Salamandridae; genus Lissotriton; species Lissotriton helveticus. Next base: position 730,999,647 of record NC_136059.1, on the reverse strand, counting down.
TTTTTCCAAAAGTCAAAGCCTGAGGTGGACAATTGAGCATAAAAGGCTGCAGGATAAATTTGTTTAGTATTTGTCAACATACTTTTCATGCCTGTTTTATTCATATTTTTAAAGTAAAAACTTTCTGGGTTTGTAACATTAAAACCTGTAAAATATGGAAATGTTCTAATAAATGTTTTAGAACTACCTTTTGGAGGTGTTGGGCAATGTTCCTGATGGAGCAAGGATTCGCATGAAACGCGACTAGCTCGTAATCAGTCCTCTCGACATAATGTTAATACATTAATCAACATGTTTGTCCTATTAATATTGCAATTAACAAAACATTTGGTATCTAGAAGAAGCTTGCTTATGTGTTTTACTAACGATAATCCGCTTGCACTAAAAGTGGCCGCTGCTACGCGGGGTTTCATACTGCGCATGCGTCAGTCACACTCATGTGACAAGACGTACTATCGGCTATGGAGGGAATCTGTCGCTTCTGAGCACTAGTATTAAGATGGCTGCTCTATGTTCTCATATGCGAGAAGCGTGCACCGCTGCTTTTGCTAAGCTGTTCGTCCTGCATAATCATTAATGCAATAGTTACAATAAAGTAATGGGAATAGGGTAGAGATAAGTGGTATACAGTGCATTCATTTATTCTTTGTTATAAAACTGTTTGTCTTCTATTTTTACATGTACATTTTTGGGCCTGATGAGATCCCACTGCATCCATTTTGAACATGTGCCTAAGAAACCAAGGGACGCTTCAGAAATGGCATTGAATGATTGCCAGGAACAGTCTCATCCAAGATGTGCCTGGGAAACTGACCTTTTACCACTGTCAGAGGAAGCTCGACTTTACAATGGTAATACAATGTATTTGCTAATAGAACATTCATTGTTGGGTGGAATAAAGATGTCATGCAAAAATAAAATTGATGGGCGGGAACGAAAATTTAAATATGAGATGCAGAAAGTTTCAATGTGGTATGGTGTGATGACCTCTCCTCATCTTTTTGTCCAATCAAAATTGGGGATCCTTACACTTGCAACATAGAGGGGTGGTACACTGACCTGGAAAATAGTATAACTAGGGTAGGTTTAGTTGGAGAATTTTCCGACTTGCCTGCATAGCTGACCTGTCACTGACCCAACGCACTCAATAGGTGACCAAGAGCAGAGGGCTGTGGAGCACTCTGTCAGAAGATTCGATAACCCAATCAGGGTTCTGGGAGCTGAAGTCCTGGCGAAGCACTTTGTCGGGGAAATCGACAACCCAATCAGGGTTCTGGCTGTTAACTGCAGAGAGGGAGTAGCGCAGGCGTTGCAACTTAACTGCGGGTGCCGGTCTTAACCTTTGGTGGTCCTGTCCTGATCCAATTTGGCTTTACCTATCCTGATTCTGATCCACACCTGCTAGCCTACTGGCGAGTGCAACTTACGGGGTTCTGTCCTTAAACTGACCCGTGGCCAGGGTAAGTTCTTCACACCATTCTAGGTAAATATAAAATATATGTGGGTTCGTCATTGATTTGTTCCCTCTCTTACCCTTCCTAATTGCTACATGTTTTAATTGCTGCATGTTTGCATATCATGATTCTTATCTTTACCCTTCCTATTGATAAAGTTTGACATATGTTCCCTTTTACCCTCCCTTTTGTTAAATGCCTAAACATTTTGATTGTATTTCATGTTCCTTTTCTTTATCCTCCCTATTTCTAAATGATCAAAATTAGTTTAATACATCTTTTGCATAGTTACATTTTGATTTTGATCTTCATAATTGAAAGTCATTTGGTGTTTAATCTTTGGATCATGACCATATGAGAAATTTAGATACAAAGTTTAAAACTTTCCCTGAGTGGTTATTATATGAGTGCAATGTTAAATTTTGCTACCTATTTTCAAACTAACTCCCTGATTCAATAGGTTTACAGGTACCAGCAACAAGGGTTGGTAATTTAATGGTATAGGACCTGATAGGGAAAAATATGCGCCCTCTATCACTATATTCTTTTGGTAGCAGAGTTATGGTTTGGGTCTAGTTAAAATAGGTAGTAAGTTAGTTGGTTAAGGAAAAAATATTTTTGCATATTTAAAATGTATTGTTGATTGTATTGATTTTATGTATTAACCAAAATTATTTGTACCTGTTATATGTTTTGTCTGGAATCCCCGGGGGCAGAATAGCGGGTGGTAAATGGAAGCCACACTGCAGTGAGGTCACTTACTTGTAGGAAATAAGTGCATGGTTAGGTAAAACCGGACACACTAATTAGGGATTTTCTGTATGAATGATTGGATAAATGATTGCAAAGCCTTTTGTGTGATATCACCAAGAAAGGGTCACACGGAAGGGGTAGCAGGTTCGTCTGAGCTTGATTGATAGCAAAGGGGTTCGCTGGTGAAACTTTGGCCTTAGTACATCCCAGAAGGGATAAGTCTGAAGGAGTAGCAGGTTCTCTAATGCTTGTGTGAAGGGTAGACGGAAGGGATCTACTTGTAGTATATGAAGAGTAAACGGAAGGGATTTACTCGTAGTAAATGAAATATATCTTTCCTTTGATTTAGTCACTCAGGTACAGTGGCAAATGTTTTTACGTTGTTAGATAATAAGTTTGCATTTAAAAGTGAAAGGAATTAAGTTTTCGTATTACCTTGCAAAGGATGGAGTCAGTTGCGGAGCTGCGCTGACGTCACTCAGAGCCACGCTGGTATTGGTTGAAACAGCGGGTGTGTAGCTGAGGTAATAATTGTAAAGGATGGGTGTGTACAGGAGCGTGATAACTAGTCTCGAGAGAGAAGCCGCGCAACTATTGGTTGGATTTATTTGAATTCAAAATTTTGATTGGTCACTGGAAAATAAAAGACGGGCTGGTATTGGAAGTATTTTGTAAACAATTGAGTGTTATCGTAAAGGTTTAAATTTCCAAATAATATGTGGCATTTAGATCCAGGATTTATAGCAAATCGACCTAATAGAAGATACTTAGGTCTTGCTAAAGAACAGATGATAAGGGGCAGACCTTATATCATGTACGGAGGTGAAAGAAAAATTTAATTTGTTAAGAGAGTAAAAAATGTCTTTAAGAAAGATAAACCGATTAAAACCAGAGAAGGAATTATTATTCCACCACCAAATACGCCCGCATCATACATGATGTTTGACAGGGGCTACCACACTTGTGTATGGTTAGAAAATTGGGTGGAATACAGTAAAGATGACGGAGTTTTGGCATTTCCCGAATGTGATACTTTCAATGGCAGAGTTATATTTAATTTGAGGACATGTATGAATGACTTAAATCCCAGACCTAGACTAATGCAGTGTGAGGCACTAGAAGAGTGGGAGATTGAAGCTTTTGAATGAGACAGACCCAGAAGTGACAAAGGGTTGAGTAAGTTCTACCCTAAGTTTCCACAAGAAACTAGAGATAAACAAATGAAACAATGGAGACAGTCCACCTTCTGACGAAGTGATGAAGAAGTACAATCAGGTAATACTCTACCTCAAAGGGAAGGTGCCTGCTAAGGAGACTGATTGGACTAGAATAGATAGAACCACTCAGAATAAAGATGAATCTGTGCATGTGCATTATTAACGTCTGTTACAGGTCTTTAAACAGTACAGCGGTTGGGACAACATTGATATGAAGGATATGACACATTTCATCTATCGGTTTGTGTCAGGATTAAGGCCAGAAATCTCGCAATGGACAAAGGACCATAAAATTTGTTGGCAGGCCAAACCGATTGATGAAATCCTTAAATACGCAAAGTATTGTGAGGACGAACTTGACAATAAACGAAAAGAGTTAAAGGAAAAGGTAATGTGGGTACAAGTGAAATTAGCAGAGCAATAGGAGCTTTAATTGAGTCAAATAAACAATAATCAGAATCAAAATGATGGAAATGGGGGTAAGCCAAGGGGAAAATTCAATAGAGAGGAAGCTAAAAAGAAATTTCCTTGTCACAGGTGTGGCAAGTTGGGGCACTGGAAGAACGAGTGTAAGGCTGTGCAAAATGGTAACATGCCAAATAATGATTTAAATCCACAGACGCAGAATGAAGTGCTGCGGAAACCACAGCAGCAGGTAATACAAAACCAGATACCCCTTGCACATATGCCAAATTTTGGAGCAAAGCACATCAGAATGTGGATACCACAAATTGGGAGGGAAGTGAAAGGAGAGATACAGCAACCTCACAATTTCTTTTGAGTAATACATTTTTCAGTGAGGACACCTGCTGACTGTGCCTGAGAGGGGAGGACGAGGAGTGCGTACTGGGCACCTCCTTGCCGGTAGATCAGTCCGGTCCATACATTGAAGGAAGGGTTGATGGAAATGATGTCACCTTTCTGTTGGACACTGGTGTGACCCGTTCTACTGTGAGAACAGCAGACGTTCCAAACCTACCCCTCTCGGGGAAGCGATCCAAGTAGTGGGCGTTTCTAATAAACAAAGTAGTACCCCAGTGGCAGAACCAATAGAAGTTAGAATAGGTAATTTTAAGGAAATGCACAGATTTGTTGTGTGCGACTCTAGTCCAATAAATCTGTTAGGCAGGGATTTGTTGTGTGAAATAAATTGCACAATTTTTTGCTCACCAAGTGGTGTAGAAATTCAGACCCCAGATGAAGATGGCATTTATAAAATAATGCTGGCAAAATAAGAGACTGAAATTAAAAAGCTGACTTTAGAAGTCATACCAAGTGAGTTACAGCATACCGTGAATTCTGTTGTGTGCAATTTCACCGGAAAAGATGTAGGATTAATGGCAAATGTAGACCCAATAAAAGTGATTATAAAAGAAGGTGCAGTTTACCCAAATACTTGACAGTACAAAATGAGCCCAGAAATAAAAGCAGGTGTTGCAGCAGAAATAAAATGTTTAGTTGAAACAGGCATTTTACAACAAATAATAAGCAGTCCATGTAATTCACCCATAATTGGAATAAAGAAACCGAGTGGCAAGTACAGGGTCGTACAGGACCTCCGAAAAATTAATAAGATTGTTGTCCCATGCTGTCCAGTTGTGGCAAACCCTGTGGTGATTTTGTATCAGATACCACGGGAGGCTGGATGGTTTACCGTGATCGATTTGTGTCACGCATTCTTCTCGATTCCATTGCATCCAGATAGCAAATTTCTTTTTTCTTTTGAAATTGACAGTCATGTGTACGTCTGGAACCGCGTTCCTCAGGGGTATTCAGAGAGTCCATCGATCTTTAATCGGATATTGAAAAAGATCCTTGAATCTCTGGTACTGCCCCGGCAGTCAGTCCTGGTCCAGTATATAGACGACCTATTGGTGGCGTCTAAAACTCGAAATGACTGTGTTGTTGATACCATTGCTTTACTGAATTATTTAGGTGAAGGAGGACATAAAGTGTCACCTGAGAAATTACAGTTTTGCACCACATCAGTGAAATATCTGGGGCACCAGATAGAAAGAGGTGTCAGAAGAGTTACCTCAGAGAGAATTAGAATAATCAGAAACATGAATTTACCCCAAACTCAGAAAGAGATCAGAATGTTTCTTGGAGTAGTAGGTTACTGCAGGCAGTGGATTGTGGGATTTGCAGTCCTAGCAAAGCCATTGATACAAATGACAAAGAAAAGAGCAAAAAACCCAGTAGAATGGGATGATGAAAGCATGACTGATTTCTTGAAATTACGAGAATGTCTGTGTACAGCACCAGCACTAGGGATGCCCGACTATTCAAAAGATTTTGCACTATTCTGTGACACACGAGTTAATTGTGCACTTTCAGTTTTGACACAAACTCACGGTCTTATGAGACGTCCTGTAGCATATTTTTCTTCCACACTAGACCCAGTGGCATCTGCATTGCCAGGATGCTTGAAAGCAGTAGCTACAACTTGCATGAGTCTCGAACAAAGTTAATCCATTATTATGGGACATCCAATGACAGTGTATGTTCCACATGCAGTTGTGATTCTGTTAACCAGGACCAAGACTCAGTATCTCACTCCTAGTCGGTTAACTAAATATGAACAAATCCTTGTAGCTGCAGAAAATGTAACCATTGCTAGGTGTAATAGTCTGAACCCAGCAACATTGCTACCTAATTCACACTTTGCAGAAGTGAAGGAACATGTCGAACATGATTGTATCGACTTGACCGAATACAGTACAAAACCACGTCCTGACATAAGAGAAGAGCCATTAATTGATGCTAAATATGATCTATTTGTAGATGGCTCATGTATGAGACATGAGGAAGGAGGATTAAGTGCTGCCTATGCCATGTGCACGTTGGGGGGTCCAATTGAAGCATCCTATTTACCCGGAGTCAAGTCTGCACAAGTAGCAGAATTGGTTGCAGTGACAAAAGCCTGCAAATTTAGGAAAAATTGTAAAGTAACCATATACACTGATAACCAGTATGGTTACGGGGTTGTGCACGACTCTAGCCAATTATGGATGCAAAGGGAGTTTCTGACTTCTTAAGGTACTCCTATTAAAAATGGTCATTATGTAAAAGATTTGCTCGAAGCGATTCAATTGCCAAAAGAAGCGGCTGTGGTCAAGTGTGCTGCTCACAAATCTGGAAATGAAAAAGTGACAGCTGGTAACAGATATGGTGACCAGTTAGCCCAACATTGTGCCAAATTTAAAATGCTTTAAACAAGAAAATTGAAGTAGGTGAAAACAGCTGCCAACTTATGTTGCTTGAAGGTGTGAGAACGTGGGAAGAAGTGAGAGTCTTGCAAAATGAAGTAGAACCAAAGGAAAATGAAGAGTGGAGAACGATAGGTTGTCAGAGAAGGTTTGAAGATGGTGTCATTGTTTACCTTGATGGTAGGCCTGTGTTACCAGACTGTATGCTTGCTCCTATTTCTAGGATGTTCCACGGAGATTCCCACTTGGGAAGAGATGCCATGATTAGAATGTTCAGACAGAGTTGGTTCAATGCGAGATTCAGGAACATAGCAGAAGCACTTTGCGAAAGATGTTTAATTTGTCAACAGATGAATCCTGGAAAGAAAACTGTAGTGTTACCAGGAAATATTGGGAAGGCAAAGGGTCCCTTCATACCATTACAGATTGATTTCATTCAGTTACCCCCTTGTCGAGGACTAAAATACATTCTTGTCATTGTCTGCCTGTTTTCAAAATGGGTGGAAGCTTACCCCACACGGAGGAATGATAGCATCACTGTAGCCAAACTCCTACTCAGAGAACTCGTCCCGAGGTTCGGTTTATCAGTAATAATTGAATCAGACCGAGGCTGCCATTTTAATATTGAAATAATTGGCCTAATCTGTGAAGCATTCAATGTTAAACAAAAACTGCACTGTGCATACCTCCCAGGGCTTCGGGAGTGGTAGAACAACTGAATGGCACAATCTAGTCAAGATTGGGAAAGATGTATGCGTCTACCCGACTGGAGTGGCCAGATGCTTTACCTCTTGTTCTGATGGGACTCAGAAGTATTCCAGACCGGAACACAGGCCTGAGTCCTCATGAAATACTAATGGGAAGAGCAATGAGGCAAGCATGGGTGCCAGGACACAAGTTGATAAATATATCTGATGATTTGGTACTGGAGTACTGCAAAGAATTGGCTGACCAAGTGCGTTCTATCTCTCACTAGGTTGGGGAAGACGCTGTTGCCAGACAAGCAACTCCAGCACATGACCTGAACGCATGTGACTGGGTAGTGCTAAAGAAACATACTCGAAAATCTTGCCTTGCACTGAGGTGGGGAAAGCCACATCAATTAATTTTGGTTACCACCACAGCTGTAAAGTACGAAGGAGTTCCACACTGGATCCATGCCAGTCATACAAAAAGAGTGACTGAACCTGATGAAACTGAACCTGAAGGTTGTGCAGCTGAGGGGTCTCGAGATGTTGATCCTGAAGTAGCTAAAGAAGAATAACCAAGCACCAGCCAAGATGACTGGAATCCAGAAGTTGCGATACCTGCAGAATACGTGAGAACTAGAAGTCAAACTTAGTTAGATAGTCAGGGTGATAGTGAGGACGAGACAGGAATAGAAGAAGGTACTCAGATCATAGAAATACAAGTCAAAAGTGATTCTGAGGAGGACCAAATAAGGAACAAACAGAATACTCAGACAATCGCCTCAGAAAAGAGATCGCCTTACTAGTGGAAGAGTCAACAGCAAACAATTGGATGACCAAAAAAGAAGCAGATTTTTTAGAGCACACCAGCCCTACGGTCCCCTATTTCTACACAATACCAAAAATCCATAAATCCATCCCAAAACCACCAGGCAGACCCATTGTGTCTGGCATTGGCTCAATCCTTTGACCCCTGTCCAAATTTGCGGACGCAATTTTGAGACTAATTATTCAAAACACTGACACATACCTCCAGGACACAAAATCTGTTCTCTGCCTTCTTCAAGACCTCCAATTTGACCCCACAAAAAACATCCTAATCGGATTAGACGTGGAAAGTCTATACATGAGCCTTCACCACACAGAAACTTTACAGATATTGGAAGATGTCCTTTTTGAACACACATGAATATATCAGACACCAAGACACGTGATTCTGGAATGCTGCAGTTTGGCCCTCACTGAAAAAAAATTCTGATTTGAAGACACTCTATTTCGCCAGATACATGGAACCAGCATGGGCAGCACATTTGTGCCGAGTGTGGCAGGACTTTATGTGCATCATCTTGAGAAACAAAAAATCATCAATGACCCCAACCCCTACAGGCAGCATCTAGGCCTATGGAAAAGATACATCGACGATGTTTTACTCATATGGGAAGGGACCAAAACAGAAGCAACTGACTTCATTGAGTGGCTCAATCTCCAGGACCCTTTTCTGAAATTCACTCACACAATGAGTCGATCACACCTGGTGTTCTTAGACCTGAACATCATCTCAACTGGAGAGGCACTAATCAGTAACACTCATTTTAAACCCACTGCAAGGAACTGTCTTTTAGCCTATGATAGTTTTCACCCTAGACAGCTACAAGAGAACTTGCCTTTTGGACAATTTTTAAGATTGAGGCAAAATTGCACAAAGAAAAGCGATTTCAACCAACAAGCAAAAGACCTGACTGAAAAACTCCTCAACCGACATTATCCACAACATCTAGTCAAAAAGGCAAAGAAAAGAGCGGCCAACAATAATAGAGAGGCACTCCTGGAACCAAAAATCAGACAAGAGGCTACGGGTGATAAAAGACCCATTTGTATCACGACATTTAATATCGCCTCTGATAAGGTGACTAAAATCCTCAAAAAACATTCACGTACTTTGAATTGCGGCAATCTCAATATTCCAACACCGATGTTCAGCCACAAAAAAGGAAAAAACCTTAGAGACTATCTAGCCCACACACGTCCAATACCTGGCAACAAAGGATCTAGGCAGAGTACCATCACAACCATGCCTACTGGACATTACCCATGCAGCAATTGCAGTGTCTGTCACTTGACTAGTAAAACAAAAAAGATCGAATTCAATAACAACATGACATGGGAAATCGGCAACTTCACAAATTGTAACACTTCCGGCGTTGTATATATGATCACCCGTATCTGTATTGTATTGTATTGTATTGTAAGGGGTGCTTATAGAGCGCACTGACACCATGGGTTTCCTGGCGCTGGATGGACATAGAGGGTACAGAGGGACTAACCAGATTGAGGGAAGAGCCAGGTTTTTAGAGACTTACGGAAAAGAGTCAGAGAGTTAGAGGCTTTAAGAGAAGAGGGAAAAGAGTTCCAAAGCTTGGGGGCCAGGTGTGCAAATCTCCGGCCTCCGGATCTACAAAGCTTGTAAGAAGGGACGGTCAGAAGGTGAAGATGGGAGGATCTCAAATTCCGGGGCGGGCAGTAGGGTCTGATCAGAGATTTCACAAAGGCGGGACAAGGCCCGGTTAGCGATTTGAAAATAAGGCAGCCGATCTTGAAGGCCGACCTTGCGGTAACGGGGAGCCAATGGAGTTTGGCCAGGAGGGGCCTGGCGGATTGCCACTTCGGGATCCCTAGGGCCAGTCTCGCCGCTTGATTTTGCACCACTTGCAGTCTAGCTACCGATGTTTTAGGCAGACCGAGGTAGATTGCGTTAGAAAAATCTAAGCGGGAGAGGACGAGAGCCATGATGACCTGCAGGAGGGCATCGGGTGTGAAGAGGGATGCCACTTTCCTGATCCTGCGCAGCTGGTAGATACAGGACGAGACCACCGTCCCCACCTGTGGCCCAAGGGATAAACCGGAGTCAATTGTGACCCCTAGGCTCTTCACCGAGGCCACGGGGGTGGGAGAGGGACCAAGTTCCGCCGGCCAGAATTGTGGCCCCCAGGAGGTGGCGCTCCTACCGGGAAGGAGGAGCTCCGTCTTCCCGGGGTTCAATTTTAGCTGGTTGTGGCCCATCCACTGGAGGATGTGGGACATGACTGCCTGAAAATTGGGAATAGCAGAAGGGGAGTTAAGAGAAAAGATGAGTTGCAGGTCGTCCGCGTAATTAAACACGGTAACGTCCCACTGCCTCAAGGAAAAAAGAAGGGGGCGAAGATAAAGATTGAAAAGAAGAGGGGATAGAGAAGAGCCCTGGGGGACCCCACAGGGCGAGTGCTCCCTGGGAGCCCTGAAGGTACCCAGGCTGAGGGTCTGAGACCTGCCGGTCAAAAAGGATTTGACCCAGTCCAGCGCCAGGCCCTGGATGCCAGCCTGCTCGACACGGTGGAAAAGGATGTTATGGTCCACCGTGTCGAAGGCGGCAGACAGATCTAGTAATACCAGGGCCTGGGGGCTACCCTTGTCAACCCCGTCTCTCAAGGCATCCAGCACCGCCAGGATCACAGTCTCCGTATAGTGGCCGGGTCTGAAGCCAGCCTGGTTGGCCTCGAGGAAGTTGGAACTCTCGATAAACAGTGAGAGACAGGTGGTGACGTGGGCCTCCAGGATTTTAGAAAAGAAAGGTAAAAGGGAGATAGGACGGTAATTTGCTGGAATGGCGGGATCCGCCCCTGGCTTCTTCAAGAGGGGGACCAGAACGGCTTCCTTGAAGGAGCCAGGCACCGTGCCAGAAGAGAGAGAAGAATTTAACAGAGGGAGAATACAGTTGGGTAAAGAGTGGCAGATAGCCCGGAGTATGGACGGGGGACAACAATCGTCTGGGGATCCAGACTTGATGCGGGTGGCAAGAGTGGCCAGAGAAGTGGGGTCTAAGAGAGGGAATTGTGTAAATGAAAAAGAGTTGTGGGGGGGGGGAAACAGAACCAGCGCCAGGAGAAGTAACTAGGATGGTGTCCTTAATCAATACAATTTTTTCGACAAAATAGGTGCTAAGAGCATTACATGCTTCCTGTGTGGCAACCTGGGTGGGGAGCGTCCTGGGGTCGGAGATAAATTCATTGAGGACTTTGAAGATTTCTTTGGATTGACATGGGGCCGATAAAATTTTTCCTGATGCATAAGTTTTTTTTGCTGTGAGAATGGCAAGTTTGTACCTATTGCGGGCGGCCACATAGGCATCTCTACTTAGGGGGTGGTAATCTCTCCTCCACTTGCGCTCGAGTTGGCGGAGTTCCAGGTGGAGGGATTTGAGATGAGGGGTAAACCATTTGTGGGAATTGCTATGCCGGGATTGGGGGAACTTGGTTAGAGGGGCAAAGATGTCGCTGGCTGTCGTAAGCCAGTCTGCTACCGACCCGTAGAGCTTATCAGTGCCAGTGTCATTAGGTAGCAAGGGACAGGTTTGGGACAGGTGGGCTAGCAGTTTGGGGGAATCGACAGCCTTCCACTTGCGAGCCATGCCGCCCTCCCGCGGGGGGACCCTAATCTGGCCAACCGCCGATATTGTGGTGTCGATCATAAAATGATCCGACCACACACAAGGTGTTATTAGTGGGTGGGAGGACTTGACCCCATGGATCCAGATATGATCGAGGATGTGGCCGCCCTTATGGGTGGCCGACCTGACCAGTTGAATGAAATTCAGGCTCGAAAGACCCTCGAACAATTCGGAAGCATGCGGGCCAGCGTCCTCGTGCTGAAACCAATAATTAAAGTCACCAATGATGACAGTACGGGGGGAGGAGGTAGCAATGTTGGTGAGTTGATCAATGAAAGCTGAAGGAAAAGACGGCATAGGGTGGGGGGGCGGTAGAGTACCACGAGGGTGACTGCCCCTGCCTCCGTCCCAAGACTGAGAACCAGGGTGTCCACTTCCGGCAGGGTCATAGCCGCAGAAGTAATGATCTTCAGGTCCTTGCGTATGACCGTCGCCACCCCTCCCCCAGCACGACCTCCTGAGCGGTTGGTATTTAACAGGAAGTAGTCTGGGGGCAGTGCAGCCAAGATGTCAGGAAGTGAATCATCAGTGAGCCAGGTCTCTGATAACAATAGGACATCAGGACTCTCGGTAATCTGCATTACCATGGAATGACTACCAGGAAAGTAAGCACAAGAATAGTGGAGCACCGAAGCAACATAAGGTGCAAGAAGAATACTACAAAGATGACAACCCACTTCATTGACAAACACCACACACCCAATGACATAAAATGGGTAATTTTGGAACGCCTTGAAGGTCATGATAACCTTGAACAACGTCGGCTACAGAAAGAGCAACAATGGGTGTACAAATTTAAAACTGACAGTAAAGGCCTAAATTATGCCATTCTATGGGGCCAGTTGGTCAGATGACCCTCCATGTGAACAGTCCTATAGAGAATATATATTGTTTGTCAAAATACTATTGTCTCCTATTTGTAATCCCCAAATCAATAACTAAGGTACAACTGGGTATCCATCAGATAACCTTTTTTATGGCCTCCATATCACCATTTGGCCTCCACTAACAACCAAACGCCTTAAACAAATACACTGAGAAAATCTTTGGTAATAATTATCTCATAGTGAAATAGCCCATATATATATTTTTTTAAAAGTTACTTGAGAGATTCTACCACTAACTAATATTTGCTCAAGAACCACTTGTCAAAAAAGTTTCCAAGGTTTGTCCCACTGTGTATGCGTTTGTCAGTTTTTTCAACATGGATCCTCTTTTGGCCCGATATTTGGCGGCCATTTTGTGAAGTCCCCGCACCAGTGTTTCACTCAGCACTGGGCGGGAACACTTCCTTTAACTATCGGCTCCCAGCATTGAGACGGAATCTTCCGGTCTCGTGGAACGCCGAGTAGGTAATCCGGAAAGGAGAAATTCGCCACAAGTAAGACTTCTTTTTTCCAGGTACAGCGGAGCGAGGACCATCACTGTGTTTGATACACACAGTATGCCCTGACGGCTCAGACATGACCGGAGACCCGCGGGAAAGTAATCACGCTTTCTTTCCCTTACAGAACTAAATCACAAGTCTCCTCTCCCCAGATTTGACCATGAGGCTTAGCATAGCCTAACAAATACGTATGTCTATTATGCATTCTTGTTTGTTTTTTGTATATTTGTTTCCTTAAATGTCTTAAAATACTGTCTTTGTGTGCCACACTTTCACCATTACGGGTCGTTTTTTTAACTCTTAAAAATGTTTGAAACGCCATGTACTAGTACAACGTCCTTCCTTTACAGGACTCCAGATGCATGCATTGACACGAGGGCTATATAGGGTTACTATTGGTGTATATAAGTATTCTTTTACAGTTTCGGGCACATTAGCGTAACGGCTTCATTTTTTACACTAACAAAATATGAAGCGAAGTGGCCCCGAGAATATATATAAAAGTATTTTTCAGGTATAAAATCGTGGAAAAGAGAAGACCCAGCAATCGGCAGGGCATGACCACCTAACCTTGTTCTTCTTTTTCCATCTGCAGATACATGACAGAATATTGATGTGTCGTATGTATATTTAATGTATATGCTCATTGTTAGTCATTATTGCACACTACACTTTGGACAGGTCCCTGTGTTGTCCAGAAGAAGAGCTGAGGGGACAGCTCGAAACATGTTGGCTATTTTCTAGGGTTCGGACTCATTGATTTACCGGATATACCTAGAGATCCACCCCGTTTTTAATATATCTACTAGGAGCAAGAATAAAATATTTCACCCTACTAGTCAGAGATTTTTAACTCACACCACTCCACTCATTTTCCTTCACTGCACCACACATAGTCCTCACTTCAAGTGCTCCTATGTAGTTCGCAAGTCGCAGCATGCCTCAACCTGCAGCGGCTTGGGATGGCCCCAATGATGAAGCATGTCACCGTGAGGCAACTCCGGTGAGTGAGGGGACTCAAGAAAAAAGGACAACTTTTCCTTTTTTAAGATCACATCTATCTTAGATAGTGATCCTCTCCCTTAGCTAGGTTCTTCATCCGGCATTCCGGATGTTGGTTACACATACACTTGATTAGGTGGGCGAACCTAGCTGCCATCCTTCTAACTCCCCTCTCTTTTGTACTTTGCTCTATGTTCTCACATGCGAGAAGCTTGCACCGCTGCTTTTGCTAAGCTGTTCGTCCTGCATAATCACTAATGCAATGGTTAAAATAAAGTAATGGGAATAGAGTGGACATAAGTGGTATACAGTGCATTCATTTATTCTTTGTTCTAAAACTGTTTGTCTTCTATTTTTACATGTAAATCTTTTGGGCCTGATGAGATCCCACTGCATCCATTTTGAACATGCGCATAAGAAACCAAGGGACGCTTCAGAAATGGCATTGAATGATTGCCAGGAACAGTCTCATCCAAGATGTGCCTGGGAAACTGACCTTTTACCTCTGTCAGAGGAAGCTCAACTATGCAATGTTAATACAATGTATTTGCTAATAGAACATTCATTGTTGGGTGGAATAAAGATGTCATGCGAAAAAAAATTGATAGGCGGGAACGAAAATTTTGATATGAGATGCAGAAAGTTTCAATTTGGTATGGTGTGATGACCTCTCCTCATCTTTTGTCCAATCAAAATTGGGGATACTTACACTTGCAACATTGGGGGGTGGTACACTGACCTGGAAAATAGTATCACTAGGGTAGGTTTAGTTAGAGAAATTGTCCGACTTATCCGAATAGCTGACCTGTCACTGACCCAACGCACTCAATAGGTGACCAAGAGCAGAGGGCTACCTAGCACTCTGTCAGAAGATTCAATAACCCAATCGAGGTTCTGGGAGCTGAAGTGCTGGCGAAGCACTTTGTTGAAGAAATCGATAACCCAATCGGGGTTCTGGCTGTTAGCTGCAGAGAGGGAGTAGCGCAGGCGTTGCAACTTAACTGCGGGTGCCGGTTGTAACCTTTGGTGGTCCTGTCCTGATCCAATTTGGCTTTTTCTGTCCTGATTATGATCCGCACCTGCTAGCCTACTGGCGACTGCAACTTTCGGGGTTCTGTCCTTAAACTGACCTGTGGCCAGGATAAGTTCTTCACACCATTCTAGGTAAATATAAAATATATGTGGGTTCGTCATTGATTTGTTCCCTCTCTTACCCTTCCTAATTGCTACATGTGTTAATTGCTGCATGTTTGCATATCATGATTCTTACCTTTACCCTTCCTATTGATAAAGTTTGACATATGTTCCATTTTACCCTCCCTTTTGTTAAATGCCTAAACATTTTGATTGTATTTCATGTTCCTTCTCTTTATCCTCCCTATTTCTAAATGATCAAAATCAGTTTAATACATCTTATGCATAGTTACATTTTGATTTTGATCTTCATAATTGAAAGTCATTTGGTGTTTAATCTTTGGATCATGACCATTTGAGAAATTTAGATAAAGAGTTTAAAACTTTCCCGAGTCTGTTGTTATTATATGAGTGCAATGTTAAATTTTGCTACCTATTGTCAAACTAATTCCCTAATCTAATAGGTTTACAGGTACCAGCAACAAGGGCTGGTAAGTTAATGGTATAGGACCTGGTAGGGAAAAATATCTGGTAGTAGAGCAAAGGTTACCTGATTATGTTATATGTCATTGTATATGGGCCCAGGTGAGTATGGCAAATATATAGTCGGGTGACCTGCGTGCTCTATCATTCCCATTGATTATAAGTTAAAACAATTCTAGGGTTTGCAGATTTATGCAAGTAATGATGGCCAAAATGAATAAAACAATACATTTCTTCATAATTTGATGAACCTTCTAAGTATTCATGTTTTGTAAATTTTGCTGACATTTCTAAGTCTGCCATCCTGTTATTAACAGTTTCAAAGTCCCAATCATCAGAGAGTGTGCTAGGTGAAACAAAATCACTCAAGGAAACATTAAATTGGTGTGGAATTTTCAGCAGCTCGACAGGGCCATAAATGTCATAATCAGTTGTATCCCAAGCTATTCCACCAGGTAGAGGAACCGCTGTGATGTTCACTGATGACAGGTCAAGTTGTTCACGATGAGATGATTTGTGTGGCTTCAGAAGCAAGTTGATGTTCTTACTTGCTGTGTCCATTTTAATGTGTTTTACATCTATCAGCTTTCCGAAACTTAAAAGAAGAATGAGCCATAGCAGGAGATAAAATACACCTAATCCAATCCAAAATTCAACCCATGGTGAAACCAGATATATTTTTGCAAGCTCTAGACCAAGTTCTGTTAATTTTTCCTTGAAAGTTTTATTTGCTGGCGTAGTTTCAGGTTCACTGGGATCCTCAAAAAAGTTATCAAAGTTGTAAAATAGCCAGAGGCAGTTCTATCAATAGTTGGTATTACATCCGGATTCTTTGAAATCGTTGGAGTTGCTTGTTACCTTGACATGTTTGTATAGTCAGATGCTACTTCATTGTAGACGGGAGTTTCTTGACAAACTGTTATTTGGGTTTCAAGAGGGGCAAGTTCCATGCCTTTGTTGCATAGTCCTTCTTTTCTTACTTTAGAATCTTCAAAGGTGATGAGTCTTTCAGTTTGATCCTCTTGGATAGTAGCAAGATTTCGTCGTCTGCTACATCTTGGGAGACCACTGGGCCTACTACTTATTATAGGCCACATGGTGTGGTTTTACCAGGTCAATTGATGCAGACCGGTTCACCTTTCTTCCAGCAAGGGGCGGCAGTAGCACTGTTCTTGATCCGTGAATTGCTAGTACAGGTACTGGTTTTCTGTAAGAAGGCCCAAATTCCTTCTTGTCCGCTATTTTCTCCCTGACCGGATCCCCAATCTTTGGAATCCAGACAGGTCTTGCTGGGACAGGTGGTTTTTCTTCAGTGGTCATTGGATTTTTACTGGTGTTGCTTGGACTTCTTTTTGTTTCATTTAAGTCCTGTAAAACAGCCAAACAATCTTTGATATCAAATGTTTTTTGTTCCACCACTGAAGTGTGACGATCGACATCTTCAAACAAAATTCTAGTACCAAAAAGGATTTCATATGGAGTGATTCTACCCAGAGAATTTCTTGGCAGGTTATTAAGACGTCGTTGGACGTTTATTAGATGTTTGACCCACCCATCACTGGAACCTAATCCCGTAGCTGTTGTAGATTGCTTTATCTCACAGTTTTTCCTCTCCACTACCGAATTTCCCTCAGGATTGAATGGACTCGAAAATCGCAATGTAACGCCCAAGCTGGCCATGGCCTCCTGGTAAGCCCTAGAGCTAAAAGCAGGACCCTGGTCAGAATGTAGCGTGCCGATTGCGTATGTGCCGATAAAGTCTTGCAAATCTTTTATAACAGTTCGGGCATCAGCCGAGTGCTGAGGCCACATCTAAATGAATCTTGTCCTAGTATTTGTGGGACTGCTTTTGTCCAGTGGGACGTTTGAGCGTGGATAGTCTAGTGCTATCTAACAATGGTGTCTGTATTGGGCTGGCCTCACTGTAATCAGGAATCTGGTGGTGTTCAAAGCTGTGGTATTTGTAACAGTCATCGCAATTAATTCCGAATTCGTATACGTGAGTTTTCATCCCTGGCCACCAGTACATCTCTTCTAATTCTAATAGAGATTTAGAGATCCCTTGATGTATCAGACCCTCTCCCATATGTGCTTCATGAATCAGAGCACGTCTCAGGGTTCCTGTTTGGAATTACCCTATCCCCCACTCCAGGGATTCGAGCAAAAGGAACAGAGTTTGCATCAATTATGTATGTATATTTGAGTGGATAATTTAGAGGTAACGCAGCTCAGCTGCCTTTGCTCGTGGCATTGACAGCGAGCATGGTTTTGCCATCTATTGTTGTTTTCAAACGATTAATTGCAGCTACGGAAACCGTTTTCACAGCTACCTTTGCGGCTTCATCAGCCAATGAATTCCCTTCAACGTGAACACCATCACGCTGATGACTCAGTGTATGGATCACGTGAGTCTTTTGTACGCTGCAAAAGAACTACTTGTTCCCAAAGCATTTTGTGCTTGATTGTGCCATCTCTTGCGTCTTTAAAACCATTTTGAACCCAGTCCTGCAGATATTCATTGTAAGACTGGACGCAGTAATACGAATCGCACACTATAAGTGTGGGGAATTCGCGATCGGTATTTTCAAGCGCCATCTTGAAAGCCTGTAGTTCAGCTCGCTGAGCTGTACCGTCTCCTAGAGATTGATTTTTTATGACCATAGGTCGGAATTTACCATCGCGCCAGCGACCTTTATCAATCACGCACGCTGCACTATAAGCTTGTTTACCCCCGATTGCGGGCTGTGCTGATCCGTCTGTATTTATTATACAACCATAATGTTCTAGAGGTAGAACTTCAGTAGGCAGAGGACATTCTTTTTCGTATTGGAGAAATTCTTGTGCTTTCAAGTAAGGGTCAAAAACGTATTCAACGTCTGTTGCAGCAAGAGAATTAGCCCATTGTATCCATCTTGGATGTAGAGCTTTCACTTTTGGAATGCTTGCCTTCGTAACTGCCTCTAAGGCAGGTACAGGTGTAACGACTTTAATGCGTTTACCCTGTGCGAGGGCTCTCTCCTTTGCTACCGCAGTTTGAACCGCTGTCAGAATTTTTTCTGTGGAAGTGAATTTTTTTTCAGCTTGTGTGTACAAGTGTTACTTGTAAGCTATTGGTACCTTTCCACCTTCATTAAAAGTTAGGTATGTGAATCCGCATCTCCCTGGGATGATTCGGATTACAAGGTTGCGTACATTGTCGCGTGTTTGTATGTGTGTTGTTGCCAACATGTCTGTTTGTACTGAACGCAAAATTTCTCTGTGTTTTTGAGTCAAATTAGTAGGTTGGAAATCAGGTTTGATTAGTTCGTAGACATGCGTAATCCTGCGTATTCCTAGAATTGACTGTAAGTTTTTCAGCGTTTTTGGAGTTTGGAGCATCGCACATTTTTCTAAAAAAAATGGCTGCTAAGCTTTTGCCTTCACTTGAATGATCTTATCCCACAAATAGGACGTTGAGGTGGGCAATTCTTGATTTTTAAAAATTCAGAGGCTAAATCAAGTATTATGGTGTTCAACCTGTTCAAGTGCCTGTCCAAATCTTAATCTGTAAGATAGATGTGATCGACATAAGATAATGCCTCATCATCATACGTTTGTAGTAACTCTGTTACTCTGGCTGAAAATAACCCTGGACTATTCTTGAATCCTTGGGGGAGACGGCTAAATTAAATCTGTGTCCCCATTATTGAGAAAGCGTCAAATACCTGCTTTCTTGTGCGATATTTTGACGGAAGAAACCGTTTGAAATGTCTAATGTCGTTTTGTATTTTTTGCGAACAATGATATTCATCAGTGCTGCACTGTGTGCATTTTGTACTGCAAAAGTTTTGCAACAAGAGTTTAAATGTCTGTAATCCATAACTAGACGATATGATTCGTCTGGTTTGGAGACAGGAAACAAAGGATTGCTTATGGACGAGGTGCATGTTTCAATCACCCCCTGGTATTCAAGTTGATCTAAGATCTCCCTGACTTGTTTTTTAGCTTCTTGCTTTACTGGGTACTGCCTCTGAGCAGTAGGTTGATTTTTTAACTGGATTTTATGGTGAGGAGAGTCCTCATCCCATCCCACATGATTTTTATATAATGCTGGAGCCTGGGCCACAGCCCATTTTCTGGCATAGGTGTCTTTTTTTGAATAGGAATATGGTTTGAGAAGGCTGCATAATAATTTCTTCGCCATGTGGGCACTCCCTGACAAAGTCAGGTGGCCTGTCTTTTTCATAACCCTTAGATAGTTTTTCCCAAAAGAGTGCTTTTATTTTTCTAGTTATGTCCTCCTCTATCCAGAGTGTTACTTCATATAACGTATGGGGTACACTAACCCTGATGTTGGCAGTTTCAACCTGAATGCATTCATTCAGATCCACTGTCTCCAGATGATCTTTCAGGATCCTGCGAGATCTGGTGACCTCTGCTGTGTTGTCCAGCATTGTCTGGGCCCACTCGCCGTTCTTGAGTTGTGGCCTCAAGATCCTCGGCATGTCTGATTTTAATACTTGCTACTTTCTTTTTGGATAATTGAGTTTTCTTATTTTTGGAACGTGTTGCTCATCTTTGGACTTCATGTGTTCTTCTTTGTGTTCTGATCGTCCTCTTCTTTCGGATTTCTGCGAGGAAGTCCAAAAGTTACGAGAGGTTCGTGTATCAGTATCTTGATATCTATCAGGTTTTCTTAAATTATCCCTATTTCTAAGGTTATACCTCTTTTCAGAGTGCTCCTTTTGAGGAGATCTACCTCTGGACTTAGAGCGCTTCTCTTTAGGAAGTGACTGTCTACTATTTTCCCATTTCTTATTAGGAGTAGTTAGATTGTTTTTGATAAAAACTTTTTCAGGATTTTCTGATAATTCGGGCTTTACAGGTTTCCCTCCCAAACTATCTCTTCCAAGTTCTTCATAGGATTTTTCAATAATTCTGGCAAGTTCATATGGTTGCTCAGTAATATCGAGTTCTTTTAATTTTTGGTGGATTGCCACGGATGCTGCTTCACCTTTAATGTTAGCTTATAAAATAGCTCAGACTTGTTTGAAATCTTTCAGTAATTTCATACCAAGATTCAAGGCTGGTTCTGGACCGTATTCATTTTGAATCTGTCTCAGAACGTCTGGTATCACCGCTATAGACAGGACAACCTGTGTTTTTGCGTAAATTGAAGCAAAGACTGTACCCCAAGTGTCACAGTCCTCCAGGTGTGGTGCAATCCCCATTGGTAAACAGATTGTTAGAATCCTGTGTTTCTCATGATGTGCACTATCGGGAAATACTGCCTCTATTTGAGTAATTTTCTGGGCTAACCATAATGGAATTTGTTCCCTTTTTGCGGGCAACTTACCGATGACTGACTGTATAGTCTGTGGTGTAATTCTGTTTGTGTTCCCCTGATGAGGGGTGTGCTGTGGAATCCTTATAGCAGGTTGGACTGTTAGAGTCCGCATGACATATTGTACCAATTGTCTATGTATTTTAATTAATTGTTTTAGCTGAGCTAACACTTCTACATCTGACATTCTCTCAATGTCAGGATGTGGTGTATAGCTGGCTAGTACTGGCCATGTTGCTCCTGGTCTACCTAGTGGACCGAGCCTGGTAATGTGATTTTTATGTTGTACGGCGCCTTTAAACCAGAGCTGATGCTCTTGGTAAGTTAGTGGAATTTCAATGTTCTCGAAAGGAATGTATTCCGCTGGATGTTCCTCTATCTTATAGAAGTGGAACACATGTGTTGTTGGATTTGCTTGTGGAAAAACAATCCATGAATAGAATACCTCTATCTGCCGATATTCATGTGCCTCTTTAACAAATATGACTCTACCACCTCTTGCTGATAGTCCATTTTCCATAAGCTTTATAGTTATGGTTTCCTTACGTTTTCCGGGCTGATTATAGCATCCACGTCTTCTTCATTAAACCCTGTGGTGTCAAGACCTGGTCGATGATTTCCAGATCCACCGGCTTTGGTGTTGTCGTTATTCGACATTGTTTAATGAAAGTTTACAGAGCAAGTTTCAAGGAAATAAAGATAAGGTGCACAATATTTTGGAACACTATATCCTTCAACGTTGAACAAACCAAAAACTAATAAATACGATTTTTTGTCCTACTCAGTTTTATGGCGGATATTTTATCCTTTAACCCACTCCAGACGTCCATTGGAGTATTTACTTGTAAAGAGGTCTCTCTGAAAAGCATGACTGAGTTACTCTAGTATCTAGCCTTAAATTAGTGCCTTACCACACGTTGGGTGTTATGTAGTGTAGTTCCTATATTCCCAATAGGCTCTGTGCATTGGAATAATATATCCTATAGGTTAGACGTAGGACTGAGATCTACTAGGTCTCTATCGAATATATTAGACTTAATTCGGAGTGCCAGCTAGCTCAGAGGTCACTAGAAACTTTCTTGAATTCACAAGAAGGGATTAGTTTCTGACAACCGCATAACCAAGATAAACTGATCATCAGAGTCGTGGAAACAATAGATAGATATTTCACTCAGTCAATTGTGCATGCTTCGTTTCACCAGAGGTGCAGAGAAATAGATAGATGGGGGTTTTCAATAAAAAGGTTTTATTGAACAGTCTTCTTTATCAAGCATAAGAAATGAACTGCAACAATCGTAAAACTGGTTGTAAAATATAATGCATACAGTATAAAGAGTTGAATAAAATAATACTGTAAGAGCATTGTATGGTACCTAAACCATAGATAAATACATGCATAAATAACAGAGGCTCAAAGTACTTAACTGGTGCTTTTAAAATACGCCTACCCCGATGTACCTAACCTAAGCTTAGTACGAGGGAAGAAGTAAGTGAGATGTAGCATGAATGTAGTATTCTTTTGCCAAGAATCTGTCCAAGATTTCTCTTAGGGTCTAATCAGCTCTGTATCTTAGTTTGGAATGAAGAAGGTCAGGCTTAGGAATCGATTTCCCGGCAACCCACAAGGGTAGCTTGGAAACACTGGAGCTGGATTTCTCGGCAGGAGAAAAGACAGCGTCTCTCTCTCAGTGTATCTGTTTGGGGGTCGGCTTCCTTCAGCACTTTCTGTAGCAGGATGCGTCGGGCAAGTAGATAGTCGAACTGCTCCAAACCACCGTGTGTTTGCTAAGGCAAGTGTGGGCATATTTATACCTTGAAGTTGCTGATTTTGACGTAAAGATGAACATAATAACATCATTAAAGACTCTCAGTTCTTTGAAAACTCAATGAGTTCTTGGACAAGTCAGTTCTCGAGCAAGGGAAAGTCACTAGCTGCTGAAGTCGAGTTTTCCACGAAATCGCTGTAGATTTTCGGAACTAGTGGAAGTAGCCCGGCCGTATTTGGACTGCATGAGCTATGACTAAATATGGTTATGATTCTTATGCCTATATAAGGACATCATGTTTTATACCTATATAAGGGCATGTATCAGGAAATTTACAATAGTGTCCTAAAATGGTTCCCAACAATGCATCTTTTAGAGTCACAGCAATGCACACCTGCATTTGTTACAGCTTGCTTGAGTTTAGCTCTCACAATAAGATATCATAAATGTGGTAAGCAATGACTGGCAGTTTTGGAAAAACCTTTTGCAATGTTTCACAAGTGGACAGTAAGGGAAATGTTTTATGCATTATATTTCTTTAGTTGGGAGCTGATGGATGATAGTCAACTACAAATGGAGTTCTGTCACTTTTGTTTCTGCCGTTGGTATTCCAAATAGGTGCTTCTCTGGGTAACTGCAAAGACTTGTCAATTTGTTGCTGTATGATATGCAGAGGATAGCCTCACCTTTTAAATAATGTAGCATGCTCCTTTAGATGGTCTTTACAGGTTTACTCATTGCTGCAGATGTGTCTTATTCTGAGTGCTTGGCTGTAGATTATACTCATTTTAGTGTTGATGTGGGTGACATGAAGTCCAGAACAAATGAGCATCTGTAGGCTTGTGGTACAGATCAGTTGTAGTTTTGTGTTCATGAATGGTGAGTAGCACATCCAGAAAAAGAAGATAATGTTTATACTTAGTATTGCTGCTGGTAACTTTGATGGTAGGATGGATATTGTTGATATAAGCTGTAAATTGTTCCAATGTTCTACTTCCTGCATCCCATATTATACATGTCATCAACGTATCGTAGCCATACCAGTGGTTTGATGCTAGAAGTAGCAAGTATACAGTGCTCTAGTTTTCCCATGAAGATATTTGCATCGGATGGAGCCATCTGAATGCCCATGTAAGTCCCTTGTATCTGCAGATAGTGCTTACCATTGAATATAAAATTGTTGGCAAGCACATTTGTGGATGGCTTTTTCATAGTTCTTTTATTATGTGCTCCAGATAATGCCATAAGCCCATCCTCAAGTGGTATATTGGTGTATAATGATGTAACATCAACTGTAGCCAGAAGAGTATCATCATCAAATGTGTAGGTTTGCTTTAATTTTTCAATAATCTGAAGGAAGTGACTGGTATCTTTAACAAATGATGGAAGTTCCTGTACAATGGGCTGGAGGTGCAGGTCGATAAATAAAGATAGTCTCTCAGTGGCTGTGTAATTGCAAGAGATGATGGGATTGTTCATTTTGGGAATTTTGGGAAGCATATAAAATCTCCCAGGTCTTGGTTTGGGATGAACAAGTATATCTGCTGTTGTTTCATCAATGAGATTTAAGCTCCTGTACCTTACAACCATGTTCTAAATTTCTTTGTTCAAGTCTTCTGTGGGATCAGTTTCTAAAGGTTTCTAAGTGTTGGTATCCATTTGTTGTCTCATTCCTTCCTCAATATAAACACTTACTTTCATGGCAACCATTGCACCACCTTTGTCTGCCGGTTTTATAATGACATCCATTCTCTGTTGAAGGAGGTGGAGAGCTTTTCTTTCTTCTCGGGTAATGTTATCAAAAATCCTTTTAGGTGTTGATTCCTTGATAAGTTTGATAATAGATAAAATGTATGTATCAAGAACAGGATTTCTATCACATTGAGGAGTCCATGATTGGGTATGGCAGAACTTCTTAAATGCATCTGGGAGGTAGCTTGGCAGACTAACATTAGAATTTTTTTTAAAGTATTCTGTAAGTCTGCATCTTCTCTCGAAGGTTTTTAGGTCTCTCATCATGTTGGCTGTATTATGGTCCTTTGGTACAGGACAGAAATAGAGGGCTTTGCTCAAGAGGTTCAATTCCCCTGGTGATATGAGCCCTCCAGTCAAGTCAATAACTGGGTCGGATGTCTGGAAGGGTTGTAGCTGGCTGATGCTATGCAGCCTTTTTTGTCTTATAAATCTTCTATTCTTTTTAGTGCAGTTTACTCACAGGGCTTTCACTGACAAGAAAATCTCCAAAAACAGAATCATTTATGTAGTGGTGAGTTGGAAGAGGACGTATATGAAATCTTAACATATTTCTTTTTTATTTTTAAATGTTTTTAATATATATATAAACATATATGTATATATATATATTCACAGAAAAAACCATAGGTTATAGACCATATATAGTTAGGAATTAGCATTTACAAAACCTTGAAAATTCACTGAAAAAACCATAGGTTATAGACCATATATAGTTAGGAATTAGCATTTAGAAAACCTTATTTTACTCACACAAAACCATTGAAATTCCATATATAGTTAGTTGCACTAACTATATATCGCGCACCCGCAATCCACTGCTGATGATGTCACATATTACATCATTCATGACATGGTCAGTGACATCACTGATGACATCACTGATGACATCTCAAATGACATCACTGATGACATCACTGATGACATCTCATTTGACATCATTCTTGTGCTAATACGATAAACCTCTTCAGACTCTAATATAACCTTAGATACACTCAGTGTATACAGACACTCACACACTGTCACTCATCCATGGAGTTACTCACACACCTAGTCAGTCATGCAAAGAAACAATCTCACCTCCATTTCCTCAACTATACAGTTATACACACCTTACTTATTCAAACATATACTAACACATATTTACTCTCTTATACAATCCCTGATACAAGTTCACAATGATCCATACAGCCACTCACACATTCAGTGGCTCTCATGCACAGTTATTTATATATGCCAACTCTCACATGTACTGTGTTTTACATATGTACTTACTATGACATGTAGCATTGAGATATCCATTCACTCATCAATACACTCATGCACACAGTCAACCGCCCATGTAGCTTTTTCCACATGCACTCTTGAACTCATACACCTAGTGAATCAACTGCTCACACATCTATGCACAGAGTCACACACCTCCCAGCCACCCCCACACAAACTCAATCTCCCATAGAAATACTTGGGCAACCAATTAATAACACATATAGCCTCTCGTATAGCTAATGATCAACACATGCAGCAGTTTACATCACAACAGACATAATGATGCACAAATTAAGACAGTTTAGTCACTAACCCATGCATTCAGTTAGACACATTTAATCACTCACTCATACAGTCAGTCACGCACCTACTAAATCCTTCATCCAGACACTTATACATCCACTCATTCTTCAATATCTAAGACATATTTTAACTTTACAGAAACATACAGTCACTGGATGTTGTCATCAGTGATGTCATTTGAGATGTCATCAGTGATGTCATCAGTGATGTCACTGACCATGTCATGAATGATGTAATATGTGACATCATCAGCAGTGGATTGCGGGTGCGCGATATATAGTTAGTGCAACTAACTATATATGGAATTTCAATGGTTTTGTGTGAGTAAAATAAGGTTTTCTAAATGCTAATTCCTAACTATATATGGTCTATAACCTATGGTTTTTTCAGTGAATTTTCAAGGTTTTGTAAATGCTAATTCCTAACTATATATGGTCTATAACCTATGGTTTTTTCTGTGAATTTCATTGGTTTTTTAACAGCTAATATCTGTAGCTGTAAAATGTATTCTTCTTTAAATCCAAAAATATATTTTATATGTTTATGAATAATTTTTTTTTTAAATATTTTTTTTTCTTCGTTCCCGCTTCGCGAATCGGGAAGCTTCCCGTTAGCTGACCTTGATGCCGCGAAATAGACCGCGAGCCGGTAAACGTTTCTTTACCGCAAGTGCCGCGTTAGAAAACAACATCGTGACGCCTCCCGTCCGCATGACGTTTCACGTTGTCGCGTGATACGTCATATGACGTGCTACGTTAGCGAACTGGTACGCGAAGCGAGTCGCAAAGCGCAGGTTTCTGGAAGCAAACCGGGAGGCCCTGCAAAGCGCTTAACGTAAGCACAGCAAGTCATGTGACTTGGTAATAACACTTTTCATTGGTTCATTTCACTTTTGGTTTCCTAATGATGTAAGACTAGGTCATATAATCTAAAATGAACACTTTTGATTGGTTGAGAACTCTTGTTTTTCCCAAATGATGAAAATCCCTCCTTCTTTCCTCACTCTGACTTTCATCATTGTGAGAGAAAGACCCTTTGTGATCACTGAGCAATGGCTTCTTTAGTAGCTTCAGCTGGTGCTTCCCCACCACCTCCACCACATCCAAGGAAGAGTGGACCACCTGCTCAAGTTGTAATTCAACAAGAAGAAGAAGAAGAGGAACAGGACGAAGAGCACGAAGAGAGGCACTTTTTGCCTGAGGAGCCCAGGACGTCTCACCGGAAAGAAAACTTCATTTGGCAATTTTTTTAAATTCCCAAAGGTCAGAAAAAAGTAAATGCAAGATACGTAACTTGCCTTATATGTCAAGATAGACTGTCCAGAGGGACCGACAAAAAATACAGTTTCGGAAACTACACAATGCATCGCCATATGACTAGGTGGCATCCTAACAACTACAGTGCTGCACAGTTTCGGAACGACCTAGATAATCTCCCTATTATGGCCAGAAGATCTGTTGTACCGGAAGTAACGGGACCAGAGGGCAGGGAGATGGTGCCAAATATACAAATGAGATTTGGTGATGTAAAACACACCTGCGCATTTTGCGATGGATTCATTTCCTACGGAGAAAAAAGCATCACTCTGATCAACAGAGCTATTGACTATCATATGCAAGTTTGTCCGAAACGCCCAAAATAATAAATACTTCTTTTTTTTGTTTTGTTGCTCCTGTTGAGCCCTTTACAATGAATCGTTTTCATTGCCCCCTCCAAGAAAAACCCAAAAAAATATAAAACTGTTCCGAAAAATTCAAAAACAGTAAAAAAATGTTCAGAAAAATAAAAAAAAGTTCTTTTCAGAACTACCTCCCCGTTATTAAAAAATTGGTACAATATTTGGAACTGTGCCAACCTCTATTTCTCTTAGTTCGCTTCCTAGTTCGCTCGCTGGTACGCGAACTGGAAGCGAACCAAAAACAGTAAGTATAAGGGAAGGAAACACACACTTATGTTAAAAGAAAGACAGCTATAGGGGAGTAAACTAGAGATACCATTACCCATAATCCACTGCTGATGATGTCACATATTACATCATTCATGACATGCTCAGTGACATCATCAGCAGAGGATTGCGGGTTTTTTGGCAACATGCCTTATCCACGGTTTAATAACGCTGCCTTTTGCTTTATATAAGTTTTCAAATTGTATGAAATATATACCAATAGGTCGTTATGAACCTTTAGGTAGTGCTTTTCTTCATGAGGTCTGGTCGCTTCCATACACATACAGATGTTTCAAAGATGATCAAGAAGTTTATCTGAATGGAGAGGAATGCACTGAGACGCCAGATCATTCACTAATGTGTAGGCACATACAGTTACACGATTCATGCAACAAACACCGACCAAATATGGCTTGCGTGTTGCAAGGCACGCCAGTTCCTGCTATCATCCCCACGTTCAAGTTGTTGGAAAATGGTAGTTATTTGATGCTCAATAATGAAGATTGTTCTGAGTTAATTAAAAGTATTCCTTTTATCGTAACAGTAAGTGAACGGGTTATTTGCTGCAGAAATGTTCTATTTCCTCCCACACATGAACATAGGGAGTTTTCAATCTGGCCACAAATACCAACCTTGGGACACGTTTCAACGGCATGGCAAGAATAAGAGCTCTTTTGTCTCAGAGAGAGGTGGCCTTGAGTTCGGCCCGTGAAACTTTCGTACTTCACATAGCGAACACCCGTACACAGGTTTGCCTTTCAATTTCAGCAACATGTTTCCGACTATCTTTAACGCATCCTCCACAAAATCCCTGGCACACTTTTTTAAAGTTGTTACCAGTGGTCTCGTGACTTCATTTGAGAAAATCTTTGGAGTCATCCCTGCTTCTTTTCATTGTATTTTCTGCACTCTGGTTTGTGGATTGGCATTTTTACTTGCATTACCAGCGGACGCTCTTGTGCTTTTTTACATTTTTAAATATGGATGTCCCTCCTATGCAACCTCCGACCCTGCAGCTGCTGACACTGTTCCGCAATCGCATGCTAGAATATTATGGCACAATGCCGTTGGCGATATCAAGCACGGCATATGGATTATCTTTTCGGTTCTCCTACTTCACCTGTGTCCAGCCTGTATTTCACTGCCTGACCTGTGATTTCGATTGGGCCATTGATTTGTGTCTCTGCGGACCGGTTTCTCCTGACGTCGACTTTAATCAGCTGATGACTCCTATCATTACTCACGAGTTGGTTTGTCCTGGCAAAAGGATTATGGCTGTGGCATTGATGCATGGACTACTTGGTCCCTGGAATTTACTGGCGGCAGCACAGTCTTTCTTGGAACAGAGCTTTCTTGAAAACCCACCGAGCTGTCCTCTGATGGTGATAGAGGATCCGGTGCTGGGAGAGCACGTATGTTCTTTTCCGCTTTTAAATTGGATGGCTGAACTGTTTTCGGATGAAGACGGTGACTTCCTATTGGAGGCTGTTGCAGCTTATTTTGCATACACAGTTATGTCATAGACCTTTTTCATGTTTGATATGCTGAGTACTAGCATTTCATTGACAATTCATTGACTTATTTGTCAAGTTTTTATTATTTACCTTGCCTATTGGCTTAAGACTCGATAAAGTACTTGGCTGTTTTATTTTTCTTTAGCATTGAATTTTCCTAGTTTTTAATGCTTTACCTTGCGGACCGTCCACATATAAACTTGCAATCTGCTCTCATGAGATGGCACTTCTATTATCTTATTCAGTTCGTTTCCGGATCATGAGGAGGTGTCATCTAGGTCCTGGATATCTTTACACCGTGTTAAGTTAGCATGGGCTCATTACCGGTTTAAACGCCATTTTTCCTTTTTTGCAACTTCTGCACACGACACTTAGTTGTTGCTTTAGCTTTCCACCTAGTAGTTCATCGTGGTTTACATGAGAATAATATGTTATTGGTCTACTATCTGCTTTACTTGTTAAACTATATCTGTACAGCGAGTGCTAAAGTTTCAAGAACAACACGATACAGAATTGTTATGAGGTCTGATCTCCACGACTTCATACTCATAACATAAGTGCAACTTCTGCCAATTCTGGGCATGAGGCGGGTTTTATATTGCTTTGCTGAACACACATACACAACAGTTGATGCGGTTCACATGAAGAGAGAGCTGGTGTATGCTGATGTGATTCCTTCAAATCTAAGACACTAAAGTATGGGCACGCCCTAAACCAACACAAAGAGACCTTCTTAGCAAATAATATAATATGTGTATTAGGGAGGGTGAGATATAAGCAGCCGCGGGCCGTGGAGGGAGTTACGATGGGGCAGGGAGGCGGGGAGGGGGAGAAGCAGGGTGGAGCCCTCTCTACCTTGCCCCTCCCCCTCCCCGCCTCCCTGCCCCACCGTAACTCCCTCCACGGCCCGCGGCTGCTTATAAGTGTTGCTAACTCTTATTCATTTACAGCATGTTAACATACTGTCACCATTCGCTTTTTATGTACTAGTAACTATGCTGGTAATTTTGCTACTGATAATATGTGTACTTGTATTCTCCACCCTGCTTCTCCCCCTCCCCGCCTCCCTGCCTCACCGTAACTCCCTCCACGGCCCGCGGCTGCTTATAAGTGTTGCTAACTCTTATTCATTTACAGCATGTTAACATACTATCACCATTCACTTTTTATGTACTAGTAACTATGCTGGTAATTTTGCTACTGATAATATGTGTACTTTTATTATCTAAGGTACTACGCCTGAGAAGACGGCATTAGTAAATAAACATTTCAAATACACATCTGTTCTTCTTAACTCCATGTTCTGGTTTCTAAGAAATCTATAACGACCGACTGTTCATGAGTTCCACGTATCCTGAGGTACTATAAGTTCATATTCTGGATTGTCTAAACATTGAGAGTTTGTTATATCCAATGTGACACTGTACCTAGCTTGCTAAATAGTTTTTGATTACTAACGTGAGTTTTGGGACACCCTAATTCGCCGAGGTTCCAATCCTCTGTCCACAGTTCTGTGTGAGAACAGAAACCCTGCGACAGGGGCACCCCCGACCCTTGCTGGAGCTTCATCACACTTGCGATACAACTCCAGCAATGCATTCGCCGAGGTTCCAATCCTCTGTCCACAGTTCTGTGTGAGAACAGAAACCCTGCGACAGGGGCACCCCCGACCCTTGCTGGAGCTTCATCACACTTGCGATACAACTCCAGCAATGCGCCACCTTTACGGCACAGATACATCACGCATCTGTGCTGTTTTTGCCCCATGATGCGCCGCATTGTAAATGCAGCACACCATAGGTGACGGAACAGCGGCACAGAATGACTAACACATCCCTGGTGATGCGCCAGTCATCATAAATGTATCCCTATGCTTCTTATCTTGTTAGAGATGAACCGCCATATGTATCATCAAAGTTATTTGCATTTCCTAAATAGCGAACTTTAAGGAATAAATAGCGATTCTTTACCATTCCTAGTTTGCGATGAGCTATTTGCTAATTAGCCGAATGTAGCCCAATGAAGCCCAATGTAGCCCAATGTAGCCCAAAGATGGCCGCCAGACACACAAAAAAACAAATGTAGCCCAAATATCAGCCAGATGTAGCCCAACTATAGCCCAGTGACAGAATGACCAATCAGCTTCGCAAACCTCCGTTACGCGAAGCGGAGCGCTGTTACAGATATATATCTTTTTTTGAACGTTAATTTCTCAAAATCCACTGGAGCACATATATTGAGACCTAGCAAAGGCACATCGGGCTACCAGTCCCTAATATTTTGCCAAGTTTCGTGCAAATCCA
The DNA here is from genome assembly GCF_964261635.1 of Lissotriton helveticus. Taxonomy (NCBI): domain Eukaryota; kingdom Metazoa; phylum Chordata; class Amphibia; order Caudata; family Salamandridae; genus Lissotriton; species Lissotriton helveticus. The sequence goes on along the minus strand of NC_136059.1, from coordinate 730,967,661 downwards.
TTCAGCCGTTCAATTATTATTTTTATTATTTTTTTTTGCCCCGCGGGGCCCTTTTAAAACCTCCACATCAAACCTAGGGGGTCAGCGAGGATCTACTATGCCCCCTTATAGTTATTTCCCCCTTTGTTTTGACCTCCTCTTGTCTCTCGATCCTACCGAGAGACAAGATGGCGGCCGCTACGGACTGTTTGGAATGTTGACAGACGCCGGAGAACCAATCAGCTTCGCTTCACAAAGCTCCGTTGCGCGAAAAGTCCGCGAACCAGAGCGCTGCCTGGTCCGCGCTTACAGATATATATCTTTTTTTAAACGTTAATTTCTCAAAATCCACTGGAGCACATATATTGAGACCTACAAAAGGCACATCGGGCTACCAGTCCCTACAATTTTGCCAAGTTTCGTGCAAATCCATTCAGCCGTTCGGGCTAAAAGTGAGGCCAACCGCCCTATGGAAAACTCAATGTTAAAAACACGTTTTGGGACCCCCCTTTTTTCTCGGCCCCCACTGGACGAACCCCCCTCAAATTTTCAAGGGCTGCTCAGAAACAAAATGTGCCATTTTCCTGAAAATTTCAGCCAATTCCGTCCACAAACGCCAAAGTTATTAGACATAGAATTTTCAAAAATCCCATAGGGAAAAAATCCTAACTATATATACCTACTGGCGACCGCCAGTAGGTATATATAGTTAGGATTTTTTCTCTATGGGTTTTTTGAAAATTCTATGTCTAATAACTTTGGCGTTTGTGGACGGAATTGGCTGAAATTTTCAGGAAAATGGCACATTTTGTTTCTGAGCAGCCCTTGAAAATTTGGGGGGGGTTCGTCCAGTGGGGGCCGAGAAAAAAGGGGGGTCCCAAAACGTGTTTTTAACATTGAGTTTTCCATAGGGCGGTTGGCCTCACTTTTAGCCCGAACGGCTGAATGGATTTGCACGAAACTTGGCAAAATTGTAGGGACTGGTAGCCCGATGTGCCTTTTGTAGGTCTCAATATATGTGCTTCAGTGGATTTTGAGAAATTAACGTTCAAAAAAAGATATATATCTGTAACAGCGGACCGGGCAGCGCTCCAGTTCGCGTAGTTTTCGCGCAACGGAGCTTTGTGAAGCGAAGCTGATTGGTTCTCCGGCGTCTGTAAACATTCCAAACAGTCCGTAGCGGCCGCCATCTTGTCTCTCGGTAGGATCGAGAGACAAGAGGAGGCCAAAGCGAAGGGGCAAATGACCATAGGGGGGCATAGTAGATTCTCGCTGACCCCCTAGGTTTGATGTGGAGGTTTTAAAAGGGCCCCGCGGGGCAAAAAAAAAAAATAATAATAATAATCGAACGGCTGAATGGATTTGCACGAAACTTGGCAAAATTGTAGGGACTGGTAGCCCGATGTGCCTTTGCTAGGTCTCAATATATGTGCTCCAGTGGATTTTGAGAAATTAACGTTCAAAAAAAGATATATATCTGTAACAGCGCTCCGCTTCGGAGCTTTGCGAAGCTGATTGGTTCTTCGGCGTCTGTAAACATTCCAAACAGTCCGTAGCGGCCGCCATCTTGTCTCTCGGTAGGATCGAGAGATAAGAGGAGGCCAAAGCGAAGGGGCAAATGACCATAAGGGGGCATAGTAGATCGTCCCTGACCCCCTAGGTTTGATGTGGAGGCTTTAAAAGGGTCTCGCAGGGCAAAAAAAAAATATATCGTTTTTTTTGTTTTTTTGCGTGGAGTGCGCCCGGTTCGCGAACCGGGAAGCGTTCTGGGGAGCGTACTTTCTTGAAAATTAGTGAAAAAAGTTAGAGTAAAATAATCATTGTGAGTGATCAGATGTAGGGTAGCTCTGAGAAGAGCTTTTGGGTTTATGGTACATTTAGGTACTTATAAGTAGGTACCAATGCACAGTCTTAAATTCAAAATGAAAACTCTGTTGCCCTCATCTGAGAAGTGAACTCCATCTCCTCTGTAGATATCTTGCATGTAGTAACGCAAGTTATTGTTGTACAGGGAGCCCATTCCATGGTCTCTCATGTAAGCTGAAACAGATTTGTTTACATGCTTCCTCGACTTCTCAATTTGTGGACAAAATTGGTTTGACCACCTCCATTTCTGTCTTTGGCATATATTTGAATATACCAAGGCAGTCTGAGGAAAAAGTGCCATCAATTGCTCAAAGGTGTCCTTTAAAAGCATTTCCAGACCTACCCCAGTCAAAGGGCCCAAATCATTACCTCCACAGTGCACAATTAATAGGTCAGGTTTTGGCAAATGCATAAAGGTTTTCACCAATGGTATCAATTGGTGACATTTTAATCCTCTGTGGCCAAACCACTTAATTTCCACATCTTGTAAATTGAGGTTAGGTAAATTCCTGTTCTCAGCATACCTCTGAGCCCAATAGATGTAACTATGTCCAACAATCCAGACAGAAAACATGGTGAGAGAAGGTTCTCCTGCAGTCAGATGAAGTGTGACAATGAAATGGCAGTTGAAAAAATAAGAGTTTAAAATGAAAAAAACTGTGGAGTTTCTGTGTTAATGAAGCAGTAACAGTGATTGGTGGATTTTGATTGCTGAAAACAGAAAGTTAGGGTGCATGGATGAGTTGTTTGAAAGATGTATTTTGAGTGGTCAAGAAAAAATCATTAAATGAAAGAATGCACTGGATATGAGGTGCACTGAGAGTTCAGAGTTCAATTGCAACATTGTTGTGTGAACTTGCAAACACCAGAGGTCTTCCAAGACGTGGTTGCCATGCAGAAAAGGCATGAAATGGCAGAGGGGGGAAGGGTTTTCATTTGAAAAAAAGTGAGGGAAGAGTTTTGATTGGATGACATGAGAGATATGTGTGAAGAATTACAGCATTTCTGTGCTTTTGATAGCTGCAGATTCTGGAGTGCATACCTTTTGCTCTGCTGAAGACAAATTGGTGTGTTTCTGAGACTGTTTTGAAACTCAAAGTATTTGCTAAGGTGAGAAAAGATTTCTTTAATTTAGATAGAAAATAGTGTGCTTTAAGGAGAAAATTATGAAGAAAGTTGTGTTTTTCAAATGTTGCTTTGTCTCAAGTGTTTTACAAATAGATTGTGTTTCTTTGAGAAATTGTAATTGGAGAAAATGTGAAGTATTAGTACTGACAGGGTTTTTATGTGCATAGGAGCTGTGGAGTGTTTTCAAATTATGACTTGTAAATCGTTTTTGAGAAAAAGCAATGGTTTTAATATTGATGACAAGGACATAATGGTGTCTGCTTCTTTATAAGGTAATTGAGAGTCTCTGATGTTATTTTTCCCATTTCAATGTAAGAAGTTTGTCTGTGGAGCAAATTGCTTGTAAATATGCTCCCACCTGTGCATGGCAAATTTAGATTTTGAATGTTTGCGTTACATAGGCATGTTAAAGGTGACTGAAACATGCTGCAAAGGCAATCAAAAAACGCTTTTATGTGTCTTAAGGACATTTCAAGTCATTTCCCCATGTGCAGTGTTTTCAAATTATGAGTTGAAAATCGTTTTTGAGGTAAAGGAATGTTTTCAAAATTTATGTGCGCCATATGCCCCCAAATTTCTTTTTCAGGGGTGCAGCAGGGTGTTCTTGAGACACCCCTGCACCCTCGGAAAAATTCGTAATTTGCGATGAGGTAATTGCTAATCGCAAATTGCACCTTCATTCCTATGGGCCTCCTGCTGCATGGAAATGAATGGGTCATTTGTAATTAGCAAATAGCTCATCGCAAACTAGGAATGGTAAAGAATCGCTATTTATTCCTTAAAGTTCGCTATTTAGGAAATGCAAAAAACTTTGATGATACATATGGCGGTTCATCTCTAACAAGATAAGAAGCATAGGGATAGATATATGATGACTGGCGCATCACCAGGGATGTGTTAGTCATTCTGTGCCGCTGTTCCGTCACCTATGGTGTGCTGCATTTACAATGCGGCGCATCATGGGGCAAAAACAGCACAGATGCGTGACGTATCTGTGCCGTAAAGGTGGCGCATTGCTGGAGTTGTATCGCAAGTGTGATGAAGCTCCAGCAAGGCTCAGGGGTGCCCCTGTCGCAGGGTTTCTGTTCTCACACAGAACTGTGGACAGAGGATTGGAACCTCGGCGAATTAGGGTGCCCCAAAACTCACCTTAGTAATCAAAAACCCCTTAGCAAGCTAGGTACAGTGTCACATTGGATATAACAAACTCTCATTGTTTAGACAATCCAGAATATGAACTTATAGTACCTCAGGATACGTGGAACTCATGAACAGTCGGTCGTTATATATTTCTTAGAAACCAGAACATGGAGTTAAGAAGAACACATGTGTATTTGAAATGTTTATTTACTAATGCCGTCTTCTCAGGCGTAGTATCTTAGATAATAGAAGTACACATATTATCAGTAGCAAAATTACCAGCATAGTTACTAGTACATAAAAAGCGAATGGTGACAGTATGTTAACATGCTGTAAATGAATAAGAGTTAGCAACACTTATAAGCAGCCGCGGGCCGTGGAGGGAGTTACGGTGGGGCAGGGAGGCGGGGAGGGGGAGGGGCAGGGTGGAGAGGGCTCCACCCTGCCCCTCCCCCTCCCCGCCTCCCTGCCTCACCGTAACTCCCTCCACGGCCCACGGCTGCTTATATCTGACCCTCCCTAATACACATATTATATTATTTGCTAAGAAGGTCTCTTTGTGTTGGTTTAGGGCGTGCCCATACTTTAGTGTCTTAGATTTGAAGGAATCACATCAGCATACACCAGCTCTCTCTTCATGTGAACCGCATCAAGTGTTGTGTATGTGTGTTCGGCAAAGCAATATAAAACCCGCCTCATGCCCAGAATTGGCAGAAGCTGCACTTATGTTATGAGTATGAAGTCGTGGAGATCAGACCTCATAACAATTCTGTATCGTGTTGTTCTTGAAACTTCAGCAGTCGCTGTACAGATATAGTTTAACAAGCAAAGCAGATAGTAGAGCAATAACATATTATTCTCATGTAAACCACGATGAACTACTAGGTTGAAAGCTAAAGCAACAACTAAGTGTCGTGTGCAGAAGTTGCAAAAAAGGAAAAATGGCGTTTAAACCGGTAATGAGCCCATGCTAACTTAACACGGTGTAAAGATATCCAGGATCTAGATGACACCTCCCCATGATCCGGAAACGAACTGAATAAGATAATGGAAGTGGCATCTCATGAGAGCAGATTGCAACTTTATATGTGGACGGTCCGCAAGGTAAAACATTAAAAACTAGGAAAATTTAATGCTAAAGAAAAATAAAACAGCCAACTACTTTATCGAGGCTTAAGCCAATAGGCAAGCTAAATAATAAAAACTTGACAAATAAGTCAATGAATTGTCAATGAAATGCTAGTACTCAGCATATCAAACATGAAAAAGGTCTATGACATAACTGTGTATGCAAAAGAAGCTGCAACAGCCTCCAATAGGAAGTCACCGTCTTCATCCGAAAAGAGTTCAGCCATCCAATTTAAAAGCGGAAAAGAACATACGTGCTCTCCCAGCACCGGATCCTCTATCACCATCAGAGGACAGCTCGGTGGGTTTTCAAGAAAGCTCTGTTCCAAGAAAGACTGTGTTGCCGCCAGTAAATTCCAGGGACCAATTAGTCCATGCATCAATGCCACAGCCATAATCCTTTCGCCAGGACAAACCAACTCGTGAGTAATGATAGGAGTCATCAGCTGATTAAAGTCGACGTCAGGAGAAACCGGTCCGCAGAGACACAAATCAATGGCCCAATCGAAATCACAGGTCAGGCAGTGAAATACAGGCTGGACACAGGTGAAGTAGGAGAATCGAAAAGATAATCCATATGCCGTGCTTAATATCGCCAACGGCATTGTGCCATAATATTCAAGCATGCGATTGCGGAACAGCGTCAGCAGCTGCAGGGCGGGAGCTTGCACAGGAGGGACATCCATATTTAAAAATGTAAAAAAGCACAAGAGCGTCCGCTGGTAATGCAAGTAAAAATGGGAATCCACCAAGCACAGTGGAAAAAATAGAATGAAAGAAAGCAGGGATGACTCCAAAGATTTTCTCAAATGAAGTCAGGAGACCACTGGTAACAACTTTAAAAAAGTGCGCCAGGCCCTTTGTGGAGGACGCGTTAAAGATAGTCCGAACCATCTTGCTGAAATGGAAAGGCAAATCTGTATTTAAAAGGGTCTGCACCTCTGTACGGGTGTTCGCTATGTGAAGCACGAAAGTTTCACGGGCCGAACTCAAGGCCACCTCTCTCTGAGACAAAAGAGCTCTTATTCTTGCCATGCCGTTGAAATCTGTTCCCAAGGTTGGTATTTGTGGCCAGATTGAAAACTCCCTATGTTCATGTGTGGGAGGAAATAGAACATTTCTGCAGCAAATAACCCGTTCACTTACTGTTACGATAAAAGGAATACTTTTAATTAACTCAGAACAATCTTCATTATTGAGCATCAAATAACTACCATTTTCCAACAACTTGAACGTGGGGATGATAGCAGGAACTGGCGTGCCTTGCAACACGCAAGCCATATTTGGTCGGTGTTTGTTGCATGAACCGTGTAACTGTATGTGCCTACACATTAGTGAATGATCTGGCGTCTCAGTGCATTCCTCTCCATTCAGATAAACTTCTTGATCATCTTTGAAACATCTGTATGTGTATGGAAGCGACCAGACCTCATGAAGAAAACCACTACCTAAAGGTGCATAACGACCTATTGGTATATATTTCATACAATTTGAAAACTTATATAAAGCAAAAGGCAGCGTTATTAAACCGTGGATAAGGCACGTTGCCAAAGCAGCCAACCTTTTGGATTTATACTGGAAATGTTAAAGGAAGAATTATGGAGTAGGGCCTGTAAATCTTTAATGGACAACCGAGTAAAATTACTCCAACCATCATATTCCTCTAACTCCGGGATAGTAGGGGTGTTTAATTTTTTAGAAGTAGCCAATCCAAAGCATTTGGTCTGGGAAATTGTTTCATTCACAAACAACATATGATTTGGGATGAGATATGCACGGTGCAAAGCCTCAGTGCCTTTTACCTGCCAGGTTCGTGAACCCCAAACTGATGTAGATCCTGGATATCTTTACACTGTGTTAAGTTAGCATGGGCTCATTATTGGTTTAAACGCCATTTTTCCTTTTTTGCAACTTCTGCACACGACACTTAGTTGTTGCTTTAGCTTTCAGCCTACCTGCGTCAAGATCTATGCCTGCTTCAAGCAGGCGCAGGGTTTTGATGCAGCTTTGTCCTATCTGATTGTAAATGCGGCAGACTGTGGGTGGTAGAGCAGCGGTGCACGTTAACTGGTGCATCTCTGGGGATGTGCTAGTTAATATAAATCTGCCCCTTTCCATACATACTGAGCATGTCATGAATGATGTAATATGTGACATCATCAGCAGTGGATTACGGGTAATAGTATCTCTAGTTTACTCCCCTATAGCTGTCTTTCTTTTAACATAACTGTCTGTTTCCTTCCCTTATACTGTAATGGTTCTCAGGCAGGTTCCGCAGGAGCGCCAAGGATCCGATGAATATTCCACAGCCTTCCCCTACGGCCTTCCGACTCTATCAAACACTAGAGTACCGAGAGGCTCGCCAGGGGAAAACAGGGAGACAAAACAAGGAAAGGCGGGGAAAAATATTCTTCTTGGTTGTAGACTTCTGTGTGTGTGGACATGCACCTGGCCTGGACCTCTGGTGGGTGTAGGAGCTAAAACCAAAACATGAATTACTAACCCTCAGTAACATACACAAAAGAACAACAGTCACCTCTACAATAAATGTGTACTACATACCAATGGTAATTAAACTTTGCTGGCATATAACTGTGGATTGGTGACAGGGGTTTGGTTGAGCTAAGGTGGAGGAACAGACAAGAAACACAATAGCGATTACTCGAGGTGTACTGTGCACTTATATAACACTGTTCAGGATTATAGAATTCTTACTTGATAATATGTAGAAGACTCTTAAACAAACATCTGTATCGCAGTAGAGTACACCAGAATCAGAAGGTAACATTCACGTAGAACTAAATGTCTGAGATACAAAACAAACATCTATTAATTCAAGTATGGCTTTATAGAGATAACATAAGAGTAGCGCACTGCGCTGTTACCGTGATTCTGGGAGATGTGGAGATGTATCTTTCACGAGTCCACGCAAGTACAGAACCCTCACACAGTAAGTATGGCCAGGAACACAGGAAGTGAAGGAAGATGATAATGACCAAGAAGGAAACAAATGGCGGGTAAAGGAACCACCGGATGGCGGAGACTAAGCCCGGCCGCCGGGTGGAGGGTAGGAATAAACAAGGCTAAATACCTAAAGAATCCCCTGCTAGGCAGCGGGGAACAAGCCCGGCTGGTATGCGGAGCAGGTAAGAGAAATGGCGGACTGGGGAAGTAGCAGCCCGGCCAGACGGCGGAGTACAGACCCGGCCGTCGGGCGGAGCCAAGGGAAAAGAGGAGAGGTCAGTGTACTGCCCGGCCGGACGACGGAGCAAGACCCGGCCGTCGGGCGGAGCCAGTAAGACCTAGGGGAACACTGACACACTGCCCGGCCGGACGGTGGAGTAAAACCCGGCCGTCGGGCGGAGCAGTCAAATACAAAACGAGGCTCTTAGACAAGTTCCAGTTCTCGGAACCACAGCAGGAGCAAGTAGAAAGCCTCAAAGCAGAAGAACGGAAGCGAGCCCGTTCAACACTAGGAAAATCCGGAAATCAGGCAACAGGAAACAGGACAGGAATTGCAGTAACGGGAGCTTGACGCAAGGACGTAAAGCGTCGCTCCAAGGGCTCTAATTGCTTATGTAGGGGTTTCTTAAAGGGACCGCCCGTTTGCGGACCTCGAGGCATGACATATACTTACTGTTTTTTTGGTTCGCTTCCGGTTCGCGTACCGGCGAGCGAACTGGGAAGCGAACTAAGAGAAATAGAGGTTGGCACAGTTCCAAATATTGTACCAATTTTTTAATACCGGGGAGGTAGTTCTGAAAAGAACTTTTTTTAATTGTTTTTGTTGTTTTATATTTTTTTTATTATTTTTTCGGAACATTTTTTTACTTTTTTTGAATTTTTCTGAACAGTTTTATATTTTTTTTGTTTTTTTTTGGGAGGGGGCAATGAAAACGATTCATTGTAAAGGGCTCAACAGGAGCAACAAAAAAAAAAAGAATTTATTGTTTGGGGCGTTTCGGACAAACATGAGCATGATTGTCAATAGCTCTGTTGATCAGAGTGATGCTACTTTCTCCGTAGCAAATGAATCCACTGCAATGTACGCAGACTTGTTTTACTTCACGAAATCTCGTTTGTATATTTGGCACCATCTCCCTGCCCTCTGGTCCCGTTACTTCCGGTACAACAGATCTTCTGGCCATAATAGGGAGATTATCTAGGCCGTTACGAAACTGTGCAGCACTGTAGTTGTTAGGATGCCACCTAGTCATATGGCGATGCATTGTGTAGTTTCCGAAACTGTATTTTTTGTCGGTCCCTCTGGACAGTCTATCTTGACATATAAGGCAAGTTACGTATCTTGCATTTACTTTTTTCTGACCTTTGGGAATTTAAAAAAATTGCCAAATGAAGTTTTCTTTCCGGTGAGACGTCCTGGGCTCCTCAGGCAAAAAGTGCCTCTCTTCGTGCTCTTCGTCCTGTTCCTCTTCTTCCTCTTCTTGCTGAATTATAACTTCAGCAGGTGGTCCACTCTTCCTTGGATGTGGTGGAGGTGGTGGGGAAGCACCAGCTGAAGCTACTAAAGAAGCCATTGCTCACTGGTAACAAAGGGTCTTTCTCTCACAATGATGAAAGTCAGAGTGAGGAAAGAAGGAGGGATTTTCATCATTTGGGAAAAACAATAGTTCTCAACCAATGAAAAGTGTTCATTTTAGATTATATGACCTAGTCTTACATCATTAGGAAACCAAAAGTGAAATGAACCAATGAAAAGTGTTATTACCAAGTCACATGACCTGCTGTGTTTACGTTACGCGCTTTGCAGGGCCTCCCGGTTTGCTTCCAGAAACCTGCGCTTTGCGCCTCGCTTCGCGTACCAGTTCGCTAACGTAGCACGTCATATGACGTATCACGCGACAACGCGAAACGTCATGTGGACGGGAGGCGTCACAATGTTGTTTTCTAACGCGGCAGTTGCGGTAAAGAAACGTTTACCGGCTCGCGGTCTATTTCGCGGCATCAAGGTCAGCTAACGGGAAGTTTCCCGATTCGCGAAGCGGGAACGAAGAAAAAAAAATATTAAATTTTTTTTTTATTAATAAACATATAAAATATATTTTTGGATTTAAAGAAGAATACATTTTACAGCTACAGATATTAGCTGTTAAAAAACCAATGAAATTCACTGAAAAAACCATAGGTTATAGACCATATATAGTTAGGAATTAGCATTTAGAAAACCTTATTTTACGCACACAAAACCATTGAAATTCCATATATAGTTAGTTGCACTAACTATATATCGCGCACCCGCAATCCACTGCTGATGATGTCACATATTACATCATTCATGACATGGTCAGTGACATCACTGATGACATCACTGATGACATCTCAAATGACATCACTGATGATATCTCATTTGACATCAATGGTCACATCAATGATGATATCATTAATGTGACAATACAATGCATCTCCTCACACTTTAATATAACCTCTGTTACACCCAGTGTTAAATACAGAGTATAATGTTTGAAACCATTGACACACCAATACTAGTTACTACATACGCACTCACTGATTCCTACGTCTACACACACATTCACTCATTCACCCATACAATCATTCATACATACAATCACTCATCTTTACAACACTATCATATGCACTCATACACCTATACAGACACTCACACTCTGCCACTCATCCATGGAGTTACTCACACACCTAGTCAGTCCTGTAAAGAATCAATCACACTTCCATTTTCTAATCTACACAGTTAAACATAGAGTACCTTACATTTTCAAACATATACTAACACATACTTACTCTCTTATAGAATCACTGATACAAGTACACATTGATCTGCACAGAGTCACACACCTCCCAGCCAGCCATACACACACTCAGTCTCCCATACAAATACTTGTGCAACCAATCAATAACCCATATAGCTACTTATATAGCTACTGATCAACACATGCAGCAGCTTGCACAACAACAGACATACTGATGCACACTTTCAGACAGTTTAGTCACTAACCCGTGCATTCAGTAAGACGCATTTAATCACTCACTCATACAGTCAATCACGCACCTACTAAAACCTTCATTCAGACACTTATACATCCACTCATTCTTCAATATGTAAAACATATTTAAACTTTACAGAAACACATAATCACTGGATGTTGTCATCAGTGATGTCATTTGAGATGTCATCAGTGATGTCATCAGTGATGTCACTGACCATGTCATGAATGACGTAATATGTGACATCATCAGCAGTGGATTGCGGGTGCACGATATATAGTTAGTGCAACTAACTATATATGGAATTTCAATGGTTTTGTGTGAGTAAAATAAGGTTTTCTAAATGCTAATTCCTAACTATATATGGTCTATAACCTATGGTTTTTTCAGTGAATATATATATATATATAGTCATCATTGATGTCATTTGAGATGTCATCAGTGATGTCATCAGCGATTTCACTGACCATGCCATGAGTGATGTAATATGTGACTTCATAAGCAGTGCATTGCTGGGGCACAAGTTATAGTTAGCTCAGCTGACTATAACGTCTGAACTTCTCTAGTTTTGTGCGTGTGAAATCTGAGCCTAACTATAACGTCCCTTTAACCTTTGTATCTCTGCGAATATCTAAGGTTTTTTAAATCCTATTTCCTAACTATAACAGCCCTGTAACCATTGTTTTTTTCAGAGAATTACCATGCTTTTTAAGTAGCAATGGTCTTCGCATAATGGTGTGGAAAAGGGGGTTGGCCTCTGACCAGCTCTAAGGAATCCCACTGAGTAGGACTTACAGAAAGTACCAAGAGGGCTTCATGGTCCCCAAGGTCCTTTAGCATTGAAGAGAACTTTATTGTCCAACCAGTAGTATGCTTAGAGATGCATTTGAAGAGTGAAGCAGAAAGGGGGCCTGACCTCTAAAGACCTCTTAGCAAACTGACTCTGTGGAACTTTTTGGAGGTAACAAGAGGGATACTTGGACCCAAATACCCTCAATAGCCAAGGGGACTTCATCCCCTCACTAGTTCTATGCCAGAAGGCACACTTTCAGAGTGGTGGAGACAGGTAGTGCCTGTATGATTCTATGAGTGCAATTGCCAAGGATACACTGTGAATACCAGGTGTTTTTAACAAAGTGTAAAACATATATATAGACACATTTTACATAAGGTTTCAGTGTAGCCAATGAATAAGATACTAATTGAACGATCTAAAAAAATTACTTTCAACATTACAACTAACACATAGAACATAACTAATAAACACTCATCAAACTAAGGATTGTCATCCAAACTGATTTAAAAAATTGTCCTTGCATTTAACTTTTTAAAACTATTTCCACAAAAATAAAGTGGAATGAGAAGAATCAGAGGGATGATGTTCATGTTATATCATCCTAAAACTTATCATAGAAAACGTCTACAACTACCGACCAAGCAGGGGGAAGCTGGAGGACCATCTACATCAGTGGCATCAGCAACAATTTCTGGCCAGAAGTCCCTTCAGAGGTACGGAATACTACAACAGATACAGCTCCAGGATTTTCAAGAATGGCCACATATTGTTATTATAAGAGCTAATGAGCAGTGTGTTACAACTAATCGCAATGCTGCCAAAAATCATACATGCTAACTTTTTTTTTCCTTTGTATATTTTTTGCACATTTCATAAGAGGAGTTCATAGTGAGCAGCAAGAAGGCAACGCAAAACTGAAAGACCCTCGATTTCAATAGCAGCCACAACAACACAGAAGTAGAGAGTCCATTCAAATGTCCAATCTCAACCTCAAGATTTGTCTGCACAGTATTTCCTGATGGCATCATAGTGCATGGATTGTGGAGTTGTAGTGAGTGCTGGAGAGCAGTCCATAACGGCCCTTCTCAATACTGCAAAGAATAATAAATGTTGATTTTATGTATTTTTGACCCTTCTTAGTTTTTATACATTAGCAAGCATATTATTATCTTCTAATTTATTGTAACACTAATTACAAATAACTTGCAGTATAGACAAGTCAAACCGTTCCCTCTACAAATAAATACACAGATAAGTTTTACCAGTTATCATCATTTACTTTTTAATTTTTAGATATACCTCAACAGTCTGTGTTTAAATCTTCTAGTAAGTGCATTGACAACATATACAAACATACTCTGTTTTTTTAGACAACACTGTGTTAACTTTTGTAATCTCTTCTTTAAAACTATCAACAGTATATCTGTGTCTTGTTCAGCAACTCCTCATCTTAACAACTCTTCATTTTCCCTACAATCCTGCTCAGGACCAAAGAAATGAAACTACAAATCACCACAGACCGTTTCTACATCTGCCACCTTACCATGCAAAAGTGATCTATTCATTTTTCTAAATATGAAGCAGGAGTTTTCACATAATACAGCCTCCTAACTAAAGTTCGCATTGTTGAGTGGTATAACTTATTTTGTGTTTTAAACTTCGCCTTGGAAAGGTAAGTAGGAATTTTCTTAATATATCAATGGATTAATGTCTAATACTACAAACACTTCTATAATTCCATTTGTATACAGGTCCCTGACTATGCCTTCCTTGTACCTCTTCAGAAATACCTTAATCTACATTCCTAAGTACCATCACCGCTTTTGCTATAGAAATACCATTTTTCATTTCATAACATCGTCCTCTTTAGCATGAACTAATCTGTTATCCTGGAGATAGCTTTCTTCATCAAAGAAAGGTTTTATTCAAGGAGAATGTAATCCATTCTCCACTAAAACTATACAAAAGTTACATCTATTAACTCATTTTTCTTCTGGTTTTGTCTCCTCATGAACAACACTATTTTGTCAAGAGTCTTCATTCTATTTAGAATCAAAATGAAAAGCTTCCTCTTCAAAGCAAAGGCCTCATCAACTACTCTCTCAACTCGTTCTTTCTGTTTCACTGCATCTCTCCTTCTTCTACACTTTATTAAATGTATCCCTAAATCTATAACCACTCTACTATGAAACATCCTGGCTCTGATTTCCTTAAAATGCTTCTGTCTTCTGGTTATGCTGTGTCCATGTTTGTTACAATCTTTTCTTTTCTTCCAATGTTTACTTTGTCCACTCTTGTTGTTTCTCATAGTCATAATTGTATTTTCTTTATTTTGTAATCCGTGCAAACGTCCACATATATTTAAAAAAACACTTTGTCTTCTTAATAGTATCTCTTTTTTCTTTCACCACTTTTTCTGTATTTTGCCCCTTTCTGTGGAGATACTGTAGTGCCTTTTGCTTTTTCGTCTGAGCTTTTGTAGGCATCCTAAATTGTGTATACCTATGTACATCTTGTTTCCTTAAAAATCAAGTATATGTTAATTTGTACCCTAGCCAACATACAAACTACTTTATTACTGACTTACATATAATATAAAAATAGTTCTCATGGTATGTTGCAGTTTTAAATCTACAGATGAACCTAGCTATTGTACTACACACATTTACTTCAATATAGAAAACTCAAAGCAAACCCCAAAACTTTATTTATTAGTTACCTTTTAACATTTTGGCAGCCTGTCCAACAACACAGCTGCTCCATATCTCACTTCTAACTTATACATGGTGAAAGACCTGTTTATCCCTTCTGTAGTCAATCCAAGGGAGAGTATTTACAAGCCCCTTATGACAAAGATTCACTTTTTGGCACACCATTGGTATAGTGTGATGCTCCATATTTACACAGCCACATAAATTCACCCTGCGTGGATTTTCGTGGCCTTGTAAATACGGGTCTTTGTACGCAGCACTTTGCATGAAAGGAGTGTGCCATGGGTGTTGCTGTGGGTGTTCCCACACAAAACCCAAAAATTTTGCAACATTCCCAGATTTACAAAGTTTCATATACCTGGGAATACGTCAGCATTCTATGTCTATCCATTGGAGGTGTAGGGAGGCACAACAAGGAGAAAGACTTTTAGTTCTCCTCATTTTTTCGTCTATGTGTGCTACATTCTGCAGCACACATGGAAAGAGGAAGATATATCTCATGACTGTTTTTGTGCAGGAAGGTGTGCCATCTTGCATAAAAATAATCAGCCCGCAACACAGGTACCCTTCCACAATACAGCAAGGGTTCCTCAATTGGATCATGACAGCCAGGTGTGTATCAGCGCAGGTGAGTGCACAGGGATCCATCATATTGTTGTAAATATGACACAACCCTGTGCTTTGAAAGTAATGCAACATTGCTCAGCCAAAAGGCTTGGGGCTTTGCGCCGCATTACCCAAGTGTAGAAGTGCATTGACACTTACAACCTACTCGACCCCCTACAATCTGGCTTCTGTAAAGGATGCAGCACTGAAACTGCATTGCTAAATATAGTTGATGACATCCACCTTGCCCTAGACAATGGTGAGACCTCCTGACTCATTCTCCTTGACCTCTCTGCGGCATTTGACACAGTTAACCATTCAACCTTACTCAATGCACTTAAATCTCGGTTTGGCCTTAATGGCACCGTCCTCAACTGGTTCAACTCCTACTTCCAACACAGAATCCAACAAGTAAAAATCCAACACTGCCTTTCTAGCCCCTGCCCGGTCTCCCTCGGTGTCTCACAAAGATCTATCCTCTCTCCTGCTCTAATCAACCTATTCATGGAACCCCTTACCCTCATTCTCAAACAAGCCGGTATTAACTATCACCTTTATGCAGATGACACCAAACTGTGCTATAAAGGTAATTCCCAATCTGATGCACTACACCTTAACACCACCCTGTCCAATATCCAATCCTGGTTCTATTCCAACCATCTCAAATTTACTCATAATGAAACTGAAATCATTCTTATCTCTCCTAAAAATAACCATCTCCCCATCCTACCATGGATCACTGACCTCAATGCCCTTAACTGTCAGCTCTCCCTCTCCGAACCAGTAAAATCCCTTGGCATCACCTTCGACAGTAAGCTTAGGCTCAGCAAAAGGAGCACTTTTTATGCTACAACACCTCAAATAAATCAAACCCTTTATTCCAGCGGAAGATTTCAAATCAGTTGTGAAATCCCTAGTTCTTTCTAAAATAGAGTATGGTAATGCCCCTCTCTCCGGTTCTCCCAAAGCTCACCTGGTCCCTCTCAAATCTTTTCTAAACCTGGCGGCTAGGCTTACTACTGACTGCAAATGTTATGACCACATCTCGCCGGCTATAAAAGTCCTTTAAATGGCTTCCTATTGAAGGCAGATCGTCCTATAAATTAGCCTGCATTATGCACAAAGCCCTCCATCAAAAGACCCCACCTCCCAGCTGCTCCTCCCTCCCACCTCCCCATATATGGCGGCCGCTGCGCAGTGACAAGAGCGACCCTTGACCCTTCTTGCAGGATAGGCCACTCCCCACACCGCACAGCACCACCTGCATGTTAGTGCCTGCTGCCTGTGACTGCTGCCGCTGTAAGTCAGTTGCCACCTTCCCAGCATTTTCCTTCTGTGCCCCTTGCATTGCTTATGCCCTTTTTGTGATTCCACTGTTGTTAGTTGCCACCTTCCCAGCATTTTTTCTTTCTGTGCTCCTTGCATTGTTTTGCCGTTTTTATGATTCCACTGTTGTCAGTTGCCACCTTCCCAGCGTTTCTCCTTTCTGTGCCCCCTGCATTATTTTGCCCTTTGTGATTTACTGTTGTTAGCTGCCCCCTTTACAGCCTTTTTCTTCTGTGCCCCCTGCATTGTTTGCCCATTTGTGATTTTACTGTTGTTAGCTGTGCTGTATGTACCACTCCTTCACGCCATTGTTCTCGCCCGCTCCTGCTCGTTTCCCGCCGCTGCCTCCCCTGCGGCCGCTCCCCCCCTGCGCACCCATTCGCCACCACGCTCCCGCCTCCCAGCTGCTTCTCCCTCCCACCTCCCCATA
The DNA here is from genome assembly GCF_964261635.1 of Lissotriton helveticus. Classification (NCBI taxonomy): domain Eukaryota; kingdom Metazoa; phylum Chordata; class Amphibia; order Caudata; family Salamandridae; genus Lissotriton; species Lissotriton helveticus. The sequence goes on along the minus strand of NC_136059.1, from coordinate 730,950,569 downwards.
TATGGCAGCCCCGCGCAGCGGGAGCACCGCTGGCACGCCGAAGGCACGCTTAAGACAAGCCTGTCTGCACCCGTCCGCGCCTGAATCAAGCCCAGCGCAAGAACACCTGGCCCCTGCGACTGCCACGACACCCGACACCACTACATCTCCTTGTAGATAAAACAGGAGTACAGTACCCATCAACCAGGTTGGGATTGGGGCGTAATGGTATGAAAACAACAATGTCCCAACTGGTATTAGTTAAAGACAATTAATAAAGATATGTAAAATACATTATCAAAAAAGAAAACAAGGAGTCTCTATGTAATTCTGACAGGTGCAAGAAGCATCATTTTATGTATAAAAAGTTTTTGGGAAAAAGGGGCAGAATTATACAAAACAGTTATAGCAGCACTGCAGAATATAAATCACAATGATTGAGGTAACAACCCAAATTGTACAAGGTGCTCCAGGCGTGACAGTGAAAACCAAGATAGCGACGCAAGTGACAATATGCATTAATCCATCTGGAACCGCCGTATGCTAAAGAATACACTGTATATATATTCACCAGTTACATTGAGCCATTCACGCTGTTGCTCCTGCTTCAACACTCCTGAAGCGACTCCAACGCATCCAGAACGCCTCCGCACGCCTGATCCTCGCCATCCCTTGCCGCAACCACATCACACCCCACCTGAGAGACCTGCACTAGCTCCCTGTCGACAAGAGGATAACTTTCAAGCTCCTCACCCATGCACACAAGGCACTCCACAGCATTGGACCAGAGTACCGCAACAGCCGACTCAGCTTCTACACCCCCACCCACCAGCTCCGCTCCATCGACCGCACCCTCCCCGCTGTCCCCCGAATCTGAAGAGTGACCGCCAGCAGCAGATCATTTTCCCACCTCGCCGCCAAGACATGGAACACCTTCCCCATCCTCCTATGGCAAACCCAAGACCTACTGACCTTCAGAAGATTCCTTAAGACCTGGCTCTTCGAATAGTAGCAGCTTTCCCCCCCTTAGTGCCTTGAGACCCTCACGAGTATGTAGCATGCTCTACAAATGCTATGATTGATTCATTGATTGATCTACCTTTCAAACAAACTCAAAAAAGCTGAAAGTGCATGACCAATGAGAAGCACTAACTCTCTTCTCCTCGTCCCCTCTCTGCTAAAAAAGAAAGCCGCACAATCTTGCTCCTTCTCTGGTTAGGCCCCCAGCATCGGGAATGCCCTGCCCAAAGAACTACGACTTAACCCTTCACATGTCAGTTTGAAGAAAGTCCTTAAAATGCACGTACTCCACAAATATTGGGGTCCTTAACCATTCTATTTCCATACCTGTCGTTCAATCTCTTCTTTTCTGAATCTCCTACCTTCCCCCCTCTCTCTCACCTCTCCTGTACTCTACCAGCACCTGCTCCACACTTATACCATACCCCTCCTCAACACTCGTGTCCCCCTCCTTTTCACCTCCCTCCTTACATTTTGTCCACCCCTCCTCCTCCACACTTGCCTAACCCTTCCTTTTTGACAAAAATGAGTCTAGCTCCTTTTTACTGTTCAGTAATTTTCCCATTCTTATGTTGTAATTAGGGGTGGGCGAAATTTGAGTAATCGCGTTATGCAAATCTCCACAAAAACGTAAAAAATCTCTGCAAAAATATCGCGAAGATGTAGAAGTGCTTGTCCCGCCTGTTTGCGATATTTTTTGCATGATCGCGTTGGGAATATGTTGCCAACTTGCCCATGCGCTCTGTATTGGGCGCAGCCATCTTGTTTTCACTTGTCCCGCCCACTCGCTATGCTTATTTCCTGTTCCGGGTCACGCAATGCATGCTCGCGCCCGTTCGCGATAAGTATTTCCTGTTCGGGAACGCTATTATGTGTTTGCGATGCGTCCCGAGTGCTTGGGGGGTAAATATTGCACTAACTTGCTCACGCGGTCGCAATGGGCGCGGCCATCTTGTTTTTCACTCTATCGTTATGGTTCTGGGTCCTGCTTTTCAATCCTCCCTCTATTTTTTTAATCCTTTGTTTCTAGAAAAACATTTTTTTAATCTTTTTTATTTATTATCTCCCAGACTATTTTCCTGATTCTCAATTTTTTGTTTTTGTCTACTTTTTGTGTGTGTTTTCACTACTTTTTCACTCTTTTTCTATTACCTGCTTTTTTATTTTTTTTACTAACTTTTTCAATGTTTACCTTTTCTTTCCTGCCCCCCGTCTACCCCAGAACCATGGCAAAGGGTTACAGGACTCATCGTAGCCAGAGCCGAGACCGCCTTCCTTGCGGAAGGCGGCGTCCACAAGGGGTGCAGGCACGTCCCTTATTTGGGGAGGTGGAGTTGGCCGCACTGGTTTTTTTTGTGCAGTACCACCTTTTCTTAACCCTGGCAGCAGGCGGCAGGCCTGGGTCTGGGTACGGGCTCCCGGAGCGTCGGCAGCGTTGGGGAAAGGTGCGCCGGGCAGTGTTTCGCCACTCTGGTGTCCGGCGCACACAGAACCAGTTGACGCACCGGTGGTCCGATATCCTGGACCGGGAGCAGGACCTGCTAGACCTGCTAGGAGTGGAGGTCCCGGGTCTTGGTGAGTAACTATTTAATTATTACTACTTGTCTGTTATTCTGCTCTGTCTTATATTTCGAGAATATCTTTTTTTTCCGACCAGCTAGAATGCTGCTGCTACATTACAGGTAAATAACATTTAAAAGTCTTCTGTGATTGTTATGACACAAGTGCTCAGTGCTACTAATCTTACTTGATTTTAACTTTGTGTTTGCGCCCGCTTACTGTGATTATGTAAGAGTTTATTTTAGAGAACTTAAGTTAGGTAATGCTAGAGTGACTCTAGTCCTTCCTTTGTCCTGTCACTAAGAGATAGGGGTGGATTGATACTTAGGTTTAGTTACTTATTAGTATGAGTTTGTAATTTTTTAGTGGTCTGCGTGATGCCCCCTCTGTTACGTCATATGCTGCTAGTGCTTACCCCAGTCCTTAGTAGAACCTTTTGTAGTTTGTTCAGTGAATGGTAATAGGCTTAGCACTAGCAGAACATCAGCATCAACCAACCAACAATTTGATGTATGCAAAATGTAGGCATGTGTCCTCCATTTATGCATTTTTGAGGACTAAAAGAAGTGGAAAGGCATACTTAATGTACAATTGGCATGCCTGGAATAGGTGAGCTAGGTCAGGTGGTACGTACTACTTAGGCTTAGTTAGTATTCTGGACTCAGAATGTAACACTGGATTAGTGTTGATAGATAATAACTAGTCGATCCATGAATCCCCCGATACAACTTGTTGACCAGATGAGATAGGTCAATTTTATTGCAACTGTTGTTTACATGAAAGTTTTTTTGACCATCCTTTAAAAATATTTTATTTGTTTCACACCAATCATCAATGTTTGTCTCTTTCTTATATCTTTCACGATCAGCACCCAGGGGCAAGAAGACGGGGTCTGAGTCGGCGGGTGCACTTTAACACCAGGGACAGGAGGACGAGGGCTCTTCTGCTGGTCCCAGTAAGTATTCCTGTCTTTAATATTAATAATTCTTACTCCCTAACTTTTACTGCACCATATTTTTTCAGAACTATTGTTTCCATTTCCTAATGCTATTTTTTACCAACAATTATCCTTCAATCTAGACTATCTGTTTCTAAATTATTGTTATCCCTGCCTCTAACTGCCTCTGCTATGATGACTGTCTGTACTACTACTATTAGGCTGTCTGCAGCTAAGCTTGCCCAGTTGGCCACTCTTTATTTAAAAGGTTTTAAATACAACTCAGATTTACCAGTAGATCGAGCCATTAAGTCCAGTCCTTTGGCTTGTCCTCTTGTACTACTTCTAGTCTTATTAATCTTGAGGCTTTTTTAATCTTGAGGCTTTTCGACAATTCCCACCACAAAATGCCCAACCAGATTTTACTATTTTGATAGGATAGGACATAATATACTACTGTTTTAGGGATTTTGCACATACAGAACTTTGCACAAGAAAATAGGATGTTGGTGATGGGAGGTTGGGACTTTCTCACACCTCAATCAGAACCCACCACAATCTCCTGCCCGACTAGTTAAAGTAGTGCCTCATAACTATTAGCTCTTCGAACCCCCCAAGATACCCAATGAGTAGACAACCCTGAACATAACACTCCCGACCTCTCAGTCCTGGATGCAATGCACATGCACACCCTTCCTTACGCTCGCTCACTCTTGTAAATCCACACCAAATACCACAGAGTCTATGTAAGTTCAAAAGTTTTATTTTCAATTGAAAAGCTCTGTATGTTGTTCTATAATGCAGCACCAATAGCAAAATGCATAACATTAAAACAATAAACACTGTTACACTTAGTTACACTTACAAAAACTACAAGTCCATAGAATGAAGATAAAAAAATGCGAAATCATAACTGAACAGCGGTGGAAGCACCACCATCCCCTTGGTAGAAATATAGTTTATATAATTTTATAAATGAAGATCTCTGAGCAAATTCTGTGGACCCCTCACTTTAGAAGAACCTAGTACTGGTTACATCATAAGCTCTGCAAAGTTCTGGTTTGTAGAAGGGAATCTTCTGTTTGAAAAATGGTGTGCGTTAGTATATTGCAAGCATTTCTCCGTCGTGCCAAAAAGTATATCATTTTTATGGATAAGCAACATGGACTAACACCAGAACTCCATAAAAAAGTGGCTTGTTTTGGTTGACCTTGTACGCAGCGCTTAGACAGTAGCAATATGAGGTCATGTGGGCTCAAAGGCGTCTTATACAACAAGCTGCGAGGTAACGTGCAAAAATAAAAGACACAAAGGTAAAATGCTTGCATGGCTCGGGCTAACTAAGCAAAGACTAGAATAACCCTAGGGACCATATAACTACTAGTTTCTACTCTACTACTACCTGATTTGTACTAGTGATGTATGTTGTATATATATATGTATTACTATTAACTAATTTTATAATCTTGCTACTGAAAAATAGGGGGAGGTGTATATGAGACCTAAAAAATGTGTTATGGTTTTTCTAGGGGCACTACTGACCACCAGTGCCGGGGCCAGTGGCGAAGGCGACGTGGCTGGTGACGGAGGAGAGGATGCAGCAGTTGCAAGGGAAGCTGCAGGGGGTGATCCAGGAGCAGTGGCGGGTGGTGGTAAGTTAGATTCCCACTTCTTACTTATTGACATTACACTCACTACAAGGGTGTAGTGTATACTGTACTGTTGAGACTTACTGATTAAGAAGTTGTTGTGAACGGTTGAAGAGGGAAGACACCCTTTAATTGCCATTAGTAAAGGCATAAGCGGTGGGAGTGTTGAGTAACCAATGGCCTCTTCCATCTGATTTCAACTCAGCTTTGAAAGTTTTATGGAGAAGACTAAAAGTCAGATCAGATGACCTTGATGGATGGGTTGAACGAAATGGGAAAGAAGGGTGGAAGGAAGAACGACGGGCGAGATTTAATATTTATGACTGACAGAGAAGTATAGATGGGATGCATGCATGCATAGGTGGCTGATGGGAATCGGATGCATGGTTGGTTGAATGCCTGAAAAACTCCCACAAATGTTAAAGCCCAAGGAAGTGGGAGGATAGATACATTTTATTTTTGTTTTATTCAGCGTCGTGGTTCTAGAACTAGTCTTGTTCTCTTTTAACTTTAAATGCGGTGATTACTACCGCCTGCCACTCACTATTTTTGTGTCCTACCTGCTGGGTCTCCGGTCCGCCGCGGCTTGTGCCAGTTGTGCGGAGGGACAGAAAGCAGCGGAACACCAGGCAGCGTCATCGGAGCTGCTCTGCCCTTTTGCCTACTTATTTCCCTACCAAGCGCGGACGCGCGCAGCAAGAACGGCATCCTTGCTGTTTGGGTAGTTCTGCTTGCTAGCACTGTGTGGTGTTGAAATTAAGTTGGAATTGTAATTTTCAGTTAAAAGACTGCAATCCTAACGGGGGCATTTTATTTTTGTTTTATTCAGCGTCGTGGTTCTAGAACTAGTCTCGTTCTCTTTTAACTTATTATTTTAAATGCGGTGATTACCACCGCCTGCCACTCACTATTCTTGTGTCCTACCTGCTGGGTCCCCGGTCCGCCATGGCTTGTGCCGGTTGTGCGGAGGGACAGGAAGCAGCGGAACGCCAGACAGTGTCATCGGAGCTGCCCCGCCCTTTTGCTTACATATTCCCCTCCCCAGCGCGGACGCGCGCAGCAAGAACGGCATCCTTGCTGTTTGGGTAGTTCTGCTCGCTAGCACTGTGTGGAGTTGAAATTAAGTTGGAATTGTAATTTTCAGTTAAAAGACTGCAATCCTAACGGGGGCATTTTATTTTTGTTTTATTCAGCGTCGTGGTTCTAGAACTAGTCTCGTTCTCTTTTAACTTGTTATTTTAAATGCGGTGATTACTACCGCCTGCCACTCACTATTCTTGTGTCCTACCTGCTGGGTCCCCGGTCCGCCACGGCTTGTGCCGGTTGTGCGGAGGGACAGGAAGCAGCGGAACACCAGACAGTGTCATCGGAGCTGCCCCGCCCTTTTGCTTACTTATTCCCCTCCCCAGCACGGATGCGCGCAGCAAGAACGGCATCCTTGCTGTTTGGGTAGTTCTGCTCGCTAGCACTGTGTGGAGTTGAAATTAAGTTGGAATTGTAATTTTCAGTTAAAAGACTGCAATCCTAACGGGGGCATTTTATTTTTGTTTTATTCGGCGTCGTGGTTCTAGAACTAGTCTCGTTCTCTTTTAACTTGTTATTTTAAATGCGGTGATTACTACCTGCTGGGTCCCCGGTCCACCACGGCTTGTGCCGGTTGTGCGGAGGGACAGGAAGCAGCGGAACACCAGGCGGCGTCATCGGAGCTGCCCGCCCTTTTGCCTACTTATTTCCCTCCCCAGCGCGGACGCGCGCTGCGGCGGGCTAGCGGCACGCCGAAGGCGCGCCAAAGGCAAGCCCGTCCGCGCCTGGACGCTGCCTGTCACCCAGATTTCTGGCAAAACTCACAGTTTTATTCAGGGTAAGGGAATCGCTGCTTTGCCACCATGATTCGCTACTCGAGGCAGGAATTAATCTCTCTTAATCTTAACAATTTGTCAGAAACTCATAGGCTTTTACCTTTGCCAAGCTTGCCTAGAAGTAAACGCCTTATTGCCGCCACCACCCTAGCGCCCATGACTGGTCACAAACATACAACACTAGTGAAACCCTCAGAAAAAATTAGCCCTAGTGCGACCATAGATACAAAGTCCTTTTCCGCTCTCTATTTAAACACCAGGTCAATCCCTAAGCATGCTCTTAAGCTGTGGAGCCTCCTGGACAACTATAAACCAGACATATGTTTCTTTTCCGAAACTTGGCTCCATAGCCAGACGTTGCCATAGCTTTCCGCCAGGAATATCATCTTATCATGCAGGACACAGAGGAGAGAAGAGGGGGAGGCATTGCAGTGGCTGCCAAGGCTCCTATTGATATCACCCTGCTCGAGTCCTTCTCGAACTCCATGCTTGAAATCCTGATAGTCAACATAAAGCTTAAGAAGACATCTTTTGGAAGAGCTGCGGTGGTATACAGACCCCCGGCGACAAATTCTAAATTTGTTAGTTTTCTCCTTGACACTATAGTCTCGCACGTGCTAGCCACAGACCATTTTATCCTGTTAGGGGATTTTAATTATCATGCGTAATTAACAGATGACACCGAATCCTGCCATTTAGTCACCACCTTGGAAACCCTGGCATTAACGCAAAGAGTGTTAGGCCCCACTCATCAAGCAGGGCATACCCTAGACCTAATTTTCACCAACATACCAAATCTAACCTGCAAACCACCTATGCCCATGATTTGGATGGATCACTTTCTTGTGAAATTTAGTTTTCCCAGACCCACCGAGCCTAGGACTACAAATCATAAAGAGACGTTAATATGGCCCTGGGGCAAATTGACCCCGGAGGCTTTCCTGACTCATTTTAAACCTCCCAATGATATTTCAAATAATATGGACCTAATGGTAACCCAGTGGGAAGCATCCATTAAGAACACACTGGACAACATTATTCCAGAAACCAAAGTTAATGTAAAAACCATTGCTTCCCCGTGGTTCACGGAGGATTTGAAATGAGAGAAAATGGCTAGTAGATCATCAGAGCGGTTGTTTAGGAAAACGAGAACGCTGGAAAATCGTAAGAACTACAAACAAATTCATTCTAATTATCTAAAAAATATTAAGGCAGCAAAATCTTTCTATCTCACACAAAGGATTAATAAAGCGGCGCACTCCAGTAAAGAACTGCATAAAATACTGAAAGAGTTTACAACCCCGCAGGTGGAGGAATCAGTATTTATTCCCACCTTGGAGTGAGTTAACTCACTGGCAGCTTATTTTGACAATAAAATTAAGTCAATGTATTTAACATTTGCAGCCTCCAGACCTGAGGTAACTCAAGTCGGAGAGACATCCCCCTGTAATTTCTCAATCCCAGATTCCACTGAACATCCTTCTCTTACGGAATTTGAGCCCACCACGATACCTGAGGTGCTAGAAGCCCTTGGGAAAGTTAAATCGGGCTCACCCACCGATTCGTTGGCCCCTCTAAAGTGCAACGAGATCTCCCCCTTTCTGGCCAGCTCTCTTACCAACATATTCAATTCATCCTTTGAGCTTGCATCTATACCCAGCAGCTGGAAGGTGGCTCAGGTCAAACCTATTCTTAAAAAGCCCACTAGTGACCCCGTAACTATGTCCAACTACAGGCCAATCTCTCTTCTGCCTTACTTTGGGAAAGTACTGGAACATTTAGTCAACAAGCGCGTTTCCACTTTCATTGAAGCCCATGCGCTTTTAGATGCCTCACAGTCGGGGTTTCGTGCCGCTCATGGTACGGAAACTGCAGTAATGGAGATAGTGGATAATATCCGTCTTACCCTAGACGGAGGAGAGTCCGCTATTCTGATCCTATTAGACCTATCAGCGGCCTTTGACACCATCTCCCACAGCATTCGTAAATGCCGGCTGTGGGAGATTGGTGTCAGAGGCAATGTTCTTGCCTGGTTTGAGAACTATCTTTCGGACCGGCATACTTACATCAAGGTCAATACCCTGGCATTCTGCAAGACCCCTCTCTTAGTAGAGGTTCTACAAGGGTCTATTTTAAGTCCCATGCTGTTTAACGTATATATTTTAACCCACTGGCCAACATCATAAAATCTCATGGCTTTTCTACAGTGTCCTACGCAGATGACACTCAGGTGCTCATCACCTGCAGCCTTGATTTCCTTGAAACGCGCACCAGATTTAAACAGTGCATGGTCAATATTAGTGAATGGATGAGAGAAACCAAACTCCAGCTTAACTATAGTAAAACCGAAATTATGCTATTTGGCAAGGCAAAGACTATTTGGTCACAGGATTGGTGGCCCCAAGAATTTGGACCTTGCCCCGAACCCAAAGCGGTACGTGATTTGGGTATTATGATCGAATGTGATCTCTCCATGAAAGCACATGTCAACCAAGTATCAGGTATCTGCTATGGTATATTGCAGAAACTGTGGAAAATCTTCAAATGGCTACCTCTTGAGTCCAGAAAGCCTCTGGTTCAGGGACTAATTATCCGTCGTTTGGATTACGGTAATGCAATGTTCGCCGCCATCAATGAGGGTCTGCTGCCAAAACTTCAAACCATCCAGAACGCCGCCGCACGACTGGTGCTGGGCCTGCCCCCCCGGTCTCCCTCCCTACCCAATCTTAGAGAGTTACACTGGCTGCCTGTACGCCAAAGAAGCCAATTCAAAATCCTTAGTCTAACGCACAAACTCCTCCACGGCATTGGGCCCTCTTACCTAGTGATCCAGCGCCCCAATAGAAAAACTGTCTCACCAACGCTACCCAACACCATAATACTCACCATTAATCATAAATTACTCACAAGGCCCATTAACTAACGAGACAATTTTTGGGCGACTGAATCATGTGACCTAATTAATCAGAACCTATTCACAAACTATTTACATATTTATATACAACTGCAGTTCAACATTTCTTACTATGGTTTTAAACCTTTATCATATTAGTTAAGTCATTTAGGCAAATGGATCGGCTGATGATAACTAGACCATGAATAAACAAGATCAGCTTGTCGTTTCAAAAATCTAATTTTATTAACTTTATTACTCAGAAAGAAGCATTTAATAAAGAATCTTAATTTTATTAGCAAAATTTGCAAGCAGTGAAAACATATTAGACCGACATTTCAAAGGCAAATCAGTTAGCATGAATTAAAGAAAATAACAGTTTCCATTCCCTAAATTCTATTTCCCTGTCTAAAACCCAGTCCGCCTAAAAAGGAATAATCATTAAAGTCTGCTTATCCTTACGTGCGCCAAAAAGTCCAACAGCACAACACGCCCTTCAGGAATCGGAAAGCAAGAAGCGCACTCCTGCCCTTGAGGCCAGGTTTTATACCTTTCTAACTAGCTAATCTCCACTAAATTGTATATTTTTCTTGCCATCCAGTGTCCTCATTGGCTGACTGATGTCAGTCCATTACGTGTCATCACATCTCCAAACCAAAATCGAGCCTTTTCTTTGACTCCATTGTTCACTGTTTTACGTGACTTTTGGCTTCCTCGAAAATGAAACATTTCACGAGTCACAGTCCATGACTTCCTTAGCTTGGCAAACTTTGCCGCTTCCTGTCCTTGAATCCGTCTCTCTAAGAGCACGTCTATCACAGTTCATTTGGATTTGCAAAACTTGACAATGTGGTAAAAGTTTCCACTTCCATGCAGAGCTCTTTCTGGACCGGACTCGAAAACGCCATCTTTTCAATGTGCCTGTTAGGCCTCACTCGAAAACTATTATTTAAACAAACACAAGACATCAATTAATTAGAGAATTGAGACCCATTCTGTTACCCACCCCTTTGCTAAATATTAACCCATTAATTAATGTTACCTAGCTGTGCACACAAAGCTACCTTCTTCTTTTACTACCAATCTCTTGGAACCAGCTTTTGATTGTTTCACATCTTTTGCTCAAGCGTTCTGAAAAATCTTCATCTTCTAAAGGTACAATTTCTGAATGTAATTCTGAAATGTTTTTAATATACATCTCAGTATTCTGACTCTTGTCAGGAATATATGTGCAGCAGTGCTGCACATGTAATATTCCACAAACTCCTCCCTCTTTAGCTAACAGAATGTCAAGAGCAAGACGATTCTGCATAACCATCGATCTCATAGCAATAAGTTCAGTATCGACTAATTGGAATCCACTAGCTGTATCAGTATACAATCTGTCAACAATTCTAGAAATTTTTCTGATTTTGACTGCATTCAGGGTTATACCCACTAAAGGTATTACTGCACCAAAAATATCTCCCAACATTTCTGAAAAACTTTCCCTTTTTTATCTATTCAAGTGATTGCTTATTTCAAAGGAACCCTTTATATTTCTATCTACATGAAAAATCTTTTGGAAAGCTAAACCAACATAACAGGTCCCATACCAGTGGTCTGGGAGATTGTAGTAGGCTTTGTTTCTGCACACAAAATAAATTCCAGGAAAAATTGGATCTTTACCACCTTTAAATCCCCATCCTCCTAAGATTTGATAAGTGTCTTCACATTGACTAGCACCTACAAAATAATTATCAAACAATGTGTTATCTCTTCTAATACTAAGCTTTCCACTAACAGGTTTATCTATGTGAATAGTAACATTTTCAGTTCTACCAATTAGCTTTTCATCCTCAATTTGCCAAAACTTAGATTTGGTTTGTTTCAGCATTTCATTTTGTTTATAAATTGCCCTTCTCTCTTCAACCAAGTTTAAGAAAGATTTCTCTTCAGCTCTCAATTTACAAGTTAAATTATTTCTAAAAGCATACTCATAAGTAAGTTCCTTAGTTACAATGAAAAATTCCCTCATCTGTTTAGCATGTTTATGTTTATTCAAGCTTTTATCAACTTTTAAGTTTGCAAAGATTTCATCCAAATTAGAATAATAGTACTCTAAACGGCCTGTCTGATAAAATAAACTAGTTATAACACTACAAGTGATGCCATAAGTAAGGGGTAGCATATTATAGGTGATCCTCTCAGAAACAGAAGCTGGTAGTTTCACACAAATATAACAATCTTTGCCATCCATAACCCTAACATATTCAGATAAAAGTCTTGAGAAAGTATTACTTGAAAAATCACCAACAGATCTATCTTGGTGGATCTCTGGTTTGTGCTCAATAACTCTGTTAGACTTGCCTACTACATTTTGATTATCTTGTTTAGCCACAACCTTGCTTGTCATATTAGTCTTGTACTCTTCCTTGTCAATGCCGAAAGGAAAAATGACAGCTAAAATTAACCAAACCAAAATTATTAAAATCACACAAATAGAAGACATTTTGCAACATCTTCTTAAAATATTACATCTTGAATTGCTATTAGTAGAAGGCATCTTTACTCTGAAATAAAAGCCTTACAAAAAAAATCAAAAATTTAAAAATTATTAAACTAAATATACCCCCCTATTTTACTTTTTTTTTTAAAAAGAAAACCCTACTTTCTAACAGCTTTTCTTCGACCTTGCGTCTTACATCAATTTGTTTTTCCAGCTAACACAATTTCTTCGACCTTGTGTCACCTAACACAATTTCTTCAGCCTTATGCCAAGTACAAATTTCAACTTAATATGGGAACAAAATCAGTCATTATCACCTGTGTCATCTAGATCTTCCTGACTACTGCTATTTACTTCCACCACTGGTGGGATGATGATGTACATCCACTCAGGGGACTTGTACTTCTGGTTAGGTTTTACTACTCTCTTTGCTCTATTGCTAATCACTTCTATTTTCTTTCCTGCTTGAATTTTCTTATCTGTATCTCCTTTCTGACTTGAGACTTGATTCACCTGCTCTTTTGATCTGTTTACTAATTTGAATTTCAGACCCTCATTTTCAATTGGCCAGTTATCTCCTTTTCTCGATAATTTCTTCTTTGGTTAAGATTGATTACACTCTGCTCTCCAAGCTCTTTATCTTGAATTTTTCACTTTGGATTCATCATCACTTTCATCTGATTCGGTTTCTGAGATTTCAATTCTAAATCTAGGTTCTTCTTTACTCGGCAGTTTCACTCTGTTAGGAACATCATCCTTACAGCTGGTACTCGGAATTTCGTCTTCTTCTTCTTCAATCACTTCCAACTTCCCAGTTTCAGAACTTTCGTTCCTGCCTTCAGAGCTTCCAATCTGCTTTTCAATACTCTCCTGATCTTTAACCACCACTTGATCAGACTCTTTTTCTGCTTCTTTTTCTAGCAGATCTTCATCATCTTCTGAGTCTTGTATCACAATTTCTTCAATGTCTTCATTCAACGCCTCATTCGCAATTCAATTTTCCAGATGTCGACCTTCTTGTCGATCTTCAGGATCTGGATTTCTGCCAGGTTCTTCTTCAGAATCTGAATCAGCTGTAGTGTCACCTTCGTCTGGATTTTCAGGAGCTGGCACACGAATAGTGTGACTAGCATGAATCCATCTCTTCAAACCTCTGCACCTTACTGCATTAGTTGTGACAAGTATCACCTGTCTTGCTTTTTGCCACCTGGGAACTAAGCAGTTTCTTCTCCGGTGTACTTTTGTCCTCACCCAGTCTCCTGGTAACAGATCATGAGCTTGTTCCTTCTCTCTGGTTATCACTTCAGTTCCCACCTGATGGAACACAGAAGTCACAACGCCAGAAAGGCTCTTGCAGTATTCCAAAATGACGCTATCATTAATGCTCATAAGTTTACCAACTGGTACAAATGCTTGTCTCATGACTCTGCCCATGACAATTTCATGAGGGCTCAAACCTGTTTTTCTATCTGGAGTACTTCTCAGAGACATCAAAACAAGTGGAAGTGTGTCAGTCCACTTCATTCCTGTAGCTAAACACATTTTAGCTATTCTATTCTTGATTGTGCTATATACTTGCTCAACAACACCTGATGCTTCTGGCCTGTAAGCACAATGAAGCTTTTGTTTTATGTTGAGTGCTTCACAAATCAATTTTAGCAATCTGTTTTCAAAATGTGTTCCACGATCAGTCTCAACCGTCACTGGAAAACCGTACCTTGGTATGATTTCCCTTAAAAGCAATTTAGCCACCGTAACTGAATCATTGTGACATGTTGGGAACGCTTCCACCCATCTCGAAGACAGACAGATTATCACTAGGACGTATCTCAACTTGTTATGAGGTGGCATGTCAATGAAATCCATTTGCAATCTGGTAAAAGGACCCCCCTCCCGTCCTATGGTTCCCATGCTTACAACTGTTTTTCTGTTTGGGTTGATCTGCTGGCAGATCAAACATCTTTCGCTATTTTGTCAGCATATGCATTTCCTTTCGTCATATAATCATCTCCTCTTTTATGGGCTCTACATTTCACGACAGCAATTTTCTCTGGTAACTGAATGCCGTCAATCAACCTTTTTATCAATTTAGCATTCCTGATAGGAGGTCCTGCAGAAGTTAAATAACCTCTTTGACACCAGAGCTGGCCATAGTCATGGACTACGCCATATCCATACTGACTATCAGTCACTATGGTAATCTTTAACTCTTTTGCTCTTTCACATGCACAAATCAAAGCAATCAATTCTGCCACTTGAGCTGAATGAATTCCTTCGAGACAGGAGGCTTCAACTACATCTGCAACTGTGCAGACAGAATATGCCGCTCTCAGAACACCTTCATCTGTTCTCAAGCATGAACCATGAACAAAATAGACAAAATCTGATTCAGTTAACGACACATCTTTAATGTCCTGTCTGGGTTTAGTGCAATATTCCAAAACATCCAAGCATTCATGATCAATATCATTTTCATTCCTGATTTCTGTTACAGTACCATCAGGCAGTAATGTGGAAGGATTTAAATTCACACATCTCGCAATCGAAACGTTATCTGATCCCAGAATATCTTTTTCATATTTAGTCAACCTATTACTTGTCAAAGGCTGTGTTTTACTTCTGATAAGAAGAATCTCAACTGAATGGGGTACATATACTTTTACAGGGTATCCCATTATTATCCCCTCACTCTGTTCAAGGCTTACACTTGTTGCAGCTACTGCTTTTAAGCAGCCTGGTAATGCTTTTGCAACAGGATCAAGAACTGCTGAGAAGTAAGCTATTGGCTTTCTCAGTTTTCCATGTCTTTGAATCAGAACTGATAATGCACATCCTTCTCTTTCACTGCAATACAGTTTAAATTCCTTCTCGTAATATGGCATACCTAATGCAGGTGCTTCACACAAACTTTTCTTTAACTGCTCAAAAGCTTCTAACTCAGTATCTGTTAGGGTAATCGGGTCTTTTATGTCTGCTTTTGTCAATCTTTGCAGTGGTTTTGCAATAACTGAAAATCCACTAATCTATTGGCGACAATAACCAACCATTCCTAGAAACATTCTGACCTGTCTCTGTGTTTTTGGAGGTTGCATTCCCTGAATCATTTTAATTCTCTCAGTTGTCACTTGCCTAATTCCTTTTGCAATTCTGTGACCAAGGTATTTAAGCTCTTGTTTGCAAAACTGTAATTTTGCAGGAGACACTTTATGTCCTTCATCTGCCAAATGATTTAAAAGAGTAATGGTATCTGTTACACAGTTATCTCGTGTTTTTGCAGCCACAAGTAGATCATCAATATATTGCACTAATGTTGATTTTCCAGGTAAATCTAGATTCTCCAAGGATTTCTTTAGCAATTGATTAAAAATAGATGGACTCTCTTAATACCCTTGAGGGATACGACACCATGCTAAGATGCGATCCTGGAACCTGAACGCAAAAATTTGCTGGCTTTCTGGATGCAATGGAACAGTAAAGAATGCGTTACAGTCAGTCAAGAATCTTTATTCGATTTAGTTAAAAATCATACAAAGAGATAAAAACATTAATATACAAATAAAGACTATTTACAATATCATACAGATCAGTGCATACAATGGAGTACAGTTCCGGGCTAAGAAAAGGGCGAGTTAATTCATTTTATACAAAGTTTAAAATAGTGAAACTCATTTGGTGGGGCCCATTACTATGTTGCATTTTTTTTAGTTCTAACTGCCGCCACCAAGAAATTTGCCATGCAAAATGTAATACGGATGTTGTTCAGTGATTGAAGATAGAGCAGAGCTGGTCTCACCTGCGTGAAGCCAGCCTCCTTTAAAACAGGCAACAGATATTTTTTCCTAGGTTCTAAAAAGAAACCACAAAACATAACGAAATGCATGGTATCTTGAACAGAAAAATTATCACAACAACACGGAGGGGCTAATTCTGGTTTTCCCAAGTTTTGAAGTTACCCAAATAAAAATGTAACAAATTAAACCTCAATTTAGTCAGGAGAAACCTATGAAATGGCTTCGTAACAAAACCAAGGTAAGGTGCTAGTGCAATGGAATTTACAAGCAGATAGTGTTTCCTCACTGCCGGTTTCTGCAGTTCCCTTTCCTCACGCCCCGCTCTTGCCCTACTCATGAACTGCTTCTTGATTGTATCTACATCCTGTTTCTTGATATCCAGGGGGGATGTAAAGAGTTCCGGGCGTCCCAGATCTGAAAAAGACTTCATCAGGTAGGACAACCATGGCACCCTTTTGGAATGGTCCAATGACATGACATCAGTCATGATCTTATGGTTAAGGGACAGTTCTTCATTGAGCCATGTCTTTAGCCAAAAGATCAAGGGTGTGCCATGTTCAGTCTATCAGTGACGAAATCTAGGCCCACCTCCATATGTATGGAAAAAGTCGGAGTGGACTGTGGGACAGACAAAAGGGAGCGTAAAAATCTGTTTTCCGCCTTCTGTATCGATTCAAGGTTTACATAACCCCATAGGGGTGAACCATATAATGCCAGTGCAACAGATTTACTATAATACATTTTTAAAAGGGCTTCCATCGGCCTAGCACCCAACCTATTTGCAAATCCCATGAGGGCTGCTGATGATCTAGTCACCGCCAGCCTCTTAGCTCTAACCTGGGGTCCCCAAGTGCCCCTTTGATCAAAAAGGATCCCCAGTTAGGGAAAAGTCGGGACTCTGGTGACAACCTCACCTTTGCATTCAAAGGTTTTAGATATCCCCTTATTTCTTTTGCGCCTAACAACCATTGTGTGTGATTTATTAGAATTAATTTTTAAATCTAGGAGGTCCATAAATGTGCCGAAGGCATCCAGGAGACGTTGAAGGTAGACACCAGTGCAAGCTATCAGCACCGCGTCGTCCGCGTACAGGAGAGCGGGGATCTTAGCTGCTCCTGCATGCGGAACGTCTCCCTCCACGTCTTCCAGGTAGGCACCCAAACCATTAATGTAAATAGTGAAGAGCAACGGGGCCAATATACAACCCTGTCTGACCCCGCGCATGGAATTAAAACGGGGCGTGCACCTTCCCTCATTGGTAACCCTCACTGCGGCAAATAGCTCTTGGTGAAGTGACGCCATATACCTAACCAGTGCCTCATCTATCCCAAACCCCAAGAGGGTGGTCCACAACTTAGACCTGTTCACCAAGTCGAAGGCCAAGGAGAGGTCCATAAACGCTAGGAATAAAGACCCCTCCTTGGCCACCGTATATTTCGAGATCAACAGATGTAAGTTGGAGCATTGCTCTACCGTTCCTCTCCTCTCCCTAAACCCATATTGAATGTCAGCCAACCCCCCCAGCTCTCAACGCTATCCCTCAGCTTGACCAAAAGGACTCTGCCTAAGATCTTAGCAGCAGACTCCAAGAGGGATATGGGCATGTAACACCCGGGGTCGTCACGCTGTTACAAAGGTCTATAACTGTATACCATTCTGCATCATGCGGAATATGATAAAGAATTACCGCTGGGTTTGGTACAACAGGGTACAACAGGGCAAGATGGAACAACTATCTGATTAACCTTTCTCAGGTCTTGAACAATCCTGAAAGTTCAGTTTGGCTTTTTAAATCCCATAATCGGTGAATTACATGGACTACTCTCAATTTCTTTCAGAACACCTTGTTTTATGAATTTGTCAATTACAGGTATGACACCTTCAATTGTTTCTGCTTTCATTTTATACTGAGGAATGTTTGGAAAATCTACTCCTTGTTTTACTGTAATTTTTACTGGGTCTACATTTTTCATCAAACCCATTTCATCTCCAGTCAAATCTCAAATTTTAGCATTGACCGTCTCTTTTAATTCTTCAGGTAGGTAGTTTTTATCAAATGCAGGAAATAATTTACTTTCCTCTGCCTCAACCATTAACAGAGTTAATCTGTAAAGCCCATCTTCTTCTTGAGTTTGGAGCTCTATACCATTCGGTGAGCAATATATTTTACAATTCATCTTACAGAGTATGTCCCTTCCTAACAGGTTTCAGGACTGCTATTACAAACCACAAATCTATGCTTGTCTTTAAATTTGCCAATTTCACCTTTAACTGGTTCTGTTAAATCTGTTTTAATTTGTTGATTAGCTACTCCAACTACTTGAATTTTTTCACCCGAGAGAGGCAGGTTTTCTATTTCCACTGATCTAGCAGTAGAACGGGTAGCACCTGTGTCCACAAAAAAAGTGATTTCTACATCATTCACCTTCCCCTTTACAAATGGACCAGCCTGATCTACCTCAAGAGTGGCTCCAAGCACACACTCTTCCTCCTCTCTCAGGCACCGTCATAAGTAATCGTCAGAATCACTCCCTCCATTTTCATTCAACAAATACTGTTGTGAAACATTTGACACATTCACTCTTGGTGATTTGTTTACCTGTTCACCTCCGCAGAATCCCGTTTCTGTATTGTACCTCTGCACATTCACACAATTTGGAAGTGGCGGTTGTGGAATCTGACTCTGCTGATGCACTACCTGTTGCTGTAGCTGTTGCTGCAGATTTATCTCATTCTGCATCTGTGGATTTAATGATGCATTTTTAAAATTTCTGGGCGGATTCTTACATTCACGCTTCCAGTGTCCAATTTTGCCGCAATTAAAACATGGGAGTTTTTGCTTTAATTCTTCAATATTTCCCATCAATTTTTGCTTATTATAATTACCTTTAAATTTCCCTTGATTCTGATTAACATTTTTGTTTTCCAGGGTTGCTATCTTTTGTTCAGCTACTTTTACCTGCGCCCACATAGCTTTCTCTTTCAGCTTTTTCTGTTTTGCATCTATTTCATCACTGCAGTATTTTGCTTTTCTCAAAATGTCATCAACCGAAAGTGATTGACAACCAACTATTCCAGACCTAATCATTTCACCAATTTCAGGTCTTAAACCATAAACAAATCTGTAAATGAAGTGGCTCATATCTTTCTCACTCAATTTTTCATAACCACTGTATTGTTTAAATACCAGCAGCAATCTTTCATAAAATGAGTGTACTGATTCTTTTGGTTCTTGATTTGTTCTATCTATTTTAACCCAATCAACTTCTTTTGGGGGAATCTTGTTCTTCAACCAAACAATTACCTTATCATACAGATTTATAACATCTGCTGAAGGAGCACCTGTTACTCTATCTCGGGTAGGTTCTTCTTTGGGCCAATCTACAGAAATTTTACATTCTGTCCAAAGATCCGATGGGACAACAATGTCAAAGAATCCATTAAGATCAATCCACAGAACTTTTGAAACCTTAACAAATCTGTCTACTTGTCGATACCATTCCACAGGTTTTTTTCTCAGCCGAGGAAAATCATTTGTAAACAGTAAAATGTCCTGTCTTGTCCAGGGAACATGCACATATCCACCACCTGCTATTTCTCTCATTGGAAACTGATTTGCTACTTCTCCTCTTTCTCTTCTTTCTTCCTCTCTTTTCTTAGTCCATTTTACTCTCCACTTACTTAATTCACCTAATCTTTTTAGAAACATAATTAATTCTTTTATGTGAATATATCTTCCTGTGGTATTCATGTTCTCAATGTCTTTTTCAGAGAAATCCACTCTCTAATGTTTCTGCAAATTTTTCTGCCTGCTTAAATCTATTTCTAATTCAGCAGCCATTTCCTCTAATTGATCATACTTTGTTTTCATTTTCCATTGTATGCTTTTGCAAATAAACAATAATTCATCATCCTGATATAGCTTTAAATTGTTAGGTCCAATTGTGCCAATAATCAATTCCTCCATGTCTGCTTTGAGTTTTGCAACATCAAGTAATTTAAATTCTGAGCCTTGTGGGGTATGCGTTAAATCTATTTTATTTATGCTCTTTTCCGGTGTTCCAGAATCAGAATCTGCACCAGATGGAGTTTTATTCGAGAAGCTTTGATTAAAAGTTAAGTCAGGCATCATTGTTTTCTCTCTGTGAATTTCTGATAAATCTGAATTAAATTTTTCAGCCACTTTCTGAATTTCAGCATTAAATGGAATAGTCAAAGCTGAGTGTCTAATGTCTCTTTGATCAAATACTGGCTGAACAGGTCCAATCGTTACTGGTACCGTTACTGCTTCCATGCTTTTAGTTAACTGCTGTATTAATTCATCTTTTGATCGGAAATATTCTGAAGTATTTGGCATTTCCTCACATCTTTCTGTTCTCATTACATTTCTTGGGGTTTCATTTCTGTGAACTGGGGTTTCAACATAATTTCTGTTTTCACCAGATATACTAGAATTAGTTCTTGTTTCTACTCTTTCAGGGGTTTTTGCATTATTCTGATTTAATCTAGGTGGTGTCTCATCAATAATTTCTCTAGGAGGAGCACTTCGGGAAGTTCCTGGAGGAACCCTTGGGGAGGACCATGAACAAACAGGTTGATAAGGAGACTGTTTCTGTTTTGTAATATAAATCTCTTCTAGAACTGGATCTTCTAATTCACTCTCTTCAGCATTATTATTTTTCTTTTGGGCATTGTTTGGACTAGTTACCTCACCAATTCTTGTGGGATACAAACCATCACATGCATTACATCTCCATCATCTTAATGTTAAATGACCCATCCTCCGGCCATGCTAAAACACCATCATTTTTGGGATATTCCATCCAATTCTCAATCGAAAGACAAGTATGATAACCATATTCACCTAACATGTAAGCTGCGGGTGTTTTTTGTACTTATGAAGTAACCTTCCAGCTCGCGCTTCAATTTTCTTATCAGGTTTCAATTTATTTTTCAATTTCTGAAACCAAGAAAGTTTCTTTTTCTCTTTCATATAATAATAATCCATGTTTTAATTAATTTCGCTTGCTTTAGAATAGATCGTAAATGTTTCCTGGTTGTTCCGCAAAACCGCAAGCTTGTCTGGTCACGTGAGCCAATCAGTGCGCGGTTACTGTGACATATGCTCGCCAATCACAGCGCGACACTAGTGACGTATACTGCCGCTGCAGCTACTCTGTCCTCGCTCCGCTGTGACACTGACACCTCCTTTACAAAATATTTTCACAGCGCCATGTTTTACAAACCCTTTCAATGGAATTCAGTTAGTAACTCCACAAAAACAAACCATTTGCCTGTTTCGCTAAAATAAAGTGATAGCTTTTTCAGTCACTCAGGTATTTTTTTGCGTGAAATAGACGACGCTATTCTCACAGAATATTTAAATTCATTGATAAAGTAAGACTACTCTACCCTTCTAGCAGGTAATACCGAACTTGTTTCTCTCTGAATGCACATATAGTAGCAATTCAAAGTTTGACTCGATCGTATATTACAAAATCATTTACGCACATTCAAACGGAAAAATCCCTAACCATGTATACATGTATCTTGGCAGGACTTTACCCACACCAGAAAACCTCACTCGAAGCTTGGATAAATTCTACCACTCTTTTCACAGTGAGTTTTAAAACAGGCTCCAAGTCCCTATACTCGAAAGCTACAATTTCATAGACAATCCTCACTATACATTTTATCTTACACACCTAGAATCCCTAAACTTGTGCTGTACGACCACAACACTAGTGATATATGACAATACCACTATTTTGAAACAGAACAAATGCACTGTGCAACTTCACCTGTCACACAACTAGGAATTTTCACACTGCTGGAAAAAACCTTTCGACTACATATAACAACTGAACAAACTCAACAAACTTAACATGTGTTAGACATCATTCCTATGTATTTACCATGTAACATGTCAGTTACCATAGCAATCGAACTCTGCTACCAAGGAATTGATTCAGCGCCCCTATAGAAAAACTGTCTCACCAACACTACCCAACACCATAATACTCACCATTAATCATAAATTACTCACAAGGCCCATTAACTAACGAGACAATTTTTGGGCGACTGAATCATGTGACCTAATTAATCAGAACATATTCACAAACTATTTACATATTTATATACAACTGCAGTTTAACATTTCTTACTATGGTTTTAAGTCTTTATCATATTAATTAAGTCACTTAGGCAAATGGATCGGCTGATGATAACTAGACCATGAATAAACAAGACCAGCTTGTCGTTTCAAAAATCTAATTTTATTAACTTTATTATTCAGAAAGAAGCATTTTATTTAGAATCGTTATCTTATTAGCAACATTTGCAAGCAGTGAAAACATATTAGACTGACATTTCAAAGGCAAATCAGTTAGCATGAATTAAAGAAAATAACAGTTTCCATTCCCTAAATTCTATTTCCCTGTCTAAAACTCACTCCACCTAAAAAGGAATAATCATTAAAGTCTGCTTAGCCTTACGTGCGCAAAAAAGTCCAACAGCACAACACGCCCTTCAGGAATCGGAAAGCGAGAAGCGCCCTCCTGCCCTTGAGGCCAGGTTTTATACCTTTCTAACTAGCTAATCTCCACTAAATTGTATATTTTTCTTGCCATCCAGTGTCCTCATTGGCTGACTGATGTCAGTCCATTACGTGTCATCACATCTCCACTGACTTTTGGCTTCCTCGAAAATTAAACATTTCACGAGTCACAGTCCATGACTTCCTTCGCTTGGCAAACTTTGCCGCTTCCTGTCCTTGAATCAGTCTCTCTAAGAGCACGTCTATCACAGTTCATTTGGATTTGCAAAACTTGACAATGTGGTAAAAGTTTCCACTTCCATGCAGAGCTCTTTCTGGACAGGATTCGAAAAGGCCATCTTTTCAATGTGCCTTTTAGGCCTCACTCGAAAACTATTATTTAAACAAACACAAGACATCAATTAATTAGAGAATTGAGACCCATTCTGTTACCCACCCCCTTTGCTAAATATTAACCCATTAATTAATGTGACCTAGCTGAGCACACAAAGCTGCATTTCTTATCTACCTTCTTCTTTTAGGCCACAGGATTCTCCACGAACTTATGCCCCTTAAAGACGTAAAGACATAACATTAGCACACATAATAAGCACATGCCATTAATTAAACAGCCACATTTAATACTGACAAAGACAATAGACAAAGTTAGTTTATTATTTTATACGCACTTGCTTTTGCAACAAAGAGCACATGATTTAGTCCCTCGTGTTTCTGATGTATATGAATTTTAAAACTAGGTTGGTTAATACTTTTCATCACAAACTAGTTAATACGGTTACTGTTTTATGGAAGTTTAACTTTGCGAGTCAGAACAAAATATTCTGAATCTCGCTCCATCACTAGCAAAAAAATTGGTCTGATATAAACCCTCCAGAACTCTAAGTTCCCGTTCTCAATCCCTCTTAGTCCAGCCTCGTGTCCGGACTTCGAGAAATGGATGTAGATCTTTTTCCTACTTAGCCCCTCAACTCTGGAACAAATTGCCTTCTCATCTTTTATCTATCTCCAATCACCTGGCTTTTCGTAGAAGCCTGAAAACCTGTCTCTTTCCTAATTAATCTTCTCTTTCCCCTTCCAACATGGATGCTGTCTCTTTCTCTTCTGCCAAGCGCCTTGAGACTTTTTGGTGATTTTGTGCGCTATACAAGAGCATTTGACTTATGACTTATGACTTATACATACCACAAATGTTATGTACTGTGATTTTTAGTGCTACCATGCCACTCTGTGTATAATTAATTTGTCTTACTACTTTGCTAAGGGTATATTTTACAATAGTCTTGTTTTTTCTTTTTGATATATAGCTACTCCTTCCACGGGGTCACCGGGCAGAAAGGAGTTGGCCGCCTAGGCCCGGCGCAGGACGCTGGAGGCCATACAGCGGGAAAAAGGTCGGCTGGTGGTTCTGGAAGAGGAGGAGGCGGCAGCATCTGAAGCCTCCTCCAATGCCCCAGGCCCCAGCCACCGCCCTCCAGTGGTACGGCACCACTGTCTGGCAGCCGCCCGCCGCCGCCCCTCCTTTAACCACACTGGTGCCCCCCCCCCGACTGTGGCTGCAAGTGCCATGTTTTGAAGCGCTGTGTCTCCCTCCTTGAGGAGCAAGTACGTGTCCTCCAGAGTCGAGCCCGCCGAACATAAGACCCTGTTCATTGCCCCTTTTTTATTTATTCTTTTGGTGGGTGGGAATCGGGCGTTGGGGTTTTGAACAATTGGACAATTAATTTGGACTCATTGGTTGGGGTTAGGGAGAGGGGTGGGTCAGGTGTTGTGTTTTTTTTACATAGTTTATTTTTGTTAGGGTGTTAAATTCATATTTCTATTTTACACACAATGTTGTTAATGTTTTGTGGGTGGGGTTACTGTTTTACATCACACTGTTTCATTGCTGGTGCTGGGCCGCCCACAGCCAGTGTTTGATTTAAATAATTGGCTGACTTTGTAAGACACAAACAGATAGATGCGGCACCCCTCACTGAGTGACTTGTCCTACTAGTACTGTCAGTCTCTTCTAGTCTATGCATTCTTTAACTGGACTCAAAGGGGTGTGTGAATTGAATTAATGAAACTATGTCCATTATTAATTATGCATCCCCCTAACTTCTCTTACCTTTGCTTGATGTTTAACTTAAGCACAGCGATGGCTGCATGGTGAGCGTTTCCTTTCCTAACATGTCATGGTTGTGGTGGTAGTAGTAGTAGGCAGCAGCATTTGCAAAAAAAAGAAAATGAGACAGTCAGTCACCTTAGAGAGACTCTACAAGGAGTAGTAGAATGAACCACAGTACGGAACTTACTGCGAAACAATAATATGCAAACAGCAAACAATAGTTTTCAACAAAACATAATGGTGGTGGGGATAGCCTAGTACACAGTTGGAAACTATGGTTGTGTTGAATCACTTGACTAGGCCTACAGTATACTGGACACAAGTATAACCGAAAGTGCTGTGTAGGAGGATGACAACAAAATAAATCCAATCGATGCCGGCAATTAATGCTGATGTATAGGTTCCTTTGGTAAAAAGAATCACCTCACAAATATACTGCTCATGGGTGGGCAAGCAGGATACGATCCTTGCCCTGCCTTGAATTTGAAGTACTGTTGCTTTTGCCACATCCGCCCCAGCAAGCGTGTGATAAAGTATTGGTGTACATTAAATTTAGTCACACCTCAATATGTCACACAGCCAGGGGGAAGAGCCTTAGGGTTTGTTGAATGGATGGGAAGGGGGGTTTGGTGAAAGGTTCGACACTGAAAAACAGTACGCATGGACAAACAACAAATGACAATATTTATAGACTACCATATCCATATCAATATGGTAAGGGAGAAAAAGGAAATGCATTGATAAAGAGACCCGGATTACATAGAGTTTGTATTCAGTTGTTCCGGGCTTACTTTTACAGATACAAAGAATGAATTCCCTTGATTGAGATGTATCCTATATAGCTTATACACTTCTTAAACACACTGTGATGCACTCAATGTACAGTAAAAGCACACTAATAAGTAAAATACTGAATTTAAAAAAACATATGTCTTTTATTTAACTGCCGGTTGGCTTGTTTGTTAAAAAGATTATGGCTTTATGTGCAACATAGAACCATACACAAAAGTGAAACAAGAAATTCTTCAATATATCCAATACATTCGTATTAACACTTTTATACATACAATAAAAATAATAAAACTTGCACCGATATTCTACCTATTTCACATTTAAATTATACATTGATTATGACCTGCACAATCAAAACAGCGAGAGAACATAAAAAAGACCTCACCTTGTCTAATTAATTTGCACATTGATATTGATTGCCAGTGGTCAATACTTTAAACTTAATATTTGCACCCTCCTTTTGGCTCTTATTCAATTGTGCTGTCCTTCTGCGTCAACGCGTTTCGGCGGTTTCTCCTAATTTAATACCGCCTTTTTCAAGACAAATAATGATAAATAGTTGTCCCCCAAGTTTTCAATAATTGTTCCTTTTTGTCACAGCGTTTGGAACCCTAGAGGATAACGTATTGTGCTGTCTCTCATATAGCGTGGGTTCTCCTCGTGGTTTTAATTAAAATATCCCTGGAGATCGGCCTGTATCTGGTGTCTCCCTTTCTATCCAGCTTTCATATATTCACTGGTATCCAGATGGTTTGTCCGGACTAGCGTTATTTTCATATAATCTCCCGGATGCAACCAATTTGTTCGAGACTCAGTGCTGTTTTCGCTGTTCTAAATTTCGATGTCTTTTCTATTCTTTCTTCGTGACCCACACTATGCGTTGCTCAGGCATGGAGTGTTCATCTTATTTTAAGCTCCAAAGTTCCTGCACACCAGTGTTCTGTCACGCAATTTCCCGGTTACTTTTACAGATAGCAAAGAAAAATGTAAAATATCTGTAGGGATGAATTATAAACAGAGAGTAAACCTAATGATAATAATAACAAGAACACACTGTTGTAAAGATTGCAGACAAAAAATGAATCAAAGTATTTAAAAGATGATGAAAGTTGATACTGTTACTGTGTTATCCTGGTCAAAATGTGGATTTGCATCTCGGCATTCCTCTTGGACCTCTCGTCCATCAATCTTGGGTGTAGCCACTGCCTGCCTGGCAGATGTAGATTTATTGGTAAGGTAAGTGTGCATTGTTTTCCCAAGTATTGCACAGGGTAAGGCCCGACCTGTAATT
This sequence comes from Lissotriton helveticus, assembly GCF_964261635.1. Lineage (NCBI taxonomy): Eukaryota > Metazoa > Chordata > Amphibia > Caudata > Salamandridae > Lissotriton > Lissotriton helveticus. The sequence goes on along the minus strand of NC_136059.1, from coordinate 730,923,647 downwards.
GTAGAGGGAAAAACAAAAGGGATATTGGGAAACAAAGTTGGGAAAAATGCACAAGTTATGGTGTAGTGCAACAAGAACACTTTCCGAGGTGGCATGTATGCATCATCTCTACTCTAGTCTGGTTCCAGCATTGACCTACAACAACAACAGGACAGAGCAGGCCCACAGTGACCCTTTGCACATCCTCAATTTAGCGTACATTTCTTGAAAGAGTTGGACAAAGCACATATCCAGCAACATGCTACACAGACATTTAGGTCTGCTGTAGTTGTTGTTGACTTGTTTACCTTTTATGCCACTCATGAAACATCCTGACTTATTCTATCAATCATCTCCGATACATATATTGAGTGACTGTGAAGATCGGCCTGCAGTAGAAGTACAATTTTGTTACTAAACAACAGGAGTGGAAATATTATTGACTTGAGTCACTCTTAGGGGCCTATTACGATGGAGGATTTTCCGCATCCTCCGGGCCGGCGGAAGCCACCGCCGGCCCGGAGGATGCGGAAAATCCTCTGCGCACCCACTGAAGACCCACCGCCACATTAGGATGGCTGGTGGGTCCTGGTTTCCGTCCGCAGCTTTTCCGCCGCGGTTGGCTTACAACCGCGGCAGAAAAGCACTAATATGGTGACGGTGTCTCTCAGACACCGTCAGCCAGATTAGGATGGGCTCTGAAACATGCTTTTCCGCGGCGGCTTTTCCGCCGTGGAAAAGCATGTGTAACTTCACTGCGGGGGCCCGTTGCGGCCCCCTAGGTGAAGGGGGGTGGGGGGTGCACATGGGGGGTACCTATGGTACCCCCCTGCATTTGTATGCAGAAAGCGCCTGGCACCGCGCGGTGCCTGCCACTTTCTACATACAAATGCAATGCGTGCATTTTTAACATTGCTGCGGGTGCAGCTTGAAGCCGCACCCGCCGCAATGTTAAAAATAGAGGATGTGACCGCCAGGGTGTTGTGGTCACATCCTAATTGCACAGGAGGGAACTCCGCAGCCCATGCGGAGGTTCCCTCCTACTCTATGGTGGCGGACGGACTCAGAACCGTCCGCCATCATAATGTGCCCCCTAGTGTGTAAAGTAAATACTAGTACACTTTGACTTCACTTCATGCACAACAAACAACAAAAACACAAACACCAATCACTCAGAGTCAGGTGTTCAATCATGGTGCTGTTGTCCTACTCAGTATGTAGTGTACAGATTGAGTCCCCTTCCTATATTCAAAAGCAAAGTATCGGGCTGCAGTAGAAGTCCAAATTTCTTATTAAAAATAGTTGCAAGAAGGGAAAAATTGCCTTAAGTTACTTTTAGTGTGGAGATGATTATTACATATAGTACACAATGACATAACTTCATGCACAGCAAACAACAACTAATCACTCAGTCTGCGTCCAATGCATGGTATTACCTGTTACTTCTCATCTTCAATTAATAGGCAGTCTATCTCGCATCAGAAAGGAGGAAAGCTATAGTAGTCATCATCATGTTCCACTTCTTTTGGAGGGACTAGGAAAGATTTTATTTTTTCTTCTATTTTGCATCATCCAATCATCATCTGTCTTGAGGGCAATGGATTTAGGGAGATTCAGGAGGATGGAGGAGCATGATTCGGAGGAGTGTACTGTGAAACGCAGACAGCTGAAACTCATATATTGCAATAAAAAAGTAGAAGACGGTGGTGATGGATTTGTTGTGATTCAAAGTTCCTAACCAGAAAGACAGACACACAAATAAAGGAAAATAAGGGAGGAAGACAATAAGTGCAAGCCTATTTGTCAGGGAAGTACAGCTCGTCTTCAAACTCTGTGGGTTCAACCAGTGTGGCTTGCTGCATACAATTAGATATGCTTTGTCTTTCTGTGTCAAAGAGCCTAGGTATGCTACATCAGGTTGCTTCACTCAGTGGTGCCTGCCTTGACCGTCTGCATGGCCCTGCCGCAAGCATGGGCCAAAAATCTGTTACGCTCAAGAGTTTGCGAATTTTCTGCAATTTAGCAAGATTCTCAGATTGTGAATTTGCCGCCGAAAAACAGTAAATTTCACGAGCGGAACTGAGTGAAGCAACCTGTTGTAGCATACCTACACTCTTTGACCGACACAGACAAAGCATATATAGGGTTTAGGGTTCAGTGCGGTTTACTAGGGTTTTTGGGTTTAATTGAAAATTTGCTACGGTTCCCGGAGTCTAGGGCTCAGGGCCCGATGCAGGCTCGTTCATAATGATGTTGGCAAGGTTTTAGGAGGGTTTGGTGTTTTTTCAGAATTTGCCGAATTGTGGCGTTTTTGGTGTTTTGCGGGCGCGTGTGTTTGGGTGAACTAGTCGTACACCTTACGGTGGATCAATTTTGTTCTGCCTTGCTGTGGTTCTTGGGAATCACTGGAACAAGTCTCCTGGTAAGTTTCAGTAGGATCCAAGTAGTGGAAGTGCTGAAAACAGCACTTTTTTGTCAAGCCGCGAATTGCGATTTCCCATGTTTTGGGGACAGCAGTATTGCATGTTTTTGGGGGGCTGCTTGAGGGGTTCTAGATGTTTGGGGGTGGGTTAAGGGGTCTGGGAGCACTGCTGGGAAGGTCGAATTTTGATTGCAAGTGGTTTAAAGAAAATCCATCGTGGAAAAGAGGGGTTTGGGCCTAGTTGCAGACAGCGTTTTGGCACAATTTAAACTGAGGCCTAGCAGTATTGCATTTTTTGGGGGGGCTGCTTGCGGGGTTCTAGATGTTTGGGGGTGGGTTGAGTGGTCTGGGGGCACTGCTGGGAAGGTGTAATTTTGATTGCACGTGGATTGAAGAAAATCCATGGTGGAAAAGGGGGGTTTGGGCCTAGCTGCAGAGTGCGTTTTGGAGCGATTTCAACTTAGGCCTCTGGAGATTCTAAGTGTTGCATTTCTGTGATGGTCTGTTTGTTTTTTTTAAATATTTTTGGGGCTGGGTCGAGGGCTCTGGGAGCACTGCTGGGAATGTCTAATATTAAATGCAAGTGGTTTGGAGAAAATCCATGGTGGAAAAGGGGGGCTTAAGCCTAGCTGCAGAGCGCGTTTGGCATGATTTAAAGGTAGTCCTCGCTGAGGATAGCACTCCTGCATGTTTTTGGGGGGCTGTTTGGGGGTGTTCCTCATTTCTGGGGGTGGGTCGAGGGGTCTGGGAGCACTGCTGGGAAGCTCTAATTTTGATTGCAAGTAGTTTGAAGAAAATCCATGGTGGAAAAGGGGGGTTTGGGCCTAGTTGCAGAGAGCGTTTTGGCAGGGTTGAAAGTTAGGCCTAGTAGTATTGCATGTTTTTGGTGGGCTGCTTGGGGGTTTCTAGATGTTTGGGGTGGGTTCAGGGGTCTGGGAGCACTGTTGGGAAGGTCTAATTTTGATTGCAAGTGGTTTGAAGAAAATCCATTATGAAAAAGGGGTGTTTTGGGATACTTTCAGAGTGCGTTTTAGCACGTTTTCCAAGTAGGCCTCAGCCAGGTCTCAGTAGCGCATGTTTTTGGGGGGCTACTTGGGGGTGTTCTAGATTTTTGGGGGTGGGTTGAGGGGTCTGGGAGCACTGCTGGGAAGGTCTAATTTTGTTCTAAAATCGCAGTTTACACTTTACACCTAGCTTGAGTGGAAAGATCCGCAAATTTCGTCCACACTTATTTATCCTTGAAAAGAAGACTCAGAGTACGCACTTTCGAAATGATGCTTGTATGTATTGTAATACTGTCGACTCTGAAACTGAAAGTGTAATTTTGCACTACACAGCGTACCTTATATTTTTTTCTCTGTGGTGTTTTAATATCACTTCCTGTTTTTCCATCAACAATTACAGGCCGGCTTTTACCCTGTGCAATGGGAAAAAGGATGAACTCAGGCTTACCATTAGTGAGCCGCAATTCAGCATCCTCCAGGCAGGCAGTGGACAAGGTGTCTTCTGGTCCCCAATATTGATCGACAGAGCATCAGATGGAATGAAGGAGTACCGCGAAAAAGAGGAATGGCTGGATGCAGGCAAATTCCCAAATTCTACAGGACAACTACAACAACATACAGTTACAGTATCCATCTTCATTTCTACTTATCTTTTAAGTAATGTTATTGCTGTGAACTTCCATGAGTGTGACTCTGTGCATTTGTTTGCTCTCTCCTTCAATTCATCCCTCCAGACATTGTATACTTTTTTCTTTGCTATTTTTTAAACTAATTTAATGTACTAAGTCGTTCTTCTCTCTGAGGGCAGATAGGCAAGTGAAATTGCGTAATTACTGCAGCCCTGTACTGTCACATTGTTTCTTCATAGTTAGTACATTGTAGAAAGTACTACTTACTTTTCAGTAACCTATCCATTTAGCAAACAACTTCATGCATGCAGTAGTGCATGCACTTCCTTTATGTCCCTTAAAAGATTTATGGATAGCTTTGTATCCAAAGATTTGTTTATTTTCATTTGTTGTTTGTCCATGCTGTGCTTTTTTTTGTTCCTCTCTCCACAAAAATTTCCCCACAAACCCCATTCCCATCCAAATTTCAAACCCTAACTCTCTTCCCCCAGGCTGTGTGGTTTTCATTGAGGTGTGAGAAAATTACAACAATAATTCCACACACTTGCTGGGGAGGATAAGGTGCAAGCAACCTCCTCAAATCAATTTAAGGCAGCTAGATGAATCATAGGATATTGTAATTGTGGTTAAAAAAACAATGAGTATTTTAAAATAAATTCTGAATTTCATGCCCAATACCGATTGGATCCATCGTCAACATCATCCTCCTACATGTCTAGAAGACTGGTTACGCTACTGTGTCACTGTTCTTGTTGTAGCCATAATCATCCATGCAATTCTTTTTTTCCCATACTTATCTTCAGCATTGCTTAGGCTACTGTTCCTTCTAATACTCCTCCCAGGCCACTCAATGTCTCATTTTTTTACTTTGTTTTTCATATGCTGCTACTGCTAGTGTGGTACCACTCCTACTAACACCAAAACAACGGAATTTCGGTCCGGGGTGGCGTAATCGCCATTTGCCATGCAGCCAGCGCTGTGCCTAGCTCTATTCTCAAACACTAATCACAGGTAAGATAAGCATTTTGGAGAGGTAGAATAATGGGCTAGGACTCGGAGGAGAGACTGACAGTAGTACTAGTTAAGTACTAGTAGGCCAATTGAATTCACTAACTCTGTTAGTGGCACTTTTGAACATTTTTGGACGTTTTAGATAATTCATGCTGGTAAGTTTGAGGAAACCAAACGTGCCGTAACCCCCGCCCACCACCCCACAAAATAACATCAACGCGTACACTATGTTGAAGTATGTACAATTATTAATTATTTATTTACCCTAACAAAAATAAACTAGTCCCACCCCTCCCTAATCCAAACAATTGTCCATTTCAAATAGTCCTCTGAAAAGTCCCAAATAATCCCCAACTCCCGATTCCCACCCCCCCAACAGTCTTTAAAAAAGGGGCAAGGGACACAGTCACGTCTGGCGGTTTTTGGACAGGCGGTCCTGCCGCTCCTTGCGGAGGTCCCGGAGCTGTTGCTCAAGATTGTCCACCTTGTGCACCAGGTAGTCCACTCTGAGGCGTAGGCGGCGCAGGCGTGCCATCCAGGCTCTGGGGGGGGCAGCTGCTGGTGTTGTTGCAGCTGAGCGGCGGCGGGAGGCTGTCTGAGCACGGCGCTGTGCTGGAGGTTGCTGGCTGGTGCACACGGGGGCACTGGAGGGGATTTTTGACGCCCCCTCCTCCTGTTCCCGTGCCCACAGCCGGAGATATTCCACACAAATGGCCTCCAGCTTCCGGGCCCTGGCCCGGACAGCCATCTCCTGTCTGGTGAGCTTTTTTGGAGCATCTATATGAAGAAAGAAAGAAAAATAATGTAACCAATACTCTTTAACAATAACACAAAATAATTCAACAGAAAGTTGTCTCACAGTAACACTAGCAATTTGCAAGCAGAGTATAACAATTTGGCATGTATCTTTCCGCCGTCTTTGTAGGCCTGTAACAGTGGGAGTTTCAGGAATTCTACTACCAGGCAGCACTATGGACTCAATACATAGTCAGAGAGTCAGAGAGTACACCAGTATTCTTCTTTTTTTCTCTAGTTTTGCAAAAGAAATTACTTGTGCCTGAACTTGCGGTTGCCGGCATAATGCTAGCTCAGTCAGCTTGCACCCAAGAAAAAGAGACACAAGCCATGATGACGCTGACTTGCATGCATTACTTTAAGCAGTACATGCAGGTGGGGATAGGGAAGCTCTTACTTTTGTATAGGGGTGGCACTGGCCATACTCGGTTAAATCAAGGGCTACTGCTCAATGTAATTTATATTTCACACTGCCCCCCCTGGGCCTTCAGTACTACAAAAGGAAAATTAAGATTATTCATTTCTGATCATGTATCCATCCGATCACATGATTGCTTTGCTTGTATGATGGATGACTTTAGGTGCTTTGTTGTGATAGATTGAGCGTACAACAGCGATAGTCCACCCATGATTAACACAGCATAAAGAAAATTATGAACATAGGGAGTGAGTGTGTTAATCATAATTGCCGGAGGAAGGGACTTGACTTGATATAATTGTAAACTATACAATGCAAAAACAATATATGCTGTGCTTGCAAAGTAAACTACGGTACTGTTACTTTAGGCAAGGGAGAGTTTCTGAACAATCACAACTTGTAGTATTTGCATTTCCTCTGCTTTGCTACTCTGGCACGGACATGCTGTTCAAACAAAGTAACACTCTTCATGCACTGAGCGTCTGCTCTACATACACCTCTGCTATGTATGAGGAAGAAGATACCATCCAGGCTTCCAAAGGAAACGTCTATCATTCTTCTTAATGTCTCAACTGTAACAACTTTACTTTTTCTCAACAACCAAATAACGCCCTTTTCATTTTATTTGGTAAACCACCGTCTTGACTTGCATTTGAGTTTCACCCAAATGATATATTGCAATGCACACCACACATGAATTTTCTGATTCACCCACACAGGCAGTCATTTTTTCTTTCTCCTCCAACTATCCTTGCTTCAAGCAACCATGCATCTGATTCCTTCCTATCAGCCACCTCTGCCTGCACTCAAAAACACGTATCATTCTTTACAGTCATAAATGTTACGACTCGCTCGTCCTTCCATTGACCCTAAGTTCTTTCCCTTTTCGTTCATCACATCCCTCAAGTTCATCTGATATGATGTGGCTTCACTATAAAAGTTTGCCAGCTGATTTGAAGTCAAATAAAGGGGGCCATTGCTTACTCGAGAACTACCGCCACTAATGCTATTGCTAAGTCAAGGGTGATTGTCTTCTCTGTGATTGGCTAAAATGTAGTTCTAAATGAGTAACTGTTCTTAACTGTACAGTGTACTTGTAGTAGTGTACTGTCTACTGTACAGTACATCATACACTTCTTTGCGAGCCTACTCTAAAATGTCAATAAGTAAGGAGTATAATAATAACTTACCACCGTACGCCGCTGCTGAGCCATCCCCCTCAGCTCCTCCTGGTGGCACTTATGGCGCCGCCGCATCCGCCCCTGGAGTGGACCCCTCCACGCTGCTGGACCTGGCACTGGTGGTGGGAACTAGTGCCGCATCCGATGTTGTGACGCCTAGAAAATACAAGTTAAATTTTTAGATGCCGTACACCACCACCTATTTCGTCTCGTAATGGAAGAGAAAATGATAAATAATTTTTAATTATTGGGACTGAAAAGAAGTCACGGTTTTGGGGAGGGTGTTAATTTATATGCTTAGCCCTAACATGCAACTCTTTTTGGCACAACTGATGTATGCTTGCTCTTTAACGTGCAACATTTTTATAATTACAGACAGAACCAACTACTCCTCATCACCACCAGGAGGACTTGAAGTTCCAACAAAGTGAGGGCTCCAGAGTCCCGCACAGTTACATCTGACTGAGGTATGTGGAAAGTCGAACTGCACCTATCATCAACAATGTCCTATTTCTCTTGTCCATACTTCTGTATGTGCAGAATAGTCCCTGAAACACTAGCGGTGTGGTATGTGCTACTACCAAATCAAAATAAGTACTAAGCTTATTCTTGGTCGACATTGACATTTTTTTGTTGGAAATTGTCAAAGCACTAACATTAAGAAGACTGGAATAGACAGCAAGGGCAACCCAGAGGACTGCACTGAGTGCCTCTAGAGATATTGCTGGATCAGAGTTTTGTTTAACACCATTTGCCGACTGGGCAAGCTTAGCTACCTACACAGACCGACTCATAATAATAGTAAATATTAGTAGCACAGAGAGTGATGGTAGAGAGGCAGGATAACAATGTAGAAACAGTCTACAAGAAGATCAAAGACTATTTTGTAAAAAATAGAATTAGGAAACAGTTTGGAATGAATAGGAGCTGTACAATTTAGGGAACTATAATTATATTAACAACAGAACAACTTACTTGGGCCAGCAGAAGAGCCTGCAGAGGACCATTCCTGCCCACTCTGTTCCGTCGGAGTCTGGTGTGTTGCTGTCTTCTTGCCCCTGGGAGGTGCTGATGATCATGAAATAAACACAAACATGGATGATTGTTTTTTTGAAATATTTGATTTCTTTGACCACAATCTAACATTATCTTGGGGAAACAAATTAGCAACAATTGCACTACATGTATTGACCTATCTGATCTGGTCAACTAGGAGGATACTAGTACAGTATTGCTGGATTCGCAGACGGTCTACCTGGAAAGTTATGTAAATCACTAACTAAACCATCAACTAAAAGGTTCTACTACGACTGCCAACACTCAGCAGCACGCGCGCGACAGACACAGTCCGTCATCGTGATTGCATACTACTAAAAAATTTCCTACTACTAATAACAAGTCATAATATACTCAACCTATCAATCCATCACTATCTCTTCTTCTTAGTGACAGCAGGAGTACAAAGGAAGGACTAGACTTGAGTCTCTAGTCTCTCTAGCATTACGCAGTTCTGTAAAGTACTACACTCATACATATTCAGGCCAAATGAGCACAAAGTTGCAAACAAGTAAGCATAGTAGCAATGCCACTGAGGAGGCGAGCACCTGCAATCACAGAAGCTATTTAAACATTATTTTACCTGCAATGTAATCGAATAGGCAGCTTTCTTGCTCTTCGGGAAAAACATATATTAGCAATATAACACAGAGCAGAAGAAAACAAAGTAGTTTTTAAATAGCTACTCACCAAGGCCAGGGATCTCCACGCCTATCAGGAGGAGCAGGTCCTGCTCCCGGTCGAGGACTTCAGCCCACCGGTGCGTCGCTTGGTCATAGGTGTGCGGGACCCCCGACTCCCTCCGCATGGCCTGGCACACCTTATCCCATGGCTGGCGATGCTCCCGGAGGCCATACCCTTGACCGGGCCTGCCCCCTGCTGCCACGGTCTTAGGGAGGTGGCGCAGAACAAAAAATATAAGAGCGGCCACCTCCACCGCGGTGAAAATCTCCCTGGCCACTACATTCTCCCCCCTCAATCGCCTGCATGGGAGCCCGGCTCCCTTTGCCATGGTCCTGGACAGCTGAAAAAAAATAGGAAAGAATAGGGTTAAAAGTAAAGAAAAGAAAAGAGTTTTAAAAAAGTAGCTTTAAAAGTAACCAAAAGTAGAACAAAAACACAAAATATAGATGTAGAAAAAGAGAGGGATAGATAATGAGTAAAAAAGAACAAAAAAAGTTCAAAGAAACAAAGGATTGGAAAGATTAGGGGAGGATTCAAAAAGCATGCCCAGAACCATAGCAATGAATGAAAAACAAGATGGCCGCGCCCATTGAGGACCGCGTGGGTAAGTTTGCGCGATATTTCGTCCGCGAGCACGCAAAAACACAAGCGAACACGTAATCGTGCCCCACACACAACGCAAGCTTGCAAATAGCGCCCGGAAACGGAAATACGCAACGCGCACAAGATGACTGCACCCATGTACGACCGCACGGGTACCTCCGCGGTCGGTGCACTGCAAGCGGCCCGCAAATACACAAAAAAAACCTCGAACACGCAAAAAAAAATTTACGCTGATTTTGCGGATCGCAAATTCGCTTTCGCACGAATTCCTGTACCGCGAATTCGCGCATTTCGCCCATACTTATTATTAAAGATGACTTGCTTTTGCAAGACCCCGAAAGGCTTCTTCCTGAATAAGTACGCACTTCACTGCCAGACCCCATTTAATGATTATCCAGGCTCTCAAGCCTAAACACGTCAGAAATCATCTCTCATCACTTTCTCTTCTTTTTAGTGTATTGTGTGTGGCAGACTGCGTGACCCTATGCCCAGAGCCCTCGAAGGCCCTGGAGACTGCCACGCCGAAGGCCAGCTCCTGCAGTTTCTCAGAGTCGGGCGGCCCCCCTCCCAACATTTAAAAGCCCCAGGGGGAGGTGTAAATTAATCTAAACTGAATACGTTAGTACAGTCGACTCCGCTTACGCTACCAGGAAAACACAACAACACTACATGGCCCAGATTTCCATTGTAGTGATTTGATAGTTCCAGGTCTAGTTGTCAGATCGGCACACACACACTCCCTCATGGTTGGTATACACCCACACCACACCCATCCAGCGCATCCGTCACTACACATGTGACCCTATCTATACAAAAGATGGAGCGCACGTGTTATTCGCCATTTTAGAGTTGTTCCCAAACTACCGAACAAGAGGACCCACTACCACATGCGTGGTCTCTTTGGTCACTGAGTTAGTGGTACCCGAAGCACTGAGCGGGTGAAGAACCTGCAATGATGATGATGAGAGCACGAATATGTCGTTAGCCATAGAGATATCAAGACTCGGCCATATATGAGACTTCTTTGTTGGAGATCGGGACTACATGATGCAGAAGGGGTCTTTTCCACGAAAAGGTGAGCAGTGAGGCCTGGGTACGCATTGGAGGGAGTCAAAGGGTTGTAGCAGACTAGATACAAAAAGGCGACGCAGCGATTTAGACCAACGCGCTCCTATATAGTGTATCAATTTACATGTATACATTTTTTTCCCAATAGCAGGAACGTTTTTATAATTGCTGAAACGTCCCGAATATTACCTATACAAATAGTTTGTATAAATGTGAAAAGGAATGTGTATGAAAGCACGATGTTATCCAACTGCACATTAAGATGGTAACAATTACCAATCATAAAATCTTTTTTTACTATCTTTTAGATGTAGAGCATTATGTCCGGCACGTGGTGAAAAACACTGGTGACAGAAAGGTGAGCTGCGAATATTGTTTTTAGTCACTCTCTTAACTTCTCTTTCCTTTCATAAAAAAATTACACACAATCTTAACTAATTTTTATCTTACAGGTTGTGTTTTACAAATTGACGAAACCCCTGCAAAAGAAACCTACAAAGCTCTACGTTTGTGTATTCTGCGATGATGCGTGGCCACTGTAACAACGACTGAGAAGCGTGCTTCGACACGTAGTGCACCCTCTTTAAATGATGCCAAGGGCTCAAGGTGAGCAAATAAGCTTGTTTCCGATACAACGACAAGTTATCTGTGAAAGGAGAGAATATGTAGTATGCAGCAGGCGTGCAATACCCTTAGGCTAATGGTGCTTCAGCCCCCCACCCATCGTGTGTGTCTCTTCCATGTTTTGATGTCCTTTTTCTCTCTCTTTTTTACTATCTATCACATTGTTTTTTTTTTCTTTTTTACAGTTATGGACGCTGCTGTGTCCACTGTGCCGTATAGAACCTTACCTGAGTTTAAGTGGTGAACTCTGTTGGCTACATTGAAGCCTGCTTCGAGATGTAGAGCATCCTCTTTTAATCATGCCTATGGCACTAGGTGAGCAAAGAATCTTGTTTCCGAAACAACAACAAATTATCTGTGAAAGGAGAGACTGGGTAGTGTTCAGCAGCTTGACTTGCAAGAAACTGGAGCGAGCATGGAGATTAGCTTACTGCCCACAGGCTAAAGCAGTGTTTCGCTCAGCCCAGCGAGATTACTATACTAGCATTAAACATGCAAAAACAGAGTTTTTCTCCAAAAGAATTGAGAGAGCTAATAACAACAGTCTGGAAATCTTTTCGATAGTGAAGAGCTTTCTCTCTCCCTGTGCTGAGCAGGTATCTATGAGTCCTTCTACCGAATGGTGTGAAAAGCTCTCCTCCTTCTTCCTAACGAAAATTACTAACATTCAACAAAGTTTGAGAACAGTTGGAGGAGGATTCAAGATGATGGATAGTATTGAAACTAAGGTTCCATCCATCGCCATTATGGAGAGACTTATTCCCCCTTCGGTTGATGATACCCTGGCAGCAATTAAATCATTAAAATCTGGTGCTCCCGGGGATGTCTGCCCGGCCCGGGTGCTGGCCGAAGCAGCCGAAGTAGTGGCTTCAGAAGTCTCCCAAATTATAGGACTATCATTTACTACTGCAACTGTCCCTAAAATATGGAAACAGGCCAAGCTTTTGCCATTGCTAAAGAAAACAGGCGCGGACCCAGCTGTGCCAAGCAACTATAGGCCTATTTCTCTTCTGCCAGCTATGGCTAAAATTGGTGAGAAGCTTGCATTCTCCCAGCTCAATGCCTTTGTTGAAACATCAGGGGCATTACATCCAGCCCAATCTGGCTTCCGTGCAGCCTATAGCACGGAAACAGCGCTGGTAGAGGTTACTGAGGCGATTAGGGGGTGTTTGGACAGTGGCGGCAGAGCGGTCCTGATTTTATTGGACCTCTCTGCCGCGTTTGATACTGTTCCGCATGCACTTCTCTTGGCACGGCTGGCCAATATCGGCATAGTGAGTTCTGCACTGGAATGGGTGAAATCCTTTCTTTCAGATAGGTCTCAGCAGGTTTGGATTCCTCCTTACTCATCCTTGGTTAAACCGCTTACCACAGGAGTACCCCAGGGCTCTGCTTTGAGCCCCCTCCTTTTTAATATATATCTCACTCCTCTTATTTTTTTAGCTGAACAAATGGGAGCTAAAATAATAGCGTATGCGGATGATACGCAACTCCTGTTTACATGCCCGGATGCGAATACTAATACTGAGGTCGTGCGTTCATGCCTTTCCGCTGTGTTCAACTGGCTAGCAGCAGCACAGTTGAAGTGCAATGAAGATAAAACAGAAATCTTGCTGTATGGCCAGTTCTCGCCTAACTTCAGAGAAACTCTGTGGCCTTCCGAATTTCCCCAGCCAGGCTCCGTCAATATTCCTGCCAAAAACTTAGGAGTCTGGTTTGGAGAGGATCTGCGATTCGAAGCACACATAAAAAGACTCACTGGGGTGTGCTTCGGGTCCTTAAAAGCCATGAGGAAGATTTTTCCTTATTTACCGTCCTCAGCAAGAGAGTCGGTGGCGAGGGCCCTTATTTTATCACGGCTCGATTATGCCAACTCTCTGCTGTGTGGATCTCCGGCCTTTTTAATCGCAAGGCTTCAGATTATTCAAAATGCGACTGTTCGCCTTCTGTGTAATGTGCCATATAGAGAAAGTACTCGGACTCACATGAAGGAACTACACTGGCTGCCAGTAGTGCAGAGGATAAGTTTTAAGATTCTAACCATAGCCTTCAAAGCAATTCATGACCTTGGTCCTTCATATCTGAGGGTAAGATTTACTCGCTACGTCCCTACCCGGGCCTTGCGTTCAGCTGACTGTAACTTTTTAACAGTACCCCGATTTCAGCGAGTCCGTTTAGGAGGCCAATCACTTGCTGTCACCGCGGCTAGGACTTGGAATACCCTCCCCCTCTCCCTGAGATTAACTGAAAATTTCTTGATATTTAAGAAGGCTCTAAAAACTTACCTTTTCAGAATGGCCTATTAAATACTAATGGTAAACAGAACAATTTAGATTTCTACTTTTCTTTTCCCTTCGGCCACATGCTGTTTCCTTTCTTTACGCGCCAGGACACTCTGGTAGTATATGAGCGCGCTACAAAACAGCTAAAATAAATAAAAAAATAAAATAAAAAAAAAAGACTGTGTAGAAATGTATAATTGCCTCCGAGCAGTGACAACAGATAGGTTACAACAGTTTGAGGAACAGATCTACAAGCTTATTGCGCCACTTTTGTGTCACTTTTAACATGGGAAAAGTGACGCAAGAGCTTGTAAATCAGCTTCTGACTTTTCAAGAAAAACTCTCAACTCCAGACTGTGCGAGTCAATGGGGTGCAACAGTCTAGGTAGGGAATATTAAGAACTCACATTAAAATTCACTTTTGTCAGGAGTTTCGCAACACAGTTTATGATGATTAATGAAATGTCCTTTTGTTTGCTTCACCAAACATCCTTCAGAAGCAATCACGGCATACCGAGCAACAGCACTGGAATTGTCCGCAACATATTGAATATACTTTGACGTGTAGAAGCAGAGTTAAATTCAAGTTGTGAACTCTGATGGCCGCACTGTTTATACAAGATAAGCACAGAGGCCTAGATATACAATTCCTCCAATTAAATGCATTATAAATAAATTGGCCTATTTACAATTCCGTTGTGCCACTTTTGAGTCAGTAACGCAATAGGCACTTCCATATAGACACCACTTGAACGCAGGACTATAACAGAAGTGAAATGTTCCAGGCACACTGCACACGTAAATTCGTAGTGTTACCTTGACTTGTAATGTTTCACCTCATTTCGTCCCATGTACATAATTTTAAACTCTAATTTTCTTTTTTGTTTTGCAGGTTACCTATCTTTTGGAGTCTTATGGAGTCCACATCACAATATGTTTATAATATTGTTTTATTAAAGTTATTTTTCTAGTTGTTTATTATATTGTTATCTTTAAGTTACGTTTACAGTTCTTGTTGTTTTAATAAAAGTTAATAAAAAAAACTATATAGGTCTTCTTTGGGAGGGGGGTGACGGTCCACAATAGAAATAATATTTATAATTTGACGTACTATGGTAAGAGAGTTTGAGAGTAGGGTTGAAAAGTACTGGCTGTACAATAAGTTATATTTATTCCGGATGCTCTACAAGACAGAAAGGAAATCAAAGTAAAACAAAACAATGTGTACCAGATATACAATCCCCTTGCGCCACTTTCACATGCAAAGCCACCACCCTACAAAAGTGTGTGGGCCTCAATGAAGCCCTTCAAACCACGGAAACAACAACCCCCCAGAGCTTTCTATATTGTGTGAGGGGGGCTGCCTGGCCCTCCGCCTGGTGCCCTGGTTCCTGCAGTGTCCTGGGGTGGAAACAGCCATTTCAACGCGGTCATAACCACACGTGACCGTCACCACAAAGCCATTAGCACTCATGTGGCTTTACCACGCATGCTTTTACAACTAGTATGCATTTACCATGCATGATAAAGGCATAAGCGTGGTAATGGCTTTCTGGTGACGGTCATGTGTTGTAATAGCTGTGGCTTACGTGCTTCAAATTAGTTTTTAGGTATTCGTGTGACCAAGTCTGATAAGATCGTAGGCCAAGGACAAACACCATGGTGTCTGTGGTAGGAAATCTCATGGCTCACAGAGAAGGTAGGCGGGGGGTAAAATAAAAATGAAAGTGGCAGGTATAATAAAAATACCAAACTACTAAAATGGCGGAGAACGGAGTATGTAAACTGAAAACTGAAAAAAAGTGTACAAAAGATGCAAAGGGGGCAGGGTAGAAACACCCTGACCCCCTAGACCTGCTCAGGGTGTCCCAGAAGGACCCCCATGGCCCCCCAATTTTATTTATTTTAAATTGCGGGATACATGTACAATACGCGTATCACGTGAAAAAAAAAAAAACCCGAAGCCCGCTTTAGTGCTAATTAGCCTCCGATGGGCCAAGTCCCGTGGGCAATGTCATTAATTATAATGGGGGGCCCAGAGGGGCCCCCCAGCCCCGGGGACCACCATCCCCCGGGGCTTTAATGATACAAATGCGGGGGCTCACCGCCCCCCACAGCCCCGGGGACCACCATCCCCGGGGCATTAACATTATGTATGGGGGGCTCATGGCCCCCCCGCACCCCCGGGGACTGCCACCCCCGGGGCTTCTTTTTTTTTATAATAATAGCGGGCCCAGAGAGGCCCCCAGCCCCAGGGACCGCCACCTCCCGGGGCATTAACATTATGTATGCGGGGGCTCTCGGCCCACCCACAGCCCCGGGGACTGCCACTCCCTGGGGCATTGGTTTAATATGTGAGGGGGGCTCACGGCCCCCCTGCAGCAAACGTAAATGTGTGGGGGGGCTGAAAGGTTCCCCAAGCCCCGGGGTCCGACACCTCCCCGGGGCACTAAGGGCCCGATGTAGGTGGCCTATTACCGGTCGGTAAACCAAAAATTCTGTAAATTTTAGGCTTACCGACCGGTATTGAGCCATTTCTGATGTAAGGGATGATTCGGTAAATACCGAATCGGTATTTACGAATCATTATTTACCGATTCGGTATTTACCGAATCGGTAAATGGCATGTAGGAAGCACTTTTGAGAGTGCTTATGTGCTCTAAGGATTCGTTATTTACCACCAACCATTAGTTGGTGGTAAATACCGAATACCTCTGAAAATGCAAATCTGTGCATTTTCAACAGTGCCATGTGGCAGACATACATGCCCTTAGGGCATGTATGTCTGCCACATGTGCACAGAAGCACTATTCAGAGGTACAACAGGGTGTCAATGTGACACCCTGCCACCCTTGAATGTTACCCTATTTTACCGAATCAGTATTTGCCTGGAGACCCTTAGGAATTAATGGGAATTACCCAATCGGTAAATACTGATTCAGTAAATACCGAATCGTACCGATTCACTAATACTTAATGAATTTTTTGCTACATAGCATATACCGATTCCAAAATACCGAATTGGTAAAATTCGGTATTTTAGAATTGGTAAATGATATTTACCTACATCTGGCCCTAAATGTTTGAATTAAGGGTAGGTTTTTTTACGGTAAAATTAGGATACGGGTACGCAGCGTGTCGCTTAGCGCGACCTCTGGTGTGCACGCATTGGGTACGCGTATCGTACCCCGTATGCTGCATGATTTATAAGGCGTTCGGTACGTGTATCCAAGCAAGAAATAGAAAAATATTTTTAAGATATCTATCAAGCTTATGTGTTTAGATGTTGGGTGGCTCTAAAAAGTGCCCTTGTGTTTATTGGGAGATTTTGGTACCTACAAGTAAGTACTGAGTCTAAAGTTCAAAAGGAAGACTCTGTTCCCCTCATCTGTAAAATGTACACCATCTCTCCTATAGATGCCATGCATATTGAAACGAAGATTGTTGTGGTAAATGGACCCCATTCTATAGTCTCGGAGAAAAGCAGAAACAGATTTATTCACATGTTTCCTACCTTTCTCAATCTGTGGACAATATTGGTTGGACCAGTTCCATTTCAGCCTTTGGCATATATTAGAATAGACAAAGGCAGTTTGAGGGAAAAGTGCCATCAATTCTCCAAAGGTGTCCTTCATAAGCATTTCCAGACCTACCCCAGTCAAAGTGCCTAGGTTATTGCCACCACAGTGCACAATTATGAGGTCAGGGTGTTGGAAATGTAAAAAGGATTTAACCAATGGCATCATTTGGTGCCACTTTAACCCTCTATGTCCAATCCATGTAATGTCTGCATTTGGTAAACCTAGGTCTTTGTGAATTCCTTTCTGTTCTGCATACCTTTGGCTCCGGAAAATATAGCTGTGTCCCACAATCCACACTGTAAGCATGTTGAAGAGAGGCCTGGATGCACTCAGATGGTCTCTGTTAACGAAATGGCAGTTTGAAAAGTAAGATTTTTCTAAAATGGTGGATAAGATGCAGTTTTGAAAAAGGAAAATAAATGATTGGTTGTTTGAGAACATTCTACACTGAAAACTAGTGTGCATGTTTCTGTTGTGTGTAGAACGAGAGGGAAAGTTTGCCATTTTCTGGTTTTGCTAAGAACAGTGAAGTACAGAGATTCTGTATAAGAATATCTGCTGTGTGACTGACATTCTTCTTAATCGACAAATCAATTTGAAAGGTGAGTTGTTAACCTGTAAGGGGATGTATGTGGTGCATTTTGTTTTTAATAAGAGTACTGTGTCTCTCCTTCTAAAGTAGTTTAGTTGTCTAGAATAACATTCTGAGTTTGTCTGCATTTGGATAACCATTGTGATGAAAGCATTTGGTAAGTTAATGTGTTTGGTGAGTCAGCTTTGTACAGTAAAGTGCAGTACTAAAAAAATGTAGAATGTGTGCAGTCACTTTTTCAGTTCTAGAGTAATTAATAGTGTTGCTTGTTTAGAATTAGGCTTGTGTTTCCAATCTACAATTTTCCAGGCAGTATACATACACTACTGCAAACTCTCTGTGGCAGATATAAAAGCCTCTTGCGCCTCTTTGTGCTGCCATTGTGTCACTTTTTTGATGTAATGTTGGCGCCAATAATGCAGCAGATTGCTTGTATTTGCAAAATGAGTCAGGATGATTGTATGTAAAATGCAGCAGTCATATATATAGAATGTGTTTAGAAACCTTACCGTTTCTAGAGTAGTAAATGTTTTTTGGTAAAATGCAAGGTCTAATATTTTTTGTCTAGAATCACACTGTGCATCTGTGTGCATTTAGGAATTATTCTGAGAAAAGCACGTTTGTACGTTTTGTGTTTGCAGACATATAAGTGCCTAAAAACCTATCCTTTTTACAGGTTTTGATAGAATTAGAAACCAGTTATTGTATTTGCAAAATTACTCATGGTTGTACATTAAAATGCAGTATTTATATTTCTGGAATGTGTGCAGTCATATTAGCCTTTCAAGAGTAATTCATTGTGTTGCTTGTGCAGAATCAGACTTGTGTTTCAAATCTACAATTTACCAGTCAATTCAGTTCAAATACTTATTCGGTTTTAAATGAATAAAAAACCATATAAGTGACATTGTAACAATAGACGGAAAACACATTTAAAAGGTGTAACATGATCATAATCACAAATGTTATAAAATTCATTCCATAAAAAGTATAAATAAACTACAGATATAATGACAAGATATATAGAGCTGTCAGATCTCCCCACGGTTTCTGGATTTTACGGCTGATTTAAGAAATCCAATCACATATAGAGTACTTTCAGGTTTTAACATTTGCAGATAGCAGAGGGTGGGGCGGACCTGGTTAAAATGTAGTTTTTTTTAAAAGGGGCTTCAAGAAAAACCTCCGGGAACATTATAAAGAGGACAAATAAATAAAAAGTGCACCAAATCCTGCGGAGACATATTGTCGCAGCCGCAGGGAGGTAACACTTGGTCTCTGTGGGATCCCCTTGGTACAGCTAGTAATTAATAAAAGTAGTCCAGCCGAAACCTTGTTAATAAGAACCGCTCGTGGCTTGTTACGGGCCATGATAAATAAGGCTCCATTAGTGATGTGTTTTTGAGCATCGCGAATTTACGGATGCTAGGTTTTACCAATTCCACCCCATCTCTATTTACTTTTTTCATTAGTATAAATAATTTTTTAACAATCTCCCCATTAGCGGTAACAATTGAATCAGGGTTTAAAAAAAGGTCCGGATGCCCCAGCTTAGTAATACAACTTTTTAAATATTTAAGCCATGGTATGTCGAGCATATGATCCAAAGGACAACACTTCTCTTAGCAGTTGATGGTTGAGGGCCAGGTCTTTATTTAGCCAGCACTTCATCCAGAATAGTAAAGGCCGTAGTGCTATGGTATCACCGATAAAGGGTAAACCAGTTTCCTCGTGAACTATTAAGTTAGATGTTCCCTTAGGCACCCCTAAAAGCTGTTTTAAGAAGCTGTTCTCGGCCACCCCGATACATTCGGCTGGTGCATACCCCCATAGTTCACTGCCATAACTACCCAGTGCAACACTTTTTGCCTGGTAGATCTTCAACAATGCAGCAACTGGACGTTTGCCCATTTTTGTCGCAAAGTTGAATATGGCTGAGTTAGCCTGAATTATCTTGCCGCTTTTTCCTTTGTACCAGCAGGCACCATTTTAACTGGTCGTCGAATAGGACTCCCAAATAAGAAAATGATGTGGTCAGGGGAACCTTCTCTGCATTTACCATAAATGTGTACTTTGGGTGCGCCCCAATCTGCATAATGTATGATTTGGTAATATTAATGGCAAGGTCCCGATCAGCCATAAAACCACAAAACGCATTCAGTAGGGACTGCAGTCCTCTGGCAGTTCTTGCCAGGAGCACGGCATAGTCTGCATATAGCAAGACGGGCAAACCCCTGTGCCCAACATAAGGGAAATCAACACCGGTTTTAACCAAAAACACATTTAACTCATTAATATACAAATTAAAAAGAAAGGGGGCCAGAATACAGTCCTGCCTCACTCCTCTCTCAACGGTAAAGTCCCTTGATACCCTGAGGTCTAGCGAGTATCTAACGTTTGCCTTTGTATCCTTGTGAAGGTCCCTCAGGAAGTTGACCAGGGTAGCCTCCACCCCCATGGAGCCCATGGATTCCCACAGTTTCCCCAGGTTTACACAATTGAACGCGAAGGAAAGATCCATGAACGCCATGTAGATGGTGCCCCGTCGAGCTATGGTATACTTCCCGAGGACCATGTATAAGTTTAGGCATTGTGCTAGTGTAGAATGGCCTGAGCAAAACCCATATTGAATGTCCGATATGATCCTGTTTTCCTCAGCCCAGGTTGTCAGTCTATTCAGCACCACACCTCCCACAACCTTGACCACGGAATCAATCAGGGAAATTGGTCTATAGCAGGTAGTGCTATTCCGATCTCCGTTCTTGAAGACCGGCACAATTGTGGAGTTACCCTATTACCTAGGGCAACCCGAAGCTACTGCTGAATTGAGCACTGCTGTAAGGACCGGCGCCCATAATGACATTTTTGATTTGAAAAGGTCCGGGGGCATGCCATCTGGGCCAGGTGCTTTGTTACTCGTCAGCCCCATGATTCCTTTCTCAATTTCCCCTGAGGTAAAGTGCAATGATGTTACACCCTGCCCACCATGGTAAAATTCTAGCTGAGGAGTATTGCTCTTAAATATGGAGCTGAAGTGGGATACCCAATCGTTTTCAGGAATATTAGTGCCTACTCAGGTTCCCCACCCATATCAAACCGTGGTCTATTGATTATGCCCCAAAATTACTCGCTGTTGTTCAGAGTGGTGGGGTCTAGGAGGTCTTTCCAAGCCGTCTCCTTTAATTCAGCCTTTCGCTTTGCTAATGCTTTTTTGTACATTAAGCGTAATGATTGAATCTGCAAATGTCTCTTGGAGTAACTTTCAGGGCTGCCTTTAGCTCCCTGGCAGCTTTTGAGCAGGCATGGTCAAACCATTTGGGGTCCCTAGACAGCGGAGCAGTTATAGGAGTAGTCAGTAACATCCCCACTTTGGAGGTAATCACCTCAAAAGCCTTAAGGATATCCAAGGGGACAGAGGCAGGGGATGCACAAGATGCAAGTTCCAGGACACATGATTTATAAATACTATCATAGAGTAAATCCGGGTTCACCTTTGACCACTTAAGGCGACGCCTTCCGTCCGTGAGTTTCAACACGCCGGAGGTAGTCGACTTATCCTGTAGGAGCAGTAAATTACCGCCCAGATGGATACAGACAGGATTGTGATCACTGTAAATACTATCTAAAATTTGAAAACCCAGTAGACGGGATCGTAGGACCTTCGTGATTAGAATATAATCTATAAAAGACCCCCTGTATGGACCTTAAATGTGGGAACGTCCTGTTTACTGCAAACATTCACCACTGACATGGTGGAAACCAGGTCGTGTTCATTCAATAGATGGTTCAGTGCGTCACCCCGACAAGAATGTTCAAAATGAAGGCCCCCCATTCTGCTGCATCCCAGATCTTCCATTACAATTTTCCTTGGATGCCGCACAGGTGGACATTAAAGTCCCCCGCTAACGTAGTACAGTGTGAAACGATTCCACAATACTGTTTGACAAAGTCACCCAATTGTGCAATCCGGCATGACCCTATGATATTCACTACATTATAAAAATTAATCAAAAACAGCTTTGCATTCCCTCGCTTCAGGATAACTGCTTGAATATCAGGGTTAGATGAAGGTATTCCCTTTGACCAGGTGCAACCAACTATAGGTCCCAACAGTGGAACAGTGTCTTGATCCCACAATGGACGATGTCTGATATTACCTGCTGCTTGGTTTTCACACAACTCCCTCCGTTGAGGTGCATCACACTCTGTGCTTCCATAGCTATCTGCTGCACATGATTATTGGACTTGGTTGACTGCAGTCGCTGGACTACACCATGATAAAGCAGGTCCGAACAGTGAAACGGGTACTTGATTCTATGATTGAGGATGTTATAAGTTAAAGTCTGTGATTATTCCTGTGTACCCCCTCCGATCAGGTGCAACCAACTCCGTGCTTCCGATTCCAATGGCACATGTCTGTGAGGAGTTAATGACCACTGGTTCTGGCCTACACTGCGGTCAGCAGGGCTCATAATTCAGATCGAGTGGTGATTGCTTAATTACAGAATCCAGTAGGCAACTAACTACGTCTATTGAAATATACACAATATCCGTTTAGTATACTTGCTTAAAGAACTTTTTTTAGATGAGTTATAGGTTTACTAGAATTACCAAATTCTTCTTGGTAGTGGAAAAGAACACTGAATAACAGCCTACACTGTGGACAGAGGAGACCGCAATTCGAAATGTTTTGATTTATTTATTGCAGAGTTTTTTGTAAGTTATATTGTTGTATTTTGTGAAGAGGAAGTGAGAAAAAGTATTCATGGATGTCTGTGCTGACTACTGCCTTCAATTTACACTGCAGACAGCAGTGTTTACAAATCAGATTAAGTCGCTATTGTAGATGACGCAGTCTTGTAGGCAAAAGACATGGCTCCAGTGCGCTCTGTCTGCACCACGCATATGCATCATCGCAGACTCCGCACACACTTTTTGTTGCTTCGTGGGCAGCTCAAGTCAATAACACGTGGCTGTGGGCCCTTGCTGACCGATCTCTCTGGCCTACACTGCAGACAGCAGTGTTCACAATTCAGATCGAGTCGCTATTGCAGATGATGCAGTCATGTAGGCAACAGACATTGCTCCTAGTACGGCCCGCCCACAGCACGCATCATCTCTGGCTGTGCACATGCTGAATGCTTTTGATGTGGCTATCTGAGTGCACTAGAACTGATGGACCATGTATGAAGCAATCTTTTTGTGTATTGTTTCAGATCTACTGCCTGCATCTCAGTTTACCACAAGTGCTGTTTCTTTTACGATAGAACCTTTTGTGTATTATTTCACATCTACTGTCCCTACCTTACTGCAGTACAAACTATTGACCCTTTTATTATTGAATCTCTGTGTGTGATCCAATGATTACTGTTGTAGTTGGTGCTAGCAGCAACCATTCCCTGAGGGCTGGTTTATACTCACCGCACACGCATCCAGCACTGACTGGATATGTGACCCTGGTAATAAAAAGTAGGAGAGCGCACATGCCCATACCCACTCCACATATCTATCTGTGTCCGTGTGTTCATTATCTGTGCATGATACTGCCCTTGGGCCATACCACATTACATTGTGCTGTGGACAGCGTAGGCAACCATGTTACCTCTGGCAGTGGGGAAAACTTTGGTTATGTAACTTTTAGGTGCATGCTATCACAGGAGGAAGGCTACTTTACAGACCATGAATATTGCTGAAGATGATGGTTGCATGTTGTGTGTAGTGTAAGATATGTGTACCTAGAAAAATGTTTTATAAAAAGCTCTCTAAGCAGAAGAGGAATGTCTCATCAAATGCTGTAGAGAGAATTACTAAAATGGGTAGTGTTCTCCAACAGCTACAATGGGAAATGTAATCAACTAATCAAATGCTTTTTTTTAAGGTCACATGACAATCGAGCACCCAGCGTGCAAGGAGACCACACCCGACGTGATTTTGAGAAAATATATTTACCATAATATTAGAATATTACAGTTAGAAATATATAAATATTTAAAATATTTTAAATTATCGCTTGCTCTCATATACACTTTAAAGTTATTAAGATATAGTTTTGAGACATCAAACAACTAGCACACTGTCAGCGTTTAGGACAGATTTCTTAAATGACAGGCAAAACTGCATTAAGAGCATGTTTAGAGCAATCAATAAATGGTTGACCGGCCATGTTTAAGAGTGCGTCGTACGGCGCTCTGAAGCCCTGCTGGGTGGAGCCGATGCAACATAAGATATTACATAAATAAATATAAAGGGGCTGTTAACTTTGTTATTCTGTTCAGAGGTGGGGGTTTGTCCTTTAACTGAAGATCCAATAAGAGATGGCCGCTAACACTTGTTTGAAGAGGCGACCCCTTTCACTGGACCTATTTACCACTCTTATCACAAGAGCAGGACCCTGTTGTCCCCAAACTAACCCCTTCAGCCACCTTTTCAGATCTCTTATCCATCACCAGCAGCCTCTGACCATGAAAGAGACATTAAACCTCTGTTTGCACAGTTGGGCCGAGTGTCTGGTGTCAAAGGACGGCTGGTTATACAGGGGCTCATTCACAGGGCCTCGGCACCCGCTTTAAAGAGAAGTGATATAAAACTTTTTCGCGCGCATGCGCACAATGTAAAAGCATCACCCCCATGCGAGAGTCTGGACAGGTCAGGCAAAAGAAAGTGTGAATGCAGGCAGCCAATCATATGAAAAAAAGCATTTACAAATGCAATAGGACTCGTATTTACGCGAGTCCTATTGCATTGTAAACAAAAATGCAGGCGCCGAAGAAGGCATGAACGGGAGTGGGTGGGGGGTGGTGGTGGTCAGAGAAGTCACAGACTTTGGGAGGGAACAGGGGGAGGCAGGGGAAAAAAAGAGTTGCTGAAGTACAGGGGCTGATAGCCCTAGAAGAATACAAATAACGTCATGGCAGTAAGGAGACAGGACTAATACGCCGGCAACCAATGAGAATGCAGCATTTCAGATTTGAGCCAATCAAAATCATGGGCAGAAAGTGGGCGGAGCTTCCCTCAAAATACTGTCTAGAGCATCTCTCGCCAAGACAGCGCATGCGCTGCCTAGGCGAAACTTAAAAATGAGGGAATGGCGTACCCAGCGCTACACCATAGGTCTATGACATAACACAGGGCCTGGCAGTGCGCAATCTTCGCATATGGAATGCGCAGCTGGCCAGACCCCATATGTATATGACGTAACACGTGGCTTGGTTCCGCGCACCCGTCGCATACCAAACTAGCAGCTTGCGCAACCTCAACCATATATGATGTTAGGCAGGACGCGGTGCCACGAAACCATCGGATACGAAATGCGCATCCTTTACGAGTTTAGCAATATGGCAGATAGGATTCGCGTGCTGATGGAGCTTGGTACACTTCCGGTACGGGACTCCAGTTTTCTCCCCCCAAAAAAGATATAAATACTTTTTTTTGAAGATATAAAATATTACATAATTTTTTACATTAAAAAAAGGGCGCTAGGTGGCCCAGGAGCGGAATGGTTGACCTAGCATGAGGCTCCCACTGCCAGGTGCCGTAATTCTATAAGTGATCCTGCCCAGATGATTGGTGCAACAAGCCAACGGCTGATTTCAGCAGCTTAGGCGATGTGGCATGAGAGGTGAAAGTTTGGTGTAAATCCGTCTATGTATGACGCCGCAATTGGCTGTTGATGAACGCACCGGTGAGCGGAGGCGAACGGACTGGAACTGCGAGGCGGCATGGTCTGCTACACAAGTGCCTCAGCTGTCCACAAGGTGACAGGCCTGCATGCTGGGCCGGAGGACAATGCCGGGAGGTGGTGAGTGCAAGATTGAGCGTCACAGGTGGGACTGGCGGGACAGATCAAGACGTGCGGAGTGTTATGTGATATGCCCCCTGAAGAAATCAATGTGAAAGATATCTGGAGTCAGCACACGTTTCCAACACCGGGAGGTCGGCAGCTGGATTATTGGAGGTATGCATTAGATAGGGAGACCCCCCTCAGAGCACGGAGATCACGCCATAGGTGTACTTGACCTGCTGCAGAGAAGGGGGGGGACACAGAGCCATCGCAAAGACACAAGGGGCCTAGAAGAGACACAGTGGGTGGCGCACCCTGTGGCATTGTAGATCTGCGGGTAGCACCGTAGCTGGCAACCGTGCAGTGATGTGACTAGAGAAAGTATACACATTATAATCACACGGATAATCGAGGGCAGACCGGGATGGAGAAGATATCGAAGTGCCCTTGTACTGAGCATAATAAAGGCTCATAATAAATTATTGCCAGCACATAAACCAGAGAGCCAGCGTCTGCCACACAACCCCCTACAGGAATCCATAACAGAGAGGGGTGCACATGAACACATGCTTTACGAACTTACACTAGCCACCCACTGACCTCCCCGAGATCAAGAATACCACTATTGCAGGAGCTTTGTGTGAATCCAGAAACGTTGGCCACAGACAGGGCAGTTTGGCACGTGACTCCACCCTTTGCTGCCCAAGTCATTCTCCTGAGGAACAAGTGCAGTGCACACATCGACTGCAATAATGGGTGAACCTGATGCGCGACAACCCCAACTTAATTTTGATGGGAAGAAAAGCACCCGACTGCAACAATCAGATAAGGAAAGTGGTACAGAAAAGACACTGCAAGAATCTCCCCTGTACAAGTACGACAAGGCATGGCCACCATCGCCAACAAAATGGACGCCATGAGTACACATATGGACAATATTGTGCACAAGCTCAATGGCCATGAAGAGCAAATAAAAGACACTGAAGGTTGCATATCAGTCCCAGAGGATGCAACGGCAAAGGTACAAAGCTCCGTAGCACAAATGGAGAAATTGCTGAAAATAATAGCTGCAAAGAACGAAAGGCCGGAGGAATAACGTTCGCATAATAGGTGTTCCAGAAAGCACAAACACGGAAAATGGAAGAATACGTAGAGAAACTGCTCCTGGCTGTGGTGGGAGTAGACCGTCTTTCCCCTCACTTCATAGTGGAGCACGTTCATCGCTCCTTAGCCCTGAGACTGCCACCAGGAAGCACACCGCGACCCATTATTGCACTCATCCTGAATTAAAGGAACAGTGATGTCGTCCTCCGGGTAGCACGAGAAGAGAAACAGCTTAACTTTGAAGGAGTATCGTTCACCATATACTCAGACTTCACAGCAGCTGTACAGGACAAGAGGTGTAAATTCCTGCCCCGGAAGCAGAAGATATGACAAGCTCTAATAGACTATGCACTCCTGTACCCAGCCAAGCTCTGAATTACATACCAAGGGAAGCAGACATTCTATACGAAGCCACAGCAGGTCGAAGACTTTTTAAAACAAGTGAAACAACAGAGAGCGGCTGCAAATACACCAGAAAGATTGTTGAGACCAGGCACACAAGACCCGGATCGACTGTACCCTTCAGACGCGATCACATCAACTACACGTGGAAACAGGGGCTGCCCTACTGTCGGCAATTATCTTTTGTAAAGTTACGTTAAGTGTCAAAATGGGAGGCATTTGAACATGGTAGAATTAATAGCCAATTGATGGGCAAAAAGGTTTAGATGCTATCAGACACCCTCGCAACTTGACGGGGGTCAACGCATCCATTTCGTTACCCTGAAAAGGCGAGGAGGCACTGCGCGCTTCCAGGTGAGTTCCCTACATGAGAAGTCCCCTCTTTAACACTCTATAGCTTGGTTGCATAAAGCAGTATTATTTAAGCTAGAATAATGCTACTAGTTTGTGGCAATGGGGAGGGGGCGGGGAAAGAAATGCTGGTATAATTGGGATGCTTCAGTGGGAGGGGCTGGAAAATGTTTTGTTCTTAACAGGGTTAATGACTGTTATTTTCAGCAACATAGACAACAATTGGAATATGTTCTTGAATTTGTAGCACCACATATAGATCAACAACCTTTGAATTGTGACACACATGGGTAGTACGGTTGACTCACTAACTACACAGCAATTATGAATACTGACATGGAATGTCCAGGGGTTGGGAGACCCGCAGAAGCGCAGACAGATCCTGGCCTATCTTGATCATCACCAAATTCATATCGCTATACTGCATAAGACCCACATCAGTCCACAAAAGCCCACTCCATTCGCCATCAAATGGGCGGAACATACGTCATTCTCTTCATATTCATCATACGAAAGGGGCACAGCTATTCTGATAAAAAGACGCACATCCTACACACCAATAGGTATGATGGTAGACCAACAGGGGAGATACGCAATATTATGGCGACGGCTAGGTAGAGAATCGGTCACATTAATAAGCTGTTATGGCCCTAACACTGATACGCCAGACTTCTTCTCTAACCTCTGGGGGAAGATTTTGAGCATAGGGTCTACTCACATCATCTGGGGGGAGACTTTAACGTTGCTCTTAACCGAACTGCAGACAGGTCTAATGCCGCACTGCACCATTACACCAAAGCTCAAGGTACTATGCGTGGGATTCTGGAGGAGGGTGGCTTGGTGGATACATGATGGCATACCCATCCCACTACCCGAGAAGGTACCCATTATACAACGTAAGCTGCAACGTGGTCCAGAATAGATTATTGCTTACTTTCACGAGGTCTAATACCATACATAAGAGATGTCAGACACCTGGCTAGGACCTTCTCAGACCATGCACTTGTACAACTCGCAATCACACCACCAGGATATGACATGCCTAGATGTAAATGGAGACTGCAGCCTACTGCACTGTCTGATGTTTTATTTCACAGTGAGTTAGGTGAGGAAATCCAGGATTTCTTTCGAAGAAACAAGGGATCGGTTGACAGTGTAGAGATTATCTGGGAAGCATTTAAAGTCACAATTAGAGGCTTCTGCATCTCAAAAAGTTTTGGAGTGCTCAGAGACATAGAAGGCATGCTGCGGAAGCTGGAGGCAGACCTGCGTACGCTGGAGATACAAATGACCAAGGGCGGGAGCGAACAGACACATGCATAATTCTGGGAAAAGCTGTTGTATTACATAGATACAGCGACATGGGAATCAAAGTTCAGGGGACGACAGATATGGAGAGGGGGAGAGACCTGGGAGGGTACTGGTGGAGGTGATACAGAAACCTCAATTTTCTAATTATACACTGGAAATCGCAGGGCCCGGAGGGACGGTACACCACGACACAGCTGACATATTGGAAGCATTCACAACACATAATACTATGCTCTATTCCTCACAAAGACGATATGCATTTGAACTCGACAGTTTTCTAGGGGACGTAGCGCTGGGCTGTTTAGGCGACACACAGAGAGAGTTTTTGAGTGCCCCATTTGAACTCGATGAAATCTGCGAGGCGATAATGCAGCTAAAATCAAGTAAGTCACCGGGATTGGATGGACTTCCCACCGAATTTGATAAAACTTATGTAGACTTAATGGCCCCTATCCTCAAAGAGCTCTGTGAAGAATCCATGCAATGTGGTTCCCTGCCCTCATCGATGTGAGTGGCATTAATCATGTCTCTATTGAAACCTGGTAAAGCCCCTGACTGTTTCTACTCATATAGACCGATCTAACTGATAAACTGTGACATAAAAATAATAGTGGCTAACTGATCCTATTAATGGACAAACTTGTACTCCCGGACCAGTCCGGCTTTGTCCAGGGCAGGGCCACCACACATAATCATCACCACCCCCTTTTCTGTACCACACATAATCTCGGCACTCTCTTCTCTTATCTCAGTGGGCAGTCCTGACGAGGTGGTATGCGCAAGGGGGATTTGAATTCCCAGATTTCGAATTATATTACACATGTGATGTATTGTAGTTCCTATATTCCCAATAGGCTCTGCGCATTGGAATAATATATTCAGCAGTGTAGACGTAGGACTGAAGTCAACTAGGGCTCTACTGACTATATTAGACTTAAGTTTTGCCAGCTAGCTCAGAGGTCACTAGAAACTTTCTCGAATAAGCGAGGAGGAGTTCAACCTGCCTGGATAGACAAGAAGGGATTAGCTTCTGACAACCATATAACATGACAACTTTGCTCCCTCAGAATAAGAGTGTATCTCTAGAGTCGTGTGAAAACAATAGACAGCTATATCACTCAGTCAAGTGTGCATACTTAGTTTCACCAGAGTGCAGAGAAAAGAGAGACAGGCGTTTTCAATAAAAGGTGTTATTTATTGAGCAGTCTTCTTTCTCATACAAGAGAAATGAATTGCCACAATTGCAATACTTAGCATAAAGTAAAGTGCGTACAGTAAAAGGAGTATTATAAAATAATACTGTAAAAGCATTGATATGGTTTCTTAGCCATATGTTTCTTTAAAATAGATAAAATATATACATACAAATATACATTGACTAACATACTCAACTGGTGCTTCTAAATACGCCTACCCCGGTGTACCTGACCTAAGCCTAATACGTGGGAAGGAGTAAGTAAGTAGCAGTTTAAGTAAAGTTGGTTTTGCCAAGGAATCTAAATCAAGAATTCTCTTTAAGGGTTTAGCCAGCTCCGTACCTGGGTATTTGAAATAAGGAGGTCTTGTATCTCTCTTTCAGGACTCGATATCCCAGTAACCCGCGAGGGTATCTGGAAACACCGGGTTGGATTTCTTGGCAGGAGAAAAGACAGCGTCTCTCTCAGTGCGTCAAAGAGGAGGGGCGGCGTCCGTGGGGTCTCGCATCAGCTGGGCTCTCGGGAAAGTAGATAGCCGCTCTGCTCCAAAACCACCACCGTGTGTTTGCTTAATGCGACATTGGTATATTTATACCTGAAAGGTGCCGGGTTTTGACGTAAGGTTGGAAATAAGACGTCAATAAAGATGTCACTAGGAACTGGCCATTCTTAGAGTGCTCACAGGAGTTCTAGGACGAAATCAAAACAGAAGCAATGGGGAATTCCCAGGTTGCTGGAGGTTTGGTTTGTTTACAGAACTCGTTGTACTTTCTAGGAGCCTGGGGAAGTAGCCTTGCTTAATTTGGACCGCATGGGCTATGACTAAATATGGATATGATTCTTATGCCTTTATAGGGATATTATTTATTATAACCACACAAGGGCATAAATCAGGACTATCGAATTTAGGGTCCTAGATAAAATTACAACACCCACTCCACGATCTAATGTCCCTCATTACTTAAAACTAAGCAATAGTAAACATATAAACATAAAATGATGCATGTGTTTTCCAACCCACCCCAAAATACATAAATCTGCATATTGAAATGGCATATGGTAATACATGAAAGTGAGTATTGGTACTGTACGCTTTTCAAGCAGTGTTATCATTCAGAAAAAAGGATTGCATACAATGATCAGCTGAATGATTTGCGAAAATTACACATGAAATGGCTCTTAATACAGAAGAGAAGGTCGAGACCATTCCATCACATATTAATACAAAACGCTTTACATGTGCTAGAGGCTGAGGTAATATATTGTCTCTAGAGTTCCTAAAATAGAAGCTCTGTTCTCTAAGAATAGTGCTACTTTAAGCAGAGTACATGTGCCAGAAAAAGGTAAATATTTTGGAAGTGGAAAAAAAATATTTTCGCTTTCAGGGGAAAAAACAGTTCCCAAAATTTTCAGTAGCTTTTGTTTATCAAAGCTGAAGGCCAAATTCAGAGTTCAGGGAACGCTGTGTGCTCGTTGCTTAAAAAAGTTATTCTTTCTGTTCAGGGGAGGACATCATTTCAGACAGACTCTCAAAAAATTGGTCCATGGCTTCAGGTGAAAGTTCGACCAAGTTTGAAAATGCCGCAACAGTACAGTCGTGAGAATGATTGCTATCATCGATGTCAGGATCAGCAATGCTCACAGAAGGTCGTACCTGGGTGATGCTGCTTTCACCTCGTACTTCACTACCCTAATCGTAGTGGTGAAGTCTCAACGAATGCCGTCATCAGAATGGGTAGCCACTGGGGACAACACGATGCATGAGCCGTTATTGGACTTAGCAAAGTATCTGTATCCAATGGTACTCCTGATGGTAGTGTAAGACAGACGTCCAACACGCATTCTTCTCCGCATAGCATACATCGAAGCACAGGTAAGATGCAATTCTGCCAGATGGGTCTGAATGAAAGAAACCAGGTCATATTCAGATCTCTTAGCCGGGCTAATCCAAGGACTTTAGTTAAGCGGTCCCGATAGCGTATAGCTAGGATCGTTTCTTCCATTGTTGCTGGAGTCTTGTCTGCGACTTGGCTTGCCATATCGGAGCAGAAGGATCAAAAATAAAATTCCTGCTACGAGTCCCAAAAGAAGTGGTAGGCCGCCAAAGACAGAATGGACAAAATTAGGAAAAATGCCCAGAACAGTTTCGAAGGGTGTTAACAGTCCCGAAAAAATTGTCTTAAATACATGTGGGATGCCACTGGTATCTGACATATTTAGGATTTGGCTTAGCATTTCTACGAAATGCACGGGGCAATTTGTTGATAAAAGGGTATGTATCTCTGCCGTTGTCCTTTATTCTGCTTAAAGTATCAATTCGAATAGAAGAGATATTCAAAGAAGGCCAAATTGTTGCCTCCGTATCTGGATTGCTGTTTGGATACAATACTTGCATACAGCAAGTGACCATGGAACTCACGCTGACGAGATAGGCTTTTCCTGGCACCATGCCACAACAGCTGTTGTCCACTATTAGAATATAGCTCCCGTTAGAAAGCCGTCTAAAGAATGGCTCTATTCGCGTTGCAGGTGTGCCGTGTTGGTGACATGAAAGGTTATTTGAATTCCCCTCACAGGCCCAATGCAGGTTAATACCTTGACACAGAAGTATACCGCTTAGTGATCGTTTACAATTTTTACCACTAAGAAATACATTCTGTTTCTTTTCACTGTAACATGTGTGTGTGTAAGGTAATTTCCATGATGACTTGATGTACCCTTTACCCAACCTTTCATACTGGCCCACTGCTATATACTCTTGGCAGTATTTAAATTGGAAAGTTGTTATCGGAATTGTGATTATTCCATGTATTATCCATTCAATGACAGGTCTTTCTGACACTTGTCAATGGTAATCCCTCAAGTTTTTCAATGCTCAGAATCGTATAGTCTGCTCCTTTTTGTGCCAAACTGATTTGTGTATCAGTAAGGTTAAAGATAGAGAATAATGACGTTGTGTTGATTAAATGCCAGGGCACGTAGCCTGAACGCAGATTTTGCAACGTCCAGCCAAGCTGTACAATAGAACGTAATTGGGACTGACCGTGTTGTAACATTAGTAAGTCCTGCTCTATTATATCAATAGCAGATGATACAATACTGTCCAGTAAATATTTTCTGGAGGACAGAGTCATTAACCCATTGTCCACAACAGAAAGTGATTTTTCCAAATTAATACGATCAATTTCTCGTATTTTTTCTGCTGTTTCAATTTGCATTAGTTTCCAAGCTTCATTGTACGCAGCGTATATACCGGCTGCTATGAAACATTTTTGACGCTGTTTGCGTGGTCCCATTATGAAATCACGCAAGTCAGCACCGTCTTTAAGTAAAGTCAAGTGTTGCTTAATTTCAGCCAGTGTGGATTTCTGTAGCCACTCAAGGCATAGTTTGCCTACACTGTATGTTGTAACTATCCCTGGATGTTGTCTCTGGGAGTATCTTGGGTCTGGCCTGTTCAGTTTTAACCCCTTTAATTAGTTCAGGAATCTATCTTGACAGTTATTTGTGTCTGTGGGCCAGATCAACCATTTTTTCCAATCAGGATGTGTTCTGTTTGGGTTAAAAATATGGGATACGCCTATCTCCACATCAGTAGTGCTATTACTATCTGGCATGGGCATTGGAATAGACGGTTTGTTCAAGTCTTTAATTTTGGCTAGGCCAAGACAGGTTGTCTGTTGAATTGTGTCATTCAAGAATATTATTTGTTCTGGGATCATGCAGGCTCTAAATAATGCTTCTAGGCCTTGGACCTGCCATTCTTTTGTACCCCAGATGGTTTTTGTTTCAATGTTATTTTTCCAGAAATCAAAACTAAATCTAATCATTTTTTCATAAAATGTTTCTGAATAAATCAATTTAGTATTTGTCAGCATCGTTTTCATTCCTGTCTTATTTAACATTTTGAAATAAAACGTTTCTGCATCACTTGTGTTAAACCCTGAGAAGTATGGGAATTTCTCGTAAAATGTTTTCGAACTGCTTTTAGGTGGAGTTGCACAATGTTCCCATTGATTATAATTAAAAATATTTCTAGGTTGAGCAGATTTATGCAAATAGTGATGTGCAAAGTGATTATAACAATACATTTCTTCATAATTCGATGAACCCTGTAAGTAATGAGTATTTATTTTATTGTTCAGTTAATTAAAACCTTAACAAAAATGTCCATTATCGGTCTTAAGCATATTTAAAATCATTGAATAAAGTCAGATACAACACATTTCCATTAACATCTCAGCTTAAATAAAAATTTTGATCATTGAGTTTGGTCATTTCTTTAAAACCTAATACTTGTAATTAAACGAATAACTGAAAATTTGTAAAAAAAATAACAGAAAATCTTAGTTTTTACATTGCGTTCACAAGTTTTTCAAAGATCTGCAAGAACTTCACGATCTTGCAATTAGTTTGTGGTGACGTTGCGTCCAGACAGCCAATTACTGCAGTCCTACAAGTTCGTAGTTTCCTTGCCAGGAATATGTTCCTTAGAAAGCGCCTTCGCTCCGTTGTCAATGGTTTGCAGATACATATTATATGAATAAGATCTTCTTTTACATGCCCACAGAGGCGGCAAGAGACGGATTCTGTATGTTTCCAGGCTGGCTCGTCTGCCAATGTTGGGAATTTGCCAAACCTCAATGCCATCAGCTTTCTTTTGATAAAGACAGAGTATGTTGCGTTCAGATAAGCCGCTGGGGTTAAGAATCTGTAACTATTGATCAGGATCCAAGAGTGTGAGCGATGGCAAATGGCAAGTTTTTGTCCCAAAGATTAGCGGTGCATGTTATCTCCAATGCACTAGTCAGAAATTTGCTTGCTTCTGATTTTTTTTGAGTTTCTAATTCCTGCCATAGATATCTGTTCAAATTGTTAGCTGCGGCTTTCTTTTTGATCCGATACCACTCCTTTAGGCATGAGTAAAGCCGTCCCAAGCTTTCATTCTTTAGTCCGAACTCTAAGCGAATTTGTGCTGGTGAAGCAGAGTTCGGCAGTTGTAGTACCTGTTTGTAAATTTTGGTAATTAAACTGTTTAGAAGAACGGAGTCCTTGCCATTCATTGCTACACTAGCGTAGGCTAGGGTCGGAAGAGCTTTGTTGGCAATCACCGTAAGTAAAGGTTTTAAGGAAGGACCTTCCAGCTTTTTCGATAGAGTACTAAGTGCAAATGTTAAAGCTCTTGATCTATATGTTAAATAAGTTTTCTGGGCCTTTAAAGTGAGCTTGTCGTCGATGTAATATCCCAAATATTTGTAACTTGTCACCCTTTCCAGCTGTTGTCCTTCTAGCCAAACATTGTGTGATGTTATATGCCGATTGGTAATTAGCATTGTTTTAGATTTCAAGAAATTAAGAGCCAAATTATTTGCAGACAGAAAAGCTGATAGAACCGATAGCTGTCTTGATAAGCCAACCTTTGTCTGACTCATGAGGATGATATTGTCGGCGTAAGCCAGATGTGTCAATTGTAGGTCGCCTAATTTTGGCGGGTGGGCGTTACATCCGTTTAGCTTTGCTGAGAGGTCCGAAATGAATAGATTAAACAGATGCGGAGCCAGGACGCATCCCTGTTTTAAGCCAGATGTTGTACGCACTTTTTTTGATAGTCGTGACCCATCCCCTAGCCTTACTTGAGTCCAGGTGTCGGAGTAAAATAGCAGCAGACCCCTTAGTAAGTTTTCAGGAATCATCCAGGCTCTTAATTTCGCCCATAATAGGTTCCTGTCCACACTATCGAAGGCTGCTTGGAGGTCAATGAAGCACAAGTTCAGATCCTGTTTGATGCGCTTACATTTTTCCGCGATCATGGAGATGGATAAAATATTTGTTATAGTTCCGATCCCTTCTCTGAATCCTGTTTGGTTAAGTGGGATCAAGTCCCTCTCTCCTGACCACTTTACCAGATCAACTAATAATAGCAATGCAAAGTATTTGGCTTCCACGTCCTGCAAGGCGATTAATCTGTAATTAGCAGGGTTAGATCTCTCCCCGCCCTTATATATTGGCATTGTGATGGAACCGTGCCAGCTCTCGGGCACTAGGTTGTAGGTTTGAATGTCTGCAAAGAGTTTCTCAAGCAATGGGCTCCAGTATTCCGGTGCATGTTTGAAAGCAGCTTGCGGTATGCCGTTTGGCCCAGGGGCCTCGTTACTTTTGCCCCTCTTAATTATTTTCATTATCTCCTCAACTGATTTTTTTCCGTATAATGTGACAGAAGTTGGGTATTTAGGCTGGCTAGTAATTGGTGATTGACTGGTGTAGGCGTCTTCCAGTGTCCTTATTTGTTGATACGATGATAGCTGTGTATTCCCGATGGCTGTTGCTCGGTGAACTTCAAACTTGGAGGAGAGGAAGGTGACCCATTCGGATTCCTGGACATTTGAGGTCAATACATTGTACGGTCTTGTTAATTCCTTTACAATTGTCCAGAATTTGTTCGAATTCGAAAGCTTTGAGCTAAACAGCAAATTAGTCCAGAAATTGTCGTTAGCCTTCCTTTTGTGTTCCCAGACCATCTTTTTATATAGTCATCTTTGCGCGTAAAAAGTGTCCCAATGCTGCGCATCTTTATCCTGCATCTGTAGCTTCTTTTGAGTTCTTCGCAAAGTCCTCTTTAGTTCTAGTAGTGTTTTCGGTAGTTTACTGTTGAGCCTTACTGTTTTGGCCTGTTTACTCGGTAATTTCATTTTTGTCATCAATTTATCCAGAAAAAGATTCCATGCCTGGATATTATTCTTTGGCTCGTCACCCACATCTTTCATTGTGGCCTTTATTGTTGAAAACCAGACCGTGTTGTTTGCTTCCGACCAATTAATACGCTTTTGGTTAATTGTGCTTAGGTGACCCTCCAGTATATGTGATGGTTGGAATCTTTCCATACGGAGGTTAAATTTAATGTGCTGCATCGCATGGTCACTCAAGGGCGTGTATTCAATGTGGAAGGATTCTACTAAATGAATTAATGGTAGGTTTACAACTGTGTAATCCAACGTTGAATGAGAATGTGGACCGTAGTGAGATTTTTTCGGAGGACGATCTTCGTTGGTCCTGCCATTCAAAACGCGCATACCTAGATACTCTAGTTCTGTCACAAGGTGTAAGCCGAGCAGATCCTTACGAGCTCTCGACACGCTGCATGATTGCTGTGGAACACTCCAGTACATGTTGTCTGCAGATAATATTTCGTCTTCCTCAGTGGAGTATATCAAATTCGAATTGAAGTCGCCAGTTAATATTATATTCCACGAGGGCTCAGTGGAGCGAAGTCCCGTTATTGCGTTGCACAGCTCTACATTTTTTTTCTTTTTGACTTTTAAGTTCGGTTGTGTGTAATAATCAATCAGGATTGTTGTCTTGTTGTCGGTTGCCTTTTGACCTGATAATTTAATTATTTGAATGCTTGGGTCGGAGGAATGAAGCTGCTCTGAATTGATGTTTAGGGCGGTTGACACGTAAACTGCTAAGCCTCCAATGGCTCTTCCATGGGTTTTGGATTTTTCAGCAGCTAGAGTGTAATGGATAAAACCTACCAATGCGATATCTTCTTGCAACCAGGTTTCTTATAAAGCGATGATATCGCAGTTTGCCCATTCATCTAATTCATCTAATGCTTGTCCTTCCTCCAACAGTCTTTTTGCTCCGGCGATATTCCATGATATTACGTGTATTCCCCGTGTGCTTCTTGATTCGGCGTTTCATTATTTGGTCAATACCTCCGCTTGTCGTTTAGCATACTGGGAAGCCACTTCCAATGATCCATTGAGTGTTGAAATTTCTCGACTTTTTCCTCTTCTGTTTCTCCCTGAGTAAACATTAGGTTGGTTCTACCTTGGGCGTTGTGTAATATTGAATAGACTGGTTTCTGGATTGCATGGTCTGTAAATTTCCTGGTAAACCGAGAACAATTTTCTTTTTTTAATGGCAGCGGATAACGCGGAGCAGTGGGTTGTGATAATTGTATGCCCCATGATAGAAACCGGTCTGAGCACCCTAATATTAATTGGACAGTCCCTGGGGTTTTCCAAGTGGTCAATGTTTGCTCGTTGCTTATATCCTTTGACTCTCTCTGAAATTGTACCTGTTCCAGGTCTGTGGATTTTATGTTACTTAGTTCTTTAATTTCTGCCATGAGTTTCAAGATGTTACTCCTATTTAGTGTATGATGCCTGCCCTGTGTCTTATATTCGGGAGTAAAAATTAGTTGACAGTGAACATCTGCAGGCTCGTTTGGATCTTTCCTTGTGTTCTTACTCATTTCTCCATTTATATGTTTATTGTCCTTGTTTGTTATACTTATACTTAGTTTGCCTTGATTTAAGGCTACCGGGGTTTCGAGTATCAATCTTTGAGAATCCTGGCAAACTTTAACTTCTAAATTATGTATTCCGGTTTCAGAAAATGCCTGAAAAGTAGAAGTGGTAAGACCCTTTTCCTCCGGTTCTATTCGGGCAGCTGTTTGTACTTGAATGATATCATCATTTACTACCCTATTGTCTCCAACTGGGAGGTTTGCGTCTTGCTGATTAGGAAAATTGTGGTTTGCTTTTGGTCCTGGAGCTTGTTGGTAACTGTACTTGTTGTTATGTGACCAAACTGAAGTAGTGACTTGCGATGTAGTAATTTCTTTGTTGATTTCTTGATAAGGGTAAGGGTTCTGATCTATATGGGATTCTTTGTCTTTTCCACAGTAAGATGATTTTTCAGAAGTATTTTCGCTTCCTGTGGTTGGCCCGTTGTTTGTTGTTTGCGATATATTATGGTGTTTGACAATCTTTTGTTTCGAGCTAAACAGGCTATCGGCTGGCTGTTGGCCTTTGAGAGCCTTATCCGTCGTCCATGATGTATTGGTGGACGTGTCAGTATTGGCCCTTTCGTCTGTGCAAGATTCCATAGTGCTGTCCTGTTCTAGTGCCTTTGTATTAGAGTTTACAAAAATGGGATATATGTTGAGGCTTGACTGTGAACCAACTTCACTTTTTTTGTTCCTTGATTTCCGTTTTTTTTCTTTTGTCGCTTTGTCATTGATGACTTTGTAGGAACTACATCAGTTTTAATTACTTTATGGGCTTCTTTGTTGATTAAGATTTTTCTGAGCTTGGGGGGTTCTTCTATACTGGCGTTCTCTAATGAGAGGTTGTCATCTTTAAGTTCATGGCTCTGAGTGTTGCCTTTGCCGGACTGGTCAAGCTCTTTGGCTGGATAGATGAGACACTTGTTTAACGTAAGAATCTGGTCTAAGACTGTAGGTAATGTACTCAACTTATCAAGTACTGGACCACAGGTGCATGACGATTCAAGTTGGAAGGCATTAGCTTGTGCTCTAATAATCAGATTATTTAGGTTATCCAATTTTGTATTAATACCAGCTATATAGGAAGCTATTACGTTCATTAAATCTATTTGAATATCCAGATTATCGGATTGCATTATTAATGCTGTTGTTGATGTTTGAAGTGCTTGTAGTAGAGGCGCGGCAAAGGCCAAAGGTCCATTGTCTTTGTTGAGCTGTTTATTGGTATCTGTGTTTGCTAGATTAACATTTCTCTCATTTGATATTGACGCGTGATTTGCGTTGTTTCCCAGGCTGGGAAATTGCAGATCCGGTTCGCTGCTTTTGATTTCAGCTGGAGTATCTTCCTCCGCCTGAAGATGCTTTATATTGGCCGAACGATCTTTCTCTTTGCTGTGGCAATCTATCTGGCTAAGGTCAGGCCATTGGTGAGAGAGCTCGTCAAGGCTCGAGTACATAATTTGTATATGATCCTGGGTTGCTTTTGAATCCACTGCTTTTGAGAGTGGTGTTGGTTGTATAGTAGTAGTGTTGAGATTTCCGGTGACTGAGTGGACCATTGCTGATGTGGTAACTAATCTGTTAGCATCAGGAGAGATTTTTTTACTGGCTGTGTTGACTTGTCGATCCGGGCCTTTTATAGATGGTAATGTGTCGCTGTAATGGAGGTGTGATTTCCCTGCAGGGAGTGCATCTCTTGCATCCACCTCGTTTTGAACTTCCGCTACTAATATTTTAACAGGGGCTAAGGGGGACGTTAGTCCTTCAACGTCCCCTGTTGATGAAAACAGTACTGATCCTGGATCCTTTAAAAATTGAAATCGCAAACTCATTGCTGTATCTTTTCTTGATGCAGATTTTTCAAATAAGGATGCGATTGGCGAAATTAGTGGATTTCTCGGAGGGTTGTTTGCCTTGTTATCATTAGATTTATCAATCCTCCTTCGCTTTACAGGCCCCTTTGGGACGTTGGTTTTATCTCCTGGGGCCCTTCTCACTTTGCCAGATCACATAATAACTTGTAGATGAAGCACGGTTTTAAGCCTGGTTTGTGCCGCGGTATCTGGCAGTTTCTGGCGGCGAGCCCGCCCCCACCTGGTGTTTGTATTTGGCGTTCGTGCTCTCTATGCACCGTCCGTGCCTCCTCTCTCAGTGCTCGTTGGAGTAATGCAGCGCAGCCAAGAATTACAAAAGATGAAAACAACTGCACAGCTGCACTAGGACTGCACTAGGACTGGGAGGACTATAACTAATGGAACACTCCCCTGAACATACTGACGGTGCTCTCGAGAGAATCTACCCCTGAGAATTTACCCCTGAGTCTTCGCCGGTCGTCGGCTGTGGAGCAGGTGGGGGGGGGGGCAGGCGTTGTAATACGGTGGTGTGTTATCGCAGCGCTTGACACCTGGTTTAGTGTTATGCGGTCAGCGCTCACACTCACACTCACCTGTAGAAACTGCAATGGCTGCTTCTCTCATGTGTGGCGTGTGGCGTGTGGCTAATTGTCCTTATTGCTGCAGAGGCAGTTTCTGCTGCTCCTCAGAAATGATGGACTGATAGTCTAGTAGGAACACCAGAAGTCCAGAAGTCCAAAAGCAGTCCAGAAGCAGACCAGACCAGACCAGAAGCAGAGAGGAGAGGAGAGGCGAGACGAGGCTCTGGCTCTGGCGCTGCCGTTTCCACTCAGCCTTGCTCGGCGCCCGTCCACCTGCAGCGGCCGCTCCCTTTCAGCTGAACCTCGACCACTGCTCACCTCCTCATGACCAAGGCTGCCGCCGCTCAAAGGGACCCGAAAGTCCGGCGGTCCAACGGCCCCGTCAGTGGCCTCCGCCCTCCGGCAGCACAGCACAGCACAGGCAGCACAGGCTGCGAGCCGATTGGCGACAGTCGATGACCAACGGACCGAGCAGGGACTAGGACTGGGCAGGGACTTGGCGGACTGGGCGAGACGACAATCTGCTCCGACAATCTGCTCCGTTACCGCTTGGTACTGCTCAGCTCAGCGGCGGCAGTGGTAGGAACTGTGTCTGCCTCGAAGCAGTGGCGTTTCTGGCGTTCTGGCACTAGCAGCACTCGAGCTCCCTCTAGTGACCAAGAGTGTGAACCCTGTAAGTAATCATGTTCTGTAAATTTTGCTGACATTACTAAATCTGACATCATATCATTAATACTTTCAAAGTCCCAATCATCAGAGAATGTACTTGGTTTTACAAAGTCACTTAATGAAATCATTAACTGATGTGGATATTTCAAGAGCTCAACAGGGCCATAGATTTCGTAATCCGTTTTGTCCCATGCTACCCCACCGGGTATTGGATTGGCTGTGACATTCACTGATGATAGTTTTCTTTTCTCGATGTGAGATGACTTGTGAGGCTTTAGGACCAAGTTGATGTTCTGACTTGCTGTGTCCATTGTACTGTATTTTTCTTCAATGAATTTTCCCACACAAAGAACCATGATGAGCCAAAGCAGGAGGAAAAGTACACCTAACACAATCCAAAGTTCAATCCATGGAGAAATCAGATAGGTTTCTTTGAGTTGATGTAGAAGTTCAGTTACTTTGTCTTTAAAAGTTTTTATTGCTGGCATTTCTTCCGGTTCGCTTGGATCTTCAGAAAAGTTATCGAAATTGATGAAGTAGCCAGATGCAGTTCTGTCAATTGTTGGAATTGCTTCCGGATTTTCAGTTGCTTTTGCCTTTTTTGTTTCATTAGCATAGTCTGAGGCTAGACCGGTGTTTCTTGACGAACTGTTGCAATTTGGGTTTCAAGAGGCACAAGTTCCATTGTATTGTTGAATAGTCCTTTTTTATTCACTGCAGGTTTATCAAATGTGATTAGTCTCTCAGTTTGAACCTCTTGTATTGTAGCAAGTTTTGGTACTCTGCTACTTCTTGGGAGTCCACTGGGCCTACTACTTATTATTGGCCACATGATTGTGGTTTTACCAGGTCGATGGATACAACTCGGTTCTCCTTTTTACCAGCAAGGGGCGGTAGTACAACTAATCTTGTTCCGCTGATAGCTAAGACAGGTACTGCTTTTCTGTAAGAAGGCCCAAATTCCTTTTTCACCGCGATCTTCTCCCTGACCAGATCCCCAATCTTTGGAATCCAGACAGGCCTTGCTGGGACAGGTGTTTTTTCTTCAGTGGCTGTTGGCTGTTGTTTTAACTTTATGTTGCTCAGGTCTTTTCTTGTTTCATTTAAGTCCTGTAAAATAGCCAAACGATCTTTGATATCAAAGCATTTTTCTTCTACCACTGAAGTCTGACTATCTAAGTCCTGAATATGCATTCTAGTCCCGAACAATAGTTTGTACGGACTGAAACCTTTTAGAGAATTTCTTGGCAGATTATTAAGACTACGTTGGACACTTGTTAAATGTTGGACCCACCCATCACCCGAACCTAATACCCTCGCCGTTATAGATTGCTTTATGTCCCGGTTTTTTCTTTCCACAATCCCATTTCCCTCAGGATGGAAGGGACAAGAGTACCGCAATACAATGCCCATGCTGGTCATGGCCTCCTTATAAGCTCGAGAGCTAAAAGCAGGACCCTGGTCAGAATGTAGCATGCCAATTGCGTATATGCCGATAAAGACTCGCAAATCTTTTATAACAGTTCTGGCATCAGCCGAGCGCTGGTGTCTACATTTTAAGTGAATCTAGTCTTAAACATAAATGGGACGCATTTCTCCTATTGGATTTCTGCGTATAGATAGCTTTATGCTTTCTAAAAGAAGGGTCCTGGCAATACTCCGGTCGGTTCACGACTGCGATCTCTGTTGCAGTTTTGACAGCCCATTGCAAATTTGTAGTTGTGCAGGCTCATCCCCGGCTACCAGTATTCTGATTGTAATTCTTTCAGAGATGTCAAGATCTCCTGGTGCATTAGACCTAATCCCATATGTGCTTCTTGAATCAAGAAGATCCTCCTGTTCGTGTTTGGAATCACTCTATCCCCCACTCCAGGGATTCGAGCAAAAGGAACGGAGTTTGCATCTATTACGTATGTATAATTGAGTGGATAGTTCAGAGGTAATGCTGCACAGTTGCCTTGTAAAGACGTTTTTACCGCCAGCATGGTTTCTCCGTCTATGTATTTTTCTGAACGCTTTTTTGTGGCTACGGAAGCCGGATTAGTTGCTTCCGCTGTGGCTGTGTTAGCCAATGAATTCCCTGCAGCGTGAACGCCATCACGCTGATGACTCAGTTTATGGATCACGTGAGTCTTTTGTAGTTCCTTCTGCAAAAGAACTACCTGTTCCCAAAGCTTTTTATGCTTTAATGTGGCACCTGTGTCATCTTTGAAACCGTTTTGAACCCAGTTCTGCAAGTCATTATTGTAAGATTTGACGCAGTAATGCGAATCGCACATTATTAGTGCGGGGAATTCACGATCTGCATTTTCAAGCGCCATCTTTAAAGATCTTATTGCAGCTCGCTGAGCTGTACAGTTTCTGAGTGATTCAGTTTTTGTTATGAAAGGTCTGAATTTACCCAAGCGCCAGCGACCTTTAACAATCGCGCACGCTGCGTTGTAGGATTTTTTCTCTACATCGTAGTGTTGTGCAAATCTGTCCATGTAGATTACACATGTGTATTGTTCGAGAGGCAGAATTTCGATTGGCAGAAGATATTCTTTTTCATATGTTAGATCTTTTAGTTTTTTCATGTTTGGGTCAAAATAGTATTTCACGTCTTCTGCAGCAAGAGAATTTTCCCATTCGATCCATTTTGGTTCTAATGCCACGTTATTAAAATTGCGTGGGCTTGTTAATGCCTCAAAGGCTGATTCTGCTGTTAAAACAGTTATTCTTTTGCCTTGTGCTTGGGCTCTTTCTTTTGCTACAGCAGTTTGAACCGCATTTACAATGTTTTCTGTAATACTGAATGTTTTTTCAGCTTGTGTGTACAAGTGTGATTTGTAAGCTATTGGTACCTTTTCTCCCTCATTAGAGGTCAGGTATGTGAATCCGCATCTTCCTGGGATGACTCGGATTACAAGGTTGCGTATGTTTTCGCGTGTTTGTAATTTTGTTTTAGCTAACATGTCTGTTTGCAATGATCTTAAAATTTCTGTGTGTTTCTGAGTCCAATTGATTGGTTTGAAATCAGGTTTTATTAATTCATAGAGAGGTTTAACCCTCTTTGCATAATTTAGAATGTATGTTCTTCCGAAATTCAGGAAACCTAGTATTGATTGTAAGTTCTTCAGCGTTTTTGGTGCTTGGAGGACAGCGCATTTCTCTAAGTAATTGTCCGCTAGGCTTTTGCCTTCACTTGATAATTCATATCCTAAAAACAGGACTGTTAGATGGGCAATTTTGTGACTTTTTAAAGTTGAATTTGTAACCCTCAGCTGCAAACCCAAGTATTATGGTGTTTACTCTTTTCAAGTGAGTATCCAAGTCATAATCTGTTAGATAGATGTCATCGACATAAGATAA
Organism: Lissotriton helveticus; assembly: GCF_964261635.1. NCBI lineage: Eukaryota > Metazoa > Chordata > Amphibia > Caudata > Salamandridae > Lissotriton > Lissotriton helveticus. The sequence continues at coordinate 730,878,827 of NC_136059.1, read as the reverse complement.
TGCCTCATCATCATATATTTGTAGTAACTCTGATACCCTTGCTTAGAATAATCCTGGGCTATTCTTGAATCCCTGTGGGAGTCGACAGAAATTTTTCTGCGACCGCATTATTGAGAAAGCGGTCAAATACCTGCTTTCAGTTGCTATGTTTTGACAAAAGAACCCATTAGAGATGTCTAATGTCGTTTTGTATTTTTTGCGCACAATGTTATTCATTAGTGCTGCACTGTGTGAGTTTTGTACTGCAAATGTTTTGCAACATGAGTTAAGGTGTCTGTAGTCAAAAACTAGACGATATGAATCGTCTGGCTTGGAGACAGGAAACAAAGGATTGTTCATTTGAGAGGTGCATGTTTCAATCATCCCTTGGTATTCAAGTTGATCTAAGATCTCCCTGACTTGCTTTTTAGCTTCTTGTTTGATTGGGAACTGCCTTTGTGCAGTGGGTTGACATTTTAACTGGATTTTGTGAGGAGGAGAGTCCTCAGCCATCCTACATGATTTTTGTATAATACAGGAGCTTGGGCTACTGCCCATTTTCTTGCATATGTATATTTTCTATGAATTGGAATATGATTTGAGAAGGCAGGTATAATCATTTCTTTGCCATGAGGGCACTCCCTGACAAACTCTGGTGGCCAGTCTTTCTCAGCTAAAAGGATGTCATAGCCTTTTGAAAGATTATCCCAAAAGAGACCCCTTACTTTCCTGGTCTTATCTCCCTCTATACGTAATGTTATTTCGTATAATTTATGAGGTTTGCTAACTCTGGTATCTGCAGTTTCCACCTGAATGTATTCATTCGTGTCCACTGTCTCCAGAAGATTCATTAGGATCTTGCGAGCTACGGTCACTTCTGCTGCGCTGTCTAGCATTGTCTGGGCCCACTCTCCGTTTTTCAGTTGTGTCCTCAGTATCCTCGGCATGTTTAATTATTTTAATACTGGCTACCTTCTTTCTTGGAAATTGTAATTTTTTACTTTGATGAGCAGGTTCCTTGTCTTTGGACTTGACGTGCCCTTCCCTGTGTTCTGACCGTCCTCTTCTTTCCGATTTCTGTGAGGAAGTCTGAAAAGATCGAGAGGGACGTGTATCAATATCTTGATATCTATCAGGTTTTTTCAAATTATCCCTATTTCTAAGGTTGTATCTTTTCTCAGAGGGCTCCCTCTGGGGAGACTTGTGCCCTTGGTCCGGAGATCTTTCTCTCCGCCGAGGACACCTTCCTCTGGACTGGTATCTTTTTTCTTTGGGAGGGGATTGTTTATTTCCATCCCAGCTCTTTTTCGGAGTGTTTAGATTATTTTTAATAAATATTTTTTCAGGATTTTCAGTTAGTTGGGGTTTCACTGGTTTCCCACCCAAACTATCTCTACCTAGTTCTTCATAGGATTTTTCTATGATTCTGGCAAGTTCAAATGGCTGTTCTGCTATATCTGTTTCTTTCAATTTCTGGCGGATCGCCACAGATGCTGCTTCTCCTTTTATATTGGCTAATAATATAGCCGAGACCTGCTTGAAGTCTTTCAGTAATTTCATACCCAGAGTTAAAGCAGGTTCTGGACCGTATTCATTTTGAATCTGTCTTAGTACATCTGGAATTACGGCCATGGACGGAACACCATGTGTTTTAGTGTAAATGGAAGCAAAGACTGTGCCCCAAGTGTCACAGTCCTACACATGTGGTGCGATCCCCATTAGAAGACAGATAGTCAGAATTCTGTGATTCTCAGAAGGTGTAGTATCAGGAAATACTGCCTCTATTTGAGTGATTTTTTGTGCTAACCAGAATGGAATTTGTTCCCGTTTTGCGGGCGTTTTACCAAGACAGGATTGTATGTTCTGTGGTGTAATTTTGTTTGTGTTCCCCTGATGAGGGGTCTGCTGTGGAATGTTAATAGCTGGTTGGACTGTTGTGGTCCGCATTACATATTGGACTAATTGTCTATGTATTTTAATCAGTTGTTTTAGCTGTGCTAAAAGTTCTGGTACTGACATTTTTTTGATGTCTGGATGTGGTGTGTAGCTGGCTAGAACCGGGCACGTTGCTCCTGGTCTACCTAGTGGACCGAGCCTGGTGATGTGATTGTTATGTTTTAGGGCGCCTTTAAACCAGAGCAGGTGCTCTTGGTAATTTATTGGGATTTCAATCTCCTCGAAAGGAGTGTATTCATCCGGAGGTTCCTCTATTTTGTAATAGTAGAAGTCGTGTGTGACAGCGTTTGCTGTTGGAAAGTTTATCCATGAATAGAATACCTCTGTCTGCCGATATTCATGGGCCTCTATCACGAATATGACTATACCACCTTGTGATGTCAGTCCGTTTTCTATAAGTTTAATAGTTATAGTTCTTCTTATGTTGACCGGAATGAGTATAGCATTCGGGTCATTCTGTTGGAGAGTTGTGTCTTCCAACAACAGTTGAGACGCTGTAGCATCTCTTTCTTCGTCTCCGTCAGGCATTTTACTGACAGAAGGTTTTTTTGGTTGCAGATCAGGTTTCAAGGAAACAAAGATTAGGTGCACAATATTTTGGAACACTGTATCCTTCAACGTTGACTAAACCAAAAACTTTACATAGGAATCTCTTCCTACTAAGTTCCGGCGGATTTTAACCTTTTACCCACTCCAGACGTCTTTTGGAGTATTTACGGGAAAAGGGTTCTGTGTGAAAAAGCACGACTGAGTTACTCTAACGTCTTGCGTTAGAGTTATCGCCTTACCAAACGTTGGGCACCATGTAGTGTAGTTCCTATATTCCCAATAGGCTCTGCGCATTGGAATAATATATTCAGCAGTGTAGACGTAGGACTGAAGTCGACTAGGTCTCTACTGACTATATTAGACTTAAGTTTTGCCAGCTAGCTCAGAGGTCACTAGAAACTTTCTCAAACAAGCGAGGAGGAGTTCAACCTCCCTGGATAGACAAGAAGGGATTAGCTTCTGACAACCATATAACATGACAACTTGCTCCCTCAGAATAAGAGTGTATCTCTAGAGTCGTGTGAAAACAATAGACAGCTATTTCACTCAGTCAAGTGTGCATACTTAGTTTCACCAGAGTGCAGAGAAAAGAGAGACGCGCGTTTTCAATAAAAGGTGTTATTTATTGAGCAGTCTTCTTTCTCATACAAGAGAAATGAATTGCCACAATTGCAATACTTAGCATAAAGTAAAGTGCGTACAGTAAAAGGAGTATTATAAAATAATACTGTAAAAGCATTGATATTGTTTCTTAGCCATATGTTTCTTTAAAATAGATAGAATATATACATACAAATATACATTGACTAACGTACTCAACTGGTGCTTCTAAATATGCCTACCCCGGTGTACCTGACCTAAGCCTAATACGTGGGAAGGAGTAAGTAAGTAGCAGTTTAAGTTAAGTTGGTTTTGCCAAGGAATCTGAATCAAGAATTCTCTTTAAGGGTTTAGTCAGCTCCGTACCTGGGAATTAGAAAGCAGGAGGTCTTGTATCTCTCTTTCAGGACTCGATATCCCAGTAACCCGTGAGGGTATCTAGAAACACCGGAGCAGTATCTCTCTCACTACGTCAAAGAGGAGGGGCGGCGTCCGTGGGCTCTCGCATCAGCTGGGCTCTCGGGCAAGTAGATAGCCGCTCCGCTCCAAAACCACCACTGTGTGTTTGATTAAGGCAACGTTGGTATATTTATACCTGAAAGGTGCCGGGTTTTGACGTAAGGTTGGATATAAGACGTCAATAAAGATGTCACTAAGAACTGGCCGTTCTTACAGTGCTCACAGGAGTTCTAGGACGAAATCAAAACAGAAGCAATGGGGAATTCCCAGGTTGCTGGAGGTTTGGTTTGTTTACAGAACTCGTTGTACTTTCTAGGAGCCTGGGGAAGTAGCCTTGCTTAATTTGGACAGCATGGGCTATGACTAAATATGGATATGATTCTTATGCCTCTATAGGGATATTATTTATTATAACCACACAAGGGCATAAATCAGGACTATCGAATTTAGGGTCCTAGATAGAATTACAACAGTGCCCAAGCTCATTACAGCTACTATTGGATTAACCCCCCACGTTACATGCCACAAATAGCGGAGGAACACTGGCTGGCGGACCCCATACCTCTAGATGGAATGTACATGCACCTCTCAGCACGCGAAACACAATACCCACGACCAGCACGGGCACGACAGATGCATGGCACCATATATTACGCTTAGTACAAGCTCCCATATTATACTCTTCACTACTGCCCCTAATATATCACCCCCAAATGCCCCTACTTCAGGAGAAAGGCTTTCGCAAACTATGCGAGTGCACAAGCATTACCAAATGGGGGGACCTCTTTCACAATGGCACATTCGGCACCTCTGATAAATATTTCACAACCTTCAACCCTCGTCCCTGGATATTTTCTTATATGTATGGTTGCAACAAGGAATGTGCTTTATCCTGCCGGAGTTCCCGCGGGAGCCTGCAAACTTTACACCCTTACCCCAGATGTTGGGCACCACGGCACCAGTACACCTGGTATCTAAGTCTCTACCATACTGTTCGCACACATAGGCCAGGCATCCACAATGCATCTCGCATGCAATTGTCCACTGACCTAGAGACAAAGGAGATGGATGAACAGTGGGAATACTGCTGCCTACAGACCGCACACATTTCAGCGAGCTGCAGACTTCGAGTTATACACTACAAATTTCTACCGCGATTTTACTACACACCATCTAAAATGCTTAAGTTCCACCTGAGAGACACAGATCAATGTGAACGGTGTCACTGCCCAGGTGCTGAGTTCCTACACCTGGCTTGGGAGTGCCCAAAGGTGCAAACATACTGGGTAAAGGTCTTCGAGACTCTGGGAAAGATGACCGGGTTACCATTGGAATTTACCACTCTAATGGCGCTATTAGGCTACACTGAGCGAGTCCATAAGCCACAATGGCGATACAATACTATGTCGCTACTTCTTGCGAAACGCAGAGTGGCCTGTGGGTGGGGCAGGGGGTGTGCACCTAAATTCAAGGAGTGGCTAGATGATTTAACATGCAGTCAAGAGCAACTAGCCGTCCATACTGAAACACTCCTGTTATAGGTAGTTGCGCTAACTATAACTCGTGCGCCCGCAGTGCACTTGTGATGACTTCACATATTACATCACTCAAGACATGGTCAGTGACTTCACGGATGACATCTCAAATGACATCACTGATGACATCATCCATGTGATAATCTGATTCACATACTGGTGCCCTAATATAAACTTTGATATACGCACTCTAAAATACAGACTACTATTTTTGAAAACATACACACAACAATGGCAGATACTATATACCACCCACTATTTCCTAGGTCTACACACACATCCAGTCACTTATACATGTAGTTACTCATCAATACAGTACTATAATATGCACTCATACACCTATACATACAGTCACACTCCTCCACTCATCCATAGAGTTACTCACACACCTAGTCAGTCATGCAAATAATCAATCACATACCCATTTACTCATGTTTACAGTTATACACACCAACTCCGTTATTTATAAACACTCCATATCACTTATTTATGCAGATACTAACCCATACTTACTGTCTTATGCAATCACTGATACAAGCAGACATTCATTTATACACTCACTCTTCAAATAACTTACGCTCACGTATAGTCATTTAAATACTCCAACACTCACATATACTGCCTTAAAACAAATGTTTTTACTCATACATATACCAATTAGACATTCATTCACTCACCAACACAACCATTCACACACTAGCTCACCTATACAGCCCTTCACAGATTCACTTTTGAATCCATACAACTAGTGAATCACCCACTCAGACATCTATGCACAGAATCACTCCCCCCACCCACCCACACAGACACTCAGCCACCCATACAGATACTCAGACAACAAATCAATAACTCATATAGACACTCATGTAGCTACTCACCAACCGATACAGTTGCTTACACACCAACTGAGAGACTAATACAGACTTTCACACAGTTTAGTCACTAACCCATGCATTCAGTAAGACAGGTTCAATCGCTCACTTATACAGTCAGTCACGCACCTACTAAATAATCCCTTCAGGCACTTGTAAATCCACTCATTCTTCTTTGGCATAGATATTGAAAAAAAATATTTAAACTTTACATAAACACACATTCACTAGCGATTTCATGAGTGATGTCATCAGTGATGTCACTGACCATGTCATGAGTGATGTAATATGTTAAGTTATCACCAGTTTATTGCGGGCACGCGAGTTATAGGTAACTAACTATAATGGGTGAATTTCTCTGGTTTTATATAAGTCAAATGTCCAACTAACTATAACGTACCTGAAACCTATGGTTTTTTAGTGAATTCCAAAGGTTTTTTAATTGTTAATTCCTAACTATAACGTCTGTAAAGCCTATGTTTTTTTTCAGTGAATATATACATATATCTATATAGATATTCACTGAAAAAAAGAAAGGTTACAGGGAAGTTATGTTTAGGAAATATAATTAAAAAAACCTTATAAATTACCTGAAAAAACCAAGGTCACAGGGTCAATACAGTGAGGCTGACATTTCACTTGTGCAAGACAAACCAGCAGTGTGCTAAGAGGTGCATTTGCAGGGTGGTGGAGAAAGGGGGCGTGGCCTCCAACCACTTCCCATCAATCCTATTGTGTAGGGCTTACTGGAGCTAACAGGAGGCCTTGTTGGCCCCTAAAGACCGTCTGTACCCATTGGGACTTCATCCCCCAACCAGGAGCACACCAGGAGGAGTGTTTGCAGAACAGAGGAGAAAGGGGGCAGGGCCTCCAGCAAGTTGCCAGCTTTCCCCCCTTCCCTTGACTATTTTTGGCCACAGGGACCCCGCCCTTTAAAAAGAAAATAGAATGTAATGGGAGGGGGGCCATTCTTTCTTTTTTTAATAATTAAAGTGAGGGGGGTGATCAGCCCCCCTACCAGGCCATTTGCCAGCCCCTGGGACCAGATACCCCAGGGCCCACTCCTTTTTTGCAATTTTAAAAAAGGTACGGGGTCCGGTGGCATTCCTCCAGGGACTGATTAAGACCCCTGGAGTCCTATACACCAGTCCCAGGCCTCTTCAGGACCATCAGGGACATGCAGCTCCCTGTGCATAAAAAGCAAAGTGTGCTCCTCTTTGAGCAAGCAAGAGCATAATGCTCTTGCTTGCTAAAAGTGGAGCACACTGTTTGTTATGGCAGGAGCAGCGCAAACGGCAATGAACTGGGGTTGGGCACCCCGGGACATTGCTGGAGCCGGCCCTGGGGGGTGGAGGTCCTCAGGGCCATATAGGGCTATTGGAGGGGAACCACGTGCCCCCCTCCTTTATTTAAATTTGCCCCAGGAAGGTGGTGGTCCCCATGGCTGGGGGTCAGTATCAGACCCCTTAATTGTTGTGTGTGTAACCCGGTGAGGTGATGCTCCCAGGGGCTCCATGGGGGGGCTTGAGCCCCCTACACTTTGTAATTTATTTTAGCCCCAGGTAGGTCCAGAGGGCAGGAGGGCCCATGAGTCCCCCCATATTATTGAAATTAGCCCCAGGGAGGTGGCCGTCCCCATGGCAGGGGGTCCTTTAAGCCCCCTCTCAAGGTCAATTTTGGCCCCTGGGACCTCATCTCCTGGGGCCAGGTCCTTATACTTTCTATTTTTAAGGTAGGGCACGTGGCCCCTCTTACAAGGACAAGTTTGACACAGGGACCCAATCTCCCGGCACCAGGCCTTAATATACATTTCATTTAATGGAGAGGTGACCCCCCAAAGCCCCCTCCCACGGCCAATTTCAACCCTGGGGACCCCATCCCCCAAGGCTAGGCCTCTTCGTTGAGGATCGCAGAGGGAGCCTGAAGGCCACTGTGGTCCCTGCCGGTTCCCTGACTCCTGCAGGAACCAGCATTGCTTTTTACATTCAGGGAGTGGCTGACATATAGCTCCATGTGTGTAAAAAGCAAACTGTGCTCCAGTTTGCCTTTTACACACAGGGTTTAACTAGGGTTAAACAAGAGGGGCTTCGTGGCCCCTCCAATGTTAAGGGAGGGGCTCCCCGGGCCCAGAGTCTGAAACAAACCCCCTTCATTATTATTTTTGTGCCCCGGTGTGGTGGTGGTCCTGAGGGCTGTGGGGGGTCTGGGTGAGGCCCCTACATTCCAACTAAGTGCCCCGGGAAGATGGCAGTCCCCGGGGTAGTGGGGGAGGCAGTAGGGCCTCCATCACATTTCATTAACCAAACAGTGTGCCTGGAGAGGTAGCTGCCCCCGGTGCAGCCGGGAGCTGAGTGCGCCCCCTCACATTTCCCTAGGGAGGTGGCGGTCCCCAGGACTCTAGGGGGCAGAGTGGACCAGGGAGGGTGGTAGTCCCAGAGGCTTTGCATAAGCCCGAGCGGGGGCCACATGAGCCCACCGTCCTTCATGCCCCCGAGATTTGGCCCAGCCAGTGGCTTTAAAATAAGAGCCTGTACAGTGCATCTTTGTATTTTTTATTTTGCAGTTGATCCACCCACGAGTCAGTGGCAAAATATAAAAAATGCTTTTAAAATCTGACGGGTCCTGTAGGACCCCCTCATTATATCTGGTGTGTCAGTTTATTCCTACCCTGCCCTGTTTTCTTTATTTATTACGTTTTTTTCTGGGAATCGGCTTCAAGCTGAGTCCCAAGATGGCTGCCAACATTTCCTAGTTGAAGTGTTGGCAAACAATCAAATGTTAGTAGGATCCGTGAGTCCACTGCAAGGACTCGCGTCACCAGATATCTATATATATTTTTTAAAATAATTTCTCAGAAACTACTGAACTGATTATATCAAATCACAAACAGCACACATTCTAGACCACAATCTAGGTTTCCGACAAATTTGCTATAATTACCTACAGCAGATCGGGCTGCAGTCATGTTAAAAAAACGTGTAAATCCCCATAGACATAACATGTGGAAATGAATTTTAGAACCCCCTTTTTTTCTTGAACCCCAGTTGATGAATCACCCTGAAACTTTCAACACAGCAACGGAATCAAAAAGGGGATGTTTTGTGAAAATTCAATGGAGTGTGCCTTATGAAACCTGGCACATCTCAGGTGTGAGGCGGCCAAGCTAAGGCATGAGACGACACTGCTCTGGTGTGGGCAGCAGTACATGGCCCAGGAAATTGCCAACATCTCCACAGAATGGGGTGCCCTCAAAGCTTTTTTTTGTTGAACATTTGTTTTGGTGGAAGGGCTTATTGTGGTGAAGAGAGAGAGACAAGGGAGGGAAGTTAGGGAAGTTAGGGATAGGGTGGAAAGGACTTTTGTTTGCTTGTTCAGGGGAGTGGGCTTGATGTAGGTATAGAGAGGGTGGTTTTGAAATGTAAAGAAATAAATTAGCTTTTCTTTTTTCTTTGTCGGTATCTGTCTTTGCATTGCTAGTTGGCCTAATGTCCATTGTTGTATTGACTCAAAAGCGCAACAAGAAACTACCCTCTGAAATTGTCATACAATATACCCTAAGAACCTTGCCATGTACATATTCTTCGGTAGGTTACTTACCTCTTACACCAGTCCTATAATTAATTATACCTCACCACCAGAAGGGCACTTTCTTGGAACAAAAATTGTTCAATTTTGTTTCTCTTCATTACTTGATGAGGTTTTGCAGCACCCAGCCACCTATCAATTATACTGTATACCAGTTAGTGTAGTTACTGCCTTTGTCCTACCCTCTCTAACTGTTAATGACCACTAATGGGGTCTAATGGGGTCTGCCAACAACATACACTTACAATTATTATTAATGTAATATAATCTCTCCTGCCAAAGGACATCTTTAGTACTAAGTTATTAACTAGTTCTTCAACTTCTTCAAGTTCTTACCTGAACAGATTAAGCAATGGTAGCAACCTCTCCCAAACCGTATTGCAGGAATTCCCATGGCCCTACTTAATGGTGATGGTATTAGTGTTCTCATGCCAACAGAGAAGACGTTAAAATGAGGTCCCAGTCCCACCTATTCCAAATGAGGTAAACTCCATCTGCAGGATTATTCAGAAAGATTATCCATCATGGGCAACTAGACTGAAAGAAAACACAGAGTGTGTTGGTTATCAAAGACTGAGACCAGACACTTTAACAAAAAAACCTCATAGAACAAAAACTATCAATAGTAAATTCTAAGCAGTCTGGGGAGATAGTAACTATTTAGTTTATCAAAGAAAATAAAACACAAATTACAAAATCCTCAGGATTAAGGAGAAGGTTTATTTACTCCATGTTGCAAAGATTTTTTTGTAAGCAACAAATGAGTTAGAGCCCAGGCCAGAATTAAATGAACTATCCCTAAATGTTCCTTCTTTCTCCTCTCTTTGCCCAGGCTCTCCAGATGACTCACTCAAACCAGACTTAATTACTAGACTCCCCAAGATCATCATTCCCATATTTCTTGAGGTTGGCAATTTCTCTTTGTCCTTGGCCACATATTCTGCAGGCTACAAAGCAGGCAAAGGTTATACCCCTACTCAAGAAAGTGTCTCTTGACCTTAATAAACCCCAAAACTACCGCCCTATTTCCCTGCTCCCTTTCCTAGGTAAAGTTGTGGAAAAACATGTCAACAAACTCTTAACTGAATTTTTAGAAGGCAATTACAATTTGGATATGTCCCAAAATGTCTACAGGCCCAATCATAGTTCTGAATTGGCTCTGCTGACTGTGACAGAGGTTTTTTTTAATAGCAGCAGATGAAGTTGTCTCCTCTGCCCTAATCTTTTTGGACATGATTGCTACCTTTGACACTGTTTGAAAAAGGAACAAGGAGACCCTATAAGTTTGAAGAGACCAAGGGTGGACGTATGTTAAAGAAAACAGTGGTCCCATACAAGTTAAATTAGAACAATACCACAATTAGGAAATCAAAATTGTATTTACAAATGTATAAATGGAAAATAAGGCTGACTTCCCATTACCCTGTCATGTCTTGCTCACTCACCTTTCTGTATATTATTATTGCGTTGAACTTAATTGTTATTACATTTCCTTATTTCCATTTATACATTCGTAAACCCAATTTTGATTTCCTAATTGTGGTATTGTACTAATTTAACTTGTATGGGATCACTGTTTTTTTTAACCTTTGAAACTGTATCAAATAAGGTGCTTCTCCAGTGCCTCTGTGATATAAGTGTTGGCGGTAAGATCTATCCTGGTTGACTTCTTTCCTTGGAAACTGTTGCTTTCAGGTCATGTCTCCTCATTTCTCATATTCCCTCAGACCATTGGAACATGAAGCTGTGCACCACCCTTCTCCCTCAGTGCCTTGAGACCCCTTTGGGTGAGTAGTGCGCTTTGCCAACCCACTGATTGATTGATTGGGGGTACTGCAGGGCTCCTTGTTATGCTTTATTCTTTTCTAATTTACATAAGGCCAAGATATTTTGAAGTCCTTTGGGTTCTCTAGAGTATCATATGCAGCTAATACTCAACTTATTGGATCCTTCTCTGCCAAGGCTGCTCAAGAAATTAATACGTTTCAGGAATGTATGCTGGCAGAGGCCAGCTGGATGGATGACAATTTTCTTAACCCCTTGGCTGATGGGACTATTCCCCTGCTGTGCTGGGGGGCGGAGGAGCTCAGCTCATCATGAGCCAAGGTGCTCTGGTGCTCATGACGAGCTGAGCTCGTCAGGAGCACGCCCGTTTATGGTACGCTCAGCACAGCAGGGGAATTAGCCCAGCGTGCGAGCGTTCCACGGGCCATGATGAGCTCAGCTCGTCATGAGCACCGGAGCACCGTGGCTCATGACGAGCTGAGCTCGTCATGGGCATGGGAGGGGTTAAACTAAATTGAATAAAAACTGAGATCCTGCTGTTGGGTAAGCATACCCAGACTTGTGGTGATCACTGGTGGCTGGAGCGTTTGGGACCTCCTCTGTCAACCAAATCATCTATAAAACATCTAGATATTTGGCTTGATGATTCCTGCTCCTTTGAGACTCTAGTGAGAACTCTATCAAGCTCATGTTTTGGTCTCCTGAGAGGCCCCAAACCTTTAAGTGGCATCTTCTCAATCCACATTTGACAGTTGATCATTCAATCTCTTATCTTGTCATGCCTCGACTATTGTAACATCTTGCATCTGGGTTGCAAGACATTTTAAAGAGGTTGCAATACATTCAAAACACTGCAGCTAGATTACTCTTTTCCCTTCCTAAGTTCTGCTCCTCCTCTGGGCTACTTCAGAAGCTTCCTGGGTTGCCCATCAAGAAGCACATTCAGTTTAAAGTTCTTAGCACTGCTCACAAGATTGTGCCTACCTCAGGAGCCACCATTCTTTCAGAATCATGCTGCCCTATCTTGCTGCCAGAGAAATTCACTCTGCAGAACTTAATCTGACAGTGATCCCTCGATTCAAGAGAAAGAAACTGGGCGGTTATTGCTTCTGGGTTCTGGCACCTGCACTCTGTAACAGAATTCCCCCTGAGTTAAGAATACTCTGAATCACCTTGCTTCAGAAAAAAACACAAATATGGCTGTTTGCTACCTAGGCTTCTCGGTGGCCTTACTGCCTTTCTTGTTGCATTATGCTAGTCTACTGGGGTCAGCGTTGGGAAGCCCCATTGGTGGAGAAGCCATGGGACTTTACAAATCATACTGATATAACATAACATAGCATAGCATAACATGGCATAACCTAGCATAACATAACATAACAACTGTTGGAGTAGTCTCGTGACTAACTCCGAGCCCCGAATGAGATTGAGAGAGATAGACGTGTATTGATGTTGATGAACAAGAAGAGCAGAAGAAATATAGAATTTGATATTTTTTGTGTAGTTTGTAAACTAAAGTCACTGTTGTGGTCTCTAAAGAATCCAAAAAAAGAAGTACTGCAAGGAGTGGACCATGTAAGTAATTCTATCAAAGTGTAAAAGAGGCAATCATTCAGTGAGAATAATTGTAATGTCTGTGACCCATCGGGCTGCAAGCATCCCATATCAACTTTACAAATTAGTTGAACAAGACCCTCCCCGCTACCTTGTGAATCATCAACACTCACTCAATATATCACTCATTGATGTACAACAGTTAGTGACCTGTTCCAACAAGCACGGTGGTGCACTTTTATCTATTATGACTCCTCTTTTCTCATGGAAGCAGCAAAAAATCGTGGTCTTGTACATTAATGATCTTTACCGGCAGTTGAGCTAGTGAATTAAGAAAAGAAGGATAAGGATGGTAGGTTTTGTCTTTATGTCCTTTAAGTGAATGGGGAGGCTTTGTCTGTGCACAGTGGTCCGACTCCATTACAATCCATACATGTGAATAAGTGAGGGCTGCATAAGTTAGACACCAAATATATAAATGTTCTCTTATATCCATTTTTTGTAAAAAGAAGTTTAATGATGAAAGGTCTATTGTGGCCTACTAAGTCAGGGAATGATAGTTCATCCTCAAACTCAGGGGTCTCATTTAGAAGTTCATCAGCTAATCCTCTAGAGTCTGACCAATTGCCCTCATCCTCTCCCTGTGCTTTTTCAGGGACATGGAAATCTTGAGGTATGAATTGTTGGTTCATTTTAATCATGGCCAAACTCTCCATGTTCTCAGGAGAAAGACTGGTCCTTCTGATTGTGACTACTGTGTCTGCTGCACTGAACACATGCTAAGACAACATACTGGCTACTGGACAAGCCAGATACTTTCTTGCCAGCCTGCTGAGAACTGGCCATTGGTGCATCTTCTCATAAAACCAGACCAATAGGTTTTAATCCAGTTAGACCTCTTTTAAAGGTAATCCAGATAGTCTTGGACCATCCATTGAATGGTCATTGGTACTGCCACTTGCTCAACCTCTGTTGCCTTTGTGTCTGCACTCAACTAAAGCACTGCCACTTGAAACCAAGCCATTGCAGAGGTTGGATCCAATTATTTTGTTGCTGGTGTTGATGCTGCTGTTTGCCACTGTGAGACAACCGCACTGCCCTCTCTGGAGGTTGAAGGCTGCATACCTGAACTTCCGCCTGGGCCTCTAACATCCAGCCATTCTTCTTTCTGGTCTCTCACTTGGTCAACAATACAAGTCTTGTAGTGTAAAACATCCTCTTCTGAAAAGTATTTCAGTATTGTTTTTTTACCGTGCCTCAAGTATTGTGGCACAGCTGTACCCTTTTGGGGAACACAATCTCTCTCTGATGCCTTATATTACCACCGAAGCAAAGGATTCAGCTCTGAAGCAACTTGTATGCTTTTTCATTCACACCAGGGAACTTTGTGATACCTTTTTTTAACTAGTCCTGTAGCAGATGTAACAAAAGGAATTCTTGGCTCATTGTACTGTCTTCTTTGCTGATTTCCCATGTGAAAACCTTAGAAGGATGTATCATTTGAGTCAGGCACTTGACTAGCCCCCTTTTGGCCATCTCCATAGTTATGTTTTCTCCAGGTGCATCCCCTCCTCTTTGAAGAACATAGTCGATGATCTGTCTGTACTGCTCAAACAGACGTTGCAACATGTGGTAGGTTGAGTTCCAATGCGCTGTCCCCTCCTGTATGTGGGTTTTAACCGGTACTCTATTAGCATGCTGAATGATTCTCAACTGCTTCCAGGCTTTGAAAGAATGACTGAAATGAGTGCAGATTCTTCTGGAAGTGGTCAGTATGCTGCTGATTATGTTTTATTTTTTGAGAATGTCCTGCACAATCAGGTTGATGTAATGCACCAAACACAGGACCCTGAATTATCCAACATCTGCAATGGCCTTGACTATATCACTGCCATTGCCAATTGGCAGCAAATCAAATTCTGACACCTCTGGGTCAAAGCCATTAAAACACTTTGCTGTTAAAGTCTTCCAAAATGTTTACAGCTGTATGCGATTTCTAAATTGTGAGCATCACTACTGTTGTATGCCACCGGACACCCTTAAACTTCCTTCAGTGCTGAGACCTGCAGAAAGCTGTTGCCTAACCCCCAAAAAGAGATCCAGTGTGCAGTGATACACATGTAATCAGTTGCTTGACAACTAGTCCACATGTCTGTTGTCAGGTGGATAGTGTGAAAGGCACTCTGCTGCATAGCTTGACCAACCAGTTGCAGCACATCAGGTTGGCGTGCTAGAACAATAGCTCTAACAAAATAGGCCTTGCTGGTAACTTTCCATTTCATGCAGATGGCTGCCACGAATTTAAAAACTCCCTCTCCTTCCACTAAAGAAGAAGGGAGGAGGTCCAGCTCTAACATTTTAGCCAGCTTCCAGCTTGACAAACTTGTTGTTGAGTGGTTACCTTTGTAGGGCCACTCCTGCCTAAACATGCTTGTAATATGCTTTGGATTTTTTTGTGGTACCTCTAACACAGATGACGTATGGACAGAACCAGGAGGTGGTAGACTCAGTGTGTGTCTTGCAAAAATCACTGTATGTGGTGGTGTCTGCATCTGAGTCTTATGCCATTTGGAGGTTGCCAATGCAGGTAATGGTGGCACACTGCAGGGGACAAGTCTCATTTATGTAAAGCTGTTGTCCTCTTCTTCCTCATCCCCTCCTTCTAACACTGTGATTAAAGCTGTTTCCCAACTTTCATCACCACCATCACCAGCTATATTTTTAAGATGCTTCTCCCACAGGATTGTGTGATGTTTTTTCATAGGGTACATTTGAGCTCCAGTACCATAGTGTGAAACTGGCTTACCTTGACAAACACTTGTGTGGCAAATGGAGCATATTGCAATGTTATCCTCCTGCTTGCTAATCTTAAAGAAGTCCCAAACTGGGCATGCAACATTTTTTAGTGTGTCACTGTCAACGCCTCAAGAACTGGAGGTAGGTGGATGTGTCACTTGCCTCTCTGCAGAGTGCACATCCACTGAAGTAGTAGTGGATGTAGGGCTCAGCTGAGGCCTTGGAAATATGGAGGCTGGTGATGATCACAGTGATGGAACCAGTGCCATATCCCTATGAGCAGGTTCAATAGGAGGGATCATCTTGGGCCTCCATAGTATCAAGCATGGACTCTTCCTCATCACTGTCACGTTCCACAATTCTCAGGCTTTCATGAACTTTCCCTTTACCTTGTCTTGCATGACAGGTCTGGGACACAGTTAGGGTCCAATCTATGTTCAGATCATCAGAAGTGCGCGGAGAAGATGAAGGAGTAATCTTTCTTTTTCTTGCTGGAGATCATAAAGCCAATCATTCAAGAGTTACAGCTTGTGCAGAAGG
The DNA here is from genome assembly GCF_964261635.1 of Lissotriton helveticus. NCBI lineage: Eukaryota > Metazoa > Chordata > Amphibia > Caudata > Salamandridae > Lissotriton > Lissotriton helveticus. The sequence continues at coordinate 730,862,617 of NC_136059.1, read as the reverse complement.
AAGCTCAACCTCCTGGTCCTACTTCAGGAAGAACTGTTGCTGGCTGCGACTCCTGTTATTTACTTTGTTCAGTTTCTTGCAACTATTTGGTACTTTGCGGCTGAGACAAATCCAATTCAGACTTACTGCTCATCTCCATGACTGCTGTGGCTTCCTCGCTGAGAGTGATGGGCTTGGGATTAGGTTGGGATGGTGCCTTTGTTGCTGCTCCCAGCTTGCTGCCTGAAGGATGGTGCAGCAGACACAACACGTTTCCTGAAAAAGGTGGAGGGCAGCACACCATTTCTTCTTCTACTCATTGGCCAATTTCTAGGCAGGAACAGCTTTGTTTGGGGATATCTTCAAACTTTGCTAGTTGGCACTTAGCTGCACAAGTATAAGCAGAGAAGGATTCATGTGGTTTGGTGTCACTTTGTACCGGCCTTCTGTCTTGCAGTTCTGTGGGTGATGTCTCTTGCTCACCTAAAAGAAAACAAACAAGAAAAACATTCAGAGAAACATGGCATTTTTGTAGTCTGAATTATTCATACAGACAATTAAATTTAGTGAGGTTATCCCAAATAGCTTACAATACAGTATCAATTCCAGTCCAAAACATAACATAATATTTCAATAACAACATATAGATTTTAGGGTTTACTTTATGTGCCTATAAGGCTATGAAACACATGTGGCAGGCAGGAAGTGCAGGGAAAAATTGAGTAATCCTTAAAACATTAATACTGGTGTGCACCTATGGCAGTCAGGGGATACAGGGGGAAAATTAAATAATCATTAAAACATGTATGCTGGTTTGCGTCTATGGACTAAGTGACCTATGACAGGAAAGGTCTGCAGGGAAAAATCAATTAAGTTAAAGAAGGTAATTTTTGGTGTCTCACTAGTTATGGAGCAAGGTTTCGCACATAAAGAGACTTGGACTCAATCCTCTCGAAATAAAACGTAATGTACTAATAAACATGTTTCGTCTTACTAACAATGCACCATTTCTAGTATCTAGGGGAAGCTTTTCAATGTGCTTTATACTAACTGTAACTCGAGTGTCCTAAAATGGCCGTCGCAATGTTGGAACTTTTCTGCGCATGCATCTGTCACACTCACGTGACATGACGTATTCTCTGCTTTGGTGGGAAATCTTTGCTTCTGCGCACTAGAACTAAAGAAGGCGGCTCTATGTTTTCACGTGCTAACGCTTGCATTGCTGCTTTTACTAAATTATTCATTCTACTTAATTCCTAATGCTGTAGTTAAAATAAAGTAAGGGGAATAGAGTAGAGATACGTGGTACACAGTGTATTAATTTATTCTTTGTTCTAAAACTGTTATTCTTTGACTTTATTATTAGCTCGTATTTGGGCCTGATGTAATCTTGCTGCACTCCATCTTGCAATCATGCGACTGCGCAGAAGATCTCAAGAGTCCACAAGTCATGGCAGCGAAACCCTGCCAACAATTGTCTTGCCTGAAGATGCGCTGGGGAAACTAACCCTTCGACCTCTAGAGAAGAAGCTAAATTGAACATTTTACATACCATATATTTGTTATTGAAACGTCCATTGTTGGGTGGAATAAAATGCATGGGAAAATAAAGTTATGGGCGGGAAAGATAATTTGCATTATTGAAACGAGTGAACTCATAACTGGTATGGTGTGATGACCTCTCCTCGCTTTTGACCAATCAAATTGAGGGAATACACAAACTTGCAACATTGGGGGGTGGTACACTGCCCTTGCAAATAGTATAACTAAGGTAGGCTTAGCTAGTTAGTTTGTTCGACTTGTCCGAATAGCTGACCTGTCACTGACCCAACACACTCAATAGGCGATAGGGAGCAGAGGTGCTGGCGCAGCTGTCAGAAGATTCGATAACCCAATCGGGTATCTGGGAAGGAGTTCAATAACCCAATCGAGGTTCTGGGAAGGAATTCAATAACCCAATCGGGGTCCAACTTTGAGCTGCAGAGAGGGTTGCGACACTCGTGTTGTACTTTAGCTGTGGGTGCTGGTCCTGACCTGCGGTGGTCCTGTCCTGATCCAATTTGGTCCATACTTATCCTGATTCTGGTCTGCACCTATCCTGTCCTGTTGGCACTTGAACTATCAGGAGTCCTGTCCTTTATCCCAGCCTGTGGCCAGGGTTGGTCTTCACACCATTCTAGGTAAATATAAAGTTGCGTTGGAACGTTATTGTACTGTTTCCCTTTTCTTACCCTTCCTATGTGTAGGAGTGTAGGGTTTGCTTTCCTATGGTCACCCCAATTTTTGCTTTTTGCTTCACTGGTTTTTGACTTAATGTGGCTGTGGGCCTGCTAATCAGACCCACAGCCTGCTGTTCTCTCTCTAAATTCACATACATGTACTATAGGTACATCACCAATTTGGTATTGGACACCTTATCAGCCCCTGTACAGTGTACTATAGGTACCCAGGGCATAGGTACATCCAAGGCCTACCAGGGGCTGCAGCATAGCTTTTGCCACCCCTGGATGACCATCCAAACAGACACAACGGGCTGATCACTCAGCTGGGGCAAGGTCGTGTAATCACCCCATGCTTAGAAATAGTATACCTATATCTAAACCTATATCTTGACACATATATACGTATAAGTCACTCCTATGGCAGGCCTTAACAATCCTGGAGGCAGAGTGCTTGGTTTTATGTGAGATGGTGCTCTAGCATGAGCTGAGCCTGTCTACAGCTTTTGGAACCATTTCCTTACAGCTGTTCCAGGGTTTTGCCATACCATATGCTCTTAAGTGCATTATAATCCTTGCGGCTATTGCTAACTTTGGTTTGGCTTTATCAAAACATGTCGTGTAAGGTGTCATACACTTTGGAATACTACCCCCTCAGCAGTTCTGGTGACGGGGGTAGCATTCCACCCTTCTAGAGGGAGAAGAAATGTAACTTTACTTAAATGCGGTTAAATCTAACCAGAGCCCCAGCATCACAAAATGGATGCTGCTGCCACAGACACAAGTCTGGCCTCCTACTGCTGACTGAAACTCCGGCAGGGGAGGCCTGGACAAAAGGTATCCTGTCACAGGGAGGTGTTACACCACCCCAGACAGGAGATAGTGGATTGAGGCAGGCAGGGCGAGTGAAACTAGACACTGCCTGGGGGGCACAAGGCTCCCCATGCATAGCCCAGTTCAAACCGGTCCTGGGGCACTCCAGCCCCAGCTCTGGCGTGAAAATGGACAAAGGGAAAGGGGTGTAACCACCCCCTTCCTGGGTCCCACCCATAGGAGGGACCAAGCAGGATATCCAGCCCCTTGATTTGGAATAAAGGTAGGAGCTGTGCCCATAGACTTTAGATAATCCTGACTGAAACTTTGATACAGAACTCTGGACCCTTCGACATCCCACTCGACGTGGAAGACTGAAGAATCTCCCTTGTGGTCAAGGAGTGACCACCCTGTGCAAACAGGCACCATCCAGCACCCAACGGTTTGCTTTGTTGCAGCTCCAGCCGGAGCTCGAGCGACAGAGATCGACAAGAACCGGATTCCCAGACATCCAACAGCCCGATCCACAGCCACAGCAAAGTTGAGACCCGTGGAGGCGACGTGAGACGTGGGACCGGCCATCTTGAAAAGACTGCAAAGTGCTGATCGTGCAGCTCCCGAGGCACCCTCAAAGCTGTGCAATGGGGTTTGAGAAGCCCCAGCCCGAGCAGCTTGTGCACTGAAGATCACCCCTCCACACTCACCGAGTGCTGCGTGGGGCCCTGTTGCATTTTCCTGCTCGACGCATCTGTCCGTTCGTTTGCCCATTGGCTAGTGGCCTCTATGACGACGAATATTTAAAACTACTCTGCTAGTCTGGTTGCTTCAGACTGGCCCTCGCTCCCCTGAAAAGGAGCAACCTCTCTGACCTTGCTGGTCCGAGGAAGAAGCGATATTCAAATCCTGCATGGGTTGCATTTTCCAAGGCCTGTTAACTCCAATCCGGAAGCCGACACTCCCGTCAACGAGAGCCTTTGTGGGACAGATAGTGATCCACTCCTGGACATCCTCGATGCCCCAGAGTCCACGTGGCAGCGGAGACAAGCTTCTCGACAACCACCTGATTGCGCCCGACATTGCCTGGTTCCTTCCTGGTTCCATCCTGGTCACTGGCTAGTGACCCAGACTCTGTCCCCTCTGCTTTCAGGTACTCTACATTTTTGATCCACACTTGGATCCAACTGGACTCTTCTCTCCTGGCCTCCTGCAGCACCTTCAACTCCAGGCTCCATAGATCTCCACGACGAAACCCGACACACTTTGGCACCTTTGCACCCGCTTCCTGTGGGTGAGATAATGATTGAACACCGGTGCTCCTGTGTTGGTTTACACCTCTAGTGTCCTAGTTTTAAGTGGCTAAGTTCTAGTCCAGTCGGAAGACTTCTAAAACAGTAACTTTGTAACTTTTACGCACCGTTGATTTTGCATTGGTGCATGCGTGTGCTTTTAGTGCTGCACCCGAATCCCGCTGGCTACTCCCGTCCTAACTACAGTTAGTCCAGTGTAGTCCCAGCGATTTCCAAGGCCCTAGGCCTTACCACTGTTCGTAAAGCGGTTCTTATACCACTTATTTAATATATGGTTTGAGTGGCCACCGGGCCTATCCATAATTGTGCAACTTTTGTATGTTTAACTGTGCTTTTGTTTAAACGCTTGTGCCTCTGCACTCATAAAGAGTACAGAGGATTATTCTAGTAATAAATACATATATTTTTATAATAAATAACTTGTGTGGTGTCCTTTCATTTGATATTACAGGATTGCATATGGTAAAACAGCTGGCTTCACATGCCCTCTTGAGTTAAGCCTGAGACTGCTTAGGTCTATGCTACCCCTAGGATAGCTGATCTATAAGGTTGACTTACAACCACCACCATAAGGGTTGTTTTGACTGATACAAGTTGCTCACTAGAATAGTGAACATCATACATCAGGCCAACTTCTCACACTATGTTTCAATGCTTAAAGAAAGTCTCATAATATTTTCACATCATCTTGCCTTGATCATATACTTTCTAATTGAATGCGCTTTAATCGAATTAGTATGGACTCTGACATTTAAGAATTTACATATATAAAGTGTTTAACCCTTTCCCGAGTCTGTCGTTATTTTATAAATGCAAAGGTTTATTTGTACTGCCTATTATGCTAAAACCCTTGATCCCTTAGGACTCTAGGTACCGGTGACTAGGATAGTCAATTGGTATAGGTCCTAACTGGTTTAGATATTTTTTTATGGGCCCAGGTGAGTATGGTAAAATGAGCGGGTGAGCCCATGCTCTATGAGTATTCTTTTGGTAGCAGAGCAGTGGTTAGGTTTTAGTTAAGATAGGTAGTTAGTCGCGTTCGGATTATTGATTTGTATTGATTTATGTATTAACCAAAACCTGTTTGACCTGTTTTATGTTTGTTTTGGAATCCCCGGGGGCAGAATAGCAGGTGGTAAACTGAAGCCGCATTGCGAGTGAGGTAACTTGTCTAAGGAAGTAAGTGCATTGTGAAGTAAAACTGGAAACATTGATTAGTGATTTCTGTATAAATGTGTGAATGAATGATAACAAAGGAGTTCGCTGGTGAAACTTTGGCCTTATATCACCTAGAAAGGGTAAGCCCGAGGGAGTAACAGGTTCTCTAATACTTGTATGAAGATTAGGCGGAAGGGATCTACTCGCAGTGAGTGAAGAGTAAACGGAAAGGGAGTTACTCGTAGCGAGTGCAAATCATCTATCCTTTGAATTAATCACTTGGGCACAGTGGTGAATGTTTCTACGTTGTTAATTAATGAAAATTGCATTTAATACTGAAAGGAAATAGGTTTTCGTATTACCTTGCAAAGGAGACAGTAAGTTGCGGTGCTTTGCTGACGTCACCAAGTGCCGCGCTGGTATTGGTTGAGGTGTGTAGTTGTAAAGGAGGGGTGTGTGCAGGAGCGTGAGAAACTTGTCTCTCGGTAAAAGCCACGCAACTATTGGTCAAAATGTATTTGAATTCTAAACATTGATTGGTTATTGGAAATAGGAAACGTGCTGGTATTGGTAAAGCATCTAGTAAACAATTGAGTGTAGCTGCATATTAATTTTATTGGTGCAAATCATATGCCGTATATAGATCCAGCAATTATAGGAAACATACCTGATAGGAGGTACTTAGGTTTTGCACAAGAGCAATACATAAGAGGAAGACCGCATATCATATACGGAGGAAAGAGAAAAATGTCATTTTTCAAGAAAATTAAGAATTTCTTTAAGAAAGATAAAATGATTAAAACAAGAGAAGGGATTATTATTCCACCACCAAATACGCCACATCATAAATGATGGTAGAAAGGGGCTATCACACTTGTGTGTGGTTGGAAAACTGGATGGAGTACACAAAAGATGACGGGGTTTTGGCATTTCCAGTAACTTTAATGGAAGAATTTTGTACAATTTGAGAACATGCATGAATGAATTAGATCCCAGACTTAGATTAACCAATTACAAAGCATTAAAAAAATGGGAGACTGAGGCTTTTGAGCGAGATAGACCCAGAGGCGACAGAAATTGGAGTAAATTTTATCCTAGAATACCAAAAGAGACAAGAGATAAACAAATGAAAAAATGGAGACGGTCTATGGACTCATTTGAAAAATAATCAGAATCAAGGAGATGGAAATGGGGGTAAATCGAGAGGTAGAATGAACTGAGAGGAAACCAAGAAAATGATCCCTTGTCATGGGGGCGGAAAAATGGGGCATTGGAGGAACGAATGTAAGGCTGTATTGAGTAAGAATGTGCCAAACGACAATTTGAATCCACAGACGCAGAACGGGGTGTCAAGGAAGCCACAGCAACAGGTAATACAGAACCAGTTACCACTTGCACCTACGCCAGATTTTGGGAGCCAAGCGAAGTACAGTATGGAAATCACAAATTGGGAGGGAAGTGGAAGGAGAGACACAGTGAAATCACAATTTCTTTTGAGTGACACATTTTTCAAAGAAGATAGTTACTGACGGTGCCTGAGAGGGAAGGACAAGGAGTGCATGCTTGTCGCATCCTTGCCAGTAGATCAGTCAGGTCCATATATTGAGGGAAAAGTTGAGGGAACTGATGTTACCTTTTTGTTGGATACCGGTGCTACCCATTCTACTGTGAGAACAGCAGACGTTCCAAACCTATCCCTCTCGGGAGAAGCGATCCAAGTAGTGGGCGTTTCTAATAAACAAATTAGTACCCTTGTTACAGAACCTATGGAAATCAGAAAAGGTCATTTTAAAGAAATGCACAAGTTTGTAGTGTGCGACTCCAGTCCATTAAACTTATTAGGTAGGGACTTAGTGTGCATAATGAATTGCACAATCTTTTGTACCCCAAGTGGTGTTGAAATTCAAACCCCAGACGAAGATGGAGTTTCTAAATTAATGTTGGACAAACAAGAAATGGGAAATAAGAAGATGTTAGTGGAAGACCTCCCAAAAGAATTGCAGCATTCGGTAAATCCTGAAGTGTGGGATTTCACTGGGAAAGATGTAGGATTAATGGCAAATGTTGACCCTGTAAAAGTGGCAGTGAAAGAAGGTGCAGTTTACCCAAATATTCGACAATACAAGATGAGCCTAGAAATAAAAGCAGGTGTTGCAGCAGAAATTATGCGTTTGGTCGAGCAAGGCATTTTACCAGAAATAATGAGCAGTCCATGTAATTTACCTATAATTGGCATAAAAAAACCGAGCGGAAAATATAGGGTCGTACAAGACCTCCGCAAGGTTAATAAAATTGTCGTTCCATGTTGTCCAGTTGTGCCAAATCCTAAAGTGATTCTGTATCAGATACCTTGGGGAGCCGGATGGTTCACAGTAATTGATTTGTGCCATGCATTTTTCTCCATACCATTACATCCAGATAGCAAAAATCTTTTCTCGTTCAAATTCTACGACCATGTTTACGTTTGGAATCGTGTCCCTCAGGGGTACACAGAAAGTCCATTGATTTTTAATCAGAAATTAAAAGTATGTCTTGAATCTCTGGTCTTGCCCTGACAGTCTGTCCTAGCGCAGCATATAGATGGTGGCGTCTAAGACTCAAAATGACTGTGTAGTTGATACTATTGCATTGCTAAATCATTTGGCTGAAGGAGGGCATAAAGTGTCACCTGAAAAGTTACAATTTTGCACCACATCAGTAAAATATCTGGGGCACCAGATAGAGAAATGTGTTAGACGAGTTACTTCTGAAAGAATCAAAATAATCAGACACATGAATCTACCTCACACGCAGAAAGAAATCAGAATGTTCCTTGGGGTTGTATGTTACTGCAGGCAATGGATTGTGGGATTTGCAGTCCTAGCTAAACCTCTGATACAAATGACAACGAAAAGAGCAAAACATTCAATAGAATGGGATGACGAAAACATGACTGCCTTCTTGAAGCTGCGAGACTGTCTTTGCTCAGCTCCAGCCTTAGGGATGCCTGATTATTCAAAGGAATTTGCACTGTTCTGTGATGCACGTGACAATTGTGCATTGTCCGTCTTGACCCAAACTCATGGTTTAATGAGAATCAGAAATAAAAGAAAAGGGATTGTGGGAGAAAATAGGATGTTGGAGAAGGGCTGAGGATGGTATTATTGTTTACCTTGATGGGAGGCCTGTGTTGCCAGATTGAATGCTTGCTCCTATGGCTAGGATGTATCATGGAAGTTCACACACAGGTAGGGATTAGATGATTCGATTGTTTAGACAGAGTTGGTTCAATGCGAGATTCAGGAACATAGCAGAGAGTCTTTGCCAGAGGTGTACGACATGCCAACGTATGAATCCTGGTAAGAGAACTGTAGTATTGCCAGGAAAGATTGGAAAGGCAGAAGGTCCCTTCATACGACTTCAAATTGATTTCATCCAGTTACCCCCTTGCTGAGGACTGGAGTACGTCCTTGTCATTGGCTGCCTGTTTTCCAAATGGGTAGAAGCCTACCCTACCCGAAGGAATGATAGCATCACTGTAGCTAAACGACTACGGAGGGAACTCATACCACCTTTTGGTTTTCCAGTAACAATTGAGTCAGACCGAGGGTCTCATTTTAATAATGAAATAATTTGTCTGATCTGTGAAGTATTCCAAATTGAGCAAAGGCTGCACTGTGCATACCACCCTGAAGCTTCTGGAGTGGTAGAACAACTGAATGACACAATCAAGTCACGATTGGGAAAGATGTATGAATCTACCTGATTGGAGTGGCCTGATGCTTTACCTCTTATTCTGATGGGACTCAGAAGCATCCCAGACAGAAATACAGGCTTGCGTCCCCATGAAATATTCATGGGAAGATCAATGAGGCAAGCATGGGTACCAGGACACAAGCTGATAAATATATCTGATGATTTAGTACTCGAGTACTGCAAAGAACTGGCTGACCAAGTGCGTTCTATCTCTCACCAGGTTGGGGAAGACTCTGTCGCCAGACAATCAACTCCAGCACATGATATGAATCCAGGTGACTGGGTAGTGATAAAAGAACATACTCGAGAATCTTGCCTAGCACCTAGGTGGGGAGAGCCGCATCAAGTGATATTGGTTACCACCACAGCTGTAAAGTGCAGTGGAATTCCAAACAGGATATACGCGAGGCATACCAAGAGAGTGACTGAACCTGATGACGTAGGAGCTGAAGGTTGTGCAGCTGAGGGGTCTCAAGAAGGTGATCCCAAAGTAGTTGATGAGGAACAACCGAGCACCAGTCAGGATGAATGGATTCCAGTCGTCGACATACCTGCAGAGTTTGTGAGAACCAGAAGTCAAACCTATTTAGATAGACAGAGTGATAGTGAGGATGAGTCAGGAATACAAGAATGTACTCAGATTACAGAAATCCACGTCAATAGTAATTCTGAGGAGGACCAGATAAGGAAAGATCGATATACTCAGACATTTGAAACTCCAGCAGGAACTCCAGAGTCTGAGTAGGGAAAAATAGGTATTAGGGCGAAAGCTCAGGCAGAAGACAACCAAGAAATCCAAAGACCTGAGCAGGACCAGATAGGTGTAGAAAAGTGTGTTTAGAAAGAAGAAGGCGAACAAAGTAAAACTCAAAGTCAAAGTAAAATACAGCTAAATCCTGAACAAGGCCAGATTAGTATCCATGCAGAAGAAACTAAATTAAGCCCTGGACCAATTCCAATAGAGAGGAATTCAGAAGTTGATGAAGAACAAGTAGTGCCACAATTGAACGAAAATAAAAGAATATCTGAAGAAAGTCAAAGCACAGTGCCAGCTAAAAGACTCAGAAAAGGAGATAAGTGGACTGATTTTGTCAAAAGACTAACATTTCACCTTAAAACAATAAATGAAGTACCAGAGCAAGTAATTGAAATATCAAGCCAAGCTGGACCATCCACAGAGCAACCAAGAAGGAGAAGTTCACATTTGAAAAGACTGAATACTTCATATTTGAAGATTTTGAAAATCTAGAACTGAGTGATGACGAACTGATTGTTGATCAGACTGACGAAGAAGTGAGGCCAAATTGAGAAAAAAAATTCACAGGTTAAAGTCTGTGGAAAAGTTACAAAGAGGGGATAAAAATCTCCTTAGTCAGAAATGGCTGGTTATAATGTTAACGGAAGACCGAAAAGAAATTGTCTAAAGACATGTTGTAGAATATGCACATGTAGTATATTAATAGTAGCTGTAGTATGGTTTGGGTTGACATCAGCTATATCTTACTTAATGAGTAAAGAAATGCAGAATAACACTAATATATCTGAGCAAGTAGATTCACCTAAGAAAATATATACACATATACATGAGAAAGCAGTTAGTCTTAAGCAACCTGGAGTAGGTTTAGAAGCACCAGATGAGGAATATTTACACTATAGAAGATCTATAAATAGAACTCATTTAAATGTATTTGCTAATTTGTTAGTACATTATGTAGAAGCTATGGAAATCAGTGATTGCTATGTGTGCATGACGTTGCCCACATCAGGAGCTGAAGGGGTCACCTATCATCACTTATCCCATACATATGGTATTTCATGTAGCATTTTAGCTAGTTTTTTTATAGAACTGGAAAATTTCAGTATTATTATTCCAATTTTTATATAATCTTTTCTGAAGTTCCTGTACGTAGAAATTTAAATTGTATTTCCAGTACTAGAGACTCCACACAATTCATGGGTGATTATTTTCTAGCAGTATGATCAATAGATATAGCTATGGCTCACAAATATAATCTAACTTGCATATTACAAGAGAAAGAAAAGATGTTTTTAGATTTAGTCGAGAAAAGGAGACAGGATTTCCATAAGAAAGCAGCTGATCATAAACGAAAGATTCCTAAATGGGCTGAAAATAAAGAGTTTACCTCTAATGGCAAGACTCAAGCTGCTATGTTGTTGGATTTCGAAAAGAAAGGAAACTCTGTCTCCATAGAGAGAAAACAGATTATTATAACAGTATATTCATTGGTTCCAGTAAATGTGAACATAATTTCAAAGTTGTTGGGGTTTCAAAGATGGAACTGAACCAGTATTCCCTGGAATTTATTACATTTGTGGGAACAAGGCATATTTTAAATAGCCTGATCATTGGGTCGGGAGTTGCTATTTTGGAATAGTATTCCCAAAGGTGTACCACGTAGAGAAAATCACTGGAAGCAATGAAGATACTAATGGACTAACTTGTAGTAAAAGAGCATCATTTGCTGAAATTGTAGGTGACATATTTAGTGCAATAATACCTTCAGTGGGAGTGGTTCTGAACACTCAAAGAATTTGCAAATTGTCAACAGTGGTGGATCGCTTATCAACTGACACTGCTAGTGGATCTCTAATGATCAATACCGAACTAGTTGCGGTAAGATCAATGGTTTTACAAAATCGACTATCTCTGTGAGTAATATTATTGGCAAAAGAGGGCGGAGTCTGTAGAATGCAGAAGACACAACATTGTTGAAATTGGGAAATATGCAAGAAACTTTACACATTTGAGAGAAGTATTGAAACCACTGGAGGTTGACAGTGCATGGAAGAGACTACTTAGTGGTCTCTCTTCAATAGGTAGTTGGTTCTCTAACGTAGGAAAGAGTTTTGTAGGTAGAATACTGATGCCAATGGTGGAAGTAGCCCTACTGATTTTAGGGATAATAATTTGTTGCAAATGTCACACACATAAAAAGACATATACAGTAAATAAGAAAGGGAAGAAAAGAAACATCAGTGAAATTGAGCTTGAAGAATTATATGGGGATTTGTATAAAAAGATGACAAACTTCCACATGAATAATGGGGAAAAACCTAAAAGAGTGTTTGAAGAAATAGAAATGAGTAAATGTTGAGAAGCTGGCATCTGTTTCTGTAATTTGTGATGATATAAAATATCATCAAAGAGGGGATTGATGGAGCAAGGTTTTGCACGTAAAGAGACTTGCTAGGACTCAACCCTCTCGAAATAAAACGTAATGTACTAATAAACATGTTTTGTCCTACTAACAATGCACCACACGACATTTTACAGTATCTAGGGGAAGATTTTCAATGTGCTTTATACTAACTGTAACTCGAGTGTCCTAAAATGGCCGTTGCAATGTGGGAACTTTTCTGCGCATGCGTCTGTCACACTCACGTGACATGACGTATTCTCTGCTTTGGTGGGAAATCTTTGCTTATGCGCACTAGAACTAAAAATGGCTGCTCTATGTTTTCACGTGCTAACGCTTGCATTGCTGCTTTTACTAAATTATTTGTTCTACTTAATTCCTAATGCTGTAGGTAAAATAAAGTATGGGGATAGAGTAGAGATAAGTGGTATACACTGCCTTCATTTATTCTTTGTTCCAAAACTGTTTTTGTTTGACTTTATTATTAGCTCATATTTGGGCCTGATGTAATCTTGCTGCACTCCATCTTGCAATCCTGTGACTGCGCAGAAGAGTTCAAGAGTCCACAAGTCATGGCATTGAAACCCTGCCAACGACTGTCTTGCCTGAAGATGCGCCTGGGAAACTAACCATTCGACCTCTAGAGAGGAAGCTAAATTGAACAGTTTACATACAATGTATTTGTTATTGAAACGTCCATTGTCGGGTGGAATAAAATGCATGGGAAAATAAAGTTATGGGTGGGAAAGATAATTTGCATTATTGAATCAAGTGACCTCATAACTGGTATTGTGGGATGACCTCTCCTCGCTTTTGACCAATCAAATTAAGGGAATACACAAACTTGCAACATTGGGGGTGGTATAACTAATGTAGGCTTAGCTAGTTAGTTTGTCCGACTTGTCCGAATAGCTGACCTGTCACTGACCCAACACCCTCAATAGGCGATGGAGAGCAGAGGTGGAGCACTCTGTCAGAAGATTCGATAACCCACTCAGGGTTCTGGGAAGGAGTTCATTAACCCAATCAGGGTTCTGGAAAGGAGTTCGAAAACCCGATCGGGGTCCGACTGTTAGCAACAGAGAGGGTTGCTATGCTAGCGTTGCACTTTAGCTGTGGGTGCCAGTCCTGACCTGCGGTGGTCCTGTCCTGATGCAATTTGGTCCATACTTAGCCTGATTCTGGTCTGCACCTATCCTGTCCTGTTGGCACCTGAACTTTCGGGAGTCCAGTCCTTTATCCCAGCCTGTGGCCAGGGTTGGTCTTCACACCATTCTAGGTAAATATAAAGTTGCGTGGGAATGGTATTGTACTGTTTCCCTTTTCTTGCCTTCCTATGTTTCAATGCTTAAAGAAAGTCTCATAATATTTTCACATCATCTTGCCTTGATAATATACTTTCTAATTGAATGCACTTTAATCGAATTAGTATGGACTCTGACATTTAAGAATTTACATAGATAATTTGTTTAAACCTTTTCCGAGTCTGTGGTTATTTTATAAATGCAAAGGTTTATTTTTACTGCCTATTATGCTAACACCCTTGATCCCTTATGACTCTAGGTACCGGTGACTAGGATTGGTAAGTCAATTAGTATAGGTCCTAAATGGTTTATAAAAATTTCTGATTAAGCATAGGTTCACCTGTTCAAAGTGTGTATGTGTTTATGGGCCCAGGTAAGTATGGTAAAACGAGCAGGTGAGCCCGCGGTCTATCACTAGGGACAATGTGAAAACCTTTGGGATGCAAGGAGGTGCAGGGGAAAATGGAAAAAAATGCATGTAATATTATATATACACTGTAAATACGTACTTCAATCCTCCTCAAGCATATCAAACTGATATCGGGGAAGAAAGTTAAAAAATGAACAAAAAAGAAAGCTACATAGCTCTTTTCTATCAATGTCCCTAGAAAATAGCCTTCACAACTGGAAAAACTGATTTAGCATACTGGCCACCTACACAAAATGGCTGTGGCACAAGTTCAAACACCAACAAGCAAAAAAGCATGGGCAACAAAGAACACATGCAGGCCTATGGCAAATGCACACTTGCGGGCTGCAAAAAATGGCTTACGCCACATGTTCAAACAACAAGCAAGAAGGCATAGTTATCAAAGAACACATGCAGGCCTATTTGTAAAAGCACACTGTCTGGCTACACAAAACGAACGTCAGCCACATGTTCAAACAACAACAAGCAAGAACGCATGGACAACAAAGAACACATGCAGGCCAATGGCAAAAACACACTGGCTGGCTGCTCAAAATGGCTATTGACAAATGTTTAAACAACAAGCAAGGAGGCAAACATACACAAACAAACAGACACACTAGCCAGACAAAATAATTTTCACTTGGCAAGCAAATAAAGGAGTCATGGTAAACAAAGAAGAAAAAACTACCATTAACTTAGCAATACAAAAAATGAAAATAAAGTCAGCTATCAAAACTTTCCATAACACACATCCTCCCATGACATCAAAATATTACCCCATCAAAACACACTTTATGCAGAAAAAAAGTAAAATACAAAAAACACATTTTGCATTTAAATGCCCCCCCAAATCATAGATGTTTTAAAAAAACAAATACCTCAGAAACAGTTGTTTCATTAGCCCATGCCTAGTACCGGCTGGATAGCCTGTGGGCAGACTAGGACACATGGCAAAATAAATGTGGAGGACAAATTTGACAAACATTGAGAAAAGTACTTTACTGTTCAATCTTTTTCCCTTATAATAGTTAAAGAAATTAAATGAATAAAACAGGTCCCTGATGCAACTCCAGGCCACCCACCAATACCACAATCACAATCAAATTTAAAGATTAAATAACAGGTGTAAATATATACCCGTGATATATGCAGCAAGAATTGAAGACAAAGAGAGTAATCCTTTCACCTCAAAATCCAAATGCAAAGAGCAATGGGAGGAGCCTTCTGGACTGAAAGAGCACATTGGTGGCACTTCCTTCACGTTGAAAATGAAGTGAAATTAAAAAAGTGCTTTTTGCACTAAAAAAAATACCTGAACTGTTTTCACTCAAAAAGGTATTTTCGGGTTGATTTAGCTGCTTTATGAGTAGAAAATCAACTTGAGAAGCAGCCCCAACTGCTCGTCACCGCTGTCATTACAAAATGGCACCGGATGGCTCTGTGGCAACATGATATCATGCCAGGGGCCAGCAAATCTTGCTCGCACACTCAAGCACACATTCTGGAGCCTCACGTTGTTCCCGTTAATCGGTGAGGATCCAACGGCAGAATAAATCCCACACACCGATTGGCAGAATTTGGCAAAAACTCCATGTTGCAAGTGTAACTCAAAGTTATCAAATTCTGCCAATTCCACGATTTGAATTATTAATTCCTCCCAGGCCTACTCAGGAGGCAATAATAGACATCTAAGGAGTTGGACGGGCTACATAGATCTCTAATTGATGAGAGACAGTATGGTGTAAGATAAGGGGCCTCAGCAACAAGCATTTTCAAAACACTGTGAGCAGGCCCATTCATCCACTATTATGTATGCACACTCTGACTGATGCATCCATAGTCAGCCTCTTGGGTGCAAACACTGTCCGAGGCAGAAGCCTTCTGTAGTAGGTACCTGCCCCTTTACCTGTGTATGAACAGTGTTGGGTTTCATGAGACGCCCACATTAAGGTGCTGGCCCCATTCTGCTGCTTCTGCTACCAGCTCCATACATGTTCTATCTGTGTTGTACGTTCACATTGCTGTTGCCAGTGATAGACCTGTTTTAAGTGAGGGACGCTTGCACTGTGCTTCTGCGGTTCATATTCTGTAGCTACAAGTACTCCATTAGACCTTTATGTGTTAGGTGAGCTTGCAATGCTCCTCACTGTGTGTGCCTGTTCAATGCGAGAGAAGCTTGCACTTCCGAAGCTGTCTGTGATGTTTACACTGTTGGGCTCTGTTTAGATTTAAAATTTGTAGGGCAGTGTTTTGTGGATGCACAACTGGATGTCACATTAATTTTGCTATCTTTGAGTTCAGCTGCCAACAAAAAACAATTACATTTTTGCATGCGATATGTTCACTTTCAAACGGGTCTTTCGGTTACGTCATTTGTGTGGGATGCTGTCCATTTTTTACTCTAGGGTAGCGGGGCTTATAATAATTTCAGTACCATTTACAAACGCATTAAACAGCGTAAAATTCAGGATGCAAGCAGTCAGGCCAAGCCGCCCATGTCATGAACGGCTCCTTCGTTCAGTCCTGCCTTTTCACAAATAGTACTTTGTATCTGGCGACCCGTAGTTAATCCAGAACAGTGCCAATGCACTTGGTATAAAAGGCTAATTTTCAAGTGTTGTTTTCACCTAAGTGCAAATGAATTAGTGAATTAAATATATTACACCATGTTTTCAGCTTTTTCCAGACTCTAGCACTTCTAGTTCACGATAGTAATTTGATCTTGGAGAGAATTCTACTAAATGTGATCAAAAATGAAATTAGGCAGTCTACTTTGCTTTTTATCCCATCATCCCATCTGCCTATCCTACTTATCCCCCATGCCCCTCGTCCACTTCCCTCCTACCACAACCATTCGCCAATCTCTTCCCCCCACTCCCTCTCTTTCCTCCTCTTACTACCTCTTCTGTCTCCTATCACCCTTACCTCCAGATTTTATCTCCGTTCTTCCGTGTAAACACTATTGCCTCATGCGCGGGTTTCCAACCATATATATATATATTAAAAATATTACTATGTATACCTCGAATAATGCACCACTATTTTAATATCTATTGTAATGCCTATTCATATTTCATGCCTACGAGCAATCCTCCTACGCCGTACCATTATTTTGGTTGTTTTGTTCAATAAAAATCAGTAAAATGATTCTGAAATAAACAAAAAAAATATATAGACAATAAACACGAATACACAGGCTGTAACTCTTATACGAAATCCTTACACAACACAGTAACATATTATACGATCAAGCTGACACATACAACGGGAATACATTTTTATTACGGGCAGATTAGATTTATCACACAGACACAGCTCAACACCCTGCGGTGACCTTCTTACTGCCTGTCCATGACAATTAGGTGGTTGAGTAATTGGCTCTGTCCAATCTATACAGTCTGACGCGGAGGCTCTCTGTGACTGTCCCTGGCTGCTAATTTGTATTAAATTTAGATCTTGTTATCACTGAAATTCTCTTATCTTCAGTGCATATGTTTTCAGCCTCATGAAGAAGAGACCCTGGATGATTTATGTACAGTAGTAGTTTTATGGTCAGTGTGAATATATAATTCCTTTGTTGATGCCACAAATATATTGTGACCGGATCTTAATCTGACATTATTACGCAGATTCAAACATAACAAACATGTAATTGTTTAATTAGTCTAGTAGTTTTCCAAAGTTTGAAAAGTCTATTTGCGTTGTGAGTGATTACATCATTGTAAGAAGAACAGGCATGGGCCCGTAAACATCAGTAGAAAGCATGTGTTTGCTACAATTTGACTACAACTTTCTCCGTCTTTGTTGTCACAAAACGGCACCACGATAGCTGTTCAAACTTATCAATACCTCTTGCAGTCTTTGATTTGTACTGAAGATAAGTACACCAGATGTCTCTCCTGGCAGTCCTGCTTTTTTTTGGGCATCCATGAATCAGGCGTATCTCTGGAATAGTTTAGTTCTGCATTGCTAAATTGCCTTTATTTGATGACTGATGTCTTGTTTTTATTTTATTTGTCGGGTTGCATATTTCCTATTTGTACTGATAGATATTGCCAAGGAAGCTTATGCCATGGCCTTGAGGAGTAACTAACCTGGATTTTTTTTATCCAGCTCCTGCATCTGTGTCAAATGTAGCAGAGGCTTTGTGGAAAAGATATCCAAATCTTTTCCCTATGATATGAGCCAAAAGGGGTGACCTTATCTAATTCGTCCGACATTATCCACCCCATGCTCTCGCATACTTGGTGATATGGTTCTGGCAGGGCCCTCAAGCACAAGGCAGTAGATGTTGAGTAGTGGCCTGATTTAGCATTTGGTGGAGAGGATGTTCTATCTCAATGGTGAAGAATTACCCTTTCTGACAAATTGAAGTGCCACCCGCCTCATTTAGACGTGGACGGACCTTCATTATGTTGAGGTGGAGACTGCTCTTGGGGACGTGCAAAACCTACCTGAACACTTTCTGCCCCAGCTCGGAGCCGTGAGGGAAACGGCAAGGGGTTCCAGAAGTCCTTGTCGCGCCATGAGGGAAACGGCCAGCGAGACGCGGGCTGCGAAACTACAACACCCAGCAGCCCCGGGACACAGGCGCACCAGTGACATCACAGCCTGTGCCCTGAGAAGCTTTAAATTCGACGAGCGCGTCACGGACCGCAGGACGCGCAAAACCTACCTGAACACTTTCTGCCCCAGCTCGGAGCCGTGAGGGAAACGGCAAGGGGTTCCAGAAGTCCTTGTCGCGCCGTGAGGGAAACGGCCAGCGAGACCCGGGCTGCGAAACTACAACACCCAGCAGTCCCGGGGCACCAGGCGCAGCAGTGACATCACAGCCTGTGCCCTGAGAAGCTTTTAATTCAACGAGCGCGCCACGGAGCGCGGGACGCGCAAAACCTACCTGTACACTTTCTGCCCTAGCTCGGAGCCGTGAGGGAAACGGCAAGGGGTTCCAGAAGTCCTTGTCGCGCCGTGAGGGAAATGGCCAGCGAGACCCGGGCTGCGAAACTACATCACCCAGCAGTCCCGAGACACCAGGCGCTCCAGTGACATCACACCCTGTGCTCAAAGGAGCTTTAAATTCGACGAGCGCGCCACGCACTGCGGGACGCGCAAAACCTACCTGAACACTTTCTGCCCCAGCTCGGAGCTGTGAAGGAAACGGTAAGGTGTTCCACAAGTCCTTTTCGCACCATGAGGGAAATGGCCAGCGAGACCCGGGCTGCGAAACTACAACACCCAGCAGTCCTGGGGCACCAGGCGCACCAGTGACATCACAGCCTGTGCCCAGAAGAGCTTTAAATTGGACGCGCGTGCAATGACTTGGACTGACCATTATTTGGTACTAGGTATGATAGAAATCAATAATACCCCCACTGATAAAACACCCACCCTTAAACAGGAATCATTTAAGGTGTGGAAAGACATTAATATCCCCAATCTTAAGGCGGTATTAGACACTTCCAAGCCTACCTTGTCCAGTGATCCAGAAATAGCCGCAGAACAATATCAAACTTGGCTGGAACAACCACTAACGAACTGGTACCTGTCAAAAGAATGTCTAGGAATAGAAGCTCCCCATCAGCACCCTGGTACACAGAACAACTTAGGAAACAAAAACAGATATGCAGGAACAAAGAAAGACAATGGAGGAAAAATTACGATGATGAAAGTAAAAATAAATATAAGGAGCTCCAGACCCAATATAAACTCATGATTATGGAGGCAAAAAGAAGGTATTATTGCGAGCAAATTTAAAGTGCAAAAAACTCTAAAAAACTTTTTGATATAACTAGACAGCTTGCAGGAGACGTTCCCGACCTGAACCCTCCGTGTTCGCAAAGTTTCTGTGATGCACTGGCATCCTTTTTCTTCACTAAAGTGAATGATATTTTTTCAGCATTTAATTCTGCGGATAATCTAGACACTGAGGATACGATAATGCCACTTGCTGATAATATTTTTCCCCAGTTTATAGAAATCACAGATATTCAAACCCAGGACATTCTTAAAGCCATTAAATCTGGTTCAGCATTGGATCCGTGTCCCTTGCAAACTCTCCGCCCATTAATGGACACTGTGATTCCTGTTATAACACACATTTGTAACTCAATGTTCCGCACAGGAATTTTCCCCAGCCTTTTTAAAAAAACCTTATTAAAGCCTCTTTTGAAAAAATCTGGATTAGATAAAACGGAGTTGAAAAACTACAGACCTATAGCCAATCTTCCACTCCTGGCTAAAATAGCTGAAAAGGCCATGAACAATCAACTTGCGGAATTCATCGAGCAACACCATCTGCTCGATGAAACCCAGTTTGGATTCCGCAAGTTTCATGGAACAGAGACAGCGCTCATCAAAGCGGCAGATGACATCCGACTAATCCGGGATCAAGGAGGTGCAGCTCTGTTGGTCCTACTGGATTTATCGGCTGCCTTTGACACGGTTGACCACAAGATCTTGGTCAACCGTGTCGAGCAGATGGGTGTGCAAGGTCTGGCTAAAAAATTACTGGCATCCTTTTTGGCGGACAGATCCCAGGCAGTCATCTTAGGACAATTCGAATCAGCTGAGTTGTCCTCGCCATGTGGGGTACCTCAAGGTTCATCCCTGAGTCCGACACTATTTAATATCTATGTGTCGGACCTTGCTAAGACCATCAAAGCACATGGGATGAACCTTACCTCATATGCGGATGACACCCAATTGGTCCTGGCCGTCAGAGATGATGGGGATAGAGTGGCGGAGAATTTTAAGGTAGGTATGTTGGCTATTGGACAATGGATGTCGGAAAACTGCTTAAAATTGAACTCCGATAAAACCGAGGTGGTAACTTTCGGCCACCTCAGTCCCACCTGGTCCCTGGCATGGTGGCCGTCATCCTTTGGAACCTTGCCGCAACCTTCTACGAAGGTGAGAAATTTGGGCGTCATGTTTGACGATAACCTGAACTTTATGGCACATGCCAACCAAACAGCTGCAACAGCATTCTATAAATTACGTTTGGTAAAGAAGGTTCTGCCTTTTCTCCCTAAAAATGTAGGCAAGACATTGGTCAGCGCTCTTGTCCTGTCAGCATTAGATTATTGCAATGGCCTGTTTGCCAATGCCCAAATTAGAGTCATCAAGAAAATGCAGACAGTTCAGAACGCAGCAGCGAGACTTCTCACAAACATTCCCAAATTTAAACCAATAACTGAAGTCTTGAGAAGCTATCATTGGCTCCCCATTAGAAATCGAATTAAATTTAAAACCTTGTGTATTGTCTACAAATGATTACATCACCAAGCACCTCAATTCCTGAGTGACCACTTGGTTCCATACATTCCTTCTCGCTCACTCCGCTCAGCTAAACAGAATGATCTGATTGTTCCACGGACTAAGTTAGTCAACTGGGGAGACAGACGTTTCCTGGTTGCTGCTCCAAAACTATGGAACACACTCCCTCAATCCATCAGATCCAGTTCAAATCTTCTTGTTTTCAGAAATAAATTGAAAACATGGCTGTTTAACCTCTAGTACCCATCGCTAATCTCAGGAGAGTTGTTTACATTACAGCGCCGAGACGCCTGCGGGCATTTGTTCGCGCTTAAGAAATCTTAAAAATAAATAAATAAATAAATAAATGCACCGCGGGACGTGCAAAACCTACCTGAATACTTTCTGCCCCAGCTCGGAGCCGTGAGGGAAACGGCAAGGGGTTCCAGAAGTCCTTGTCGCACCGTGAGGGAAACGTCTAGCGAGACCCGGGCTGCAAAACTACAACACCCAGCAGTCCCGGGACAACAGGCGCACCAGTGACATCACAGCCTGTGCCCAGTGGAGATTTAAATTCGACAAGCGTGCCATGCACCAAGGGATGCGCGCGAGTGGCGCCCAGGGCGGGCCCGTCTGCGCCCCTTTTATGATTTTACTGTACGCATAATTTGTATTGAACAATTGCAAAGTTACATTTTAACAGAAGGTTACTTTATAGCCCCTAAGTACGTTTTATTCTTTTTGTACCATTGTCCTTTGGGGTTGTTGACTGGTAAAACACTCCTTAGTTTTACCATCTTATACTTGGAATACTTCCCCCCAGCTCAGCGGCATATTAAGAAGATTTGTTGTCAGCCCTAGCATTTATATCTTAACCTCAGCGCTTCCCTATCCTCACCTCCTGTTTTACTGGCTGGTTTTTATTTTTGTTTCCACACAGGTTTATGCAGTAGATTGTTTATAGGGGTTATCACTGTCACCAAAACTGAGAACGATGGAGAGATGCAAGAGTACCATAGGCACATTAGAAGCCTTCCTGGTTAGAGCAGAGTCCCTTCTCACCCACGAGATACAGCTAACCGAGCGGAAGCTCTCTCTATATCCTTCTCAGTTCCCATTGACCAGGGAGGAAGAATCTAATAGATCTTTAACACCTAAGGTTATAATTCAACAAAATAACACCAACTCCCCCCTGGTTAAAGAATCCCCAGCCCCTCCGAGTCAAGATAGGGAGACTGAAAATACCACATCAGTAGGGTTAGGGCCTCAAACGCGGAAACAATCCAAACTGATGAAAGGGAACGTAGCAAGAACTAGAATGAAGGGAGAAAGGGGGGTGGCAAGGATGGTAAGAATAAAGATGCCCCAGGCTCTCGCTCACAAGTAACTGTTCAAGCAGAAACCCAAACAGAGGAAACTCCTAATACCTTTGGCCCTCAGACAGAAGTACGGATTTCAAATTTAAATGAATTGTTACCGGGGAGCAAGGTTCTCTTTGAAGATTTAGTTAGGGGGTTTCTGGAAACTCAGATCAGTGCCATGATGATCCAGATGAGTGAGCTCATTGAAAAAAGATTTGGCCGGATGGAGGAGAAAATCGAGCAGCTGAAAGAGGTTGTAGGGACACTAAGCAACTCACTGGACAATATAAAAAGGGCCCAGAGTAGTAAGGTTTCCAACACCACACAAACAGGCCCCTGATCCAGCTAAATGCATCTGGTACCCCAAGAGAACCTCAAGCATTAATTTTACCTAGACACGTAGCAGAGGATCCTCAACTTAACCCCCAGCTTAGAGTGGAGGAAAAGAGTAGACGAGGGTCAAATAGAGGGGAACACTTAAACAACACTAGTGTCCAACCCAGCACAGATACTTTAGATCTACCACCCGCCTCCTGTCCCTATGTACTAATTCTAACGGGGGCTCCGGTACTAAAACAGGGACAGAGCGAATCCTGGCCTACTCTCTGTAACAAAGTGGTGGCCTGGTTGACCAAATTCAAGAATTTTAGCCTCCAGTATATAAATGAAATACTGATGGTCTGCAGAGTTGGGTGCGTTGGCACCTCATCAAAGTCCGTTCCTCGTGACTGTATCGTTATACATTTTTTGATCCCCCCGAATGGTCCGATCTCTCCTGAAGCTTAATGAGGAAATTTCCCATCTACATTCCAGCATTATAGCCCTCCCGCTGGGTTTCTTTTACAAACCCCCCACTAGGTCCAGAGGAGCAGGGAATGGCTCTATTGTAACTTCAAATAGGTTTGAAATGTTATCCCCTCTTGAGGAAGTGGACTGACAACCAATCTATTTTTCTAGGAACACGTCCTGCATGACTGAAAGTCCAAAAGAGGCTCACTCAGAAATCCCCTCCCCTACATCACAATTTGAAGAGGCGCAGGTATTAAACATTATTCCTCCCACCTCAAATCCCATCTTGGTCCTACCTGAGATGGAGCAAGAACCTACCTATAGCTCTACATCACAGAGTTTACCAATAACAACTAGAGTAGATCAAGGCACGGGAACTCCTACTACTGGAATTTCCTTAAAGGAACCTGGAGGCCCTGTAACAGTCCTTCCCTCTGACGCAAAATCCACGAGAGGGGAGCCACTCAGCATTATTTTTTGGAACATTGCCGGCCTACGTTCAAAGGTCATTCTTGGTGAGTGGCTTACCTTCTCGCAGACCTTCTCGCGGACCTACGGCATCCTCTGTCTCCAAGAGACGTGGGCGGTTTCACCTATCCATTTAAATGGTTACAAAACCTTTTTCTCCCCCGCGATTCCGTCAATATCAGGGTGTGCAAAAGGATGGTTGGTGGTTTATATTTCCAATTTAATCTCAATGCGGGAAATTATAGCCCTGAAACTCGAGGCTAATTTTCGGAAAATTATTCTTGACAATAACAAACTGGATTCACTCGTGATAGTACATTTTGATAATAACTTACAGCAATGCCAGCTGATCGACACCCTGAACGAAATTCACTACCTCCTTATAGAACTTAATAACAAATATCAAGAAAAAACCCTACTATCATCTGGGGTGGTGACTTTAATTCATTCTTGTGTGCCCAAAATGACAATATAACCTGTGGCCTATTAGATGAGAAAGTTAACAACATGACACATTTCACTCATACTCAGACTGGGGCCTGTTTGAATGAGACAATTTCTATTTTGCAATTGGCCCTGGCCAACAAATTATTATCTCCCCTTGTCCCCCTTACTCCAACTTTTAACGGTAGAGGTGCTCCTAGTTGTATAGATTTTATTTTTCTCACCAACAGGGCCTCATCCCTTATCTTGAACTTCACAACTCACAACTGTGCTTTTAGTGACCACTTCCCTATTTCCATTGTTCTTTCTCTTCCACTGGTGTGAGGAAATATAAACCGGACGAGGTCCCACGGGGAGGAAAGCTTGGTCTTGAATAGACAAAACGGCTATTCACTTAAGTGGGTACATGCTGACCCAGCAATGATTACCAAAAAAGTTGTTAAGAACTCCATGACAGTAATTGTGAACTGTTTGGCTGATTCATCAACCCCTCTGGAGATTCTTGACAACTTTTTGGTTGTAACCAAATATGTAAAGGAAGCACTAAATATTAAAAATAAAGGGGAAAGAAAGAACAAGGAGGGCTGGTTTAATAAAACCTGTACCAAAGCATATTCAAATCTTAAAAAAGCTCTATATAAAATGGGAGGAGACAGGCAAGAGATAATCCAACTTAGGAAAAACTATCACCTAGCATTACGACAAAGGAAAACAGAACTAAAAGAGAAGGTATGGGCAGATTTACATAATAGTTGTTTAACGAACCACACTGCCACTTTTTGGGAGGTGATTAACACACATTTTTTGTCTGGATCCAGGGAAACAAGTAAAATTGAAGTTACAATTGATGAATCATCCTGGATAACTCATTTTTCCCAAATATTCTGAGAAACTCCCAACGTGCCCATAGTCCAGTGTCACTTAGGGACGAGCGTTAACAGTACTAAGTCCACATGCACCTCTTTCGCGTTAGACTTCACTTTGACTGAAGGGCAAGCAGAGGAGGTAAGGCGCCAGGCCCCGACGGGGTCCCAGTTGACCTTTACAAATCTAAATTGGACCTGTGGGCCCCAATTTTGCTCAGGGTATTGGAAGCTACTTGCAAAGTTGGACTGTTGGACTCATGGTCAGAATCCATCTTGGTTCCAGTCTTCAAAAAGGGGGATCGCCAAAGCCCAACCGGCTATCGTCCCATCTCATTACTTGACTCCTTGGTAAAAGTTGTGGGGCGCATTATATTAGTGCGCCTACATCTTTGGGCTAAGGATAACGTGATCCTATTGGATCTCCAGTATGGATTTAGGGATGGTCTGGGCACCATAGAGCAAGTTTTAAACCTGACGTTACTTACGGGCAAATATGTTAACGCTAAAGTCGGGAGATTGCACATGGCCTACGTAAATCTGACATCAGCTTTCGACTGCGTAGGTCATTCAAAGTTCTGGGACATCTTAACAGTAAAGGGTGTCGATCCCCCATTAGTAAATTTTCTTCAGGAAATATACTCCAATGCAACGGCCAGAGTGAGATTTGGAGCGGGAGGAGAGTTGACAGCCCCATTTAGGGTTGAGCGGGGAGTCAGGCAGGGCTGTGTCCTGGCCCCCTTCCTTTTCACTCTCTACACTAATGGCCAGGAAGAAGCCATGTTGGAGGGGTGCCAGGACCTACCTCAAATTCAAAACCGTCCGGTCCCCGCTCTCCTCTACGCGGATGACGCGGTGATTATCGCCCGCTCTCCCCTGGAACTCCAACGCTCACTAAATAGATATAACTCATTCATGTCTAACTTAGATTGAAAAATTAACATCAAAAAAACCTTCACCATGAATTCCGGGCCAAAGCAAAGAAAAGGGAGAGACACCTATATAAATAATTCCAGGGTGGCGAATACAACTACTTATCCCTATCTTGGAGTTTTAATAGATGAGAAAGGCTCATGGAAAAAAGCTATAGAGGCCAGAAAATTGCTGTTTTTAAAGTCAACCATGGCTTTAGTAAACTTCTCTCAGAGACTAAGAAAAATACCTCCAGTCGAGATGATCCGCATTTATCAGGCAAAATGCATTAGCATTGCGGTTTATGGAGCAGGGGTATGGGGTTACGTACAGGCGGAATCCCTCCAAAAAGTGAATCCAAATTCAGGTGAATATAATAATTTCAAACCCATTCCTGTGCGAGCTTGGACATTGGCTCAATGTAGACCTGGCATGTTTTCAGCAGAAATAAGTAAACAAAGGGGAGCGAGAGGGTATTTCACCATGTAGGTGGGGAAGGAACTCCTGGTCCCCTGAACTTAGTATATCACAACAAATAGAGGAGTGGCGCCTTGAGGTTCGTTACAACCTCTGTTTTATAAGGTGCATCTATTGTACCCCAAAATCCGGACAACCTTTGTCCTTAGAAGACCCCTCACTCACCAACCTAGTTGGTGACATGTTTCATCATCGGGGTCCCACCCAGACAGCCGAGTGCCATCTGGGTGTGCTGCGACACCTGACTACAGTGGAGCTGGTATTTTTTATTATTATATGTGCAATTATCTTTAAAATAAGTGTGTTAAAAGTTGTCCAATGCTACTCACTCAGGGACTTTATTCCGGATCGATTGGGCAACGGTTAAAATATATTATGGGACACCCTTGCCTGGTTAGGTAGGCGGTGGTGTCAGTCAAGTCGTGTGCTAAGATGAAAAAAATGTGCTAAGATCAAAAGGTGGTCTACATGTTTCAACCTATGTGTGAATGAATGTAATATGTAAACAACTCCACGATTTTAACAATTTCCTCATTTCTTTGGTTTTAGGATCAAGATTAACTTGAGCCACATCTTCAATTCTTCTTGGAACTTCAATCCCCAAATATTTAATTTTGTTTTAAGACTCAGTCAGGGGTAGCATTATATTCCAATGCATAATTGCTGTTTTTTGGAAGTTAATTTGATAACCAGATAAGGGGTAGCGTTATATTCCAATGCATAATTGCTGTTGTTTGGTAGTTAATTTGATAACCAGATAACCTCCCAAAGTCCGATAATAAGCAATTTATGCTAACCAGCAATTCGTTCAAATTACTCGTGTAGATCATTAAATCATCAGCATATAACACAACTTTCAGAGCCCAACCATTAAAACTAAAAGGAACGATTTCTTCAGAAGATCTTATCATATTAGCTAAAGGTTCAATGTAGAGGTTGAAAAGGTGTGGAGAAAGTGGGCAACCCTGCCTTGTGCCTCTTCTGATCTGAAAACCTTTTGAAACCTTGTCATTTACGAGTATTTTCCCTACCGGAGCTGAATATATATTTGTGATGACCCTTGAAAAATTCCCCCCCAGGTCGAAATGGTGGATAACCTTCTGGAGGTATGACCAATCTACGTGGTCGAACGCTTTTGCTGCGTCAATTGTAAAAACCGCGAGGGGGATTTTTTCCTGAGCTGCAATGTCAATAGCTCCAATCAGTTGGTAAGTCAGATCACTTAACTGTCTCCCCCTCATGAAACCCTTCTGGCCTTGATGAATTAAGTTATTAGTGAAAGACCAAAGTCTTTGTGCCAGAATCTGGGTAAATATTTGATAATCATTATTGAGGAGTGAAATGGGCTTATATGACTCACATTTAAAAGGGTCTTTCCCGGGTTTTAATATACAAAAATAGTTGCTTCGTTCCAGGTTTTAGGGATCTGGGAACCTTTTAGGTAAATTGAGTTAAATAGGTCTGCTAGTTTTCGGGCCAACAATTCTTTCAAAACTAAATATATCTCAATTGGAATTGCGTCAGGCCGAAAAAAATGGCGGCCGTGTAGAACGGTCGGGAGCGTGAAGCAGTGGAGAAGGCAAAGACAATGACTCCCTGATTTCGGAGCACACAGCACCACGTAGCTGCACCAAACGGAGGCGTGAATAGTCTGCGGGGGAAAGACGTGTGCGCTGCAAAAGGACTTTTCTGCAAAACGGAAAATAAGCAACAGAAATATATGTTGCTGGCTCATACCTGTCACGGAACCATCGGCAGGCTGCTGCGGGAGTTGACGCTGGCCGTGAGAGTGTTGGCAGCCGGCGGCAGTGCGCAGACCTGGGCTCAGGTGAAGGTGAAGGGGAGGAGCCGGGAGCCTCCACGGACGCCGCGGGAATCACTGAGCAGAGAGCGGGTTGCAGTGGCGGTCGGGACGGAGACAGCACTGAAGCAGATAGCCAGCAAAGGAAGACAGTCCACACGGAGCACTAAAAGGAAACGACAAGGAGGCCAAAGTGGAGCCATGGCCCCAAAAACGATCGCAAGCTCTAAGTCCGCTCTAAAAAGGAAAGCTGCAGCCGAGGCGGCCGCTGAAGCAGAAGCTGAGGAAGACAGCCGGCAGAGAAGGCAGACACCGGTAAGGAAAGATCAGCTTGCGGTAAAGACTAAACAGACTGGGTCACCTATCTTGGATATCTTTGCCAAAATAGGCAAGGGGAAGGGTTTGAAAGCGGATACTTTGAAGGATGCGCAGGAACTGGAGTTGAGCGCAAAGGGAAATGCAGAGAATATAGATGTGGAAGGGGCTGGGGTAAATGCGTTATCTCCCCCTTCAGATCTTAAGCTTAACCCTTCTTTGTGCCCGGTAAAAACGCTTGTGGATACTGAGGGTCAGAACAGTACTGCGCCAGTGCCTGTGTCTATCTCGAAAGACCCTTCTGTGATACCGGGGGGGGACGGTGAAGAGAGGCTGACCCCAAAGTCAAGTTCGGAAGAGCAGATTAAGACAATGACAGGTTCAGCAGATACAGCAGTATCAGGGGCTTTAGTTACGGACAGTACATCAAGCCTAATAGCCGAAAAATCTAATGATAAGGAGAAGGAGAAGCCTCCCAGCGAATGTTTTTTCTCCGTCTCAGAAGGAGGCGAGTGGTCAGAGGATGGTGATAGCTCTGAACAGGGTGGGAGCAATCTAGATACAGGCACAGACAGTGAACCAGAGCTCGATATCGGATCACATATATCTTCTGCTAAACCGCCTGCTGGGGCCAAAATGCATGAACTCAGTTGGGACCATTCATCAGCCACTCCGCTGGTCGGAAGCCCACACGGGGAAGCAGCGCAGATGTCGCTCCTAGAGGTGATCCACAAGGAGATTCTGGCTCACAGGGAAGAAACGCGACAAGATAGTCGCAAGGCACAGGCGGCTGTTAGAAAGATGCAAGGAGCCATAAGAAAAATGTCTAAAGTGTGCACTAACTTGGGCGATAGAGTCTCCAACCTAGAGGAGAGGGTTGTTTCAACCGAGGCGGATGCGGCAGCTGCCTCCAACAAAGTAGATTCTCAAAGTGCCCAAATAACAGACATCCAATGGAAGTTGGAAGGTTTGGAAAATCGACAAAGAAGGAACAATCTCAGAATTTTGGGAGTACAGGAGGGAGTTGAAGGGACAGACGTGAGGGCCTTTGTCATCAAACTGTTTAAGCAAGCATTTGTAGATTTGCCAGGCTGGAATTGGGCTGAGGAAATTCAGCGGGCTCACCGTACTCCGTTTAAGTTAAGTAGGAACTCAAAGGAAGGAGATAAGCCGAGAGCCATACTGATATTTTTAGGCAATTTTGTACTAAGACAGGCAATATCAGAAAAAGCTAGACCGGAAGCACGGAAGGTAGTTGAAGGAATCTCGTTTTTTGTCAGACCCGATTTCTGCCACATAACAGTCGAGCGACGATGGAGGCTGAGACAATTGATAAAACCCTTCCAGGACAAAAAGATGCAGGTTTACCTGATTAATCCGGCACAACTTAAAATAATTAATGCTGGTAAAACTTTGTACTTTTCCTCCGAAATTAAGGCCAGGGAATATCTGGATTCACAGAGTGCTTGATTCTGACGACTAAGTTATCTCTACTATCTCAAATAAAAAAATAAAAAAAACTGTTTAAATGGGATATCGGCTAGTTTAAGAAATTATATGTGAATCAGATCTTAGGCAACTTTATTCATTACTTGAGCCTGCAGTGGGTTGGTAGGGTGTTGTGTGTGGTATTTAGGTATTTCAATTATATTTTTCTTCCTTTTTTCTTTTTCTCCGACTCACAGGGTTTGGTTTTATGCACGGCTTTCTTTCGTTTAGTTCCATCTCCACTGCTTCAGATGCTTTTTCCATTGTATGCACAGACCTAGTCTGAGCGCCTCACATGAGGGGGTATTTGGGTGGGGGGGCGGGGGGGGGCAAGATAAGGAAGTAAGGGGGAGGGGCGGGAAAGGGAAAGGGGGGGGGAAATTCAAAAAAACGAGATGTTTTGGAGTAAAGAGGTTTCTGTTGCCAATCAGAGGATTACATCGATAATAATGGCCAAATTAGGGCAGCCGGATTTCTCCTGTCAGGAAAGATTACCTCAAAAATATGGCTCACATTAAAATTTGCTCCGTCAATATTGGTGGGTTAAATGATTGGAGAAAGCAGCAAAGATTATGTCACTTTGTCAAATTTTATAATTTGGATGTTCTGTGTTTGCAGGAGACCCACCTTCCATGGGCTAGTAGAAATTTGCTGCATATAAGGGGGTATGAGATGTTAGCCTGTTCCTCTCAGACTTCAATGACAAGGGGGGTGGCTATTCTTGCTAAACCGAGGTTAGGTGGGGTGAAGAGGACTAAAGTAGATAGTTCTGGGAGATGGGCAATAGTGGAACTGAATCTTGGGTGTACGATATGTACGGTATACGGATCGAATCAGGACGATCCGGCAGTGTTTGATACACTAGAAGGGGAACTTGCAGACTGGCCTACCCCTATTATAATTTGTGGGGATCTCAACATTTCGGCAGATTGGAACAGACCTGGTAGCTATTCAGGTGGTAAACCAAAAGTGTTTCATGCTCTGTCCTCCCTAATGAGATCGCATGGTTTGAAAGATGTCTGGAGTGCAAAAGAATCTGGCAATCCAGGTTTTACATATTACTCCTTTCCACATAAAAAATACACTAAGCTGGATTATTTTTTGTTATCTTCAGAGAAACTTGGTAAAGTCAAGATCATAAAGTTGCCCAAATCCCTATCTGATCATAACCCCTTGATTCTATTATTTGATATAGACAATATCGAAAGAAGACAATCAAAGTGGTCATTTGAGAGAAAGCTCCTTGCGGATGATAGATTTGTGAGACACATAAGAAAATGGGCCAGGGAATTCTATGACATCAATCGGTACAGTGCCTCTCGCAATGTAGTTTGGGAAACCTTCAAGGCATCTTTGAGGGGCGAGACAATAAGCTGCTCTGCCAGACTGAGGAAGGAGGATAGGATGAAGGCTGAGACCCTGATCAGGGAATTAGGAATAGTAGAAGCACAGCATATTAGAGAGATAGTACAGGGAGTAGATGGTCAGGCAAGTTTGAACAAAATGGCTACGATCAAAGCCGACCTCCAAGGAATAGTGACGCAGAAAGAGTCTAGGGAGTATCAATCTTCTAGGGCAAAGAGATATGAGACAGGGGAACAGGCTGGAAAGACATTAGCACTTCGGATTAGGCAGGAGAGATCCAAAAACTTGATCACTAGCATACAGGAAAATGGAAATGAATATACTGAGTCTAGAGAAATATTGAGGGTTTTCCATACGTTCTACCAAAAATTGTATGATGAAGAGGGTGGTAGGGAGGTACAAAATCCTGTTCTCCAAGATGATGGCCCAGAACTAGATCAAAGTAGTAGGGAGATGCTGGATTGTGATCTTACTTTGACCGAGATTAAGATAGCTCTTCAAGAACTAGCAGCTGGTAAGGCGGCGGGTCCGGATGGGCTCCCCTTAGAAGTATATAAATGTTTAGAGGAGGAAATTGCCCCAATATTGTTGGATTTGTTTACTGGCATAGTGTGCTCGGGCTCTATCCCTGATTCCTGGAAAGAGACAAATATTGTCATATTCCACAAGAAAGGCAAACCCAAGAATAGTCCAGGTTCGTATCGACCGATTTCTCTTAATAATGCGGACACAAAGTTATACTCCAAGGTGTGGGCAAAAAGATTGGGGGGGATCATTGGTCGCTTAGTCTCCCCGTGGCAGCATGGGTTTGTGCCAGGTCAAGGCACCACGGATCATATAAGGCGAGCAATAGCATTGTTCGATGCCCATGCTGCCACGGGAGGAGACATGGCCATGATCCTCCTCGACGCGGAGAAAGCTTTCGACCGTGTGACTTGGGATTGTTTGTGGGGAATCTTGGCCGGAAGAGGTTTTGGGAATAAGAGTATAAGGGCAATTAAGGCGATGTATAGTGATCCGGTGGCTAGGGTAATGGTTATGGGCCAAAGCTCAGAAAAAATAATAATTAAAAGAGGGACGCGTCAAGGATGCCCCTGCTCCCCGATTCTTTTCTCGCTGTATATCGACCCCCTTATCCAAAAAATGTTATTGTCTGAACAGATTACTCCAGTGACACTGAATGGCTACACGACTAAACTTCTGGCTTACGCTGACGACCTGGCAATCATAACAACGGCCCCTCAACAAGCTATGGTTGAGATATGCCAGCTGGCTAAAGACTTCGGTATACGGTCAGGGTATCGCCTGAATGAGGAAAAGACACAAATCATATGTACAAGCAATATTAATAAGCTAGATCAAAGATATGTGGAATCAGCGGTGTATCTGGGGGTAAGGGTGAATGCCAATGTAAATATGATAATTGCGGATAATTACATGCCACTGATAGATTCAATCACAAAGGAGCTTAAGAGGATAGATATTCTGCATCTCTCACTGATTGGTAGGGTAAATGTATTAAAAATGACCATGTTCCCTAAACTCCTGTATTTATTCCGGGCCATCCCTTTGCTATTGGAAGAATGGATGATCAGGAAAATTGAAGCAATGTTTATCCCTTTTATCTGGCAATATGGGAAAATTAGGAGATCAACTGCTCACATGTCCCAAGCACTTGAGAGGGGTGGTTTGGGGATGCCCAATATCAGGTTGTATCATTGGACATGTCTTTTGGTTCAAATGAATGTATTGTTTCAATATGATCTGGAAAC
Source organism: Lissotriton helveticus (assembly GCF_964261635.1). Lineage (NCBI taxonomy): Eukaryota > Metazoa > Chordata > Amphibia > Caudata > Salamandridae > Lissotriton > Lissotriton helveticus. The sequence goes on along the minus strand of NC_136059.1, from coordinate 730,829,223 downwards.
AGTAGAATCCCAGCCAGGTAACCAGGTGCTTCCTTCCATCTTCGAGCTCTTAGTGGGTAGCAAAGCAACAGGGTTATTGTTCTGTGAAATTGACCGGAAATATTATAAGAGGGCCAAATACAAGATACTAATGGGGGCATGGGGAACTTGGAAATCGGTAAGAAAATTTTTGAAAATCCCAAAAATTCATGTTAACATCGATCTCTGGAAATCAAGTATCTTTGCCCACCTAGGCCAAAATAGAAATAGCCGTCTTTGGTGGGAGTTGGGAGTCAGGTCCCTAGGGGATGTTATGCTAGGCAATGAGATTCTTAGCTTTAATGTTCTTCAGCAAACATTTGGGCTCCCAGCTAGCCAGTGGTTTCTATATGGGCAGATTATACAAACTATCCGCTCATTTAGGCCGAGGGTATCCCTTATGCTGAGCAACCCAATAGTAGAATATTTGAAAAGGGGAGGGAGTAAAATTGGAATCGGGTATAAAAATCTCCAACTAGAGCTGGAGGATGATATGGAAAAAACAGAAACTACCCTAGCTCAGAAACTTGGTGATCCAGATGTGGATTTAGACCTAGCCCTAGTTTTGAATAAAAAGATTTTTAGGTCCTCAAATTTGAGGGCCCAGCATTATAAGACCCTTTTTAATCTATATTATACACCAGCAAAATTATTGGCCTGGGGGGTTAGAGATAATGATATGTGCCCCAGATGTAATATGGGTCCAGCTGATCTCCTCCATATGTTTTATAAATGTCCGAATCTAACACCGATTATTAGTGAGATACAGCTATTTTTGGAGGGGCTGCTAGAACAAAACATCGTTCTATCCCCTGCCGTTGTCTTAATAGGTATGGATGGCAAACTGAGAGCAGAAGCTGGAGTCGAAGCCTTGGTTTTTATTTCAGTGGCTATATTGCGTCTATTAATTTCCGCTGGATGGAAAGATCCTACAGCACCTACATTTCAGCAGTGGTTAAATAGGCTATTAGGAATGCACAATATCGAGGAATGCCTGTATGATTTTAAGGGTAAGAAAACAAGAGAACTGGGCAGAAATATATGGGGTCCCGTTAAGAAATGGAGGGTGTCTAGACAATGAAAATATAAAGACGCAATAGGAATTGCCTATGGTTTATGATTAGCCTATCTATGCCTACTGTAGTATTTTCTCTGTAACCCTGTTTATCTAATTTATGGTATTTATCATCTAATGCTGTATTTGTATTTATTGTATGTATCTATATTGTCCATTGTATTTATTCTGATTCTGTAATGAAATGATATCTGTAATACTTCTTTTTGTTTTTTTACCTCTTTTTATCCGAAACATCTCAATAAAAATAATTTTTAAAAAAAAGGAATTGCGTCAGGCCAGTTTCCCTCTTTTCGAGATCTTGATTACTTGCAGGACCTCTTCAACTGTAATAGCTGAATTTAAGGATTCTCTACAGTCAAAATCCAGTTTTGAATATTGTGATTTATTTAAATATGTGTCTACCAAGGAGGGTGAAGGGGAGAGGTCTTCTTCCTATAAAAGCTTAAAAAAATCAACAAAAGCCTCTTCTATAACCACCCTTTCTTCTACCTTTTAGTTCCCATTGGCCTTATAACCTGCCAAAATCTTATTTCTATTGGACTCAGTTTTCAGCTTCCATGCTAACAGTTTACCGCTGTTTTCTCCGAATTCATAATTTGATAGGGAACTGACATGCTATCTCTTCCACACCCTGTCTTCCAGATATAAAGCTAATTCTTGTTTCTTTTTTAATATATTTTCCCTTATTTTGTTCTGATCTTCCTCATCAAAAAAGATCTCCATACTCCCTTGTTTCTCTAGCCCCTTCCATGCTCATGACGAGCTCAGCTCGTCATGCAGCACAGTGCTCGGGTGCTGATGACGAGCTGAGCTCGTCATGAGCACACCCATTTCTATTGACCTTCAGCACAGCAGATCAACTCAAGCAGCCAAGGTGCTAGTATGTCAGCTTCTAGCTGTGCTAATTTGTTTTTTTTACTTTTTATTCTTAAATGCTGCAAGACTAATTAAGGCTCCTCTAAGAACTTATTTAAGTGCATCCCAAATTACAATCTTAGAGAGTTCCCCCTCATTATTATCTATAAAGTAATAATGTAGCTATTATTTCTGAGTCCAATAGGAGGCTGCGGTCTAAAGTCCACCTTTTCTCACCCAGTATGTCATTAGTGGCTAATTCAAGGTATACTAGAGAGTGGTCTGAGAGATGAGCTGACGTATGAAACACCTTCTTAAGATTACAGCTCAAAGTCTTATTGCTTAGAAAAAAATCAATTCTCGATGCGTGTCCGTCCGTACTTATAATTCCTAAAAGTGAAATTATTCATCATGTCTTCTTTGACTCTCCAAATATCAACTAACCCTAAATCATCTTTAAGTCCATTCAGACATTCCCTCATTTTAGGAAGATTAGGAGCCCTGCCAGGGGGGTGCCTATCCTTTCTGGGATCTAATAGAATATTAAAATCCCACCTAGTATGATTGGAAGAGATAACGTTAACAATTTATCGTACAGAGATTGAAGGGGCACTGGGTCATCTGTATTGAGACCATAGTATCCATCCACGGATAGAGAAATATCGCCCGATTTTATATTGGCTATGGCCCATCTACCCCTCGAGTCTACACTCTCCCCCCAGTAATGTTAAGTTCGCTGAGTTTTTTTTAATGATAACTACTCCTTTAGTTTTGCAGGATTGATTTGTGCAGACACTCTCGCCAACCCATTTCTCGCTTTTTATAATATCAAACCATTCTTCTTTAATAAGATGAGTTTCCTGTAGTATAATGATATCATAGCTTTTTAACTTTAGATACTCAAAAATCTTTTGTCTCCTCTCTCTTAACCTTAACCCGTTCATATTCCATGTTATTAGCTTTAAATTACTCATCTATCCAGAGGTTTGTTATACCGCTATTTGCCTTGACCCTGATTGTTGTTAATTTGTAAATCGGACTATTATTTTTTTGTTTTTTCCCAGTTGCTCCCCACCCATAAACGTGTTTGATGTGCACAAAAATAAAGTAAAATGTCTGGAAACCCCCCGACTAGCCCAAACCCTAATCCCACCCCTCTCCTGGAGAACCCTCCCTAGCGCCATTGGGCAAGATCGATTGCCCTATTGGAGGTCCGCGATTGAGGATTATTATCTTAAACATTATCCCTCGTGGCTCATGGCTCTGAAATTTATAGTTTTTACTGCTTTTTATTATGTGCCCTCATTTGCTCTAGAAGTGGCTCTACTTTTGATGGCTCTCTAATATTATGCGTTTTATTGTTCCACCTTATTCGCAAGAGGGCTGGGAATTTCATTTGAACAATATCACCCTCCATCCTTAGCTCTTGCATGTATTTGCCCAGGGCCCATTGTCTATCAGCTGTGGCCTTGGAAATATCTGAACGGATCTTGTAAGTAAATCCATCTTTTGAGAGAGTGCCAGATTTTAAAGCCTTATTCCAGATGTGTTCTTTTAAGGTGTAAGATTTAAAGTTAACAAGCACTCTCCGTGTTTTTTTCCTATCCTTATTAAGCCTAAAGGGGTCTCTATGTACCCGATGTATGTCCTCGTCCAGTGCTTTTTTATCCATTTCGGAAGTAAACTCCTTCAACAAGTTAACTATGAAACCACTTATGTTCTGACCTTCCTGGCATTCCAGGATATTCAACAGGTGCAATTTATTTCTTTGGGGGTTATTCTCTAATGTCTCGATCTTGTCCCTGAGTTCCCTTTCAGCTCCTGTCAGATTATCAATCCCTAGCTGGCAGTGTTTCACTTCCTCTCTAGTCTGCACCAAGGCGGTTTCAACTGCCACAACTCTAAAAACTAAAGCATTGACCCTCGATTCCAGGGTTTTGCAGGTGGCCTCAATTTTTTCCTGATTCCTTTCCAATTTCGCAAAGCTAAGCTACATCTCATTGAACAGTGAGCCCACCAGATTACTGACCCTTGCCTCCGATGAGACTTCAAGAACAAGATCTTCTCGCTCCTTGTTGTTTGAGCAATGTAGCTGTAGCTGGTTTCCAGGTCTTTTAAGCGTCTCCTCGACTTCGGTAATCCCAATATAATTCTCCTCCTGGACATGATTGTAGACTAACCACAATGGAACGGTGGTTGGATGCACAAATATATTTGTCCTGGAGAAAGTTTTTACATCCAAATTTAGGCCTGGATTTCCAATTTCACACACAGTGCAGCACTGCACAGCATCCACATTTGCTGCACTGCATATCCAATGAAGAAAACAGTGTAGACCTATATTAGCAAAGATTGGTTTGCTGCTGGTTCATTCCTTGTGCTAGTGCACAAACAGGCACAGCCTTGCACGATGACTCAGAGGTGAGTGTGCTCTGCCTTGCATAGGATTTATAAATGAGGCATCTCAATTCAGCACAAATTCCTATGCTTGACTATTTCAGAAAGTTCCCATTCATTAGATGTGTGCTGTGCATTACAACACATTTGCATTGTGCCAGGTTTTTAAGCAAGACACTCATTACCCCTTGTTTGTGCTTGTTTGAAGCAGGTGTGGTTTTTAATGCAAAGTGTTTTTCATTGACCTGCCCCAGTGAAGCTCATGTATTACCCCCTTCATGGTAAGCAATGCAAAGCAGCACAAAGCATTGATTAGGCTGTGGATAATAATAATAATAATCACATTTATAAAGCGCCTGGTTACACTGGGCTTGTGTGTTCCCGCGCTGCGGAATAAGCCGCACTCAGCAAACTAAAAAGAACCCTAACCTAGTAGATTGGGAGACTATGCTGAGGGGAAAAGATAGGTTTTCAATTTGTTTCGGAAAATGAACTCCGAGCCCTCCATCCGTAGGCTCTGGGGGGGGTTGTTCCACTGCTGTGCTGCCACATAATGGAAGGAGCGGCCACCCATCCTAGCTCTCTTGATGGTGGGAACACACACCTGACCCGTCCCACTAGATCTGAGTTGTCGGGTCGGTGAGTAGAGAGTAAATAAATCAAACAGGTAGGAAGGGCCAGTCCTTTGTATGATCCGGTGACAAACGCACAGAGCCTTGAACAAAACTCTCTCCCTAATTGGCAACAAGTGGAGGGAGGTTAGCGCCCTCTTGGAAGAGGCTCTCCTCGGAAGCATTAGAACCAAACGAGTTGCTGCGTTCTGGATACCTTGAAGTCTCTGCACGCATTTAGCGGTAGCACCCAGGTACTTTATGTTCCCATAATCCAGGTGCGATGTCTCCAGGGCACGCACCATGGTTTTCCTGAATGCAGTGGGGAACACATCCATGGTTTTCTGTATGCCCCGCAGGACTCCAAAATAGGCGCAGGCCACCCACCTGGTGTGGTGCTCAAAAAATAGCTTGGTATTCAGCCAAACCCCAAAATTCTTAGCCTGTTCACAGGGCGTGGGGGAGGGTCCCAGAGTCATGAGCCACCATGCTGATGACCAAACTGATGGAGCTTTCCCTATCACAAGCACCTCGGTCTTGTTACCATTCAATTTAAGGCAGTTATTTGCCATCCAAGATGCCAGTTCTTGCAGGCATGGCACGAAATTGAAGGCTGCCGTATCCTATGCCTGTGTAAGGGAAATCACCAGTTGTGTGTCATCGGCATAGGACACAACCGTGATTCCAAATTTTCCTGCAATCTCAGCTGAAGGCGTGACGTAGAGATTGAACAGGGTCGGACTCAGGGTTGACCCCTGAGGCACCTCCTGTTTCAGTGTGATGACTTTGGAATAGTGGGATCTCTGCGTCACCTGAAAGTTTTGCTCAGAAAAGAAGGATTCCATCCAACTCAAGGCCTGACGCCTTTCCTCAAACAGTGCAGCAGGGTAGGATGGGCAACAGTATTGAAGGCAGCACTTCAATCTAATAAGTTAAGGCCACTGTCTGTCCAGCATCCACATTTTCCCTAATGGTCTCTGTTGAAAATAGCAGAGCCGATTCGGTGGAATAGAGGGCCCGAAAACCGGACTGGGTAGGGTGAAGGAGACTGTGTTTACAGATATGTGCTGTAAGTTGAGTATTTACTACCTTCTCCCCAACTTTTTCAAAGTAAGGAAATAGGACGCAGATTATCTAGTTGGTCCAGACTAATGTGAGGTTTCTTATGTAGCGGGAGAACAACTGCTTCCCTCCATCTTTTTGGTACTATTCCCGACCCAAAAGACATCTTCAAAAGATGTCTGATGCAGGGCTCAAGAGTCTTAATACTCCCTCAAAGCACCTTAGGGGAGGCAGGATCTCTAGGAGAGCCTGACTTAACGCTGATGGTTATTTTGGTAAGAGTCTCTGGGGGAGAGATCGGTAAATTTGTCAATACATTCTATCTCTAGAATGTGGACTGGTTCCACCAAAGTCCCATGGCCTACTCGAGCAGCGACAGGGAAGGTGGAGTAAATCTTCTCCACCTTCTCTGCCAAAAAAACGGCCACACGATTGCATGACTCCTCTGAACCAATCACTGGTGCTGCAGTTTTCGCTAGGGATGATATTTCTTTATAGACCCTAAACAGTTCTTTCGCAGCTGAAAGGGGGCATTATGGAAATCTCCTGAGAGAAGCCAACCCACTTCCTGTGTGTAATTTCGTCTTGGATTTCTCCTGTGCCTTTGGCATGGGCAGCCTTGCCGAAAAAGGAATCAGGAAGGGATCAGACCATAAGACAGGAAGCGGGGGATTCACTGCTAAGGCACCCCAGTTGGCAAAAATAGGGTCAAGTAGATGGCCCAGCTGATGAGTAGGGAGTTCCGATATTTTAAGGTAAGATGTAAGGTTGCCAATTCATGACGTATCGCTTGAGCCCCAGCGTTCATTGCGTCATCAAAATGCAGATAGAAGTCACCCAGCACTAGGAGTTTCTCATAACGTAGTGCTGGTTTTATAAGGTCGGCTATTCCATCTTATGCGCCTTGATGCCTTTTGGCAAAGTCTGCGCAATACAAATCCAACTTCATTCATTCATTCATAAGGCATTCAATCAGACTGGGTGCAAACCGAGTAAGGAGTCCAGGGGGTCTGTAGACCAGAAGCCCTTTAATAATGTAGTTAGTGGCTGTCCTGATAGTAAAAAGATCAGCCTCACTATCTGCAATATCAACCAGCTTAAGAAAGCACTGGATGTTGTGCTTAAAGAGAATCGCAATCCCTCCTCCTCTACCGGAGAGTCTGTCAAAACTGGTGATCCCATACCCACTGGGGAGTGCCTCGAGGATTTCAGGCACTGAGTCTTCATCCAGCCAGGTCTCCGTGACAAACAGCACATCTGTCTGACCATCTAAAAGATGGTCGCAGATCTCCACTCTGTGTTTCCTAAGTGATCTACAGTTCATTAAGGAGAGGCTCAAAGATGAGCCCTCCTCCTGATCCTCCACCCAAGCACTCGACCTGAAGGAACAATATCTACAGTTCCTGCTCTTGCTCTCTACCTTAATGATATACCTTCACGGCTCGGCCATACCAGGGCAGAGTGCGAAAAGCTGTTGGGAGCTAATTTGTAATCCGGCTCCAAAACCACCAGGGGTTCTGGCCCCGGGCCCCGGTCGGCCCGCTGTGAGTGTCTGCTGCGTGGCCGCTGAGGCATGTGGCTTTTATGTGAGTGCTCTCCCTGCAGCTAGTCCACTGACCGTTCCAAGCAGAAGTGGCTGGCTCTCTCTTCCCTGCCCTCTGCTCAACAGTACTAGTTACCGCGTCGGACCGAGGTGGAAAGGACTAGAGATTCAGCCCAGGCTTCCGCAAAAGTGAGGACCACAAAGCACCCCTAGCTCTCCTCCGCAAATAATGAAAGGAAAAATTCACAGTTAAAATATCTGACTCCAGAAAATAATAATTTTTTAAAAGAGATTCCCTTCACAAGTTGCACCGGTAGCGGGTCGAGGGACACTTCCACTGCCCGCCTAACTACAATGCGGCCGTCAGCCCTGCGGCTTTTAAGTGAGTGCTCTCCCTGCAGCTAGACAACTGACCGTTCCAAGCGAAAGTGCCTGACTCTCCCATCCCCACCGTCGTGCAACGGTACTAGTTACCGTGTCGGACCGAGGCCGGAAGGACCAGAGATTGTGCCCAGGCTTCCACAAAGGTGAGGACCACAAAGCACCCCTACCACTCCCCCCGCAAAAAATAACAGTAAAAATTCACAGTTAAAAAATCTGAGCCCAGAAACTAATAATCTTTAAAAAGAGATTGCCTTATCAAGTTGTTCCGCGAAGTGGGTCGAGGGACACTGCCACTGCCCGCCTATTTGCAGATAGTAAATAGTATTTGCCACTAGCATCATATTGACAAGCGCAAAGCCTTAGTAATTCTGAAATCAAAATCAAATGAAAAATTGAAATAAAAAACCTAAAGTGAGCAAAGCTCCAGGGCTGTAGCGGATGAGGTTCCCTCAAAGCCAGATATGTGGTTATCAAGTTCCTACTGCAGCGTTGGAAGGACACAGCTAGTTTTGGAAGCCATAAGGTTGGTTTGCCACTTAGATAAACTGCTGCCTCACCATGGTTCAAGGTTTTACCAATAGAGTTAGACACTTATTTGTCTCTCAAAATCCTCCAGCATGCCAAAGCTGGAAGTAGTAGCCAGATAGGGATTTATGAGGCGGGATACCTTTACTGCAAGATGAACCTGGTTTTCTCAGCTGCCTTGGATGTACCTCCCTGGGCAAGCCTCATCACCTTGTTGCAGTACTCCAGAGGTAGAAAGCAAACTGAGCATCATCGCTCAACTGTTGGGAACGCTTTACTGAGTTCTACAGACACCAGGTCCTGAGGGCAGGCTTCTAGGTACTAGAGCTCTCTCCCGCTTGGGCTTCTACAGGGTCCAGTACTCTGTGGTAGGCAGTGCCATCATGGAGCGCGCTGTTCTCCTTGTTTTTGGGCCCCTAAAGCAGGCACACAGAAGGCCAAACACATGCCATTGGAGAACAGTTTCAGTCCCGGGTTGTTAGCAAGAGTTAGGAGGGATCCTTGAGATTTCTTCTTCCTGCCAGAGTCAGGAGTCAGGCATCTTCTCCCTTCCAGAGTCTTCTTCTTTAGATATAGGGTTGCTACTATCCAAGAGTGTTCTGAGAAGATGTTAATATAACATTTCCTATAAGCCTCATTTTGAGATGGCTGAACCCTGCTTACCTTTGCAGGAGTTTTGAGCATGCCTGAAACAAGACCCTTATTGAGAAGTGTTCTCCTCTATCATGGTCAAACCTGGTTCTCCCTCCTGCAGGAACTGGCACCAAATGATCTAGGAGGGCACTTGGAATGAATGCATGCAAGCATATTCTGTCAGCCCCTTTTGTAGTCTGTCAGCTGTCCTCTGCTGTTTTTCTCTCTGACAGACATGTCAACCACGCCTTGCTCAGGCAGCCTGAAGTACTTTTTATTATCTTGTTTTAAAACTCAGAGGAATATAAGTTTAAATTACTTCTATAGCAGAAGCAAAGTAAATATTTAGACCACACTCTGGCCTGTCTTATGGAAAAGGTTGCTGAACCTAAACAGTAGAAATAGCTTTTAGGCATTCAGTCATTGTGAAGACACATATTTCAAATTTGTAATGTGATACTTTTGAAAATATTAGGCACCTTGATTTTTGAGTGTCCAAGGTACACTTTAGTGATGACTTATTATTATATGAACATATATTTTCCTACATGTCCAAGGCCCTTTTCCTTATCATGTGTTAGTGCAGTGCATTTAACTATAGCCAAGCAAGAGCACTGTGCTGCTCCTAGCAGACCAGTATTTTGTTATGTATGTGGATGGTGCAACCACTCACTCCAGTCCATTCTATGACATTTCACTTCTGCACTGGTAGTACAAATTCTCCACTATCTACCATGACCTTACAGCAAAGTTAAATAGACGATTTGAGTGAAAAAGTAATTTTACCAATACCAATAGTGGGCAATGCAGTGGCATTGAATATCAGTGTCATGGGGCAAAGAGTCTTCATGCCAGCTAAAAATCGCCATCGTCCAAAAGAACACTCTCAGAGCCTCGACCAACACCGATGACACCCTCAGCACTGCCGAATGCCTGCACTTCCAGATCCACACCGACCCCAACAACACCCTCAGAGGAACCCTCATCTACAGACCCCTGGATCCCAACCACAGTTCAGTGACTCCATCACCTACTTCGTCAGCATAAACGCCCTTGCCTCCACAGACTACATTCGCCTTGGGGACTTGAACTTCCACCTCGAGAACAACAACAACACAAACTTCACCACCCTGATCGACAACCTAGCCAACCTCGGACTAAGGCATCTCGTCACAACACCCACCCACTCCGCTGGTCACACGCTTGATCCCATCTTCTCCACAAGCCCCCACATCTCCTTCAACCACACCACCGAACTCCACTTGACCGACCATCGCTGCATCCACTTCACCTTCAAGAAACCCACCAAGCACCACCAAGCACCACCGCACCCAACAGATGCCTCGCCGCTGCTGGATCAAAGTCACCGAAGACCAGCTAACCACCACCCTCACCCAGAGCCCACCCACCGATCCCACTGACCCCGACACTGCCGCCCGCAACCTCAGACAGTGGATCAACGACTGCGCCAATTAAGAAACACTCCAACAGTCACACCAAGAAGAAATCCAGCTGGTTCAAAGAAGACCTCCGGACCTCCACCCCCATGACCACCATCCACACCAACCGCTTGCTCTCCTGGACCAACAACAATGACAAAGAAAACCATCAAGATCATGAACACCATCCACTCCGGACCTCCGTCTGACCCATGCACACACCACATCTTCAACAAAGCCAGCACAGCCATCGCACCCCATCTCCAGAAAGTCATCAACACGTCCTTCGAGACAGCAACCTTCCCGGAGAGCTGGAAGCACACCGAGATCAATGCCTTACTCAAGAAATCCAAGGTGTACCCCAAGGACCTCAAGAACTTCCGGCCCATCTCCCTGCTCCCGTTCCTGGCAAAGGTCATCGAGAAGACCGTCAACTAACAACTGATCTGCTACCTTGAGGAGAACAACATCCTGGACCATTCCCATTCCGGGTTCGCAGCAATGACAGCACCGAGACCGCCACCGATGACATCAAGTCCCTGCTGGACAACGGAGAAATGGCGGCCCTCATCCTCCTGGACCTGTTAGTCACCTTCAACATGGTCTGCCACCACACACTACGAACATGCCTCCACAATGCCGGGATCCAAGAGAAGGCCCTGGACTGGACCACCTCCTTCCTCTTGGGCAGAACACAGAGCGTCCGCCTTCCACCTTCTGCTCTGAAGCCACTGAAATCATCTGCAGAGTACCCCAGGGCTCATCCCTCAGCCCAACTCTGTTTAACAATAACATCTACATGGCACAGCTCACCCAGGTCGCCCGTCGGCATGACCTCAACATCATATCCTATGCAGATGACACCCAGCTGATCCTCTACCTCACCAAGGACCCCCACACCACCAAAACCAACTTTCACAAAGGAATGAAGGCCATCGCTGAATGGATGAGGAACAGCCGACTGAAGCTGAACTTGGACAAGATGGAGGTCCTCATCCTCGGATCCCCCCCTTTGGCCTGGGACGACTCCTGGTGGCCGACAACACTGGGAACCGCCTCAACACCCACCAACCACGCATGAAACCTAGGGGTCATCCTCGACTCCACCCTCTCAATGACTAAACAGGTCAACGTCGTCTCCTCCTCCTGCTTCAATACCCTCCGCATGCTCTGCAGGATCTACAAGTGAAACCCCACTGAAACAGGAAGAATGGTCACCCAGGCCCTCATCAGCAGCAGGTTGGACTATGGAAACGCCCTCTACGCAGGGGCCTCAGCCAAACTGAGACCGCTCCAACGCATCCAGAAAACCTCTGCACACCTGATACTCGACTTCCCTCACCGCAGCCACATCACACCCCACCTGAGAGATCTGCATTGGCTCCCGGTCAACAAGAGGATAACCTTCAAGCTCCTCACCCACACACACAAGGTACTCCAAAACACCGGACCAACGTACCTCAACAGACGACTCAGCTTCTACAGCCTCACCCGCCAGCTCCCCTCCACCGACCTCGTCCTCGCCACAGTCCCCGGCTTCTGAAGAGCGACCTCCGGCGGCAGATCATTCTCCCAGACCTGGAACACCCTCCCCACACACCTATGGCAGACCTGCTGACCTGCTTTTCGAGCAGTAGCATCAGTAGCATACCCCTCCCCCCAAGCGCCTTGAGACCCTCCCGGGTGAGTAGTGCGCTATACAAATGGCATGATTGATTGATTGATTGATTCCCCACCCAAGCGTCTTGAGACCCTCACAGGTGACTAGTGATTTTTACAAATTATATGATTCATTGATTGATTGGTATGATGGTAAACTCAAAGATGACAGATGATCTCTGAGATTATATGAACGACAATGGAGATCAACTCCTTCTTCCAAACACCTCAAACTCCTAAGAACCACAAGAAACTCCTACTACAGGAAGATCAGACGTTCAAAAGCAGACTTTTTCAGTAATCAAGTAGACCAAGCCAAGAATTGCCCGAAAAATCTTTTTGAACTAATCAAATCCCAATCCAAGGACACACTTCACCCCCCTCAAGCTAACACAGGCTCGCCACCCAGTTGCGAAGAATTTGCTTCATTCTTCAATATGAAGACAATATGAAGACATAAAACATAAAGACGGACCTGCTCAACGATTTAATAACCGATACCGACATCAACATGGACACTGCAACATCCCCCCTTAGGTGCTCTACCTATATGCTCAGCAAAGCTCGACCTAAAAAATAACACCTCCTGGTCCTCCATCAACACTTACATCAAAGAAGCTATACTAAAAACGCTCCCGGCTCTTAATCCCTCCAACCACTTCACTGACTCCCTCCCTACAAACTACATAAAAGACTTTACTCCTCTGCTTCTGCCCTTATAGACCAAACTTATAAATACCTCTCTCCTCCAAGGAATCATCAGAAAAATCCTTAAATCTGGATAGGTATCTTCCATCCTAAAGAAACCAACGACAGATTTAAATAATTACCGCCCAATTTCCAACATACCCACTCTGGCCAAACTCTTTAAAAAATGTGCTAACATACAGCTTAACAACCACATAGACCATTTCAACCTGCTTAGCCAATACCAATCCGGCTTCCATGCAGGGCCCCGTACTGAAACAGCCATGACCCACATAATAGATGACGCTCTAAAACTCCTTGATCAAAACAAAGCCTGTCTGCTAATCTTGCTGGACCTATACTCGGCCTTTTACACCGTCAAACATGACAACTTGCTAGATCTCCTGAAACAAAGAATGGGTTTATCTGGATCAGTTCAAATTGGTTCAGCTCCTTCCTGCAAAATATATCCCAAAGATTCAAGTTTAATCAATCACTGTCCAAGCCCGTCACAGTCACTCTAGGAGTCCCACAAGGATCATCCCTTTCTCCTACAGTTTTCAGCCTATTCATGGACCCACTCACCGAAGCTCTCAGCTACTCTAATGTCCACTATCACATGTACACAGATGATACACAAATATATTTAGAAATGCACTTGTTAGAACACATCAAATCTCTCAATCTAACACTACAGAAAACCAAGACCTGGCTAGCCAAAAACCATCTGAAACTAAACACTCTGAAAACTGAATTCCTCCTAATTGCTCCCCCTCACCAATCGATTTTCATTCAAGACAGACTGAAACACCTAACAGCACTCATCTGCCAACCCCTCATCATCGACTCAGCGAAATCGTTGATAAAAATATAAACATGCAGAAACACGTCAGCACTGTTCAAGTACTAGTAATCCCAAGAGTGGAATATGGCAGTGCTTCTCATTGCGGTCTCCCCAGACCAGCGAACGGCTCCCCTAAGAGCCTCAATCAACGCAGCAGCCAGACTTATCACTGGCTCAAAAAGAAACTGTCACATCTTCCCTGACTAACCGCTTTACAATCGAAGCCACATACCACAACAACAACAACAAAAGTTTCCCCTTCCGCCTTATGTACGGCCGAGAAGCAAGATTTCCTAGTGAGGTGGCAGATGATCTGGTATGAAGTTTAGAGTTCTCCAATGTGTATTTTAATCTGCAAATGTATGTTATGTATTTATACATACATTTACTAGTTGGAATAATTTTTAACTTGTTAAAAACATTACATCTATTTTTTGCTGTGCTAATTTTCCTGTTTTTGGCATAACATTTATTTAAAAAAATGTTAGTTATCTTAATTGTTATAGTGTATATATTTTTAAATGGTAAATATCAGTGATTGAGTTTTATGTTTCCTTTATTAGCTTGAGTTAGTACTACAAAAGAAAGCGAATATGCAGGCATTGTCACAGAAAACAACATTAGAAAAGCAGAGTTGCAGAAGCAGACAAAGCAGAATGTTGGAGTTGCCCAGGAAAAGCAGAAAAAAATATATAAAAAGAGAGTTTCCAAGAAATATAAGCCATGCACCTTCAGAGAAGGACAGTTAGTGCTTTTGAAAAATTGCACGCGAACAACGAGGAAAGGAGGAATTTTAGAGCACAACTCTATTGGTCCCTACTGTATTGCTGAAATGCAAGCAAAGCGTGTAAAGTTAGTCAATGGTAGCAACATGCCTTTACGTAGAACTTATAATCTCGACATGTTGAGGCCTTATAAATGGAGTGTCAAAGGTAATCTATGAAAGGGTACCTTTTTTGTAAGTAATGGGACATAATTTGGATGTGTGGTGTAATGATGTTCCATTGACTTGTGTAAATGTCTCCTTAACAGGTGACAAGTTAGTAGGTTGAGCAAGAGTACGTGATTTTGACTTTCTGCACATGATATGTTTTGCAAAGTATGTTAATTTAAGAAAGGGATTTCTGAATAGCTATTTTTGTTTGATTAAGGTTTGTGGTAGGTTGTTTGAGTACTTTGTTTTTGTTTAGTACATGTTAAATTTTATAAAGTTTCCAAAATTATTTTGCAGGAAGCATGACCAGTGATAATTCTCCAGCATCTGTTCCATCTCCAGCATTTGTTCCATCTCCAGCACCTCTCCCATCTACTGCATGTCCTACATCTCCAGCATCTCTTCCATCTAAATCCATGAAAAAAGTTTTGCATGTATGGAAGAATTCAGTCCAAGGACGATTGGAAGCAATAGTGTTGAGCGTCAAGTTATATGATAGTTCTTTTTGTTCACTAAAAATGGACCAATGGATAGTTAATGAGGTTAGTTTCTACAACATCTAAATTGTGTTTAGTATGGCTAAGGGTGTAGGATGTACATGGTGGTTCCTCTGTTGAAGCTCATGTATTTTAATATATTTTTACAGGTAATTGATGCCTACCTATCAAAAATATGTATGTCAAGACCAAATGTACGCATATTTTCATCAATAACGCAGTTATCTAGCCATAAATAATAATTCTTCATCAATGTGTGTACTGAAAACCTTTTATTTGGACCTAAGTGTTTAGCAATCTCAGCAACAGTGTTGACCTGTATATTGCTGGGCAAATATCGCTCTTCTGCTTTTCGGGTAAATATTCACAGCTCTTATGTGACTTTTCACTGTTACTGGTGCAAAGGAATATTTAATGTTACTGATTCTTTGAATTAATGTTTGAGAGTAAAATCGACTTAGAGTAACGTTTTGAAGAGTGACAAATTTTAAGATGTTTTTCCAGGGAAGTTTGTTTATTTGGAATATAGATTGAATTGACATTCACATTTCGGAGTTATTGTAAGTATAAACGTATGGATTTTGGATGTAATGTAGAGTTATTCATGATTGCATTTTTAACTCTACAGATACCTTTTGAGAAAATGGACACTGTTCTTTGTCCGACAAATACTGGCTGTCATTGGATACTTTTGATAAGTGAAAGTTATTGTTGAGAAACATGAGTGGTTGGTATAGTTTAAAGTACCTAACTATTGTTTTTAAAAGAATTTTAATTGTCATTTTTTTTCAAATGATTTTCATTTGAAATGTATCAAGAGCAGACATCTCTACCATAAAATTTAAACTCCCCATATTAACAATCTTATTTCTTTAATATGTTTTTTCAGATTTTGAAACCTTTAACAAAGATAACAATAGTTTATGATTCACTGAGTAGCTAAATTCGGACCTACCAAGACTTTTTACATAGTTGGAGGTAACATTTTCCTAAAATACTTTCCATTTTCTCTTTAATATTTCTTATATTTTAAAAATATAAAAAGGTCAGTATGATTTCTCTTTCTCAAATTAATCAAAGCAAAATATTTAACATAACCATTCGTATGTCTCTAAAGGGTTTTCCTCCAGGTATTGAAGCGTCCCGAAAAGGAACAATGGCAGTTAAAGGTAGAATCTAACCAAAAGCAACAGGACAGCTATATTTGTGAAGTTTTTTGCATGCTGGTAATAATACTTCCATTATGTTTTTTTAAAACCTTAATTTGTTGAAGATACATTACTTTATGTTAATAGCTTACTTTTTTAGAATAGTTGTAAATAGGAAAGAGGGCCTGTCGGAAGCATATTGGTAATCGCGGTTGTTCTGAAACCTCTGATTGCTTTTCAACCCCAATCCTATTGAAAACAATTGTTTTTTATGTACATTAAAATCCAGCTTGGACATTTTTACAACAAATACATTTTTAACTCTGTTTTCAACTTGCAGAATCTTACATAAGTCAGCAGCCAGTTGGCAAGTTTTTAATAAATGACAGATTTCTGGAGAAATATAATTTGAAAATTGCAATGGACCTAATGGAGTCATCAAGTTTGACTTTAACATTTCATGATAGAAAATGTATAATACCCTAGTGTTGTCATAAACTTGGGATTATTTGGTATTTTGTTTTGTTGTCGAAATTTTTTATGAAAAGGCACAGCTTAAATTTTTGAACCTAGTATAGTAAGAAATGTTCATTAAGTCTGTGACTTTAAAAAGATGTTTGTTGTGCTGCCATTAGAAATTGTTTCGAACAGTTGTGACTGTCCTATGTACTGGATCAGAAAACACCTGGAAACATCTACTAAATGTTTCAAATTAAGTTTACAATGTTGACCATTGCTGTTATGATGTGCTAATGAACATTTCTTTTACATTTAGAGTCTGTCGAACATTTCTGCGGTGAAAAAGATTCAAGAATTTTTACGGAGAGCGTTAAGGTAAATACCCTCAATATGACTAGTTTACGAAGTTAAAAAGTAAGTGATATATGTACTTGTTGGGTTCTTGGTGGCAGATAATCTCCAATTCACACTTTTGCGGATGGGTCTGATGCAGGGTGGATCTCATTATAACTAATGGATTTGCAAGGGTATTTACTGAGTTGCGTCATCCATGTTGGTTCACTGGCTATGCACCCTTCCTATTAATGGAGTCATTACCACTTTGCCGCTGACTGGGGACAGTGCACTATGTTTACTATGTAACTAAATGTAACTTAGCACAACAAAAAACTATTGACCTGTATGCAATCTGAATAGAATAACAAATTAATTTTCACTTTCTTTCCAACAGGCACTATGTCAAAAGTGCTGCCGATGGGTCCACATTGAATGTGTTGAAACAAATGCAACATCCTGGTTACCTTATTCAGGTTACAAATGTACCAAATGTATTCATTAATAAAGTTTCTTTACTTGGTAAAGCTGTGTTCTCATGACAGCTGTAGATTCACATGCTCTGCATACTCCTGCCATCTAGTGTTGTGTCTGGGTTATCATAAGTAGTATTTCTTTGAACAAGTCTTTTAAGTTGGGAGTAAGGTCATTCCTCCTTTTTTAATTAGTCTGCTTGGGCATCGACTCGATTGTTAGAATCTATTCACACATTATGTTGTTAACGGAGTAAGTAAGTGTATATAGAATTGTCAATGTGTATGTAAAATAAATAACATGAAACAACCACAGGTGGTGGTGGGGTAGGCAGGAGGGCACATGTGAATCAATAGCTGAACATTCCAAGAATAGATGCTGACACTGATAATGCCCCAGATGTTGACCCTGTTTGCAGATTCTTACATAAGACAACAGCCATAACCAGACAATTTATGAAGTTTTACATTTTGGTAGGATTTTACATTCAAAGTGTACATCCCTTTATTCACTCCAGTCTACAAACACTGTTAATCAAAAATGTTGCGGCACATTCCTTCTACTGTTACACCTTACACAAGCTATTTAGAAGTTGGCCATACTTTGTTTAACCTTAACACTTTGTCTGCTCTTTGAAATCCAGCAACTATTCGGCACCAATGACAAAATTTGTGTTTTTTTTTACCATTGTAGCACAAGGTCAAATTTGTTGACAAAACAAAAAAGAGAAATCAAAAGGAGTTTTTCAGTATTTCTACTCTAAGGCTGTTCTGTGATGCAAACGAAAAATCAAATCAGGGAGTGAAGAGGTAGTGCTAGAAAGCACTAAGGTGGATGCACCCTCCTCCAGTCAATGGTATATATAAACAACAAGATGCACCTCTAAGAGGTTTCCTGTGAGCCAAGGTATGACAGGCATACACAGTATTTGTTAAAATACCCCTCACACACCAAAAGGGCCCTTGGTGTCATGCTTCATCATCGGGGTCTTCGGCCCCGCTGCGGGACGGGACGTGCTACGACTAGCGACTATGCAGGAGCACTTAGATATTGTAAGTGCTATGTGAGGTGTATTTGAGTGAGTGTAAGTAGGGTCAGGGGTGAATGGGAAAAGTGAGATTAAAAGAATACCTGGCCTTATGAAAGCAAAAATTCTTTATTGGTCATAGGCTGGTATCGTTAAAATTAGTGCGGCGGAGAAACCAAAGCTAACAATGAGCTAGTTCTCCTGGTGATGTCAACATGTTTCGAGGCTGCCTGCCTCTTCATCAGGACGGGGTCAGATCCCTCTGTCACTCACTAAGGTTGCCATCAATGTGTGCAATGTGTACATACAGGTGAAAAAAGTCTAATACCTATGTGGTATGGGATTAAAGTTACAGCCCTATCAATATTTCTGATTCGTGAGCCTGCAAAATAAAAATGAGAGCACGTAAATACTTTCCGCGCGCTTCCCAATGAGCGTTCATATGTCACCTGTGGAAGGAAAAGCATGGTGACATATATGGTGACTTTTCGATTTTAGCGGGTCTCAAATTTTAAGACAACCTATGGTGCTGTGACCTGTTCAAAAAAAGGAGAGAAGACACTACATGACGGAACACACACATAACATAAAAAACACACACTCTATGTCGTGAAGATCAGCATAAACAGTGGTGAGCTGCAAAAAATTGCTTATAGTTGAATTATAAATTCTAATCAATACATACTGGAATAAGTAGGAGTCAATGCCCCATGAGCCAATCTGGAAGAGGGGTAAATGTAACTTCTATCTGTTGGTGTAGGAATAAGGAAAAGAAAATGGAATGCCAAAGTTCAGTACCAGATCGAGTGAGCAATACTCAAAGTGAAGGTTCTGGGCTCCCTAACGTGGCTGTGCCGTACTCACTACTAGTCGAGAAATCCTCGCATCCTCCCTCGTCCACACACACACACGCCTACATTTGAAAAGATTTCACTTTTTTTAAAAAGGCAGCATAATTCACATGTCCTTTTTTTACATTTTGTAGCATTCATGTTCACTAAAATGCTTAACAGAGCCACTTTAATTCTTCTTCCAAGTTAAGCGACAGGAAAGGTCAACTTGCTCATTCAAATTACAGGGCCTGGAAAGAGCCCGGTATTGTTATTTTTTATCACTACCACCCGGAGTCCGGAGTGGGTAATTTGCGCGCTTGCTGCCTTCCTTGGATGTGGTAGCCGTTTCTCAGGCTCCCACTGCGGACTCCTACTCCGGACTCCAACCCTAATTCCCCGTTACCCGTGGTCACCATGGTGGAAATCCAAACTTCCTACAGGAAACAGACTTTATTTCTTGTACCAAGTTGTCAACTTGCTCAAATCTTCTTTCATCTTTCCATTTTAACACACATACACACACATTTACATTTAAAAAGATTTCACTTTTTTTTAAAAGGCAGCATAATTTACATATTCTTTGTTAGGTCTCGACCTACAGCATTGCTTTAGCAATGCATGTTTGTGTCGTGATTATAGTGAGGCTTTTAAAAGTCTACCCAAACTGCTGCGGATTGAGTACGGTTCATGTGAGCCAGGCGCGTGCACCAAGCACACCACAAGCCTCAGCATCAGACTTCAAAGGGATCCGCTCCCCCGCCCCTGCATCAGACTTCAAAGGAATGCGCTCCCCCGCCCCGCCACAGCAACGCCGAGAGCTTCATCACACTCTCCTAACGAGTCTTTCTTCTCTCGCATGTGACCCTACTTGCACCCTCTCGGATCCATCTTCATTCTTTTCTGCTTTTCCCTGTTTACGCCACACACTCCACTCCTTTGTGTCTCCTTTCTGGCCTCTTTCCTACTTAACTTTTCATCCTTTCTCCTTTAATCCCATTTCCACCTTCTCACAACCCCTTTGAGCACTGTTATCTTAACATATGTGTTTCTCTCTGTTTTATAATGTCTTCCCTGCCACCATTTAGTTTGGACCCTCACACACCCTCACCCATCCTCACCCCCTCACCCTCACACACCCTCATTCCCCCTCACCCTTACACACCCTCACATACCCTCACCCACCCTCACCCACCCTCACACACCCTCACTCACCCTGATACCATCACCCTCAACCCCCTCACCCTCATACCCTCACATCCCCTCACATCCTCACCCTCATACCCCCTCACCCTCACACCCCCTCACCCTCATACCCCCTCACACACCCTCACTCACCCTCACACCCTCACCCTCACACCCTCACACACCGTCACCCTCATCCCCCTCACCCTCCCTCACTCACCCTCACCCCTCACCCTCACAACATTCTCACCCTCGCTCACCCTCACACACCCTCACCCTCACACAGCCTCACCCTCACACACCCCCACCCTCACACACCCACACCCTCACACACCCTCACATCCACTCATCCTCACACCCCCTCACCCTCACATCTCCTCACCCTCTCACTAACCCTCACCCTCACACCCCCTCACCCTCACACCCCTCACCCTCACACACCCCACCCTCACACACCCTCACTTCATCACCCTCACACCACCTCACCCTCACACACCCTCACTCCCTCACCATCGGACCCCCTCACTCTCACACCTCCTCACCCTCACACCCCCTCACCCTTACACACCCTCACACACCCTCACCATCACACACCCTCACTGTCACTCACCCTCACACACCCTCTCACCCTCACACACCCTCTCACCCTCACACACCCTCTCACCCCCTCTCACACAGCCTCTCACCCTCACGCACCCTCTCACCCTCACACACGCCCACCCTCACACCCCCTCACCCTCATCCCCTCACCCTCACACCCCCTCACCCTCATACACCCTCACCCTCACACACCCTCACACCCTCACACACCCTCACCCTCATACCCCCTCACCCTCACACCCCCTCACCCTCATACCCTCACACCCCCTCACCCTCACCCCTGTCACCCCTGTCATCCTCAACCTCATACCCCCTCACCCTCACATCCTCACCCTCACCCCCCCTCACCCTCACAACCCTACACCCTCACCCTCACATCCCCTCACCCTCACACCCCCCTCACCCTCACACAGCCTCTCACCCTCACACACCCTCTCACCCTCACACACCCTCACCCTCACACCCCCTCACCCTCACACCCCCTCACCCTCATACACCCTCACCCTCACACACCCTCTCACCCTCACACACCCTCATCCTCATACCCCCTCACCCTCACACCCTCACCCTCACACCCCCTCACCCTCACACCCCCTCACCCTCATATCCTCACCCTCACACACCCACACCCCCTCACCCTCATATCCTCACCCTCACACACCCACACCCCTGTCACCCCGTCATCCTCAACCTCATACCCCCTCACCCTCACACCCTCACTCTCAGCCCCCCTCATCCTCACAACCCCACACCCTCACCCTCACACCCCTAACCCTCACACCCCCCTCACCCTCACACACCATCACCCTCATACCCCCTTCCCCTCACTCCCCCTTCCCCTCACACCCCCTCACACACCCCCTCACCCTCACACCCTCTCACCCTCATACCCCTTCACCCTCACACACCCTCAAACCCCCTCACACCCTCACCATCACACCCCCACACCCTCAAACCCCCTCACCCTCATACCCCCTCATGTTCACACACCCTCACCCTCAAACCCCCTCACACTCACACATCCTCACACACCCTCACTCACGATCACACCCTAACATCCCCTCACCCTCACAAACCTCTCACCCTCACAATTGGGTCGTTACTTCCCATGATGTTAAACCCACCTCCATTCTAATAGCTTGAATCATGGAGCTATTTGGTAATGACAGCAACATTTTCACAATTTTACCTTCTTCCCGGTTCCATCCTCTTTTACCACTCAGGAAAAGCACCTCTGCTCCATAAAGCACTTGTGGGGGGATCATAACTTCAAAAGCCTTCAGAAGCGGTCTGTGTGACATATCGCCATAATCTTTATTAAATTTTTTCAGACCACAGACCGAAGAATAAGCCTTTGCAGTCTGTGCCTCCAATTGGGTGTTCCACTTTAAAGAGCTATTAAACCAGAGGCCTAAGTATTTATATTCACATACTACGTCTAATTTATCCTGTCCTAAAAACCAATTAAAATTGTTTACCCTCTTTCCAAAACATAGGATCTTTGTTTTTTCCATATTCACTGTTAAGAGCTTTTTATCACAGTACTTATTGAACACATTTAGTTTCCTTTGGAGGCCCATTTCAGTTTGATCCAAGATCACAAGGTCATCGGCGTATAAGAGACATGACACTTTATTATTAATAATTCGCGGGCTCGCACTTTTTTCAACTTCCAAGGTCGCTGGAAGGTCTGCCAAGAAGATTGAGAAAAGCAAGGGTGCCAAAACGCACCCTTGTCTCAAACCGTTCTTTACGGGTATTTTATGGGTTAGTGAGCCCTTTATGTCTCTAATGACCTGGGCCCAATTGCCACTATGTAATTCTTTTAAGATGTTCAATATACCCTGTGATTCAGAAAAGGGGGTGGTGATGAACAGAGTGCCTGAATTAAGCAGACCACTCTTACCCAGTCCAAAGATCAGGGCTTGATCCATTACCGTTTTTTAGCTCACTGCACCATCCCAGCTCAGAACTTGGCTATATGCAAATTAGTCTGTTCCTGTCCCAGTGCATGATGGGAACAGGGCAAACCAAACTACCAAGCCAATTCTTATACTGGGAAGGAAACAAGATACCGGGGACCGGTTTCTGGCATTTCAGCCTCGTCGGCCCGGCTTGCTTGAATCCTGATGGTGCAATGAGCAAGGGACTCACATCTGAGTATACCCTTCCACGCTTATGGTGGACAAAATGATTCAGAAAAGGGGGTGGTGATGAACAGAGTGCTTGAATTAAGCAGACCACTCTTACCCAGTCCAAAGATCAGGGCTTGATCCATCACCGTTTTTTAGCTCACTGCACCATCCCAGCTCAGAACTTGGCTATATGCAAATTAGTCTGTTCCTGTCCCAGTGCATGATGGGAACAGGGCAAACCAAACTACCAAGCCAATTCTTATACTGGGAAGGAAACAAGCTACCGGGGACCGGTTTCTGGCATTTCAGCCTCGTCGGCCCGGCTTGCTTGAATCCTGATGGTGCAATGAGCAAGGGACTCACATCTGAGTATACCCTTCCACGCTTATGGTGGACAAAATGATTCAGAAAAGGGGGTGGTGATGAAAAGAGTGCCTGAATTAAGCAGACCACTCTTACCCAGTCCAAAGATCAGGGCTTGATCCATCACCGTTTTTTAGCTCACTGCACCATCCCAGCTCAGAACTTGGCTATATGCAAATTAGTCTGTTCCTGTCCCAGTGCATGATGGGAACAGGGCAAACCAAACTACCAAGCCAATTCTTATACTGGGAAGGAAACAAGCTACCGGGGACCGGTTTCTGGCATTTCAGCCTCGTCGGCCCGGCTTGCTTGAATCCTGATGGTGCAATGAGCAAGGGACTCACATCTGAGTATACCCTTCCACGCTTATGGTGGACAAAATTATTCAGAAAAGGGGGTGGTGATGAACAGAGTGCCTGAATTAAGCAGACCACTCTTACCCAGTCCAAAGATCAGGGCTTGATCCATCACCGTTTTTTAGCTCACTGCACCATCCCAGCTCAGAACTTGGCTATATGCAAATTAGTCTGTTCCTGTCCCAGTGCATGATGGGAACAGGGCAAACCAAACTACCAAGCCAATTCTTATACTGGGAAGGAAACAAGCTACCGGGGACCGGTTTCTGGCATTTCAGCCTCGTCGGCCCGGCTTGCTTGAATCCTGATGGTGCAATGAGCAAGGGACTCACATCTGAGTATACCCTTCCACGCTTATGGTGGACAAAATGATTCAGAAAAGGGGGTGGTGATGAACAGAGTGCCTGAATTAAGCAGACCACTCTTACCCAGTCCAAAGATCAGGGCTTGATCCATCACCGTTTTTTAGCTCACTGCACCATCCCAGCTCAGAACTTGGCTATATGCAAATTAGTCTGTTCCTGTCCCAGTGCATGATGGGAACAGGGCAAACCAAACTACCAAGCCAATTCTTATACTGGGAAGGAAACAAGCTACCGGGGACCGGTTTCTGGCATTTCAGCCTCGTCGGCCCGGCTTGCTTGAATCCTGATGGTGCAATGAGCAAGGGACTCACATCTGAGTATACCCTTCCACGCTTATGGTGGACAAAATGATTCAGAAAAGGGGGTGGTGATGAAAAGAGTGCCTGAATTAAGCAGACCACTCTTACCCAGTCCAAAGATCAGGGCTTGATCCACCACCGTTTTTTAGCTCACTGCACCATCCCAGCTCAGAACTTGGCTATATGCACATTAGTCTGTTCCTGTCCCAGTGCATGATGGGAACAGGGCAAACCAAACTACCAAGCCAATTCTTATACTGGGAAGGAAACAAGCTACCGGGGACCGGTTTCTGGCATTTCAGCCTCGTCGGCCCGGCTTGCTTGAATCCTGATGGTGCAATGAGCAAGGGACTCACATCTGAGTATACCCTTCCACGCTTATGGTGGACAAAATGATTCAGAAAAGGGGGTGGTGATGAACAGAGTGCCTGAATTAAGCAGAAAACTCTTACCCAGTCCAAAGATCAGGGCTTGATCCATCACCGTTTTTTAGCTCACTGCACCATCCCAGCTCAGAACTTGGCTATATGCAAATTAGTCTGTTCCTGTCCCAGTGCATGATGGGAACAGGGCAAACCAAACTACCAAGCCAATTCTTATACTGGGAAGGAAACAAGCTACCGGGGACCGGTTTCTGGCATTTCAGCCTCGTCGGCCCGGCTTGCTTGAATCCTGATGGTGCAATGAGCAAGGGACTCACATCTGAGTATACCCTTCCACGCTTATGGTGGACAAAATGATTCAGAAAAGGGGGTGGTGATGAACAGAGTGCCTGAATTAAGCAGACCACTCTTACCCAGTCCAAAGATCAGGGCTTGATCCATCACCGTTTTTTAGCTCACTGCACCATCCCAGCTCAGAACTTGGCTATATGCAAATTAGTCTGTTCCTGTCCCAGTGCATGATGGGAACAGGGCAAACCAAACTACCAAGCCAATTCTCATACTGGGAAGGAAACAAGCTACCGGGGACAGGTTTCTGGCATTTCAGCCTCGTCGGCCCGGCTTGCTTGAATCCTGATGGTGCAATGAGCAAGGGACTCACATCTGAGTATACCCTTCCACGCTTATGGTGGACAAAATGATTCAGAAAAGGGGGAGGTGATGAACAGAGTGCCTGAATTAAGCAGACCACTCTTACCCAGTCCAAAGATCAGGGCTTGATCCATCACCGTTTTTTAGCTCACTGCACCATCCCAGCTCAGAACTTGGCTATATGCAAATTAGTCTGTTCCTGTCCCAGTGCATGATGGGAACAGGGCAAACCAAACTACCAAGCCAATTCTTATACTGGGAAGGAAACAAGCTACCGGGGACCGGTTTCTGGCATTTCAGCCTCGTCGGCCCGGCTTGCTTGAATCCTGATGGTGCAATGAGCAAGGGACTCACATCTGAGTATACCCTTCCACGCTTATGGTGGACAAAATGATTCAGAAAAGGGGGTGGTGATGAACAGAGTGCCTGAATTAAGCATACCACTCTTACCCAGTCCAAAGATCAGGGCTTGATCCATCACCGTTTTTTAGCTCACTGCACCATCCCAGCTCAGAACTTGGCTATATGCAAATTAGTCTGTTCCTGTCCCAGTGCATGATGGGAACAGGGCAAACCAAACTACCAAGCCAATTCTTATACTGGGAAGGAAACAAGCTACCGGGGACCGGTTTCTGGCATTTCAGCCTCGTCGGCCCGGCTTGCTTGAATCCTGATGGTGCAATGAGCAAGGGACTCACATCTGAGTATACCCTTCCACGCTTATGGTGGACAAA
Organism: Lissotriton helveticus; assembly: GCF_964261635.1. Taxonomy (NCBI): domain Eukaryota; kingdom Metazoa; phylum Chordata; class Amphibia; order Caudata; family Salamandridae; genus Lissotriton; species Lissotriton helveticus. The sequence continues at coordinate 730,802,715 of NC_136059.1, read as the reverse complement.
ATGATTCAGAAAAGGGGGTGGTGATGAACAGAGTGCCTGAATTAAGCAGACCACTCTTACCCAGTCCAAAGATCAGGGCTTGATCCATCACCGTTTTTTAGCTCACTGCACCATCCCAGCTCAGAACTTGGCTATATGCAAATTAGTCTGTTCCTGTCCCAGTGCATGATGGGAACAGGGCAAACCAAACTACCAAGCCAATTCTTATACTGGGAAGGAAACAAGCTACCGGGGACCGGTTTCTGGCATTTCAGCCTCGTCGGCCCGGCTTGCTTGAATCCTGATGGTGCAATGAGCAAGGGACTCACATCTGAGTATACCCTTCCACGCTTAGGGTGGACAAAATGATTCAGAAAAGGGGGTGGTGATGAACAGAGTGCCTGAATTAAGCAGACCACTCTTACCCAGTCCAAAGATCAGGGCTTGATCCATCACCGTTTTTTAGCTCACTGCACCATCCCAGCTCAGAACTTGGCTATATGCAAATTAGTCTGTTCCTGTCCCAGTGCATGATGGGAACAGGGCAAACCAAACTACCAAGCCAATTCTTATACTGGGAAGGAAACAAGCTACCGGGGACCGGTTTCTGGCATTTCAGCCTCGTCGGCCCGGCTTGCTTGAATCCTGATGGTGCAATGAGCAAGGGACTCACATCTGAGTATACCCTTCCACGCTTATGGTGGACAAAATGATTCAGAAAAGGGGGAGGTGATGAACAGAGTGCCTGAATTAAGCAGACCACTCTTACCCAGTCCAAAGATCAGGGCTTGATCCATCACCGTTTTTTAGCTCACTGCACCATCCCAGCTCAGAACTTGGCTATATGCAAATTAGTCTGTTCCTGTCCCAGTGCATGATGGGAACAGGGTAAACCAAACTACCAAGCCAATTCTTATACTGGGAAGGAAACAAGCTACCGGGGACCGGTTTCTGGCATTTCAGCCTCGTCTGCCCGGCTTGCTTGAATCCTGATGGTGCAATGAGCAAGGGACTCACATCTGAGTATACCCTTCCACGCTTATGGTGGACAAAATGATTCAGAAAAGGGGGTGGTGATGAACAGAGTGCCTGAATTAAGCATACCACTCTTACCCAGTCCAAAGATCAGGGCTTGATCCATCACCGTTTTTTAGCTCACTGCACCATCCCAGCTCAGAACTTGGCTATATGCAAATTAGTCTGTTCCTGTCCCAGTGCATGATGGGAACAGGGCAAACCAAACTACCAAGCCAATTCTTATACTGGGAAGGAAACAAGCTACCGGGGACCGGTTTCTGGCATTTCAGCCTCGTCGGCCCGGCTTGCTTGAATCCTGATGGTGCAATGAGCAAGGGACTCACATCTGAGTATACCCTTCCACGCTTATGGTGGACAAAATGATTCAGAAAAGGGGGTGGTGATGAACAGAGTGCCTGAATTAAGCAGACCACTCTTACCCAGTCCAAAGATCAGGGCTTGATCCATCACCGTTTTTTAGCTCACTGCACCATCCCAGCTCAGAACTTGGCTATATGCAAATTAGTCTGTTCCTGTCCCAGTGCATGATGGGAACAGGGCAAACCAAACTACCAAGCCAATTCTTATACTGGGAAGGAAACAAGCTACCGGGGACCGGTTTCTGGCATTTCAGCCTCGTCGGCCCGGCTTGCTTGAATCCTGATGGTGCAATGAGCAAGGGACTCACATCTGAGTATACCCTTCCACGCTTATGGTGGACAAAATTATTCAGAAAAGGGGGTGGTGATGAACAGAGTGCCTGAATTAAGCAGACCACTCTTACCCAGTCCAAAGATCAGGGCTTGATCCATCACCGTTTTTTAGCTCACTGCACCATCCCAGCTCAGAACTTGGCTATATGCAAATTAGTCTGTTCCTGTCCCAGTGCATGATGGGAACAGGGCAAACCAAACTACCAAGCCAATTCTTATACTGGGAAGGAAACAAGCTACCGGGGACCGGTTTCTGGCATTTCATCCTCGTCGGCCCGGCTTGCTTGAATCCTGATGGTGCAATGAGCAAGGGACTCACATCTGAGTATACCCTTCCACGCTTATGGTGGACAAAATGATTCAGAAAAGGGGGTGGTGATGAACAGAGTGCCTGAATTAAGCAGACCACTCTTACCCAGTCCAAAGATCAGGGCTTGATCCATCACCGTTTTTTAGCTCACTGCACCATCCCAGCTCAGAACTTGGCTATATGCAAATTAGTCTGTTCCTGTCCCAGTGCATGATGGGAACAGGGCAAACCAAACTACCAAGCCAATTCTTATACTGGGAAGGAAACAAGCTACCGGGGACCGGTTTCTGGCATTTCAGCCTCGTCGGCCCGGCTTGCTTGAATCCTGATGGTGCAATGAGCAAGGGACTCACATCTGAGTATACCCTTCCACGCTTAGGGTGGACAAAATGATTCAGAAAAGGGGGTGGTGATGAACAGAGTGCCTGAATTAAGCAGACCACTCTTACCCAGTCCAAAGATCAGGGCTTGATCCATCACCGTTTTTTAGCTCACTGCACCATCCCAGCTCAGAACTTGGCTATATGCAAATTAGTCTGTTCCTGTCCCAGTGCATGATGGGAACAGGGCAAACCAAACTACCAAGCCAATTCTTATACTGGGAAGGAAACAAGCTACCGGGGACCGGTTTCTGGCATTTCAGCCTCGTCGGCCCGGCTTGCTTGAATCCTGATGGTGCAATGAGCAAGGGACTCACATCTGAGTATACCCTTCCACGCTTATGGTGGACAAAATGATTCAGAAAAGGGGGTGGTGATGAACAGAGTGCCTGAATTAAGCAGACCACTCTTACCCAGTCCAAAGATCAGGGCTTGATCCATCACCGTTTTTTAGCTCACTGCACCATCCCAGCTCAGAACTTGGCTATATGCAAATTAGTCTGTTCCTGTCCCAGTGCATGATGGGAACAGGGCAAACCAAACTACCAAGCCAATTCTTATACTGGGAAGGAAACAAGCTACCGGGGACCGGTTTCTGGCATTTCAGCCTCGTCGGCCCGGCTTGCTTGAATCCTGATGGTGCAATGAGCAAGGGACTCACATCTGAGTATACCCTTCCACGCTTATGGTGGACAAAATGATTCAGAAAAGGGGGAGGTGATGAACAGAGTGCCTGAATTAAGCAGACCACTCTTACCCAGTCCAAAGATCAGGGCTTGATCCATCACCGTTTTTTAGCTCACTGCACCATCCCAGCTCAGAACTTGGCTATATGCAAATTAGTCTGTTCCTGTCCCAGTGCATGATGGGAACAGGGCAAACCAAACTACCAAGCCAATTCTTATACTGGGAAGGAAACAAGCTACCGGGGACCGGTTTCTGGCATTTCAGCCTCGTCGGCCCGGCTTGCTTGAATCCTGATGGTGCAATGAGCAAGGGACTCACATCTGAGTATACCCTTCCACGCTTATGGTGGACAAAATGATTCAGAAAAGGGGGTGGTGATGAACAGAGTGCCTGAATTAAGCATACCACTCTTACCCAGTCCAAAGATCAGGGCTTGATCCATCACCGTTTTTTAGCTCACTGCACCATCCCAGCTCAGAACTTGGCTATATGCAAATTAGTCTGTTCCTGTCCCAGTGCATGATGGGAACAGGGCAAACCAAACTACCAAGCCAATTCTTATACTGGGAAGGAAACAAGCTACCGGGGACCGGTTTCTGGCATTTCAGCCTCGTCGGCCCGGCTTGCTTGAATCCTGATGGTGCAATGAGCAAGGGACTCACATCTGAGTATACCCTTCCACGCTTATGGTGGACAAAATGATTCAGAAAAGGGGGTGGTGATGAACAGAGTGCCTGAATTAAGCAGACCACTCTTACCCAGTCCAAAGATCAGGGCTTGATCCATCACCGTTTTTTAGCTCACTGCACCATCCCAGCTCAGAACTTGGCTATATGCAAATTAGTCTGTTCCTGTCCCAGTGCATGATGGGAACAGGGCAAACCAAACTACCAAGCCAATTCTTATACTGGGAAGGAAACAAGCTACCGGGGACCGGTTTCTGGCATTTCAGCCTCGTCGGCCCGGCTTGCTTGAATCCTGATGGTGCAATGAGCAAGGGACTCACATCTGAGTATACCCTTCCACGCTTAGGGTGGACAAAATGATTCAGAAAAGGGGGTGGTGATGAACAGAGTGCCTGAATTAAGCAGACCACTCTTACCCAGTCCAAAGATCAGGGCTTGATCCATCACCGTTTTTTAGCTCACTGCACCATCCCAGCTCAGAACTTGGCTATATGCAAATTAGTCTGTTCCTGTCCCAGTGCATGATGGGAACAGGGCAAACCAAACTACCAAGCCAATTCTTATACTGGGAAGGAAACAAGCTACCGGGGACCGGTTTCTGGCATTTCAGCCTCGTCGGCCCGGCTTGCTTGAATCCTGATGGTGCAATGAGCAAGGGACTCACATCTGAGTATACCCTTCCACGCTTATGGTGGACAAAATGATTCAGAAAAGGGGGAGGTGATGAACAGAGTGCCTGAATTAAGCAGACCACTCTTACCCAGTCCAAAGATCAGGGCTTGATCCATCACCGTTTTTTAGCTCACTGCACCATCCCAGCTCAGAACTTGGCTATATGCAAATTAGTCTGTTCCTGTCCCAGTGCATGATGGGAACAGGGTAAACCAAACTACCAAGCCAATTCTTATACTGGGAAGGAAACAAGCTACCGGGGACCGGTTTCTGGCATTTCAGCCTCGTCGGCCCGGCTTGCTTGAATCCTGATGGTGCAATGAGCAAGGGACTCACATCTGAGTATACCCTTCCACGCTTATGGTGGACAAAATGATTCAGAAAAGGGGGTGGTGATGAACAGAGTGCCTGAATTAAGCATACCACTCTTACCCAGTCCAAAGATCAGGGCTTGATCCATCACCGTTTTTTAGCTCACTGCACCATCCCAGCTCAGAACTTGGCTATATGCAAATTAGTCTGTTCCTGTCCCAGTGCATGATGGGAACAGGGCAAACCAAACTACCAAGCCAATTCTTATACTCGGAAGGAAACAAGCTACCGGGGACCGGTTTCTGGCATTTCAGCCTCGTCGGCCCGGCTTGCTTGAATCCTGATGGTGCAATGAGCAAGGGACTCACATCTGAGTATACCCTTCCACGCTTATGGTGGACAAAATGATTCAGAAAAGGGGGTGGTGATGAACAGAGTGCCTGAATTAAGCAGACCACTCTTACCCAGTCCAAAGATCAGGGCTTGATCCATCACCGTTTTTTAGCTCACTGCACCATCCCAGCTCAGAACTTGGCTATATGCAAATTAGTCTGTTCCTGTCCCAGTGCATGATGGGAACAGGGCAAACCAAACTACCAAGCCAATTCTTATACTGGGAAGGAAACAAGCTACCGGGGACCGGTTTCTGGCATTTCAGCCTCGTCGGCCCGGCTTGCTTGAATCCTGATGGTGCAATGAGCAAGGGACTCACATCTGAGTATACCCTTCCACGCTTATGGTGGACAAAATTATTCAGAAAAGGGGGTGGTGATGAACAGAGTGCCTGAATTAAGCAGACCACTCTTACCCAGTCCAAAGATCAGGGCTTGATCCATCACCGTTTTTTAGCTCACTGCACCATCCCAGCTCAGAACTTGGCTATATGCAAATTAGTCTGTTCCTGTCCCAGTGCATGATGGGAACAGGGCAAACCAAACTACCAAGCCAATTCTTATACTGGGAAGGAAACAAGCTACCGGGGACCGGTTTCTGGCATTTCAGCCTCGTCGGCCCGGCTTGCTTGAATCCTGATGGTGCAATGAGCAAGGGACTCACATCTGAGTATACCCTTCCACGCTTATGGTGGACAAAATGATTCAGAAAAGGGGGTGGTGATGAACAGAGTGCCTGAATTAAGCAGACCACTCTTACCCAGTCCAAAGATCAGGGCTTGATCCATCACCGTTTTTTAGCTCACTGCACCATCCCAGCTCAGAACTTGGCTATATGCAAATTAGTCTGTTCCTGTCCCAGTGCATGATGGGAACAGGGCAAACCAAACTACCAAGCCAATTCTTATACTGGGAAGGAAACAAGCTACCGGGGACCGGTTTCTGGCATTTCAGCCTCGTCGGCCCGGCTTGCTTGAATCCTGATGGTGCAATGAGCAAGGGACTCACATCTGAGTATACCCTTCCACGCTTATGGTGGACAAAATGATTCAGAAAAGGGGGTGGTGATGAAAAGAGTGCCTGAATTAAGCAGACCACTCTTACCCAGTCCAAAGATCAGGGCTTGATCCACCACCGTTTTTTAGCTCACTGCACCATCCCAGCTCAGAACTTGGCTATATGCAAATTAGTCTGTTCCTGTCCCAGTGCATGATGGGAACAGGGCAAACCAAACTACCAAGCCAATTCTTATACTGGGAAGGAAACAAGCTACCGGGGACCGGTTTCTGGCATTTCAGCCTCGTCGGCCCGGCTTGCTTGAATCCTGATGGTGCAATGAGCAAGGGACTCACATCTGAGTATACCCTTCCACGCTTATGGTGGACAAAATGATTCAGAAAAGGGGGTGGTGATGAACAGAGTGCCTGAATTAAGCAGACCACTCTTACCCAGTCCAAAGATCAGGGCTTGATCCATCACCGTTTTTTAGCTCACTGCACCATCCCAGCTCAGAACTTGGCTATATGCAAATTAGTCTGTTCCTGTCCCAGTGCATGATGGGAACAGGGCAAACCAAACTACCAAGCCAATTCTTATACTGGGAAGGAAACAAGCTACCGGGGACCGGTTTCTGGCATGTCAGCCTCGTCGGCCCGGCTTGCTTGAATCCTGATGGTGCAATGAGCAAGGGACTCACATCTGAGTATACCCTTCCACGCTTATGGTGGACAAAATGATTCAGAAAAGGGGGTGGTGATGAACAGAGTGCCTGAATTAAGCAGACCACTCTTACCCAGTCCAAAGATCAGGGCTTGATCCATCACCGTTTTTTAGCTCACTGCACCATCCCAGCTCAGAACTTGGCTATATGCAAATTAGTCTGTTCCTGTCCCAGTGCATGATGGGAACAGGGCAAACCAAACTACCAAGCCAATTCTTATACTGGGAAGGAAACAAGCTACCGGGGACCGGTTTCTGGCATTTCAGCCTCGTCGGCCCGGCTTGCTTGAATCCTGATGGTGCAATGAGCAAGGGACTCACATCTGAGTATACCCTTCCACACTTATGGTGGACAAAATGATTCAGAAAAGGGGGAGGTGATGAACAGAGTGCCTGAATTAAGCAGACCACTCTTACCCAGTCCAAAGATCAGGGCTTGATCCATCACCGTTTTTTAGCTCACTGCACCATCCCAGCTCAGAACTTGGCTATATGCAAATTAGTCTGTTCCTGTCCCAGTGCATGATGGGAACAGGGCAAACCAAACTACCAAGCCAATTCTTATACTGGGAAGGAAACAAGCTACCGGGGACCGGTTTCTGGCATTTCAGCCTCGTCGGCCCGGCTTGCTTGAATCCTGATGGTGCAATGAGCAAGGGACTCACATCTGAGTATACCCTTCCACGCTTATGGTGGACAAAATGATTCAGAAAAGGGGGTGGTGATGAACAGAGTGCCTGAATTAAGCATACCACTCTTACCCAGTCCAAAGATCAGGGCTTGATCCATCACCGTTTTTTAGCTCACTGCACCATCCCAGCTCAGAACTTGGCTATATGCAAATTAGTCTGTTCCTGTCCCAGTGCATGATGGGAACAGGGCAAACCAAACTACCAAGCCAATTCTTATACTGGGAAGGAAACAAGCTACCGGGGACCGGTTTCTGGCATTTCAGCCTCGTCGGCCCGGCTTGCTTGAATCCTGATGGTGCAATGAGCAAGGGACTCACATCTGAGTATACCCTTCCACGCTTATGGTGGACAAAATGATTCAGAAAAGGGGGTGGTGATGAACAGAGTGCCTGAATTAAGCAGACCACTCTTACCCAGTCCAAAGATCAGGGCTTGATCCATCACCGTTTTTTAGCTCACTGCACCATCCCAGCTCAGAACTTGGCTATATGCAAATTAGTCTGTTCCTGTCCCAGTGCATGATGGGAACAGGGCAAACCAAACTACCAAGCCAATTCTTATACTGGGAAGGAAACAAGCTACCGGGGACCGGTTTCTGGCATTTCAGCCTCGTCGGCCCGGCTTGCTTGAATCCTGATGGTGCAATGAGCAAGGGACTCACATCTGAGTATACCCTTCCACGCTTAGGGTGGACAAAATGATTCAGAAAAGGGGGTGGTGATGAACAGAGTGCCTGAATTAAGCAGACCACTCTTACCCAGTCCAAAGATCAGGGCTTGATCCATCACCGTTTTTTAGCTCACTGCACCATCCCAGCTCAGAACTTGGCTATATGCAAATTAGTCTGTTCCTGTCCCAGTGCATGATGGGAACAGGGCAAACCAAACTACCAAGCCAATTCTTATACTGGGAAGGAAACAAGCTACCGGGGACCGGTTTCTGGCATTTCAGCCTCGTCGGCCCGGCTTGCTTGAATCCTGATGGTGCAATGAGCAAGGGACTCACATCTGAGTATACCCTTCCACGCTTATGGTGGACAAAATGATTCAGAAAAGGGGGAGGTGATGAACAGAGTGCCTGAATTAAGCAGACCACTCTTACCCAGTCCAAAGATCAGGGCTTGATCCATCACCGTTTTTTAGCTCACTGCACCATCCCAGCTCAGAACTTGGCTATATGCAAATTAGTCTGTTCCTGTCCCAGTGCATGATGGGAACAGGGTAAACCAAACTACCAAGCCAATTCTTATACTGGGAAGGAAACAAGCTACCGGGGACCGGTTTCTGGCATTTCAGCCTCGTCGGCCCGGCTTGCTTGAATCCTGATGGTGCAATGAGCAAGGGACTCACATCTGAGTATACCCTTCCACGCTTATGGTGGACAAAATGATTCAGAAAAGGGGGTGGTGATGAACAGAGTGCCTGAATTAAGCATACCACTCTTACCCAGTCCAAAGATCAGGGCTTGATCCATCACCGTTTTTTAGCTCACTGCACCATCCCAGCTCAGAACTTGGCTATATGCAAATTAGTCTGTTCCTGTCCCAGTGCATGATGGGAACAGGGCAAACCAAACTACCAAGCCAATTCTTATACTGGGAAGGAAACAAGCTACCGGGGACCGGTTTCTGGCATTTCAGCCTCGTCGGCCCGGCTTGCTTGAATCCTGATGGTGCAATGAGCAAGGGACTCACATCTGAGTATACCCTTCCACGCTTATGGTGGACAAAATGATTCAGAAAAGGGGGTGGTGATGAACAGAGTGCCTGAATTAAGCAGACCACTCTTACCCAGTCCAAAGATCAGGGCTTGATCCATCACCGTTTTTTAGCTCACTGCACCATCCCAGCTCAGAACTTGGCTATATGCAAATTAGTCTGTTCCTGTCCCAGTGCATGATGGGAACAGGGCAAACCAAACTACCAAGCCAATTCTTATACTGGGAAGGAAACAAGCTACCGGGGACCGGTTTCTGGCATTTCAGCCTCGTCGGCCCGGCTTGCTTGAATCCTGATGGTGCAATGAGCAAGGGACTCACATCTGAGTATACCCTTCCACGCTTATGGTGGACAAAATGATTCAGAAAAGGGGGTGGTGATGAACACCACCCCCTTTTGAAAATGTTTTGGCCACCATGAGTGTGGAAGGGTATGCTCAGACATGAGTCCCTTGCTCACTGCACCATCAGGATTCAAGCAAGCCGGGCCGAAGATGGCTGTAATGCCAGAAATCGGTCCCCGGAAGCTTGTTTCCTTTCCAGTGAAGAATTGGCTTGGTAGTTTGGTCTGCCCTGTTCCCATGATGCACTGGGCCAGGGACAGACTAATTTGCATATAGCCAGGTTCTGAACTGGGATGGTGCAGTGAGCTAAAAAACGGTGATGGATCAAGCCCTGATCTGTTGACTGGGTAGGAGTGTTCTGATTAACTCAGATACTCTGTCCATCACCACCCCCTTTTGAAAACAATATACCCTGTGACATTCCATAATTTCCCAGTACTTCCCAAAGGCTATTTCGATCTACTGTGTCAAACGCCGCTCGGAAATCGACAAAACAGCAAAATAATTTGCCGTTTTGTTCCATCGATTTCCTGGCCAGAGCCCACAGTGCAAAACAATGATCTATCGTGGAGTGGCCTTCTTTGAAGCCCCCTTGTGCAACCGGAATTATAGATCTATGTTCAACCCGAGCTTTTAGCTTCCTAAGGATTATTTTAGAGAAAATTCTTTCTCCTATATCCAATAGGTTGATTAGCCTATAATTCTTCAGGGCATGTACATCCCCTTTCTTATGAAGCGGTCTTATTATGGCTCCCTTCCAGTTTGGGGGGATTGTCCCTTGGTCTAAAATTAAGGCAAACATTTTCGCGTAGAATTCCGCCCACCAAGTCTGGTTTGAATTTAATATCAGGGCTGGTAGATTATCTGGACCTGCAGCTCTAGTTAGGTGCAGTGTCTTTATTATTCTAAGGACATTTGTTGTTAAACATTCTTGTTTTAGATCCTCTACTAGGCCTAGCCAGTCCCCAGATGCCTCATTTCCAGTCCCACTCCTCGGAGCATATAATTGGTGTATATACTCTGCCCACGCCCCCTCTTCCACTACGCAAATCATCGGAGCAACCGAAGGTCCCGTTGCTGACTGGATTAACATCCAGAACTGCCGTGTATTCTTGGCTTCGATTGCTTCCAATAATTTGCCCCAACACGTTTCTTTATAGGTCCTTTTAGCATTACGGATTAGGGTGATATATTCCCTCTTTATTTTTATTAGGTTTTCTGCCCTGGTTTGCACAAATTTTTTCCGTAGGCTACGTTCTTCTCGCCTAACTTCTCTTTTCTTTAGTAGGCCTTCCTGTTTAAACCAGTTTCCTCGCTTTGCTTGTGACCTTTCATTGTACTTATTGGCGCTTACGTCATACCTTAATTCTACGCTTATGCTTTTTATGTTGAGATATGTTCAAGGATCTCCAAGAACTTGGAGTCCAGGAATGGCCCGCAAGGCAATAAGAACATACACAAATGGTTCGATAAGGAATGCTCGAAAAAACACAGCGCCTTACTGAAAGCACTCAAACAGAGACCTAGAGATAGGACTCTAGTGGCAACCCTGCGAAAGGATTACAAATCCGCACTTGCTAAACGCAAGACACAAATCAAGGAGGAAGCTTGGGACAGTTTATTATCCGTAGATGTAATGAGAGACAGTAAAAAATTTTGGACCATCGTTAATCAGTCTTTCTTCACCGAGGATGGGAAATCAGACATGGATTGTGTGATTGAAGACGAAAGATGGCTTAACCATTTTAAACAAATCTATGAAACCGAGGTTCCAATCCCCCCAGCTAGTGCCTCTTCGCGAAATATCATGATCATGGATTTTAACACTTCTGAGGTGGAAAGGGCGATTAAAGACACAAGTAAACATAAGGCCCCTGGACCTGACGGGGTACCTGCCGATCTTTACATTCAGTATCCGCAATTTTGGTCCAAAATACTGACCAACGTCTTTAATGCGATACCTTCGGCAGGCTTCCCGTCCTCCTGGTCCACCTCCATAATTGTCCCGATTTTTAAGAAGGGGAACAGGGGGGACCCTGCTTGCTACAGGCCAATCTCCTTGTTGGACTCTGCTGTTAAAATCTTGGGCAGAGTCATTCTACAAAGACTCGGGGATTGGCTTGAGGGAAGTGGGGTTCTCTCTGACCTTCAGTATGGTTTTAGAGCACACAGGGGGACCATGAACCAATGTTTAAACCTTCACCTCATTATTAGTAAATACACTGTGGTGAAGGAGGGGCTTTTATATTTAGGATTTATGGACTTATCCTCCGCTTTTGATTTGGTTAATCGCTCTAAACTTTGGCTTATTTTGCGGGATTTGGGTTTGGACACTACCTTGGTGAATTTTTTACATGATCTCCATCAGAATTTGTTCGCTTCTGTTAGGGTAACAAGGGAAGGCAGGTGTACCGAAAAATTTAGATCAGGGAGAGTGCCTGAATTAAGCAGACCACTCTTACCCAGTCCAAAGATCAGGGCTTGATCCACCACCGTTTTTTAGCTCACTGCACCATCCCAGCTCAGAACTTGGCTATATGCAAATTAGTCTGTTCCTGTCCCAGTGCATGATGGGAACAGGGCAAACCAAACTACCAAGCCAATTCTTATACTGGGAAGGAAACAAGCTACCGGGGACCGGTTTCTGGCATTTCAGCCTCGTCGGCCCGGCTTGCTTGAATCCTGATGGTGCAATGAGCAAGGGACTCACATCTGAGTATACCCTTCCACGCTTATGGTGGACAAAATGATTCAGAAAAGGGGGTGGTGATGAACAGAGTGCCTGAATTAAGCAGACCACTCTTACCCAGTCCAAAGATCAGGGCTTGATCCATCACCGTTTTTTAGCTCACTGCACCATCCCAGCTCAGAACTTGGCTATATGCAAATTAGTCTGTTCCTGTCCCAGTGCATGATGGGAACAGGGCAAACCAAACTACCAAGCCAATTCTTATACTGGGAAGGAAACAAGCTACCGGGGACCGGTTTCTGGCATTTCAGCCTCGTCGGCCCGGCTTGCTTGAATCCTGATGGTGCAATGAGCAAGGGACTCACATCTGAGTATACCCTTCCACGCTTATGGTGGACAAAATGATTCAGAAAAGGGGGTGGTGATGAACAGAGTGCCTGAATTAAGCAGACCACTCTTACCCAGTCCAAAGATCAGGGCTTGATCCATCACCGTTTTTTAGCTCACTGCACCATCCCAGCTCAGAACTTGGCTATATGCAAATTAGTCTGTTCCTGTCCCAGTGCATGATGGGAACAGGGCAAACCAAACTACCAAGCCAATTCTTATACTGGGAAGGAAACAAGCTACCGGGGACCGGTTTCTGGCATTTCAGCCTCGTCGGCCCGGCTTGCTTGAATCCTGATGGTGCAATGAGCAAGGGACTCACATCTGAGTATACCCTTCCACGCTTATGGTGGACAAAATGATTCAGAAAAGGGGGTGGTGATGAACAGAGTGCCTGAATTAAGCATACCACTCTTACCCAGTCCAAAGATCAGGGCTTGATCCATCACCGTTTTTTAGCTCACTGCACCATCCCAGCTCAGAACTTGGCTATATGCAAATTAGTCTGTTCCTGTCCCAGTGCATGATGGGAACAGGGCAAACCAAACTACCAAGCCAATTCTTATACTGGGAAGGAAACAAGCTACCGGGGACCGGTTTCTGGCATTTCAGCCTCGTCGGCCCGGCTTGCTTGAATCCTGATGGTGCAATGAGCAAGGGACTCACATCTGAGTATACCCTTCCACGCTTATGGTGGACAAAATGATTCAGAAAAGGGGGTGGTGATGAACAGAGTGCCTGAATTAAGCAGACCACTCTTACCCAGTCCAAAGATCAGGGCTTGATCCATCACCGTTTTTTAGCTCACTGCACCATCCCAGCTCAGAACTTGGCTATATGCAAATTAGTCTGTTCCTGTCCCAGTGCATGATGGGAACAGGGCAAACCAAACTACCAAGCCAATTCTTATACTGGGAAGGAAACAAGCTACCGGGGACCGGTTTCTGGCATTTCAGCCTCGTCGGCCCGGCTTGCTTGAATCCTGATGGTGCAATGAGCAAGGGACTCACATCTGAGTATACCCTTCCACGCTTAGGGTGGACAAAATGATTCAGAAAAGGGGGTGGTGATGAACAGAGTGCCTGAATTAAGCAGACCACTCTTACCCAGTCCAAAGATCAGGGCTTGATCCATCACCGTTTTTTAGCTCACTGCACCATCCCAGCTCAGAACTTGGCTATATGCAAATTAGTCTGTTCCTGTCCCAGTGCATGATGGGAACAGGGCAAACCAAACTACCAAGCCAATTCTTATACTGGGAAGGAAACAAGCTACCGGGGACCGGTTTCTGGCATTTCAGCCTCGTCGGCCCGGCTTGCTTGAATCCTGATGGTGCAATGAGCAAGGGACTCACATCTGAGTATACCCTTCCACGCTTATGGTGGACAAAATGATTCAGAAAAGGGGGAGGTGATGAACAGAGTGCCTGAATTAAGCAGACCACTCTTACCCAGTCCAAAGATCAGGGCTTGATCCATCACCGTTTTTTAGCTCACTGCACCATCCCAGCTCAGAACTTGGCTATATGCAAATTAGTCTGTTCCTGTCCCAGTGCATGATGGGAACAGGGTAAACCAAACTACCAAGCCAATTCTTATACTGGGAAGGAAACAAGCTACCGGGGACCAGTTTCTGGCATTTCAGCCTCGTCGGCCCGGCTTGCTTGAATCCTGATGGTGCAATGAGCAAGGGACTCACATCTGAGTATACCCTTCCACGCTTATGGTGGACAAAATGATTCAGAAAAGGGGGTGGTGATGAACAGAGTGCCTGAATTAAGCATACCACTCTTACCCAGTCCAAAGATCAGGGCTTGATCCATCACCGTTTTTTAGCTCACTGCACCATCCCAGCTCAGAACTTGGCTATATGCAAATTAGTCTGTTCCTGTCCCAGTGCATGATGGGAACAGGGCAAACCAAACTACCAAGCCAATTCTTATACTGGGAAGGAAACAAGCTACCGGGGACCGGTTTCTGGCATTTCAGCCTCGTCGGCCCGGCTTGCTTGAATCCTGATGGTGCAATGAGCAAGGGACTCACATCTGAGTATACCCTTCCACGCTTATGGTGGACAAAATGATTCAGAAAAGGGGGTGGTGATGAACAGAGTGCCTGAATTAAGCAGACCACTCTTACCCAGTCCAAAGATCAGGGCTTGATCCATCACCGTTTTTTAGCTCACTGCACCATCCCAGCTCAGAACTTGGCTATATGCAAATTAGTCTGTTCCTGTCCCAGTGCATGATGGGAACAGGGCAAACCAAACTACCAAGCCAATTCTTATACTGGGAAGGAAACAAGCTACCGGGGACCGGTTTCTGGCATTTCAGCCTCGTCGGCCCGGCTTGCTTGAATCCTGATGGTGCAATGAGCAAGGGACTCACATCTGAGTATACCCTTCCACGCTTATGGTGGACAAAATGATTCAGAAAAGGGGGTGGTGATGAACACCACCCCCTTTTGAAAATGTTTTGGCCACCATGAGTGTGGAAGGGTATGCTCAGACATGAGTCCCTTGCTCACTGCACCATCAGGATTCAAGCAAGCCGGGCCGAAGATGGCTGTAATGCCAGAAATCGGTCCCCGGAAGCTTGTTTCCTTTCCAGTGAAGAATTGGCTTGGTAGTTTGGTCTGCCCTGTTCCCATGATGCACTGGGCCAGGGACAGACTAATTTGCATATAGCCAGGTTCTGAACTGGGATGGTGCAGTGAGCTAAAAAACGGTGATGGATCAAGCCCTGATCTGTTGACTGGGTAGGAGTGTTCTGATTAACTCAGATACTCTGTCCATCACCACCCCCTTTTGAAAACAATATACCCTGTGACATTCCATAATTTCCCAGTACTTCCCAAAGGCTATTTCGATCTACTGTGTCAAACGCCGCTCGGAAATCGACAAAACAGCAAAATAATTTGCCGTTTTGTTCCATCGATTTCCTGGCCAGAGCCCACAGTGCAAAACAATGATCTATCGTGGAGTGGCCTTCTTTGAAGCCCACTTGTGCAACCGGAATTATAGATCTATGTTCAACCCGAGCTTTTAGCTTCCTAAGGATTATTTTAGAGAAAATTCTTTCTCCTATATCCAATAGGTTGATTAGCCTATAATTCTTCAGGGCATGTACATCCCCTTTCTTATGAAGCGGTCTTATTATGGCTCCCTTCCAGTTTGGGGGGATTGTCCCTTGGTCTAAAATTAAGGCAAACATTTTCGCGTAGAATTCCGCCCACCAAGTCTGGTTTGAATTTAATATCAGGGCTGGTAGATTATCTGGACCTGCAGCTCTAGTTAGGTGCAGTGTCTTTATTATTCTAAGGACATTTGTTGTTAAACATTCTTGTTTTAGATCCTCTACTAGGCCTAGCCAGTCCCCAGATGCCTCATTTCCAGTCCCACTCCTCGGAGCATATAATTGCTGTATATACTCTGCCCACGCCCCCTCTTCCACTACGCAAATCATCGGAGCAACCGAAGGTCCCGTTGCTGACTGGATTAACATCCAGAACTGCCGTGTATTCTTGGCTTCGATTGCTTCCAATAATTTGCCCCAACACGTTTCTTTATAGGTCCTTTTAGCATTACGGATTAGGGTGATATATTCCCTCTTTATTTTTATTAGGTTTTCTGCCCTGGTTTGCACAAATTTTTTCCGTAGGCTACGTTCTTCTCGCCTAACTTCTCTTTTCTTTAGTAGGCCTTCCTGTTTAAACCAGTTTCCTCGCTTTGCTTGTGACCTTTCATTGTACTTATTGGCGCTTACGTCATACCTTAATTCTACGCTTATGCTTTTTATGTTGAGATATGTTCAAGGATCTCCAAGAACTTGGAGTCCAGGAATGGCCCGCAAGGCAATAAGAACATACACAAATGGTTCGATAAGGAATGCTCGAAAAAACACAGCGCCTTACTGAAAGCACTCAAACAGAGACCTAGAGATAGGACTCTAGTGGCAACCCTGCGAAAGGATTACAAATCCGCACTTGCTAAACGCAAGACACAAATCAAGGAGGAAGCTTGGGACAGTTTATTATCCGTAGATGTAATGAGAGACAGTAAAAAATTTTGGACCATCGTTAATCAGTCTTTCTTCACCGAGGATGGGAAATCAGACATGGATTGTGTGATTGAAGACGAAAGATGGCTTAACCATTTTAAACAAATCTATGAAACCGAGGTTCCAATCCCCCCAGCTAGTGCCTCTTCGCGAAATATCATGATCATGGATTTTAACACTTCTGAGGTGGAAAGGGCGATTAAAGACACAAGTAAACATAAGGCCCCTGGACCTGACGGGGTACCTGCCGATCTTTACATTCAGTATCCGCAATTTTGGTCCAAAATACTGACCAACGTCTTTAATGCGATACCTTCGGCAGGCTTCCCGTCCTCCTGGTCCACCTCCATAATTGTCCCGATTTTTAAGAAGGGGAACAGAGGGGACCCTGCTTGCTACAGGCCAATCTCCTTGTTGGACTCTGCTGTTAAAATCTTGGGCAGAGTCATTCTACAAAGACTCGGGGATTGGCTTGAGGGAAGTGGGGTTCTCTCTGACCTTCAGTATGGTTTTAGAGCACACAGGGGGACCATGAACCAATGTTTAAACCTTCACCTCATTATTAGTAAATACACTGTGGTGAAGGAGGGGCTTTTATATTTAGGATTTATGGACTTATCCTCCGCTTTTGATTTGGTTAATCGCTCTAAACTTTGGCTTATTTTGCGGGATTTGGGTTTGGACACTACCTTGGTGAATTTTTTACATGATCTCCATCAGAATTTGTTCGCTTCTGTTAGGGTAACAAGGGAAGGCAGGTGTACCGAAAAATTTAGATCAGGGAGAGGGGTCAGACAAGGATGTATTCTGGCCCCTCTTCTATTTACACTCTACATTAATTCCCTTGGTAAATCACTAAATTTAGCCACCTTGGACGTCCCGCGTATGGGAGGGTCACCCATTCCGGTCCTCCTGTACGCGGACGACGCCGTCCTACTAGCACGTACAGGCACGGGCTTACAAAGACTGCTAGACCATTTTGGATCTTTTATGGAAGCTCTGGATTTAAAGATCAACATATCAAAATCCCATGTCATGGTAACTGGCTCACGCAGGAAAAGCATGAAGATTAAAACTTTTAGATGCAACGAAACACCAATCTCTAGGGTACCTTTCTTTTGCTATTTAGGCGTCACTTTTGACGAAAGAGGATCCTGGGGACCTCAGCTAAAACTGAAGGGCAACGGAGTTGCAAGATCTACTACAGGCCTTATGAACTTTTCTAAAAGACTAGGTTCGAGACCCATGGAGGCCATGATCCGCATCTATAAATCCAAATGCCTAGCAATCGCATCCTATGGGGCTGATATTTGGGTCTATGTTTCATCTCCAGGCATCCAAATTATAGAAAATAATTTTATACGAGCTTTGTTGTCACTCCCAAAGTCATCTCCTACATACTCAATTCATAGTGAAGTGGGTTTGGGACATATTACCGACCTTCTAAAAATGTCCCCCCTGCTATGCTGGGTCAAAACCTGGACAAATGAGGAGATCACGTTGAACCACCTCATACTCAAAGACTGTATGGCCTTAGATAAAGCGGACAGTATTCCCTGGCTTGCGTATGTTAGAGCGGCATGCGTGAAGCTGGGGCGTCCGGATATGTACTCTTTACCACAGGGCCTCAAGAAAGAGGATGTAGGGTGGGTCAAGTTGCATCTCCGGAATCTGTTGGAGTTAGAAAGGGAGGAGGTTCAACTTAATAAAACCAATGGTGAGAACAATATATCAACTATCTATCTCCCCAGTCATGGAACCCTACCTAAAATACGTGACTAAACCATACCATTGTTTTCTTCTATTGAGATTTAGGTTCAACCTCATTCATTTAGTGCTTGGTACCCATATAAAGTGGGGGACCTTAGAAAACACCCCACCTTGTACATGTGACAGCTTTTCAATACAGGATACGCTTCACTTTGTGATGTTTTGCGAACACTATCTGGCGCCCCGAATTTTTTTTTTATATCCAATCCTGAAGGAACTCAATTTTGTCCAGGTGAGGCCTGCACTTTTACACTTGCAAATGCTTAACTCTGTGCAGGTCACATATGGTGTAGCCAGTTTTTTGGTAGCGGCAGCTCGATTAAATAAAATAAGAGTTACCCAGACAAATACACAACTAGGTTGATATTTTGTCAACTTTGTTCTGGGGAACTGCACCAAGATTAGTGGGATACAGAGGTGCCTGTTTTTCTTGGACCTTATTTTGTATAGTATCTATTCTTAGTATCAAAACCTTTTAAATTGTTTTAGGAATGAACTTAGGAACTGCAATCAGGTGTACATTTGTTTAATTGTAAATTTTTTAATGTATGGATATTTTACAATGAATTGTGTATTGCTTTTATGGTTTTAACTAACCGAATAAAGATATTTGACTGACTGACTGACTGGCTTATGCTTTTCACCACTTGAATTATTTTCACAACATACCAAGGTAAATTTTGGCCGCACAAGTGACCTAATTGCACCGTTTGTTGCAGACTAGTTAACCTCTCGGTATATTTTTCTGTTAACCGAGTGGTTATCCGCTTTGGATAATCCATCTCTTGAGGGATAACTATATTCCATGCTAAATATTGGGCAATTACAAGCTCTAGTTTTAACATTTTATGATCGCTACATTCCACGGGGACAACCCTAAAATCTTTTATCAACTCAAAATTTCAAGCCAACATAAAAATATAATCTTTCGGGCAAATTTTGAGTCCCATATTTAAAAGTTTTATTTGCGGGACAATCCTGAGTTATCCTCACATTTAGACAAAATAAACTTTTTGTCGCTAGGAAGTTGCCAGGTTGGCCGCATCAGTCGTTATTTTAGTTTCCAGAAATTCTGCTTTTTTCACTTCACAAGCCTCTAGAATTTCAATATACCGTTGATCAGACAATTTTGGGTTTAATTTGTGATTAAAATCTCCCAGTAACAACCTCAAATCATTTCCATACTTATCACACAGTGTATCCATGTCATTCTTAAAATATAACAATTCATCCCGATATTCCTACCGTGGGCTCCACTGCATATACACATTTAGGATCAGCATATTTTCATATTTTTTATCAGCAAATGATGTTTGTATTCTACAAGCCAAGAGCCACTTAGACGTCACGGGTATCTGAAAAACCGTAGCTAGTAGACATGTTGAAATCAAAGTCAGCAATCCACCGGCAGGGCGGCCAGAGGTAGATTTTTCTGCTGGGCGGTAAATTTGTTTAAACCCTTCCACTACCAGGGGTTCTCCACAGAGCCAGGTCTCTTGCATACAAATGATTTCATACTTTTTTGCGAGTTCTTTCAGAGTTTCCTATTTTACTTGGGTACCCATCCCATTTATATTCCAAGAGACCATATATGTGCTCCATGGTTGCCCCCTTACCTATTCTACATCGCTTAGGGGATCATTAATTACTGATTCTTCCCTGTAGCTTTGTGAGGGGCCTGCCGGGCTTTCAATATTACTCCAATTTTTCCAGGTCTCAAGTAGCTCCGAATTATTTATCACTATATTGATGTTTTCCCGCCCTAGATCCATTTCTCTTCCTGGTAGCTTCACTTGTCTCTTACCTAGCCCTGCATGGTACTTTAAAAAAGATCTCTGCTGGGGCACCATCAGGCCTTGTACTAGCTCTTCTTTAGGCACTAGTCTAATACCCTCTTTTTGGATCTCCTGCTCTGCATTTATTATTGCCGTTAAGGCCAGAGCAGAATAAAACTGTACCTTTGTAACCTCCTTACCATCACCATTTACCTGAAATCCCACCTGTTTCAAGTCTTCTGTGCCTATGCTTTTTAGGTTTGGGCAATGTGCAAATATGTTAAGAAGGTGGGACCTATTTAAATAAGCGCTCTTTTTTCTTTTTTCCCACCCCTTCCCAATTGTACTCGTTCAAAATAGAGTGATTTGTTCCCTTTATCCATCTCTTCTCCAGGAATACCCTCTCCCTGATGTAGTTCTGTGTTAATTCTGCGACCCTCCTCCAGGCTACTTTCCCAGTATACCTTCTTTTTAGCTGGGACCTTCCGGGCGGGTGCACTCACTTGTTCAAGGGCCACCTGTCTCATATTTTTTATCACCTTTTCCGGTAGGTTTGCTTCTTGCAGCTGTGTTCCTCTTTTGCTAGGCTCCCGCCCCAATTCTCTGATCTTTTTCTCATTAAACTGGATTCTCTCACCATTTTATGAGGCTGGGACTTGGGATCATGCACTACTGCTTCTGTTAACTCATACCTTTCTTCATAATAATTTGTCACTCTTTTGCTTGTCTTTGCTTTCACATCCCTTCTTGCCGCTCTTACTCTTTTTGGTAAGCCATAATTCCTAAATTCACCTCTTCTTTTTACCAGCATTGGCCATCTTGACACATACACTTGTTTTCCCCCGGAATGGGCTATATTGACTTGACTTGCTGATGGGGGGTTAGTAATTCCACCTTCCACTTCCCCTTCCCTCCCTTGACTCATAATCACCGAATCTACGACAGGTCTTAACATTGAGGGCATTTGCTCCCTAATACCATGTAATTCTCCCTCAATTTTTGACAGGTGCATGTTTGGGCTTTTCAGGATATCATGGTTTAGCATTGTTACTTCTAACAATCCTTGTAACGATTTTTGCACCATTAACATCAGTTCCAGGATTGAAGATGCTGGAGTTTCAGACGTCTCCAGGTTTATCTCAAAGTGCTGGTTTTCACCATTTGTGTCGCCATTTTTGTCCAGTCCCACAAGGACATTGCTTCTTGTTAGTGCCAGCTTTTCTGATCCATCAAGACTTCCATCTAGGTTTGGGGTTCTGTCATCACTGTGCCTCGAGCTCAGGCTAACTACCTCCTCCGGCGTCAGTCTTAACAATCGCGGGGAGGAAGAAAGTTGCGGTGACATTATTGTCCCCTTTTGGCCTAGCAGGGACTTTACCGATCGGTCGACCAAGTCTATTGAGTCTGCCAAGCAGTCATCAAAAATCAAAGACGTGCCCCCTTTCCATGGATTCTCCTCCTCTTCGGTAGCCGTGGCTTTGACCGGTAAAAAAACCATTTTAAAGTGCTTTCCCACGAATTCTTTGATTGTATGGGTCGCTACACTCCCCTTCCTTCCTCCCTGTTGGGCTTCTTTGGGAGTTTTCTCTTTATTCTTTTGAGAACGTTTGGTTTTTTCCTTGACTCCCGGTGATGTCGGGCTCTCTTGGTCATCTTGTCTATTTTCGCTGTTGGGCTTTGCTTTCCTTATTGTTCCTAAAGTGCTTTTATTTTTCCGTGGGGCCATTTTAATCCTTAAGCGCTTTCCCTCACGTGCTTCAATTTAAAAACAGTTTAATTTAGTTAAACAAGGATATTAGTACAAAAATTACTTCCACTTACCTCTGTTGTGCCTTGCACTTGCGATCGTGCCCCGTGACCTTCTCCACTTTTCCTTAAAAAGTTGTTTGTCATAGATTGGGTAGATTATTCTGCCAATTAGTCCAAATTTTCTTCCTCCACACCCTCAGTTTTTACTCACATGAGGGTTTTTTAGGGATTATCAAGGATGTAGCCAGAAGGGATTTCTCCTTTACTGCTTTAGCCCAGGAATCTACTCCCTTAACCGCCTCTTATCCTGCCACAGCTTCCACCGGCTTCCTCTAGCCCCTCTCTACCTCCACGACACAGTTAGCACTCAGGTGGGGGGGCGGATGTTTTCCAACATGCCCACTCTGGGCTGTGGCTGGTTTTGTAGTTATTAATTCAGGTCTTTTCTAGGCTTTACCGGGACTGATTCTGCCACTCCTGGCAACCCGGTTTTAGCCCAGGTCTCCGGGAACTATGTTCCGAGGACGAGGACGCTGCCTGGACCCACGGGTCCCACAGGCGCCGGTCACCTCGCTCCTCGCTCCTCTTGCTCCTCGCTCCTTCTTTAGGGGTTGTTATTCTATCAGCGTTCAACTCCCGCTGAGATTTGCGAGATTAGTGACTGCCCACCGCTTAGTTCCAGCAGCCGGCTTCACCTTGCACTCTTTGCGCTCCTCGCGCTCTGGTTCTCACGTCACGCGTCGCGTCGGGGTCACGGGTCTCGGCAATGCGGCAGTACGGCAACAACAGAGATTAAACTGTCTCATTGAGACTGAATTCAATGTTGTCTGTAGTGCTGGCGGCCTTGGTATCTAGTTGTCAACTCTACTGAGCACAGAATTGATTGAAAGCAGTTCTCAGTACAGATACTGAAGAGAAATTTATGTCCAAAGCTGAATTGAAGTTGTGAAACCTGCTGTCCGCAATGTAGATCGAGGTACTACTCCACACAAACATCGATGAATGCTATTTTGTACAGTTAGCAGAATCTGAGGGCATAGTACAATTGCCATTGAGGAGCGTTTTTTGTGGCATCCATTAACAAAATTGTCTCTGCCTTACATAAATCAAGTCGTGTCCAATTGTCTCTGCCTTAAATAAATTGAAACTGTATTCAATGTTGTCGGTAGTGCTGATGCGCTCCTGGTATCAATCTGTGAACTCTGTTGATCGCAGTGTACATTTGAAGGCAGTACTTAGTACAGCCATTGAAGAACGGCATTAACAAAATTGTCTCTGCCTTACATAAATCAAGGCTAACTTGAATGCTGTCCATAGTGTAGATGTAAATCTGAATTGAAGTTGTGAACCCTGCTGTCCTCAATGTAGATCGAAGGTACTACTCGACACAAACATCAATTACGTTTTTTTTGTCACATTTAACAAAATCTGAGGACACCGTACAATTGTCTCTGCCTTAAATAAATCGAGACTGAATTCAATGTTGTCTGTAGTGCTGATGCACTGCTGGTACCAAGCAGTAAACTCTGTGGATCGTAGTGTACATTTGAAGGCAGTATTTAGTACAGACATTGGGGAATGTTTTTCGTGGCATCCATTAACAAAATTGTCTCTGCCTTACATAAATCAAGTTGTGTCCAATTTTCTCTGCCTTAAATAAATCGAGACTGAATTCAATGTTGTCTGTAGTGCTGATGCGCTCCTGGTATCAAGCTGTAAACTCTGTTGATCGCAGTGTACATTTGAAGGCAGTACTTAGTACAGCCAGTGAAGAACGTTTTTTGTGGCATCCATTAACAAAATTGTCTGTGCCTTACATAAATCAAGGCTAACTTGAATGATGTCCGTAGTGTAGATGTAAAGCTGAATTGGAGTTTTGAACCCTGCTGTCCGCAATGTAGATCGAAGGTACTACTCGACACAAAGATCGATGAATCCTATTTTGTACAGTTAACCCCTTCGCAGCTGGGGGGATTCCCCCGCTGTGCTGTGGGGCGGGGGGGCACGTACAGCGCCCCCATGCTCATGACAAGGTCAGCTCATCATGAGCCACGGCACTCCAGTGCTCATGACGAGCTGAGCTCGTCATGACCCCGCCCGTTCCCATGGAATGTTCAGCACAGCAGGGGAATCAGCCCAGCGTGCGAGCGTTCCAAGTAACGGGCGTGGTCATGACGAGCTCAGCTGAGCTCGTCTTGAGCATTCAAGAGGTTAACAGAATCTGAGGACATAGTACAATTGTCTCTGCCTTAAATAAATCGAGACTAATATGTCATACTCTGTTTTAAGAATTTGCTGCATTCTTAAATGCACAAAGGCAAGCATTAAGTTTGATACCATGCTTACCTCATCAATAATGAGAAGTTTAATTTTCCTCAAGACTCTTGAAACTTCACAACAAGCTTCTCCAAATAGTTTGTGGTATTCCAATTTGTTGTCATGCTCCACAGGTAATATAAGTAAATGATGTAATGTAGCATTGGAAATGTTAACATGTGGTTATATTTTGAATATAAGGAACTTATTAGAAATATGCGACAAGCAAATGATGCTGATTATGGAACTATTCTACAAGATATAAGAATTGGAAAAGTGACTGAACATGGTAAAGAAGGTTTAGAGAGACGATTACTTTCCAATTTATTTCCAAATGAAAATATTGTTCCTGAGATAATATATATGAGAATTGCAGAAAACAAATCTGTAATCTGGTTAATACTAACATTGCATGAATGTTCTATATTCAACGAAGACATTTTAAAGTTGGAAAATGAAGAAATTATAAAATTGAAAGCTATTAATAAAAGAGAGCATGAAGGAATCACTATTATTTTGACAGAAAAGTTGAAGAGGAAATTGGATTCTTTAGAGAAACTGCTGGTTTACAAAAGAATCTATATGCATGTATAAACTGTCGGGCAATTTTATGACGTAATTTGAATGTGGAAAAAGATTTAGTAAATGGAACAATGGGTAATGTTGTTGATTTCGTTAATTATCTAAATAGAGATGGTATTGAATTTTTGAAAATCAAATTTGATCAAATTGAAGAAGTACAACAATTTAGTCATTGTTCAGTTCGGTTTTTGCAAACTTCTTAAAATGTCTGCTTCGGGCTGTTGACTTATGTAAGAAACTGCAAACAGTGTCAATATCTGGGACATTATCTGTGACAGCATCTATTCTTGGAATGTTGAGCTATTGATTAACATGTGTCCTCCTGCCTACCCCGCCAACACCTGTGGTTGTTTCATGTTATTATTTATTTCACATACGCATTGACAACTCTATGTTACACATACTTACTCCATTATCAAACTCGTGTGTGAATAGAAACAATGGAGTCGATGTCCATACAAAATAAATAAAGAAGAGGAGGAGTGACATTACTCACAACTTGAAAGACTTCTTCAAAGAAATACTATTTATGATAATCCGGACACAACACTAGATGGCAGGAGTATGCAGAACATGTAAATCTACAGCTGGCATGCGATCACATCTTTACTTTCTTAATACATACATTTGTTTTATTTGTAACCTGAAAAAGGTAAGTAAGATCTTGCATTCCTTTTGATACATTCAAAGTGAACCCATCAGCAGCATTCTAAATATTGAGCCTATTGGGAAGAAAGTGAAAATAAATTTGTTACTCTATTTGAATTGTATAAAGGTCAATATCTTTTTGTTATGCTAACTTAAATTTATTTACATTGTAAACATAGTGAACTGTCCTCAGTCAGTGGCAAAGTGGTGTTGAGTCCATTACTAGGAAGGGTGCATAGCCGGAGAACCAACATGGTGGACACAACTCAGAAAGATCCTTAACATAAAGTTTTCCGTATAAATTGCTGAAGCTTTTTGGTTGCAGACACCACAATACTTTTCAACAGACTCTAAATGTAAAAAAGATGTACATTAGCACATCATAATAGCAATGCTAACTATTGAAAACTTAATTTGCAATATATTGTACATGTTTCCTAGTGTTTTCAAATCAAAGAAATGAGACTGTCACAACTGTTCAAAAGAAATTGTAATGGCTTGACAACGAACATACTTAAAAATTCAGAAATATAATGAAAATAACAATACAATAACAATTGTTTGCATTTGGATTGGGGTTAAAAAGCAATCATAGGTTTCAGAGCAACCATGTTAGGACCATAGTAGTGGTGAGACAAAATCATATGCGAATAGCAATATGCTTCCAATGGGCACTATAGATTTGCTTGGCAGACGTTCATAAATGTCATCCTTGAAAACCCTCTTTGCTGTTTACAAGTATTGTAAAGAAGTAACGTATTAAGATAAAGTAATGTATCTTTAAGAAAACATAATGGAAGTATTATTACCAGCATGCAAAAAATACCACAATTGTAGCTGTGCTGTTGCTTTTGGTTACATTCTAACTGCCATTGGTCATAGTCGGGACGCTTCAATTGCCGTAGGAACACCCTTTACAGACATACGAATGGTTATGTTAAATATTTTGCTTTTTTTAGTTTCATAAAGAAAATCATATTGACAATGTTATATTTATGCAATATAAGAAAAAATAAAGAGATAAGGAACATTTTTTTAGGGAAAAGTTACCTTCAATTTAATAAAAACTCTTGATAGATCTGAATTTTGTTACTTAGTCAATCATGAACGATTATTGTTTTAGTTAAAGGTTTCAAAATTAATAAAAAAACATTATAGAAATAAGATTTTTAGTATGGAGAGTTTACATTTTATGGTACAGATGTCTACTCTAGATACATTACAAACTTATTTAAAAAAATTAGCCTTTAAATTATTTGAATTTTTTTTTTAGACAGTTTAAACTATTACAACAAGTTATATTTTCCAACAAAAACTTTGAAAGCGGACTGATAAATGTTTAAAAACTTGCACTTACTAGAAGTATCCAATGACAGCCAGTATTTGTCGGACAAAGAACAATGTCCATTTACTCAAAAGGTACCTGTAGAGTTAAAAATGCAATCATGAATAACTTTACATTACAACCCAAATACATACGTGTAGATGTACAACTATTCGAAAATGTGAATATCAATGCAATATATATTCAAAATAAACAAACTTCTTTTGAAAAACATCTTACATTTATCATAGTCTTCTAGACATTACTCGATTCTACTCTTAAACATTAATTCAAAGAATCACTAACTTTCAATATTCCTTTGCACCTGTAACACTGAAAAGTCACATAATAGATGTGAATATTTACTAGAAAAGCAGAAGAGCGATATTTGCCCAGGAATATACAGGACGATACTGTTGCTGAGTTTGCTAAACACTAAGGTTAAAATAAAAGGTTTTCAGTACACACATTGATGAAGAATTATTATGTATGGCTAGGTAACTGGAACATCATTACACCTCACATCTAAATTATGTCCTATTACTTAAAAAACGTACCCTTTAATAGATTACCTTTCACGCTCGATCCATGCTTTTGGACTTTAGTGAAACCATCAGGATACACATTACGGCTTACATAATACCAACCCTCTTGGTACTTAGTGGCATCCATTTCTATTTCAAATAAAGATAAACGGGAAAGAAAATTAAGAGAAATCCATGATAGACGTAAAGAACAAATTTTACATGCTCACATTCAATCACAAACACATAAATAACTATAAATGTGTCTGAATACACAATTACTAAAACAGCTGTCACTCCGTCTTCACAGCTCAATCCGCCCACAAACTTTAAGTGAGGGAGAGGAAATACCTACCATTACATGATGCAAGAAAGCAATTTCCTGAGCGGGAGAAAACTTACATTAACTTTGGGGTTATGGCACACATGATTTATAAGAATAGAGGTCTAGGAGGGCCATGTGACGCAGCAATAACTATTACAACCATGCACGCACGATTTGAAAGAATAGAGGCCTGGAAGGGCCACGTGACACAGTAACAAATATTAAAAGTCATGGGAGAATTAGGAGGGAGCAAATACAATGAACCACAAAGCATGTATCCGACAAAAATAAAGCAAAACAGAGCTGGGAGGGCCACTTGACGCAGAAAAAAATACCATCAAGCACGTACAATTTCTAAGTACAGACATGAAAGCACGTTGCACACTTCAATGATACGACACAGAAACTCATGCATGCATAATTTATTAAAGAAAGACCTAGGAGGGCACCGTGACACAGAAGAAATTAAATATTAGGACCATCCAAGTACGATTAATAAGAATAGAGGCCTGGGAAGCCCACGTGAGGCAGTAATACATATTAAAAGTTATGGGAGAATTAGGAGGGAGCAAATACGATGAACCACAAAGCATGTACCCCAGAAAAATGAAGCAAAACAGAGCTGGGAGGGCCACATGACACAGAAAAAAAATACCATCAAGCACGTAAAATGTATAGGAACAGACACAAAGGACGTGACACACTTTAAAAATACGACATAGAAATTCACGCACCCATAATTTATTAAATAAAGGCCTAGGAGGGCCCCGTGATGGAGAAGGAATTAAATAATAAGATCATCCAAGTACGATCAATTAAAATAGAGGCATGGGAACGCCACGAGAGGCAGTAATAAATATTAAAAGTCACAAAAGGATTAGGAAGGAGCAATATGATGAAGCACAAAGCATGTGGCGCACAAAAATAAAGCAAAACAGAGCTGGGAGGGCCACGTGACGCAGTAAAAAAATAATACTATTATGAACACACAATTTATAACAACACAGGCTAAAGCACGTGATACTTCAAAAATACGACACAGAAATTCATGCACGTGCAATTTATTTAAAAAAGGCGTAGTAGGGCCCCGTGACGCAGAAGGAAATATTACGATCAATCACATACGATCAATATGAATAAAGGCCTGGGAAGGCCACGTGAGGTAGTAATAACTATTAAAAGTCACAGGAGGATTAGGAGGGAGCAAATACGATGAAGCACAAAGCATGTGGCACATAAAAAATAAAGCAAAACAGAGGTGGGAGGGCCACGTGACGCAGTAAAAAAATAATACGATTATGAATGCACAACTCATAAAAATACAGGCTAAAGCACATGACACAGTTCAAAAATACGACACAGAAATTCATGCACACACAATTTATTTAAAAAAGGCCTACGAGGGCTCCGTGACGCAGAAGGAAATATTCCAATCAACCATATAGGATCAATAAGATTAGAAGCCTGGGAAGGCCAGGTCAGGCAGCAATGAATATGAAAAGTCACAAGAGGATTAGGAGGGAGCAAATATGATGAAGCACAAAGCATGTGGCACACAAAAATAAAGCAAAACAAAGCTGGGAGGGCCACGTGACCCAGTAAAAAAAGAAGATACTATCATACAGGTACAATTTACAGCGGCTTCTCCTACCTTTGCTTCAGTCGTCTCTTGTCTTCAAAGGCTGGGGCTTTGGCTGGGCCTGGGTTGGGCTGGGCGCGGGCGCCGCCGCCACTGTGCCTATGGTGGCCTGGCTGGGCGGCAGTGGCAGTGACACCACATCGAGTGTCACAAGTCCTCCTCCGCTCGAGCAAACAGTTCGTAGTACAATCAACAACAACAACAGTCCGTCTGTCAAAGCAACACAGGCAGGCAAAAGAGAGTGTGCTCATGTCAGTGCCTCCATTATATGGGAACCACAGGGGCTGACCAAACCAAGCTCAGGGCCGTCATTGGTAGCATTTGTGCGCTCTAAAAGAATGACGGCCCTGGACGACCTCCCATTGGCTAATGTATTGACTTCCAGGCTTAGTAATAGCAAGAAAGCTAGGTGGTGACATCTGGGGAGTGTGGGCGGGCATGCACCGCGCATGTGCAAGTGTCAGTGTGTGCACCAACAATTAACAACAGAGAGAAACGGGGGCGGGGTTATCATGTGCGCAGAGGCAGGCCCAGAATCGGATCTCCAATGAGTGACAACTTGTAACCATTCTCGTAGCGCGCCCTGTGCTCTGATTTGACACTGAGAAGGTGATCGCACCATACTTTGTACTGATTATCATACTCAGCGTGTACCCGTGCATACGCTACGAATACGTCATGACATTATGCGTCTCATCAAAGTTTCCGTGTGACGTCATGTACGGCGCCCCGTATGCGAAAGGCGTGAATGTTTTTAATTGTTTTAAAACATATCTTTATGTATTTAATGTACATACTAACAGAACACATTATCTAGGGTAATTATGAAAATAGTTTTTTTTACTTTTAACAATCGTATAATACTTTTAAAAGCAATTACACAAATCGCGGTGGAACGTCATGGGTACTCAGATCGTAAGAGCACCGTAAGCTCACCATAAGCGTACGCAAAGCCATGTGACTTTAAAAGAAGAGATTTGATTGGTTCATAACACTTGCTATTCCAACTGTTGAAAGTCCTATCCCATTTTAATCATTCTACTTTGACTTTCTAAGAAGAATCATCTCTTCTGAGAATCCTGTCAAATAGAAGGACGATCACTATAACAACAGCAATGGACTCATCTACCAGCCATTCTTCAGAGGGAGATTCCATTCCTGAAGAACCTCCAAAGAAGAAGAAAGAAGCTCTAGTTTGGAAGTTTTTTACTTTCCCTGAAGAGCAAAAAATGGTTAATGCTCCAAAAGTAAAATATGCCAAACAACTCTTTCATGGGGTTGATCCATCCAAAAAATACTCCTTTGGCACAGTAAATATGGTGCGACACGTAAAGAACTTGCACCCCATCAACTTTGCTCGAGCTGCAACACGGAGGTTGCAGGACAACTCAACTGCTACTGCGCCAAGCACCTCAACTGCTGCAGCAGCATTTTCAGGAAGCAGTCCACATCTACATATTGATCCTGATTTTGGTAAAGTTAAAATTCTATGCATTTATTGTGATAAACTTTTGCGTTATGGGGAACAGTCTTTTGACCTGCTAAAACGCAGGAAGCAGAAGCATCGCTGTCCTCGACATTAGTTTTTTTCCCATTCTTTTGTTCCTGTTGGACACTTTTTGGGTTCCAGTTCCATTTTTTTGGTTTTAAAAAAAACTTGTTGAAAAAACACCCAAAAAATTGTTAAAACTAAAAACACAAACAAAACAGTTCTTTTTAGAACTACCTTCACTGGTGAAAGAAAGAACTATATTTCTATGTTAGTATATACAAGTTTCTCAGACTGAATGTGTAGTTCATAAATGAATGAATGAATGTATACATTACTAGTGTATGGTGAATGTGAAAGTGCAGAACTATAGGGAACTGCTACAGCATAAATCTATAAGCAGTTTACATATAGTATACTGTAGTACCTCCGAAGCACTTGAATGTAAATATTTTACAAGTCTATGCTTCAATTTGCACTGCTGGTGAAACTGCCTGGATGATTTTCTAAGTGTTACGGGTGGGTTTACAACCCGCTTGTGCCTCTTTTAACACAGCTCTTGCGTCACTTTTGTGATGCACTGGTGGTGCAAAAGATGTGTCATGGTGTGTAGTATTTACAATGTGACAAATCTGGAAGGTCCATCACATTTTTAATGTTTTAATGTAGTGAATGGATTCTTTTGAACAGTGTATAGATAAGCACATAGTGCTGTATGGTCACTACAATACTGAAAGAGAAGTGTGATACTGTTTACTGGAAGTGTAAGGATACAGATTGGGGAATTGAAGGTATAAAAGACAAGCTTCCCGGTGCATAGAACACTACATTCATAGTCTATAGGGGTTTTCTCAGGAACTACACCATTTAACAAAAAGCACAATCTGCGAACTGAACTCTACCTCTCTGCCAAATTTGGTGTAATTCCGTTACAGTACGCGTACGGTACGAATACCCAAAAAAAACAATGAAAAGGAAATATATAGAAATAAATTGTAATATTTTGGAGAGAAAAAAATGTATAATTTTTTTTTTCAATTTAGTTTTGTTATTATTTTACATTAAAAATATGAAATACAATTTTAAAAATAAAAAAATAGAAATATTTATATTAAAAAATTAGTATAAAAAGAAAGAAATATAATAATTAATACATTTAATAATTATCATTTACCAAACCTTTTGAGATGTCATCAGTGATTTCATGAGTGATGTCACTGACCATGTCTTGAGTGATGTAGTATGTGACGTCATCAGCAGTGCATTGCGGTCACGCGAGTTATAGTTAGCTGAACTAACTATAACGGGGAAATTTCAAAGGTTTTGTATGAGTGAAATGTCCAGCTAACTATAACATGTGTGAAACCTATGGTTTTTTCAATGAATTTGCGAGGTTTTTTAAATGCTAATTCTCACTTTAACGTGTGTGAAACCTATGATTTTTTCAGTGTATTTGCAAGGTTTTTTAAATGCTAATTCCTAACTATAACGTGTGTGAAACCTATGGTTTTTTCAGTGAATATATATCTATCTCTCTATATATATATATATATATATATTCACTGAAAAAACCATAGGTTATAGACCATATATAGTTAGGGATTAGCATTTAAAAAACCTTATTTTACTCACACAAAACCATTGAAATTCCATATATAGTTAGTTGTACTAACTATATATCACGCACCCGCAATCCACTGCTGATGATGTCACATATTACATCATTCATGACATGGTCAGTGACATCACTGATGACATCACTGATGACATCTCAAATGACATCACTGATGACATCACTGATGACATCTCAAATGACATCACTGATGACATCACTGATGACATCATCCAGTGACTGTGTGTTTCTGTAAAGTTTAAATATGTTTTACATATTGAAGAATGAGTAGATGTAGAAGTGTCTGGATGAAGGATTTAGTAGGTGCGTGACTGACTGTATGAGTGAGTGATTAAATGTGTCTCACTGAGTGCATGGGTTAGTGACTAAACTGTCTTAATTTGTGCATCATTATGTCTGTTGTTCTGTAAACTGCTGCATGTGTTGATCAGTAGCTATATGAGTAACTATATAGGTTATTGATTGGTTGCCCAAGCATTTGTATGGGAGACTGAGTGTGTGTGTGAGTGGCTGGGAAGTGTATGACTCTGTGCATAGATGTATGGGTTCAAAAGTGCATGTTGGAAACAGCTGTATGGGCGGTTGACTGTGTGCATGACTGTATTGGTGAGTGAATAGATATCTCAGTGCTACATGTCAAATTAAGTACATATGTAAAATACAGTACATGTGAGAGTTGACATATATAAATAACTGTGCATAAGAGCCAGTGAATGTGTGAGTGGCTGTATGGATCATTGTGAACTTGTATCCAGGATTGTATAAGTGAGTAAATATGTTTTAGTATTTGTTTGAATAAGTAAGTAAGGTGTGTTTAACTGTATAGTTAAGGAAATGGAGGTGTGATTGATTGTTTGCATGACTGTCTAGGTGTGTGTGTAACTTCATGGATGAGTGACAATCTGTGAGTCTGTGTTTACACTGAGTGTATCTAAGGTTATATTAGAGTCTGAAGAGGTTCATCGTATTATCACAACAGTGATGTCATCAGTAATGTCATTTGAGATGTCATCAGTGATGTCATCAGTGATGTCATTTGAGATGTCATCAGTGATGTCATCAGTGATGTCATTTGAGATGTCATCAGTGATGTCATCAGTGATGTCACTGACCATGTCATGAATGATGTAATATGTGACATCATCAGCAGTGGATTGCGGGTGCGTGATATATAGTTAGTACAACTAACTATATATGGAATTTCAATGGTTTTGTGTGAGTAAAATAAGGTTTTTTAAATGCTAATCCCTAACTATATATGGTCTATAACCTATGGTTTTTTCAGTGAATTTTTAAGGTTTTGTAAATGCTAATTCCTAACTATATATGGTCTATAACCTATGGTTTTTTCAGTGAATTTCATTGGTTTTTTAATAGCTAATATCAAAACCTTTACAATGTATTATTCTTTAAAAAGAAAAATATTTTTTACATGTTTTTTATACAATTTTTTTTGTATTTTTTTTTGTTTCGCTCCCAGTACGCGTACCGGTTAGCTTCCCGTTAGCTCAATCCGGAGGCGCGACCCGGTACGCGAACTGGTAAACGTTCCTTTTGCGCACCTCTCGCGTTACAAAACAACATCGCGACGCTTCGCGTCAGCATGACGTTTCGCGTTCTCGCGTAATACGTCATATTACGTGCTACGTTCGCGTACCCGGAAGCGCAGCGGTACGCGAACCGGAAGCGATCCGCGGCGCGGCGCCGACCGCGTAATGTAAACATAGCAGGTCATGTGACTCGGTAATAACACTTTTCATTGGTTCATTTCACTTTTGGTTTCCTAATGATGTAATACAAGGTCATGTGATCTAAAATGGACACTTTTCATTGGTTTAGAACTTTTGTTTTTCCCAAATGATGAAAAACCCTCCTTCTTTCATCACTCTGACTTTCATCTTGGTGAGAGAAAGACCCTTTATTGAGACTTTGTGATGGCTTCATTAGTAGCTTCAGCTGGTGCTAGCCCACCACCTCCACCAAATCCAAGAAAGAGAGGACCACCTGCAGAAGTAATTCTGCAAGAAGAGGAAGAACAGGAAGAGGAGGAAGAGGAGGAAGAGCATGAGTTTTTGCCAGAGGAGCCCAGGAGGTACAATCGACAGGAGAATTATATCTGGCAATTCTACAGAATTCCTGAGGGGCAAAAGAAAGTGAATGCTCGTTACGTGTTTTGCCGCATATGCGGTGATAGATTGTCAAGGGGCACTGATAAAAAATATAGTTATGGCAATCATACTATGCATCGGCATATGAGTAGGTGGCACCCAAATAATTATAGTGCTGCCCAGCTACGTGACCAACAACAAAATCCCCTACAAATGGCAAGAAGATCGGTGGTTCCAGAGGTGTCGGGACCAGAGGCGAGGGAGGTGATTGCAAACATCCAAATGTTGTTTGGGCACGTAAAACAAGTGTGCGTGGAATGTGGCGCTTTCATCTGCTACAGAGAAAGTAGCATCACTTTGATTTTGCGAGCAATTCAAAATCATATTAATGTTTGCACAAGACGCACCAAAAAATAAATTCTTTTTTTTTTTTTGCTCCTGTTAGCGCCCTTATAAAGGATCGTTTTGTTTCACCCCCCCCAAACAACCAAAAAATTTTAAAAAACGTTCAGAAACTACAAAAAAAGTAAAAAAATGTTCACAAAATACTAAAAAAATATAAAACAACAAAAACATAAAACAAAAGTTCTTTTCAGAAATAACTCCCATTATAAAAAATTGGTAGATATTTGGAACTCTGCCAACCTCTATTTCTCTTAGTTCGCTCCCGGAGCGCTACCCGGTACGGACTGGACGCTAACCAAACAAAAATTTTTTAAAAAGAACAGTACTATAGGGAAGGAACTACCCGTTATGTTAAAAGAAAGCAGCTCTAGGGAGTACATAACGGATACTGTACTACCAATCCACTGTGATGATGTCACATTTACATCATTCATGACATGGTCAGTAACATCAACAGCAGTGGATTGTAGCGTAACAGTATCGTTAGTTTACTCCCTATAGCTGTCTTTCTTTTAACATAACTGTCTATTTCCTTCCCTTATAGTTACTGTTCTTTTTTAAAAAACATTTTTTTGATCAGTCATACACATGACATTAATAGAAACAGAGAGAGTGACAAGAGTGAAGAAATATGGTCTCTCACAGCCACCCTCAGAAAACACATGGGGTCAAGATACCATCTACCCGTTGCCCCCTTTACCCATTCTGAACATTATTTGCCCTCCATCTTGTATCTTGATTCGAAGAACACACAAAATGGTGGTTCGGCCATAACGCTGCTGGTTTGCGAACCGGGCAACATCCAGGAAGCGGTCCAAAAAAAAACAAAGTTGGGAAAGTAATTCACCAGACACTAAGAGTTAAGAGATGGATGGAGTGATACAAGACTGAGGCACTATGAGAACAGAGGGACTGAGAACACAAGAGTGAAGGAGTAGAGTAACTAGGTAATAGAGAAAGGCATGAGGAAAGTAGCAAAGGCAGGAAACTGAGGATTAAAGAAGTGAAGCAGTGGATCTAATAGTAGGTGAATGTGATAGAAATGTAACGAAAAGAGTACAACTATTTACCTTGTAATTGCCGTTAAATTAATCACTATTATTTCTATACTTTCAATCTGTGAAAGAGAGAACCACCATTTGAAAAAAATTAAATATGTATTTAAAAATTACAAAAGACAAGGGAAAATATGAAAGACAAATAGTTTTTCAACAACTTTGACACTGACAGAAGCTTCTGCTTCTCCAGGTCCTCTACTCAGTCCTATAAGATATACATTATAAACTACAGTATCTTGATGCAGATGAAGTGAGGCTATCTTAAAACTTGGTGCATCTTTTGCAATTTTCTTGTTTCAGAAAAGTGTCGCTTCAGTATGCCAATAACATGTCTCCTATCCAGAGATTTGTTTGAGGTGAGGCTACTCAGAGTTCAAGATGAGATTTACACTTGTTGAAGTGTACAGAGGAGATAATATCTGTGAAAGTCTACTAATGAAGTGAGTCATGTCCACTGCACTCTTCAACAAAGTAGAAACCTCCTATGTTTCCCTGGACAGACCTAAACTTGATCTGCACATGTGATTCGTAATGATAGGAACTCAGGTGATGTAATTGAAATATGTGTCAATTTATTTTGCTCATTTCACAATCACATCCTTGTGTTTCTTTGCTTAGGTATCTCATTGTGCAGATGTAGTCGCAATGATAAGACATACGTAGAAGTGCAGCACTGCATACAATAAATTTAACACTACAGAAAACTCACCTTCTCCATGCCACTACACAGTTCTACATATACATCATAAATGCAAACAGTACAGAATTAATTATACATGTTAAAGGTTTATTTTTGCTGTCTCAGAATGTATCAAAATTCACTAAAAACAGTGACATGAAGG